>NC_136069.1:37537400-38842200 GCF_964261635.1 Lissotriton helveticus
GCTAATAAACGGTGATGGATCAAGCCCTGATCATTTGACTGGGTAGAAGTATTCTGCTTAATTCAGATACTCTGTCCATCACCACGCCGTTTATGAATCGTTTTGTCCACCACAAGTGTGGAAGGGTATACTCAGATGTGAGTCACTTGCTCACTGCACCATCAGGATTCAAGCAAGCCGGGCCGAAGACGGCTGTAATGCCAGAAACCTGTCCCCGGAAGCTTGTTTCCTTTCCAGTAAAGAATTGGCTTGGTAGTTTGGTCTGCCCTGTTCCCATGATGCACTGGGCCAGGGTCTGACTAATTTGCTTGTAGCCAGGTTCTGAGCTGGGATGGTGAAGTGAGTTAAAAAACGGTGATGGATCAAGCCCTGATCATTTGCCTGGGTAGGAGTGTTCTGCTTAATTCAGATACTCTGTCCATCACCACCCCCTTTATGAATCGTTTTGGCCACCACAAGTGTGGAAGGGTATACTCAGATGTGAGTCCCTTGCTCACTGCACCATCAGGATTCAAGCAAGCCGGGCTGAAGACGGCTGTAATGCCAGAAACCGGTCCCCGGAAGCTTGTTTCCTTTCCAGTAAAGAATTGGCTTGGTAGTTTGGTCTGCCCTGTTCCCATGATGCACTGGGCCAGGGTCAGACTAATTTGCATGTAGCCAGGTTCTGAGCTGGGATGGTGCAGTGAGTTAAAAAACGGTGATGGATCAAGCCCTGATCATTTGACTGGGTAGGAGTGTTCTGCTTTATTCAGATACTCTGTCCATCACCACCCCCTTTATGAATCGTTTTGGCCACCACAAGTGGGGAAGGGTATACTCAGATATGAGTCCCTTGCTCACTGCACCATTAGGATTCAAGCAAGCCGGGCCGAAGACGGCTGTAATGCCAGAAACCGGTCCCCGGAAGCTTGTTTCCTTTCCAGTAAAGAATTGGCTTGGTAGTTTGGTCTGCCCTGTTCCCATGATGCACTGGGCCAGGGTCAGACTAATTTGCATGTAGCCAGGTTCTGAGCTGGGATGGTGCAGTGAGCTAAAAAACGGTGATGGATCAAGCCCTGATCATTTGACTGGGTAGGAGTGTTCTGCTTAATTCAGATACTCTGTCCATCACCACCCCCTTTATGAATCGTTTTGGCCACCACAAGTGTGGAAGGGTATACTCAGATGTGAGTCCCTTGCTCACTACACCATCAGGATTCAAGCAAGCCGGGCCGAAGATGGCTGTAATGCCAGAAACCGGTCCCCGGAAGCTTGTTTCCTTTCCAGTAAAGAATTGGCTTGGTAGTTTGGTCTGCCCTGTTCCCATGATGCACTGGGCCAGGGTCAGACTAATTTGCATGTAGCCAGGTTCTGAGCTGGGATGGTGCAGTGAGCTAAAAAACGGTGATGGATCAAGCCCTGATCATTTGACTGGGTAGGAGTGTTCTGCTTAATTCAGATACTCTGTCCATCACCACCCCCTTTATGAATCGTTTTGGCCACCACAAGTGTGGAAGGGTATACTCAGATGTGAGTCCCTTGCTCACTGCACCATCAGCATTCAAGCAAGCCGGGCCGAAGATGGCTGTAATGCCAGAAACCGGTCCCCGGAAGCTTGTTTCCTTTCCAGTAAAGAATTGGCTTGGTAGTTTGGTCTGCCCTGTTCCCATGATGCACTGGGCCAGGGTCAGACTAATTTGCATGTAGCCAGGTTCTGACCTGGGATGGTGCAGTGAGCTAATAAACGGTGATGGATCAAGCCCTGATCGTTTGACTGGGTAGGAGTGTTCTGCTTAATTCAGATACTCTGTCCATCACCACCCCCTTTATGAATCGTTTTGTCCACCACAAGTGTGGAAGGGTATACTCAGATGTGAGTCCATTGCTCACTGCACCATCAGGATTCAAGCAAGCCGGGCCGAAGACGGCTGTAATGCCAGAAACCGGTCCCCGGAAGCTTGTTTCCTTTCCAGTAAAGAATTGGCTTGGTAGTTTGGTCTGCCCTGTTCCCATGATGCACTGGGCCAGGGTCAGACTAATTTGCAGGTAGCCAGGTTCTGAGCTGGGATGGTGCAGTGAGTTAAAAAACGGTGATGGATCAAGCCCTGATCATTTGACTGGGTAGGAGTGTTCTGCTTAATTCAGATACTCTGTCCATCACCACCCCCTTTATGAATCGTTTTGGCCACCACAAGTGTGGAAGGGTATACTCAGATGTGAGTCCCTTGCTCACTGCACCATCAGGATTCAAGCAAGCCGGGCCGAAGACGGCTGTAATGCCAGAAACCGGTCCCCGTAAGCTTGTTTCCTTTCCAGTAAAGAATTGGCTTGGTAGTTTGGTCTGCCCTGTTCCCATGATGCACTGGGCCAGGGTCAGACTAATTTGCATGTAGCCAGGTTCTGAGCTGGGAAGGTGCAGTGAGCTAAAAAACGGTGATGGATCAAGCCCTGATCATTTGACTGGGTAGGAGTGTTCTGCTTAATTCAGATACTCTGTCCATCACCACCCCCTTTATGAATCGTTTTGGCCACCACAAGTGTGGAAGGGTATACTCAGGTGTGAGTCCCTTGCTCACTGCACCATCAGGATTCAAGCAAGCCGGGCCGAAGACGGCTGTAATGCCAGAAACCGGTCCCCGGAAGCTTGTTTCCTTTCCAGTAAAGAATTGGCTTGGTAGTTTGGTCTGCCCTTTTCCCATGATGCACTAAGCCAGGGTCAGACTAATTTGCATGTAGCCAGGTTCTGAGCTGGGATGGTGCAGTGAGCTAAAAAACGGTGATGGATCAAGCCCTGATCATTTGACTGGGTAGGAGTGTTCTGCTTAATTCAGATACTCTGTCCATCACCACCCCCTTTATGAATCGTTTTGGCCACCACATGTGTGGAAGGGTATACTCAGATGTGAGTCCCTTGCTCACTGCACCATCAGGATTCAAGCAAGCTGGGCCGAAGACGGCTGTAATGCCAGAAACCGGTCCCCGGAAGCTTGTTTCCTTTCCAGTAAAGAATTGGCTTGGTAGATTGGTCTGCCCTGTTCCCATGATGCACTGGGCCAGGGTCAGACTAATTTGCATGTAGCCAGGTTCTGAGCTGGGATGGTGCAGTGAGCTAAAAAACGGTGATGGATCAAGCCCTGATCATTTGACTGGGTAGGAGTGTTCTGCTTAATTCAGATACTCTGTCCATCACCACCCCCTTTATGAATCGTTTTGGCCACCACAAGTGTGGAAGGGTATACTCAGATGTGAGTCCCTTGCTCACTGCACCATCAGGATTCAAGCAAGCCGGGCCGAAGACGGCTGTAATGCCAGAAACCGGTCCCCGGAAGCTTGTTTCCTTTCCAGTAAAGAATTGGCTTGGTAGTTTGGTCTGCCCTGTTCCCATGATGCACTGGGCCAGGGTCAGACTAATTTGCATGTAGCCAGGTTCTGAGCTGGGATGGTGCAGTGAGCTAAAAAACGGTGATGGATCAAGCCCTGATCATTTGACTGGGTAGGAGTGTTCTGCTTAATTCAGATACTCTGTCCATCACCACCCCCTTTATGAATCGTTTTGGCCACCACAAGTGTGGAAGGGTATACTCAGATGTGAGTCCCTTGCTCACTGCACCATCAGGATTCAAGCAAGCCGGGCCGAAGACGGCTGTAATGCCAGAAACCGGTCCCCGGAAGCTTGTTTCCTTTCCAGTAAAGAATTGGCTTGGTAGTTTGGTCTGCCCTGTTCCCATGATGCACTGGGCCAGGGTCAGACTAATTTGCATGTAGCCAGGTTCTGAGCTGGGAAGGTGCAGTGAGCTAAAAAACGGTGATGGATCAAGCCCTGATCATTTGACTGGGTAGGAGTGTTCTGCTTAATTCAGATACTCTGTCCATCACCACCCCCTTTATGAATCGTTTTGGCCACCACAAGTGTGGAAGGGTATACTCAGGTGTGAGTCCCTTGCTCACTGCACCATCAGGATTCAAGCAAGCCGGGCCGAAGACGGCTGTAATGCCAGAAACCGGTCCCCGGAAGCTTGTTTCCTTTCCAGTAAAGAATTGGCTTGGTAGTTTGGTCTGCCCTTTTCCCATGATGCACTAAGCCAGGGTCAGACTAATTTGCATGTAGCCAGGTTCTGAGCTGGGATGGTGCAGTGAGCTAAAAAACGGTGATGGATCAAGCCCTGATCATTTGACTGGGTAGGAGTGTTCTGCTTAATTCAGATACTCTGTCCATCACCACCCCCTTTATGAATCGTTTTGGCCACCACATGTGTGGAAGGGTATACTCAGATGTGAGTCCCTTGCTCACTGCACCATCAGGATTCAAGCAAGCTGGGCCGAAGACGGCTGTAATGCCAGAAACCGGTCCCCGGAAGCTTGTTTCCTTTCCAGTAAAGAATTGGCTTGGTAGATTGGTCTGCCCTGTTCCCATGATGCACTGGGCCAGGGTCAGACTAATTTGCATGTAGCCAGGTTCTGAGCTGGGATGGTGCAGTGAGCTAAAAAACGGTGATGGATCAAGCCCTGATCATTTGACTGGGTAGGAGTGTTCTGCTTAATTCAGATACTCTGTCCATCACCACCCCCTTTATGAATCGTTTTGGCCACCACAAGTGTGGAAGGGTATACTCAGATGTGAGTCCCTTGCTCACTGCACCATCAGGATTCAAGCAAGCCCGGCCGAAGACGGCTGTAATGCCAGAAACCGGTCCCCGGAAGCTTGTTTCCTTTCCAGTAAAGAATTGGCTTGGTAGTTTGGTCTGCCCTGTTCCCATGATGCACTGGGCCAGGGTCAGACTAATTTGCATGTAGCCAGGTTCTGAGCTGGGATGGTGCAGTGAGCTAAAAAACGGTGATGGATCAAGCCCTGATCATTTGACTGGGTAGGAGTGTTCTGCTTAATTCAGATACTCTGTCCATCACCAACCCCTTTATGAATCGTTTTGGCCACCACAAGTGTGGAAGGGTATACTCAGATGTGAGTCCCTTGCTCACTGCACCATCAGGATTCAAGCAAGCCGGGCCGAAGACGGCTTTAATGCCAGAAACCGGTCCCCGGAAGCTTGTTTCCTTTCCAGTAAAGAATTGGCTTGGTAGTTTGGTCTGCCCTGTTCCCATGATGCACTGGGCCAGGGTCAGACTAATTTGCATGTAGCCAGGTTCTGAGCTGGGATGGTGCAGTGAGTTAAAAAACGGTGATGGATCAAGCCCTGATCATTTGACTGGGTAGGAGTGTTCTGCTTTATTCAGATACTCTGTCCATCACCACCCCCTTTATGAATCGTTTTGGCCACCACAAGTGGGGAAGGGTATACTCAGATGTGAGTCCCTTGCTCACTGCACCATCAGGATTCAAGCAAGCCGGGCCGAAGACGGCTGTAATGCCAGAAACCGGTCCCCGGAAGCTTGTTTCCTTTCCAGTAAAGAATTGTCTTGGTAGTTTGGTCTGCCCTGTTCCCATGATGCACTGGGCCAGGGTCAGACTAATTTGCATGTAGCCAGGTTCTGAGCTGGGATGGTGCAGTGAGCTAAAAAACGGTGATGGATCAAGCCCTGATCATTTGACTGGGTAGGAGTGTTCTGCTTAATTCAGATACTCTGTCCATCACCACCCCCTTTATGAATCGTTTTGGCCACCACAAGTGTGGAAGGGTATACTCAGATGTGAGTCCCTTGCTCACTACTACATCAGGATTCAAGCAAGCCGGGCCGAAGATGGCTGTAATGCCAGAAACCGGTCCCCGGAAGCTTGTTTCCTTTCCAGTAAAGAATTGGCTTGGTAGTTTGGTCTGCCCTGTTCCCATGATGCACTGGGCCAGGGTCAGACTAATTTGCATGTAGCCAGGTTCTGAGCTGGGATGGTGCAGTGAGCTAAAAAACGGTGATGGATCAAGCCCTGATCATTTGACTGGGTAGGAGTGTTCTGCTTAATTCAGATACTCTGTCCATCACCACCCCCTTTATGAATCGTTTTGGCCACCACAAGTGTGGAAGGGTATACTCAGATGTGAGTCCCTTGCTCACTGCTCCATCAGGATTCAAGCAAGCCGGGCCGAAGACGGCTGTAATGCCAGAAACCGGTCCCCGGAAGCTTGTTTCCTTTCCAGTAAAGAATTGGCTTGGTAGTTTGGTCTGCCCTGTTCCCATGATGCACTGGGCCAGGGTCAGACTAATTTGCATGTAGCCAGGTTCTGAGCTGGGATGGTGCAGTGAGCTAAAAAACGGTGATGGATCAAGCCCTGATCATTTGACTGGGTAGGAGTGTTCTGCTTAATTCAGATACTCTGTCCATCACCACCCCCTTTATGAATCGTTTTGGCCACCACAAGTGTGGAAGGGTATACTCAGATGTGAGTCCCTTGCTCACTGCACCATCAGGATTCAAGCAAGCCGGGCCGAAGACGGCTGTAATGCCAGAAACCGGTCCCCGGAAGCTTGTTTCCTTTCCAGTAAAGAATTGGCTTGGTAGTTTGGTCTGCCCTGTTCCCATGATGCACTGGGCCAGGGTCAGACTAATTTGCATGTAGCCAGGTTCTGAGCTGGGATGGTGCAGTGAGTTAAAAAACTGTGATGGATCAAGCCCTGATCATTTGACTGGGTAGGAGTGTTCTGCTTTATTCAGATACTCTGTCCATCACCACCCCCTTTATGAATCGTTTTGGCCACCACAAGTGTGGAAGGGTATACTCAGATGTGAGTCCTTTGCTCACTGCACCATCAGGATTCAAGCAAGCCGGGCCGAAGACGGCTGTAATGCCAGAAACCGGTCCCCGGAAGCTTGTTTCCTTTCCAGTAAAGAATTGGCTTGGTAGTTTGGTCTGCCCTGTTCCCATGATGCACTGGGCCAGGGTCAGACTAATTTGCATGTAGCCAGGTTCTGAGCTGGGATGGTGCAGTGAGCTAAAAAACGGTGATGGATCAAGCCCTGATCATTTGACTGGGTAGGAGTGTTCTGCTTAATTCAGATACTCTGTCCATCACCACCCCCTTTATGAATCGTTTTGGCCACCACAAGTGTGGAAGGGTATACTCAGACGTGAGTCCCTTGCTCACTGCACCATCAGGATTCAAGCAAGCCGGGCCGAAGACGGCTGTAATGCCAGAAACCGGTCCCCGGAAGCTTGTTTCCTTTCCAGTAAAGAATTGGCTTGGTAGTTTGGTCTGCCCTGTTCCCATGATGCACTGGGCCAGGGTCAGACTAATTTGCATGTAGCCAGGTTCTGAGCTGGGATGGTGCAGTGAGCTAAAAAACGGTGATGGATCAAGCACTGATCATTTGACTGGGTAGGAGTGTTCTGCTTAATTCAGATACTCTGTCCATCCCCACCCCCTTTATGAATCGTTTTGGCCACCACAAGTGTGGAAGGGTATACTCAGATGTGAGTCCCTTGCTCACTACACCATCAGGATTCAAGCAAGCCGGGCCGAAGATGGCTGTAATGCCAGAAACCGGTCCCCGGAAGCTTGTTTCCTTTCCAGTAAAGAATTGGCTTGGTAGTTTGGTCTGCCCTGTTCCCATGATGCACTGGGCCAGGGTCAGACTAATTTGCATGTAGCCAGGTTCTGAGCTGGGATGGTGCAGTGAGTTAAAAAACGGTGATGGATCAAGCCCTGATCATTTGACTGGGTAGGAGTGTTCTGCTTTATTCAGATACTCTGTCCATCACCACCCCCTTTATGAATCGTTTTGGCCACCACAAGTGGGGAAGGGTATACTCAGATGTGAGTCCCTTGCTCACTGCACCATCAGGATTCAAGCAAGCCGGGCCGAAGACGGCTGTAATGCCAGAAACCGGTCCCCGGAAGCTTGTTTCCTTTCCAGTAAAGAATTGTCTTGGTAGTTTGGTCTGCCCTGTTCCCATGATGCACTGGGCCAGGGTCAGACTAATTTGCATGTAGCCAGGTTCTGAGCTGGGATGGTGCAGTGAGCTAAAAAACGGTGATGGATCAAGCCCTGATCATTTGACTGGGTAGGAGTGTTCTGCTTAATTCAGATACTCTGTCCATCACCACCCCCTTTATGAATCGTTTTGGCCACCACAAGTGTGGAAGGGTATACTCAGATGTGAGTCCCTTGCTCACTACTACATCAGGATTCAAGCAAGCCGGGCCGAAGATGGCTGTAATGCCAGAAACCGGTCCCCGGAAGCTTGTTTCCTTTCCAGTAAAGAATTGGCTTGGTAGTTTGGTCTGCCCTGTTCCCATGATGCACTGGGCCAGGGTCAGACTAATTTGCATGTAGCCAGGTTCTGAGCTGGGATGGTGCAGTGAGCTAAAAAACGGTGATGGATCAAGCCCTGATCATTTGACTGGGTAGGAGTGTTCTGCTTAATTCAGATACTCTGTCCATCACCACCCCCTTTATGAATCGTTTTGGCCACCACAAGTGTGGAAGGGTATACTCAGATGTGAGTCCCTTGCTCACTGCTCCATCAGGATTCAAGCAAGCCGGGCCGAAGACGGCTGTAATGCCAGAAACCGGTCCCCGGAAGCTTGTTTCCTTTCCAGTAAAGAATTGGCTTGGTAGTTTGGTCTGCCCTGTTCCCATGATGCACTGGGCCAGGGTCAGACTAATTTGCATGTAGCCAGGTTCTGAGCTGGGATGGTGCAGTGAGCTAAAAAACGGTGATGGATCAAGCCCTGATCATTTGACTGGGTAGGAGTGTTCTGCTTAATTCAGATACTCTGTCCATCACCACCCCCTTTATGAATCGTTTTGGCCACCACAAGTGTGGAAGGGTATACTCAGATGTGAGTCCCTTGCTCACTGCACCATCAGGATTCAAGCAAGCCGGGCCGAAGACGGCTGTAATGCCAGAAACCGGTCCCCGGAAGCTTGTTTCCTTTCCAGTAAAGAATTGGCTTGGTAGTTTGGTCTGCCCTGTTCCCATGATGCACTGGGCCAGGGTCAGACTAATTTGCATGTAGCCAGGTTCTGAGCTGGGATGGTGCAGTGAGTTAAAAAACTGTGATGGATCAAGCCCTGATCATTTGACTGGGTAGGAGTGTTCTGCTTTATTCAGATACTCTGTCCATCACCACCCCCTTTATGAATCGTTTTGGCCACCACAAGTGTGGAAGGGTATACTCAGATGTGAGTCCTTTGCTCACTGCACCATCAGGATTCAAGCAAGCCGGGCCGAAGACGGCTGTAATGCCAGAAACCGGTCCCCGGAAGCTTGTTTCCTTTCCAGTAAAGAATTGGCTTGGTAGTTTGGTCTGCCCTGTTCCCATGATGCACTGGGCCAGGGTCAGACTAATTTGCATGTAGCCAGGTTCTGAGCTGGGATGGTGCAGTGAGCTAAAAAACGGTGATGGATCAAGCCCTGATCATTTGACTGGGTAGGAGTGTTCTGCTTAATTCAGATACTCTGTCCATCACCACCCCCTTTATGAATCGTTTTGGCCACCACAAGTGTGGAAGGGTATACTCAGACGTGAGTCCCTTGCTCACTGCACCATCAGGATTCAAGCAAGCCGGGCCGAAGACGGCTGTAATGCCAGAAACCGGTCCCCGGAAGCTTGTTTCCTTTCCAGTAAAGAATTGGCTTGGTAGTTTGGTCTGCCCTGTTCCCATGATGCACTGGGCCAGGGTCAGACTAATTTGCATGTAGCCAGGTTCTGAGCTGGGATGGTGCAGTGAGCTAAAAAACGGTGATGGATCAAGCACTGATCATTTGACTGGGTAGGAGTGTTCTGCTTAATTCAGATACTCTGTCCATCCCCACCCCCTTTATGAATCGTTTTGGCCACCACAAGTGTGGAAGGGTATACTCAGATGTGAGTCCCTTGCTCACTACACCATCAGGATTCAAGCAAGCCGGGCCGAAGATGGCTGTAATGCCAGAAACCGGTCCCCGGAAGCTTGTTTCCTTTCCAGTAAAGAATTGGCTTGGTAGTTTGGTCTGCCCTGTTCCCATGATGCACTGGGCCAGGGTCAGACTAATTTGCATGTAGCCAGGTTCTGAGCTGGGATGGTGCAGTGAGCTAAAAAACGGTGATGGATCAAGCCCTGATCATTTGACTCGGTAGGAGTGTTCTGCTTAATTCAGATACTCTGTCCATCACCACCCCCTTTATGAATCGTTTTGGCCACCACAAGTGTGGAAGGGTATACTCAGATGTGAGTCCCTTGCTCACTGCACCATCAGCATTCAAGCAAGCCGGGCCTAAGACGGCTGTAATGCCAGAAACCGGTCCCCGGAAGCTTGTTTCCTTTCCAGTAAAGAATTGGCTTGGTAGTTTGGTCTGCCCTGTTCCCATGATGCACTGGGCCAGGGTCAGACTAATTTGCATGTAGCCAGGTTCTGACCTGGGATGGTGCAGTGAGCTAATAAACGGTGATGGATCAAGCCCTGATCATTTGACTGGGTAGAAGTATTCTGCTTAATTCAGATACTCTGTCCATCACCACCCCGTTTATGAATCGTTTTGTCCACCACAAGTGTGGAAGGGTATACTCAGATGTGAGTCCCTTGCTCACTGCACCATCAGGATTCAAGCAAGCCGGGCCGAAGACGGCTGTAATGCCAGAAACCTGTCCCCGGAAGCTTGTTTCATTTCCAGTAAAGAATTGGCTTGGTAGTTTGGTCTTCCCTGTTCCCATGATGCACTGGGCCAGGGTCTGACTAATTTGCTTGTAGCCAGGTTCTGAGCTGGGATGGTGCAGTGAGTTAAAAAACGGTGATGGATCAAGCCCTGATCATTTGACTGGGTAGGAGTGTTCTGCTTAATTCAGATACTCTGTCCATCACCACCCCCTTTATGAATCGTTTTGGCCACCACAAGTGTGGAAGGGTATACTCAGATGTGAGTCCCTTGCTCACTGCACCATCAGGATTCAAGCAAGCCGGGCCGAAGACGGCTGTAATGCCAGAAACCGGTCCCCGGAAGCTTGTTTCCTTTCCAGTAAAGAATTGGCTTGGTAGTTTGGTCTGCCCTGTTCCCATGATGCACTGGGCCAGGGTCAGACTAATTTGCATGTAGCCAGGTTCTGAGATGGGAAGGTGCAGTGAGCTAAAAAACGGTGATGGATCAAGCCCTGATCATTTCACTGGGTAGGAGTGTTCTGCTTAATTCAGATACTCTGTCCATCACCACCCCCTTTATGAATCGTTTTGGCCACCACAAGTGTGGAAGGGTATACTCAGGTGTGAGTCCCTTGCTCACTGCACCATCAGGATTCAAGCAAGCCGGGCTGAAGACGGCTGTAATGCCAGAAACCGGTCCCCGGAAGCTTGTTTCCTTTCCAGTAAAGAATTGGCTTGGTAGTTTGGTCTGCCCTTTTCCCATGATGCACTGGGCCAGGGTCAGACTAATTTGCATGTAGCCAGGTTCTGAGCTGGGATGGTGCAGTGAGCTAAAAAACGGTGATGGATCAAGCCCTGATCATTTGACTGGGTAGGAGTGTTCTGCTTAATTCAGATACTCTGTCCATCACCACCCCCTTTATGAATCGTTTTGGCCACCACATGTGTGGAAGGGTATACTCAGATGTGAGTCCCTTGCTCACTGCACCATCAGGATTCAAGCAAGCTGGGCCGAAGACGGCTGTAATGCCAGAAACCGGTCCCCGGAAGCTTGTTTCCTTTCCAGTAAAGAATTGGCTTGGTAGATTGGTCTGCCCTGTTCCCATGATGCACTGGGCCAGGGTCAGACTAATTTGCATGTAGCCAGGTTCTGAGCTGGGATGGTGCAGTGAGCTAAAAAACGGTGATGGATCAAGCTCTGATCATTTGACTGGGTAGGAGTGTTCTGCTTAATTCAGATACTCTGTCCATCACCACCCCCTTTATGAATCGTTTTGGCCACCACAAGTGTGGAAGGGTATGCTCAGATGTGAGTCCCTTGCTCACTGCACCATCAGCATTCAAGCAAGCCGGGCCGAAGACGGCTGTAATGCCAGAAACCGGTCCCCGGAAGCTTGTTTCCTTTCCAGTAAAGAATTGGCTTGGTAGTTTGGTCTGCCCTGTTGCCATGATGCACTGGGCCAGGGTCAGACTAATTTGCATGTAGCCAGGTTCTGACCTGGGATGGTGCAGTGAGCTAATAAACGGTGATGGATCAAGCCCTGATCATTTGACTGGGTTGTGGAAAAGTAAATTTTGCCATGTTCTGTGTCCCTACGTATCATCCATCATATGTTATGTGTGCATGACCAATATGCATATGTTATTCCCCATTTCTGATTAAAGACGCAATTACAGTTGTGTCCACCTCTAGTATGTTAGTTTCCAGTCCTCGTGAATACTACGAATATCAGGCCTATGTAAGTAATGTTGCCACGTTTCTCAGTGTGCACGTTATTCAATCATAAAATCCCCGTTTCTAGGCCTCAAAAGGGCCCGGACCACAGATTCAGCTCCCGTCTCCTGAAAGCCTCGCTAAGGAGCGATACAGCCCCCACCTGTATCCTCGACCCTTCACTTACTTCCTGCCTCGCAGTGCCCGGTGCACCCCGGCTCTGCCTCTGAGTCTGCCAAAAGTATGTTATAGTTCCAGTTATCAGTTCAGTCCTCCTCCTCTGCATTCCTAAGCTACTGAACTGCATCAATAGTTTCCGTCATTGTCTAGCCTTCTCGTCTCCATGTTAGAGAAATACTGTATTTAATGGTCATTTAATATTCTTCACGCACTACATGTAGAATAATGCATGGTCCAGTCTTAGAATCAAGTTAGCTTTTCCCCTCATGACTTCTAGTTTATATCAACATGTTCCCTAAACATTAGATACCAGATAGGGTTTAGGTACATGTCGCTCCGACCCTCCAGACTTTAGTCTCTGCTCCTAGCACAGAGTTCGTAGCCCCCAGCTTCTCCTAGTAACACGTCATTGCCAGTTTTCGCGCACCATTAGGTTAGAGGTCCCGGCTCCTTAGGTAGCCCCCTCCAAAGTTTCCGCCCATTCATGACATATTCTGTTACGTTTGCACCACATGTCTATGTATACGCCCAGTTACACCTCTTTTTACTGTTATCTCTCGCGACTGCTACGCGTCACGCCTTCTACTCCACCTACTGTTACGCCCACGGCAATGTAATGCTATGTGTTTGCGCTATGTATATAAGTCAATGTTTTGTTATTAAATGTTAGCGCGCTCATCCCAGACCTAGCCCCAGCAGCTGCTGGGCCTCTTTTCCCCTGCTGGGCCCCAGTTGTCCTGCTGGGCCCTGTCATTCTGTTCCTATGCAGGTTGTCCTGATCCTGTCCTTATGCTGTAATAAACCTGCAGAAACTCCTACTACCTCGAATCTTGACTCTTATTTATTGAGCTATCTGTTATGCTATAAGTCTAGTCAAAAATAGGGTATTATTTATTTATTTACCACATAATGGCGCCCGAACAGGGACTTGCCCTTTCCCCACGCGTCGGTGAAGCCACGCCGACCCCCTGACCCTCTGCAGTCGTGACGGAACCATACCGTGCACTGGCAGATATTTCTGCTCCAAGTATCCCTCAGGCCCACGGAGGAGACGGAGGAGGCGGTCCAGCATCCGAACGAGACGGTGGAGGAACGCGGCGAGTCCCGACCAGAGCCCAAGCCGAGAGTCCAAGGTCCGAGGTATCCGGAGGCCCACCCGTAACTGAAGTCCGAAGTCCGAAGTTCGTCGTCGTAGTCCAGTCCCGTCCGAGGCCTTCCGTTCCGTGCTGCCCGGTGAGTACCATTGCTGGGGTAGTGTCTAGACAGGGTCAGTCTAAATTGACTCCTGGTCCGTGGGTTGGTGGTACCCAAGCCCACAAACGAAGTGTTCACCTAGGTGGATACGGGTCTTGATGCGTTCCTTTATGGGACCGGTATGTTCCGTACTGTTACAGCAGTGCATCCAGTAACTCTAGTCTGTTCTGTTCTCGAGAATTCTGTTCTGTTTCTGTTTTCAGTATTTTCAGGTAGTATTCTGTTCGAACTGTTATTTATAATGTTGTTTAATGTATTTTCAACGTCGTGGTATGCCTGAATTGTTTTCCCAATTGTTATTGTTTTTCGTGTATTGTATTGTGTTCCGATTCAAGTTTAGAATGCCGCTCTTTTCCAAGTTACGTCAGTTAAAAACTAGAAAGGGTCTGCTGGAAGCAGCAGTTCCTGTTCCGCCTAGGGACAGTCCAGGTCACTTTATGTATCAGAAACATGGCATAAGCGCCATATTGTATCTAGATTTATGGGTAGAGTATACCAAACAGTTAGAAGAAAAGTATAGATGGCCCGTATCGGGTACATGGGATGCCGAATGTATCATGCGAGTAGAAGAAGCATTATGGAAAAAGAAAGCCAGACAGTCACAGAAGGATGCCATCGAGTTATGGCGTAAGGAAGCGCATAGAAGAACGGAAAAGGAAGTCAGAAAGTCAGAGTTAAGTAGAGAATCCCAAGAACGAGCCCAAGAAAGAGAATTAATCGAGATAGGTGAACAAGTCAAAGTCGAACAGTCAGACAGACAGAGGCATGCCCTTATTAAGGGTATGTATCCTCTCTTTGCCGAAGGTTTGCCAAAAGCGACCCCAGAGGCACCCAGTAATTTCCCGCCACCATTAGTTCCGACCAAGCTACGTCACAAACCGACCGCAGCTGATATTTTTATTTCGTCCTATCTGGACGACACAGTTCCAGAATATGCAAATCCAGTTCGCGCTCCACCTGTCCCTGTAAATCAGGCACTTCCCGTTCCTCCAGACACCGGAGTACCTGTTACGGTACCCCCGGGTCAGCCTGCCATACAAGTTCAGCCCACGTTACAATTACCGACCCTGCAAGCACGAAGAATGTCAGTCGACGATTCTAGTATAGGGGCCGCAGGAGGAGGTCCTCCTCAAACCCCGCCGCCACACAAACGTTTATCAGCACTCGAATTACATGCTCAAGCATCACAGCGTACTCCTAAAAGTAATAAGTCTGTTACAGAAATCAGGCAAGCCCTTGCCGAATGTGTCTATGACGCAGTCCCAGGCGAGTATAATATGGTTTTATATTCCGTACGCGTAAGAAGGGTGACCGAGTATCTAGTCACCTTACCAAATATGAAAGAAGATCTAGACAGAATATATCGTTTCATCCGTACAGGGGATGATCCAGAAAGTATTGGCGAGATTATGTCTCAAAGGAAAGCCGAGATTCAGCTCATGATATTAAAGTTCCTGATCAATTGTTTAATAAGAGAACAAGATTACCCGTCTAAAGATCCCGCCGAAATGAGAATCTTAACAAGGTGGAGTGATAATATAGCCGAGGGTAAGCACAAGACCATTAGTGCCATGGAGAGTATGTACAAGAAAATTCGTAAAGAAATAATAAGGTTACACGAACAGCGTAAAGCAGCACAAGTAAGCGAGAAAGAAAGTATCTCTGATCCTGAAGAGGAAGACGAGAATTCCGCCAGAATAGCGTATGTAGGAAAATCCAGATTTCCAGATCGCCATTTACGTCTAGAACCTAAGTCTATTTTTCATCATCCAGCACCAGAACAAGGTTCCCTAGAACAAGTATTTCAAGCTACCGATCACATCCTGAAATCACGAGTCGGTTACAGTGAACTAAGTACTAGGCATGAACAAGAACTAGCCCGATCAGCAGTCCGATGGATTACTGATTCTACCACTTTTCCAGACGAAATAGTGGCACAAATGTTTCTGAAATTGCCCCCAGCCGAGCAACGACTGGTGGGTATGTATATGATCCAGCACCTCATTACTCAGTATGAGGGTCAACATTCTGATCCAGGCCCGTTGCACGATATCCTGAACGAGTTACTCCAGTACAGATGGAGAGGTCTAGGTACCGATTTAATTAGTGTCATTCTAGAACAGCGCCACAAGTATAGAACGTTTCTGAACCCGCATTTTGTTCATGTCTCACCCCCAGAAAGTAAATCATTCTACATAGACAGACAGAATCCGCTACGAGAAGTCCACCCAGTCCAAGGGGCGGGTGGCGTAATGCAACGAGTGTTTGTATACACTCCAATATCAAAGATGGAACTTCTTGAAATGAAGAAATTAATTCCCTGTCATGACAAAGATCCAGCGGGGTTCCATAGAGAATTAAAAGACATGCTCCGTATGGGAGAATACACTTACCCAGATATCATTAAAATGTTAAAGGTCCTGCTACCCGCAGGGGTGTATGAAAAGTTAAAGGAAAAAGAATGGGAGGTGGGAGAGAAAAAGATCGATTGGACAGCTCTAGAAGCTGAAGACAAGGCACGAGTACCAGGTACCGGTCTTGGAGATAAATGTAAAGAATTACCAGAATTATTGATTCAAGTTTTACCCAGATTATTGACAACTAGGAAAGAAGACTGGGATGCAATCTCAGCCTGTAAACAGAAGCAAGACGAGGACATTAGTGATTTTTATTCTAGATTTGAGAAATGTTTCAGTATTAACAGTGGTCTCAAGACAAGTAGTGAGTCATACCCTCATCTTTTCGTCACCAAATTAGTCGAGAATTCAAGTCCACAAATTAAAAACCGAGTTTTGAAAGTCGAAAGCACCTGGCAAGCAAATACTCCGTCCCAGATGCTCCAGATGCTCCAATACCACCAGAATAGAATCAGGGAAGAGCAAGAACACGAGAGAAAACGTATGAAAGACACGAAAATGAAAGTGCTAGTTGCACAATCTGTTCCTCAAGACAGTCAGAAGAGGGGTCCGAATCAAGCCAGTCATCCTGCAGCTCCCGTTAAAGGGAACTGCAATTATTGTAAACAGCCAGGTCATTTTATAAACGAGTGTGCAGTTCTGAAACACAACATAGCTACTGGTAAGACTAAAGAAAGACCACGTCCGCCGAGACAAGAACAAGTTTCACAGACTCCTCAGTCACAGAATGCACCACAGACCGTTACAGTACCGCAGCCCATTGCTGCAACACAGCACGTTACATCGCAGATGTACCAGTATGCACAGTCCGAGTATCCAGAGTACCAGTCATATTCATGAAACAGCCTAGAGAGGGAGGTAGGCTTGCCTCTCATCGAGATACCTGTAGATCAAGAAGGTCCCTATGTTCACAGTCAAGTATTAGGGAAAGACAGAAAGTTTTTGATCGATACAGGGGCAAGTAGGACCACAATTAGTCACGCCGAAGTTCCAGGGGCTCCGCTCTCAGGCTCAAGAAATGTTTCCCTTGGATTTTCAGGAAAACCCATAGTTAATGAGATATCTAAGCCAGTTACTCTAGAAGTAGGTCCATTGTCCCGTACTACTGACCTGTTACTTACTAAGTCATGTCCAGAAAATCTATTAGGTATTAGGACACTGAAAGAGTTAGGTGCAGTTATTTGCTGTTCCCCAGAGGGAATACGTCTGTTCCTACGTGACTTTAAGGGTCACTATGTATTACGAGATTTTGATTCAAGATTGTCTAATGTTCCGCAGCATTTATGGGCGCAAGGTCCAACTGATGTAGGTTACATGCAAATCACACCCTATCGTGTGACTCTCAAGCCAGGTGTAGTGTTACCACGAATCAGACAGTACAGATTGCCACCTGAGGCTGTAGCAGCCTTATCCAAAATTATTGACGAGCTCATGGCTCAAGGAGTAGTTGTAGAAACTGACTCCAATGTATGTAATTCTCCGATCATTCCAGTCATGAAACGTACTGATCCGAATGCACCCCCAGTATATCGATTAGTGATTGATTTACGAGAGCTTAACAAATGTATTATTCCTCAATACCCAGTTGTCCCAGACATTTCTTCCCTGTTAACAGCCATTGATTCCGAAGCCATGTTTTTCACTGTCATAGACCTCAAGAATGCATTTTTTAGTGTTCCAATTCATCCAGATAGCCAGTTTCTTTTCGGATTCTGTTTAAATGGAAGGAGCTATATGTTTACACGCGCTCCTCAAGGTTTCACAGAAAGCCCTAGTATTTACAGTCAAGCACTCAAGAGACAACTAGACAACATTCACATGCCAACTGACACTGCCCTGCTCCAGTATGTCGACGATCTACTGATCACAGCCCGTTCTGAACGTGCTTGCGAGCGAGCATCACTTACAGTTCTGTATTTCCTTGCCGAGATGGGGCACAAGGTGTCACCTTCGAAGCTTCAATTCTGTGTCCAGCAAGTGGTATACTTAGGACACTTGCTGTCCAAGAGGGGTAGGCAGTTGACACCCGACCGTATCCAGTTAATAGCGAGTCTTCCCCAGCCCAGAACCCAGAAGGAGGTACGTGCCTTTATCGGCCTTACTTCTTATTGTAGACAATGGATTCCCCAGTATGCATTTCTAGCCAAGCCACTGATACAGTTAACGACACAGGAGGCAGCCGTATCGACTGTCCTCCCTTGGACATCTGACCATACACTTAGTTTTAACGAGTTAAAGAAAGCCCTATGTCAAGCTCCAGTTCTAGCTACACCGAACTACAGTAAGCCTTTTACACTTTTCGTTACTGAACGCGAAGGTACAGCATTATCTGTCCTCACACAAGATCAAGCAGGTCAATACAAGCCCTGTGCTTATTTTTCGAGCACATTAGATCCAGTCGCCCAGGCGTTGCCTGCGTGTCTCAAGTCAGTTGCAGCCACAGCACTAGCTATCAGACAAAGTGATTCTATAGTTTTAGGACATTCCTTGACAGTACAAGTTCCACATTCAGTAGAAGTTCTTTTAAACCGAACACAAACTCAGCACTTGACAATTGCACGTTTAACAGGTTATGAATTGACACTGTTTCAGCCACACATAGAAATTAGACGCTGCAACGTCCTGAATCCTGCTACACTGTTACCATCAGTTAGTTCAAATCCAGACACACATGATTGTGTGGAAGTAGTTAACATTACGACAAAGCCAAGACAAGACCTGACAGACATTCCGTTACCAGATCCTGACCTGACACTTTATGTGGATGGTTCATGTATGAGAATTAGTACAGGAGAACTAGTCGCCGCGTATGCAGTGACTACTGACACTGAAGTTATTGAAACACACCGTATTGATACTCTGTCCGCTCAAGCAGCAGAGCTAGTCGCTCTGACACAAGCCTGTATACATGCCAAGAACCTGAAGGTTAATGTTTACACAGATTCACGTTACGCATTCGGAGTTGTACACGACTTCGGAGTGCTCTGGCAGGAGAGAGGTTTTATGACTTCTCATGGAACCAAGATTCAGCATGGTCTCCTTATTCAAGCCCTGTTAGATGCCATACATTTACCGACATCTATTGCTATCATGAAGTGCAAAGCACATACGAAAGTCACTGACATTATTTCCCAAGGTAATGATTTAGCAGACCGCACAGCCAAGCTTACAGCACAGACTCCAGACATTCCAGTTAATCTGACACATGCTCCAGATCCGATTACATGCATGACAGTTAAGGACCCTACTCAAGATGTCATAGATATCCAGTCACATGCTACTCCCGATGAAATCAAGAAATGGTCTGTACAAGGAGGGGTCCAGACAGATCAAGGATGGTTAACGAAGGGTAGAGCCACATGGTTTCTCCCCGATTCTATGGTTCAAGTTATTATCAATACCGCACATAGTCCAGCACATTTAGGAGAAAAAGCTATGTTAGACAGTATCCAGAACATTTGGTTCAACAAGCATTTACGAGCTGCAGCCAAGCAGAAAGTCCGTACCTGTATGATATGTTGCCAGTTTAATCCAGGTAAAAGTGTCCCGGTGGAACAAGGTGGTTTCCAGCCCCCTGACCACCCTTCTGAGGTCCTCCAGATGGATTATATTCAAATGGAGCGATGTCGAGGTTTCAAGTATGTCCTTGTAGTTGTATGCGCCTTGTCCAGATGGACAGAAGCATATCCAGTCCCAGATTACACAGCCGCGACCACTGCCAAGCAGTTGGTTCGTGAATTCTTCCCTAGATATGGACTCCCTAGAGTCGTATATTCTGATAACGGCCAGCCATTCTCATCTGAACTCATGAAACACGTTTCCCTGTTGTTAGGGTACCAGTGGAAGTTCCATTGTGTACGCCATCCAGAAGCAGCTGGACTAGTCGAAAGGCATAATCAGACTCTGAAAATCCGTATAGCAAAAGTATGTAAAGACAAGGGTGTGGATTGGTTAGTAGCTCTGCCAGTCGCTTTATTTTATATGCGTATGGTCGCACATTCCAGATCAGGTCTGTCCCCGTATGAGGTCGTATTCGGCCGCCCCCCTAATATGTGGGGTACTCCTAGACCCCGAAGTATTACCGATGTTTCATGTAATATGCTGACAGATTACCTAGCTTCCTTGATGTCTGCCCTCAACTCATGTCGTTCACAGGTTGCCGCCGCATTTCCAGACAATACCGAGGTGGCACCGCACGAGGTCGTTCCAGGCTCCCTTGTGATGATCAGAAATTTTGACAGATCAAGTCCGCTGGAACCACGTTGGAAGGAGCCACGTCAGGTCCTCTTGACCACCCGAACTGCCGTCAAGTTGGAAGGCAGGAAGGGGTGGGTCCACCTTTCTCATGTAAAACTTTTCAAAGGATCGAAACCAGTCTTCAAAAACATTTCCAAGAACATTTCCCAGGATTCGAAGGATTGCCAGAACATTGTTTTAAAGGACTGTCCCGCACAAGACATTATTACAACCCCTCCCTTGGTAGAGAAAACTCCACAACAGGAGTATAAGTTAAAGCTCAGGTCTAATAAGTCAGCCAGTTTGATTGTATAAGTCCTCCCCTAGGTGAAACGGTTAGACTGTTTCTGACATGTATAAAATAGACCCCCATAGTGAGAGAGTCAGTCAAAGCTCAATCAAATGTATCGTTTTTCTGAGTTTCGTATTATTTCTCAGCATAATGATTTCCTGCACTAGTTACGCACTTTATCTGTGTTTTTCAGTTCCTCATGTAAATATGTCTGCTCATGCTACAGTAGAGCACACGTTTAGTGATCTGCCTCTTCACGAATATGCATACCGCCTCGCCATGCGTAATAACACATTTATCCGTATGTTACATTATTCACACCAGACCAGCAATGCCACTAATTGTTGGGTGTGTGGTCGACTCCCCCCTTTCCAGACACCGAAGGGAGTTCTGCCACTCTTTCCTTATCCATTCTCACACAATGGTTCGTGTGGAGCATGGTCCACGTTAACGTCATCCTCAACAGATATGTCTTTTCTTAACAGTACATGTTTCCCAGACAAGCAAGGTCTCCCCCACAGAACAGGTTTAGATTTAGAAAATGAAGTATATAATTTAGGAAATTATTCGTCGAATTTCATGGTCCTGAATGTTCAGTCTGATACTACTCCAGACTCACCCGCTATTTCAGTACTACCAGTCAAAGGCGAATTATGTGTCCGTAGTTATGGTTCTGTACATATAGGTCATAGTGAATGTACTACTGTTATCCAGTATAGTGACAGTGGGAAATCTATTTTCAAAGCTTCACGTCATTCTTATTTTATTTGTGGTCAAACTGCATATGTCCGTCTGCCCCTCGATTGGGAGGGAACCTGTTACATTGCTTTCCTACTGCCACCTGTTTTTCTAGCCCCACCTGACTATCATAGGAATTCTTTCTTAGTACACACTAGACACAAGAGAAATCTCCCGATTGTCGATTATACTGAAACTGCCGCAGAGCAATTCATTGATATAGATAAAGGTGTTTTCCCTTATTTAGGTACAGTTGTAAATAGTAAGCTTATTCGTAGGTTAACAAGAACCCTTGAAGCAGTAGTAGATGAGACTGCCTCCGCTCTAGGTAACTTAACTGAAGAGCAATCCTTTATGAGAATTGTCGTTTTACAGAATCGTCTCGTCCTTGACGTCATACTGGCCGATAGGGGCGGGGCCTGTAGAGTTCTCGGATCCAGTTGTTGTATTTTCATTCCAAATAACGCGCCGTCTGTTTATTCAGCTATAACCAGACTCCATAAAATTGCCCATCTGTTACACCAAGACCCAGGCACCTGGACATGGTCCGGTTGGTTCTGGAATATAATTTCCGCATGGGGATGGAAAGTCCTGTCCTTTTTAGGTATTGCAGTAGCGATCATATTTAGCTGCTGCCTCTGTATACAATGTGGCCCTGCGATTTGCAGCATGTGTGCTACCTCTTGTATTCCCAGTCCCAAGCCCCGTTCTAAATCTCGTTCCAAGACAATTCGAGACGAGCAAATGGTACTGTATGAAATGATAGACGGTATCATGAATATTGATGTTTCCTGATGGAAACGTAGTGACAAGGAGGGAATGTGGAAAAGTAAATTTTGCCATGTTCTGTGTCCCTACGTCTCATCCATCATATGTTATGTGTGCATGACCAATATGCATATGTTATTCCCCATTTCTGATTAAAGACGCAATTACAGTTGTGTCCACCTCTAGTATGTTAGTTTCCAGTCCTCGTGAATACTACGAATATCAGGCCTATGTAAGTAATGTTGCCACGTTTCTCAGTGTGCACGTTATTCAATTATAAAATCCCCGTTTCTAGGCCTCAAAAGGGCCCGGACCACAGATTCAGCTCCCGTCTCCTGAAAGCCTCGCTAAGGAGCGATACAGCCCCCACCTGTATCCTCGACCCTTCACTTACTTCCTGCCTCGCAGTGCCCGGTGCACCCCGGCTCTGCCTCTGAGTCTGCCAAAAGTATGTTATAGTTCCAGTTATCAGTTCAGTCCTCCTCCTCTGCATTCCTAAGCTACTGAACTGCATCAATAGTTTCCGTCATTGTCTAGCCTTCTCGTCTCCATGTTAGAGAAATACTGTATTTAATGGTCATTTAATATTCTTCACGCACTACATGTAGAATAATGCATGGTCCAGTCTTAGAATCAAGTTAGCTTTTCCCCTCATGACTTCTAGTTTATATCAACATGTTCCCTAAACATTAGATACCAGATAGGGTTTAGGTACATGTCGCTCCGACCCTCCAGACTTTAGTCTCTGCTCCTAGCACAGAGTTCGTAGCCCCCAGCTTCTCCTAGTAACACGTCATTGCCAGTTTTCGCGCACCATTAGGTTAGAGGTCCCGGCTCCTTAGGTAGCCCCCTCCAAAGTTTCCGCCCATTCATGACATATTCTGTTACGTTTGCACCACATGTCTATGTATACGCCCAGTTACACCTCTTTTTACTGTTATCTCTCGCGACTGCTACGCGTCACGCCTTCTACTCCACCTACTGTTACGCCCACGGCAATGTAATGCTATGTGTTTGCGCTATGTATATAAGTCAATGTTTTGTTATTAAATGTTAGCGCGCTCATCCCAGACCTAGCCCCAGCAGCTGCTGGGCCTCTTTTCCCCTGCTGGGCCCCAGTTGTCCTGCTGGGCCCTGTCATTCTGTTCCTATGCAGGTTGTCCTGATCCTGTCCTTATGCTGTAATAAACCTGCAGAAACTCCTACTACCTCGAATCTTGACTCTTATTTATTGAGCTATCTGTTATGCTATAAGTCTAGTCAAAAATAGGGTATTATTTATTTATTTACCACAGGGTAGAAGTATTCTGCTTAATTCAGATACTCTGTCCATCACCACCCCGTTTATGAATCGTTTTGTCCACCACAAGTGTGGAAGGGTATACTCAGATGTGAGTCCCTTGCTCACTGCACCATCAGGATTCAAGCAAGCCGGGCCGAAGACGGCTGTAATGCCAGAAACCTGTCCCCGGAAGCTTGTTTCCTTTCCAGTAAAGAATTGGCTTGGTAGTTTGGTCTGCCCTGTTCCCATGATGCACTGGGCCAGGGTCTGACTAATTTGCTTGTAGCCAGGTTCTGAGCTGGGATGGTGCAGTGAGTTAAAAAACGGTGATGGATCAAGCCCTGATCATTTGACTGGGTAGGAGTGTTCTGCTTAATTCAGATACTCTGTCCATCACCACCCCCTTTATGAATCGTTTTGGCCACCACAAGTGTGGAAGGGTATACTCAGATGTGAGTCCCTTGCTCACTGCACCATCAGGATTCAAGCAAGCCGGGCCGAAGACGGCTGTAATGCCAGAAACCGGTCCCCGGAAGCTTGTTTCCTTTCCAGTAAAGAATTGGCTTGGTAGTTTGGTCTGCCCTGTTCCCATGATGCACTGGGCCAGGGTCAGACTAATTTGCATGTAGCCAGGTTCTGAGCTGGGAAGGTGCAGTGAGCTAAAAAACGGTGATGGATCAAGCCCTGATCATTTGACTGGGTAGGAGTGTTCTGCTTAATTCAGATACTCTGTCCATCACTACCCCCTTTATGAATCGTTTTGGCCACCACAAGTGTGGAAGGGTATACTCAGGTGTGAGTCCCTTGCTCACTGCACCATCAGGATTCAAGCAAGCCGGGCTGAAGACGGCTGTAATGCCAGAAACCGGTCCCCGGAAGCTTGTTTCCTTTCCAGTAAAGAATTGGCTTGGTAGTTTGGTCTGCCCTTTTCCCATGATGCACTGGGCCAGGGTCAGACTAATTTGCATGTAGCCAGGTTCTGAGCTGGGATGGTGCAGTGAGCTAAAAAACGGTGATGGATCAAGCCCTGATCATTTGACTGGGTAGGAGTGTTCTGCTTAATTCAGATACTCTGTCCATCACCACCCCCTTTATGAATCGTTTTGGCCACCACATGTGTGGAAGGGTATACTCAGATGTGAGTCCCTTGCTCACTGCACCATCAGGATTCAAGCAAGCTGGGCCGAAGACGGCTGTAATGCCAGAAACCGGTCCCCGGAAGTTTGTTTCCTTTCCAGTAAAGAATTGGCTTGGTAGATTGGTCTGCCCTGTTCCCATGATGCACTGGGCCAGGGTCAGACTAATTTGCATGTAGCCAGGTTCTGAGCTGGGATGGTGCAGTGAGCTAAAAAACGGTGATGGATCAAGCCCTGATCATTTGACTGGGTAGGAGTGTTCTGCTTAATTCAGATACTCTGTCCATCACCACCCCCTTTATGAATCGTTTTGACCACCACAAGTGTGGAAGGGTATACTCAGATGTGAGTCCCTTGCTCACTGCACCATCAGGATTCAAGCAAGCCGGGCCGAAGACGGCTGTAATGCCAGAAACCGGTCCCCGGAAGCTTGTTTCCTTTCCAGTAAAGAATTGGCTTGGTAGTTTGGTCTGCCCTGTTCCCATGATGCACTGGGCCAGGGTCAGACTAATTTGCATGTAGCCAGGTTCTGAGCTGGGATGGTGCAGTGAGCTAAAAAACTGTGATGGATCAAGCCCTGATCATTTGACTGGGTAGGAGTGTTCTGCTTAATTCAGATACTCTGTCCATCACCACCCCCTTTATGAATCGTTTTGGCCACCACAAGTGTGGAAGGGTATACTCAGATGTGAGTCCCTTGCTCACTGCACCATCAGGATTCAAGCAAGCCGGGCCGAAGACGGCTGTAATGCCAGAAACCGGTCCCCGGAAGCTTGTTTCCTTTCCAGTAAAGAATTGGCTTGGTAGTTTGGTCTGCCCTGTTCCCATGATGCACTGGGCCAGGGTCAGACTAATTTGCATGTAGCCAGGTTCTGAGCTGGGATGGTGCAGTGAGTTAAAAAACGGTGATGGATCAAGCCCTGATCATTCGACTGGGTAGGAGTGTTCTGCTTTATTCAGATACTCTGTCCATCACCACCCCCTTTATGAATTGTTTTGGCCACCACAAGTGGGGAAGGGTATATTCAGATGTGAGTCCCTTGCTCACTGCACCATCAGGATTCAAGCAAGCCGGGCCGAAGACGGCTGTAATGCCAGAAACCGGTCCCCAGAAGCTTGTTTCCTTTCCAGTAAAGAATTGGCTTGGTAGTTTGGTCTGCCCTGTTCCCATGATGCACTGGGCCAGGGTCAGACTAATTTGCATGTAGCCAGGTTCTGAGCTGGGATGGTGCAGTGAGCTAAAAAACGGTGATGGATCAAGCCCTGATCATTTGACTGGGTACGAGTGTTCTGCTTAATTCAGATACTCTGTCCATCACCACCCCCTTTATGAATCGTTTTGGCCACCACAAGTGTGGAAGGGTATACTCAGATGTGAGTCCCTTGCTCACTACACCATCAGGATTCAAGCAAGCCGGGCCGAAGATGGCTGTAATGCCAGAAACCGGTCCCCGGAAGCTTGTTTCCTTTCCAGTAAAGAATTGGCTTGGTAGTTTGGTCTGCCCTGTTCCCATGATGCACTGGGCCAGGGTCAGACTAATTTGCATGTAGCCAGGTTCTGAGCTGGGATGGTGCAGTGAGCTAAAAAAACGGTGATGGATCAAGCCCTGATCATTTGACTGGGTAGGAGTGTTCTGCTTAATTCAGATACTCTGTCCATCACCACCCCCTTTATGAATCGTTTTGGCCACCACAACTGTGGAAGGGTATACTCAGATGTGAGTCCCTTGCTCACTGCACCATCAGGATTCAAGCAAGCCGGGCCGAAGACGGCTGTAATGCCAGAAACCGGTCCCCGGAAGCTTGTTTCCTTTCCAGTAAAGAATTGGCTTGGTAGTTTGGTCTGCCCTGTTCCCATGATGCACTGGGCCAGGGTCAGACTAATTTGCATGTAGCCAGGTTCTGAGCTGGGAAGGTGCAGTGAGCTAAAAAACGGTGATGGATCAAGCCCTGATCATTTGACTGGGTAGGAGTGTTCTGCTTAATTCAGATACTCTGTCCATCACCACCCCCTTTATGAATCGTTTTGGCCACCACAAGTGTGGAAGGGTATACTCAGGTGTGAGTCCCTTGCTCACTGCACCATCAGGATTCAAGCAAGCCGGGCTGAAGACGGCTGTAATGCCAGAAACCGGTCCCCGGAAGCTTGTTTCCTTTCCAGTAAAGAATTGGCTTGGTAGTTTGGTCTGCCCTTTTCCCATGATGCACTGGGCCAGGGTCAGACTAATTTGCATGTAGCCAGGTTCTGAGCTGGGATGGTGCAGTGAGCTAAAAAACGGTGATGGATCAAGCCCTGATCATTTGACTGGGTAGGAGTGTTCTGCTTAATTCAGATACTCTGTCCATCACCACCCCCTTTATGAATCGTTTTGGCCACCACATGTGTGGAAGGGTATACTCAGATGTGAGTCCCTTGCTCACTGCACCATCAGGATTCAAGCAAGCTGGGCCGAAGACGGCTGTAATGCCAGAAACCGGTCCCCGGAAGCTTGTTTCCTTTCCAGTAAAGAATTGGCTTGGTAGATTGGTCTGCCCTGTTCCCATGATGCACTGGGCCAGGGTCAGACTAATTTGCATGTAGCCAGGTTCTGAGCTGGGATGGTGCAGTGAGCTAAAAAACGGTGATGGATCAAGCCCTGATCATTTGACTGGGTAGGAGTGTTCTGCTTAATTCAGATACTCTGTCCATCACCACCCCCTTTATGATTCTTTTGGCCACCACAAGTGTGGAAGGGTATACTCAGATGTGAGTCCCTTGCTCACTGCACCATCAGGATTCAAGCAAGCCGGGCCGAAGACGGCTGTAATGCCAGAAACCGGTCCCCGGAAGCTTGTTTCCTTTCCAGTAAAGAATTGGCTTGGTAGTTTGGTCTGCCCTGTTCCCATGATGCACTGGGCCAGGGTCAGACTAATTTGCATGTAGCCAGGTTCTGAGCTGGGATGGTGCAGTGAGCTAAAAAACTGTGATGGATCAAGCCCTGATCATTTGACTGGGTAGGAGTGTTCTGCTTAATTCAGATACTCTGTCCATCACCACCCCCTTTATGAATCGTTTTGGCCACCACAAGTGTGGAAGGGTATACTCAGATGTGAGTCCCTTGCTCACTGCACCATCAGGATTCAAGCAAGCCGGGCCGAAGACGGCTGTAATGCCAGAAACCGGTCACCGGAAGCTTGTTTCCTTTCCAGTAAAGAATTGGCTTGGTAGTTTGGTCTGCCCTGTTCCCATGATGCACTGGGCCAGGGTCAGACTAATTTGCATGTAGCCAGGTTCTGAGCTGGGATGGTGCAGTGAGTTAAAAAACGGTGATGGATCAAGCCCTGATCATTTGACTGGGTAGGAGTGTTCTGTTTTATTCAGATACTCTGTCCATCACCACCCCCTTTATGAATTGTTTTGGCCACCACAAGTGGGGAAGGGTATATTCAGATGTGAGTCCCTTGCTCACTGCACCATCAGGATTCAAGCAAGCCGGGCCGAAGACGGCTGTAATGCCAGAAACCGGTCCCCAGAAGCTTGTTTCCTTTCCAGTAAAGAATTGGCTTGGTAGTTTGGTCTGCCCTGTTCCCATGATGCACTGGGCCAGGGTCAGACTAATTTGCGTGTAGCCAGGTTCTGAGCTGGGATGGTGCAGTGAGCTAAAAAACGGTGATGGATCAAGCCCTGATCATTTCACTGGGTACGAGTGTTCTGCTTAATTCAGATACTCTGTCCATCACCACCCCCTTTATGAATCGTTTTGGCCACCACAAGTGTGGAAGGGTATACTCAGATGTGAGTCCCTTGCTCACTACACCATCAGGATTCAAGCAAGCCGGGCCGAAGATGGCTGTAATGCCAGAAACCGGTCCCCGGAAGCTTGTTTCCTTTCCAGTAAAGAATTGGCTTGGTAGTTTGGTCTGCCCTGTTCCCATGATGCACTGGGCCAGGGTCAGACTAATTTGCATGTAGCCAGGTTCTGAGCTGGGATTGTGCAGTGAGCTAAAAAAACGGTGATGGATCAAGCCCTGATCATTTGACTGGGTAGGAGTGTTCTGCTTAATTCAGATACTCTGTCCATCACCACCCCCTTTATGAATCGTTTTGGCCACCACAAGTGTGGAAGGGTATACTCAGATGTGAGTCCCTTGCTCACTGCACCATCAGCATTCAAGCAAGCCGGGCCGAAGACGGCTGTAATGCCAGAAACCGGTCCCAGGAAGCTTGTTTCCTTTCCAGTAAAGAATTGGCTTGGTAGTTTGGTCTGCCCTGTTCCCATGATGCACTGGGCCAGGGTCAGACTAATTTGCATGTAGCCAGGTTCTGACCTGGGATGGTGCAGTGAGCTAATAAACGGTGATGGATCAAGCCCTGATCATTTGACTGGGTAGGAGTGTTCTGCTTAATTCAGATACTCTGTCCATCACCACCCCCTCTATGAATCGTTTTGTCCACCACAAGTGTGGAAGGGTATACTCAGATGTGAGTCCCTTGCTCACTGCACCATCAGGATTCAAGCAAGCCGGGCCGAAGACGGCTGTAATGCCAGAAACCGGTCCCCGGAAGCTTGTTTCCTTTCCAGTAAAGAATTGGCTTGGTAGTTTGGTCTGCCCTGTTCCCATGATGCACTGGGCCAGGGTCAGACTAATTTGCATGTAGCCAGGTTCTGAGCTGGGATGGTGCAGTGAGTTAAAAAACGGTGATGGATCAAGCCCTGATCATTTGACTGGGTAGGAGTGTTCTGCTTAATTCAGATACTCTGTCCATCACCACCCCCTTTATGAATCGTTTTGGCCACCACAAGTGTGGAAGGGTATACTCAGATGTGAGTCCCTTGCTCACTGCACCATCAGGATTCAAGCAAGCCGGGCCGAAGACGGCTGTAATGCCAGAAACCGGTCCCCGGAAGCTTGTTTCCTTTCCAGTAAAGAATTGGCTTGGTAGTTTGGTCTGCCCTGTTCCCATGATGCACTGGGCCAGGGTCAGACTAATTTGCATGTAGCCAGGTTCTGAGCTGGGATGGTGCAGTGAGCTAAAAAACAGTGATGGATCAAGCCCTGATCATTTGACTGGGTAGGAGTGTTCTGCTTAATTCAGATACTCTGTCCATCACCACCCCCTTTATGAATCGTTTTGGCCACCACAAGTGTGGAAGGGTATACTCAGATGTGAGTCCCTTGCTCACTGCACCATCAGGATTCAAGCAAGCTGGGCCGAAGACGGCTGTAATGCCAGAAACCGGTCCCCGGAAGCTTGTTTCCTTTCCAGTAAAGAATTGGCTTGGTAGTTTGGTGTGCCCTGTTCCCATGATGCACTGGGCCAGGGTCAGACTAATTTGCATGTAGCCAGGTTCTGAGCTGGGAAGGTGCAGTGAGCTAAAAAACGGTGATGGATCAAGCCCTGATCATTTGACTGGGTAGGAGTGTTCTGCTTAATTCAGATACTCTGTCCATCACCACCCCCTTTATGAATCGTTTTGGCCACCACAAGTGTGAAAGGGTATACTCAGATGTGAGTCCCTTGCTCACTGCACCATCAGGATTCAAGCAAGCCGGGCCGAAGACGGCTGTAATGCCAGAAACCGGTCCCCGGAAGCTTGTTTCCTTTCCAGTAAAGAATTGGCTTGGTAGTTTGGTCTTCCCTGTTCCCATGATGCACTGGGCCAGGGTCAGACTAATTTGCATGTAGCCAGGTTCTGAGCTGGGATGGTGCAGTTAGCGAAAAAAACGGTGATGGATCAAGCCCTGATCATTTGACTGGGTAGGAGTGTTCTGCTTAATTCAGATACTCTGTCCATCACCACCCCCTTTATGAATCGTTTTGGCCACCACAAGTGTGGAAGGGTATACTCAGATGTGAGTCACTTTCTCACTGCACCATCAGGATTCAAGCAAGCCGGGGCGAAGACGGCTGTAATGCCAGAAACCAGTCCCCGGAAGCTTGTTTCCTTTCCAGTAAAGAATTGGCTTGGTAGTTTGGTCTGCCCTGTTCCCATGATGCACTGGGCCTGGGTCAGACTAATTTGCATGTAGCCAGGTTCTGAGCTGGGATGGTGCAGTGAGTTAAAAAACGGTGATGGATCAAGCCCTGATCATTTGACTGGGTAGGAGTGTTCTGCTTAATTCAGATACTCTGTCCATCACCACCCCCTTTATGAATCGTTTTGGCCACCACAAGTGTGGAAGGGTATACTCAGATGTGAGTCCCTTGCTCACTGCACCATCAGGATTCAAGCAAGCCGGGCCGAAGACGGCTGTAATGCCAGAAACCGGTCCCCGGAAGCTTGTTTCCTTTCCAGTAAAGAATTGGCTTGGTAGTTTGGTCTGCCCTGTTCCCATGATGCACTGGGCCAGGGTCAGACTAATTTGCATGTAGCCAGGTTCTGAGCTGGGATGGTGCAGTGAGCTAAAAAACAGTGATGGATCAAGCCCTGATCATTTGACTGGGTAGGAGTGTTCTGCTTAATTCAGATACTCTGTCCATCACCACCCCCTTTATGAATCGTTTTGGCCACCACAAGTGTGGAAGGGTATACTCAGATGTGAGTCCCTTGCTCACTGCACCATCAGGATTCAAGCAAGCCAGGCCGAAGACGGCTGTAATGCCAGAAACCGGTCCCCGGAAGCTTGTTTCCTTTCCAGTAAAGAATTGGCTTGGTAGTTTGGTCTGCCCTCTTCCCATGATGCACTGGGCCAGGGTCAGACTAATTTGCATGTAGCCAGGTTCTGAGCTGGGAAGGTGCAGTGAGCTAAAAAACGGTGATGGATCAAGCCCTGATCATTTGACTGGGTAGGAGTGTTCTGCTTAATTCAGATACTCTGTCCATCACCACCCCCTTTATGAATCGTTTTGGCCACCACAAGTGTGGAAGGGTATACTCAGATGTGAGTCCCTTGCTCACTGCACCATCAGGATTCAAGCAAGCCGGGCCGAAGACGGCTGTAATGCCAGAAACCGGTCCCCGGAAGCTTGTTTCCTTTCCAGTAAAGAATTGGCTTGGTAGTTTGGTCTGCCCTGTTCCCATGATGCACTGGGCCAGGGTCAGACTAATTTGCATGTAGCCAGGTTCTGAGCTGGGATGGTGCAGTGAGCTAAAAAACGGTGATGGATCAAGCCCTGATCATTTGACTGGGTAGGAGTGTTCTGCTTAATTCAGATACTCTGTCCATCACCACCCCCTTTATGAATCGTTTTGGCCACCACAAGTGTGGAAGGGTATACTCAGATGTGAGTCCCTTGCTCACTGCACCATCAGGATTCAAGCAAGCTGGGCCGAAGACGGCTGTAATGCCAAAAACCGGTCCCCGGAAGCTTGTTTCCTTTCCAGTAAAGAATTGGCTTGGTAGTTTGGTGTGCCCTGTTCCCATGATGCACTGGGCCAGGGTCAGACTAATTTGCATGTAGCCAGGTTCTGAGCTGGGAAGGTGCAGTGAGCTAAAAAACGGTGATGGATCAAGCCCTGATCATTTGACTGGGTAGGAGTGTTCTGCTTAATTCAGATACTCTGTCCATCACCACCCCCTTTATGAATCGTTTTGGCCACCACAAGTGTGGAAGGGTATACTCAGATGTGAGTCCCTTGCTCACTGCACCATCAGGATTCAAGCAAGCTGGGCCGAAGACGGCTGTAATGCCAGAAACCGGTCCCCGGAAGCTTGTTTCCTTTCCAGTAAAGAATTGGCTTGGTAGTTTGGTGTGCCCTGTTCCCATGATGCACTGGGCCAGGGTCAGACTAATTTGCATGTAGCCAGGTTCTGAGCTGGGAAGGTGCAGTGAGCTAAAAAACGGTGATGGATCAAGCCCTGATCATTTGACTGGGTAGGAGTGTTCTGCTTAATTCAGATACTCTGTCCATCACCACCCCCTTTATGAATCGTTTTGGCCACCACAAGTGTGAAAGGGTATACTCAGATGTGAGTCCCTTGCTCACTGCACCGTCAGGATTCAAGCAAGCCGGGCCGAAGACGGCTGTAATGCCAGAAACCGGTCCCCGGAAGCTTGTTTCCTTTCCAGTAAAGAATTGGCTTGGTAGTTTGGTCTTCCCTGTTCCCATGATGCACTGGGCCAGGGTCAGACTAATTTGCATGTAGCCAGGTTCTGAGCTGGGATGGTGCAGTTAGCGAAAAAAACGGTGATGGATCAAGCCCTGATCATTTGACTGGGTAGGAGTGTTCTGCTTAATTCAGATACTCTGTCCATCACCACCCCCTTTATGAATCGTTTTGGCCACCACAAGTGTGGAAGGGTATACTCAGATGTGAGTCACTTTCTCACTGCACCATCAGGATTCAAGCAAGCCGGGGCGAAGACGGCTGTAATGCCAGAAACCAGTCCCCGGAAGCTTGTTTCCTTTCCAGTAAAGAATTGGCTTGGTAGTTTGGTCTGCCCTGTTCCCATGATGCACTGGGCCTGGGTCAGACTAATTTGCATGTAGCCAGGTTCTGAGCTGGGATGGTGCAGTGAGCTAAAAAACAGTGATGGATCAAGCCCTGATCATTTGACTGGGTAGGAGTGTTCTGCTTAATTCAGATACTCTGTCCATCACCACCCCCTTTATGAATCGTTTTGGCCACCACAAGTGTGGAAGGGTATACTCAGATGTGAGTCCCTTGCTCACTGCACCATCAGGATTCAAGCAAGCCGGGCCGAAGACGGCTGTAATGCCAGAAACCGGTCCCCGGAAGCTTGTTTCCTTTCCAGTAAAGAATTGGCTTGGTAGTTTGGTCTGCCCTCTTCCCATGATGCACTGGGCCAGGGTCAGACTAATTTGCATGTAGCCAGGTTCTGAGCTGGGATGGTGCAGTGAGCTAAAAAACGGTGATGGATCAAGCCCTGATCATTTGACTGGGTAGGAGTGGTCTGCTTAATTCAGATACTCTGTCCATCACCACCCCCTTTATGAATCGTTTTGGCCACCACAAGTGTGGAAGGGTATACTCAGATGTGAGTCCCTTGCTCACTGCACCATCAGGATTCAAGCAAGCCGGGCCGAAGACGGCTGTAATGCCAGAAACCGGTCCCCGGAAGCTTGTTTCCTTTCCAGTAAAGAATTGGCTTGGTAGTTTGGTCTGCCCTGTTCCCATGATGCACTGGGCCAGGGTCAGACTAATTTGCATGTAGCCAGGTTCTGAGCTGGGATGGTGCAGTGAGCTAAAAAACGGTGATGGATCAAGCCCTGATCATTTGACTGGGTAGGAGTGTTCTGCTTAATTCAGATACTCTGTCCATCACCACCCCCTTTATGAATCGTTTTGGCCACCACAAGCGTGGAAGGGTATGCTCAGATGTGAGTCCCTTGTTCACTGCACCATCAGGATTCAAGCAAGCCGGGCCGAAGACGGCTGTAATGCCAGAAACCGGTCCCCGAAAGCTTGTTTCCTTTCCAGTAAAGAATTGGCTTGGTAGTTTGGTCTGCCCTGTTCCCATGATGCACTGGGCCAGGGTCAGACTAATTTGCATGTAGCCAGGTTCTGAGCTGGGATGGTGCAGTGAGCTAAAAAACGGTGATGGATCAAGCCCTGATCATTTGACTGGGTAGGAGTTGTCTGCTTAATTCAGATACTCTGTCCATCACCACCCCCTTTATGAATCGTTTTGGCCACCACAAGTGTGGAAGGGTATACTCAGATGTGAGTCCCTTGCTCACTGCACCATCAGGATTCAAGCAAGCCGGGCCGAAGACGGCTGTAATGCCAGAAACCGGTCCCCGGAAGCTTGTTTCCTTTCCAGTAAAGAATTGGCTTGGTAGTTTGGTCTGCCCTGTTCCCATGATGCACTGGGCCAGGGTCAGACTATTTTGCATGTAGCCAGGTTCTGAGCTGGGATGGTGCAGTGAGCTAAAAAACGGTGATGGATCAAGCCCTGATCATTTGACTGGGTAGGAGTGTTCTGCTTAATTCAGATACTCTGTCCATCACCACCCCCTTTATGAATCGTTTTGGCCACCACAAGTGTGGAAGGGTATGCTCAGATGTGAGTCCCTTGCTCACTGCACCATCAGGATTCAAGCAAGCCGGGCCGAAGACGGCTGTAATGCCAGAAACCGGTCCCCGAAAGCTTGTTTCCTTTCCAGTAAAGAATTGGCTTGGTAGTTTGGTCTGCCCTGTTCCCATGATGCACTGGGCCAGGGTCAGACTAATTTGCATGTAGCCAGGTTCTGAGCTGGGATGGTGCAGTGAGCTAAAAAACGGTGATGGATCAAGCCCTGATCATTTGACTGGGTAGGAGTGTTCTGCTTAATTCAGATACTCTGTCCATCACCACCCCCTTTATGAATCGTTTTGGCCACCACAAGTGTGGAAGGGTATACTCAGATGTGAGTCCCTTGCTCACTGCACCATCAGGATTCAAGCAAGCCGGGCCGAAGACCGCTGTAATGCCAGAAACCGGTCCCCGGAAGCTTGTTTCCTTTCCAGTAAAGAATTGGCTTGGTAGTTTGGTCTGCCCTGTTCCCATGATGCACTGGGCCAGGGTCAGACTAATTTGCATGTAGCCAGGTTCTGAGCTGGGATGGTGCAGTGAGCTAAAAAACGGTGATGGATCAAGCCCTGATCATTTGACTGGGTAGGAGTGTTCTGCTTAATTCAGATACTCTGTCCATCACCACCCCCTTTATGAATCGTTTTGGCCACCACAAGTGTGGAAGGGTATACTCAGATGTGAGTCCCTTGCTCACTGCACCATCAGGATTCAAGCAAGCCGGGCCGAAGACGGCTGTAATGCCAGAAACTGGTCCCCGGAAGCTTGTTTCCTTTCCAGTAAAGAATTGGCTTGGTAGTTTGGTCTGCCCTGTTCCCATGATGCACTGGGCCAGGGTCAGACTAATTTGCATGTAGCCAGGTTCTGAGTTGGGATGGTGCAGTGAGCTAAAAAACGGTGATGGATCAAGCCCTGATCATTTGACTGGGTAGGAGTGTTCTGCTTAATTCAGATACTCTGTCCATCACCACCCCCTTTATGAATCGTTTTGGCCACCACAAGTGTGGAAGGGTATACTCAGATGTGAGTCCCTTGCTCACTGCACCATCAGGATTCAAGCAAGCCGGGCCGAAGACGGCTGTAATGCCAGAAACCGGTCCCCGGAAGCTTGTTTCCTTTCCAGTAAAGAATTGGCTTGGTAGTTTGGTCTGCCCTGTTCCCATGATGCACTGGGCCAGGGTCAGACTAATTTGCATGTAGCCAGGTTCTGAGCTGGGATGGTGCAGTTAGCGAAAAAAACGGTGATGGATCAAGCCCTGATCATTTGACTGGGTAGGACTGTTCTGCTTAATTCAGATACTCTGTCCATCACCACCCCCTTTATGAATCGTTTTGGCCACCACAAGTGTGGAAGGGTATACTCAGATGTGAGTCCCTTGCTCACTGCACCATCAGGATTCAAGCAAGCCGGGCCGAAGACGGCAGTAATGTCAGAAACCGGTCCCCGGAAGCTTGTTTCCTTTCCAGTAAAGAATTGGCTTGGTAGTTTGGTCTGCCCTGTTCCCATGATGCACTGGGCCAGGGTCAGACTAATTTGCATGTAGCCAGGTTCTGAGCTGGGATGGTGCAGTGAGCTAAAAAACGGTGATGGATCAAGCCCTGATCATTTGACTGGGTAGGAGTGGTCTGCTTAATTCAGATACTCTGTCCATCACCACCCCCTTTATGAATCGTTTTGGCCACCACAAGTGTGGAAGGGTATACTCAGATGTGAGTCCCTTGCTCACTGCACCATCAGGATTCAAGCAAGCCGGGCCGAAGACGGCTGTAATGCCAGAAACCGGTCCCCGGAAGCTTGTTTCCTTTCCAGTAAAGAATTGGCTTGGTAGTTTGGTCTGCCCTGTTCCCATGATGCACTGGGCCAGGGTCAGACTAATTTGCATGTAGCCAGGTTCTGAGCTGGGATGGTGCAGTGAGCTAAAAAAACGGTGATGGATCAAGCCCTGATCATTTGACTGGGTAGGAGTGTTCTGCTTAATTCAGATACTCTGTCCATCACCACCCCCTTTATGAATCGTTTTGGCCACCACAAGTGTGGAAGGGTATGCTCAGATGTGAGTCCCTTGCTCACTGCACCATCAGGATTCAAGCAAGCCGGGCCGAAGACGGCTGTAATGCCAGAAACCGGTCCCCGAAAGCTTGTTTCCTTTCCAGTAAAGAATTGGCTTGGTAGTTTGGTCTGCCCTGTTCCCATGATGCACTGGGCCAGGGTCAGACTAATGTGCATGTAGCCAGGTTCTGAGCTGGGATGGTGCAGTGAGCTAAAAAACGGTGATGGATCAAGCCCTGATCATTTGACTGGGTAGGAGTGGTCTGCTTAATTCAGATACTCTGTCCATGACCACCCCCTTTATGAATCGTTTTGGCCACCACAAGTGTGGAAGGGTATACTCAGATGTGAGTCCCTTGCTCACTGCACCATCAGGATTCAAGCAAGCCGGGCCGAAGACGGCTGTAATGCCAGAAACCGGTCCCCGGAAGCTTGTTTCCTTTCCAGTAAAGAATTGGCTTGGTAGTTTGGTCTGCCCTGTTCCCATGATGCACTGGGCCAGGGTCAGACTAATTTGCATGTAGCCAGGTTCTGAGCTGGGATGGTGCAGTGAGCTAAAAAACGGTGATGGATCAAGCCCTGATCATTTGACTGGGTAGGAGTGTTCTGCTTAATTCAGATACTCTGTCCATCACCACCCCCTTTATGAATCGTTTTGGCCACCACAAGTGTGGAAGGGTATGCTCAGATGTGAGTCTCTTGTTCACTGCACCATCAGGATTCAAGCAAGCCGGGCCGAAGACGGCTGTAATGCCAGAAACCGGTCCCCGAAAGCTTGTTTCCTTTCCAGTAAAGAATTGGCTTGGTAGTTTGGTCTGCCCTGTTCCCATGATGCACTGGGCCAGGGTCAGACTAATTTGCATGTAGCCAGGTTCTGAGCTGGGATGGTGCAGTGAGCTAAAAAACGGTGATGGATCAAGCCCTGATCATTTGACTGGGTAGGAGTTGTCTGCTTAATTCAGATACTCTGTCCATCACCACCCCCTTTATGAATCGTTTTGGCCACCACAAGTGTGGAAGGGTATACTCAGATGTGAGTCCCTTGCTCACTGCACCATCAGGATTCAAGCAAGCCGGGCCGAAGACGGCTGTAATGCCAGAAACCGGTCCCCGGAAGCTTGTTTCCTTTCCAGTAAAGAATTGGCTTGGTAGTTTGGTCTGCCCTGTTCCCATGATGCACTGGGCCAGGGTCAGACTATTTTGCATGTAGCCAGGTTCTGAGCTGGGATGGTGCAGTGAGCTAAAAAACGGTGATGGATCAAGCCCTGATCATTTGACTGGGTAGGAGTGTTCTGCTTAATTCAGATACTCTGTCCATCACCACCCCCTTTATGAATCGTTTTGGCCACCACAAGTGTGGAAGGGTATGCTCAGATGTGAGTCCCTTGCTCACTGCACCATCAGGATTCAAGCAAGCCGGGCCGAAGACGGCTGTAATGCCAGAAACCGGTCCCCGAAAGCTTGTTTCCTTTCCAGTAAAGAATTGGCTTGGTAGTTTGGTCTGCCCTGTTCCCATGATGCACTGGGCCAGGGTCAGACTAATTTGCATGTAGCCAGGTTCTGAGCTGGGATGGTGCAGTGAGCTAAAAAACGGTGATGGATCAAGCCCTGATCATTTGACTGGGTAGGAGTGTTCTGCTTAATTCAGATACTCTGTCCATCACCACCCCCTTTATGAATCGTTTTGGCCACCACAAGTGTGGAAGGGTATACTCAGATGTGAGTCCCTTGCTCACTGCACCATCAGGATTCAAGCAAGCCGGGCCGAAGACCGCTGTAATGCCAGAAACCGGTCCCCGGAAGCTTGTTTCCTTTCCAGTAAAGAATTGGCTTGGTAGTTTGGTCTGCCCTGTTCCCATGATGCACTGGGCCAGGGTCAGACTAATTTGCATGTAGCCAGGTTCTGAGCTGGGATGGTGCAGTGAGCTAAAAAACGGTGATGGATCAAGCCCTGATCATTTGACTGGGTAGGAGTGTTCTGCTTAATTCAGATACTCTGTCCATCACCACCCCCTTTATGAATCGTTTTGGCCACCACAAGTGTGGAAGGGTATACTCAGATGTGAGTCCCTTGCTCACTGCACCATCAGGATTCAAGCAAGCCGGGCCGAAGACGGCTGTAATGCCAGAAACCGGTCCCCGGAAGCTTGTTTCCTTTCCAGTAAAGAATTGGCTTGGTAGTTTGGTCTGCCCTGTTCCCATGATGCACTGGGCCAGGGTCAGACTAATTTGCATGTAGCCAGGTTCTGAGCTGGGAAGGTGCAGTGAGCTAAAAAACGGTGATGGATCAAGCCCTGATCATTTGACTGGGTAGGAGTGTTCTGCTTAATTCAGATACTCTGTCCATCACCACCCCCTTTATGAATCGTTTTGGCCACCACAAGTGTGGAAGGGTATACTCAGGTGTGAGTCCCTTGCTCACTGCACCATCAGGATTCAAGCAAGCCGGGCCGAAGACGGCTGTAATGCCAGAAACTGGTCCCCGGAAGCTTGTTTCCTTTCCAGTAAAGAATTGGCTTGGTAGTTTGGTCTGCCCTGTTCCCATGATGCACTGGGCCAGGGTCAGACTAATTTGCATGTAGCCAGGTTCTGAGCTGGGATGGTGCAGTGAGCTAAAAAACGGTGATGGATCAAGCCCTGATCATTTGACTGGGTAGGAGTGTTCTGCTTAATTCAGATACTCTGTCCATCACCACCCCCTTTATGAATCGTTTTGGCCACCACAAGTGTGGAAGGGTATACTCAGATGTGAGTACCTTGCTCACTGCACCATCAGGATTCAAGCAAGCCGGGCCGAAGACGGCTGTAATGCCAGAAACCGGTCCCTGGAAGCTTGTTTCCTTTCCAGTAAAGAATTGGCTTGGTAGTTTGGTCTGCCCTGTTCCCATGATGCACTGGGCCAGGGTCAGACTAATTTGCATGTAGCCAGGTTCTGAGCTGGGATGGTGCAGTTAGCGAAAAAAACGGTGATGGATCAAGCCCTGATCATTTGACTGGGTAGGAGTGTTCTGCTTAATTCAGATACTCTGTCCATCACCACCCCCTTTATGAATCGTTTTGGCCACCACAAGTGTGGAAGGGTATACTCAGATGTGAGTCACTTTCTCACTGCACCATCAGGATTCAAGCAAGCCGGGGCGAAAACGGCTGTAATGCCAGAAACCGGTCCCCGGAAGCTTGTTTCCTTTCCAGTAAAGAATTGGCTTGGTAGTTTGGTCTGCCCTGTTCCCATGATGCACTGGGCCAGGGTCAGACTAATTTGCATGTAGCCAGGTTCTGAGCTGGGATGGTGCAGTGAGATAAAAAAACGGTGATGGATCAAGCCCTGATCATTTGACTGGGTAGGACTGTTCTGCTTAATTCAGATACTCTGTCCATCACCACCCCCTTTATGAATCGTTTTGGCCACCACAAGTGTGGAAGGGTATACTCAGATGTGAGTCCCTTGCTCACTGCACCATCAGGATTCAAGCAAGCCGGGCCGAAGACGGCAGTAATGTCAGAAACCGGTCCCCGGAAGCTTGTTTCCTTTCCAGTAAAGAATTGGCTTGGTAGTTTGGTCTGCCCTGTTGCCATGATGCACTGGGCCAGGGTCAGACTAATTTGCATGTAGCCAGGTTCTGAGCTGGGATGGTGCAGTGAGCTAAAAAACGGTGATGGATCAAGCCCTGATCATTTGACTGGGTAGGAGTGGTCTGCTTAATTCAGATACTCTGTCCATCACCACCCCCTTTATGAATCGTTTTGGCCACCACAAGTGTGGAAGGGTATACTCAGATGTGAGTCCCTTGCTCACTGCACCATCAGGATTCAAGCAAGCCGGGCCGAAGACGGCTGTAATGCCAGAAACCGGTCCCCGGAAGCTTGTTTCCTTTCCAGTAAAGAATTGGCTTGGTAGTTTGGTCTGCCCTGTTCCCATGATGCACTGGGCCAGGGTCAGACTAATTTGCATGTAGCCAGGTTCTGAGCTGGGATGGTGCAGTGAGCTAAAAAACGGTGATGGATCAAGCCCTGATCATTTGACTGGGTAGGAGTGTTCTGCTTAATTCAGATACTCTGTCCATCACCACCCCCTTTATGAATCGTTTTGGCCACCACAAGTGTGGAAGGGTATGCTCAGATGTGAGTCCCTTGCTCACTGCACCATCAGGATTCAAGCAAGCCGGGCCGAAGACGGCTGTAATGCCAGAAACCGGTCCCCGAAAGCTTGTTTCCTTTCCAGTAAAGAATTGGCTTGGTAGTTTGGTCTGCCCTGTTCCCATGATGCACTGGGCCAGGGTCAGACTAATTTGCATGTAGCCAGGTTCTGAGCTGGGATGGTGCAGTGAGCTAAAAAACGGTGATGGATCAAGCCCTGATCATTTGACTGGGTAGGAGTGGTCTGCTTAATTCAGATACTCTGTCCATCACCACCCCCTTTATGAATCGTTTTGGCCACCACAAGTGTGGAAGGGTATACTCAGATGTGAGTCCCTTGCTCACTGCACCATCAGGATTCAAGCAAGCCGGGCCGAAGACGGCTGTAATGCCAGAAACCGGTCCCCGGAAGCTTGTTTCCTTTCCAGTAAAGAATTGGCTTGGTAGTTTGGTCTGCCCTGTTCCCATGATGCACTGGGCCAGGGTCAGACTAATTTGCATGTAGCCAGGTTCTGAGCTGGGATGGTGCAGTGAGCTAAAAAACGGTGATGGATCAAGCCCTGATCATTTGACTGGGTAGGAGTGTTCTGCTTAATTCAGATACTCTGTCCATCACCACCCCCTTTATGAATCGTTTTGGCCACCACAAGTGTGGAAGGGTATGCTCAGATGTGAGTCCCTTGCTCACTGCACCATCAGGATTCAAGCAAGCCGGGCCGAAGACGGCTGTAATGCCAGAAACCGGTCCCCGAAAGCTTGTTTCCTTTCCAGTAAAGAATTGGCTTGGTAGTTTGGTCTGCCCTGTTCCCATGATGCACTGGGCCAGGGTCAGACTAATTTGCATGTAGCCAGGTTCTGAGCTGGGATGGTGCAGTGAGCTAAAAAACGGTGATGGATCAAGCCCTGATCATTTGACTGGGTAGGAGTGTTCTGCTTAATTCAGATACTCTGTCCATCACCACCCCCTTTATGAATCGTTTTGGCCACCACAAGTGTGGAAGGGTATACTCAGATGTGAGTCCCTTGCTCACTGCACCATCAGGATTCAAGCAAGCCGGGCCGAAGACCGCTGTAATGCCAGAAACCAGTCCCCGGAAGCTTGTTTCCTTTCCAGTAAAGAATTGGCTTGGTAGTTTGGTCTGCCCTGTTCCCATGATGCACTGGGCCAGGGTCAGACTAATTTGCATGTAGCCAGGTTCTGAGCTGGGATGGTGCAGTGAGCTAAAAAACGGTGATGGATCAAGCCCTGATCATTTGACTGGGTAGGAGTGTTCTGCTTAATTCAGATACTCTGTCCATCACCACCCCCTTTATGAATCGTTTTGGCCACCACAAGTGTGGAAGGGTATACTCAGATGTGAGTCCCTTGCTCACTGCACCATCAGGATTCAAGCAAGCCGGGCCGAAGACGGCTGTAATGCCAGAAACCGGTCCCCGGAAGCTTGTTTCCTTTCCAGTAAAGAATTGGCTTGGTAGTTTGGTCTGCCCTGTTCCCATGATGCACTGGGCCAGGGTCAGACTAATTTGCATGTAGCCAGGTTCTGAGCTGGGAAGGTGCAGTGAGCTAAAAAACGGTGATGGATCAAGCCCTGATCATTTGACTGGGTAGGAGTGTTCTGCTTAATTCAGATACTCTGTCCATCACCACCCCCTTTATGAATCGTTTTGGCCACCACAAGTGTGGAAGGGTATACTCAGGTGTGAGTCCCTTGCTCACTGCACCATCAGGATTCAAGCAAGCCGGGCCGAAGACGGCTGTAATGCCAGAAACTGGTCCCCGGAAGCTTGTTTCCTTTCCAGTAAAGAATTGGCTTGGTAGTTTGGTCTGCCCTGTTCCCATGATGCACTGGGCCAGGGTCAGACTAATTTGCATGTAGCCAGGTTCTGAGCTGGGATGGTGCAGTGAGCTAAAAAACGGTGATGGATCAAGCCCTGATCATTTGACTGGGTAGGAGTGTTCTGCTTAATTCAGATACTCTGTCCATCACCACCCCCTTTATGAATCGTTTTGGCCACCACAAGTGTGGAAGGGTATACTCAGATGTGAGTCCCTTGCTCACTGCACCATCAGGATTCAAGCAAGCTGGGCCGAAGACGGCTGTAATGCCAGAAACCGGTCCCCGGAAGCTTGTTTCCTTTCCAGTAAAGAATTGGCCTGGTAGTTTGGTCTGCCCTGTTCCCATGATGCACTGGGCCAGGGTCAGACTAATTTGCATGTAGCCAGGTTCTGAGCTGGGATGGTGCAGTGAGCTAAAAAACGGTGATGGATCAAGCCCTGATTATTTGACTGGGTAGGAGTGTTCTGCTTAATTCAGATACTCTGTCCATCACCACTCCCTTTATGAATCGTTTTGGCCACCACAAGTGTGGAAGGGTATACTCAGATGTGAGTCCCTTGCTCACTGCACCATCAGGATTCAAGCAAGCCGGGCCGAAGACGGCTGTAATGCCAGAAACCGGTCCCCGGAAGCTTGTTTCCTTTCCAGTAAAGAATTGGCCTGGTAGTTTGGTCTGCCCTGTTCCCATGATGCACTGGGCCAGGGTCAGACTAATTTGCACGTAGCCAGGTTCTGAGCTGGGATGGTGCAGTGAGCTAAAAAATGGTGATGGATCAAGCCCTGATCATTTGACTGGGTAGGAGTGTTCTGCTATATTCAGATACTCTGTCCATCACCACCCCCTTTATGAATCGTTTTGGCCACCACAAGTGTGGAAGGGTATACTCAGATGTGAGTCCCTTGCTCACTGCACCATCAGGATTCAAGCAAGCCAGGCCGAAGACGGCTGTAATGCCAGAAACCGGTCCCCGGAAGCTTGTTTCCTTTCCAGTAAAGAATTGGCTTGGTAGTTTGGTCTGCCCTGTTCCCATGATGCACTGGGCCAGGGTCAGACTAATTTGCATGTAGCCAGGTTCTGAGCTGGGATGGTGCAGTGAGCTAAAAAACGGTGATGGATCAAGCCCTGATCATTTGACTGGGTAGGAGTGTTCTACTTAATTCAGATACTCTGTCCATCACCACCCCCTTTATGAATCGTTTTGGCCACCACAAGTGTGGAAGGGTATACTCAGATGTGAGTCCCTTGCTCACTGCACCATCAGGATTCAAGCAAGCCGGGCCGAAGATGGCTGTAATGCCAGAAACCGGTCCCCGGAAGCTTGTTTCCTTTCCAGTAAAGAATTGGCTTGGTAGTTTGGTCTGCCCTGTTCCCATGATGCACTGGGCCAGGGTCATACTAATTTGCATGTAGCCAGGTTCTGAGCTGGGATGGTGCAGTGAGCTAAAAAACGGTGATGGATCAAGCCCTGATCATTTGACTGGGTAGGAGAGTTCTGCTTAATTCAGATACTCTGTCCATCACCACCCCCTTTATGAATCGTTTTGGCCACCACAAGTGTGGAAGGGTATACTCAGATGTGAGTCCCTTGCTCACTGCACCATCAGGATTCAAGCATGCCGGGCCGAAGACGGCTGTAATGCCAGAAACTGGTCCCCGGAAGCTTGTTTCCTTTCCAGTAAAGAATTGGCTTGGTAGTTTGGTCTGCCCTGTTCCCATGATGCACTGGGCCAGAGTCAGACTAATTTGCATGTAGCCAGGTTCTGACCTGGGATGGTGCAGTGAGCTAATAAACGGTGATGGATCAAGCCCTGATCATTTGACTGGGTAGCAGTGTTCTGCTTAATTCAGATACTCTGTCCATCACCACCCCCTTTATGAATCGTTTTGTCCACCACAAGTGTGGAAGGGTATACTCAGATGTGAGTACCTTGCTCACTGCACCATCAGGATTCAAGCAAGCCGGGCCGAAGACGGCTGTAATGCCAGAAACCGGTCCCCGGAAGCTTGTTTCCTTTCCAGTAAAGAATTGGCTTGGTAGTTTGGTCTGCCCTGTTCCCATGATGCACTGGGCCAGGGTCAGACTAATTTGCATGTAGCCAGGTTCTGAGCTGGGAAGGTGCAGTGAGCTAAAAAACGTTGATGGATCAAGCCCTGATCATTTGACTGGGTAGGAGTGTTCTGCTTAATTCAGATACTCTGTCCATCACCACCCCCTTTATGAATCGTTTTGGCCACCACAAGTGTGGAAGGGTATACTCAGGTGTGAGTCCCTTGCTCACTGCACCATCAGGATTCAAGCAAGCCGGGCCGAAGACGGCTGTAATGCCAGAAACCGGTCCCCGGAAGCTTGTTTCCTTTCTAGTAAAGAATTGGCTTGGTAGTTTGGTCTGCCCTGTTCCCATGATGCACTGGGCCAGGGTCAGACTAATTTGCATGTAGCCAGGTTCTGAGCTTGGATGGTGCAGTGAGCTAAAAAACGGTGATGGATCAAGCCCTGATCATTTGACTGGGTAGGAGTGTTCTGCTTAATTCAGATACTCTGTCCATCACCACCCCCTTTATGAATCGTTTTGGCCACCACAAGTGTGGAAGGGTATACTCAGATGTGAGTCCCTTGCTCACTGCACCATCAGGATTCAAGCAAGCTGGGCCGAAGACAGCTGTAATGCCAGAAACCGGTCCCCGGAAGCTTGTTTCCTTTCCAGTAAAGAATTGGCCTGGTAGTTTGGTCTGCCCTGTTCCCATGATGCACTGGGCCAGGGTCAGACTAATTTGCATGTAGCCAGGTTCTGAGCTGGGATGGTGCAGTGAGCTAAAAAACGGTGATGGATCAAGCCCTGATCATTTGACTGGGTAGGAGTGTTTTGCTTAATTCAGATACTCTGTCCATCACCACCCCCTTTATGAATCGTTTTGGCCACCACAAGTGTGGAAGGGTATACTCAGATGTGAGTCCCTTGCTCAGTGCACCATCAGGATTCAAGCAAGCCGGGCCGAAGACGGCTGTAATGCCAGAAACCGGTCCCCGGAAGCTTGTTTCCTTTTCAGTAAAGAATTGGCTTGGTAGTTTGGTCTGCCCTGTTCCCATGATGCACTGGGCCAGGGTCAGACTAATTTGCATGTAGCCAGGTTCTGAGCTGGGATGGTGCAGTGAGCTAAAAAATGGTGATGGATCAAGCCCTGATCATTTGACTGGGTAGGAGTGTTCTGCTTAATTCAGATACTCTGTCCATCACCACCCACTTTATGAATCGTTTTGGCCACCACAAGTGTGGAAGGGTATACTCAGATGTGAGTCCCTTGCTCACTGCACCATCAGGATTCAAGCAAGCTGGGCCGAAGACAGCTGTAATGCCAGAAACTGGTCCCCGGAAGCTTGTTTCCTTTCCAGTAAAGAATTGGCCTGGTAGTTTGGTCTGCCCTGTTCCCATGATGCACTGGGCCAGGGTCAGACTAATTTGCATGTAGCCAGGTTCTGAGCTGGGATGGTGCAGTGAGCTAAAAAACGGTGATGGATCAAGCCCTGATCATTTGACTGGGTAGGAGTGTTTTGCTTAATTCAGATACTCTGTCCATCACCACCCCCTTTATGAATCGTTTTGGCCACCACAAGTGTGGAAGGGTATACTCAGATGTGAGTCCCTTGCTCACTGCACCATCAGGATTCAAGCAAGCCGGGCCGAAGACGGCTGTAATGCCAGAAACCGGTCCCCGGAAGCTTGTTTCCTTTCCAGTAAAGAATTGGCTTGGTAGTTTGGTCTGCCCTGTTCCCATGATGCACTGGGCCAGGGTCAGACTAATTTGCATGTAGCCAGGTTCTGAGCTGGGATGGTGCAGTGACCTAAAAAATGGTGATGGATCAAGCCCTGATCATTTGACTGGGTAGGAGTGTTCTGCTTAATTCAGATACTCTGTCCATCACCACCCCCTTTATGAATCGTTTTGGCCACCACAAGTGTGGAAGGGTATACTCAGATGTGAGTCCCTTGCTCACTGCACCATCAGGATTCAAGCAAGCCGGGCCGAAGACGGCTGTAATGCCAGAAACCGGTCCCCGGAAGCTTGTTTCCTTTCCAGTAAAGAATTGGCTTGGTAGTTTGGTCTGCCCTGTTCCTATGATGCACTGGGCCAGGGTCAGACTAATTTGCATGTAGCCAGGTTCTGAGCTGGGATGGTGCAGTGAGATAAAAAACGGTGATGGATCAAGCCCTGATCATTTGACTGGGTAGGAGTGTTTTGCTTAATTCAGATACTCTGTCCATCACCACCCCCTTTATGAATCGTTTTGGCCACCACAAGTGTGGAAGGGTATACTCAGATGTGAGTCCCTTGCTCACTGCACCATCAGGATTCAAGCAAGCCGGGCCGAAGACGGCTGTAATGCCAGAAACCGGTCCCCGGAAGCTTGTTTCCTTTCCAGTAAAGAATTGGCTTGGTAGTTTGGTCTGCCCTGTTCCCATGATGCACTGGGCCAGGGTCAGACTAATTTGCATGTAGCCAGGTTCTGAGCTGGGATGGTGCAGTGAGCTAAAAAATGGTGATGGATCAAGCCCTGATCATTTGACTGGGTAGGAGTGTTCTGCTTAATTCAGATACTCTGTCCATCACCACCCCCTTTATGAATCATTTTGGCCACCACAAGTGTGGAAGGGTATACTCAGATGTGAGTCCCTTGCTCACTGCACCATCAGGATTCAAGCAAGCCGGGCCGAAGACGGCTGTAATGCCAGAAACCGGTCCCCGGAAGCTTGTTTCCTTTCCAGTAAAGAATTGGCTTGGTAGTTTGGTCTGCCCTGTTCCTATGATGCACTGGGCCAGGGTCAGACTAATTTGCATGTAGCCAGGTTCTGAGCTGGGATGGTGCAGTGAGCTAAAAAACGGTGATGGATCAAGCCCTGATCATTTGACTGGGTAGGAGTGTTCTGCTTAATTCAGATACTCTGTCCATCACCACCCCCTTTATGAATCGTTTTGGCCACCACAAGTGTGGAAGGGTATACTCAGATGTGAGTCCCTTGCTCACTGCACCATCAGGATTCAAGCAAGCCGGGCCGAAGACGGCTGTAATGCCAGAAACCGGTCCCCGGAAGCTTGTTTCCTTTCCAGTAAAGAATTGGCTTGGTAGTTTGGTCTGCCCTGTTCCCATGATGCACTGGGCCAGGGTCAGACTAATTTGCATGTAGCCAGGTTCTGAGCTGGTATGGTGCAGTGAGCTAAAAAACGGTGATGGATCAAGCCCTGATCATTTGACTGGGTAGGAGTGTTCTGCTTAATTCAGATACTCTGTCCATCACCACCCCCTTTATGAATCGTTTTGGCCACCACAAGTGTGGAAGGGTATACTCAGATGTGAGTCCCTTGCTCACTGCACCATCAGGATTCAAGCAAGCCGGGCCGAAGACGGCTGTAATGCCAGAAACCGGTCCCCGGAAGCTTGTTTCCTTTCCAGTAAAGAATTCGCTTGGTAGTTTGGTCTGCCCTGTTCCCATGATGCACTGGGCCAGGGTCAGACTAATTTGCATGTAGCTAGGTTCTGAGCTGGGATGGTGCAGTGAGCTAAAAAACGGTGATGGATCAAGCCCTGATCATTTGACTGGGTAGGAGTGTTCTGCTTAATTCAGATACTCTGTCCATCACCACCCCCTTTATGAATCGTTTTGGCCACCACAAGTGTGGAAGGGTATACTCAGATGTGAGTCCCTTGCTCACTGCACCATCAGGATTCAAGCAAGCCGGGCCGAAGACGGCTGTAATGCCAGAAACCGGTCCCCGGAAGCTTGTTTCCTTTCCAGTAAAGAATTGGCTTGGTAGTTTTGTCTGCCCTGTTCCCATGATGCACTGGGCCAGGGTCAGACTAATTTGCATGTAGCCAGGTTCTGAGCTGGGATGGTGCAGTGAGCTAAAAAACGGTGATGGATCAAGCCCTGATCATTTGACTGGGTAGGAGTGTTCTGCTTAATTCAGATACTCTGTCCATCACCACCCCATTTATGAATCGTTTTGGCCACCACAAGTGTGGAAGGGTATACTCAGATGTGAGTCCCTTGCTCACTGCACCATCAGGATTCAAGCAAGCCGGGCCGAAGACGGCTGTAATGCCAGAAACCGGTCCCCGGAAGCTTGTTTCCTTTCCAGTAAAGAATTGGCTTGGTAGTTTGGTCTGCCCTGTTCCCATGATGCACTGGGCCAGGGTCAGACTAATTTGCATGTAGCCAGGTTCTGAGCTGGGATGGTGCAGTGAGCTAAAAAACGGTGATGGATCAAGCCCTGATCATTTGACTGGGTAGGAGTGTTCTGCTTAATTCAGATACTCTGTCCATCACCACCCCCTTTATGAATCGTTTTGGCCACCACAAGTGTGGAAGGGTATACTCAGATGTGAGTCCCTTGCTCACTGCACCATCAGGATTCAAGCAAGCCGGGCCGAAGACGGCTGTAATGCCAGAAACCGGTCCCCGGAAGCTTGTTTCCTTTCCAGTAAAGAATTGGCTTGGTAGTTTGGTCTGCCCTGTTCCCATGATGCACTGGGCCAGGGTCAGACTAATTTGCACGTAGCCAGGTTCTGAGCTGGGATGGTGCAGTTAGCGAAAAAAAACGTGATGGATCAAGCCCTGATCATTTGACTGGGTAGGAGTGTTCTGCTTAATTCAGATACTCTGTCCATCACCACCCCCTTTATGAATCGTTTTGGCCACCACAAGTGTGGAAGGGTATACTCAGATGTGAGTCACTTTCTCACTGCACCATCAGGATTCAAGCAAGCTGGGCCGAAGACGGCTGTAATGCCAGAAACCGGTCCCCGGAAGCTTGTTTCCTTTCCAGTAAAGAATTGGCTTGGTAGTTTGGTCTGCCCTGTTCCCATGATGCACTGTGCCAGGGTCAGACTAATTTGCATGTAGCCAGGTTCTGAGCTGGGATGGTGCAGTGAGATAAAAAACGGTGATGGATCAAGCCCTGATCATTTGACTGGGTAGGAGTGTTCTGCTTAATTCAGATACTCTGTCCATCACCACCCCCTTTATGAATCGTTTTGGCCACCACAAGTGTGGAAGGGTATACTCAGATGTGAGTCCCTTGCTCACTGCACCATCAGGATTCAAGCAAGCCGGGCCGAAGACGGCTGTAATGTCAGAAACCGGTCCCCGGAAGCTTGTTTCCTTTCCAGTAAAGAATTGGCTTGGTAGTTTGGTCTGCCCTGTTCCCATGATGCACTGGGCCAGGGTCAGACTAATTTGCATGTAGCCAGGTTCTGAGCTGGGATGGTGCAGTGAGCTAAAAAACGGTGATGGATCAAGCCCTGATCATTTGACTGGGTAGGAGTGGTCTGCTTAATTCAGATACTCTGTCCATCACCACCCCCTTTATGAATCGTTTTGGCCACCACAAGTGTGGAAGGGTATACTCAGATGTGAGTCACTTGCTCACTGCACCATCAGGATTCAAGCAAGCCGGGCCGAAGACGGCTGTAATGCCAGAAACCGGTCCCCGGAAGCTTGTTTCCTTTCCAGTAAAGAATTGGCTTGGTAGTTTGGTCTGCCCTGTTCCCATGATGCACTGGGCCAGGGTCAGACTAATTTGCATGTAGCCAGGTTCTGAGCTGGGATGGTGCAGTGAGCTAAAAAACGGTGATGGATCAAGCCCTGATCATTTGACTGGGTAGGAGTGTTCTGCTTAATTCAGATACTCTGTCCATCACCACCCCCTTTATGAATCGTTTTGGCCACCACAAGTGTGGAAGGGTATACTCAGATGTGAGTCCCTTGCACACTGCACCATCAGGATTCAAGGAAGCCGGGCCGAAGACGGCTGTAATGCCAGAAACCGGTCCCCGGAAGCTTGTTTCCTTTCCAGTAAAGAATTGGCTTGGTAGTTTGGTCTGCCCTGTTCCCATGATGCACTGGGCCAGGGTCAGACTAATTTGCATGTAGCCAGGTTCTGAGCTGGGATGGTGCAGTGAGCTAAAAAATGGTGATGGATCAAGCCCTGATCATTTGACTGGGTAGGAGTGGTCTGCTTAATTCAGATACTCTGTCCATCACCACCCCCTTTATGAATCGTTTTGGCCACCACAAGTGTGGAAGGGTATACTCAGATGTGAGTCCCTTGCTCACTACACCATCAGGATTCAAGCAAGCCGGGCCGAAGACGGCTGTAATGCCAGAAACCGGTCCCCGGAAGCTTGTTTCCTTTCCAGTAAAGAATTGGCTTGGTAGTTTGGTCTGCCCTGTTCCCATGATGCACTGGGCCAGGGTCAGACTAATTTGCATGTAGCCAGGTTCTGAGCTGGGATGGTGCAGTGAGCTAAAAAACGGTGATGGATCAAGCCCTGATCATTTGACTGGGTAGGAGTGTTCTGCTTAATTCAGATACTCTGTCCATCACCACCCCCTTTATGAATCGTTTTGGCCACCACAAGTGTGGAAGGGTATACTCAGATGTGAGTCCCTTGCTCACTGCACCATCAGGATTCAAGCAAGCCGGGCCGAAGACGGCTGTAATGCCAGAAACCGGTCCCCGGAAGCTTGATTCCTTTCCAATAAAGAATTGGCTTGGTAGTTTGGTCTGCCCTGTTCCCATGATGCACTGGGCCAGGGTCAGACTAATTTGCATGTAGCCAGGTTCTGAGCTGGGATGGTGCAGTGAGCTAAAAAACGGTGATGGATCAAGCCCTGATCATTTGACTGGGTAGGAGTGCTCTCCTTAATTCAGATACTCTGTCCATCACCACCCCCTTTATGAATCGTTTTGGCCACCACAAGTGTGGAAGGTTATACTCAGATGTGAGTCTCTTGCTCACTGCACCATCAGGATTCAAGCAAGCCGGGCCGAAGACGGCTGTAATGCCGGAAACCGGTCCCCGGAAGCTTGTTTCCTTTCCAGTAAAGAATTGGCTTGGTAGTTTGGTCTGCCCTGTTCCCATGATGCACTGGGCCAGTGTCAGACTAATTTGCATGTAGCCAGGTTCTGAGCTGGGATGGTGCAGTGAGCTAAAAAACGGTGATGGATCAAGCCCTGATCATTTGACTGGGTAGGAGTGTTCTGCTTAATTCAGATACTCTGTCCATCACCACCCCCTTTATGAATCGTTTTGGCCACCACAAGTGTGGAAGGGTATACTCAGATGTGAGTCCCTTGCTCACTGCACCATCAGGATTCAAGCAAGCCGGGCCGAAGACGGCTGTAATGCCAGAAACCGGTCCCCGGAAGCTTGTTTCCTTTCCAGTAAAGAATTGGCTTGGTAGTTTGGTCTGCCCTGTTCCCATGATGCACTGGGCCAGGGTCAGACTAATTTGCATATAGCCAGGTTCTGAGCTGGGATGGTGCAGTGAGCTAAAAAACGGTGATGGATCAAGCCCTGATCATTTGACTGGGTAGGAGTGTTCTGCTTAATTCAGATACTCTGTCCATCACCACCCCCTTTATGAATCGTTTTGGCCACCACAAGTGTGGAAGGGTATACTCAGATGTGAGTACCTTGGGTACTGCACCATCAGGATTCAAGCAAGCCGGGCCGAAGACGGCTGTAATGCCAGAAACCGGTCCCCGGAAGCTTGTTTCCTTTCCAGTAAAGAATTGGCTTGGTAGTTTGGTCTGCCCTGTTCCCATGATGCACTGGGCCAGGGTCAGACTAATTTGCATGTAGCCAGGTTCTGAGCTGGGATGGTGCATTGAGCTAAAAAACGGTGATGGATCAAGCCCTGATCATTTGACTGGGTAGGAGTGTTCTGCTTAATTCAGATACTCTGTCCATCACCACCCCCTTTATGAATCGTTTTGGCCACCACAAGTGTGGAAGGGTATACTCAGATGTGAGTCTCTTGCTCACTGCACCATCAGGATTCAAGCAAGCCGGGCCGAAGACGGCTGTAATGCCAGAAACCGGTCCCCGGAAGCTTGTTTCCTTTCCAGTAAAGAATTGGCTTGGTAGTTTGGTCTGCCCTGTTCCCATGATGCACTGGGCCAGGGTCAGACTAATTTGCATGTAGTCAGGTTCTGAGCTTGGATGGTGCAGTGAACTAAAAAACGGTGATGGATCAAGCCCTGATCATTTGACTGGGTAGGAGTGTTCTGCTTAATTCAGATACTCTGTCCATCACCACCCCCTTTATGAATCGTTTTGGCCACCACAAGTGTGGAAGGGTATACTCAGATGTGAGTCACTTGCTCACTGCACCATCAGGATTCAAGCAAGCCGGGCCGAAGACGGCTGTAATGCCAGAAACCGGTCCCCGGAAGCTTGTTTCCTTTCCAGTAAAGAATTGGCTTGGTAGTTTGGTCTGCCCTGTTCCCATGATGCACTGGGCCAGGGTCAGACTAATTTGCATGTAGCCAGGTTCTGAGCTGGGATGGTGCAGTGAGCTAAAAAACGGTGATGGATCAAGCCCTGATCATTTGACTGGGTAGGAGTGTTCTGCTTAATTCAGATACTCTGTCCATCACCACCCCCTTTATGAATCGTTTTGGCCACCACAAGTGTGGAAGGGTATACTCAGATGTGAGTCCCTTGCACACTGCACCATCAGGATTCAAGCAAGCCGGGCCGAAGACGGCTGTAATGCCAGAAACCGGTCCCCGGAAGCTTGTTTCCTTTCCAGTAAAGAATTGGCTTGGTAGTTTGGTCTGCCCTGTTCCCATGATGCACTGGGCCAGGGTCAGACTAATTTGCATGTAGCCAGGTTCTGAGCTGGGATGGTGCAGTGAGCTAAAAAATGGTGATGAATCAAGCCCTGATCATTTGACTGGGTAGGAGTGGTCTGCTTAATTCAGATACTCTGTCCATCACCACCCCCTTTATGAATCGTTTTGGCCACCACAAGTGTGGAAGGGTATACTCAGATGTGAGTCCCTTGCTCACTACACCATCAGGATTCAAGCAAGCCGGGCCGAAGACGGCTGTAATGCCAGAAACCGGTCCCCGGAAGCTTGTTTCCTTTCCAGTAAAGAATTGGCTTGGTAGTTTGGTCTGCCCTGTTCCCATGATGCACTGGGCCAGGGTCAGACTAATTTGCATGTAGCCAGGTTCTGAGCTGGGATGGTGCAGTGAGCTAAAAAACGGTGATGGATCAAGCCCTGATCATTTGACTGGGTAGGAGTGTTCTGCTTAATTCAGATACTCTGTCCATCACCACCCCCTTTATGAATCGTTTTGGCCACCACAAGTGTGGAAGGGTATACTCAGATGTGAGTCCCTTGCTCACTGCACCATCAGGATTCAAGCAAGCCGGGCCGAAGACGGCTGTAATGCCAGAAACCGGTCCCCGGAAGCTTGATTCCTTTCCAGTAAAGAATTGGCTTGGTAGTTTGGTCTGCCCTGTTCCCATGATGCACTGGGCCAGGGTCAGACTAATTTGCATGTAGCCAGGTTCTGAGCTGGGATGGTGCAGTGAGCTAAAAAACGGTGATGGATCAAGCCCTGATCATTTGACTGGGTAGGAGTGCTCTCCTTAATTCAGATACTCTGTCCATCACCACCCCCTTTATGAATCGTTTTGGCCACCACAAGTGTGGAAGGTTATACTCAGATGTGAGTCTCTTGCTCACTGCACCATCAGGATTCAAGCAAGCCGGGCCGAAGACGGCTGTAATGCCAGAAACCGGTCCCCGGAAGCTTGTTTCCTTTCCAGTAAAGAATTGGCTTGGTAGTTTGGTCTGCCCTGTTCCCATGATGCACTGGGCCAGTGTCAGACTAATTTGCATGTAGCCAGGTTCTGAGCTGGGATGGTGCAGTGAGCTAAAAAACGGTGATGGATCAAGCCCTGATCATTTGACTGGGTAGGAGTGTTCTGCTTAATTCAGATACTCTGTCCATCACCACCCCCTTTATGAATCGTTTTGGCCACCACAAGTGTGGAAGGGTATACTCAGATGTGAGTCCCTTGCTCACTGCACCATCAGGATTCAAGCAAGCCGGGCCGAAGACGGCTGTAATGCCAGAAACCGGTCCCCGGAAGCTTGTTTCCTTTCCAGTAAAGAATTGGCTTGGTAGTTTGGTCTGCCCTGTTCCCATGATGCACTGGGCCAGGGTCAGACTAATTTGTATATAGCCAGGTTCTGAGCTGGGATGGTGCAGTGAGCTAAAAAACGGTGATGGATCAAGCCCTGATCATTTGACTGGGTAGGAGTGTTCTGCTTAATTCAGATACTCTGTCCATCACCACCCCCTTTATGAATCGTTTTGGCCACCACAAGTGTGGAAGGGTATACTCAGATGTGAGTACCTTGCGTACTGCACCATCAGGATTCAAGCAAGCCGGGCCGAAGACGGCTGTAATGCCAGAAACCGGTCCCCGGAAGCTTGTTTCCTTTCCAGTAAAGAATTGGCTTGGTAGTTTGGTCTGCCCTGTTCCCATGATGCACTGGGCCAGGGTCAGACTAATTTGCATGTAGCCAGGTTCTGAGCTGGGATGGTGCATTGAGCTAAAAAACGGTGATGGATCAAGCCCTGATCATTTGACTGGGTAGGAGTGTTCTGCTTAATTCAGATACTCTGTCCATCACCACCCCCTTTATGAATCGTTTTGGCCACCACAAGTGTGGAAGGGTATACTCAGATGTGAGTCTCTTGCTCACTGCACCATCAGGATTCAAGCAAGCCGGGCCGAAGACGGCTGTAATGCAAGAAACCGGTCCCCGGAAGCTTGTTTCCTTTCCAGTAAAGAATTGGCTTGGTAGTTTGGTCTGCCCTGTTCCCATGATGCACTGGGCCAGGGTCAGACTAATTTGCATGTAGCCAGGTTCTGAGCTGGGATGGTGCAGTGAGCTAAAAAACGGTGATGGATCAAGCCCTGATCATTTGACTGGGTAGGAGTGTTCTGCTTAATTCAGATACTCTGTCCATCACCACCCCCTTTATGAATCGTTTTGGCCACCACAAGTGTGGAAGGGTATACTCAGATGTGAGTCCCTTGCTCACTGCACCATCAGGATTCAAGTAAGCCGGGCCAAAGACGGCTGTAATGCCAGAAACCGGTCCCCGGAAGCTTGTTTCCTTTCCAGTAAAGAATTGGCTTGGTATTTTGGTCTGCCCTGTTCCCATGATGCACTGGGCCAGGGTCAGACTAATTTGCATGTAGCCAGGTTCTGAGCTGGGATGGTGCAGTGAGCTAAAAAACGGTGATGGATCAAGCCCTGATCATTTGACTGGGTAGGAGTGTTCTGCTTAATTCAGATACTCTGTCCATCACCACCCCCTTTATGAATCGTTTTGGCCACCACAAGTGTGGAAGGGTATACTCAGATGTGAGTCCCTTGCTCACTGCACCATCAGGATTCAAGCAAGCCGGGCCGAAGACGGCTGTAATGCCAGAAACCGGTCCCCGGAAGCTTGTTTCCTTTCCAGTAAAGAATTGGCTTGGTAGTTTGGTCTGCCCTGTTCCCATGATGCACTGGGCCAGGGTCAGACTAATTTGCATATAGCCAGGTTCTGAGCTGGGATGGTGCAGTGAGCTAAAAAACGGTGATGGATCAAGCCCTGATCATTTGACTGGGTAGGAGTGTTCTGCTTAATTCAGATACTCTGTCCATCACCACCCCCTTTATGAATCGTTTTGGCCACCACAAGTGTGGAAGGGTATACTCAGATGTGAGTACCTTGCGTACTGCACCATCAGGATTCAAGCAAGCCGGGCCGAAGACGGCTGTAATGCCAGAAACCGGTCCCCGGAAGCTTGTTTCCTTTCCAGTAAAGAATTGGCTTGGTAGTTTGGTCTGCCCTGTTCCCATGATGCACTGGGCCAGGGTCAGACTAATTTGCATGTAGCCAGGTTCTGAGCTGGGATGGTGCATTGAGCTAAAAAACGGTGATGGATCAAGCCCTGATCATTTGACTGGGTAGGAGTGTTCTGCTTAATTCAGATACTCTGTCCATCACCACCCCCTTTATGAATCGTTTTGGCCACCACAAGTGTGGAAGGGTATACTCAGATGTGAGTCTCTTGCTCACTGCACCATCAGGATTCAAGCAAGCCGGGCCGAAGACGGCTGTAATGCCAGAAACCGGTCCCCGGAAGCTTGTTTCCTTTCCAGTAAAGAATTGGCTTGGTAGTTTGGTCTGCCCTGTTCCCATGATGCACTGGGCCAGGGTCAGACTAATTTGCATGTAGCCAGGTTCTGAGCTGGGATGGTGCAGTGAGCTAAAAAACGGTGATGGATCAAGCCCTGATCATTTGACTGGGTAGGAGTGTTCTGCTTAATTCAGATACTCTGTCCATCACCACCCCCTTTATGAATCGTTTTGGCCACCACAAGTGTGGAAGGGTATACTCAGATGTGAGTCCCTTGCTCACTGCACCATGAGGATTCAAGCAAGCCGGGCCGAAGACGGCTGTAATGCCAGAAACCGGTCCCCGGAAGCTTGTTTCCTTTCCAGTAAAGAATTCGCTTGGTAGTTTGGTCTGCCCTGTTCCCATGATGCACTGGGCCAGGGTCAGACTAATTTGCATGTAGCCAGGTTCTGAGCTGGGATGGTGCAGTGAGCTAAAAAACGGTGATGGATCAAGCCCTGATCATTTGACTGGGTAGGAGTGTTCTGCTTAATTCAGATACTCTGTCCATCACCACCCCCTTTATGAATCGTTTTGGCCACCACAAGTGTGGAAGGGTATACTCAGATGTGAGTCCCTTGCTCACTGCACCATCAGGATTCAAGCAAGCCGGGCCGAAGACGGCTGTAATGCCAGAAACCGGTCCCCGGAAGCTTGTTTCCTTTCCAGTAAAGAATTGGCTTGGTAGTTTGGTCTGCCCTGTTCCCATGATGCACTGGGCCAGGGTCAGACTAATTTGCATGTAGCCAGGTTCTAAGCTGGGATGGTGCGATGAGCTAAAAAACGGTGATGGATCAAGCCCTGATCATTTGACTGGGTAGGAGTGTTCTGCTTAATTCAGATACTCTGTCCATCACCACCCCCTTTATGAATCGTTTTGGCCACCACAAGTGTGGAAGGGTATACTCAGATGTGAGTCCCTTGCTCACTGCACCATCAGGATTCAAGCAAGACGGGCCGAAGACGGCTGTAATGCCAGAAACCGGTCCCCGGAAGCTTGTTTCCTTTCCAGTAAAGAATTGGCTTGGTAGTTTGGTCTGCCCTGTTCCCATGATGCACTGGGCCAGGTCAGACTAATTTGCATGTAGCCAGGTTCTAAGCTGGGATGGTGCGATGAGCTAAAAAACGGTGATGGATCAAGCCCTGATCATTTGACTGGGTAGGAGTGTTCTGCTTAATTCAGATACTCTGTCCATCACCACCCCCTTTATGAATCGTTTTGGCCACCACAAGTGTGGAAGGGTATACTCAGATGTGAGTCCCTTGCTCACTGCACCATCAGGATTCAAGCAAGCCGGGCCGAAGACGGCTGTAATGCAAGAAACCGGTCCCCGGAAGCTTGTTTCCTTTCCAGTAAAGAATTGGCTTGGTAGTTTGGTCTGCCCTGTTCCCATGATGCACTGGGCCAGGGTCAGACTAATTTGCATGTAGCCAGGTTCTGAGCTGGGATGGTGCAGTGAGCTAAAAAACGGTGATGGATCAAGCCCTGATCATTTGACTGGGTAGGAGTGTTCTGCTTAATTCAGATACTCTGTCCATCACCACCCCCTTTATGAATCGTTTTGGCCACCACAAGTGTGGAAGGGTATACTCAGATGTGAGTCCCTTGCTCACTGCACCATCAGGATTCAAGTAAGCCGGGCCGAAGACGGCTGTAATGCCAGAAACCGGTCCCCGGAAGCTTGTTTCCATTCCAGTAAAGAATTGGCTTGGTAGTTTGGTCTGCCCTGTTCCCAATGATGCACTGGGCCAGGGTCAGACTAATTTGCATGTAGCCAGGTTCTGAGCTGGGATGGTGCAGTGAACTAAAAAACGGTGATGGATCAAGCCCTGATCATTTGACTGGGTAGGAGTGTTCTGCTTAATTCAGATACTCTGTCCATCACCACCCCCTTTATGAATCGTTTTGGCCACCACAAGTGTGGAAGGGTATACTCAGATGTGAGTCCCTTGCTCACTGCACCATCAGGATTCAAGCAAGCCGGGCCGAAGACGGCTGTAATGCCAGAAACCGGTCCCCGGAAGCTTGTTTCCTTTCCAGTAAAGAATTGGCTTGGTAGTTTTGTCTGCCCTGTTCCCATGATGCACTGGGCCAGGGTCAGACTAATTTGCATGTAGCCAGGTTCTGAGCTGGGATGGTGCAGTGAGCTAAAAAACGGTGATGGATCAAGCCCTGATCATTTGACTGGGTAGGAGTGTTCTGCTTAATTCAGATACTCTGTCCATCACCACCCCCTTTATGAATCGTTTTGGCCACCACAAGTGTGGAAGGGTATACTCAGATGTGAGTCCCTTGCGTAATGCACCATCAGGATTCAAGCAAGCCGGGCCGAAGACGGCTGTAATGCCAGAAACCGGTCCCCGGAAGCTTGTTTCCTTTCCAGTAAAGAATTGGCTTGGTAGTTTGGTCTGCCCTGTTCCCATGATGCACTGGGCCAGGGTCAGACTAATTTGCATGTAGCCAGGTTCTGAGCTGGGATGGTGCAGTGAGCTAAAAAACGGTGATGGATCAAGCCCTGATCATTTGACTGGGTAGGAGTGTTCTGCTTAATTCAGATACTCTGTCCATCACCACCCCCTTTATGAATCGTTTTGGCCACCACAAGTGTGGAAGGGTATACTCAGATGTGAGTCCCTTGCTCACTGCACCATCAGGATTCAAGCAAGCCGGGCCGAAGACGGCTGTAATGCAAGAAACCGGTCCCCGGAAGCTTGTTTCCTTTCCAGTAAAGAATTGGCTTGGTAGTTTGGTCTGCCCTGTTCCCATGATGCACTGGGCCAGGGTCAGACTAATTTGCATGTAGCCAGGTTCTGAGCTGGGATGGTGCAGTGAGCTAAAAAACGGTGATGGATCAAGCCCTGATCATTTGACTGGGTAGGAGTGTTCTGCTTAATTCAGATACTCTGTCCATCACCACCCCCTTTATGAATCGTTTTGGCCACCACAAGTGTGGAAGGGTATACTCAGATGTGAGTCCCTTGCTCACTGCACCATCAGGATTCAAGCAAGCTGGGCCGAAGACGGCTGTAATGCCAGAAACCGGTCCCCGGAAGCTTGTTTCCTTTCCAGTAAAGAATTGGCCTGGTAGTTTGGTCTGCCCTGTTCCCATGATGCACTGGGCCAGGGTCAGACTAATTTGCATGTAGCCAGGTTCTGAGCTGGGATGGTGCAGTGAGCTAAAAAACGGTGATGGATCAAGCCCTGATTATTTGACTGGGTAGGAGTGTTCTGCTTAATTCAGATACTCTGTCCATCACCACTCCCTTTATGAATCGTTTTGGCCACCACAAGTGTGGAAGGGTATACTCAGATGTGAGTCCCTTGCTCACTGCACCATCAGGATTCAAGCAAGCCGGGCCGAAGACGGCTGTAATGCCAGAAACCGGTCCCCGGAAGCTTGTTTCCTTTCCAGTAAAGAATTGGCCTGGTAGTTTGGTCTGCCCTGTTCCCATGATGCACTGGGCCAGGGTCAGACTAATTTGCACGTAGCCAGGTTCTGAGCTGGGATGGTGCAGTGAGCTAAAAAATGGTGATGGATCAAGCCCTGATCATTTGACTGGGTAGGAGTGTTCTGCTATATTCAGATACTCTGTCCATCACCACCCCCTTTATGAATCGTTTTGGCCACCACAAGTGTGGAAGGGTATACTCAGATGTGAGTCCCTTGCTCACTGCACCATCAGGATTCAAGCAAGCCAGGCCGAAGACGGCTGTAATGCCAGAAACCGGTCCCCGGAAGCTTGTTTCCTTTCCAGTAAAGAATTGGCTTGGTAGTTTGGTCTGCCCTGTTCCCATGATGCACTGGGCCAGGGTCAGACTAATTTGCATGTAGCCAGGTTCTGAGCTGGGATGGTGCAGTGAGCTAAAAAACGGTGATGGATCAAGCCCTGATCATTTGACTGGGTAGGAGTGTTCTACTTAATTCAGATACTCTGTCCATCACCACCCCCTTTATGAATCGTTTTGGCCACCACAAGTGTGGAAGGGTATACTCAGATGTGAGTCCCTTGCTCACTGCACCATCAGGATTCAAGCAAGCCGGGCCGAAGATGGCTGTAATGCCAGAAACCGGTCCCCGGAAGCTTGTTTCCTTTCCAGTAAAGAATTGGCTTGGTAGTTTGGTCTGCCCTGTTCCCATGATGCACTGGGCCAGGGTCATACTAATTTGCATGTAGCCAGGTTCTGAGCTGGGATGGTGCAGTGAGCTAAAAAACGGTGATGGATCAAGCCCTGATCATTTGACTGGGTAGGAGAGTTCTGCTTAATTCAGATACTCTGTCCATCACCACCCCCTTTATGAATCGTTTTGGCCACCACAAGTGTGGAAGGGTATACTCAGATGTGAGTCCCTTGCTCACTGCACCATCAGGATTCAAGCATGCCGGGCCGAAGACGGCTGTAATGCCAGAAACTGGTCCCCGGAAGCTTGTTTCCTTTCCAGTAAAGAATTGGCTTGGTAGTTTGGTCTGCCCTGTTCCCATGATGCACTGGGCCAGGGTCAGACTAATTTGCATGTAGCCAGGTTCTGACCTGGGATGGTGCAGTGAGCTAATAAACGGTGATGGATCAAGCCCTGATCATTTGACTGGGTAGCAGTGTTCTGCTTAATTCAGATACTCTGTCCATCACCACCCCCTTTATGAATCGTTTTGGCCACCACAAGTGTGGAAGGGTATACTCAGATGTGAGTCCCTTGCTCACTGCACCATCAGGATTCAAGCAAGCCGGGCCGAAGACGGCTGTAATGCCAGAAACCGGTCCCCGGAAGCTTGTTTCCTTTCCAGTAAAGAATTGGCTTGGTAGTTTGGTCTGCCCTGTTCCCATGATGCACTGGGCCAGGGTCAGACTAATTTGCATGTAGCCAGGTTCTGAGCTGGGAAGGTGCAGTGAGCTAAAAAATGTTGATGGATCAAGCCCTGATCATTTGACTGGGTAGGAGTGTTCTGCTTAATTCAGATACTCTGTCCATCACCACCCCCTTTATGAATCGTTTTGGCCACCACAAGTGTGGAAGGGTATACTCAGGTGTGAGTCCCTTGCTCACTGCACCATCAGGATTCAAGCAAGCCGGGCCGAAGACGGCTGTAATGCCAGAAACCGGTCCCCGGAAGCTTGTTTCCTTTCTAGTAAAGAATTGGCTTGGTAGTTTGGTCTGCCCTGTTCCCATGATGCACTGGGCCAGGGTCAGACTAATTTGCATGTAGCCAGGTTCTGAGCTTGGATGGTGCAGTGAGCTAAAAAACGGTGATGGATCAAGCCCTGATCATTTGACTGGGTAGGAGTGTTCTGCTTAATTCAGATACTCTGTCCATCACCACCCCCTTTATGAATCGTTTTGGCCACCACAAGTGTGGAAGGGTATACTCAGATGTGAGTCCCTTGCTCACTGCACCATCAGGATTCAAGCAAGCTGGGCCGAAGACAGCTGTAATGCCAGAAACCGGTCCCCGGAAGCTTGTTTCCTTTCCAGTAAAGAATTGGCCTGGTAGTTTGGTCTGCCCTGTTCCCATGATGCACTGGGCCAGGGTCAGACTAATTTGCATGTAGCCAGGTTCTGAGCTGGGATGGTGCAGTGAGCTAAAAAACGGTGATGGATCAAGCCCTGATCATTTGACTGGGTAGGAGTGTTTTGCTTAATTCAGATACTCTGTCCATCACCACCCCCTTTATGAATCGTTTTGGCCACCACAAGTGTGGAAGGGTATACTCAGATGTGAGTCCCTTGCTCAGTGCACCATCAGGATTCAAGCAAGCCGGGCCGAAGACGGCTGTAATGCCAGAAACCGGTCCCCGGAAGCTTGTTTCCTTTTCAGTAAAGAATTGGCTTGGTAGTTTGGTCTGCCCTGTTCCCATGATGCACTGGGCCAGGGTCAGACTAATTTGCATGTAGCCAGGTTCTGAGCTGGGATGGTGCAGTGAGCTAAAAAATGGTGATGGATCAAGCCCTGATCATTTGACTGGGTAGGAGTGTTCTGCTTAATTCAGATACTCTGTCCATCACCACCCACTTTATGAATCGTTTTGGCCACCACAAGTGTGGAAGGGTATACTCAGATGTGAGTCCCTTGCTCACTGCACCATCAGGATTCAAGCAAGCTGGGCCGAAGACAGCTGTAATGCCAGAAACTGGTCCCCGGAAGCTTGTTTCCTTTCCAGTAAAGAATTGGCCTGGTAGTTTGGTCTGCCCTGTTCCCATGATGCACTGGGCCAGGGTCAGACTAATTTGCATGTAGCCAGGTTCTGAGCTGGGATGGTGCAGTGAGCTAAAAAACGGTGATGGATCAAGCCCTGATCATTTGACTGGGTAGGAGTGTTTTGCTTAATTCAGATACTCTGTCCATCACCACCCCCTTTATGAATCGTTTTGGCCACCACAAGTGTGGAAGGGTATACTCAGATGTGAGTCCCTTGCTCACTGCACCATCAGGATTCAAGCAAGCCGGGCCGAAGACGGCTGTAATGCCAGAAACCGGTCCCCGGAAGCTTGTTTCCTTTCCAGTAAAGAATTGGCTTGGTAGTTTGGTCTGCCCTGTTCCCATGATGCACTGGGCCAGGGTCAGACTAATTTGCATGTAGCCAGGTTCTGAGCTGTGATGGTGCAGTGACCTAAAAAATGGTGATGGATCAAGCCCTGATCATTTGACTGGGTAGGAGTGTTCTGCTTAATTCAGATACTCTGTCCATCACCACCCCCTTTATGAATCGTTTTGGCCACCACAAGTGTGGAAGGGTATACTCAGATGTGAGTCCCTTGCTCACTGAACCATCAGGATTCAAGCAAGCCGGGCCGAAGACGGCTGTAATGCCAGAAACCGGTCCCCGGAAGCTTGTTTCCTTTCCAGTAAAGAATTGGCTTGGTAGTTTGGTCTGCCCTGTTCCTATGATGCACTGGGCCAGGGTCAGACTAATTTGCATGTAGCCAGGTTCTGAGCTGGGATGGTGCAGTGAGCTTAAAAACGGTGATGGATCAAGCCCTGATCATTTGACTGGGTAGGAGTGTTTTGCTTAATTCAGATACTCTGTCCATCACCACCCCCTTTATGAATCGTTTTGGCCACCACAAGTGTGGAAGGGTATACTCAGATGTGAGTCCCTTGCTCACTGCACCATCAGGATTCAAGCAAGCCGGGCCGAAGACGGCTGTAATGCCAGAAACCGGTCCCCGGAAGCTTGTTTCCTTTCCAGTAAAGAATTGGCTTGGTAGTTTGGTCTGCCCTGTTCCCATGATGCACTGGGCCAGGGTCAGACTAATTTGCATGTAGCCAGGTTCTGAGCTGGGATGGTGCAGTGAGCTAAAAAATGGTGATGGATCAAGCCCTGATCATTTGACTGGGTAGGAGTGTTCTGCTTAATTCAGATACTCTGTCCATCACCACCCCCTTTATGAATCGTTTTGGCCACCACAAGTGTGGAAGGGTATACTCAGATGTGAGTCCCTTGCTCACTGCACCATCAGGATTCAAGCAAGCCGGGCCGAAGACGGCTGTAATGCCAGAAACCGGTCCCCGGAAGCTTGTTTCCTTTCCAGTAAAGAATTGGCTTGGTAGTTTGGTCTGCCCTGTTCCTATGATGCACTGGGCCAGGGTCAGACTAATTTGCATGTAGCCAGGTTCTGAGCTGGGATGGTGCAGTGAGCTAAAAAACGGTGATGGATCAAGCCCTGATCATTTGACTGGGTAGGAGTGTTCTGCTTAATTCAGATACTCTGTCCATCACCACCCCCTTTATGAATCGTTTTGGCCACCACAAGTGTGGAAGGGTATACTCAGATGTGAGTCCCTTGCTCACTGCACCATCAGGATTCAAGCAAGCCGGGCCGAAGACGGCTGTAATGCCAGAAACCGGTCCCCGGAAGCTTGTTTCCTTTCCAGTAAAGAATTGGCTTGGTAGTTTGGTCTGCCCTGTTCCCATGATGCACTGGGCCAGGGTCAGACTAATTTGCATGTAGCCAGGTTCTGAGCTGGTATGGTGCAGTGAGCTAAAAAACAGTGATGGATCAAGCCCTGATCATTTGACTGGGTAGGAGTGTTCTGCTTAATTCAGATACTCTGTCCATCACCACCCCCTTTATGAATCGTTTTGGCCACCACAAGTGTGGAAGGGTATACTCAGATGTGAGTCCCTTGCTCACTGCACCATCAGGATTCAAGCAAGCCGGGCCGAAGACGGCTGTAATGCCAGAAACCGGTCCCCGGAAGCTTGTTTCCTTTCCAGTAAAGAATTCGCTTGGTAGTTTGGTCTGCCCTGTTCCCATGATGCACTGGGCCAGGGTCAGACTAATTTGCATGTAGCTAGGTTCTGAGCTGGGATGGTGCAGTGAGCTAAAAAACGGTGATGGATCAAGCCCTGATCATTTGACTGGGTAGGAGTGTTCTGCTTAATTCAGATACTCTGTCCATCACCACCCCCTTTATGAATCGTTTTGGCCACCACAAGTGTGGAAGGGTATACTCAGATGTGAGTCCCTTGCTCACTGCACCATCAGGATTCAAGCAAGCCGGGCCGAAGACGGCTGTAATGCCAGAAACCGGTCCCCGGAAGCTTGTTTCCTTTCCAGTAAAGAATTGGCTTGGTAGTTTTGTCTGCCCTGTTCCCATGATGCACTGGGCCAGGGTCAGACTAATTTGCATGTAGCCAGGTTCTGAGCTGGGATGGTGCAGTGAGCTAAAAAACGGTGATGGATCAAGCCCTGATCATTTGACTGGGTAGGAGTGTTCTGCTTAATTCAGATACTCTGTCCATCACCACCCCATTTATGAATCGTTTTGGCCACCACAAGTGTGGAAGGGTATACTCAGATGTGAGTCCCTTGCTCACTGCACCATCAGGATTCAAGCAAGCCGGGCCGAAGACGGCTGTAATGCCAGAAACCGGTCCCCGGAATCTTGTTTCCTTTCCAGTAAAGAATTGGCTTGGTAGTTTGGTCTGCCCTGTTCCCATGATGCACTGGGCCAGGGTCAGACTAATTTGCATGTAGCCAGGTTCTGAGCTGGGATGGTGCAGTGAGCTAAAAAACGGTGATGGATCAAGCCCTGATCATTTGACTGGGTAGGAGTGTTCTGCTTAATTCAGATACTCTGTCCATCACCACCCCCTTTATGAATCGTTTTGGCCACCACAAGTGTGGAAGGGTATACTCAGATGTGAGTCCCTTGCTCACTGCACCATCAGGATTCAAGCAAGCCGGGCCGAAGACGGCTGTAATGCCAGAAACCGGTCCCCGGAAGCTTGTTTCCTTTCCAGTAAAGAATTGGCTTGGTAGTTTGGTCTGCCCTGTTCCCATGATGCACTGGGCCAGGGTCAGACTAATTTGCACGTAGCCAGGTTCTGAGCTGGGATGGTGCAGTTAGCGAAAAAAAACGTGATGGATCAAGCCCTGATCATTTGACTGGGTAGGAGTGTTCTGCTCAATTCAGATACTCTGTCCATCACCACCCCCTTTATGAATCGTTTTGGCCACCACAAGTGTGGAAGGGTATACTCAGATGTGAGTCACTTTCTCACTGCACCATCAGGATTCAAGCAAGCTGGGCCGAAGACGGCTGTAATGCCAGAAACCGGTCCCCGGAAGCTTGTTTCCTTTCCAGTAAAGAATTGGCTTGGTAGTTTGGTCTGCCCTGTTCCCATGATGCACTGGGCCAGGGTCAGACTAATTTGCATGTAGCCAGGTTCTGAGCTGGGATGGTGCAGTGAGATAAAAAACGGTGATGGATCAAGCCCTGATCATTTGACTGGGTAGGAGTGTTCTGCTTAATTCAGATACTCTGTCCATCACCACCCCCTTTATGAATCGTTTTGGCCACCACAAGTGTGGAAGGGTATACTCAGATGTGAGTCCCTTGCTCACTGCACCATCAGGATTCAAGCAAGCCGGGCCGAAGACGGCTGTAATGTCAGAAACCGGTCCCCGGAAGCTTGTTTCCTTTCCAGTAAAGAATTGGCTTGGTAGTTTGGTCTGCCCTGTTCCCATGATGCACTGGGCCAGGGTCAGACTAATTTGCATGTAGCCAGGTTCTGAGCTGGGATGGTGCAGTGAGCTAAAAAACGGTGATGGATCAAGCCCTGATCATTTGACTGGGTAGGAGTGGTCTGCTTAATTCAGATACTCTGTCCATCACCACCCCCTTTATGAATCGTTTTGGCCACCACAAGTGTGGAAGGGTATACTCAGATGTGAGTCACTTGCTCACTGCACCATCAGGATTCAAGCAAGCCGGGCCGAAGACGGCTGTAATGCCAGAAACCGGTCCCCGGAAGCTTGTTTCCTTTCCAGTAAAGAATTGGCTTGGTAGTTTGGTCTGCCCTGTTCCCATGATGCACTGGGCCAGGGTCAGACTAATTTGCATGTAGCCAGGTTCTGAGCTGGGATGGTGCAGTGAGCTAAAAAACGGTGATGGATCAAGCCCTGATCATTTGACTGGGTAGGAGTGTTCTGCTTAATTCAGATACTCTGTCCATCACCACCCCCTTTATGAATCGTTTTGGCCACCACAAGTGTGGAAGGGTATACTCAGATGTGAGTCCCTTGCACACTGCACCATCAGGATTCAAGGAAGCCGGGCCGAAGACGGCTGTAATGCCAGAAACCGGTCCCCGGAAGCTTGTTTCCTTTCCAGTAAAGAATTGGCTTGGTAGTTTGGTCTGCCCTGTTCCCATGATGCACTGGGCCAGGGTCAGACTAATTTGCATGTAGCCAGGTTCTGAGCTGGGATGGTGCAGTGAGCTAAAAAATGGTGATGGATCAAGCCCTGATCATTTGACTGGGTAGGAGTGGTCTGCTTAATTCAGATACTCTGTCCATCACCACCCCCTTTATGAATCGTTTTGGCCACCACAAGTGTGGAAGGGTATACTCAGATGTGAGTCCCTTGCTCACTACACCATCAGGATTCAAGCAAGCCGGGCCGAAGACGGCTGTAATGCCAGAAACCGGTCCCCGGAAGCTTGTTTCCTTTCCAGTAAAGAATTGGCTTGGTAGTTTGGTCTGCCCTGTTCCCATGATGCACTGGGCCAGGGTCAGACTAATTTGCATGTAGCCAGGTTCTGAGCTGGGATGGTGCAGTGAGCTAAAAAACGGTGATGGATCAAGCCCTGATCATTTGACTGGGTAGGAGTGTTCTGCTTAATTCAGATACTCTGTCCATCACCACCCCCTTTATGAATCGTTTTGGCCACCACAAGTGTGGAAGGGTATACTCAGATGTGAGTCCCTTGCTCACTGCACCATCAGGATTCAAGCAAGCCGGGCCGAAGACGGCTGTAATGCCAGAAACCGGTCCCCGGAAGCTTGATTCCTTTCCAGTAAAGAATTGGCTTGGTAGTTTGGTCTGCCCTGTTCCCATGATGCACTGGGCCAGGGTCAGACTAATTTGCATGTAGCCAGGTTCTGAGCTGGGATGGTGCAGTGAGCTAAAAAACGGTGATGGATCAAGCCCTGATCATTTGACTGGGTAGGAGTGTTCTGCTTAATTCAGATACTCTGTCCATCACCACCCCCTTTATGAATCGTTTTGGCCACCACAAGTGTGGAAGGGTATACTCAGATGTGAGTCCCTTGCTCACTGCACCATCAGGATTCAAGCAAGCCGGGCCGAAGACGGCTGTAATGCCAGAAACCGGTCCCCGGAAGCTTGTTTCCTTTCCAGTAAAGAATTGGCTTGGTAGTTTGGTCTGCCCTGTTCCCATGATGCACTGGGCCAGGGTCAGACTAATTTGCATATAGCCAGGTTCTGAGCTGGGATGGTGCAGTGAGCTAAAAAACGGTGATGGATCAAGCCCTGATCATTTGACTGGGTAGGAGTGTTCTGCTTAATTCAGATACTCTGTCCATCACCACCCCCTTTATGAATCGTTTTGGCCACCACAAGTGTGGAAGGGTATACTCAGATGTGAGTACCTTGGGTACTGCACCATCAGGATTCAAGCAAGCCGGGCCGAAGACGGCTGTAATGCCAGAAACCGGTCCCCGGAAGCTTGTTTCCTTTCCAGTAAAGAATTGGCTTGGTAGTTTGGTCTGCCCTGTTCCCATGATGCACTGGGCCAGGGTCAGACTAATTTGCATGTAGCCAGGTTCTGAGCTGGGATGGTGCATTGAGCTAAAAAACGGTGATGGATCAAGCCCTGATCATTTGACTGGGTAGGAGTGTTCTGCTTAATTCAGATACTCTGTCCATCACCACCCACTTTATGAATCGTTTTGGCCACCACAAGTGTGGAAGGGTATACTCAGATGTGAGTCTCTTGCTCACTGCACCATCAGGATTCAAGCAAGCCGGGCCGAAGACGGCTGTAATGCCAGAAACCGGTCCCCGGAAGCTTGTTTCCTTTCCAGTAAAGAATTGGCTTGGTAGTTTGGTCTGCCCTGTTCCCATGATGCACTGGGCCAGGGTCAGACTAATTTGCATGTAGTCAGGTTCTGAGCTTGGATGGTGCAGTGAACTAAAAAACGGTGATGGATCAAGCCCTGATCATTTGACTGGGTAGGAGTGTTCTGCTTAATTCAGATACTCTGTCCATCACCACCCCCTTTATGAATCGTTTTGGCCACCACAAGTGTGGAAGGGTATACTCAGATGTGAGTCACTTGCTCACTGCACCATCAGGATTCAAGCAAGCCGGGCCGAAGACGGCTGTAATGCCAGAAACCGGTCCCCGGAAGCTTATTTCCTTTCCAGTAAAGAATTGGCTTGGTAGTTTGGTCTGCCCTGTTCCCATGATGCACTGGGCCAGGGTCAGACTAATTTGCATGTAGCCAGGTTCTGAGCTGGGATGGTGCAGTGAGCTAAAAAACGGTGATGGATCAAGCCCTGATCATTTGACTGGGTAGGAGTGTTCTGCTTAATTCAGATACTCTGTCCATCACCACCCCCTTTATGAATCGTTTTGGCCACCACAAGTGTGGAAGGGTATACTCAGATGTGAGTCCCTTGCACACTGCACCATCAGGATTCAAGCAAGCCGGGCCGAAGACGGCTGTAATGCCAGAAACCGGTCCCCGGAAGCTTGTTTCCTTTCCAGTAAAGAATTGGCTTGGTAGTTTGGTCTGCCCTGTTCCCATGATGCACTGGGCCAGGGTCAGACTAATTTGCATGTAGCCAGGTTCTGAGCTGGGATGGTGCAGTGAGCTAAAAAATGGTGATGAATCAAGCCCTGATCATTTGACTGGGTAGGAGTGGTCTGCTTAATTCAGATACTCTGTCCATCACCACCCCCTTTATGAATCGTTTTGGCCACCACAAGTGTGGAAGGGTATACTCAGATGTGAGTCCCTTGCTCACTGCACCATCAGGATTCAAGCAAGCCGGGCCGAAGACGGCTGTAATGCCAGAAACCGGTCCCCGGAAGCTTGATTCCTTTCCAGTAAAGAATTGGCTTGGTAGTTTGGTCTGCCCTGTTCCCATGATGCACTGGGCCAGGGTCAGACTAATTTGCATGTAGCCAGGTTCTGAGCTGGGATGGTGCAGTGAGCTAAAAAACGGTGATGGATCAAGCCCTGATCATTTGACTGGGTAGGAGTGCTCTCCTTAATTCAGATACTCTGTCCATCACCACCCCCTTTATGAATCGTTTTGGCCACCACAAGTGTGGAAGGTTATACTCAGATGTGAGTCTCTTGCTCACTGCACCATCAGGATTCAAGCAAGCCGGGCCGAAGACGGCTGTAATGCCAGAAACCGGTCCCCGGAAGCTTGTTTCCTTTCCAGTAAAGAATTGGCTTGGTAGTTTGGTCTGCCCTGTTCCCATGATGCACTGGGCCAGTGTCAGACTAATTTGCATGTAGCCAGGTTCTGAGCTGGGATGGTGCAGTGAGCTAAAAAACGGTGATGGATCAAGCCCTGATCATTTGACTGGGTAGGAGTGTTCTGCTTAATTCAGATACTCTGTCCATCACCACCCCCTTTATGAATCGTTTTGGCCACCACAAGTGTGGAAGGGTATACTCAGATGTGAGTCCCTTGCTCACTGCACCATCAGGATTCAAGCAAGCCGGGCCGAAGACGGCTGTAATGCCAGAAACCGGTCCCCGGAAGCTTGTTTCCTTTCCAGTAAAGAATTGGCTTGGTAGTTTGGTCTGCCCTGTTCCCATGATGCACTGGGCCAGGGTCAGACTAATTTGTATATAGCCAGGTTCTGAGCTGGGATGGTGCAGTGAGCTAAAAAACGGTGATGGATCAAGCCCTGATCATTTGACTGGGTAGGAGTGTTCTGCTTAATTCAGATACTCTGTCCATCACCACCCCCTTTATGAATCGTTTTGGCCACCACAAGTGTGGAAGGGTATACTCAGATGTGAGTCACTTGCTCACTGCACCATCAGGATTCAAGCAAGCCGGGCCGAAGACGGCTGTAATGCCAGAAACCGGTCCCCGGAAGCTTGTTTCCTTTCCAGTAAAGAATTGGCTTGGTAGTTTGGTCTGCCCTGTTCCCATGATGCACTGGGCCAGGGTCAGACTAATTTGCATGTAGCCAGGTTCTGAGCTGGGATGGTGCAGTGAGCTAAAAAATGGTGATGGATCAAGCCCTGATCATTTGACTGGGTAGGAGTGTTCTGCTTAATTCAGATACTCTGTCCATCACCACCCCCTTTATGAATCGTTTTGGCCACCACAAGTGTGGAAGGGTATACTCAGATGTGAGTCCCTTGCACACTGCACCATCAGGATTCAAGGAAGCCGGGCCGAAGACGGCTGTAATGCCAGAAACCGGTCCCCGGAAGCTTGTTTCCTTTCCAGTAAAGAATTGGCTTGGTAGTTTGGTCTGCCCTGTTCCCATGATGCACTGGGCCAGGGTCAGACTAATTTGCATGTAGCCAGGTTCTGAGCTGGGATGGTGCAGTGAGCTAAAAAATGGTGATGGATCAAGCCCTGATCATTTGACTGGGTAGGAGTGGTCTGCTTAATTCAGATACTCTGTCCATCACCACCCCCTTTATGAATCGTTTTGGCCACCACAAGTGTGGAAGGGTATACTCAGATGTGAGTCCCTTGCTCACTACACCATCAGGATTCAAGCAAGCCGGGCCGAAGACGGCTGTAATGCCAGAAACCGGTCCCCGGAAGCTTGTTTCCTTTCCAGTAAAGAATTGGCTTGGTAGTTTGGTCTGCCCTGTTCCCATGATGCACTGGGCCAGGGTCAGACTAATTTGCATGTAGCCAGGTTCTGAGCTGGGATGGTGCAGTGAGCTAAAAAACGGTGATGGATCAAGCCCTGATCATTTGACTGGGTAGGAGTGTTCTGCTTAATTCAGATACTCTGTCCATCACCACCCCCTTTATGAATCGTTTTGGCCACCACAAGTGTGGAAGGGTATACTCAGATGTGAGTCCCTTGCTCACTGCACCATCAGGATTCAAGCAAGCCGGGCCGAAGACGGCTGTAATGCCAGAAACCGGTCCCCGGAAGCTTGATTCCTTTCCAGTAAAGAATTGGCTTGGTAGTTTGGTCTGCCCTGTTCCCATGATGCACTGGGCCAGGGTCAGACTAATTTGCATGTAGCCAGGTTCTGAGCTGGGATGGTGCAGTGAGCTAAAAAACGGTGATGGATCAAGCCCTGATCATTTGACTGGGTAGGAGTGTTCTGCTTAATTCAGATACTCTGTCCATCACCACCCCCTTTATGAATCGTTTTGGCCACCACAAGTGTGGAAGGGTATACTCAGATGTGAGTCCCTTGCTCACTGCACCATCAGGATTCAAGCAAGCCGGGCCGAAGACGGCTGTAATGCCAGAAACCGGTCCCCGGAAGCTTGTTTCCTTTCCAGTAAAGAATTGGCTTGGTAGTTTGGTCTGCCCTGTTCCCATGATGCACTGGGCCAGGGTCAGACTAATTTGCATATAGCCAGGTTCTGAGCTGGGATGGTGCAGTGAGCTAAAAAACGGTGATGGATCAAGCCCTGATCATTTGACTGGGTAGGAGTGTTCTGCTTAATTCAGATACTCTGTCCATCACCACCCCCTTTATGAATCGTTTTGGCCACCACAAGTGTGGAAGGGTATACTCAGATGTGAGTACCTTGGGTACTGCACCATCAGGATTCAAGCAAGCCGGGCCGAAGACGGCTGTAATGCCAGAAACCGGTCCCCGGAAGCTTGTTTCCTTTCCAGTAAAGAATTGGCTTGGTAGTTTGGTCTGCCCTGTTCCCATGATGCACTGGGCCAGGGTCAGACTAATTTGCATGTAGCCAGGTTCTGAGCTGGGATGGTGCATTGAGCTAAAAAACGGTGATGGATCAAGCCCTGATCATTTGACTGGGTAGGAGTGTTCTGCTTAATTCAGATACTCTGTCCATCACCACCCACTTTATGAATCGTTTTGGCCACCACAAGTGTGGAAGGGTATACTCAGATGTGAGTCTCTTGCTCACTGCACCATCAGGATTCAAGCAAGCCGGGCCGAAGACGGCTGTAATGCCAGAAACCGGTCCCCGGAAGCTTGTTTCCTTTCCAGTAAAGAATTGGCTTGGTAGTTTGGTCTGCCCTGTTCCCATGATGCACTGGGCCAGGGTCAGACTAATTTGCATGTAGTCAGGTTCTGAGCTTGGATGGTGCAGTGAACTAAAAAACGGTGATGGATCAAGCCCTGATCATTTGACTGGGTAGGAGTGTTCTGCTTAATTCAGATACTCTGTCCATCACCACCCCCTTTATGAATCGTTTTGGCCACCACAAGTGTGGAAGGGTATACTCAGATGTGAGTCACTTGCTCACTGCACCATCAGGATTCAAGCAAGCCGGGCCGAAGACGGCTGTAATGCCAGAAACCGGTCCCCGGAAGCTTATTTCCTTTCCAGTAAAGAATTGGCTTGGTAGTTTGGTCTGCCCTGTTCCCATGATGCACTGGGCCAGGGTCAGACTAATTTGCATGTAGCCAGGTTCTGAGCTGGGATGGTGCAGTGAGCTAAAAAACGGTGATGGATCAAGCCCTGATCATTTGACTGGGTAGGAGTGTTCTGCTTAATTCAGATACTCTGTCCATCACCACCCCCTTTATGAATCGTTTTGGCCACCACAAGTGTGGAAGGGTATACTCAGATGTGAGTCCCTTGCACACTGCACCATCAGGATTCAAGCAAGCCGGGCCGAAGACGGCTGTAATGCCAGAAACCGGTCCCCGGAAGCTTGTTTCCTTTCCAGTAAAGAATTGGCTTGGTAGTTTGGTCTGCCCTGTTCCCATGATGCACTGGGCCAGGGTCAGACTAATTTGCATGTAGCCAGGTTCTGAGCTGGGATGGTGCAGTGAGCTAAAAAATGGTGATGAATCAAGCCCTGATCATTTGACTGGGTAGGAGTGGTCTGCTTAATTCAGATACTCTGTCCATCACCACCCCCTTTATGAATCGTTTTGGCCACCACAAGTGTGGAAGGGTATACTCAGATGTGAGTCCCTTGCTCACTACACCATCAGGATTCAAGCAAGCCGGGCCGAAGACGGCTGTAATGCCAGAAACCGGTCCCCGGAAGCTTGTTTCCTTTCCAGTAAAGAATTGGCTTGGTAGTTTGGTCTGCCCTGTTCCCATGATGCACTGGGCCAGGGTCAGACTAATTTGCATGTAGCCAGGTTCTGAGCTGGGATGGTGCAGTGAGCTAAAAAACGGTGATGGATCAAGCCCTGATCATTTGACTGGGTAGGAGTGTTCTGCTTAATTCAGATACTCTGTCCATCACCACCCCCTTTATGAATCGTTTTGGCCACCACAAGTGTGGAAGGCTATACTCAGATGTGAGTCCCTTGCTCACTGCACCATCAGGATTCAAGCAAGCCGGGCCGAAGACGGCTGTAATGCCAGAAACCGGTCCCCGGAAGCTTGATTCCTTTCCAGTAAAGAATTGGCTTGGTAGTTTGGTCTGCCCTGTTCCCATGATGCACTGGGCCAGGGTCAGACTAATTTGCATGTAGCCAGGTTCTGAGCTGGGATGGTGCAGTGAGCTAAAAAACGGTGATGGATCAAGCCCTGATCATTTGACTGGGTAGGAGTGCTCTCCTTAATTCAGATACTCTGTCCATCACCACCCCCTTTATGAATCGTTTTGGCCACCACAAGTGTGGAAGGTTATACTCAGATGTGAGTCTCTTGCTCACTGCACCATCAGGATTCAAGCAAGCCGGGCCGAAGACGGCTGTAATGCCAGAAACCGGTCCCCGGAAGCTTGTTTCCTTTCCAGTAAAGAATTGGCTTGGTAGTTTGGTCTGCCCTGTTCCCATGATGCACTGGGCCAGTGTCAGACTAATTTGCATGTAGCCAGGTTCTGAGCTGGGATGGTGCAGTGAGCTAAAAAACGGTGATGGATCAAGCCCTGATCATTTGACTGGGTAGGAGTGTTCTGCTTAATTCAGATACTCTGTCCATCACCACCCCCTTTATGAATCGTTTTGGCCACCACAAGTGTGGAAGGGTATACTCAGATGTGAGTCCCTTGCTCACTGCACCATCAGGATTCAAGCAAGCCGGGCCGAAGACGGCTGTAATGCCAGAAACCGGTCCCCGGAAGCTTGTTTCCTTTCCAGTAAAGAATTGGCTTGGTAGTTTGGTCTGCCCTGTTCCCATGATGCACTGGGCCAGGGTCAGACTAATTTGTATATAGCCAGGTTCTGAGCTGGGATGGTGCAGTGAGCTAAAAAACGGTGATGGATCAAGCCCTGATCATTTGACTGGGTAGGAGTGTTCTGCTTAATTCAGATACTCTGTCCATCACCACCCCCTTTATGAATCGTTTTGGCCACCACAAGTGTGGAAGGGTATACTCAGATGTGAGTCTCTTGCTCACTGCACCATCAGGATTCAAGCAAGCCGGGCCGAAGACGGCTGTAATGCCAGAAACCGGTCCCCGGAAGCTTGTTTCCTTTCCAGTAAAGAATTGGCTTGGTAGTTTGGTCTGCCCTGTTCCCATGATGCACTGGGCCAGGGTCAGACTAATTTGCATGTAGCCAGGTTCTGAGCTGGGATGGTGCAGTGAGCTAAAAAACGGTGATGGATCAAGCCCTGATCATTTGACTGGGTAGGAGTGTTCTGCTTAATTCAGATACTCTGTCCATCACCACCCCCTTTATGAATCGTTTTGGCCACCACAAGTGTGGAAGGGTATACTCAGATGTGAGTCCCTTGCTCACTGCACCATCAGGATTCAAGTAAGCCGGGCAAAAGACGGCTGTAATGCCAGAAACCGGTCCCCGGAAGCTTGTTTCCTTTCCAGTAAAGAATTGGCTTGGTATTTTGGTCTGCCCTGTTCCCATGATGCACTGGGCCAGGGTCAGACTAATTTGCATGTAGCCAGGTTCTGAGCTGGGATGGTGCAGTGAGCTAAAAAACGGTGATGGATCAAGCCCTGATCATTTGACTGGGTAGGAGTGTTCTGCTTAATTCAGATACTCTGTCCATCACCACCCCCTTTATGAATCGTTTTGGCCACCACAAGTGTGGAAGGGTATACTCAGATGTGAGTCCCTTGCTCACTGCACCATCAGGATTCAAGCAAGCCGGGCCGAAGACGGCTGTAATGCCAGAAACTGGTCCCCGGAAGCTTGTTTCCTTTCCAGTAAAGAATTGGCTTGGTAGTTTGGTCTGCCCTGTTCCCATGATGCACTGGGCCAGGGTCAGACTAATTTGCATATAGCCAGGTTCTGAGCTGGGATGGTGCAGTGAGCTAAAAAACGGTGATGGATCAAGCCCTGATCATTTGACTGGGTAGGAGTGTTCTGCTTAATTCAGATACTCTGTCCATCACCACCCCCTTTATGAATCGTTTTGGCCACCACAAGTGTGGAAGGGTATACTCAGATGTGAGTACCTTGCGTACTGCACCATCAGGATTCAAGCAAGCCGGGCCGAAGACGGCTGTAATGCCAGAAACCGGTCCCCGGAAGCTTGTTTCCTTTCCAGTAAAGAATTGGCTTGGTAGTTTGGTCTGCCCTGTTCCCATGATGCACTGGGCCAGGGTCAGACTAATTTGCATGTAGCCAGGTTCTGAGCTGGGATGGTGCATTGAGCTAAAAAACGGTGATGGATCAAGCCCTGATCATTTGACTGGGTAGGAGTGTTCTGCTTAATTCAGATACTCTGTCCATCACCACCCCCTTTATGAATCGTTTTGGCCACCACAAGTGTGGAAGGGTATACTCAGATGTGAGTCTCTTGCTCACTGCACCATCAGGATTCAAGCAAGCCGGGCCGAAGACGGCTGTAATGCCAGAAACCGGTCCCCGGAAGCTTGTTTCCTTTCCAGTAAAGAATTGGCTTGGTAGTTTGGTCTGCCCTGTTCCCATGATGCACTGGGCCAGGGTCAGACTAATTTGCATGTAGCCAGGTTCTGAGCTGGGATGGTGCAGTGAGCTAAAAAACGGTGATGGATCAAGCCCTGATCATTTGACTGGGTAGGAGTGTTCTGCTTAATTCAGATACTCTGTCCATCACCACCCCCTTTATGAATCGTTTTGGCCACCACAAGTGTGGAAGGGTATACTCAGATGTGAGTCCCTTGCTCACTGCACCATCAGGATTCAAGTAAGCCGGGCCAAAGACGGCTGTAATGCCAGAAACCGGTCCCCGGAAGCTTGTTTCCTTTCCAGTAAAGAATTGGCTTGGTATTTTGGTCTGCCCTGTTCCCATGATGCACTGGGCCAGGGTCAGACTAATTTGCATGTAGCCAGGTTCTGAGCTGGGATGGTGCAGTGAGCTAAAAAACGGTGATGGATCAAGCCCTGATCATTTGACTGGGTAGGAGTGTTCTGCTTAATTCAGATACTCTGTCCATCACCACCCCCTTTATGAATCGTTTTGGCCACCACAAGTGTGGAAGGGTATACTCAGATGTGAGTCCCTTGCTCACTGCACCATGAGGATTCAAGCAAGCCGGGCCGAAGACGGCTGTAATGCCAGAAACCGGTCCCCGGAAGCTTGTTTCCTTTCCAGTAAAGAATTCGCTTGGTAGTTTGGTCTGCCCTGTTCCCATGATGCACTGGGCCAGGGTCAGACTAATTTGCATGTAGCCAGGTTCTGAGCTGGGATGGTGCAGTGAGCTAAAAAACGGTGATGGATCAAGCCCTGATCATTTGACTGGGTAGGAGTGTTCTGCTTAATTCAGATACTCTGTCCATCACCACCCCCTTTATGAATCGTTTTGGCCACCACAAGTGTGGAAGGGTATACTCAGATGTGAGTCCCTTGCTCACTGCACCATCAGGATTCAAGCAAGCCGGGCCGAAGACGGCTGTAATGCCAGAAACCGGTCCCCGGAAGCTTGTTTCCTTTCCAGTAAAGAATTGGCTTGGTAGTTTGGTCTGCCCTGTTCCCATGATGCACTGGGCCAGGGTCAGACTAATTTGCATGTAGCCAGGTTCTAAGCTGGGATGGTGCGATGAGCTAAAAAACGGTGATGGATCAAGCCCTGATCATTTGACTGGGTAGGAGTGTTCTGCTTAATTCAGATACTCTGTCCATCACCACCCCCTTTATGAATCGTTTTGGCCACCACAAGTGTGGAAGGGTATACTCAGATGTGAGTCCCTTGCTCACTGCACCATCAGGATTCAAGCAAGACGGGCCGAAGACGGCTGTAATGCCAGAAACCGGTCCCCGGAAGCTTGTTTCCTTTCCAGTAAAGAATTGGCTTGGTAGTTTGGTCTGCCCTGTTCCCATGATGCACTGGGCCAGGTCAGACTAATTTGCATGTAGCCAGGTTCTAAGCTGGGATGGTGCGATGAGCTAAAAAACGGTGATGGATCAAGCCCTGATCATTTGACTGGGTAGGAGTGTTCTGCTTAATTCAGATACTCTGTCCATCACCACCCCCTTTATGAATCGTTTTGGCCACCACAAGTGTGGAAGGGTATACTCAGATGTGAGTCCCTTGCGTAATGCACCATCAGGATTCAAGCAAGCCGGGCCGAAGACGGCTGTAATGCCAGAAACCGGTCCCCGGAAGCTTGTTTCCTTTCCAGTAAAGAATTGGCTTGGTAGTTTGGTCTGCCCTGTTCCCATGATGCACTGGGCCAGGGTCAGACTAATTTGCATGTAGCCAGGTTCTGAGCTGGGATGGTGCAGTGAGCTAAAAAACGGTGATGGATCAAGCCCTGATCATTTGACTGGGTAGGAGTGTTCTGCTTAATTCAGATACTCTGTCCATCACCACCCCCTTTATGAATCGTTTTGGCCACCACAAGTGTGGAAGGGTATACTCAGATGTGAGTCCCTTGCTCACTGCACCATCAGGATTCAAGCAAGCCGGGCCGAAGACGGCTGTAATGCAAGAAACCGGTCCCCGGAAGCTTGTTTCCTTTCCAGTAAAGAATTGGCTTGGTAGTTTGGTCTGCCCTGTTCCCATGATGCACTGGGCCAGGGTCAGACTAATTTGCATGTAGCCAGGTTCTGAGCTGGGATGGTGCAGTGAGCTAAAAAACGGTGATGGATCAAGCCCTGATCATTTGACTGGGTAGGAGTGTTCTGCTTAATTCAGATACTCTGTCCATCACCACCCCTTTATGAATCGTTTTGGCCACCACAAGTGTGGAAGGGTATACTCAGATGTGAGTCCCTTGCTCACTGCACCATCAGGATTCAAGCAAGCCGGGCCGAAGACAGCTGTAATGCCAGAAACCGGTCCCCGGAAGCTTGTTTCCTTTCCAGTAAAGAATTGGCTTGGTAGTTTGGTCTGCCCTGTTCCCATGATGCACTGGGCCAGGGTCAGACTAATTTGCATGTAGCCAGGTTCTGAGCTGGGATGGTGCAGTGAGCTAAAAAACGGTGATGGATCAAGCCCTGATCATTTGACTGGCTAGGAGTGTTCTGCTTAATTCAGATACTCTGTCCATCACCACCCCCTTTATGAATCGTTTTGGCCACCACAAGTGTGGAAGGGTATACTCAGATGTGAGTCCCTTGCTCACTGCACCATCAGGATTCAAGCAAGCCGGGCCGAAGACGACTGTAATGCCAGAAACCGGTCCCCGGAAGCTTGTTTCCTTTCCAGTAAAGAATTGGCTTGGTAGTTTGGCCTGCCCTGTTCCCATGATGCACTGGGCCAGGGTCAGACTAATTTGCATGTAGCCAGGTTCTGAGCTGGGATGGTGCAGTGAGTTAAAAAACGGTGATGGATCAAGCCCTGATCATTTGACTGGGTAGGAGTGTTCTGCTTAATTCAGATACTCTGTCCATCACCACCCCCTTTATGAATCGTTTTGGCCACCACAAGTGGGGAAGGGTATACTCAGATGTGAGTCCCTTGCTCACTGCACCATCAGGATTCAAGCAAGCCGGGCCGAAGACGGCTGTAATGCCAGAAACCGGTCCCCGGAAGCTTGTTTCCTTTCCAGTAAAGAATTGGCTTGGTAGTTTGGTCTGCCCTGTTCCCATGATGCACTGGGCCAGGGTCAGACTAATTTGCATGTAGCCAGGTTCTGAGCTGGGATGGTGCAGTGAGCTAAAAAACGGTGATGGATCAAGCCCTGATCATTTGACTGGGTAGTAGTGTTCTGCTTAATTCAGATACTCTGTCCATCACCACCCCCTTTATGAATCGTTTTGGCCACCACAAGTGTGGAAGGGTATACTCAGATGTGAGTCCCTTGCTCACTGCACCATCAGGATTCAAGCAAGCCGGGCCGAAGACGGCTGTAATGCCAGAAACTGGTCCCCGGAAGCTTGTTTCCTTTCCAGTAAAGAATTGGCTTGGTAGTTTGGTCTGCCCTGTTCCCATGATGCACTGGGCCAGGGTCAGACTAATTTGCATGTAGCCAGGTTCTGAGCTGGGATGGTGCAGTGAGCTAAAAAACGGTGATGGATCAAGCCCTGATCATTTGACTGGGTAGGAGTGTTCTGCTTAATTCAGATATTCTGTCCATCACCACCCCCTTTATGAATCGTTTTGGCCACCACAAGTGTGGAAGGGTATACTCAGATGTGAGTCCCTTGCTCACTGCACCATCAGGATTCAAGCAAGCCGGGCCGAAGACGGCTGTAATGCCAGAAACCGGTCCCCGGAAGCTTGTTTCCTTTCCAGTAAAGAATTCGCTTGGTAGTTTGGTCTGCCCTGTTCCCATGATGCACTGGGCCAGGGTAAGACTAATTTGCATGTAGCCAGGTTCTGAGCTGGGATGGTGCAGTGAGCTAAAAAACGGTGATGGATCAAGCCCTGATCATTTGACTGGGTAGGAGTGTTCTGCTTAATTCAGATACTCTGTCCATCACCACCCCCTTTATGAATCGTTTTGGCCACCACAAGTGTGGAAGGGTATACTCAGATGTGAGTCCCTTGCTCACTGCACCATCAGGATTCAAGCAAGCCGGGCCGAAGACGGCTGTAATGCCAGAAACCGGTCCCCGGAAGCTTGTTTCCTTTCCAGTAAAGAATTGGCTTGGTAGTTTGGTCTGCCCTGTTCCCATGATGCACTGGGCCAGGGTCAGACTAATTTGCATGTAGCCAGGTTCTGAGCTGGGATGGTGCAGTGAGCTAAAAAACGGTGATGGATCAAGCCCTGATCATTTGACTGGCTAGGAGTGTTCTGCTTAATTCAGATACTCTGTTCATCACCACCCCCTTTATGAATCGTTTTGGCCACCACAAGTGTGGAAGGGTATACTCAGATGTGAGTCCCTTGCTCACTGCACCATCAGGATTCAAGCAAGCCGGGCCGAAGACGACTGTAATGCCAGAAACCGGTCCCCGGAAGCTTGTTTCCTTTCCAGTAAAGAATTGGCTTGGTAGTTTGGTCTGCCCTGTTCCCATGATGCACTGGGCCAGGGTCAGACTAATTTGCATGTAGCCAGGTTCTGAGCTGGGATGGTGCAGTGAGCTAAAAAACGGTGATGGATCAAGCCCTGATCATTTGACTGGGTAGGAGTGTTCTGCTTAATTCAGATACTCTGTCCATCACCACCCCCTTTATGAATCGTTTTGGCCACCACAAGTGTGGAAGGGTATACTCAGATGTGAGTCCCTTGCTCACTGCACCATCAGGATTCAAGCAAGCCGGGCCGAAGACGGCTGTAATGCCAGAAACTGGTCCCCGGAAGCTTGTTTCCTTTCCAGTAAAGAATTGGCTTGGTAGTTTGGTCTGCCCTGTTCCCATGATGCACTGGGCCAGGGTCAGACTAATTTGCACGTAGCCAGGTTCTGAGCTGGGATGGTGCAGTTAGCGAAAAAAACGGTGATGGATCAAGCCCTGATCATTTGACTGGGTAGGAGTGTTCTGCTTAATTCAGATACTCTGTCCATCACCACCCCCTTTATGAATCGTTTTGGCCACCACAAGTGTGGAAGGGTATACTCCGATGTGAGTCACTTTCTCACTGCACCATCAGGATTGAAGCAAGCCGGGCCGAAGACGGCTGTAATGCCAGAAACCGGTCCCCGGAAGCTTGTTTCCTTTCCAGTAAAGAATTGGCTTGGTAGTTTTGTCTGCCCTGTTCCCATGATGCACTGGGCCAGGGTCAGACTAATTTGCATGTAGCCAGGTTCTGAGCTGGGATGGTGCAGTGAGCTAAAAAACGGTGATGGATCAAGCCCTGATCATTTGACTGGGTAGGAGTGTTCTGCTTAATTCAGATACTCTGTCCATCACCACCCCCTTTATGAATCGTTTTGGCCACCACAAGTGTGGAAGGGTATACTCAGATGTGAGTCCCTTGCTCACTGCACCATCAGGATTCAAGCAAGCCGGGCCGAAGACGGCTGTAATGCCAGAAACCGGTCCCCGGAAGCTTGTTTCCTTTCCAGTAAAGAATTGGCTTGGTAGTTTGGTCTGCCCTGTTCCCATGATGCACTGGGCCAGGGTCAGACTAATTTGCATGTAGCCAGGTTCTGAGCTGGGATGGTGCAGTGAGCTAAAAAACGGTGATGGATCAAGCCCTGATCATTTGACTGGCTAGGAGTGTTCTGCTTAATTCAGATACTCTGTCCATCACCACCCCCTTTATGAATCGTTTTGGCCACCACAAGTGTGGAAGGGTATACTCAGATGTGAGTCCCTTGCTCACTGCACCATCAGGATTCAAGCAAGCCGGGCCGAAGACGACTGTAATGCCAGAAACCGGTCCCCGGAAGCTTGTTTCCTTTCCAGTAAAGAATTGGCTTGGTAGTTTGGCCTGCCCTGTTCCCATGATGCACTGGGCCAGGGTCAGACTAATTTGCATGTAGCCAGGTTCTGAGCTGGGATGGTGCAGTGAGTTAAAAAACGGTGATGGATCAAGCCCTGATCATTTGACTGGGTAGGAGTGTTCTGCTTAATTCAGATACTCTGTCCATCACCACCCCCTTTATGAATCGTTTTGGCCACCACAAGTGGGGAAGGGTATACTCAGATGTGAGTCCCTTGCTCACTGCACCATCAGGATTCAAGCAAGCCGGGCCGAAGACGGCTGTAATGCCAGAAACCGGTCCCCGGAAGCTTGTTTCCTTTCCAGTAAAGAATTGGCTTGGTAGTTTGGTCTGCCCTGTTCCCATGATGCACTGGGCCAGGGTCAGACTAATTTGCATGTAGCCAGGTTCTGAGCTGGGATGGTGCAGTGAGCTAAAAAACGGTGATGGATCAAGCCCTGATCATTTGACTGGGTAGTAGTGTTCTGCTTAATTCAGATACTCTGTCCATCACCACCCCCTTTATGAATCGTTTTGGCCACCACAAGTGTGGAAGGGTATACTCAGATGTGAGTCCCTTGCTCACTGCACCATCAGGATTCAAGCAAGCCGGGCCGAAGACGGCTGTAATGCCAGAAACTGGTCCCCGGAAGCTTGTTTCCTTTCCAGTAAAGAATTGGCTTGGTAGTTTGGTCTGCCCTGTTCCCATGATGCACTGGGCCAGGGTCAGACTAATTTGCATGTAGCCAGGTTCTGAGCTGGGATGGTGCAGTGAGCTAAAAAACGGTGATGGATCAAGCCCTGATCATTTGACTGGGTAGGAGTGTTCTGCTTAATTCAGATATTCTGTCCATCACCACCCCCTTTATGAATCGTTTTGGCCACCACAAGTGTGGAAGGGTATACTCAGATGTGAGTCCCTTGCTCACTGCACCATCAGGATTCAAGCAAGCCGGGCCGAAGACGGCTGTAATGCCAGAAACCGGTCCCCGGAAGCTTGTTTCCTTTCCAGTAAAGAATTCGCTTGGTAGTTTGGTCTGCCCTGTTCCCATGATGCACTGGGCCAGGGTCAGACTAATTTGCATGTAGCCAGGTTCTGAGCTGGGATGGTGCAGTGAGCTAAAAAACGGTGATGGATCAAGCCCTGATCATTTGACTGGGTAGGAGTGTTCTGCTTAATTCAGATACTCTGTCCATCACCACCCCCTTTATGAATCGTTTTGGCCACCACAAGTGTGGAAGGGTATACTCAGATGTGAGTCCCTTGCTCACTGCACCATCAGGATTCAAGCAAGCCGGGCCGAAGACGGCTGTAATGCCAGAAACCGGTCCCCGGAAGCTTGTTTCCTTTCCAGTAAAGAATTGGCTTGGTAGTTTGGTCTGCCCTGTTCCCATGATGCACTGGGCCAGGGTCAGACTAATTTGCATGTAGCCAGGTTCTGAGCTGGGATGGTGCAGTGAGCTAAAAAACGGTGATGGATCAAGCCCTGATCATTTGACTGGCTAGGAGTGTTCTGCTTAATTCAGATACTCTGTTCATCACCACCCCCTTTATGAATCGTTTTGGCCACCACAAGTGTGGAAGGGTATACTCAGATGTGAGTCCCTTGCTCACTGCACCATCAGGATTCAAGCAAGCCGGGCCGAAGACGACTGTAATGCCAGAAACCGGTCCCCGGAAGCTTGTTTCCTTTCCAGTAAAGAATTGGCTTGGTAGTTTGGTCTGCCCTGTTCCCATGATGCACTGGGCCAGGGTCAGACTAATTTGCATGTAGCCAGGTTCTGAGCTGGGATGGTGCAGTGAGCTAAAAAACGGTGATGGATCAAGCCCTGATCATTTGACTGGGTAGGAGTGTTCTGCTTAATTCAGATACTCTGTCCATCACCACCCCCTTTATGAATCGTTTTGGCCACCACAAGTGTGGAAGGGTATACTCAGATGTGAGTCCCTTGCTCACTGCACCATCAGGATTCAAGCAAGCCGGGCCGAAGACGGCTGTAATGCCAGAAACTGGTCCCCGGAAGCTTGTTTCCTTTCCAGTAAAGAATTGGCTTGGTAGTTTGGTCTGCCCTGTTCCCATGATGCACTGGGCCAGGGTCAGACTAATTTGCACGTAGCCAGGTTCTGAGCTGGGATGGTGCAGTTAGCGAAAAAAACGGTGATGGATCAAGCCCTGATCATTTGACTGGGTAGGAGTGTTCTGCTTAATTCAGATACTCTGTCCATCACCACCCCCTTTATGAATCGTTTTGGCCACCACAAGTGTGGAAGGGTATACTCCGATGTGAGTCACTTTCTCACTGCACCATCAGGATTGAAGCAAGCCGGGCTGAAGACGGCTGTAATGCCAGAAACCAGTCCCCGGAAGCTTGTTTCCTTTCCAGTAAAGAATTGGCTTGGTAGTTTTGTCTGCCCTGTTCCCATGATGCACTGGGCCAGGGTCAGACTAATTTGCATGTAGCCAGGTTCTGAGCTGGGATGGTGCAGTGAGCTAAAAAACGGTGATGGATCAAGCCCTGATCATTTGACTGGGTAGGAGTGTTCTGCTTAATTCAGATACTCTGTCCATCACCACCCCCTTTATGAATCGTTTTGGCCACCACAAGTGTGGAAGGGTATACTCAGATGTGAGTCCCTTGCTCACTGCACCATCAGGATTCAAGCAAGCCGGGCCGAAGACGGCTGTAATGCCAGAAACCGGTCCCCGGAAGCTTGTTTCCTTTCCAGTAAAGAATTGGCTTGGTAGTTTGGTCTGCCCTGTTCCCATGATGCACTGGGCCAGGGTCAGACTAATTTGCATGTAGCCAGGTTCTGAGCTGGGATGGTGCAGTGAGCTAAAAAACGGTGATGGATCAAGCCCTGATCATTTGACTGGGTAGGAGTGTTCTGCCTAATTCAGATACTCTGTCCATCACCACCCCCTTTATGAATCATTTTGGCCACCACAAGTGTGGAAGGGTATACTCAGATGTGAGTCCCTTGCTCACTGCACCATCAGGATTCAAGCAAGCCGGGCCGAAGACAGCTGTAATGCCAGAAACCGGTCCCCGGAAGCTTGTTTCCTTTCCAGTAAAGAATTGGCTTGGTAGTTTGGTCTGCCCTGTTCCCATGATGCACTGGGCCAGGGTCAGACTAATTTGCATGTAGCCAGGTTCTGAGCTGGGAAGATGCAGTGAGCTAAAAAACGGTGATGGATCAAGCCCTGATCATTTGACTGGGTAGGAGTGTTCTGCTTAATTCAGATACTCTGTCCATCACCACCCCCTTTATGAATCGTTTTGGCCACCACAAGTGTGGAAGGGTATACTCAGATGTGAGTCCCTTGCTCACTGCACCATCAGGATTCAAGCAAGCCGGGCCGAAGACGGCTGTAATGCCAGAAACCGGTCCCCGGAAGCTTGTTTCCTTTCCAGTAAAGAATTGGCTTGGTAGTTTGGTCTGCCCTGTTCCCATGATGCACTGGGCCAGGGTCAGACTAATTTGCATGTAGCCAGGTTCTGAGCTGGGATGGTGCAGTGAGCTAAAAAACGGTGATGGATCAAGCCCTGATCATTTGACTGGATAGGAGTGTTTGCTTAATTCAGATACTCTGTCCATCACCACCCCCTTTATGAATCGTTTTGGCCACCACAAGTGTGGAAGGGTATACTCAGATGTGAGTCCCTTGCTCACTGCACCATCAGGATTCAAGCAAGCCGGGCCAAAGACGGCTGTAATGCCAGAAACCGGTCCCCGGAAGCTTGTTTCCTTTCCAGTAAAGAATTGGCCTGGTAGTTTGGTCTGCCCTGTTCCCATGATGCACTGGGCCAGGGTCAGACTAATTTGCATGTAGCCAGGTTCTGAGCTGGGATGGTGCAGTGAGCTAATAAAAACGGTGATGGATCAAGCCCTGATCATTTGACTGGGTAGGAGTGTTCTGCCTAATTCAGATACTCTGTCCATCACCACCCCCTTTATGAATCGTTTTGGCCACCACAAGTGTGGAAGGGTATACTCAGATGTGAGTCCCTTGCTCACTGCACCATCAGGATTCAAGCAAGCCGGGCCGAAGACGGCTGTAATGCCAGAAACCGGTCCCCGGAAGCTTGTTTCCTTTCCAGTAAAGAATTGGCTTGGTAGTTTGGTCTGCCCTGTTCCCATGATGCACTGGGCCAGGGTCAGACTAATTTTCATGTAGCCAGGTTCTGAGCTGGGATGGTGCAGTGAGCTAAAAAACGGTGATGGATCAAGCCCTGATCATTTGACTGGGTAGGAGTGTTCTGCTTAATTCAGATACTCTGTCCATCACCACCCCCTTTATGAATCGTTTTGGCCACCACAAGTGGGGAAGGGTATACTCAGATGTGAGTCCCTTGCGTACTGCACCATCAGGATTCAAGCAAGCCGGGCCGAAGACGGCTGTAATGCCAGAAACCGGTCCCCGGAAGCTTGTTTCCTTTCCAGTAAAGAATTCGCTTGGTAGTTTGGTCTGCCCTGTTCCCATGATGCACTGGGCCAGGGTCAGACTAATTTGCATGTAGCCAGGTTCTGAGCTGGGATGGTGCAGTGAGCTAAAAAACGGTGATGGATCAAGCCCTGATCATTTGACTGGGTAGGAGTGTTCTGCTTAATTCAGATACTCTGTCCATCATCACCCCCTTTATGAATCGTTTTGGCCACCACAAGTGTGGAAGGGTATACTCAGATGTGAGTCCCTTGCTCACTGCACCATCAGGATGCAAGCAAGCCGGGCCGAAGACGGCTGTAATGCCAGAAACCGGTCCCCGGAAGCTTGTTTCCTTTCCAGTAAAGAATTGGCTTGGTAGTTTGGTCTGCCCTGTTCCCATGATGCACTGGGCCAGGGTCAGACTAATTTGCATGTAGCCAGGTTCTGAGCTGGGATGGTGCAGTGAGCTAAAAAACGGTGATGGATCAAGCCCTGATCATTTGACTGGGTAGGAGTGTTCTGCTTAATTCAGATACTCTGTCCATCACCACCCCCTTTATGAATCGTTTTGGCCACCACAAGTGTGGAAGGGTATACTCAGATGTGAGTCCCTTGCTCACTGCACCATCAGGATTCAAGCAAGACGGGCCGAAGACGGCTGTAATGCCAGAAACCGGTCCCCGGAAGCTTGTTTCCTTTCCAGTAAAGAATTGGCTTGGTAGTTTGGCCTGCCCTGTTCCCATGATGCACTGGGCCAGGGTCAGACTAATTTGCATGTAGCCAGGTTCTGAGCTGGGATGGTGCAGTGAGTTAAAAAACGGTGATGGATCAAGCCCTGATCATTTGACTGGGTAGGAGTGTTCTGCTTAATTCAGATACTCTGTCCATCACCACCCCCTTTATGAATCGTTTTGGCCACCACAAGTGGGGAAGGGTATACTCAGATGTGAGTCCCTTGCTCACTGCACCATCAGGATTCAAGCAAGCCGGGCCAAAGACGGCTGTAATGCCAGAAACCGGTCCCCGGAAGCTTGTTTCCTTTCCAGTAAAGAATTGGCTTGGTAGTTTGGTCTGCCCTGTTCCCATGATGCACTGGGCCAGGGTCAGACTAATTTGCATGTAGCCAGGTTCTGAGCTGGGATGGTGCAGTGAGCTAAAAAACGGTGATGGATCAAGCCCTGATCATTTGACTGGGTAGTAGTGTTCTGCTTAATTCAGATACTCTGTCCATCACCACCCCCTTTATGAATCGTTTTGGCCACCACAAGTGTGGAAGGGTATACTCAGATGTGAGTCCCTTGCTCACTGCACCATCAGGATTCAAGCAAGCCGGGCCGAAGACGGCTGTAATGCCAGAAACTGGTCACCGGAAGCTTGTTTCCTTTCCAGTAAAGAATTGGCTTGGTAGTTTGGTCTGCCCTGTTCCCATGATGCACTGGGCCAGGGTCAGACTAATTTGCATGTAGCCAGGTTCTGAGCTGGGATGGTGCAGTGAGCTAAAAAACGGTGATGGATCAAGCCCTGATCATTTGACTGGGTAGGAGTGTTCTGCTTAATTCAGATATTCTGTCCATCACCACCCCCTTTATGAATCGTTTTGGCCACCACAAGTGTGGAAGGGTATACTCAGATGTGAGTCCCTTGCTCACTGCAAATCAGGATTCAAGCAAGCCGGGCCGAAGACGGCTGTAATGCCAGAAACCGGTCCCCGGAAGCTTGTTTCCTTTCCAGTAAAGAATTCGCTTGGTAGTTTGGTCTGCCCTGTTCCCATGATGCACTGGGCCAGGGTCAGACTAATTTGCATGTAGCCAGGTTCTGATCTGGGATGGTGCAGTGAGCTAAAAAACGGTGATGGATCAAGCCCTGATCATTTGACTGGGTAGGAGTGTTCTGCTTAATTCAGATACTCTGTCCATCACCACCCCCTTTATGAATCGTTTTGGCCACCACAAGTGTGGAAGGGTATACTCAGATGTGAGTCCCTTGCTCACTGCACCATCAGGATTCAAGCAAGCCGGGCCGAAGACGGCTGTAATGCCAGAAACCGGTCCCCGGAAGCTTGTTTCCTTTCCAGTAAAGAATTGGCTTGGTAGTTTGGTCTGCCCTGTTCCCATGATGCACTGGGCCAGGGTCAGACTAATTTGCATGTAGCCAGGTTCTGAGCTGGGATGGTGCAGTGAGCTAAAAAACGGTGATGGATCAAGCCCTGATCATTTGACTGGCTAGGAGTGTTCTGCTTAATTCAGATACTCTGTTCATCACCACCCCCTTTATGAATCGTTTTGGCCACCACAAGTGTGGAAGGGTATACTCAGATGTGAGTCCCTTGCTCACTGCACCATCAGGATTCAAGCAAGCCGGGCCGAAGACGACTGTAATGCCAGAAACCGGTCCCCGGAAGCTTGTTTCCTTTCCAGTAAAGAATTGGCTTGGTAGTTTGGTCTGCCCTGTTCCCATGATGCACTGGGCCAGGGTCAGACTAATTTGCATGTAGCCAGGTTCTGAGCTGGGATGGTGCAGTGAGCTAAAAAACGGTGATGGATCAAGCCCTGATCATTTGACTGGGTAGGAGTGTTCTGCTTAATTCAGATACTCTGTCCATCACCACCCCCTTTATGAATCGTTTTGGCCACCACAAGTGTGGAAGGGTATACTCAGATGTGAGTCCCTTGCTCACTGCACCATCAGGATTCAAGCAAGCCGGGCCGAAGACGGCTGTAATGCCAGAAACTGGTCCCCGGAAGCTTGTTTCCTTTCCAGTAAAGAATTGGCTTGGTAGTTTGGTCTGCCCTGTTCCCATGATGCACTGGGCCAGGGTCAGACTAATTTGCACGTAGCCAGGTTCTGAGCTGGGATGGTGCAGTTAGCGAAAAAAACGGTGATGGATCAAGCCCTGATCATTTGACTGGGTAGGAGTGTTCTGCTTAATTCAGATACTCTGTCCATCACCACCCCCTTTATGAATCGTTTTGGCCACCACAAGTGTGGAAGGGTATACTCCGATGTGAGTCACTTTCTCACTGCACCATCAGGATTGAAGCAAGCCGGGCCGAAGACGGCTGTAATGCCAGAAACCGGTCCCCGGAAGCTTGTTTCCTTTCCAGTAAAGAATTGGCTTGGTAGTTTTGTCTGCCCTGTTCCCATGATGCACTGGGCCAGGGTCAGACTAATTTGCATGTAGCCAGGTTCTGAGCTGGGATGGTGCAGTGAGCTAAAAAACGGTGATGGATCAAGCCCTGATCATTTGACTGGGTAGGAGTGTTCTGCTTAATTCAGATACTCTGTCCATCACCACCCCCTTTATGAATCGTTTTGGCCACCACAAGTGTGGAAGGGTATACTCAGATGTGAGTCCCTTGCTCACTGCACCATCAGGATTCAAGCAAGCCGGGCCGAAGACGGCTGTAATGCCAGAAACCGGTCCCCGGAAGCTTGTTTCCTTTCCAGTAAAGAATTGGCTTGGTAGTTTGGTCTGCCCTGTTCCCATGATGCACTGGGCCAGGGTCAGACTAATTTGCATGTAGCCAGGTTCTGAGCTGGGATGGTGCAGTGAGCTAAAAAAAGGTGATGGATCAAGCCCTGATCATTTGACTGGGTAGGAGTGTTCTGCCTAATTCAGATACTCTGTCCATCACCACCCCCTTTATGAATCATTTTGGCCACCACAAGTGTGGAAGGGTATACTCAGATGTGAGTCCCTTGCTCACTGCACCATCAGGATTCAAGCAAGCCGGGCCGAAGACAGCTGTAATGCCAGAAACCGGTCCCCGGAAGCTTGTTTCCTTTCCAGTAAAGAATTGGCTTGGTAGTTTGGTCTGCCCTGTTCCCATGATGCACTGGGCCAGGGTCAGACTAATTTGCATGTAGCCAGGTTCTGAGCTGGGAAGATGCAGTGAGCTAAAAAACGGTGATGGATCAAGCCCTGATCATTTGACTGGGTAGGAGTGTTCTGCTTAATTCAGATACTCTGTCCATCACCACCCCCTTTATGAATCGTTTTGGCCACCACAAGTGTGGAAGGGTATACTCAGATGTGAGTCCCTTGCTCACTGCACCATCAGGATTCAAGCAAGCCGGGCCGAAGACGGCTGTAATGCCAGAAACCGGTCCCCGGAAGCTTGTTTCCTTTCCAGTAAAGAATTGGCTTGGTAGTTTGGTCTGCCCTGTTCCCATGATGCACTGGGCCAGGGTCAGACTAATTTGCATGTAGCCAGGTTCTGAGCTGGGATGGTGCAGTGAGCTAAAAAACGGTGATGGATCAAGCCCTGATCATTTGACTGGATAGGAGTGTTTGCTTAATTCAGATACTCTGTCCATCACCACCCCCTTTATGAATCGTTTTGGCCACCACAAGTGTGGAAGGGTATACTCAGATGTGAGTCCCTTGCTCACTGCACCATCAGGATTCAAGCAAGCCGGGCCAAAGACGGCTGTAATGCCAGAAACCGGTCCCCGGAAGCTTGTTTCCTTTCCAGTAAAGAATTGGCCTGGTAGTTTGGTCTGCCCTGATCCCATGATGCACTGGGCCAGGGTCAGACTAATTTGCATGTAGCCAGGTTCTGAGCTGGGATGGTGCAGTGAGCTAATAAAAACGGTGATGGATCAAGCCCTGATCATTTGACTGGGTAGGAGTGTTCTGCCTAATTCAGATACTCTGTCCATCACCACCCCCTTTATGAATCGTTTTGGCCACCACAAGTGTGGAAGGGTATACTCAGATGTGAGTCCCTTGCTCACTGCACCATCAGGATTCAAGCAAGCCGGGCCGAAGACGGCTGTAATGCCAGAAACCGGTCCCCGGAAGCTTGTTTCCTTTCCAGTAAAGAATTGGCTTGGTAGTTTGGTCTGCCCTGTTCCCATGATGCACTGGGCCAGGGTCAGACTAATTTTCATGTAGCCAGGTTCTGAGCTGGGATGGTGCAGTGAGCTAAAAAACGGTGATGGATCAAGCCCTGATCATTTGACTGGGTAGGAGTGTTCTGCTTAATTCAGATACTCTGTCCATCACCACCCCCTTTATGAATCGTTTTGGCCACCACAAGTGTGGAAGGGTATACTCAGATGTGAGTCCCTTGCGTACTGCACCATCAGGATTCAAGCAAGCCGGGCCGAAGACGGCTGTAATGCCAGAAACCGGTCCCCGGAAGCTTGTTTCCTTTCCAGTAAAGAATTCGCTTGGTAGTTTGGTCTGCCCTGTTCCCATGATGCACTGGGCCAGGGTCAGACTAATTTGCATGTAGCCAGGTTCTGAGCTGGGATGGTGCAGTGAGCTAAAAAACGGTGATGGATCAAGCCCTGATCATTTGACTGGGTAGGAGTGTTCTGCTTAATTCAGATACTCTGTCCATCATCACCCCCTTTATGAATTGTTTTGGCCACCACAAGTGTGGAAGGGTATACTCAGATGTGAGTCCCTTGCTCACTGCACCATCAGGATGCAAGCAAGCCGGGCCGAAGACGGCTGTAATGCCAGAAACCGGTCCCCGGAAGCTTGTTTCCTTTCCAGTAAAGAATTGGCTTGGTAGTTTGGTCTGCCCTGTTCCCATGATGCACTGGGCCAGGCTCAGACTAATTTGTATGTAGCCAGGTTCTGAGCTGGGATGGTGCAGTGAGCTAAAAAACGGTGATGGATCAAGCCCTGATCATTTGACTGGGTAGGAGTGTTCTGCTTCATTCAGATATTCTGTCCATCACCACCCCCTTTATGAATCGTTTTGGCCACCACAAGTGTGGAAGGGTATACTCAGATGTGAGTCCCTTGCTCACTGCACCATGAGGATTCAAGCAAGCCGGGCCGAAGACGGCTGTAATGCCAGAAACCGGTCCCCGGAAGCTTGTTTCCTTTCCAGTAAAGAATTCGCTTGGTAGTTTGGTCTGCCCTGTTCCCATGATGCACTGGGCCAGGGTCAGACTAATTTGCATGTAGCCAGGTTCTGAGCTGGGATGGTGCAGTGAGCTAAAAAACGGTGATGGATCAAGCCCTGATCATTTGACTGGGTATGAGTGTTCTGCTTAATTCAGATACTCTGTCCATCACCACCCCCTTTATGAATCGTTTTGGCCACCACAAGTGTGGAAGGGTATACTCAGATGTGAGTCCCTTGCTCACTGCACCATCAGGATTCAAGCAAGCCGGGCCGAAGACGGCTGTAATGCCAGAAACCGGTCCCCGGAAGCTTGTTTCCTTTCCAGTAAAGAATTGGCTTGGTAGTTTGGTCTGCCCTGTTCCCATGATGCACTGGGCCAGGGTCAGACTAATTTGCATGTAGCCAGGTTCTGAGCTGGGATGGTGCAGTGAGCTAAAAAACGGTGATGGATCAAGCCCTGATCATTTGACTGGGTAGGAGTGTTCTGCTTAATTCAGATACTCTGTCCATCACCACCCCCTTTATGAATCGTTTTGGCCACCACAAGTATGGAAGGGTATACTCAGATGTGAGTCCCTTGCTCACTGCACCATCAGGATTCAAGCAAGCCGGGCCGAAGACGGCTGTAATGCCAGAAACCGGTCCCCGGAAGCTTGTTTCCTTTCCAGTAAAGAATTGGCTTGGTAGTTTGGTCTGCCCTGTTCCCATGATGCACTGGGCCAGGGTCAGACTAATTTGCATGTAGCCAGGTTCTGAGCTGGGATGGTGCAGTGAGTTAAAAAACGGTGATGGATCAAGCCCTGATCATTTGACTGGGTAGGAGTGTTCTGCTTAATTCAGATACTCTGTCCATCACCACCCCCTTTATGAATCGTTTTGGCCACCACAAGTGGGGAAGGGTATACTCAGATGTGAGTCCCTTGCTCACTGCACCATCAGGATTCAAGCAAGCCGGGCCGAAGACGGCTGTAATGCCAGAAACCGGTCCCCGGAAGCTTGTTTCCTTTCCAGTAAAGAATTGGCTTGGTAGTTTGGTCTGCCCTGTTCCCATGATGCACTGGGCCAGGGTCAGACTAATTTGCATGTAGCCAGGTTCTGAGCTGGGATGGTGCAGTGAGCTAAAAAACGGTGATGGATCAAGCCCTGATCATTTGACTGGGTAGGAGTGTTCTGCTTAATTCAGATACTCTGTCCATCACCACCCCCTTTATGAATTGTTTTGGCCACCACAAGTGTGGAAGGGTATACTCAGATGTGAGTCCCTTGCTCACTGCACCATCAGGATTCAAGCAAGCCGGGCCGAAGACGGCTGTAATGCCAGAAACCGGTCCCCGGAAGCTTGTTTCCTTTCCAGTAAAGAATTGGCTTGGTAGTTTGGTCTGCCCTGTTCCCATGATGCACTGGGCCAGGGTCAGACTAATTTGCATGTAGCCAGTTTCTGAGCTGGGATGGTGCAGTGAGCTAAAAAATGGTGATGGATCAAGCCCTGATCATTTGACTGGGTAGGAGTGTTCTGCTTAATTCAGATACTCTGTCCATCACCACCCCCTTTATGAATCGTTTTGGCCACCACAAGTGTGGAAGGGTATACTCAGATGTGAGTCCCTTGCTCACTGCACCATCAGGATTCAAGCAAGCCGGGCCGAAGATGGCTGTAATGCCAGAAACCGGTCCCCGGAAGCTTGTTTCCTTTCCAGTAAAGAATTGGCTTGGTAGTTTGGTCTGCCCTGTTCCCATGATGCACTGGGCCAGGGTCAGACTAATTTGCATGTAGCCAGGTTCTGAGCTGGGATGGTGCAGTGAGCTAAAAAACGGTGATGGATCAAGCCCTGATCATTTGACTGGGTAGGAGTGTTCTGCTTAATTCAGATACTCTGTCCATCACCACCCCCTTTATGAATCGTTTTGGCCACCACAAGTGTGGAAGGGTATACTCAGATGTGAGTCCCTTGCTCACTGCACCATCAGGATTCAAGCAAGCCGGGCCGAAGACGGCTGTAATGCCAGAAACCGGTCCCCGGAAGCTTGTTTCCTTTCCAGTAAAGAATTGGCTTGGTAGTTTGGTCTGCCCTGTTCCCATGATGCACTGGGCCAGGGTCAGACTAATTTGCATGTAGCCAGGTTCTGAGCTGGGATGGTGCAGTGAGCTAAAAAACGGTGATGGATCAAGCCCTGATCATTTGACTGGGTAGGAGTGTTCTGCTTAATTCAGATACTCTGTCCATCACCACCCCCTTTATGAATCGTTTTGGCCACCACAAGTGTGGAAGGGTATACTCAGATGTGAGTCCCTTGCGTACTGCACCATCAGGATTCAAGCAAGCCGGGCCGAAGACGGCTGTAATGCCAGAAACCGGTCCCCGGAAGCTTGTTTCCTTTCCAGTAAAGAATTCACTTGGTAGTTTGGTCTGCCCTGTTCCCATGATGCACTGGGCCAGGGTCAGACTAATTTGCATGTAGCCAGGTTCTGAGCTGGGATGGTGCAGTGAGCTAAAAAACGGTGATGGATCAAGCCCTGATCATTTGACTGGGTAGGAGTGTTCTGCTTAATTCAGATACTCTGTCCATCACCACCCCCTTTATGAATCGTTTTGGCCACCACAAGTGTGGAAGGGTATACTCAGATGTGAGTCCCTTGCTCACTGCACCATCAGGATTCAAGCAAGCCAGGCCGAAGACGGCTGTAATGCCAGAAACCGGTCCCCGGAAGCTTGTTTCCTTTCCAGTAAAGAATTGGCTTGGTAGTTTGGTCTGCCCTGTTCCCATGATGCACTGGGCCAGGGTCAGACTAATTTGCATGTAGCCAGGTTCTGAGCTGGGATGGTGCAGTGAGCTAAAAAACGGTGATGGATCAAGCCCTGATCATTTGACTGGGTAGGAGTGTTCTGCTTAATTCAGATACTCTGTCCATCACCACCCCCTTTATGAATCGTTTTGGCCACCACAAGTGTGGAAGGGTATACTCAGATGTGAGTCCCTTGCTCACTGCACCATCAGGATTCAAGCAAGCCGGGCCGAAGACGGCTGTAATGCCAGAAACCGGTCCCCGGAAGCTTGTTTCCTTTCCAGTAAAGAATTGGCTTGGTAGTTTGGTCTGCCCTGTTCCCATGATGCACTGGGCCAGGGTCAGACTAATTTGCATGTAGCCAGGTTCTGAGCTGGGATGGTGCAGTGAGCTAAAAAACGGTGATGGATCAAGCCCTGATCATTTGACTGGGTAGGAGTGTTCTGCTTAATTCAGATACTCTGTCCATCACCACCCCCTTTATGAATCGTTTTGGCCACCACAAGTGTGGAAGGGTATACTCAGATGTGAGTCCCTTGCTCACTGCACCATCAGGATTCAAGCAAGCCGGGCCGAAGACGGCTGTAATGCCAGAAACCGGTCCCCGGAAGCTTGTTTCCTTTCCAGTAAAGAATTGGCTTGGTAGTTTGGTCTGCCCTGTTCCCATGATGCACTGGGCCAGGGTCAGACTAATTTGCATGTAGCCAGGTTCTGAGCTGGGATGGTGCAGTGAGCTAAAAAACGGTGATGGATCAAGCCCTGATCATTTGACTGGGTAGGAGTGTTCTGCTTAATTCAGATACTCTGTCCATCACCACCCCCTTTATGAATCGTTTTGGCCACCACAAGTGTGGAAGGGTATACTCAGATGTGAGTCCCTTGCTCACTGCACCATCAGGATTCAAGCAAGCCGGGCCGAAGACGGCTGTAATGCCAGAAACCGGTCCCCGGAAGCTTGTTTCCTTTCCAGTAAAGAATTGGCTTGGTAGTTTGGTCTGCCCTGTTCCCATGATGCACTGGGCCAGGGTCAGACTAATTTGCATGTAGCCAGGTTCTGAGCTGGGATGGTGCAGTGAGCTAAAAAATGGTGATGGATCAAGCCCTGATCATTTGACTGGGTAGGAGTGTTCTGCTTAATTCAGATACTCTGTCCATCACCACCCCCTTTATGAATCGTTTTGGCCACCACAAGTGTGGAAGGGTATACTCAGATGTGAGTCCCTTGCTCACTGCACCATCAGGATTCAAGCAAGCCGGGCCGAAGACGGCTGTAATGCCAGAAACCGGTCCCCGGAAGCTTGTTTCCTTTCCAGTAAAGAATTGGCTTGGTAGTTTGGTCTGCCCTGTTCCCATGATGCACTGGGCCAGGGTCAGACTAATTTGCATGTAGCCAGGTTCTGAGCTGGGATGGTGCAGTGAGCTAAAAAACGGTGATGGATCAAGCCCTGATCATTTGACTGGGTAGGAGTGTTCTGCTTAATTCAGATACTCTGTCCATCACCACCCCCTTTATGAATCATTTTGGCCACCACAAGTGTGGAAGGTTATACTCAGATGTGAGTCCCTTGCTCACTGCACCATCAGGATTCAAGCAAGCCGGGCCGAAGACGGCTGTAATGCCAGAAACCGGTCCCCGGAAGCTTGTTTCCTTTCCAGTAAAGAATTGGCTTGGTAGTTTGGTCTGCCCTGTTCCCATGATGCACTGGGCCAGGGTCTGACTAATTTGCATGTAGCCAGGTTCTGAGCTGGGATGGTGCAGTGAGCTAAAAAACGGTGATGGATCAAGCCCTGATCATTTGACTGGGTAGGAGTGTTCTGCTTAATTCAGATACTCTGTCCATCACCACCCCCTTTATGAATCGTTTTGGCCACCACAAGTGTGGAAGGGTATACTCAGATGTGAGTCCCTTGCTCACTGCACCATCAGGATTCAAGCAAGCCGGGCCGAAGACGGCTGTAATGCCAGAAACCGGTCCCCGGAAGCTTGTTTCCTTTCCAGTAAAGAATTGGCTTGGTAGTTTGGTCTGCCCTGTTCCCATGATGCACTGGGCCAGGGTCAGACTAATTTGCATGTAGCCAGGTTCTGAGCTGGGATGGTGCAGTGAGCTAAAAAACGGTGATGGATCAAGCCCTGATCATTTGACTGGGTAGGAGTGTTCTGCTTAATTCAGATACTCTGTCCATCACCACCCCCTTTATGAATCGTTTTGGCCACCACAAGTGTGGAAGGGTATACTCAGATGTGAGTCCCTTGCGTACTGCACCATCAGGATTCAAGCAAGCCGGGCCGAAGACGGCTGTAATGCCAGAAACCGGTCCCCGGAAGCTTGTTTCCTTTCCAGTAAACAATTCACTTGGTAGTTTGGTCTGCCCTGTTCCCATGATGCACTGGGCCAGGGTCAGACTAATTTGCATGTAGCCAGGTTCTGAGCTAGGATGTTGCAGTGAGCTAAAAACGGTGATGGATCAAGCCCTGATCATTTGACTGGGTAGGAGTGTTCTGCTTAATTCAGATACTCTGTCCATCACCACCCCCTTTATGAATCGTTTTGGCCACCACAAGTGTGGAAGGGTATACTCAGATGTGAGTCCCTTGCTCACTGCACCATCAGGATTCAAGCAAGCCGGGCCGAAGACAGCTGTAATGCCAGAAACCAGTCCCCGGAAGCTTGTTTCCTTTCCAGTAAAGAATTGGCTTGGTAGTTTGGTCTGCCCTGTTCCCATGATGCACTGGGCCAGGGTCAGACTAATTTGCATGTAGCCAGGTTCTGAGCTGGGATGGTGCAGTGAGCTAAAAAACGGTGATGGATCAAGCCCTGATCATTTGACTGGGTAGGAGTGTTCTGCTTAATTCAGATACTCTGTCCATCACCACCCCCTTTATGAATCGTTTTGGCCACCACAAGTGTGGAAGGGTATACTCAGATGTGAGTCCCTTGCGTACTGCACCATCAGGATTCAAGCAAGCCGGGCCGAAGACGGCTGTAATGCCAGAAACCGGTCCCCGGAAGCTTGTTTCCTTTCCAGTAAAGAATTCACTTGGTAGTTTGGTCTGCCCTGTTCCCATGATGCACTGGGCCAGGGTCAGACTAATTTGCATGTAGCCAGGTTCTGAGCTGGGATGGTGCAGTGAGCTAAAAAACGGTGATGGATCAAGCCCTGATCATTTGACTGGGTAGGAGTGTTCTGCTTAATTCAGATACTCTGTCCATCACCACCCCCTTTATGAATCGTTTTGGCAACCACAAGTGTGGAAGGGTATACTCAGATGTGAGTCCCTTGCTCACTGCACCATCAGGATTCAAGCAAGCCAGGCCGAAGACAGCTGTAATGCCAGAAACCGGTCCCCGGAAGCTTGTTTCCTTTCCAGTAAAGAATTGGCTTGGTAGTTTGGTCTGCCCTGTTCCCATGATGCACTGGGCCAGGGTCAGACTAATTTGCATGTAGCCAGGTTCTGAGCTGGGATGGTGCAGTGAGCTAAAAAACGGTGATGGATCAAGCCCTGATCATTTGACTGGGTAGGAGTGTTCTGCTTAATTCAGATACTCTGTCCATCACCACCCCCTTTATGAATCGTTTTGGCCACCACAAGTGTGGAAGGGTATACTCAGATGTGAGTCCCTTGCTCACTGCACCATCAGGATTCAAGCAAGCCGGGCCGAAGACGGCTGTAATGCCAGAAACCGGTCCCCGGAAGCTTGTTTCCTTTCCAGTAAAGAATTGGCTTGGTAGTTTGGTCTGCCCTGTTCCCATGATGCACTGGGCCAGGGTCAGACTAATTTGCATGTAGCCAGGTTCTGAGCTGGGATGGTGCAGTGAGCTAAAAAACGGTGATGGATCAAGCCCTGATCATTTGACTGGGTAGGAGTGTTCTGCTTAATTCAGATACTCTGTCCATCACCACCCCCTTTATGAATCGTTTTGGCCACCACAAGTGTGGAAGGGTATACTCAGATGTGAGTCCCTTGCTCACTGCACCATCAGGATTCAAGCAAGCCGGGCCGAAGACGGCTGTAATGCCAGAAACCGGTCCCCGGAAGCTTGTTTCCTTTCCAGTAAAGAATTGGCTTGGTAGTTTGGTCTGCCCTGTTCCCATGATGCACTGGGCCAGGGTCAGACTAATTTGCATGTAGCCAGGTTCTGAGCTGGGATGGTGCAGTGAGTTAAAAAACGGTGATGGATCAAGCCCTGATCATTTGACTGGGTAGGAGTGTTCTGCTTAATTCAGATACTCTGTCCATCACCACCCCCTTTATGAATCGTTTTGGCCACCACAAGTGGGGAAGGGTATACTCAGATGTGAGTCCCTTGCTCACTGCACCATCAGGATTCAAGCAAGCCGGGCCGAAGACGGCTGTAATGCCAGAAACCGGTCCCCGGAAGCTTGTTTCCTTTCCAGTAAAGAATTGGCTTGGTAGTTTGGTCTGCCCTGTTCCCATGATGCACTGGGCCAGGGTCAGACTAATTTGCATGTAGCCAGGTTCTGAGCTGGGATGGTGCAGTGAGCTAAAAAACAGTGATGGATCAAGCCCTGATCATTTGACTGGGTAGGAGTGTTCTGCTTAATTCAGATACTCTGTCCATCACCACCCCCTTTATGAATCGTTTTGGCCACCACAAGTGTGGAAGGGTATACTCAGATGTGAGTCCCTTGCTCACTGCACCATCAGGATTCAAGCAAGCCGGGCCGAAGACGGCTGTAATGCCAGAAACCGGTCCCCGGAAGCTTGTTTCCTTTCCAGTAAAGAATTGGCTTGGTAGTTTGGTCTGCCCTGTTCCCATGATGCACTGGGCCAGGGTCAGACTAATTTGCATGTAGCCAGGTTCTGAGCTGGGATGGTGCAGTGAGCTAAAAAATGGTGATGGATCAAGCCCTGATCATTTGACTGGGTAGGAGTGTTCTGCTTAATTCAGATACTCTGTCCATCACCACCCCCTTTATGAATCGTTTTGGCCACCACAAGTGTGGAAGGGTATACTCAGATGTGAGTCCCTTGCTCACTGCACCATCAGGATTCAAGCAAGCCCGGCCGAAGACGGCTGTAATGCCAGAAACCGGTCCCCGGAAGCTTGTTTCCTTTCCAGTAAATAATTGGCTTGGTAGTTTGGTCTGCCCTGTTCCCATGATGCACTGGGCCAGGGTCAGACTAATTTGCATGTAGCCAGGTTCTGAGCTGGGATGGTGCAGTGAGCTAAAAAATGGTGATGGATCAAGCCCTGATCATTTGACTGGGTAGGAGTGTTCTGCTTAATTCAGATACTCTGTCCATCACCACCCCCTTTATGAATCGTTTTGGCCACCACAAGTGTGGAAGGGTATACTCAGATGTGAGTCCCTTGCTCACTGCACCATCAGGATTCAAGCAAGCCGGGCCGAAGACGGCTGTAATGCCAGAAACCGGTCCCCGGAAGCTTGTTTCCTTTCCAGTAAAGAATTGGCTTGGTAGTTTGGTCTGCCCTGTTCCCATGATGCACTGGGCCAGGGTCAGACTAATTTGCATGTAGCCAGGTTCTGAGCTGGGATGGTGCAGTGAGCTAAAAAATGGTGATGGATCAAGCCCTGATCATTTGACTGGGTAGGAGTGTTCTGCTTAATTCAGATACTCTGTCCATCACCACCCCCTTTATGAATCGTTTTGGCCACCACAAGTGTGGAAGGGTATACTCAGATGTGAGTCCCTTGCTCACTGCACCATCAGGATTCAAGCAAGCCGGGCCGAAGACGGCTGTAATGCCAGAAACCGGTCCCCGGAAGCTTGTTTCCTTTCCAGTAAAGAATTGGCTTGGTAGTTTGGTCTGCCCTGTTCCCATGATGCACTGGGCCAGGGTCAGACTAATTTGCATGTAGCCAGGTTCTGAGCTGGGATGGTGCAGTGAGCTAAAAAACGGTGATGGATCAAGCCCTGATCATTTGACTGGGTAGGAGTGTTCTGCTTAATTCAGATACTCTGTCCATCACCACCCCCTTTATGAATCATTTTGGCCACCACAAGTGTGGAAGGTTATACTCAGATGTGAGTCCCTTGCTCACTGCACCATCAGGATTCAAGCAAGCCGGGCCGAAGACGGCTGTAATGCCAGAAACCGGTCCCCGGAAGCTTGTTTCCTTTCCAGTAAAGAATTGGCTTGGTAGTTTGGTCTGCCCTGTTCCCATGATGCACTGGGCCAGGGTCAGACTAATTTGCATGTAGCCAGGTTCTGAGCTGGGATGGTGCAGTGAGCTAAAAAACGGTGATGGATCAAGCCCTGATCATTTGACTGGGTAGGAGTGTTCTGCTTAATTCAGATACTCTGTCCATCACCACCCCCTTTATGAATCGTTTTGGCCACCACAAGTGTGGAAGGGTATACTCAGATGTGAGTCCCTTGCTCACTGCACCATCAGGATTCAAGCAAGCCGGGCCGAAGACGGCTGTAATGCCAGAAACCGGTCCCCGGAAGCTTGTTTCCTTTCCAGTAAAGAATTGGCTTGGTAGTTTGGTCTGCCCTGTTCCCATGATGCACTGGGCCAGGGTCAGACTAATTTGCATGTAGCCAGGTTCTGAGCTGGGATGGTGCAGTGAGCTAAAAAACGGTGATGGATCAAGCCCTGATCATTTGACTGGGTAGGAGTGTTCTGCTTAATTCAGATACTCTGTCCATCACCACCCCCTTTATGAATCGTTTTGGCCACCACAAGTGTGGAAGGGTATACTCAGATGTGAGTCCCTTGCGTACTGCACCATCAGGATTCAAGCAAGCCGGGCCGAAGACGGCTGTAATGCCAGAAACCGGTCCCCGGAAGCTTGTTTCCTTTCCAGTAAACAATTCACTTGGTAGTTTGGTCTGCCCTGTTCCCATGATGCACTGGGCCAGGGTCAGACTAATTTGCATGTAGCCAGGTTCTGAGCTAGGATGTTGCAGTGAGCTAAAAACGGTGATGGATCAAGCCCTGATCATTTGACTGGGTAGGAGTGTTCTGCTTAATTCAGATACTCTGTCCATCACCACCCCCTTTATGAATCGTTTTGGCCACCACAAGTGTGGAAGGGTATACTCAGATGTGAGTCCCTTGCTCACTGCACCATCAGGATTCAAGCAAGCCGGGCCGAAGACAGCTGTAATGCCAGAAACCAGTCCCCGGAAGCTTGTTTCCTTTCCAGTAAAGAATTGGCTTGGTAGTTTGGTCTGCCCTGTTCCCATGATGCACTGGGCCAGGGTCAGACTAATTTGCATGTAGCCAGGTTCTGAGCTGGGATGGTGCAGTGAGCTAAAAAACGGTGATGGATCAAGCCCTGATCATTTGACTGGGTAGGAGTGTTCTGCTTAATTCAGATACTCTGTCCATCACCACCCCCTTTATGAATCGTTTTGGCCACCACAAGTGTGGAAGGGTATACTCAGATGTGAGTCCCTTGCGTACTGCACCATCAGGATTCAAGCAAGCCGGGCCGAAGACGGCTGTAATGCCAGAAACCGGTCCCCGGAAGCTTGTTTCCTTTCCAGTAAAGAATTCACTTGGTAGTTTGGTCTGCCCTGTTCCCATGATGCACTGGGCCAGGGTCAGACTAATTTGCATGTAGCCAGGTTCTGAGCTGGGATGGTGCAGTGAGCTAAAAAACGGTGATGGATCAAGCCCTGATCATTTGACTGGGTAGGAGTGTTCTGCTTAATTCAGATACTCTGTCCATCACCACCCCCTTTATGAATCGTTTTGGCAACCACAAGTGTGGAAGGGTATACTCAGATGTGAGTCCCTTGCTCACTGCACCATCAGGATTCAAGCAAGCCAGGCCGAAGACAGCTGTAATGCCAGAAACCGGTCCCCGGAAGCTTGTTTCCTTTCCAGTAAAGAATTGGCTTGGTAGTTTGGTCTGCCCTGTTCCCATGATGCACTGGGCCAGGGTCAGACTAATTTGCATGTAGCCAGGTTCTGAGCTGGGATGGTGCAGTGAGCTAAAAAACGGTGATGGATCAAGCCCTGATCATTTGACTGGGTAGGAGTGTTCTGCTTAATTCAGATACTCTGTCCATCACCACCCCCTTTATGAATCGTTTTGGCCACCACAAGTGTGGAAGGGTATACTCAGATGTGAGTCCCTTGCTCACTGCACCATCAGGATTCAAGCAAGCCGGGCCGAAGACGGCTGTAATGCCAGAAACCGGTCCCCGGAAGCTTGTTTCCTTTCCAGTAAAGAATTGGCTTGGTAGTTTGGTCTGCCCTGTTCCCATGATGCACTGGGCCAGGGTCAGACTAATTTGCATGTAGCCAGGTTCTGAGCTGGGATGGTGCAGTGAGCTAAAAAACGGTGATGGATCAAGCCCTGATCATTTGACTGGGTAGGAGTGTTCTGCTTAATTCAGATACTCTGTCCATCACCACCCCCTTTATGAATCGTTTTGGCCACCACAAGTGTGGAAGGGTATACTCAGATGTGAGTCCCTTGCTCACTGCACCATCAGGATTCAAGCAAGCCGGGCCGAAGACGGCTGTAATGCCAGAAACCGGTCCCCGGAAGCTTGTTTCCTTTCCAGTAAAGAATTGGCTTGGTAGTTTGGTCTGCCCTGTTCCCATGATGCACTGGGCCAGGGTCAGACTAATTTGCATGTAGCCAGGTTCTGAGCTGGGATGGTGCAGTGAGTTAAAAAACGGTGATGGATCAAGCCCTGATCATTTGACTGGGTAGGAGTGTTCTGCTTAATTCAGATACTCTGTCCATCACCACCCCCTTTATGAATCGTTTTGGCCACCACAAGTGGGGAAGGGTATACTCAGATGTGAGTCCCTTGCTCACTGCACCATCAGGATTCAAGCAAGCCGGGCCGAAGACGGCTGTAATGCCAGAAACCGGTCCCCGGAAGCTTGTTTCCTTTCCAGTAAAGAATTGGCTTGGTAGTTTGGTCTGCCCTGTTCCCATGATGCACTGGGCCAGGGTCAGACTAATTTGCATGTAGCCAGGTTCTGAGCTGGGATGGTGCAGTGAGCTAAAAAACAGTGATGGATCAAGCCCTGATCATTTGACTGGGTAGGAGTGTTCTGCTTAATTCAGATACTCTGTCCATCACCACCCCCTTTATGAATCGTTTTGGCCACCACAAGTGTGGAAGGGTATACTCAGATGTGAGTCCCTTGCTCACTGCACCATCAGGATTCAAGCAAGCCGGGCCGAAGACGGCTGTAATGCCAGAAACCGGTCCCCGGAAGCTTGTTTCCTTTCCAGTAAAGAATTGGCTTGGTAGTTTGGTCTGCCCTGTTCCCATGATGCACTGGGCCAGGGTCAGACTAATTTGCATGTAGCCAGGTTCTGAGCTGGGATGGTGCAGTGAGCTAAAAAATGGTGATGGATCAAGCCCTGATCATTTGACTGGGTAGGAGTGTTCTGCTTAATTCAGATACTCTGTCCATCACCACCCCCTTTATGAATCGTTTTGGCCACCACAAGTGTGGAAGGGTATACTCAGATGTGAGTCCCTTGCTCACTGCACCATCAGGATTCAAGCAAGCCCGGCCGAAGACGGCTGTAATGCCAGAAACCGGTCCCCGGAAGCTTGTTTCCTTTCCAGTAAATAATTGGCTTGGTAGTTTGGTCTGCCCTGTTCCCATGATGCACTGGGCCAGGGTCAGACTAATTTGCATGTAGCCAGGTTCTGAGCTGGGATGGTGCAGTGAGCTAAAAAATGGTGATGGATCAAGCCCTGATCATTTGACTGGGTAGGAGTGTTCTGCTTAATTCAGATACTCTGTCCATCACCACCCCCTTTATGAATCATTTTGGCCACCACAAGTGTGGAAGGTTATACTCAGATGTGAGTCCCTTGCTCACTGCACCATCAGGATTCAAGCAAGCCGGGCCGAAGACGGCTGTAATGCCAGAAACCGGTCCCCGGAAGCTTGTTTCCTTTCCAGTAAAGAATTGGCTTGGTAGTTTGGTCTGCCCTGTTCCCATGATGCACTGGGCCAGGTTCAGACTAATTTGCATGTAGCCAGGTTCTGAGCTGGGATGGTGCAGTGAGCTAAAAAACGGTGATGGATCAAGCCCTGATCATTTGACTGGGTAGGAGTGTTCTGCTTAATTCAGATACTCTGTCCATCACCACCCCCTTTATGAATCGTTTTGGCCACCACAAGTGTGGAAGGGTATACTCAGATGTGAGTCCCTTGCTCACTGCACCATCAGGATTCAAGCAAGCCGGGCCGAAGACGGCTGTAATGCCAGAAACCGGTCCCCGGAAGCTTGTTTCCTTTCCAGTAAAGAATTGGCTTGGTAGTTTGGTCTGCCCTGTTCCCATGATGCACTGGGCCAGGGTCAGACTAATTTGCATGTAGCCAGGTTCTGAGCTGGGATGGTGCAGTGAGCTAAAAAACGGTGATGGATCAAGCCCTGATCATTTGACTGGGTAGGAGTGTTCTGCTTAATTCAGATACTCTGTCCATCACCACCCCCTTTATGAATCGTTTTGGCCACCACAAGTGTGGAAGGGTATACTCAGATGTGAGTCCCTTGCGTACTGCACCATCAGGATTCAAGCAAGCCGGGCCGAAGACGGCTGTAATGCCAGAAACCAGTCCCCGGAAGCTTGTTTCCTTTCCAGTAAACAATTCACTTGGTAGTTTGGTCTGCCCTGTTCCCATGATGCACTGGGCCAGGGTCAGACTAATTTGCATGTAGCCAGGTTCTGAGCTAGGATGGTGCAGTGAGCTAAAAACGGTGATGGATCAAGCCCTGATCATTTGACTGGGTAGGAGTGTTCTGCTTAATTCAGATACTCTGTCCATCACCACCCCCTTTATGAATCGTTTTGGCCACCACAAGTGTGGAAGGGTATACTCAGATGTGAGTCCCTTGCTCACTGCACCATCAGGATTCAAGCAAGCCGGGCCGAAGACAGCTGTAATGCCAGAAACCAGTCCCCGGAAGCTTGTTTCCTTTCCAGTAAAGAATTGGCTTGGTAGTTTGGTCTGCCCTGTTCCCATGATGCACTGGGCCAGGGTCAGACTAATTTGCATGTAGCCAGGTTCTGAGCTGGGAAGGTGCAGTGAGCTAAAAAACGGTGATAGATCAAGCCCTGATCATTTGACTGGGTAGGAGTGTTCTGCTTAATTCAGATACTCTGTCTATCACCACCCCCTTTATGAATCGTTTGGGCCGCCACAAGTGTGGAAGGGTATACTCAGATGTGAGTCCCTTGCTCACTGCACCATCAGGATTCAAGCAAGCCGGGCCGAAGACGGCTGTAATGCCAGAAACCGGTCCCCGGAAGCTTGTTTCCTTTCCAGTAAAGAATTGGCTTGGTAGTTTGGTCTGCCCTGTTCCCATGATGCACTGGGCCAGGGTCAGACTAATTTGCATGTAGCCAGGTTCTGAGCTGGGATGGTGCAGTGAGCTAAAAAACGGTGATGGATCAAGCCCTGATCATTTGACTGGGTAGGAGTGTTTGCTTAATTCAGATACTCTGTCCATCACCACCCCCTTTATGAATCGTTTTGGCCACCACAAGTGTGGAAGGGTATACTCAGATGTGAGTCCCTTGCGTACTGCACCATCAGGATTCAAGCAAGCCGGGCCGAAGACGGCTGTAATGCCAGAAACCGGTCCCCGGAAGCTTGTTTCCTTTCCAGTAAAGAATTCGCTTGGTAGTTTGGTCTGCCCTGTTCCCATGATGCACTGGGCCAGGGTCAGACTAATTTGCATGTAGCCAGGTTCTGAGCTAGGATGGTGCAGTGAGCTAAAAAACAGTGATGGATCAAGCCCTGATCATTTGACTGGGTAGGAGTGTTCTGCTTAATTCAGATACTCTGTCCATCACCACCCCCTTTATGAATCGTTTTGGCCACCACAAGTGTGGAAGGGTATACTCAGATGTGAGTCCCTTGCTCACTGCACCATCAGGATTCAAGCAAGCCGGGCCGAAGACGGCTGTAATGCCAGAAACCGGTCCCCGGAAGCTTGTTTCCTTTCCAATAAAGAATTGGCTTGGTAGTTTGGTCTGCCCTGTTCCCATGATGCACTGGGCCAGGGTCAGACTAATTTGCATGTAGCCAGGTTCTGAGCTGGGATGGTGCAGTGAGCTAAAAAACGGTGATGGATCAAGCCCTGATCATTTCACTGGGTAGGAGTGTTCTGCTTAATTCAGATACTCTGTCCATCACCACCCCCTTTATGAATCGTTTTGGCCACCACAAGTGTGGAAGGGTATACTCAGATGTGAGTCCCTTGCTCACTGCACCATCAGGATTCAAGCAAGCCGGGCCGAAGACAGCTGTAATGCCAGAAACCGCTCCCCGGAAGCTTGTTTCCTTTCCAGTAAAGAATTGGCTTGGTAGTTTGGTCTGCCCTGTTCCCATGATGCACTGGGCCAGGGTCAGACTAATTTGCATGTAGCCAGGTTCTGAGCTGGGAAGGTGCAGTGAGCTAAAAAACGGTGATGGATCAAGCCCTGATCATTTGACTGGGTAGGAGTGTTCTGCTTAATTCAGATACTCTGTCCATCACCACCCCCTTTATGAATCGTTTTGGCCACCACAAGTGTGGAAGGGTATACTCAGATGTGAGTCCCTTGCTCACTGCACCATTAGGATTCAAGCAAGCCGGGCCGAAGACGGCTGTAATGCCAGAAACCGGTCCCCGGAAGCTTGTTTCCTTTTCAGTAAAGAATTGGCTTGGTAGTTTGGTCTGCCCTGTTCCCATGATGCACTGGGCCAGGGTCAGACTAATTTGCATGTAGCCAGGTTCTGAGCTGGGATGGTGCAGTGAGCTAAAAAACGGTGATGGATCAAGCCCTGATCATTTGACTGGGTAGGAGTGTTCTGCTTAATTCAGATACTCTGTCCATCACCACCCCCTTTATGAATCGTTTTGGCCACCACAAGTGTGGAAGGGTATACTCAGATGTGAGTCCCTTGCTCACTGCACCATCAGGATTCAAGCAAGCCGGGCCGAAGACGGCTGTAATGCCAGAAACCGGTCCCCGGAAGCTTGTTTCCTTTCCAGTAAAGAATTGGCTTGGTAGTTTGGTCTGCCCTGTTCCCATGATGCACTGGGCCAGGGTCAGACTAATTTGCATGTAGCCAGGTTCTGAGCTGGGATGGTGCAGTGAGCTAAAAAACGGTGATGGATCAAGCCCTGATCATTTGACTGGGTAGGAGTGTTCTGCTTAATTCAGATACTCTGTCCATCACCACCCCCTTTATGAATCGTTTTGGCCACCACAAGTGTGGAAGGGTATACTCAGATGTGAGTCCCTTGCTCACTGCACCATCAGGATTCAAGCAAGCCGGGCCGAAGACGGCTGTAATGCCAGAAACCGGTCCCCGGAAGCTTGTTTCCTTTCCAGTAAAGAATTGGCTTGGTAGTTTGGTCTGCCCTGTTCCCATGATGCACTGGGCCAGGGTCAGACTAATTTGCATGTAGCCAGGTTCTGAGCTGGGATGGTGCAGTGAGTTAAAAAACGGTGATGGATCAAGCCCTGATCATTTGACTGGGTAGGAGTGTTCTGCTTAATTCAGATACTCTGTCCATCACCACCCCCTTTATGAATCGTTTTGGCCACCACAAGTGGGGAAGGGTATACTCAGATGTGAGTCCCTTGCTCACTGCACCATCAGGATTCAAGCAAGCCGGGCCGAAGACGGCTGTAATGCCAGAAACCGGTCCCCGGAAGCTTGTTTCCTTTCCAGTAAAGAATTGGCTTGGTAGTTTGGTCTGCCCTGTTCCCATGATGCACTGGGCCAGGGTCAGACTAATTTGCATGTAGCCAGGTTCTGAGCTGGGATGGTGCAGTGAGCTAAAAAACGGTGATGGATCAAGCCCTGATCATTTGACTGGGTAGGAGTGTTCTGCTTAATTCAGATACTCTGTCCATCACCACCCCCTTTATGAATCGTTTTGGCCACCACAAGTGTGGAAGGGTATACTCAGATGTGAGTCCCTTGCTCACTGCACCATCAGGATTCAAGCAAGACGCGCCGAAGACGGCTGTAATGCCAGAAACCGGTCCCCGGAAGCTTGTTTCCTTTCCAGTAAAGAATTGGCTTGGTAGTTTGGTCTGCCCTGTTCCCATGATGCACTGGGCCAGGGTCAGACTAATTTGCATGTAGCCAGGTTCTGAGCTGGGATGGTGCAGTGAGCTAAAAAATGGTGATGGATCAAGCCCTGATCATTTGACTGGGTAGGAGTGTTCTGCTTAATTCAGATACTCTGTCCATCACCACCCCCTTTATGAATCGTTTTGGCCACCACAAGTGTGGAAGGGTATACTCAGATGTGAGTCCCTTGCTCACTGCACCATCAGGATTCAAGCAAGCCGGGCCGAAGACGGCTGTAATGCCAGAAACCGGTCCCCGGAAGCTTGTTTCCTTTCCAGTAAAGAATTGGCTTGGTAGTTTGGTCTGCCCTGTTCCCATGATGCACTGGGCCAGGGTCAGACTAATTTGCATGTAGCCAGGTTCTGAGCTGGGATGGTGCAGTGAGCTAAAAAACGGTGATGGATCAAGCCCTGATCATTTGACTGGGTAGGAGTGTTCTGCTTAATTCAGATACTCTGTCCATCACCACCCCCTTTATGAATCATTTTGGCCACCACAAGTGTGGAAGGTTATACTCAGATGTGAGTCCCTTGCTCACTGCACCATCAGGATTCAAGCAAGCCGGGCCGAAGACGGCTGTAATGCCAGAAACCGGTCCCCGGAAGCTTGTTTCCTTTCCAGTAAAGAATTGGCTTGGTAGTTTGGTCTGCCCTGTTCCCATGATGCACTGGGCCAGGGTCAGACTAATTTGCATGTAGCCAGGTTCTGAGCTGGGATGTTGCAGTGAGCTAAAAAACGGTGATGGATCAAGCCCTGATCATTTGACTGGGTAGGAGTGTTCTGCTTAATTCAGATACTCTGTCCATCACCACCCCCTTTATGAATCGTTTTGGCCACCACAAGTGTGGAAGGGTATACTCAGATGTGAGTCCCTTGCTCACTGCACCATCAGGATTCAAGCAAGCCGGGCCGAAGACGGCTGTAATGCCAGAAACCGGTCCCCGGAAGCTTGTTTCCTTTCCAGTAAAGAATTGGCTTGGTAGTTTGGTCTGCCCTGTTCCCATGATGCACTGGGCCAGGGTCAGACTAATTTGCATGTAGCCAGGTTCTGAGCTGGGATGGTGCAGTGAGCTAAAAAACGGTGATGGATCAAGCCCTGATCATTTGACTGGGTAGGAGTGTTCTGCTTAATTCAGATACTCTGTCCATCACCACCCCCTTTATGAATCGTTTTGGCCACCACAAGTGTGGAAGGGTATACTCAGATGTGAGTCCCTTGCGTACTGCACCATCAGGATTCAAGCAAGCCGGGCCGAAGACGGCTGTAATGCCAGAAACCGGTCCCCGGAAGCTTGTTTCCTTTCCAGTAAACAATTCACTTGGTAGTTTGGTCTGCCCTGTTCCCATGATGCACTGGGCCAGGGTCAGACTAATTTGCATGTAGCCAGGTTCTGAGCTAGGATGGTGCAGTGAGCTAAAAACGGTGATGGATCAAGCCCTGATCATTTGACTGGGTAGGAGTGTTCTGCTTAATTCAGATACTCTGTCCATCACCACCCCCTTTATGAATCGTTTTGGCTACCACAAGTGTGGAAGGGTATACTCAGATGTGAGTCCCTTGCTCACTGCACCATCAGGATTCAAGCAAGCCGGGCCGAAGACAGCTGTAATGCCAGAAACCAGTCCCCGGAAGCTTGTTTCCTTTCCAGTAAAGAATTGGCTTGGTAGTTTGGTCTGCCCTGTTCCCATGATGCACTGGGCCAGGGTCAGACTAATTTGCATGTAGCCAGGTTCTGAGCTGGGAAGGTGCAGTGAGCTAAAAAACGGTGATGGATCAAGCCCTGATCATTTGACTGGGTAGGAGTGTTCTGCTTAATTCAGATACTCTGTCTATCACCACCCCCTTTATGAATCGTTTTGGCCGCCACAAGTGTGGAAGAATATACTCAGATGTGAGTCCCTTGCTCACTGCACCATCAGGATTCAAGCAAGCCGGGCCGAAGACGGCTGTAATGCCAGAAACCGGTCCCCGGAAGCTTGTTTCCTTTCCAGTAAAGAATTGGCTTGGTAGTTTGGTCTGCCCTGTTCCCATGATGCACTGGGCCAGGGTCAGACTAATTTGCATGTAGCCAGGTTCTGAGCTGGGATGGTGCAGTGAGCTAAAAAACGGTGATGGATCAAGCCCTGATCATTTGACTGGGTAGGAGTGTTTGCTTAATTCAGATACTCTGTCCATCACCACCCCCTTTATGAATCGTTTTGGCCACCACAAGTGTGGAAGGGTATACTCAGATGTGAGTCCCTTGCGTACTGCACCATCAGGATTCAAGCAAGCCGGGCCGAAGACGGCTGTAATGCCAGAAACCGGTCCCCGGAAGCTTGTTTCCTTTCCAGTAAAGAATTGGCTTGGTAGTTTGGTCTGCCCTGTTCCCATGATGCACTGGGCCAGGGTCAGACTAATTTGCATGTAGCCAGGTTCTGAGCTGGGATGGTGCAGTGAGCTAAAAAACGGTGATGGATCAAGCCCTGATCATTTGACTGGGTAGGAGTGTTTGCTTAATTCAGATACTCTGTCCATCACCACCCCCTTTATGAATCGTTTTGGCCACCACAAGTGTGGAAGGGTATACTCAGATGTGAGTCCCTTGCGTACTGCACCATCAGGATTCAAGCAAGCCGGGCCGAAGACGGCTGTAATGCCAGAAACCGGTCCCCGGAAGCTTGTTTCCTTTCCAGTAAAGAATTCGCTTGGTAGTTTGGTCTGCCCTGTTCCCATGATGCACTGGGCCAGGGTCAGACTAATTTGCATGTAGCCAGGTTCTGAGCTAGGATGGTGCAGTGAGCTAAAAAACAGTGATGGATCAAGCCCTGATCATTTGACTGGGTAGGAGTGTTCTGCTTAATTCAGATACTCTGTCCATCACCACCCCCTTTATGAATCGTTTTGGCCACCACAAGTGTGGAAGGGTATACTCAGATGTGAGTCCCTTGCTCACTGCACCATCAGGATTCAAGCAAGCCGGGCCGAAGACGGCTGTAATGCCAGAAACCGGTCCCCGGAAGCTTGTTTCCTTTCCAATAAAGAATTGGCTTGGTAGTTTGGTCTGCCCTGTTCCCATGATGCACTGGGTCAGGGTCAGACTAATTTGCATGTAGCCAGGTTCTGAGCTGGGATGGTGCAGTGAGCTAAAAAACGGTGATGGATCAAGCCCTGATCATTTCACTGGGTAGGAGTGTTCTGCTTAATTCAGATACTCTGTCCATCACCACCCCCTTTATGAATCGTTTTGGCCACCACAAGTGTGGAAGGGTATACTCAGATGTGAGTCCCTTGCTCACTGCACCATCAGGATTCAAGCAAGCCGGGCCGAAGACAGCTGTAATGCCAGAAACCGCTCCCCGGAAGCTTGTTTCCTTTCCAGTAAAGAATTGGCTTGGTAGTTTGGTCTGCCCTGTTCCCATGATGCACTGGGCCAGGGTCAGACTAATTTGCATGTAGCCAGGTTCTGAGCTGGGAAGGTGCAGTGAGCTAAAAAACGGTGATGGATCAAGCCCTGATCATTTGACTGGGTAGGAGTGTTCTGCTTAATTCAGATACTCTGTCCATCACCACCCCCTTTATGAATCGTTTTGGCCACCACAAGTGTGGAAGGGTATACTCAGATGTGAGTCCCTTGCTCACTGCACCATCAGGATTCAAGCAAGCCGGGCCGAAGACGGCTGTAATGCCAGAAACCGGTCCCCGGAAGCTTGTTTCCTTTTCAGTAAAGAATTGGCTTGGTAGTTTGGTCTGCCCTGTTCCCATGATGCACTGGGCCAGGGTCAGACTAATTTGCATGTAGCCAGGTTCTGAGCTGGGATGGTGCAGTGAGCTAAAAAACGGTGATGGATCAAGCCCTGATCATTTGACTGGGTAGGAGTGTTTGCTTAATTCAGATACTCTGTCAATCACCACCCCCTTTATGAATCGTTTTGGCCACCACAAGTGTGGAAGGGTATACTCAGATGTGAGTCCCTTGCTCACTGCACCATCAGGATTCAAGCAAGCCGGGCCGAAGACGGCTGTAATGCCAGAAACCGGTCCCCGGAAGCTTGTTTCCTTTCCAGTAAAGAATTGGCCTGGTAGTTTGGTCTGCCCTGTTCCCATGATGCACTGGGCCAGGGTCAGACTAATTTGCATGTAGCCAGGTTCTGAGCTGGGAAGGTGCAGTGAGCTAAAAAAAACGGTGATGGATCAAGCCCTGATCATTTGACTGGGTAGGAGTGTTCTGCTTAATTCAGATACTCTGTCCATCACCACCCCCTTTATGAATCGTTTTGGCCACCACAAGTGTGGAAGGGTATACTCAGATGTGAGTCCCTTGCTCACTGCACCATCAGGATTCAAGCAAGCCGGGCCGAAGACGGGTGTAATGCCAGAAAACGGTCCCCGGAAGCTTGTTTCCTTTCCAGTAAAGAATTGGCTTGGTAGTTTGGTCTGCCCTGTTCCCATGATGCACTGGGCCAGGGTCAGACTAATTTGCATGTAGCCAGGTTCTGAGCTGGGATGGTGCAGTGAGCTAAAAAACGGTGATGGATCAAGCCCTGATCATTTGACTGGGTAGGAGTGTTCTGCTTAATTCAGATACTCTGTCCATCACCACCCCCTTTATGAATCGTTTTGGCCACCACAAGTGTGGAAGGGTATACTCAGATGTGAGTCCCTTGCTCACTGCACCATCAGGATTCAAGCAAGCCGGGCCGAAGACGGCTGTAATGCCAGAAACCGGTACCCGGAAGCTTGTTTCCTTTCCAGTAAAGAATTGGCTTCGTAATTTGGTCTGCCCTGTTCCCATGATGCACTGGGCCAGGGTCAGACTAATTTGCATGTAGCCAGGTTCTGAGCTGGGATGGTGCAGTGAGTTAAAAAACGGTGATGGATCAAGCCCTGATCATTTGACTGGGTAGGAGTGTTCTGCTTAATTCAGATACTCTTTCCATCACCACCCCCTTTATGAATCGTTTTAGCCACCACAAGTGTGGAAGGGTATACTCAGATGTGAGTCCCTTGCTCACTGCACCATCAGGATTCAAGCAAGCCGGGCCGAAGACGGCTGTAATGCCAGAAACCGGTCCCCGGAAACTTGTTTCCTTTCCAGTAAAGAATTGGATTGGTAGTTTGGTCTGCCCTGTTCCCATGATGCACTGGGCCAGGGTCAGACTAATTTGCATGTAGCCAGGTTCTGAGCTGGGATGGTGCAGTGAGCTAAAAAACGGTGATGGATCAAGCCCTGATCATTTGACTGGGTAGGAGTGTTCTACTTAATTCAGATACTCTGTCCATCACCACCCCCTTTATGAATCGTTTTGGCCACCACAAGTGTGGAAGGGTATACTCAGATGTGAGTCCCTTGCTCACTGCACCATCAGGATTCAAGCAAGCCGGGCCGAAGACGGCTGTAATGCCAGAAACCGGTCCCCGGTAGCTTGTTTCCTTTCCAGTAAAGAATTGGCTTGGTAGTTTGGTCTGCCCTGTTCCCATGATGCACTGGGCCAGGGTCAGACTAATTTGCATGTAGCCAGTTTCTGAGCTGGGATGGTGCAGTGAGCTAAAAAACGGTGATGGATCAAGCCCTGATCATTTGACTGGGTAGGAGTGTTCTGCTTAATTCAGATACTCTGTCCATCACCACCCCCTTTATGAATCGTTTTGGCCACCACAAGTGTGGAAGGGTATACTCAGATGTGAGTCCCTTGCTCACTGCACCATCAGGATGCAAGCAAGCCGGGCCGAAGACGGCTGTAATGCCAGAAACCGGTCCCCGGAAGCTTGTTTCCTTTCCAGTAAAGAATTGGCTTGGTAGTTTGGTCTGCCCTGTTCCCATGATGCACTGGGCCAGGGTCAGACTAATTTGCATGTAGCCAGGTTCTGAGCTGGGATGGTGCAGTGAGCTAAAAAACGGTGATGGATCAAGACCTGATCATTTGACTGGGTAGGAGTGTTCTGCTTAATTCAGATATTCTGTCCATCACCACCCCCTTTATGAATCGTTTTGGCCACCACAAGTGTGGAAGGGTATACTCAGATGTGAGTCCCTTGCTCACTGCACCATGAGGATTCAAGCAAGCCGGGCCGAAGACGGCTGTAATGCCAGAAACCGGTCCCCGGAAGCTTGTTTCCTTTCCAGTAAAGAATTGGCTTGGTAGTTTGGTCTGCCCTGTTCCCATGATGCACTGGGCCAGGGTCAGACTAATTTGCATGTAGCCAGGTTCTGAGCTGGGATGGTGCAGTGAGCTAAAAAACGGTGATGGATCAAGCCCTGATCATTTGACTGGGTAGGAGTGTTCTGCTTAATTCAGATACTCTGTCCATCACCACCCCCTTTATGAATCGTTTTGGCCACCACAAGTGTGGAAGGGTATACTCAGATGTGAGTCCCTTGCTCACTGCACCATCAGGATTCAAGCAAGCCGGGCCGAAGACGGCTGTAATGCCAGAAACCGGTCCCCGGAAGCTTGTTTCCTTTCCAGTAAAGAATTGGCTTGGTAGTTTGGTCTGCCCTGTTCCCATGATGCACTGGGCCAGGGTCAGACTAATTTGCATGTAGCCAGGTTCTGAGCTGGGATGGTGCAGTGAGCTAAAAAACGGTGATGGATCAAGCCCTGATCATTTGACTGGGTAGGAGTGTTCTGCTTAATTCAGATACTCTGTCCATCACCACCCCCTTTATGAATCGTTTTGGCCACCACAAGTGTGGAAGGGTATACTCAGATGTGAGTCCCTTGCGTACTGCACCATCAGGATTCAAGCAAGCCGGGCCGAAGACAGCTGTAATGCCAGAAACCGGTCCCCGGAAGCTTGTTTCCTTTCCAGTAAAGAATTCGCTTGGTAGTTTGGTCTGCCCTGTTCCCATGATGCACTGGGCCAGGGTCAGACTAATTTGCATGTAGCCAGGTTCTGAGCTGGGATGGTGCAGTGAGCTAAAAAACGGTGATGGATCAAGCCCTGATCATTTGACTGGGTAGGAGTGTTCTGCGTAATTCAGATGCTCTGTCCATCACCACCCCCTTTATGAATCGTTTTGGCCACCACAAGTGTGGAAGGGTATACTCAGATGTGAGTCCTTTGCTCACTGCACCATCAGGATTCAAGCAAGCCGGGCCGAAGACGGCTGTAATGCCAGAAACCGGTCCCCGGAAGCTTGTTTCCTTTCCAGTAAAGAATTGGCTTGGTAGTTTGGTCTGCCCTGTTCCCATGATGCACTGGGCCAGGGTCAGACTAATTTGCATGTAGCCAGGTTCTGAGCTGGGATGGTGCAGTGAGCTAAAAAACGGTGATGGATCAAGCCCTGATCATTTGACTGGGTAGGAGTGGTCTGCTTAATTCAGATACTCTGTCCATCACCACCCCCTTTATGAATCGTTTTGGCCACCACAAGTGTGGAAGGGTATACTCAGATGTGAGTCCCTTGCTCACTGCACCATCAGGATTCAAGCAAGCTGGGCCGAAGACGGCTGTAATGCCAGAAACCGGTCCCCGGAAGCTTGTTTCCTTTCCAGTAAAGAATTGGCTTGGTAGTTTGGTCTGCCCTGTTCCCATGATGCACTGGGCCAGGGTCAGACTAATTTGCATGTAGCCAGGTTCTGAGCTGGGATGGTGCAGTGAGCTAAAAAACGGTGATGGATCAAGCCCTGATCATTTGACTGGGTAGGAGTGTTCTGCTTAATTCAGATACTCTGTCCATCACCACCCCCTTTATGAATCGTTTTGGCTACCACAAGTGTGGAAGGGTATACTCAGATGTGAGTCCCTTGCTCACTGCACCATCAGGATTCAAGCAAGCCGGGCCGAAGACGGCTGTAATGCCAGAAACCGGTCCCCGGAAGCTTGTTTCCTTTCCAGTAAAGAATTGGCTTGGTAGTTTGGTCTGCCCTGTTCCCATGATGCACTGGGCCAGGGTCAGACTAATTTGCATGTAGCCAGGTTCTGAGCTGGGAAGGTGCAGTGAGCTAAAAAACGGTGATGGATCAAGCCCTGATCATTTGACTGGGTAGGAGTGTTCTGCTTAATTCAGATACTCTGTCCATCACCACCCCCTTTATGAATCGTTTTGGCCACCAAAAGTGTGGAAGGGTATACTCAGATGTGAGTCCCTTGCTCACTGCACCATCAGGATTCAAGCAAGCCGGGCCGAAGACGGCTGTAATGCCAGAAACCGGTCCCCGGAAGCTTGTTTCCTTTCCAGTAAAGAATTGGCCTGGTAGTTTGGTCTGCCCTGTTCCCATGATGCACTGGGCCAGGGTCAGACTAATTTGCATGTAGCCAGGTTCTGAGCTGGGATGGTGCAGTGAGCTAAAAAAAAACGGTGATGGATCAAGCCCTGATCATTTGACTGGGTAGGAGTGTTCTGCTTAATTCAGATACTCTGTCCATCACCACCCCCTTTATGAATCGTTTTGGCCACCACAAGTGTGGAAGGGTATACTCAGATGTGAGTCCCTTGCTCACTGCACCATCAGGATTCAAGCAAGCCGGGCCGAAGACAGCTGTAATGCCAGAAACCGGTCCCCGGAAGCTTGTTTCCTTTCCAGTAAAGAATTGGCTTGGTAGTTTGGTCTGCCCTGTTCCCATGATGCACTGGGCCAGGGTCAGACTAATTTGCATGTAGCCAGGTTCTGAGCTGGGATGGTGCAGTGAGCTAAAAAACGGTGATGGATCAAGCCCGGATCATTTGACTGGGTAGGAGTGTTCTAGTTAATTCATATACTCTGTCCATCACCACCCCCTTTATGAATCGTTTTGGCTACCACAAGTGTGGAAGGGTATACTCAGATGTGAGTCCCTTGCTCACTGCACCATCAGGATTCAAGCAAGCCGGGCCGAAGACGGCTGTAATGCCAGAAACCGGTCCCCGGAAGCTTGTTTCCTTTCCAGTAAAGAATTGGCTTGGTAGTTTGGTCTGCCCTGTTCCCATGATGCACTGGGCCAGGGTCAGACTAATTTGCATGTAGCCAGGTTCTGAGCTGGGATGGTGCAGTGAGCTAAAAAATGGTGATGGATCAAGCCCTGATCATTTGACTGGGTAGGAGTGTTCTGCTTAATTCAGATACTCTGTCCATCACCACCCCCTTTATGAATCGTTTTGGCCACCACAAGTGTGGAAGGGTATACTCAGATGTGAGTCCCTTGCTCACTACACCATCAGGATTCAAGCAAGCCGGGCCGAAGACGGCTGTAATGCCAGAAACCGGTCCCCGGAAGCTTGTTTCCTTTCCAGTAAAGAATTGGCTTGGTAGTTTGGTCTGCCCTGTTCCCATGATGCACTGGGCCAGGGTCAGACTAATTTGCATGTAGCCAGGTTCTGAGCTGGGATGGTGCAGTGAGCTAAAAAACGGTGATGGATCAAGCCCTGATCATTTGACTGGGTAGAAGTGTTCTGCTTAATTCAGATACTCTGTCCATCACCACCCCCTTTATGAATCGTTTTGGCCACCACAAGTGTGGAAGGGTATACTCAGATGTGAGTCCCTTGCTCACTGCACCATCAGGATTCAAGCAAGCCGGGCCGAAGACGGCTGTAATGCCAGAAACCGGTCCCCGGAAGCTTGTTTCCTTTTCAGTAAAGAATTGGCTTGGTAGTTTGGTCTGCCCTGTTCCCATGATGCACTGGGCCAGGGTCAGACTAATTTGCATGTAGCCAGGTTCTGAGCTGGGATGGTGCAGTGAGCTAAAAAACGGTGATGGATCAAGCCCTGATCATTTGACTGGGTAGGAGTGTTCTGCTTAATTCAGATACTCTGTCCATCACCACCCCCTTTATGAATCATTTTGGCCACCACAAGTGTGGAAGGTTATACTCAGATGTGAGTCCCTTGCTCACTGCACCATCAGGATTCAAGCAAGCCGGGCCGAAGACGGCTGTAATGCCAGAAACCGGTCCCCGGAAGCTTGTTTCCTTTCCAGTAAAGAATTGGCTTGGTAGTTTGGTCTGCCCTGTTCCCATGATGCACTGGGCCAGGGTCAGACTAATTTGCATGTAGCCAGGTTCTGAGCTGGGATGGTGCAGTGAGCTAAAAAACGGTGATGGATCAAGCCCTGATCATTTGACTGGGTAGGAGTGTTCTGCTTAATTCAGATACTCTGTCCATCACCACCCCCTTTATGAATCGTTTTGGCCACCACAAGTGTGGAAGGGTATACTCAGATGTGAGTCCCTTGCTCACTGCACCATCAGGATTCAAGCAAGCCGGGCCGAAGACGGCTGTAATGCCAGAAACCGGTCCCCGGAAGCTTGTTTCCTTTCCAGTAAAGAATTGGCTTGGTAGTTTGGTCTGCCCTGTTCCCATGATGCACTGGGCCAGGGTCAGACTAATTTGCATGTAGCCAGGTTCTGAGCTGGGATGGTGCAGTGAGCTAAAAAACGGTGATGGATCAAGCCCTGATCATTTGACTGGGTAGGAGTGTTCTGCTTAATTCAGATACTCTGTCCATCACCACCCCCTTTATGAATCATTTTGGCCACCACAAGTGTGGAAGGGTATACTCAGATGTGAGTCCCTTGCGTACTGCACCATCAGGATTCAAGCAAGCCGGGCCGAAGACGGCTGTAATGCCAGAAACCGGTCCCCGGAAGCTTGTTTCCTTTCCAGTAAACAATTCACTTGGTAGTTTGGTCTGCCCTGTTCCCATGATGCACTGGGCCAGGGTCAGACTAATTTGCATGTAGCCAGGTTCTGAGCTAGGATGGTGCAGTGAGCTAAAAACGGTGATGGATCAAGCCCTGATCATTTGACTGGGTAGGAGTGTTCTGCTTAATTCAGATACTCTGTCCATCACCACCCCCTTTATGAATCGTTTTGGCCACCACAAGTGTGGAAGGGTATACTCAGATGTGAGTCCCTTGCTCACTGCACCATCAGGATTCAAGCAAGCCGGGCCGAAGACAGCTGTAATGCCAGAAACCAGTCCCCGGAAGCTTGTTTCCTTTCCAGTAAAGAATTGGCTTGGTAGTTTGGTCTGCTCTGTTCCCATGATGCACTGGGCCAGGGTCAGACTAATTTGCATGTAGCCAGGTTCTGAGCTGGGAAGGTGCAGTGAGCTAAAAAACGGTGATGGATCAAGCCCTGATCATTTGACTGGGTAGGAGTGTTCTGCTTAATTCAGATACTCTGTCTATCACCACCCCCTTTATGAATCGTTTTGGCCGCCACAAGTGTGGAAGGGTATACTCAGATGTGAGTCCCTTGCTCACTGCACCATCAGGATTCAAGCAAGCCGGGCCGAAGACGGCTGTAATGCCAGAAACCGGTCCCCGGAAGCTTGTTTCCTTTCCAGTAAAGAATTGGCTTGGTAGTTTGGTCTGCCCTGTTCCCATGATGCACTGGGCCAGGGTCAGACTAATTTGCATGTAGCCAGGTTCTGAGCTGGGATGGTGCAGTGAGCTAAAAAACGGTGATGGATCAAGCCCTGATCATTTGACTGGGTAGGAGTGTTTGCTTAATTCAGATACTCTGTCCATCACCACCCCCTTTATGAATCGTTTTGGCCACCACAAGTGTGGAAGGGTATACTCAGATGTGAGTCCCTTGCGTACTGCACCATCAGGATTCAAGCAAGCCGGGCCGAAGACGGCTGTAATGCCAGAAACCGGTCCCCGGAAGCTTGTTTCCTTTCCAGTAAAGAATTGGCTTGGTAGTTTGGTCTGCCCTGTTCCCATGATGCACTTGGCCAGGGTCAGACTAATTTGCATGTAGCCAGGTTCTGAGCTGGGATGGTGCAGTGAGCTAAAAAACGGTGATGGATCAAGCCCTGATCATTTGACTGGGTAGGAGTGTTTGCTTAATTCAGACACTCTGTCCATCACCACCCCCTTTATGAATCGTTTTGGCCACCACAAGTGTGGAAGGGTATACTCAGATGTGAGTCCCTTGCGTACTGCACCATCAGGATTCAAGCAAGCCGGGCCGAAGACGGCTGTAATGCCAGAAACCGGTCCCCGGAAGCTTGTTTCCTTTCCAGTAAAGAATTCGCTTGGTAGTTTGGTCTGCCCTGTTCCCATGATGCACTGGGCCAGGGTCAGACTAATTTGCATGTAGCCAGGTTCTGAGCTAGGATGGTGCAGTGAGCTAAAAAACAGTGATGGATCAAGCCCTGATCATTTGACTGGGTAGGAGTGTTCTGCTTAATTCAGATACTCTGTCCATCACCACCCCCTTTATGAATCGTTTTGGCCACCACAAGTGTGGAAGGGTATACTCAGATGTGAGTCCCTTGCTCACTGCACCATCAGGATTCAAGCAAGCCGGGCCGAAGACGGCTGTAATGCCAGAAACCGGTCCCCGGAAGCTTGTTTCCTTTCCAATAAAGAATTGGCTTGGTAGTTTGGTCTGCCCTGTTCCCATGATGCACTGGGCCAGGGTCAGACTAATTTGCATGTAGCCAGGTTCTGAGCTGGGATGGTGCAGTGAGCTAAAAAACGGTGATGGATCAAGCCCTGATCATTTCACTGGGTAGGAGTGTTCTGCTTAATTCAGATACTCTGTCCATCACCACCCCCTTTATGAATCGTTTTGGCCACCACAAGTGTGGAAGGGTATACTCAGATGTGAGTCCCTTGCTCACTGCACCATCAGGATTCAAGCAAGCCGGGCCGAAGACAGCTGTAATGCCAGAAACCGCTCCCCGGAAGCTTGTTTCCTTTCCAGTAAAGAATTGGCTTGGTAGTTTGGTCTGCCCTGTTCCCATGATGCACTGGGCCAGGGTCAGACTAATTTGCATGTAGCCAGGTTCTGAGCTGGGAAGGTGCAGTGAGCTAAAAAACGGTGATGGATCAAGCCCTGATCATTTGACTGGGTAGGAGTGTTCTGCTTAATTCAGATACTCTGTCCATCACCACCCCCTTTATGAATCGTTTTGGCCACCACAAGTGTGGAAGGGTATACTCAGATGTGAGTCCCTTGCTCACTGCACCATCAGGATTCAAGCAAGCCGGGCCGAAGACGGCTGTAATGCCAGAAACCGGTCCCCGGAAGCTTGTTTCCTTTTCAGTAAAGAATTGGCTTGGTAGTTTGGTCTGCCCTGTTCCCATGATGCACTGGGCCAGGTCAGACTAATTTGCATGTAGCCAGGTTCTGAGCTGGGATGGTGCAGTGAGCTACAAAACGGTGATGGATCAAGCCCTGATCATTTGACTGGGTAGGAGTGTTTGCTTAATTCAGATACTCTGTCAATCACCACCCCCTTTATGAATCGTTTTGGCCACCACAAGTGTGGAAGGGTATACTCAGATGTGAGTCCCTTGCTCACTGCACCATCAGGATTCAAGCAAGCCGGGCCGAAGACGGCTGTAATGCCAGAAACCGGTCCCCGGAAGCTTGTTTCCTTTCCAGTAAAGAATTGGCCTGGTAGTTTGGTCTGCCCTGTTCCCATGATGCACTGGGCCAGGGTCAGACTAATTTGCATGTAGCCAGGTTCTGAGCTGGGAAGGTGCAGTGAGCTAAAAAAAACGGTGATGGATCAAGCCCTGATCATTTGACTGGGTAGGAGTGTTCTGCTTAATTCAGATACTCTGTCCATCACCACCCCCTTTATGAATCGTTTTGGCCACCACAAGTGTGGAAGGGTATACTCAGATGTGAGTCCCTTGCTCACTGCACCATCAGGATTCAAGCAAGCCGGGCCGAAGACGGCTGTAATGCCAGAAAACGGTCCCCGGAAGCTTGTTTCCTTTCCAGTAAAGAATTGGCTTGGTAGTTTGGTCTGCCCTGTTCCCATGATGCACTGGGCCAGGGTCAGACTAATTTGCATGTAGCCAGGTTCTGAGCTGGGATGGTGCAGTGAGCTAAAAAACGGTGATGGATCAAGCCCTGATCATTTGACTGGGTAGGAGTGTTCTGCTTAATTCAGATACTCTGTCCATCACCACCCCCTTTATGAATCGTTTTGGCCACCACAAGTGTGGAAGGGTATACTCAGATGTGAGTCCCTTGCTCACTGCACCATCAGGATTCAAGCAAGCCGGGCCGAAGACGGCTGTAATGCCAGAAACCGGTACCCGGAAGCTTGTTTCCTTTCCAGTAAAGAATTGGCTTCGTAATTTGGTCTGCCCTGTTCCCATGATGCACTGGGCCAGGGTCAGACTAATTTGCATGTAGCCAGGTTCTGAGCTGGGATGGTGCAGTGAGTTAAAAAACGGTGATGGATCAAGCCCTGATCATTTGACTGGGTAGGAGTGTTCTGCTTAATTCAGATACTCTTTCCATCACCACCCCCTTTATGAATCGTTTTAGCCACCACAAGTGTGGAAGGGTATACTCAGATGTGAGTCCCTTGCTCACTGCACCATCAGGATTCAAGCAAGCCGGGCCGAAGACGGCTGTAATGCCAGAAACCGGTCCCCGGAAGCTTGTTTCCTTTCCAGTAAAGAATTGGATTGGTAGTTTGGTCTGCCCTGTTCCCATGATGCACTGGGCCAGGGTCAGACTAATTTGCATGTAGCCAGGTTCTGAGCTGGGATGGTGCAGTGAGCTAAAAAACGGTGATGGATCAAGCCCTGATCATTTGACTGGGTAGGAGTGTTCTGCTTAATTCAGATACTCTGTCCATCACCACCCCCTTTATGAATCGTTTTGGCCACCACAAGTGTGGAAGGGTATACTCAGATGTGAGTCCCTTGCTCACTGCACCATCAGGATTCAAGCAAGCCGGGCCGAAGACGGCTGTAATGCCAGAAACCGGTCCCCGGTAGCTTGTTTCCTTTCCAGTAAAGAATTGGCTTGGTAGTTTCGTCTGCCCTGTTCCCATGATGCACTGGGCCAGGGTCAGACTAATTTGCATGTAGCCAGTTTCTGAGCTGGGATGGTGCAGTGAGCTAAAAAACGGTGATGGATCAAGCCCTGATCATTTGACTGGGTAGGAGTGTTCTGCTTAATTCAGATACTCTGTCCATCACCACCCCCTTTATGAATCGTTTTGGCCACCACAAGTGTGGAAGGGTATACTCAGATGTGAGTCCCTTGCTCACTGCACCATCAGGATGCAAGCAAGCCGGGCCGAAGACGGCTGTAATGCCAGAAACCGGTCCCCGGAAGCTTGTTTCCTTTCCAGTAAAGAATTGGCTTGGTAGTTTGGTCTGCCCTGTTCCCATGATGCACTGGGCCAGGGTCAGACTAATTTGCATGTAGCCAGGTTCTGAGCTGGGATGGTGCAGTGAGCTAAAAAACGGTGATGGATCAAGACCTGATCATTTGACTGGGTAGGAGTGTTCTGCTTAATTCAGATATTCTGTCCATCACCACCCCCTTTATGAATCGTTTTGGCCACCACAAGTGTGGAAGGGTATACTCAGATGTGAGTCCCTTGCTCACTGCACCATGAGGATTCAAGCAAGCCGGGCCGAAGACGGCTGTAATGCCAGAAACCGGTCCCCGGAAGCTTGTTTCCTTTCCAGTAAAGAATTGGCTTGGTAGTTTGGTCTGCCCTGTTCCCATGATGCACTGGGCCAGGGTCAGACTAATTTGCATGTAGCCAGGTTCTGAGCTGGGATGGTGCAGTGAGCTAAAAAACGGTGATGGATCAAGCCCTGATCATTTGACTGGGTAGGAGTGTTCTGCTTAATTCAGATACTCTGTCCATCACCACCCCCTTTATGAATCGTTTTGGCCACCACAAGTGTGGAAGGGTATACTCAGATGTGAGTCCCTTGCTCACTGCACCATCAGGATTCAAGCAAGCCGGGCCGAAGACGGCTGTAATGCCAGAAACCGGTCCCCGGAAGCTTGTTTCCTTTCCAGTAAAGAATTGGCTTGGTAGTTTGGTCTGCCCTGTTCCCATGATGCACTGGGCCAGGGTCAGACTAATTTGCATGTAGCCAGGTTCTGAGCTGGGATGGTGCAGTGAGCTAAAAAACGGTGATGGATCAAGCCCTGATCATTTGACTGGGTAGGAGTGTTCTGCTTAATTCAGATACTCTGTCCATCACCACCCCCTTTATGAATCGTTTTGGCCACCACAAGTGTGGAAGGGTATACTCAGATGTGAGTCCCTTGCGTACTGCACCATCAGGATTCAAGCAAGCCGGGCCGAAGACAGCTGTAATGCCAGAAACCGGTCCCCGGAAGCTTGTTTCCTTTCCAGTAAAGAATTCGCTTGGTAGTTTGGTCTGCCCTGTTCCCATGATGCACTGGGCCAGGGTCAGACTAATTTGCATGTAGCCAGGTTCTGAGCTGGGATGGTGCAGTGAGCTAAAAAACGGTGATGGATCAAGCCCTGATCATTTGACTGGGTAGGAGTGTTCTGCGTAATTCAGATGCTCTGTCCATCACCACCCCCTTTATGAATCGTTTTGGCCACCACAAGTGTGGAAGGGTATACTCAGATGTGAGTCCCTTGCTCACTGCACCATCAGGATTCAAGCAAGCCGGGCCGAAGACGGCTGTAATGCCAGAAACCGGTCCCCGGAAGCTTGTTTCCTTTCCAGTAAAGAATTGGCTTGGTAGTTTGGTCTGCCCTGTTCCCATGATGCACTGGGCCAGGGTCAGACTAATTTGCATGTAGCCAGGTTCTGAGCTGGGATGGTGCAGTGAGCTAAAAAACGGTGATGGATCAAGCCCTGATCATTTGACTGGGTAGGAGTGGTCTGCTTAATTCAGATACTCTGTCCATCACCACCCCCTTTATGAATCGTTTTGGCCACCACAAGTGTGGAAGGGTATACTCAGATGTGAGTCCCTTGCTCACTGCACCATCAGGATTCAAGCAAGCCGGGCCGAAGACGGCTGTAATGCCAGAAACCGGTCCCCGGAAGCTTGTTTCCTTTCCAGTAAAGAATTGGCTTGGTAGTTTGGTCTGCCCTGTTCCCATGATGCACTGGGCCAGGGTCAGACTAATTTGCATGTAGCCAGGTTCTGAGCTGGGATGGTGCAGTGAGCTAAAAAACGGTGATGGATCAAGCCCTGATCATTTGACTGGGTAGGAGTGTTCTGCTTAATTCAGATACTCTGTCCATCACCACCCCCTTTATGAATCGTTTTGGCTACCACAAGTGTGGAAGGGTATACTCAGATGTGAGTTCCTTGCTCACTGCACCATCAGGATTCAAGCAAGCCGGGCCGAAGACGGCTGTAATGCCAGAAACCGGTACCCGGAAGCTTGTTTCCTTTCCAGTAAAGAATTGGCTTGGTAGTTTGGTCTGCCCTGTTCCCATGATGCACTGGGCCAGGGTCAGACTAATTTGCATGTAGCCAGGTTCTGAGCTGGGAAGGTGCAGTGAGCTAAAAAACGGTGATGGATCAAGCCCTGATCATTTGACTGGGTAGGAGTGTTCTGCTTAATTCAGATACTCTGTCCATCACCACCCCCTTTATGAATCGTTTTGGCCACCAAAAGTGTGGAAGGGTATACTCAGATGTGAGTCCCTTGCTCACTGCACCATCAGGATTCAAGCAAGCCGGGCCGAAGACGGCTGTAATGCCAGAAACCGGTCCCCGGAAGCTTGTTTCCTTTCCAGTAAAGAATTGGCCTGGTAGTTTGGTCTGCCCTGTTCCCATGATGCACTGGGCCAGGGTCAGACTAATTTGCATGTAGCCAGGTTCTGAGCTGGGATGGTGCAGTGAGCTAAAAAAAACGGTGATGGATCAAGCCCTGATCATTTGACTGGGTAGGAGTGTTCTGCTTAATTCAGATACTCTGTCCATCACCACCCCCTTTATGAATCGTTTTGGCCACCACAAGTGTGGAAGGGTATACTCAGATGTGAGTCCCTTGCTCACTGCACCATCAGGATTCAAGCAAGCCGGGCCGAAGACAGCTGTAATGCCAGAAACCGGTCCCCGGAAGCTTGTTTCCTTTCCAGTAAAGAATTGGCTTGGTAGTTTGGTCTGCCCTGTTCCCATGATGCACTGGGCCAGGGTCAGACTAATTTGCATGTAGCCAGGTTCTGAGCTGGGATGGTGCAGTGAGCTAAAAAACGGTGATGGATCAAGCCCTGATCATTTGACTGGGTAGGAGTGTTCTAGTTAATTCATATACTCTGTCCATCACCACCCCCTTTATGAATCGTTTTGGCTACCACAAGTGTGGAAGGGTATACTCAGATGTGAGTCCCTTGCTCACTGCACCATCAGGATTCAAGCAAGCCGGGCCGAAGACGGCTGTAATGCCAGAAACCGGTCCCCGGAAGCTTGTTTCCTTTCCAGTAAAGAATTGGCTTGGTAGTTTGGTCTGCCCTGTTCCCATGATGCACTGGGCCAGGGTCAGACTAATTTGCATGTAGCCAGGTTCTGAGCTGGGATGGTGCAGTGAGCTAAAAAATGGTGATGGATCAAGCCCTGATCATTTGACTGGGTAGGAGTGTTCTGCTTAATTCAGATACTCTGTCCATCACCACCCCCTTTATGAATCGTTTTGGCCACCACAAGTGTGGAAGGGTATACTCAGATGTGAGTCCCTTGCTCACTACACTGTGGTAAATAAATAAATAATACCCTATTTTTGACTAGACTTATAGCATAACAGATAGCTCAATAAATAAGAGTCAAGATTCGAGGTAGTAGGAGTTTCTGCAGGTTTATTACAGCATAAGGACAGGATCAGGACAACCTGCATGGGAATAGGACAACTGGGGCCCAGCAGGGGAAAAGAGGCCCAGCAGCTGCCGGGGCTTGGTCTGGGATGAGCGCGCTAACATTTAATAACAAAACATTGACTTATATACATAGCGCAAACACATAGTATTACATTGCAGTGGGCGTAACAGTAGGTGGAGCAGAAGACGTGACGCGTAGCAGTCGCGAGAGATAACAGTAAAAAGAGGTGTAACTGGGAGTATACATAGACATGTGATGCAAACGTAACAGAATATGTCATGAATGGGCGGAAACTTTGGAGGGGGCTACCTAAGGAGCCGGGACCTCTAACCTAATGGTGCGCGAAAACTGGCAATGACGTGTTACTAGGAGAAGCTGGGGGCTATGAACTCTGTGCTAGGAGCAGAGACTGGAGTCTGAAGGGTCGGAGCGACATGTACCTAAACCCTATCTGGTATCTGATGTTTAGGGAACATGTTGATATAAACTAGAAGTCATGAGGGGAAAAGCTAACTTGATTCGAAGACTGGACCATGCATTATTCTACATGTAGTGCGTGATGAAGAATACTAAATGACCATTAAATACAGTATTTCTCTAACATGGAGACGAGAAGGCTAGACAATGACGGAAACTATTGATGCAGTTCAGTAGCTTAGGAATGCAGAAGAGGAGGACTGAACTGATAGCTGGAACTATAACATACTTTTGGCAGACTCAGAGGCAGAGCCGGGGTGCACCGGGCACTGCAAGGCAGGAAGTAAGTGAAGGGTCGAGGATACAGGTGGGGGCTGTATCGCTCCTCAGCGAGGCTTTCAGGAGACAGGAGCTGAATCTGTGGTCCGGGCCCTTTTTGAGGCCTGGAAACGGGGACTTTATAATTGAATAACGTGCACACTGAGAAACGTGGCAACATTACTTACATAGGCCTGATATTCGTAGTATTCACGAGGACTGGAAACTAACATACTAGAGGTGGACACAACTGTAATTGCGTCTTTAATCAGAAATGGGGAATAACATATGCATATTGATCATGCACACATAACATATGATGGATGAGGCGTAGGGACACAGAACATGGCAAAATTTACTTTTCCACATTCCCTCCTTGTCACTACGTTTCCATCAGGAAACATCAATTTTCATGATACCATCTATCATTTCATACAGTATCATTTGCTCGTCTCGAATTGTCTTGGAACGGGATTTAGAACGGGGCTTGGGACTGGGAATACAAGAGGTAGCACACATGCTGCAAATCGCAGGGCCACATTGTATACAGAGGCAGCAGCTAAATATGATCGCTACTGCAATACCTAAAAAGGACAGGACTTTCCAACCCCACGCGGAAATTATATTCCAGAACCAACCGGACCATGTCCAGGTGCCTGGATCTTGGTGTAACAGATGGGCAATTTTATGGAGTCTGGTTATAGATGAATAAACAGACGGCGCGTTATTAGGAATGAAAATACAACAACTGGATCCGAGAATTCTACAGGCCCCGCCCCTATCGGCCAGTATGACGTCAAGGACGAGACGATTCTGTAAAACGACAATTCTCATAAAGGATTGCTCTTCGGTTAAGTTACCTAGAGCGGAGACAGTCTCATCTACTACTGCTTCAAGGGTTCTTGTTAACCTACGGATTAGCTTACTATTTACAACTGTGCCTAAATAAGGGAAAACACCTTTATCTATATCAATGAATTGCTCTGCGGCGGTTTCAGTATAATCGACAATCGGGAGATTTCTCTTGTGTCTAGTGTGTACTAAGAAAGAATTCCTATGATAGTCAGGTGGGGCTAGAAAAACAGGTGGCAGTAGGAAAGCAATGTAACAGGTTCCCTCCCAATCGAGGGGCAGACGGACATATGCAGTTTGACCACAAATAAAATAAGAATGACGTGAAGCTTTGAAAATAGATTTCCCACTGTCACCATACTGGATAACAGTAGTACATTCACTATGACCTATATGTACAGAACCATAACTACGGACACATAATTCGCCTTTGACTGGTAGTACTGAAATAGCGGGTGAGTCTGGAGTAGTATCAGACTGAACATTCAGAACCATGAAATTCGACGAATAATTTCCTAAATTATATACTTCATTTTCTAAATCTAAACCTGTTCTGTGGGGGAGACCTTGCTTGTCTGGGAAACATGTACTGTTAAGAAAAGACATATCTGTTGAGGATGACGTTAACGTGGACCATGCTCCACACGAACCATTGTGTGAGAATGGATAAGGAAAGAGTGGCAGAACTCCCTTCGGTGTCTGGAAAGGGGGGAGTCGACCACACACCCAACAATTAGTGGCATTGCTGGTCTGGTGTGAATAATGTAACATACGGATAAATGTGTTATTACGCATGGCGAGGCGGTATGAATATTCGTGAGGAGGCAGATCACTAAACGTGTGCTCTACTGTAGCATGAGCAGACATATTTACATGAGGAACTGAAAAACACAGATAGAAAGCATAGCTGGTGCAGGAAATCATTATGCTGAGAAATAATATGAAACTCAGAAAAACGATACATTTGATTGAGCTTTGACTGACTCTCTCACTATGGGGGTCTATTTTATACATGTCAGAAACAGTCTAACCGTTTCACCTAGGGGAGGACTTATACAATCAAACTGGCTGACTTATTAGACCTGAGCTTTAACTTATACTCTTGTTGCGGAGTTTTCTCTACCAAGGGAGGGGTTGTAATAATGTCTTGTGCGGGACAGTCCTTTAAAACAATGTTCCGGCAATCCTTCGAATCCTGGGAAATGTTCTTGGAAATGTTTTTGAAGACTGGTTTCGATCCTTTGAAAAGTTTTACATGAGAAAGGTGGACCCACCCCTTCCTGCCTTCCAACTTGACGGCAGTTCGGGTGGTCAAGAGGACCTGACGTGGCTCCTTCCAACGTGGTTCCAGCGGACTTGATCTGTCGAAATTTCTGATCATCACAAGGGAGCCTGGAACGATCTCGTGCGGTGCCACCTCGGTATTGTCTGGAAATGCGGCGGCAACCTGTGAACGACATGAGTTGAGGGCAGACATCAAGGAAGCTAGGTAATCTGTCAGCATATTACATGAAACATCGGTAATACTTCGGGGTCTAGGAGTACCCCACATATTAGGGGGGCGGCCGAATACGACCTCATACGGGGACAGACCTGATCTGGAATGTGCGACCATACGCATGTAAAACAGAGCGACTGGCAAAGCTACTAACCAGTCCACACCCTTGTCTTTACAGACTTTTGCTATACGGATTTTCAGAGTCTGATTATGCCTTTCGACTAGTCCAGCTGCTTCTGGATGGCGTACACAATGGAACTTCCACTGGTACCCTAACAACAGGGAAACGTGTTTCATGAGTTCAGATGAGAATGGCTGGCCGTTATCAGAATATACGACTCTAGGGAGTCCATATCTAGGGAAGAATTCACAAACCAACTGCTTGGCAGTGGTCGCGGCTGTGTAATCTGGGACTGGATATGCTTCTGTCCATCTGGACAAGGCGCATACAACTACAAGGACATACTTGAAACCTCGACATCGCTCCATTTGAATATAATCCATCTGGAGGACCTCAAAAGGGTGGTCAGGGGGCTGGAAACCACCTTGTTCCACCGGGACACTTTTACCTGGATTAAACTGGCAACATATCATACAGGTACGGACTTTCTGCTTGGCTGCAGCTCGTAAATGCTTGTTGAACCAAATGTTCTGGATACTGTCTAACATAGCTTTTTCTCCTAAATGTGCTGGACTATGTGCGGTATTGATAATGACTTGAACCATAGAATCGGGGAGAAACCATGTGGCTCTACCCTTCGTTAACCATCCTTGATCTGTCTGGACCCCTCCTTGTACAGACCATTTCTTGATTTCATCAGGAGTAGCATGTGACTGGATATCTATGACATCTTGAGTAGGGTCCTTAACTGTCATGCATGTAATCGGATCTGGAGTATGTGTCTGTGTCTGATTAACTGGAATGTCTGGAGTCTGTGCTGTAAGCTTGGCTGTGCGGTCTGCTAAATCATTACCTTGGGAAATAATGTCAGTGACTTTCGTATGTGCTTTGCACTTCATGATAGCAATAGATGTCGGTAAATGTATGGCATCTAACAGGGCTTGAATAAGGAGACCATGCTGAATCTTGGTTCCATGAGAAGTCATAAAACCTCTCTCCTGCCAGAGCACTCCGAAGTCGTGTACAACTCCGAATGCGTAACGTGAATCTGTGTAAACATTAACCTTCAGGTTCTTGGCATGTATACAGGCTTGTGTCAGAGCGACTAGCTCTGCTGCTTGAGCGGACAGGGTATCAATACGGTGTGTTTCAATAACTTCAGTGTCAGTAGTCACTGCATACGCGGCGACTAGTTCTCCTGTACTAGTTCTCATACATGAACCATCCACATAAAGTGTCAGGTCAGGATCTGGTAACGGAATGTCTGTCAGGTCTTGTCTTGGCTTTGTCGTAATGTTAACTACTTCCACACAATCATGTGTGTCTGGATTTGAACTAACTGATGGTAACAGTGTAGCAGGATTCAGGACGTTGCAGCGTCTAATTTCTATGTGTGGCTGGAACAGTGTCAATTCATAACCTGTTAAACGTGCAATTGTCAAGTGCTGAGTTTGTGTTCGGTTTAAAAGAACTTCTACTGAATGTGGAACTTGTACTGTCAAGGAATGTCCTAAAACTATAGAATCACTTTGTCTGATAGCTAGTGCTGTGGCTGCAACTGACTTGAGGCACGCAGGCAACGCCTGGGCGACTGGATCTAATGTGCTCGAAAAATAAGCACAGGGCTTGTATTGATCTGCTTGATCTTGTGTGAGGACAGATAATGCTGTACCTTCGCGTTCAGTAACGAAAAGTGTAAAAGGCTTACTGTAGTTCGGTGTAGCTAGAACTGGAGCTTGACATAGGGCTTTCTTTAACTCGTTAAAACTAAGTGTATGGTCAGATGTCCAAGGGAGGACAGTCGATACGGCTGCCTCCTGTGTCGTTAACTGTATCAGTGGCTTGGCTAGGAATGCATACTGGGGAATCCATTGTCTACAATAAGAAGTAAGGCCGATAAAGGCACGTACCTCCTTCTGGGTTCTGGGCTGGGGAAGACTCGCTATTAACTCGATACGGTCGGGTGTCAACTGCCTACCCCTCTTGGACAGCAAGTGTCCTAAGTATACCACTTGCTGGACACAGAATTGAAGCTTCGAAGGTGACACCTTGTGCCCCATCTCGGCTAGAAAATACAGAACTGTAAGTGATGCTCGCTCGCAAGCACGTTCAGAACGGGCTGTGATCAGTAGATCATCGACATACTGGAGCAGGGCAGTGTCAGTTGGCATGTGAATGTTGTCTAGTTGTCTCTTGAGTGCTTGACTGTAAATACTAGGGCTTTCTGTGAAACCTTGAGGAGCGCGTGTAAACATATAGCTCCTTCCATTTAAACAGAATCCGAAAAGAAACTGGCTGTCTGGATGAATTGGAACACTAAAAAATGAATTCTTGAGGTCTATGACAGTGAAGAACATGGCTTCGGAATCAATGGCTGTTAACAGGGAAGAAATGTCTGGAACAACTGGGTACTGAGGAATAATACATTTATTAAGCTCTCGTAAATCAATCACTAATCGATATACTGGGGGTGCATTCGGATCAGTACGTTTCATGACTGGAATGATCGGAGAATTGCATACATTGGAGTCAGTTTCTACAACTACTCCTTGAGCCATGAGCTCGTCAATAATTTTGGATAAGGCTGCTACAGCCTCAGGTGGCAATCTGTACTGTCTGATTCGTGGTAACACTACACCTGGTTTGAGAGTCACACGATGGGGTGTGATTTGCATGTAACCTACATCAGTTGGACCTTGCGCCCATAAATGCTGCGGAACATTAGACAATCTTGAATCAAAATCTCGTAATACATAGTGACCCTTAAAGTCACGTAGGAACAGACGTATTCCCTCTGGGGAACAGCAAATAACTGCACCTAACTCTTTCAGTGTCTTAATACCTAATAGATTTTCTGGACATGACTTAGTAAGTAACAGATCAGTAGTACGGGACAATGGACCTACTCCTAGAGTAACTGGCTTAGATATTTCATTAACTATGGGTTTTCCTGAAAATCCAAGGGAAACATTTCTTGAGCCTGAGAGCGGAGCCCCTGGAACTTCGGCGTGACTAATTGTGGTCCTACTTGCCCCTGTATCGATCAAAAACTTTCTGTCTTTCCCTAATACTTGACTATGAACATAGGGACCTTCTTGGTCTACAGGTATCTCGATGAGAGGCAAGCCTACCTCCCTCTCTAGGCTGTTTCATGAATATGACTGGTACTCTGGAAACTCGGACTGTGCATACTGGTACATCTGCGATGTAACGTGCTGTGTTGCAGCAATGGGCTGCGGTACTGTAACGGTCTGTGGTGCATTCTGTGACTGAGGAGTCTGTGAAACTTGTTCTTGTCTCGGCGGACGTGGTCTTTCTTTAGTCTTACCAGTAGCTATGTTGTGTTTCAGAACTGCACACTCGTTTATAAAATGACCTGGCTGTTTACAATAATTGCAGTTCCCTTTAACGGGAGCCGCAGGGTGACTGGCTTGATTCGGACCTCTCTTCTGACTGTCTTGAGGAATAGACTGTGCAACTAGCACTTTCATTTTCGTGTCTTTCATACGTTTTCTTTCGTGTTCTTGCTCTTCTCTAATTCTATTCTGGTGATACTGAAGCATCTGGAGCATCTGGGACGGAGTATTTGCTTGCCAGGTGCTTTCGACTTTCAAAACTCGGTTTTTAATTTGTGGACTTGAATTCTCGACTAGTTTGGTAACGAAAAGATGAGGGTATGACTCACTACTTGTCTTGAGACCACTGTTAATACTGAAACATTTCTCAAATCTAGAATAAAAATCACTAATATCCTCATCTTGTTTCTGTTTACAGGCTGAGATTGCATCCCAGTCTTCTTTCCTAGTTGTCAATAATCTGGGTAAAACTTGAATCAATAATTCTGGTAATTCTTTACATTTATCTCCAAGACCGGTACCTGGTACTCGTGCCTTGTCTTCAGCTTCTAGAGCTGTCCAATCGATCTTTTTCTCTCCCACCTCCCATTCTTTTTCCTTTAACTTTTCATACACCCCTGCGGGTAACAGGACCTTTAACATTTTAATGATATCTGGGTAAGTGTATTCTCCCATACGGAGCATGTCTTTTAATTCTCTATGGAACCCCGCTGGATCTTTGTCATGACAGGGAATTAATTTCTTCATTTCAAGAAGTTCCATCTTTGATATCGGAGTGTATACAAATACTCGTTGCATTACGCCACCCGCCCCTTGGACTGGGTGGACTTCTCGTAACGGATTCTGTCTGTCTATGTAGAATGGTTTACTTTCTGGGGGTGAGACATGAACAAAATGCGGGTTCAGGAACGTTCTATACTTGTGGCGCTGTTCTAGAATGACACTAATTAAATCGGTACCTAGACCTCTCCATCTGTACTGGAGTAACTCGTTCAGGATATCATGTAACGGGCCTGGATCAGAATGTTGACCCTCATACTGAGTAATGAGGTGCTGGATCATATACATACCCACCAGTCGTTGCTCGGCTGGGGGCAGTTTCAGAAACATTTGTGCCACTATTTCGTCTGGAAAAGTGGTAGAATCAGTAATCCATCGGACTGCTGATCGGGCTAGTTCTTGTTCGTGCATGGTACTTAATTCGCTATATCCGACTCGTGATTTCAGAATGTGATCGGTAGCTTGAAATACTTGTTCTAGGGAACTTTGTTCTGGTGCTGGATGATGAAAAATAGACTTAGGTTCTGGACGTAAATGGCGATCTGGAAATCTGGATTTTCCTACATACGCTATTCTGGCGGGATTCTCGTCTTCCTCTTCAGGATCAGAGATACTTTCTTTCTCGCTTACTTGTGCTGCTTTACGCTGTTCGTGTAACCTTATTATTTCTTTACGAATTTTCTTGTACATACTTTCCATGGCACTAATGGTCTTGTGCTTACCCTCGGCTATATTATCACTCCACCTTGTTAGAATTCTCATTTCGGCGGGATCTTTAGACGGATAATCTTGTTCTCTTATTAGACAATTGATCAGGAACTTTAATACCATGAGCTGAATCTCGGCTTTCCTTTGAGACATAATCTCGCCAATACTTTCTGGATCATCCCCTGTACGGATGAAACGATATATTCTGTCTAGATCTTCTTTCATATTTGGTAAGGTGACTAGATACTCGGTCACCCTTCTTACGCGTACGGAATATAAAACCATATTATACTCGCCTGGGACTGTGTCATAGACACATTCGGCAAGGGCTTGTCTGATTTCCGTAACAGACTTATTACTTTTAGGAGTACGTTGTGATGCTTGAGCATGTAATTCGAGTGCTGATAGACGCTTGTGTGGCGGTGGGGTTTGAGGAGGACCTCCCCCTGCGGCCCCTATACTAGAATCGTCGACTGACATTCTTCGTGCTTGCAGGGTCGGTAATTGTAACGTGGGCTGAACTTGTATGGCAGGCTGACCCGGGGGTACCGTAACAGGTACTCCGGTGTCTGGAGGAACGGGAAGTGCCTGATTTACAGGGACAGGTGGAGCGCGAACTGGATTTGCATATTCTGGAACTGTGTCGTCCAAATAGGACGAAATAAAAATATCAGCTGCGGTCGGTTTGTGACGCAGCTTGGTCGGAACTAATGGTGGCGGGAAATTACTGGGTGCCTCTGGGGTCGCTTTTGGCAAGCCTTCGGCAAGGAGAGGGTACATACCCTTAATAAGGGCATGCCTCTGTCTGTCTGACTGTTCGACTTTGACTTGTTCACCTATCTCGATTAATTCTCTTTCTTGGGCTCGTTCTTGGGATTCTCTACTTAACTCTGACTTTCTGACTTCCTTTTCCGTTCTTCTATGCGCTTCCTTACGCCATAACTCGATGGCATCTTTCTGTGACTGTCTGGCTTTCTTTTTCCATAATGCTTCTTCTACTCGCATGATACATTCGGCATCCCATGTACCCAATACGGGCCATCTATACTTTTCTTCTAACTGTTTGGTATACTCTACCCATAAATCTAGATACAATATGGCGCTTATGCCATGTTTCTGATACATAAAGTGACCTGGACTGTCCCTAGGCGGAACAGGAACTGCTGCTTCCAGCAGACCCTTTCTAGTTTTTAACTGACGTAACTTGGAAAAGAGCGGCATTCTAAACTTGAATCGGAACACAATACAATACACGAAAAACAATAACAATTGGGAAAACAATTCAGGCATACCACGACATTGGAAATACATTAAACAATATCATAACATAACAGTTCGAACAGAATACTACCTGAAAATACTGAAAACAGAAACAGAACAGAATTCTCGAGAACGGAACAGACTAGAGTTACTGGATGCACTGCTGTAACAGTACGGAACATACCGGTCCCATAAAGGAACGCATCAAGACCCGTATCCACCTGGTCTACAGGTAAACACTTCGTTTGTGGGCTTGGGTACCACCAACCCACGGACCAGGAGTCAATTTAGACTGACCCTGTCTAGACACTACCCCAGCAATGGTACTCACCGGGCAGCACGGAACGGAAGGCCTCGGACGGGACTGGACTACGACGGACTTCGGACTTCGGACTTCAGTTACGGGTGGGCCTCCGGATACCTCGGACCTTGGACTCTCGGCTTGGGCTCTGGTCGGGACTCGCCGCGTTCCTCCACCGTCTCGTTCGGATGCTGGACCGCCTCCTCCGTCTCCTCCGTGGGCCTGAGGGATACTTGAAGCAGAAATATCTGCACTTGGCCAGTATGGTTCCGTCACGACTGCAGAGGGTCAGGGGGTCGGCGTGGCTTCACCGACGCGTGGGGAAAGGGCAAGTCCCTATTCGGGCGCCATTATGTGGTAAATAAATAAATAATACCCTATTTTTGACTAGACTTATAGCATAACAGATAGCTCAATAAATAAGAGTCAAGATTCGAGGTAGTAGGAGTTTCTGCAGGTTTATTACAGCATAAGGACAGGATCAGGACAACCTGCATGGGAATAGGACAACTGGGGCCCAGCAGGGGAAAAGAGGCCCAGCAGCTGCCGGGGCTTGGTCTGGGATGAGCGCGCTAACATTTAATAACAAAACATTGACTTATATACATAGCGCAAACACATAGTATTACATTGCAGTGGGCGTAACAGTAGGTGGAGCAGAAGACGTGACGCGTAGCAGTCGCGAGAGATAACAGTAAAAAGAGGTGTAACTGGGAGTATACATAGACATGTGATGCAAACGTAACAGAATATGTCATGAATGGGCGGAAACTTTGGAGGGGGCTACCTAAGGAGCCGGGACCTCTAACCTAATGGTGCGCGAAAACTGGCAATGACGTGTTACTAGGAGAAGCTGGGGGCTATGAACTCTGTGCTAGGAGCAGAGACTGGAGTCTGAAGGGTCGGAGCGACATGTACCTAAACCCTATCTGGTATCTGATGTTTAGGGAACATGTTGATATAAACTAGAAGTCATGAGGGGAAAAGCTAACTTGATTCGAAGACTGGACCATGCATTATTCTACATGTAGTGCGTGATGAAGAATACTAAATGACCATTAAATACAGTATTTCTCTAACATGGAGACGAGAAGGCTAGACAATGACGGAAACTATTGATGCAGTTCAGTAGCTTAGGAATGCAGAAGAGGAGGACTGAACTGATAGCTGGAACTATAACATACTTTTGGCAGACTCAGAGGCAGAGCCGGGGTGCACCGGGCACTGCAAGGCAGGAAGTAAGTGAAGGTTCGAGGATACAGGTGGGGGCTGTATCGCTCCTCAGCGAGGCTTTCAGGAGACAGGAGCTGAATCTGTGGTCCGGGCCCTTTTTGAGGCCTGGAAACGGGGACTTTATAATTGAATAACGTGCACACTGAGAAACGTGGCAACATTACTTACATAGGCCTGATATTCGTAGTATTCACGAGGACTGGAAACTAACATACTAGAGGTGGACACAACTGTAATTGCGTCTTTAATCAGAAATGGGGAATAACATATGCATATTGATCATGCACACATAACATATGATGGATGAGGCGTAGGGACACAGAACATGGCAAAATTTACTTTTCCACAACACCATCAGGATTCAAGCAAGCCGGGCCGAAGACGGCTGTAATGCCAGAAACCGGTCCCCGGAAGCTTGTTTCCTTTCCAGTAAAGAATTGGCTTGGTAGTTTGGTCTGCCCTGTTCCCATGATGCACTGGGCCAGGGTCAGACTAATTTGCATGTAGCCAGGTTCTGAGCTGGGATGGTGCAGTGAGCTAAAAAACGGTGATGGATCAAGCCCTGATCATTTGACTGGGTAGGAGTGTTCTGCTTAATTCAGATACTCTGTCCATCACCACCCCCTTTATGAATCGTTTTGGCCATCACAAGTGTGGAAGGGTATACTCAGATGTGAGTCCCTTGCTCACTGCACCATCAGGATTCAAGCAAGCCGGGCCGAAGACGGCTGTAATGCCAGAAACCGGTCCCTGGAAGCTTGTTTCCTTTCCAGTAAAGAATTGGCTTGGTAGTTTGGTCTGCCCTGTTCCCATGATGCACTGGGCCAGGGTCAGACTAATTTGCATGTAGCCAGGTTCTGAGCTGGGATGGTGCAGTGAGCTAAAAAACGGTGATGGATCAAGCCCTGATCATTTGACTGGGTAGGAGTGTTCTGCTTAATTCAGATACTCTGTCCATCACCACCCCCTTTATTAATCATTTTGGCCACCACAAGTGTGGAAGGTTATACTCAGATGTGAGTCCCTTGCTCACTGCACCATCAGGATTCAAGCAAGCCGGGCCAAAGACGGCTGTAATGCCAGAAACCGGTCCCCGGAAGCTTGTTTCCTTTCCAGTAAAGAATTGGCTTGGTAGTTTGGTCTGCCCTGTTCCCATGATGCACTGGGCCAGGGTCAGACTAATTTGCATGTAGCCAGGTTCTGAGCTGGGAAGGTGCAGTGAGCTAAAAAACGGTGATGGATCAAGCCCTGATCATTTGACTGGGTAGGAGTGTTCTGCTTAATTCAGATACTCTGTCCATCACCACCCCCTTTATGAATCGTTTTGGCCACCAAAAGTGTGGAAGGGTATACTCAGATGTGAGTCCCTTGCTCACTGCACCATCAGGATTCAAGCAAGCCGGGCCGAAGACGGCTGTAATGCCAGAAACCGGTCCCCGGAAGCTTGTTTCCTTTCCAGTAAAGAATTGGCCTGGTAGTTTGGTCTGCCCTGTTCCCATGATGCACTGGGCCAGGGTCAGACTAATTTGCATGTAGCCAGGTTCTGAGCTGGGATGGTGCAGTGAGCTAAAAAAAACGGTGATGGATCAAGCCCTGATCATTTGACTGGGTAGGAGTGTTCTGCTTAATTCAGATACTCTGTCCATCACCACCCCCTTTATGAATCGTTTTGGCCACCACAAGTGTGGAAGGGTATACTCAGATGTGAGTCCCTTGCTCACTGCACCATCAGGATTCAAGCAAGCCGGGCCGAAGACAGCTGTAATGCCAGAAACCGGTCCCCGGAAGCTTGTTTCCTTTCCAGTAAAGAATTGGCTTGGTAGTTTGGTCTGCCCTGTTCCCATGATGCACTGGGCCAGGGTCAGACTAATTTGCATGTAGCCAGGTTCTGAGCTGGGATGGTGCAGTGAGCTAAAAAACGGTGATGGATCAAGCCCTGATCATTTGACTGGGTAGGAGTGTTCTAGTTAATTCAGATACTCTGTCCATCACCACCCCCTTTATGAATCGTTTTGGCCACCACAAGTGTGGAAGGGTATATTCAGATGTTAGTCCCTTGCTCACTGCACCATCAGGATTCAAGCAAGCCGGGCCGAAGACGGCTGTAATGCCAGAAACCGGTCCCCGGAAGCTTGTTTCCTTTCCAGTAAAGAATTGGCTTCGTAATTTGGTCTGCCCTGTTCCCATGATGCACTGGGCCAGGGTCAGACTAATTTGCATGTAGCCAGGTTCTGAGCTGGGATGGTGCAGTGAGTTAAAAAACGGTGATGGATCAAGCCCTGATCATTTGACTGGGTAGGAGTGTTCTGCTTAATTCAGATACTCTTTCCATCACCACCCCCTTTATGAATCGTTTTGGCCACCACAAGTGTGGAAGGGTATACTCAGATGTGAGTCCCTTGCTCACTGCACCATCAGGATTCAAGCAAGCCGGGCCGAAGACGGCTGTAATGCCAGAAACCGGTCCCCGGAAGCTTGTTTCCTTTCCAGTAAAGAATTGGCTTGGTAGTTTGGTCTGCCCTGTTCCCATGATGCACTGGGCCAGGGTCAGACTAATTTGCATGTAGCCAGGTTCTGAGCTGGGATGGTGCAGTGAGCTAAAAAACGGTGATGGATCAAGCCCTGATCATTTGACTGGGTAGGAGTGTTCTGCTTAATTCAGATACTCTGTCCATCACCACCCCCTTTATGAATCGTTTTGGCCACCACAAGTGTGGAAGGGTATACTCAGATGTGAGTCCCTTGCTCACTGCACCATCAGGATTCAAGCAAGCCGGGCCGAAGACGGCTGTAATGCCAGAAACCGGTCCCCGGTAGCTTGTTTCCTTTCCAGTAAAGAATTGGCTTGGTAGTTTGGTCTGCCCTGTTCCCATGATGCACTGGGCCAGGGTCAGACTAATTTGCATGTAGCCAGGTTCTGAGCTGGGATGGTGCAGTGAGCTAAAAAACGGTGATGGATCAAGCCCTGATCATTTGACTGGGTAGGAGTGTTCTGCTTAATTCAGATACTCTGTCCATCACCACCCCCTTTATGAATCGTTTTGGCCACCACAAGTGTGGAAGGGTATACTCAGATGTGAGTCCCTTGCTCACTGCACCATCAGGATTCAAGCAAGCCGGGCCGAAGACGGCTGTAATGCCAGAAACCGGTCCCCGGAAGCTTGTTTCCTTTCCAGTAAAGAATTGGCTTGGTAGTTTGGTCTGCCCTGTTCCCATGATGCACTGGGCCAGGGTCAGACTAATTTGCATGTAGCCAGGTTCTGAGCTGGGATGGTGCAGTGAGCTAAAAAACGGTGATGGATCAAGCCCTGATCATTTGACTGGGTAGGAGTGTTCTGCTTAATTCAGATACTCTGTCCATCACCACCCCCTTTATGAATCGTTTTGGCCACCACAAGTGTGGAAGGGTATACTCAGATGTGAGTCCCTTGCTCACTGCACCATCAGGATTCAAGCAAGCCGGGCCGAAGACGGCTGTAATGCCAGAAACCGGTCCCTGGAAGCTTGTTTCCTTTCCAGTAAAGAATTGGCTTGGTAGTTTGGTCTGCCCTGTTCCCATGATGCACTGGGCCAGGGTCAGACTAATTTGCATGTAGCCAGGTTCTGAGCTGGGATGGTGCAGTGAGCTAAAAAACGGTGATGGATCAAGCCCTGATCATTTGACTGGGTAGGAGTGTTCTGCTTAATTCAGATACTCTGTCCATCACCACCCCCTTTATGAATCGTTTTGGCCACCACAAGTGTGGAAGGATATACTCAGATGTGAGTCCCTTGCTCACTGCACCATCAGGATTCAAGCAAGCCGGGCCGAAGACAGCTGTAATGCCAGAAACCGGTCCCCCGAAGCTTGTTTCATTTCCAGTAAAGAATTGGCTTGGTAGTTTGGTCTGCCCTGTTCCCATGATGCACTGGGCCAGGGTCAGACTAATTTGCATGTAGCCAGGTTCTGAGCTGGGATGGTGCAGTGAGCTAAAAAACGGTGATGGATCAAGCCCTGATCATTTGACTGGGTAGGAGTGTTCTGCTTAATTCAGATACTCTGTCCATCACCACCCCCTTTATGAATCATTTTGGCCACCACAAGTGTGGAAGGGTATACTCAGATGTGAGTCCCTTGCTCACTGCACCATCAGGATTCAAGCAAGCCGGGCCGAAGACGGCTGTAATGCCAGAAACCGGTCCCCGGAAGCTTGTTTCCTTTCCAGTAAAGAATTGGCTTGGTAGTTTGGTCTGCCCTGTTCCCATGATGCACTGGGCCAGGGTCAGACTAATTTGCATGTAGCCAGGTTCTGAGCTGGGATGGTGCAGTGAGCTAAAAAACGGTGATGGATCAAGCCCTGATCATTTGACTGGGTAGGAGTGTTCTGATTAACTCAGATACTCTGTCCATCACCACCCCCTTTATGAATCGTTTTCTCCCCTGTTTCAGGCTGTCTCAAGCTGTCTCTGCCTACCTTTCCCCATTGCTAGCTGTCTCTGCATGCCACCCCCTGTCTCAGACTGTCTCTGCTTGCCTTCACCCATTGCTACCTGTCTCTCCGTGCCATCCTCTGTCTCTGGATGTCTCTTCTTGGTCTCCCTCATTTCTAGCTGTCTCTGCCTACCCCTCCCTCTAAGTAGCAGACTTTGCCAGCTCTTTCCTATAGCTGACTGCCTCTACCTACCCCACCCATCACTTGCTTTCTTTGCCCACCCTCCGCTGTCACTAGCTGTCTCTGCCGACTACTCCTCTGTGGCTAGCTGTTTCTAGCTGTGCATCTTTTCTCGTCGCTGTCTGTCTCTGCTTGCCTCTTCCATGTCACTGTACCTACCTGCCCCTTTCCTGAACCTGCCGCTCTCTTTTCTCGCTGGCAATCTTTGCCTGTCTTTCCCTGTCACTGCTTGGTGCCACCTGCCCCTTACCTCTCTTATGCACTCTCTACCTGTCCTTCATTGTCATTTACTGTCTGTACCTGGCCCTCGCCAGTCACTGGCTGTCTGTCCTTCCTTATCACTGGCTGTCTCTGCCTGTCCTTCCCAATCATGGATGTCTCTGCCTGTCCTTCCCTGTCATTTTCTGTCTGTACCTGTCCTTCCCCATCACTGGCTGTCTCTCCCTGTCCTTCCCTATCACTGGCTGTCTCTGCCTGTCCTTCCCTATCATGGCTGTCTCTGCCTGTCCTTCCCCATCACTGGCTGTCTCTCCCTGTCCTTCCCTATCATGGCTGTCTCTGTGTGTCCTTCCCTATCATGGCTGTCTCTGCCTGTCCTTCCCCGTCAGTGGCTGTCTCTGCCTGTCCTTCCCTATCACTGGATGTCTCTGCCTGTCCTTCCCTATCATGGCTGTCTCTGCCTGTCCTTCCCCATCACTGGCTGTCTCTCCCTGTCCTTCCCTATCATGGCTGTCTCTGTGTGTCCTTCCCTATCATTGCTGTCTCTGCCTGTCCTTCCCCGTCAGTGGCTGTCTCTGCCTGTCCTTCCCTATCACTGGATGTCTCTGCCTGTCCTTTCCTATCATGGCTGTCTCTGCCTGTCCTTCCCCATCACTGGCTGTCTCTGCTTGTCCTTCCCTATCACAGGCTGTCTCTGCCTGTCCTTCCCCATCACTGGCTGTCTCTGCCTGTGCTTCCCTGTCACTGGCTGTCTCTGCTTGTCCTTCCCTATCACTGGCTGTCTCTGCCTGTCCTTCCCCATCACTGGCTGTCTCTGCCTGTGCTTCCCTGACACTGTCTGTCTCTGCCTGTCCTTCCCTGCCACTGGCTCTCTCTGCCCGTCCTTCGCTGTCACTGGCTGTCTCTGCATTACCCCAATGTCACAGCTCTCTGCCCACTCCACGCACCCCCCCCCCCCAAACACACCAGAAAGATCACATCTACGCTCAGAATATCCCAGACCTACTGGTGCTTCTGACAGCCGGCAGGCCTCCCTGCTCTGTGCTGCAGGAAGGCTGTCTCTAATTATTTCACAATATTCTCTCTCCCACAGTTTCTACATAAATTAAAGAGTGCCTGGCTGAGCCCTTTGTAAACTCCCAGCCTGCTGTATCTGAGTCACCATCAACATAAACATCCAGTGGGTTCCACCCAGTAATCAGCAGGGCGGAGGGCCAACAAGCTTGCTTTGGGTGCAGGCATGCACACACACACATGCACACACATGCACATGCACGTAACCGTCGCACCGCGGGTCAACTAAGGGCACCAGGGCAGAATATCGGCCAGGGCACCAAAATACAAGTGGACCCTCCATTTACGAACTTGATGAAAAGATGTGGCCCCTGTTGGGAAATCAGGTCATATTTGTAAAGCTGCACTATAGGTATTTTACAAGGTATGGGACTCTGCAGGCAATGTTTGTAGAAATCAACAGTCAAACAAGCATTTTGCAAACCCAATAGGTCTCCCCTATGTGAGAGCAGTTGGTTTTGACAATGCCTTTTAGCCATGTTGTACAGCAGCGTGGCTACTGTCAGGGCCGGACTGGCTACCGGGCAGTTGTGTGTGCTGCCGAGCTAGGGGATGATTTCGTTGATGGGGACCAGTGTGTGCTGAACAAAATTTGTTTTGCTTTTTTTCTTTCAAAACGCACGCAGGTCCCCATCAACGAAATCAGCCCCCACTGCAGAGAAATTTGCCCCCAGCTCGGCAGCACACAGAAACGCCCGGTGGCCAGTCCGGCCCTGGCTACTGTTCAGCTTGGCTAAAAGTTAGTAGCATGGCATAGAATAGAGTGGCATGTAGGAGAGTGGAGTGGAATGGCGTAGAGTGGAATGGTGTTGCTTAGAGGAGCATAGAATGGAGTGGCGTAGCGTGACGTGGTGTGGAGTAGAGTGGTGTACAGTGAAGTGGCGTACAGTAGAGTGGCGTACAAGAGAATGGCGTACAAGAGAATGACAGAGTAGCATGGAGTGGAGTGGCGTAGCGTGACGTGGTGTGGAGTAGAGTGGTGTACAGTGAAGTGGTGTACAGTAGAGTGGCGTACAAGAGAATGGCGTACAAGAGAATGACAGAGTAGCATGGAGTGGAGTGGCGTAGCGTGACGTGGTGGGGAGTAGAGTGGTGTACAGTGAAGTGGCGTACAGTAGAGTGGCGTACAAGAGAATGGCGTACAAGAGAATGACAGAGTAGCATGGAGTGGAGTGGCGTAGCGTGATGTGGTGTGGAGTAGAGTGGTGTACAGTGAAGTGGCGTACAGTAGAGTGGCGTACAAGAGAATGGCGTACAAGAGAATGACAGGGTAGCATGGAGTGGAGTGGCGTAGCGTGACGTGGTGTGGAATAGAGTGGTGTACAGTGAAGTGGCGTACAGTAGAGTGGCGTACAAGAGAATGGCGTACAAGAGAATGACAGAGTAGCATGGAGTGGAGTGGCGTAGCGTGACGTGGTGGGGAGTAGAGTGGTGTACAGTGAAGTGGCGTACAGTAGAGTGGCGTACAAGAGAATGGCATACAAGAGAATGACAGAGTAGCATGGAGTGGAGTGGCGTAGCGTGACGTGGTGTGGAGTAGAGTGGTGTACAGTGAAGTGGCGTACAAGAGAGTGGCGTACAAGAGAATGACACAGTAGCATAGAGTGGAGTGGCGTAGCGTAGCGTGACGTGGTGTGGAGTAGAGTGGTGTACAGTGAAGTGGCGTACAGTGGAGTGGCGTACAAGAGAGTGGCGTACAGTGACAGAGTAGTATAGAGTGGAGTGGCGTAGCGTGACGTGGTGTGGAGGAGAGTGGTGTACAGTGAAGTGGCGTACAGTGGAGTGGCGTACAAAAGAGTGGTGTACAAGAGAATGACAGAGTAGCATAGTGGCATAGCGTGACGTGGTGTGGAGTAGAGTGCTGTACAGTGAAGTGATGTACAGTAGAGTGGCGTACAAGAGAGTGGCGTACAAGAGAATGACAGAGTAGCATGGAGTGGAGTAGAGCGGCATAATGTAAAGTGACCGAGTGGGGTGGAGTTGCGTAGAGTGGTGTGGATTAAAATGGAGTGGCAGAAAGTAGAGTGGAGTAGAGGGCCACTGAGTGGCACTGAGTGACAGAGTGATGTAGCATGGAATGGAATGGAGTAGCATAGCCTAGAGCAGGGTAGAGAAGAGTGGTATAGAGTACCATAGAGTGGAGTCGCAAACAGGGCTGCAGAGCAGCACTGAGAAGAGCAGAGAGGACCTAGTAAAGACGTGCAAATACATAAAGTGTCATGAATTGGATTAATTGTAAAGAAAACCCAATGTAAACTAAAAACACTGCAACACATTAAAAACAAGCATTTGCAATGCAATAGGTTTGAGCTATTGGCACTGTAAATGACAATGCCTTTTATTTATGTGTTTTGAAAACATGCAAGGGGTGTGTAAACATGCATTTTGTACTTATTGTCCTTGCTTAGGAGAAGCAAGGCTGTCAGTAAAAGAGGAGCAGACACTGCCAGATTTGCTTATCGTAAGCAATGGCTCTAATTGCAAAGTACGTGTTAACGCATTGCATTCAGGTTTTCTAAACACATAAATAAAAGGCATTGTCACTACAGTGCCATTAGCTCAAAGTACCGCAAATGTGAGACCTATTGCATTGCAAATGCCTATTGAGCATATTAATCTGACACTGGCATTGTAGAGGCCTTTGGAAAGGGAGGGGGGTGTGGGCTAAATATGCGGTTCCGGGTTTGTATTGTGCACACAGTTCATAAAGCAGTTTATAAAGCCGTCCTTGAGTACAATTGCTTGTAAGTGTTGAAGTTAATCAATAAGGGCAAAATGAAATATGAAGAAGCAGATGAAATGTCAGTAGTAATAGTGTTTGGGCGTATGTTTATTTGAGGGATAGCGGCTTAAAACTGCTACAGCGTTTGTTTATTGCTATACGATCTTTTGATCAGCAGTAGAAAATGTCAAAGGAGTGCCAACAGTTGGGGGGAGGTAAAAAGCAAGTAAAGGGCAAATAGATTTATGGGGCAAGGCGTTTGCAGATGGTGGGAAAGATACGATTTAGAAAACAGTGTTTGAAGCAGCCGAAAAGGGCTGGAGGACATGTGTTGAAGCTGACTGTTTGTACTTGCGTTGGCGTGTGACTAGCAGCAATTGAGTGGAGGGAGGAGTGTGGTGTTGAGTTTTAATAAGCCTACATACTCTGCAAAAACTCACGATACCTTAGAACAGAAGTTGGCACAGAAACTGGAATACAAAAGACAAGTTTATTAAGACCCCATGGAGTGGTGGTACATTCCAACAACACCCTTCGGCAATGCAAGAAGTATCACACCGAACAGAGAGCACTTGGCTCTTTTATACCCATACAAGGGTTTGAAAAGTAGGCGGTACACACATAAGACAATTTCATGTACATATAAGGACATTTTTGGAACACAGCCAACATAGGGGAGGAGTTTAACACTTTTGGTCAGTTGGGGGAACATTCCTTAACAGTGATCGATTGGAAACAGATGTGGCCTAATTGCGCATGTGCGAAGCTTGACCATGATCTAAAGATAGCCTGTTGCTGGGCAGACCAGGCTGTCAACTAACGGAGAGGAAGGACAAAGGACATGATGACCACGAGGCAACGTGGACACTCAAAATGGAGGCCGGGAATACAAAATGGCCTCCGAAACATGGTCAATATAACAACGAAAATACTCGTAGCTTCAGCGAATGCTAATCTAATCGCTGCCAAATTAAGACAGGAGGGGCTGGGCCGAGGAGAGAAAGTGTGTGCGGAAAGGGATACAAACATTGTGGGTGGGGGGAAAAAACCCTAAAATTATACAGAGAGGGGAAACCTACAATGCCGTCTACTGGGTTCTTGAGTTATTTCCGAAGCACTCACCTTCTGTCTCTTGGTTGAATATCACGTGCCAACAACTGTAGGCAGGCCCTCTTTAGGGGTGGGCGGAAGTTGCGTAGTCGCGCTACTCAAAGTTCCGCTGAACGGTAGAAAATCTCTGCGAACACACAGAAATTCCGCTAACTCGCGGAGTTGCTTGTTCGTGATACTTTTTTCCTGTTCGCGATCGCTGTTTGCGTGCTCGGGGAGAAACATCTTGCGAACACGCATTTTGAGAACGCGAAGAAGCAAAAAACTCCAAGAAGCCGCGGAACGCAGAATTTTTTGGGCAATTTCGCGTTCTCAGCGGAATGCGAAATTCTGCAAATTCTGTGAGCGGTACGGAATTTACCGCCCAGGCCTAGCTATGACAGAGTTCCACGTTTACCCTTCTCCCTTAATCACACAGTGGAGCTAACAGGTATATATGTGTGTGTGTATTTATAGCTTCATTATTGTTATGGGTTGTGCGCATAGGCTAGTGGTTGGACACAAGAGGCGGCATCTTTGAAGAAATATAATGCGCCTTCTACACTTTCAGAGAAGTGAGCATTACACTGTTCTATTTTGGAGGTTGAGGGTGAGGTGAATTGGTTCTTTTTGTAGGGCGGTTGTCTTTCTTTCGTGATTTCCCAATGTTTTGCGCCACGCACGGTGCGTCAATACGAGTGAGAGGCGCAACGGTGTTTCCTGTTAGAAGTGCAGGGGGCGGGCCTCCCAAGTGGTGACGTCATGGGATCCAAAACTGACCGCTGAGCAGAGGCCTGGTTCTAGGGAAAATTCCGAAGGGGTGCCAGAGCTCTGCAGCCTGAGTGTTATATGAGACAGTGTGTTGTGCAACATTTTAGGGGAATCAGATATTATCTATAGGTCATAAAATATTTTGTATGGTTTCTCTAAAAATACTACCTTATCTGTGTGTAGTATGCCAAAACCTGGTAGGTGAAGACAAGAAAAATCAATCTACCATGGAAGTGATGGATTGGATGAAGGCCTGGCTACTAAGTCAATTAGATAGCTCAGTGGATCAATGCCTCTGAGGTGAAAATGTCACCCCCCAACCCTCACCATCCCTCCCCCTTCTGTAGTAAGAACAAATGGAAGCTTGATGCTTACCAGGAGAGCCAGCTAGAACTAATATTTGAGCAGATTTCAAATCAATTTACAGGCCATAATGAAACAAATGTTTGGGCTCTTAAGAGCCCTCACTTTTTGGCAGACACGTGAAACCAGCTACAGGGGCATATCAGTGATTCGCCCAAGATCGCATAATGCGGTGAGGTGAGCACAGGATCAGACTTCCCATTCAGTGGTGAGTTACCTCTTTAAGTGTGTTGTCATTGATACTCTGCACAATGCTCCTAAAAAAAAACAACCACTAATGACTGCCCGGAAGCTCACCTGGTTGACTTTAGTGAGGAATGACGTGTAACCCAAAATCTCATTTTATCGACCTTGGTAGGTTGAACAAATGAAGTTGCCCAGAAATATTGGAATCTTTTTCAAGCAGATTACATAAAAAAAATAGCATGTACACTCTCGGCAGTGCCACTAAACTCACTGAGCTATCCCCGCACCATAAACTTCACATAAGTTCTAAACTTGACTTTTTTTTGCACCGGATTCCTGCCTCCCTAGTCTCAGTACCCTCTTTTCATCTCTTTGCTGATGTAAAGAAAAACAAATAAAAGCATGTTTTCTAAGAATTCTTACAGCACTCCAGAAAAGAAATACATTAATTCTGAAAGTGGCAGGGGGGGACGTCATTTCCCGGCAGGGAAACAACACAACTTAGTAGCAGCCATGGCAACACAAAACAAAGCCCCCATTTGTGAGTGTAAATGAGGAAGGAACTCTGACAACGCAGAGTAACGTACTGCCCTTCTGCAAAGTGCTGCAGCGCCTTGCCAAGGAAGTAAGCGCTATACACATTTTAATAGCATACAATGGAAGCTTGCCCCTTACTTCACACCCATACCTACACCTAGACGCCGCCCACAGACACACGCCACAGACCTTCTGTTCAATTCACATCCCCCTGAATCAGTCCATGCTGATGACGTTAGTGTGAGAAATTAACACTTTGCGAACACACTGCATTGCCAGACACAATAAAACGAATTGCGTTGCGCGCACTGAATCGCATTTGGTGATGCAGTGCACGCAACAAATTTTGTTTTATTTATATGTTTACTTACCTGTAAAACTCCGTAATCCATACATTACCACCCCGCACCCTGCCCCTCCCCACGTCACCGCCCTGCAGGTCATCCCACTACCGACCGCGGCTGCTCAATGCAATTTCAAAGCGCAATTTGTTGCATCAAATTTCCCATGAATATTTCGCCTTTATTTTAAAGGTCACGTTGCAATGAATGCATGAAGTTGGGTCAAAGCAGAACTAACCCAGGTGGAATGAAACTGCGCGCTGAAGCCAGAGTAGGGAAATCATCCTAATTGGAAAACTAGTTCAGAGGAATCATACTTAAAAATAAAAATACACACATCATGGTCAATGGATGGCTGCACGAACACCCATCAGTGTGCAACACAGCGGAGAAACATTGTAATTGTAATTGCATTTATATAGCGCTTACTACCCCTGACGAGGCGTCCAAGCGCGTTTTCGGCGAGTAGCATGCTACTCCAGGACCCATAGAGGATTAGTGGTGAATTAGTATAGTGAAAATATTAAAGTAATTTCAGTGGTGTATGGGCAAGTGTATTGAAACCCGACAGGTTTTGCCCACAAATCTTTATCCTAGAGTAAAACATCCCACACAGTCACTCAACTGAGACAGGCTCTAAACATTTTTCATTTGGTCTTTGCTCGGAGAGAACAAAGATCAGGAGGTATTTGTGGACCTTCCAAATTGCAGATGGTGGGAAAAAACAGAAGAGCTAATGGCGATTGTGAAGAACACTCGTAGTACGTCACAAGAATGTGATGTGCTTTGAGGACTGTGTAAGGACCAAATGCTCTACATAAACAAGGCTGCCATATTTACTGTTTTGCTAAAAGAGCCCAAGAGCTCTTCCTTCAGCAGGAAAGAGGCTGCCTTTTCTTGCAATAAACCTGTATTTTCCCCTCCGAGGTATCGAATAACAGCCTGATAAATGTTGTTTCCAGGGCTGACCGGGCCACATCAACTTAAGCCTCCATTTCTCTCGCTGCAAGGGCAGTTTTTCTCAAAAACAGGTAGATGTTACAAGACGTTTATCATAGCAATTCTGCACTAATTTGGGGAAGGACAATTTATGAGCTATATTAAAGCGCTGGCTGTGAAACGGGACGGGCGCTCGCTTGTAAAGCAACTGGAGAGCAGCCTGAGGCGTGCGCTGAATTAGGGGACTGCGGGCGCATCTAGAGGCCAATAAAGAACAGCTATCTGGAATCTGCTAGCCTCGCCTGTTGTTTGGGAGCGATATACACTTGCAAATTGTTGTAGAACAGGGTACCTCTTCTTGGCACTAAACAGCTGGCAAGGCAAACGTAAATTTAAATTCCACACTATATGAACAAAATCGAAGGTGTAGCGCTAGGGTGAGACTGAAAAGCGGGATGGGCGTTGTCCAGTAGAACCTGCTCTCTGCATCCAAGTGCCACAGGCTTGAAAAATGCCCCAAACTGCTGTGACTCTCCCATCGAGGAACAAGTGCGTGCCTCTGCAGCTGGGGAGGGGGCCTGCGAGATTCGTTTTGTTTCACTGATCTTTGATGGACCTGCTGCCGTGTGAAGGAGGGGGCAAAGGGCAGACAGGGGAGAGCGATCTGCAGAGCAGAGCTCACATTTCAATTTTTCTCAGCTACAGAAGGTGGAAGAACAAGCTCTCGGCATTGCATGGCGCGGGAGCGGCTTCCTTTGAAGTCTGATGGGGGGCGGGGGAGCGGCTTCCTTTGAAGTCTGATACCGAGGCCTCAGACAAATGGTGTGGGATGTGGCTGCCAATGGTGTGGGTATGCGATGTGCGATGTGCACGCGACTGGCTCTCATGAACTGTACGCGAACCGCAGCTAGGTAGACTTTTCGGACCGCTTACTATAATCTCGCCTATTCAATCCCTATGGGATAGAATAGGCGAGACCTAAAAACAAGCGGCCGAGGGAGAGGAGGGGGGCCACACCCCCAACCAGATGGCACACTGCAGGCAATTAAGTGCCAGCGGAGCAAAACTGTAGTTAGGCGCCGCTGCCTCGGGACTACACGGAAGTGACCATAGGGCCAAAAGCCAACAAAAATCAAGAAAACAACCGCAATGCCAAACCTGAACCAATCACGAGGGGCAGGAGAAATTCCATGGAGGTGAAGCCAATATACAGATTACTTAAGTCTCGCTGAGACAGCGCATGCGCTGCCAAACACGAGACCTAAAAATAGTGCATTGTAAAAAGAAGAGGAAGAACAAAAATAAGCAGGAGCACTTGTACTTGGTCCATGCTCCAGGTAAGAGCTAACAAAAGAAAGGAAGGAAACCTGTGGGAGCTAAGCAATTTAAAGATTGCAAATGAGAGTGACAACGCAAACAACCAATGGTATGCTTTGGGTGGATTTTCAGATCCTTTTCCTCTGCAGATTCTCACATGGACACTTTTCTCCCAACATCTTTCTGAAATCTTCTATCTGCATATCTCACCTTGCATCTCCTTCCTCTTCCTCTTTCTCTTTCTGCATGTACAAGCTTGCATCACCCCTTCACTGTGCTCTCGCTTTATGAGGGCCGCTATTAACCATGATGGTGTATTTACTATACTATCTCCACATGCACTTTGATACTGGGTTAGATTATAAAGCAGCTGAGGCAAATATAACTGCACTTTTAGTTTGTTGATACACTACAGGGACCTATCTTCATAATGCCCTGGTCCTCACACACATAGGGAATGTCTGGTTCAATCAGGGTTTACCCCTCCTATGAGGACCGATCCGTTCCTCACAGCATGGTCTGCATACACACACACACACACACGTATATAATACACTTACCAGCAAAATACTTATTTTTTCAAGGTGAAGGCATGCATGGTAAAGATGCATGCATTGTAAACTCTGCAAAGTAATGTCATGCGGGGTTCAGCCGTCATTATAATGACTCCCCCCACCTTTTTTGGTAGACGCTACTCCGTGTTTCTCTTTTCATGTGAAGTGTATGTTTCTTTTGCTTTGTGTTATTATAAATATGTTTATTTTGGTTAGTGTCATGTTTTAAAGTTTAATTTTTTATACTATTAATATTAATGTTTATATATATTTTTAATGAATATTTATTTTAAAGTAAATTATTTGTTTAATATGTATTTATTGTTAATTTTTATTTGCTAATAGTTTTTGTTGAAATGTATTTATGAAAACTTTGTTTATATTTGTTCTATTTTTTAAATAAGGGGTATTTGGTTAATTTGTTTTTGCTTAATTTTAGCGATATTGCTGTTGTGTTTCCATATTTTTGTTATTGTATCTAGTTATTTAAAGAATACAATATTCCTATTTTCAATGTTTGTGTTTACCACATTGTTCAAAATAGATATTTTGTAAAGTGATATTTTTGTCAGCGATATATATATATATTTTTTAATGATATTTTTTGAGAGTTTAATGTAGTTCCTATATTCCCTCTGTGCATTGGAATAATATATACTAAAGAATTGACGTAGGACTTAGGTCGACTAGGTTTCTATCGAATATATTAGCTAGCTGGCATTTACAATTAGTGCCGGTAAGCTCAGAGGTCACTAGAAACTTTCTTGAATAAACAAGTAGAGATTAGTTTCTGACAACCACATAAACATGACAACTTTGTTTCCCCAAGATAAAACGTATCTTCAGAGTCGTGGAAACAATAGATAGATATTTCACTCAGTCAATCATGCATGCTTCATTTCACCAGAGGTGCAGAGAAATAGAGAGACGGGCGTTTTCAATAAAAAGTATTTATTGAACAGTCTTCTTTCTCATGCAGAAGAAATGAACTGCTACAATCGTAATACTGGCTGTAATGCATACAGCAAGAAGAGTATTATAAAATAATACTGTAAAAGCATGGTATGGTTTCTAAGCCATAAAATACATACATAACTAACAATGACTAAAAGTACTCAACTGGTGCTTCTAAAATACGCCTACCCCGATGTACCTAACCTAGGTCTAGTACTAGGGAAGAAGTAAGTGAGGTGTAGCATAAGCTTAGTATTCTGTTGTCAATAATCTATCCAAGATTTCTCTTAAGGTCTAATCAGCTCCGTATCTTAGTTTAGAATGAAGGAGGTCTGGTATCTCTCTCTCAGGACTCGATTTCCCAACACCCCGCAAGGGGAGCTTGAAAACACTGGAGCTGGATTTCTCTGGAGGGAAAAGACAGCTTCTCACTCAGTGCGACTGCTGGAGGGTCGGCTTCCTTTGGCACTTGCTGCAGCGAGTTGTGTCCGGTAGGTAGATAGTCAAACTGCTCCAAACCGCCATGTGTTTGCTAGGGCAAGTGTGGGCATATTTATACCTTGAAGGTGCCGAGTTTGACATAAGGTTGGACATAATAACGTCATTAAAGACTCGCAGTTCTTTGAAAACTCCATGAGTTCTTGGACAAATTAATATTCAAGCAAGGGGAAGTCCCTGACTGCTGAAGGCGAGTTTTTCCAAGAAATCGTTGTGGATTTTCAGAACTAGTGGAAGTAGCCATGCCGTATTTGGACTGCATGGCTATGCCTATATAAGGACAAGGTGATTTATACCTATATATGGGCATGAATTGGGAACATTACACTCAGGTCCTAAAATGCTATACAGCAAGAGATGAATTTGTTTTCCAAGATATTATATCATAGATTCTAATGGCTTAATGCTAGGCATCGGGCACTTAAATGGCGCTGTTGACCTTGTGACATTTTTTACCTTTGAGCTTAGACAACTTTTTGGAAATTGAAACCTTCCAGCGGGACACAGCTACAAGCTGTAGCAGAAGAGCGCTCCATGAGGCCAGACATCATCACTGAGATGTCCTGGTGAATGGAATCTGCTGCTGTATAGAAGAAGATGCAAAAAGAACTGATGATGGACGGAAGAATGAAGCAAGAGCTACTGCATAGTCAAAGGAACTAGCAATGCACCTTGGACGGATCGACTGTTAGGTATCTCCTGGTCTTCTGTCAGTTCTTCAAGGTCTTTTTGTGAAATATTTTGAAAGGCACACGTTTTAGGGGCAGGCAGGAGCAGCACCTCTAACACCACTTTCCAGATTTCAACACCTGGGAGGCTCCCTTGGGGAGGGGTTAAGACTCACTCCAGCAGAGATTAGGTGCAGTGTTCAAGGTCTTTTGAGCTTGTTATTTTTGGTTTTTATTTTTTGTTGGGAGTTTTATATACTGCGAACTCGACCCGAAGGTATCAGAGTGCTTTATTTGAGCACCAATTGCGTTACAGATGGACACATTAATTTTTGTTAGGCACGGGGAGATTGCATGATTTACCCAGAATCACAGTATTTTGTGTGCCCCTGCCGAGACTTGAACCTTGTTCCCCAGCCTTGTGGTGGCAACTAGCCCTTGGACTCATGTCTGGAGGTCCTGCATTCATGAAAATGGCCCAGTTGTCTTTCAAGCAGCAAAGCAGACCTCAAGCAGCAGGGCAGTCCTGAGGTAGCAGCACAGCAGATCTCTGAGGAGCAAGGCATGCCTCAAGCAGCAGGGCAGTCCTGTGGTAGCAGCACGGATCTCTTAGGAGCAAGGCATGCCTCAAGCAGCAGGGCAGTCCTGTGGTAGCAGCACGGATCTCTTAGGAGCAAGGCATGCCTATAAAGATGGGCATCAGGCGTAGAAAAGGTTTGTGAAAAGTATATTTTTATTCATATACCACAAAACCCACAGGAACAGCTAGACCAACATCCCAACTCCTCCAGGACCAACCGTCTACTGCCCAACCACCAAACCCCCACAATTCTAAATGACATCAAACAATTCTAAGAATGACATAAGCATGTTCTACAGATGATCTCACAATATACAGATTGGCAATACAGAAAATCATGGAAATAAAAGAAATAGATGTGGCCTACTACCACATGTATCTTTTTACAAACGAAAGAACAAAAAAATAAATTAAACATCCAAAACATAATCATCAAACTTCTTGGGAATTTTAGAAATCCTCTTGGGTATTTTAGAAATCCTTTTATGAGAGTAGGAATCCAATAGAGAGGAGGACCCTGAGAACTCCTGCATGTTAGGGACAGAAACAGAGACAGGAACAGAAGAAGTTCCTGGACCCTCTCCTGAAACAACAATTTCAGGAGAAACAGCAGCATCAGAGCCAGCATCATGGGCAGACCCATCGATAGATACATCTGCAGCACGAGACACCTTACTTTGCAAAAGATCATTCCACACACAACCACCATCCTCATCTACAGCAAAAAAACGTTCTTGCCCAGGTTTGAGAAGAATAACTGAACCCTTGCTCCACCAACCCTTCTCAGAAAGAAAAACAGCAGAATCAGTAACTTTCTCCACCTGAAACGGGCTGGAAAATTTAGAAGAACCTTTACTAGATAAAGAAGGTTTCACCACACGAACCCAGTCACCAACCTTAATAATCTTATCTTTAGACTTGAGAGAGGCATCATGATAGATTTTGCCAGCCAAACGCGACTCACAAATGTTCTGTTTGACCTCACCAATAATGCTACGCATATCGACATCAGCCCTGACACCCTTGACAAAGTTAGGTCTTAAAACAGATTTAGCATGTCTACCTCTCATCAGTAAATAAGGGGAAAACCCTGTAGAAGAATTAGGAGTAACATGGTAACTCCACAGTTTCTCTTTCAAAAATGATAGAACATCCAATTTGCTCTCTAGAGCAGCCTGAATGCCCTCTTTAACAAACCTATTGGCCCTTTCAACTTGACCATTGGCCCTGGGACAATACAAAGGAGTGGTTTCAGATTTTACACCAAACTTTTCCAAAAAATCTTTCATTTTCTTGGAAACAAATTGCACCCCATTATCAGACAAGATGAGATTGGGAGCTCCTTCCAAACTGAAAATAAAACTCAAAAAATCAATGACAGCATCAGTATTGGGATGTTCCACAAAAGTGAAATAAATCCACTTTGAAAAATTATCTATGACCACAATAGAAAACCTTTTCTCCCTACCTAAACACTCAAAGGGACCGGAAAAGTCAATGGAAATCTTATCCCAAGGACCCACAGCACCCTCTCTGAGGGATAATGGTTGAGTCGAAACTTTCCAATGTTTATCAGCTCTAATGCAAACAGAACAATCATCAATAACCTTCTCAATACCAGAATCCATGCCAGGCCACCAGTAAAAGTTCTTGAGGATCTTCTTGGTGCCAGAAATTCCGGGATGACCAGCATGAGCAAGCTTGATAAGCTTGTTTCTTAAATCTTCAGGCGGAATAAACAGATCTTGACGTAACAAAATATTACCCTCAATGCTCAACTCATCGGCAATCTGAGCAAAACTCCTCAACTTATCCTCCAAATTCCTAATGGGTGGCCAACCCTCTCCAACAAATTTCTTGACTTTACTAAGCAGCACATCCCTGTCCATAGCTTCAAGCCAATCCTTCTCAGAAACACTAGATTCAAAGGAACTCACAGCATCAACTAGAGCAACAACACATTCATGCTGATCTAAAATGTCATTACTGTCTTCTTCAAAAGGAGGCAGTCTAGACAGACAATCAGCAGTAAAATTTTTACCACCAGGAATATGTTGTGTTTCGAAATTGTACTCCTGTAGTCTAGCAATCAGTCTGACTAGTCTGGATGACGCCTTACCACTCCTGACACCATCCATCATGAAAACAAGGGGTTTGTGATCGGTGACAAGGATAAAAGGCCTGCCCCACAAAAAACTCTTGAACTTTTCAACAGCCCAAACACAAGCTAAGGCCTCCTTTTCAATAGTACTATAGTGCTTCTCAGCACCACGAATAGCCCTTGAAATAAAAGAAATCACTCTTTCTCTACCATCCACCATTTGAGAAAACACAGCACCAAGGCCCACTGTGCTTGCATCCACAGTGACGAAAGATTTGCCCTGAGGATCAAAAGTCTTAAGACCAGGTGCTCTGGAAATGAGTTTTTTGACACTGGCAAAAGCCTCATCATGAACTTTGCTCCAAATAAATTGAACACCTTTTCTAAGTAGCTGTCTGAGAGGTTCTACCACTAGCGCATAACCTTTAACAAACCTAGAATAGTACTCTCCCAAACCTAAGAAAGAACGTAAGGTATCTTTGTCTTTGGGAGTGCTGATTTTATCCAAGGTATTGACTAAATCCTCTTTGGGAAAAATGCCATCAGCCGTGATACGATGTCCTAAGTAATTCAGCTCTTCAACCAAAAATTTGCACTTGTCTTTGCTGACAGTCATACCTTTAAAGCCAAGAATTCCAAGAACCTTATTAAGAATAACATTGTGCTGATCACCTGTTTCTGCAAAAATCAAAATATCATCCTGGAATGATTGAACACCAGAAATGCCATGAAATAAATTCTCAATAAGCTTTTGGAATACACTAGCGGCGGATGCCAAACCAAATGGCATCCTTAAAAATCTGTATAAACCAAAGGGTGTAGTAAAAGTAGTAAGATCCTTGGAAGAATCATCAAGGAGAACCTGATGATAGGCAGATTTGAGGTCTATAATAGAAAAAAATTTGGCACCATTCACAGCTGACAACATGTCCTGAATGCGGGGTAAAGGATGTGTGTCAACAATAATATTCTTATTGAGAGACCTCAAATCAACACACAGCCTCAAATCTTGGTTCTTTTTGAGTGCCAAAACAATAGCTGACACCCACTCAGAACTATCCGTTGACTCTATAATGCCTTCAGAACATAAGGTATCAAGGTGGACCTTCAATTTCTCACGCATGCCTAGCGGAACTATGCGTACCTTATGTTGAACAGGAACTGCATTTTTCTTTAACTTAATTTTATGCATGTAGCCTTTGACCTGGCCAACAACATTTTTAAAAACATTAGAATGTCTTTTGAGAATCATATCAAGACTATATTTGTCCATGTAGACATTGTTAACATCAAAATCTCTGAGTTGCAGAGGACGTTCAGAACCAGGACACAAAATTACACCTAGTCTGCCTAAATCAAACCACCCAACTATGTTCTTACCATCAATGGCAACGTAAATCTTAGTAAAAATTTTCCTGGATTCAAATTCTAGTGAACTTTCAAAGTAACCTAACATGGTAATATCAAAGTTGCCGAAAGCCTTGGGGTTGATGTCAGATTTATGGAGATTCACGTTTTTCCAATTCTCTTTGAAAAACACATCAGATAAAATAGTAATCGGTGAACCCGAATCAGCCATGGCTTGGAGCGAAACGTCACCAATTAACACAACACCCAAGGGTGCCTTAAACGGTAGATTGATGTTGTTCACAGAATACTCAAAAATATTGTCATAGATAGCTAACATCATATTCTGCAAATCCTCTTCAACAACATCAATATTACTAACCATTGAATTAGAAGATTTTGAAAAAATTTTGGGTGCATGGCAAACAGAAGAAAAATGGCCAACTTTACCACAAGTAACACATTTCTTTTTGATAGCAGGACAGTTGGCATTATTGGCTAAATGTGTTTTGGAACCACACCTATAGCAAGAAAACTTATTATTAGAAACTTGTTTCAAACTCATCTTTCCTCTGTTGGGAAATTGCACAGTACAAACAGGTGAAATAGTTTTGGAACTTTCAGCAGATATGACTTTAGAGGACAAAATGGATCTCTCAACACCTTTGGCTAAATCAATAGCTTCACTAAGTGTCGGATTGCGACACGCCAAAAGTCTTTCCTGAACCTTTTTGGATTCGCATTCAAAAATTAACTGGTCTCTAATACAGTAATCAACAGTAGCACCATAGGCGCAATTAGCAGCTAGAACTCTTAAAGCAGCGACATACTCTTCAATAGTTTCATCAGGAAATTGCTTCCTTTTGTGAAAAGCATGTCTTTCAATAACGACATTAGGCTCATCTTGAAATTGTTTCTCCAATCTGGCTACGGCTTCTTTATAAGGGTTCCATCCTTCACCACCGCCAGTAGGTGGTGGAATGGGAATCAAGTTTTTAAAAATTTCAATGGCAGCAGAGCCCAAATAACTGAATAAGATGGCTTTAAGTCTTTCTGGAGAAAATTTAGAACCATCAATAGCTACAATGTAATTCTCAAAGCTTTCAAACCACTTCTTCCATTCCAATTTAGGCTTACCTGGAATTTGTAGGAAAATTGTGGGTTGATTACAGATTTGTGCATTAGCCATATTCTAAATGAATGGAGAAATGAAACCAAGTCAAAGGAGATATTGACAACGTTAATAGAATATGGTATAAATGCAAATGCGGAAATATGAAGTTGTAAAGCAATCAGGAGCCAAGTTCAAAATATCTGATAAGAAATCACCTTTCCAAACAGAGAATTAAATATGAGCTCACGTGAACAAGGAAATGTACCTCAAGAAGAAAAATAATGTTTTAAATGCAATCCAATTTAAAGTGTGCGCACCACTGAAAATGCGCTAAATATGTAACACAGATCTGCAATAATAGTAAAGATGAGGTGAACTATCCACGAAATGGTTAAAGTGTGCGCACCACTGAAAATGCGCTTGCAGTCATCAAGAGGATTGTAAAAGTGTGCGCATCACTGACGGTTAAAAATTTTTGTTTGCGCAAAACGGCTTGAAAAAATAATGAAAGGAGTAAGTGTGCGCGTCACTGATGTAGCGCTGTAATGAAGTATATATAAAGGAATCTCACCACAGTTCCAGTAAGCGTAGTGAAAAACACGCCGACACACAATACCGCTTTGAAGGTTGAAGCGACGAAGCGTGCTTGGTGAAATCACTGGAGCGCAGCGCTGACACGCACGAAAGTGATTGAAGATAAGATGGCCGCCCCACGTAGATGCGTGATGATGTCACTGGAGCGCAGTGTTGAAGCGCACAATGACGAAGAGCAGGCTTGGCAGAGCGCGCTGGAACTCCGAGGCACAGTTGAATTAACGGACAGATCAAAAGTGCCAGGAAGCTTAAAACAGGTACAATTACAGTAAAAATACCTTGTTTGTAGTAGAATTTTCGCCCGAAGGCTAGAATAAATTAAGAAAAATTGAGGAGAAGTCTTTGGGCTTGATCTCTGGATCGTGAAGAAAACGAAGTCCAGAAATTTCAATTAGCCGGCATGTTCAGTGGGTCTTGTTAAAGTTTCCCTCGTCGCCAATATAAAGATGGGCATCAGGCGTAGAAAAGGTTTGTGAAAAGTATATTTTTATTCATATACCACAAAACCCACAGGAACAGCTAGACCAACATCCCAACTCCTCCAGGACCAACCGTCTACTGCCCAACCACCAAACCCCCACAATTCTAAATGACATCAAACAATTCTAAGAATGACATAAGCATGTTCTACAGATGATCTCACAATATACAGATTGGCAATACAGAAAATCATGGAAATAAAAGAAATAGATGTGGCCTACTACCACAATGCCTCAAGCAGCAGGGCAGGCCTGAGGTAGCAGCACAGCAGATCTCTGAGGAGCAAGGCATGCCTCAAGCAGCAGAGCAGTCCTGTGGTAGCAGCACGGATCTCTTAGGAGCAAGGCAGACCTCAAGCAGCAGGGCAGTCCTGAGGTAGCAGCACAGCAGATCTCTGAGGAGCAAGGCATGCCTCAAGCAGCAGAGCAGTCCTGTGGTAGCAGCACGGATCTCTTAGGAGCAAGGCAGACCTCAAGCAGCAGGGCAGTCCTGTGGTAGCAGCATGGATCTCTGAGGAGTAAGGCATACCTCAAGCAGCAGGGCAGTCCTGAGGTAGCAGCACAGCAGATCTCTGAGGAGCAAGGCATGCCTCAAGCAGCAGGGCAGTCCTGTGGTAGCAGCACGGATCTCTGAGGAGCAAGGCAGACCTCAAGCAGCAGGGCAGTCCTGAGGTAGCAGCACAGCAGATCTCTGAGGAGCAAGGCATGCCTCAAGCAGCAGAGCAGTCCTGTGGTAGCAGCACGGATCTCTGAGGAGCAAGGCATGCCTCAAGCAGCAGGGCAGTCCTGAGGTAGCAGCACGGATCTCTGAGGAGCAAGGCAGGCCTCAAGCAGCAGGACGGTCCTGTGGTAGCAGCATGGATCTCTGAGGAGCAAGGCATGCCTCAAGCAGCAGGGCAGTCCTGTGGTAGCTGCACGGATCTCTGAGGAGCAAGGCAGACCTCAAGCAGCAGGGCAGTCCTGAGGTAGCAGCACAGCAGATCTCTGAGGAGCAAGGCATGCCTCAAGCAGCAGGGCAGTCCTGTGGTAGCAGCACGGATCTCTGAGAAGCAAGGCAGGCCTCAAGCAGCAGGGCAGTCCTGAGGTAGCAGCACAGCAGATCTCTGAGGAGCAAGGCATGCCTCAAGCAGCAGGACGGTCCTGTGGTAGCTGCACGGATCTCTGAGAAGCAAGGCAGGCCTCAAGCAGCTGGACGGTCCTCTGTGGGGCCACACTGTCCTTCTAAAGTCTTCCACAGGTTCAGAAGTGTACTGAAGAGGTGTCCTACTGGTGCAATATGTATACCCGTACCAAACTTCAAGCGGGGGAATTTCCTATGCTACCCCCACTTTGCGTCCTGGAAAGTTGTTCCCTTACCCTACCAAGGATCCCAGAAGTCTGGGGAGATAAACATTCAAGTTCCTTAGTGATGTGTTTGAGGCAGCACTTTGAAGTGTAGGCGGGCAGAGAACAGCTGCACCTCCCAGCCATCCTGGCAAGAATGGCCCAACCTGCCAACACCTCGTCTCTTTGTGTCTCACTGAGAGGAATGCACAAAGCCCAACAGCTGAGCTATTTGCAATCATGTGACAGAGGACACTGGCAGCAGGCACCAAATGCTCTACCCCTCTGCTCTGCTCTCCCCCTCTGCTCTGGCATTACAGCTAGAGCGAGCTGTTGACATTGGAACTGGGTAACTCAGATCCAGGCCTGAACGTTGGCTCAACATTCTGTGATTCTGGGCAATTCACTTACAGGCACATGCATCAATATTGATTTTTGCGATTCCTTAATTGCGAAAAATGAGAAATCGCAATTAAGGAATTGCAAAATGCAATGCATCAATAAATCGCTAAATAAATTGCGATTTCTTAATATTCCTTAATTGCTACTCGCAAATTGCGAGTCGCAATTAAGGCCTAGAGGCCCATAGGAATGAATGGGAAGACATTCTCAATTTGCGATTAGCAATTAGCGAATCGCAAATTGAGAATGCGATTTCAAGGGTGCAAGGGTGTCCAAAGGACACCCTGTTGAACCCCTGAAATCAATCTGTGCACATATGTTGTGCACACACATGCCCTAAGGGCATGTGTGCACAACATGAAACTTTGAAAAATGCACAAAAGTGCATTTTTTTAAGTTTCCGCAAATTACCATGAGGTTCAACTGATGAAGCAAAGCTTCGCATATTTTGCGGCTTGCCGAAGTCAAGAACCTCGTTTATGTGTAATAAGGTAACAAATGTATGTTTTACTAACGTTTATTTTTGTTTGGGCAAAGTTTACGAAGCTTGCCTATGTGTATTTCTAATGCATTTAATCCGTGTCCTTTAATATGGCCGCCGCTTGTATTTTAGTTACTGCGCATGCGTCAGCCACACTCACGTGTCCTGACGCGTCTGCAGAAGTGGAGGGAAATTTATGCGCATGCGTAATACATAGCTTATACTGCTCGTGCAGTTCGCTCGTGTCATTGTTTTCATGTAGCTAACATTTAGTCTGCATAAGTATATTTCTTGATGATAAGTTAGAAGTACAAACCCTGTGATGTGTTTTCATGATGACATTATTATGTATTAATTTGTTTTCGCTTACTTTTCATGTACCGCGGGGAATGGGGGTCTGAGAGAGGAGAGCCATATTGGAGGTCCCTTCTGCGCCTGCGCAAACTCTGAGGCACAGTGGACCTTGACTGATGGAACACAGCCAGTTGGCAGTGATGTGCAAGATGTTCCTGAGAAAGTCACCTCTGCCCTGCGAGAACAGCGAATGTGGCTCCTTATATGTTACAATGTAATATTGTGCTACTGTTTGCCGTGTAGCTTCTCATGGGAACCCCAATCTTAATAGGCGGTACCCAAGTATGCAAATACAGGCTTGAAATATTGTATTGTGATTGGTGTGTTACCCAAATCCTACCTTAGGACCAATCCGAATTGAGGGATTCTGACACTTTGCAACATTGGGGGGTGGTACACTGCCCCAAAACGTATATCTACCCTGGGTTCACCTAGGGAATCGTCCGACTTGTCTGGTTTAGCTGACCTGTCACTGACCCATCGTACTCAATAGGTGACTGAAGATACAGAGAGCTGCAGAGCACTCTGTCCGAATTTGACCATAGACTAAGGTTTTACTGAACCTTAAAGTGCTGGCGAAGCACTTTGCTGGGAGTTCGCCGACCCAATCGGGGTCTTGATCGATAGCTGCAGAGCGGGTGGAGCGCAGGCGTTGCTTCCGAACTGTGGGTTCCGGTCCTGTCCTGAGTGGTCCTGTCCTGAGGGTTTGCTGTCCTGTCCTGAGGTCCTGTCCTGATTCCTAATCCGAGGGTATCCTGTCCTGTCCGGGGTGTCCATTCTGCACCTGTTGTCCTTTGAGGGGTATCCTTCCTTGAGGGTTTCCTGTCCTTAAACTGACCCGTGGCCAGGGTTTGGTTTCCACACCAGTCTAGGTAAATACTGTTCTAAGTTCTTTAAACTTGCACCTTTCTATATTTCTACCTTTGCTTTAATAAAGCGATACCTTGGCATATGTTATTTTTCCATGTCTTTCCGCAACTATTGAAAGTCATTTGCATTTTCTCATAAATTTGTTCTTATGTCTTCTCACTTGCTAGAAATTATATTTTGCATTGCAGTTTGTCATTTTCTGATATGGTCTAGAACCTCCTTACCTAGACTGTTCAAAGGCCCGTTCACTTTAAGTTTAGCGTGTTACTCTTTATAGGCCTTCCTATAGTTACCCATGCATAGTCTGTCCATGCTTGAAGATTTTGAGATTGTGTAGTATTCTTCATTTATATTCCATAGCAATTTTCAATGATTACCCTGTCATTATTTCTCTATAGTTATATCATTTACATTTTACTAGTCATTGAATGTCTCATTCTCGTGTATTTGATGCAAGAAAACAATGAACTTTAGATAAACATTTTAAAACTTCCCGTTGTCCGTGGTCATTTCAACAGTATTGAATGTTATTGGTTGGGTTTGTATTTTGCTGCCTTTCCTTTTACAGCTAGCTCCCTGATTCATTGTGGTCATTAGGTACCCGCATCGGTGGATGGTAAGTCGGGTGCACTGAGAAACAAATAGTAGGGAACACACACAAATTGGTAGAGCTCGTGAAGTCACCTGGTCAATATATGGTGATTTTGAAAGTATATGGGCCCTGAAGCCGGAAAACGGCGAAAATTATTGGTCGGGTGGCCTCGCGCGCTCTATCAGTTTTTCTGGTAAGCAGAGGATGGTTAGGGACTAGCTAAAGGTTGGGCAGGATTAGTTAGACTAGTTGAGTCGGAAGCTGCTAGTACATTAATGCTGCTAAAAGAGCGGCTGTTCTAAGAGACCTGATCAATCTCTTGTGAATACGCATGAATAATATCTTGTTAAAACAATTCATGAATTGCTGTATTGTTATTATTCTTGTTCTTATATTGTTATATGTATTAATCCATGCGTTTGTCAACCGTTTAGTTTCTTGTTGTCCGAACTCCCCGGGGAATTGAAAGGGCAAGTGGTGCATAGAATCCATTGTCCTGAGGTCACAGGCTCGAGGAAAGTTAGGTGCAGGTTAAGATAACCGGGAAGCACTAACTAGGGTTTTCTGAATACATGTGTGAATAAATGTCAGTAACGGGGTTCATTGGCAAAATTCCCATAGTGGCGTAACCTAGTAAGGGTCACATCGGAAGAGTAGCAGGTTCCTCGGAGCTAGCGTGAAAGCAGAGGGGTCCGCTGGGAAACCTTAGACTCGGAACATATCCCGGAAAGAAGTGGATGAGTTTAGGGGAATAACAGGTTCACCGATGCTAAAGTGAAGGGTAGGCGGAAGAGATCTACTCGCAGAGTGTGAAAAGTAAATGGAAGTAGTTTACTTGCAGTAAAATAATTCTTTCTCTGTCTAGACACTTGAGCACTGTGGCGAATGTGTATTCGTTGTAAAATAACCAAGCACTGAGCACTTTAAAAGAAAGAAAGTTTCCGTTACCTTGTGAAGGGAGCGAGCCAGTCGCGAAGCGCCTCTGACTTCACTCTGTGCCGCGCTGGGATTGGTGGAAGCAGCGGGCGGGTAGCGGAGCTGGAATTGTAAAGGAGGGGTGAGCGCCGGAGCGTGGGAACTGTCTCACGAAGGGGCCGCGCACCCATTGGCGGAGATTATTTAGAGTTGCGCACCCATTGGTTGCACGGGTTTCTGAAGCGCGTTCTGATTGGAGGTAGTTTGTAAACAAAGTTTAGCGTAGAAGTCGTATGTGGCACTCGCAGACTACAGGCACTCGACCTGATCCAAGACACCTAGGGTTTGAAAGGGATCAGTGGAAGACTAATAGATACGATATTATGTACGGAACAAAGAGAAAAATGTCCCTTATAAGTAAGGTGAAAAATTATTTCAAAACGGACAAACCGATTAAATCTAGAGAAGGTGTTCTTGTCCCCCCACCCAATACTCCTGCCTCATTCATGATGTTTGACCGAGGGTACAACACCTGTGTGTGGTTGGAGAATTGGGTGAAGTATACAAAAGATGACGGAGTATTGGCTTTTCCGTTAGAAGGCACTTTCAATGGTAGGATCTTATTTAATTTAAGAACCCGAATGAATGAACTGCATCCCAGACCGAGACTAACGCAGTATGAAGCATTAGAGGAATGGGAAATAGAGGCTTTTGAAAGAGAAAGACCCCGAATGGACAAAGGACTGACCAAATGGTACCCCAGGCAAAAACAGGAGTCCAGGGATAAAAGGATGAAGCAGTGGAGGCAGAGTATGATTGTTGAGGGTCTGTTTCCCATGATGCCGGCATGTCATAATCCTGCAGCAGGTGAGAAAAGTACCGAAAAGTGTAAGCATTGGGGGGCCCTTGGGGAGTCAGATGATGAATTGTTAGATGACATCTGTACCAGAAGTCCGCCACCTTATAATGAGGGGGCCCGTCCTTCCAGTGTAGGAGATGCTCCCCGTCGCCATTTCCTAAAGGAAGAAGACCGATCCCTAGGACTGGGAGGGTGTGGTCAGGTATTGCCCTATTTTGAGAAACCAGAACCGGCGGAAACAAGGGATATATATCCCAAAGTGCCCGCAAGCCAGGAAGAAAAATATTCACGCACGAAAGTTTTCTTTCCCAAAACCCTGTATGAAAGCGAAGAGAAACCATCGAGTTCAGGACTGCCTTTTGTTCAACCTCCATCAATCAATCAATCATGGACATTTATATAGCGCACTACTTACCCGGAGGGTCTCAAGGCGCTTGGGGGGGGGGGGTGCTGCTACTGCTCGAACAGCCAGGTCTTGAGCTTCTTCCTGAAGGAGAGGTGGTCTTGGGTCAGGCGCAGGTCGGTCGGGAGGGAGTTCCAGGTCTTGGCGGCCAGGTGGGAGAAGGACCTTCCTCCTGTTGTCGATCTTCGGATGCGGGGGACGGCGGCGAGGGCGTGACTGGCTGATCGGAGGTGGCGTTTGGGAGCGTAGAAGTTGATGCGGTTGTTGAGGTAGCTCGGGCCTTGGTCGTGTAGGGCTTTGTGTGCGTGGGTGAGGAGACGGAAGGTGATTCTCTTGTTGACGGGGAGCCAGTGCAGGTCTCTCAGATGTCCGGAGATGTGGCTGCGTCGGGGGATGTCGAGGATGAGTCTGGCTGAGGCGTTCTGGATCCGCTGGAGTCTCTTCTGGAGCTTGGCGGTGGTTCCGGCGTAGAGGGCGTTGCCGTAGTCCAGTCGGCTGGTGACGAGGGCCTGGGTGACCGTCTTCCTGGTCTCGGTGGGGATCCACCGGAAGATCTTTCGTAGCATGCGCAGGATGTTGAAGCATGACGAGGAGACGGCGTTGACTTGTCTGGTCATGGAGAGGGAGGAGTCCAGGATGAAGCCCAGGTTGCGTGCGTGGTCTGTCGGTGTGGGTGCGGTGCCCAGGGCGGGGGGCCACCAGGAGTCGTCCCAGGCGGAGGGCGAGGAGCCCAGGATGAGGACTTCCGTCTTGTCTGAGTTCAGTTTCAGGCGGCTGGTCGTCATCCATTCGGCTACATCTTTCATCCCTTCGTGAAGGTTGGCTCTGGAAGCGGCGGGGTCGTTGGTCAGTGAGAGGATCAGCTGGGTGTCATCGGCGTAGGAGATGATGTTCAGGTTGTGTTGGCGTGCGATGGGCGCGAGGGGGCTCATGTAGACGTTGAAGAGGGTGGGGCTCAGCGAGGATCCTTGAGGGACGCCGCAGATGACTTCGGTGGCCTATGACTTGTACGGTGGTAGGCGGACTCTCTGTGTTCTTCCGTCGAGGAAGGAGACGATCCATTCCAGTGCCTTTTCCTGAATTCCGACGTTGCTGAGGCGCTGCACTAGGGTGCGGTGGCAGACAGTGTCGAATGCCGCGGAGAGGTCTAGGAGGATGAGGGCCGCTGTTTCTCCGTTGTCCATCAGGGCTCGGATGTCATCGGTGGCAGCGATCAGAGCGGTCTCGGTGCTGTGGTTGGCTCGGAAGCCAGACTGTGAGGGGTCGAGGGATCCATTCGTCTCGAGGAAGGCGGCCAGCTGTTTGTTGACGGTCTTCTCGATGACTTTGGCTGGAAACGGGAGGAGCGAGATGGGGCGGTAGTTCTTGAGTTCGGTGGGGTCCGCTGTTGGTTTCTTAAGTAGAGCGCTGAGTTCGGCGTGCTTCCAGCTCTCCGGGAAGGTGGCGGTGTCGAAGGAGGTGTTGATGATGTCCCGCAGGTGGGGTGCGATGACAGCGTCGGCCTTGTTGAAGACGTGGTGAGGGCACGGGTCGGTCGGAGATCCGGAGTGGATGGAGTTCATCATGCGGACGGTGTCATCGGTGCTGATCGGAGTCCAGGCGCGGAGGGTGGTGGTGGGTGGCGTTGCTGCGGTCTTTGTGTGCGATGGTTGACTACTGAAGCTGTTGTGTATGTCTGCGATCTTGTTGTGGAAGTAGGAGGCGAGGGAGTTGCAGAGGTCTTGCGATGGGGTGATGTCGTTGTTACCGGCGTTGGGGTTGGAGAGCTCCATATGAGGAAGAGCGCAGGTCCTTTAACACCGGAACCTTGTTCCCAAAACCGAATTATGGTGGGGGACCAAGTGAAACGCATCCTACTGCCCCGAGTTTTACTCCTCCATTGACCCCACAGATATTACATGACACGACTTTAAGAAGGATACTAGTGGAAAAGGAGCAAGAGGCTCTAGCTAGGCAAAGGACAGAAATAATTCAGAAAATCTCCCAGTTAAATACCAGTCCTGAGGCGTTGACCATTCCAGTAACTATTGGACCAGTGGTTCCGTTATACGGAAATGGTCAGGGAAATCCGATTACTCCAGTTATGACCCCAGTCATGGCACCCCCGAGACAGGAACCGATAATCATAGATGATCAGTCCAGTGAGTGCGAGTCTGAAGTTGCTTTCTTGGACTTGCCAAACAAACAGACCGGAAAGGGAATGCAGCAGAGGCATAACCCTTTTAATGCGAAAGAAATTAAATTAGAATCAGCAACAGGTACTAGGAGTGTGTCTTTGGTAACTCCGGATGAAATTGAAAGTTGGAGTCGCGAACTAGAGAAACAGACTCCGCAAACGAAACCTTTAGACCTCTACAAGCTGAGGGTAGAAATAGAAGAATGAATGGCAGGAAATGTGGGGTTGGATCGATTGAATACCTACTCTGAAGAAGAATTGTCGTTTATGTGTAAAAGCTTTACAAGAAACACCAGAGTGCTCCACGAAAAACTGACAGACACCGCAGCCAGTATGGGGGTAGATATTTCAAAATCCAAGCCCTTGCAGAAACCGTACAGAGCAGACTTCTCAGACAAAGATATAGAACACCTGAATGTGGCAGGGAAAAAGTTGCAGATAAAAGAATTATTGGGGGTACTGCAAAAATGGGGAGATGTGGAAAGATGGAGAAGCAGGTGGGCGAGAAAGAAAGAAGAGGCTCGCTCCCGACAAGTGACTCCTGAGTTTGCTTTAAGGGAGGTAGAAAAACCTGAGCAGTTATGCCCCATGCGCGAAGTACCTGGAGGGAAATATGTGCATGTCCCTTGGTCCAGACAGGATATTGTGTCCTTTACGAATGATTTTCCAAAATTACGAGAGAAACCAGTAGACTGGTACAGGCAGGTGGAAAGGTTCGTGAAGGTACAGAAGTGTCTGTGGAAAGACCTGGATGGGTTTTTCGACATTGTGGTTCCGGTAGATTTATGGACCCAGTGTAAAATAGCCATAGACTGGCCTAGTGAAGAGTACCCAAGGAATAAAGAAACAGGGGAGCCATCGAAGGATGTCATGCGAAAATATGAGCAGGTAATTCAGCATTTGAAAGAAAAGGTACCTGCAAAGGAAACTGATTGGACCAAGATAGATAGAACCACGCAAGAAAGAGATGAGACAGTGCACTCCTTCTATGAGAGGTTATTGCAGGTGTTCAAAACATACAGTGGTATTGATAACATCGAGATGAAAGACATGACGCATTTTATTTACAGGTTTGTAAATGGTTTAAGACCCGAAATTTGTCAGTGGATAAAAGATAATAAAATCTGTTGGCAAACAAAAAAAATGGATGAGGTCCTGCGGTACGCAAAGTACTGCGAGGACGAGATGGCAGAAAAGAAAAAGGCCCTGAAGGAGAAGGTGATGTGGGCTCAAGTGAAGCTCGCAGAACAGCAGGAAAAACAGTTGAGTAACATGGTTAAAAATGCTGAGAACAAAAGTCCTGGAGGTGGGGGTGGAGGAAAGCCCCGGCCCAAATTTAGCAGGGAAGAGGCTATGAAGAAATTTCCCTGCCATCAGTGCGGCGAAATTGGACACTGGCGTAACGAGTGTCCCTATTTACTAGATGATAATGCCAAAACCCCTGATTTAACTCCACAGACGCAGAAAGAAAGACCAAGAAAGACTCAACCACAGGTAAAAACAGTTCAGGTGCCCCGAGCACCAAAGCAGGTATACAGGGGAAAACAGGCAGAGGGTGAGGAGATAGAAGTTTGGGAAAGTGGTGAGAACAGAAATACAGCAACTTCGCAGTATCTGCTGAATGATACCTTCCTTTGTAATGATCAGTACTGACGGGGCCTGAGAGGGGAGGACGAGGAGTGCGTACTTGGCGCTTCCTTGCCGGTAGACCAGTCTGGACCATACATTGAAGGAAAGGTTGACGGGAATGATGTCACCTTTCTGTTGGACACTGGCGCTACCCGTTCTACTGTAAGAACAGTGGACGTTCCAAACCTACCCCTCTCGGGAGAAAATATCCAAGTAGTAGGTGTATCTAATCAATTGATTAGTACTCCTGTTACCGAACCCATGGAGATTTCAATTGGAAATTTTAAACAAATGCATAGGTTTGTCGTCTGTGACACCAGTCCAGTGAATCTACTGGGTCGTGATTTGCTGTGCAAAATGAACTGTACCATCTTTTGCACACCAAAAGGTGTTGAAATTCAGACCCCGGATGAAGATGGCATTTATAAACTATTGTTGCTCAGACCTGACTCAGAAATTAAACGATTGACCCTGCAAGACTTGCCCAAAGAACTCCAAGAAGCAGTAAAGCCAGAAGTGTGGGACTTCACTGGAAAAGATGTAGGATTAATGAAGGATGTAGACCCCATACAGATAGCCATCAAGGACAATGCAGTATACCCTAACACTAAGCCCTACCGAATGAATGCTGAAGTGAAAGCCGGTGTCACTCTGGAAATACAAAAATTACTAGAAGGAAACATCATACAGGAAGTGATGAGTAGCCCATGCAACTCACCGATTATGGGTATCAAGAAGCCTAGTGGCAAGTACAGGGTAGTGCAAGACCTGAGAAAGGTAAACAAAATTGTAGTTCCCTGTTGCCCTATTGTCCCGAACCCAGCAGTGATATTGTACCAGATTCCTTGGGATGCTGAGTGGTTCACTGTGATTGATTTGTGTCATGCATTCTTTTCGATACCCCTGCACCCCAACAGCAAATTTCTTTTCTCATTTGCCTTCGAGGGTCACGTGTATTGCTGGAACCGGGTCCCTCAAGGGTATACAGAGAGCCCCTCTATCTTTAATCAGATCTTGAAAAAATGTCTAGAGACTTTGATCTTACCTGGGAACTCTGTCCTAGTGCAGTACATAGACGACCTCCTGCTGGCGTCTAAAAGTCATAGGGACTGTGTAGTTGACACCATTGCCCTACTAAATCATCTGTGTGAGAAAGGGCATAAAGTGGCCCCTGACAAACTACAGTTCTGTGCTAAATCAGTGAAATATCTAGGACACCAGATAGAAAAGGGTGTCAGAAAAGTCACATCAGAAAGAGTGAGAATAATTCAAAAGATGCAGTTGCCCCGTACTCAAAAAGACATCAGAATGTTCCTGGGTGTACTAGGATACTGCAGGCAGTGGATTCTGGGATTTGCAGTCTTAGCCAGGGCTTTGATAAAAATGACCAAGAGAGGAATGCCAGATATTGTAGAATGGGACGATGAAAGCCTAATGGCCTTCACAAGACTGAAAAACTGTCTGTGTACAGCCCCTGCGTTGGGAATGCCAGATTATTCTAAAGAGTTTGCCCTATTCTGTGACACTCGCGATAATTGCGCATTGTCAGTCCTAACTCAAGAACATGGCACGACCAGAAGGCCTGTGGCCTATTTTTCTGCCACCTTGGACCCAGTAGCTGCTGGGTTACCAGGCTGTCTGAAAGCAGTAGCTGCTACCTGCGCAAGTTTAGAACAGAGTGAGTCCATTGTCATGGGACATCCTGTGACTGTGTATGTTTCACATGGAGTGGTAATTCTATTGACCAGAACCAAAACGCAGTATCTCACCCCTAGTCGGCTGACTAAATACGAGAGGATTCTTGTGGGTGCAGCAAATGTAAGCATTGTTAGGTGCGGTATTTTGAACCCTGCCACTTTACTCCCAGACCCCCTGGAAATGGAAGGTGGGGATGATGATGAACATGACTGCATTGATCTGACAGAATTCAGCACCAAACCACGCCCAGACATAAAAGAAACGCCATTGCCTGAACATGATAAAGAACTGTTTGTAGATGGTTCCTGTCTAAGACATGAACTAGGAGGCCTGAGTGCTGCCTATGCAGTAGTCTCCTTAACAAAAATTGAAGAAGCAGGTTACCTATATAACATAAAGTCTGCACAAGTAGCCGAATTGATTGCTATGATAAAAGCTTGCCAAATTGGGAAAAATCTACGCATAACAGTGTATACTGACAGTCAGTACTGTTATGGTGTTGTGCATGACTTTGGCCAATTGTGGCTACAGAGGGAATTCCTGACTTCCTCAGGTACTCCCATTCGAAATGGAAAAGTTGTTCATGACCTTTTAGAGGCCATCCAGTTACCCAAGGAACTGGCAGTGGTAAAATGCGTTGCTCATAAGAAGAGCATGGACAAAGTAACACTGGGAAACGATTATGCTGATCGAGTGGCCCAATGGTGCGCCAGAGATCACTATATCGTTAATCCTAAACGAGGGGGAATCGGAGCCAGCTGCCAACTTCAAGTGTTTGAAGAAGTGCCTTCTTGGGATGAAGTGAGAGAGTGGCAGGAGGCGGCCCCTTGGCAAGAAAGAGAGAAATGGAAGGAGGATGGGTGTAGACCGAGACGTGTGGATGGTGTCATCTTAGGCCCAACTGGTATGCCTGTGTTACCCCGACACTTGCTTGGCACAATGGCAAGATTAATACACGAGGGATCACACATTGGTAGGGATGCCATGATTCTGGTATTTCAACAGACTTGGTACAGTAAGAAGTTCAGGAAAGTAGCAGAGTCCCTCTGCCAGAGGTGCCTGTCATGTCAACAAATGAACCCAGGCAAGAGGACAATGGTTGAACTGAGCAAAATTGGGAGATCAGGGGGTCCCTTTGTAAGGATACAGATTGATTTCATCACCATGCCCCGTTGTGAAGGGAAGCGATATGTCCTTGTCATTGTTTGTGTATTTTCAAAATGGGTAGAAGCTTACCCTACTCCCCAAAGTGACGCACTGACAGTAGCGAAGTGTTTACTAAAAGAACTGATACCTAGATTCGGGGTGCCATTCATTATTGAATCAGATAAGGGTGGACATTTTCAGAATGAAATACTGGCTGAACTCTGTAAGGCCTTTGGAATAAGGCAGAAACTTCATTGTGCATACCACCCAGAGGCTTCTGGAATAGTGGAGCAAGTAAATGGAACTATCAAAAACAGACTAGCAAAGCTGACTGATGCAACTGGCATGACCTGGGTGAAGGCCCTGCCCCTGGTCCTGATGGGACTGAGAAGTGTTCCTGACCGCAAGACAGGCCTAAGTCCTCATGAAATAATTATGGGAAGAGTGATGAGACAAGCATGGGTGCCAGGAAGCAAACTGTTGAATATTACTGGTGATTTGGTGCTTGAATACTGCAGAAGATTGGGTGACCAAGTGCGTTCTATCTCTCGCCAGATTGGAGACGACGGCATCCTCAATCCAACGACTCCTCTCCACAACTTGGTTCCAGGAGACTGGGTCAAAATAAAGAAGCACACTCGGTCAAGCTGTCTGGCACCAAGGTGGGGAAAGAAACGCCAAATAATCCTGGTAACAACCACTGCAGTGAAGTGTGCAGGCATTCCCCAGTGGATCCACGCTGGCCACACCCAGAAGGTATTACCAGACGAGGAACCTGAAGAAGAAGGGCGTCCAGCAGAGGACTCTGCAGGAGCCAGACCAGAAGTAGCTGACAACGAACAGCCCAGCACCAGTCAAGCTGCAGGAACAGCAGACGTTGGCCCAGGAGTAGTTGACTACGAACTGCCAAGAATCCAGCCTGCTGAAGAGGTCCAGGAAATTGAGCCAGGAGTAGCTGATGACGAGCTGCCAAGCATATGGCCAGAAGAATGGATACCATTGATTGATCTGACCGAGGATCCCATCCGAACAAGAGAGCGACTTTGTGAAGGTAGAGAGTGGACTAGTCAGGAGAAGCAAGGCACAGGCGAAGAACCTCAGCCGCTTGAGATTCACATCAAAACTGAGGAAGGAGAAGGTCAGACAGGGACAGAACAGGTGTTCGATACACCTCCACTCACTCCTGATGTGGATAAGGGACAGCTTAGACATAGAATAATAGTTCGAGCAGAAGAAAATCAAGAGATCGAAGTGCTTGAACAGGATCAGATAGAGTTAGAAGAACGGGTTCAGGAAACAGAAACAGAAACAGAAACAGAGACAATCGAAAGCCAAAAACAAAATGTTCCTGAACAAGGCCAGATTAGTAACCAGGCAGAAGAACTAGATGCTAGCCCTGGAACTAGCCAGATAGGGGAAGAAGAAGAAAGTGAAGCAGAATTGCCACAAGCTAGAGAGAACAAGAGGATAAGAGAGGAAAGCGAAGTCCAAGTACCAACTAAGAGACACAAGAAAAGAAACAACCTTGAGCCTAGGTTCGTAAAGAAATTGAGGCTAAGGATAAAGACGGTGGAAGAAAAACGTGCAGAAGCAAGGAGAAGTGCACGGATAGCAGAGCAAGAAGAAAACTCTTCCAAAAGAAGGAGTGAACGAATAAAAAGACAAAACAAAAAGTACAAGTCACCTGAATGGACACTCGTTTTGGAAGAACTTGAAGATCTTGATATAACTGACGTAAGCGACGGAGAGCCCGTCCCTGAGTACTCTGCTGAAGAAGAAGACGAACCACCGTGAATTTGCACAAAGTAAGCTCGTTGTGTAAAGACACAAAGAGGGGTCGAGAAACTTCTTCTGAGCCAAAATGTCTGATTCAACTGTGAATGGTAGACCTAGTTGCAGTCGTTGCAAGACGTGCTGCAAGGTGTGTATATGTAGTATAGTAGTACTGATAGTGATCTGGATAGGACTAACAATCTTTATACCGTTTACTGTAAGTAAAGATACTAACATTGTCCCTACTGAAATTGTAAATACTGACAGTGAGGAGTTGACAACACAGAGTGTAGCGAGACATGAGAGAGCACTGAGACAAACAAAACAAGACTTAGAAGCATCAGATGAGGGAGGACTACATTATCATGGAATTAAGAACAGGACACACTTAAATGTTTTTGCGAACTTGTTAATACACTATGTAGAGACTATGAAAATTGAAGATTGCTATGTCTGCATGAAGCTACCTACTTCTGTAGCTGAAGGCGTGACATACCATCACTTGCCATTGACATATGGAATCTCCTGTAGCATTTTAGCTAGTTTATTTTACAAAAGAGGACCGTTACAGTACTATTACTCTAACAATGACGTGATCTTTTCTGAACTTCCTATACGTGGGAACTTGAATCCTGTACATACCAAAAGCGACACCATAAGATATATGGGAGACTACTTTTTGACTATAGGTAACATTGACATAGCTGATGCACACAGAGATAACTTGACTTGTTCTTTGCGTGAACAGGAAAAGATGTTCCTGAACATGGCAGAGAAAAGGAGGATTAAAATACAAAAGAAGGCTAATGACGAAAGTCAGAAAAAGCCAAAGTGGGCTGAGAACATGGAAGGCACCTCAAATGGTGGGGCGGGACCTGCTCTGTTGCTGGATTTTGAAAAGAAAGGCAAGCTATGTCTTCACCGCGAGAAGACTAGCTATTATAATAATGTTTTCATTGGTTCCAGTGAATGCGAACATAATTACAAGGTAATTGGAGGTTGGGGTTTCAAAAATGGGTCAGAGCCTGTGTTTCCTGGAATTTATTATATTTGTGGGGACAAGGCTTATTTCAAATTGCCGGATCACTGGTATGGAAGCTGCTATTTTGGCATTGTCTTTCCGAAAATATACCATGTGAATGGAAAAGCTGGAAGCAATGAAGATACTAATGGCTTAGTGCGTAATAAAAGAGAAAGTATAGGTGAAATTATGGGTAGTATTTTCAGTGCACTGATACCTGGAGTGGGAGTGGTTCTGAACACTCACAGAATTTGCAAATTATCTACTATAGTGGATGTATTGTCTACTGAGACAGCTCATGGATTTCTGCTGGTCAATACCGAAATGGTTGCGATCAGATCAATGGTTTTGCAGAATCGACTTGCTCTTGACACCTTATTAGCAAAGGAGGGCGGAGTCTGCCGGATGTTGAAGGCGCAACATTGTTGCACTTATATTCCGGACAAAAGTGTACAGATCAAAAGATATGTGAAAAACATTACTAATTTGACAAAGGAACTCAAACCACTCGAGGTTGATAGTGCCTGGAAGAGACTGGTAGATGGTCTCTCAAATGTAGGTCATTGGCTTGCTAGCGTAGGTAAAAGCTTATTGTTCAAGATACTGATGCCAATTGGAATTATAGGTCTTATCATATTTCTCATTTTTATCTGTTGTAAATGCCGCAAGCGCACCAAAAAGCACGAGGTAAATGCAAGAGGGTTGAAACGAAGTGTGGGTGAGATTGAATTGGAGGAAGTGAATGATCAGAAATACAAGAAGGTGAAGACTTCTCACCCTACCAGAACTGAAAGAGAGAAGTTGGAACGATTGTTGGAAGAGATAGAGCTGTATAAAGTGTGAAAGAAAGTTGGCATCTGGTTCCATTTAGTTTATGATGATAGTAAATATCATCAAAGAGGGGATTGATGAAGCAAGTCGCAATTAAGGCCTAGAGGCCCATAGGAATGAATGGGAAGACATTCTCAATTTGCGATTAGGTTCAACTGATGAAGCAAAGCTTCGCATATTTTGCGGCTTGCCGAAGTCAAGAACCTCGTTTATGTGTAATAAGGTAACAAATGTATGTTTTACTAACATTTATATTTGTTTGGGCAAAGTTTACGAAGCTTGCCTATGTGTATTTCTAATGCATTTAATCCGTGTCCTTTAATATGGCCGCCGCTTGTATTTTAGTTACTGCGCATGCGTCAGCCACACTCACGTGTCCTGACGCGTCTGCAGAAGTGGAGGGAAATTTATGCGCATGCGTAATACATAGCTTATACTGCTCGTGCAGTTCGCTCGTGTCATTGTTTTCATGTAGCTAACATTTAGTCTGCATAAGTATATTTCTTGATGATAAGTTAGAAGTACAGACCCTGTGATGTGTTTTCATGATGACATTATTATGTATTAATTTGTTTTCGCTTACTTTTCATGTACCGCGGGGAATGGGGGTCTGAGAGAGAAGAGCCATATTGGAGGTCCCTTCTGCGCCTGCGCAAACTCTGAGGCACAGTGGACCTTGACTGATGGAACACAGCCAGTTGGCAGTGATGTGCAAGATGTTCCTGAGAAAGTCACCTCTGCCCTGCGAGAACAGCGAATGTGGCTCCTTATATGTTACAATGTAATATTGTGCTACTGTTGCCGTGTAGCTTCTCATGGGAACCCCAATCTTAATAGGCGGTACCCAAGTATGCAAATACAGGCTTGAAATATTGTATTGTGATTGGTGTGTTACCCAAATCCTACCTTAGGACCAATCCGAATTGAGGGATTCTGACACTTTGCAACATTGGGGGGTGGTACACTGCCCCAAAACGTATATCTACCCTGGGTTCACCTAGGGAATCGTCCGACTTGTCTGGTTTAGCTGACCTGTCACTGACCCATCGTACTCAATAGGTGACTGAAGATACAGAGAGCTGCAGAGCACTCTGTCCGAATTTGACCATAGACTAAGGTTTTACTGAACCTTAAAGTGCTGGCGAAGCACTTTGCTGGGAGTTCGCCGACCCAATCGGGGTCTTGATCGATAGCTGCAGAGCGGGTGGAGCGCAGGCGTTGCTTCCGAACTGTGGGTTCCGGTCCTGTCCTGAGTGGTCCTGTCCTGAGGGTTTGCTGTCCTGTCCTGAGGTCCTATCCTGATTCCTAATCCGAGGGTATCCTGTCCTGTCCGGGGTGTCCATTCTGCACCTGTTGTCCTTTGAGGGGTATCCTTCCTTGAGGGTTTCCTGTCCTTAAACTGACCCGTGGCCAGGGTTTGGTTTCCACACCAGTCTAGGTAAATACTGTTCTAAGTTCTTTAAACTTGCACCTTTCTATATTTCTACCTTTGCTTTAATAAAGCGATACCTTGGCATATGTTATTTTTCCATGTCTTTCCGCAACTATTGAAAGTCATTTGCATTTTCTCATAAATTTGTTCTTATGTCTTCTCACTTGCTAGAAATTATATTTTGCATTGCAGTTTGTCATTTTCTGATATGGTCTAGAACCTCCTTACCTAGACTGTTCAAAGGCCCGTTCACTTTAAGTTTAGCGTGTTACTCTTTATAGGCCTTCCTATAGTTACCCATGCATAGTCTGTCCATGCTTGAAGATTTTGAGATTGTGTAGTATTCTTCATTTATATTCCATAGCAATTTTCGATGATTACCCTGTCATTATTTCTCTATAGTTATATCATTTACATTTTACTAGTCATTGAATGTCTCATTCTCGTGTATTTGATGCAAGAAAACAATGAACTTTAGATAAACATTTTAAAACTTCCCGTTGTCCGTGGTCATTTCAACAGTATTGAATGTTATTGGTTGGGTTTGTATTTTGCTGCCTTTCCTTTTACAGCTAGCTCCCTGATTCATTGTGGTCATTAGGTACCCGCATCGGTGGATGGTAAGTCGGGTGCACTGAGAAACAAATAGTAGGGAACACACACAAATTGGTAGAGCTCGTGAAGTCACCTGGTCAATATATGGTGATTTTGAAAGTATATGGGCCCTGAAGCCGGAAAACGGCGAAAATTATTGGTCGGGTGGCCTCGCGCGCTCTATCACAACCTCATGGTAATTTGCTCCCCCTAATTGCGAAATCGCAATTTTTTAAAGTTTCATTCATTGCATTTAAGGAATCGCAAAATGCGATTCCTTAAATGCAATCGCAATTTGAGAATTCGCAAATATTTGCGTATTCTCAAATTGCGAGGGCCTTCTCCCTTCCTGCATTCCAAAAGCAGATTTTGCGATCGCAAACGGCCGATTTTTGCGATTCGCACCGTTTGCGATCGCAAAATCCTTTGATCCATGTGCCTGTTAGCCCCCCCCCCCATGCCAAAGGAATAGCGAATTTGTGTAATATTAATATTGCTGATAAAAAGTGCTCCAGACACTTAGGGTTGAGTTTGCGCTTTATACAAACTGCAGAAAAATTCACAAAAAGGTAAAAGCAAAGCTTAACATAACAATCATTGGCAAAGTCAATAGTTTTCACTTATGCAAACTCAATTGCGTTTGTCAATTTTTTTGTTTTACATGTTGTACAGCAGTTACGCTTCTATGCAACATGGCTTAAGGTAAAAGAAAAAGCGCTTTTGCACGCCCAGCATTGACTGCGTCAAGCACTTTTTTATTTACCTTAAGCCATGTTGCACAGAAGCAAAACTGCTATTCAACATTTAAAAAAAATAAAGCCATCTAATTATGCATAGGCAAAACTTATTGGATTTGCTAATGCTTGTTTGTTTGTTTGATTACAAGGGATTACGCAAACACAGGATTTGTCTGTGAACGCAATCCTAATGCTGGAGTCAGGCCCCTGTGATTTTCCATAATGATCTTTCTAGATTCAAATGTTATCCCAGTGTCATGGTAATAAATGAAAATTGCATTTTCACAGCAGATTTTCAAACAGCGGCATGTTATCAGAACATGGCTAACATTCTCTGTGCCAAAGCATAAGAAGCAAGCATTTGCAATGCAATAGGTCTCGCCTTTGTGAGAGTTTGAGCTATTGTCATTGTAAATGACAATGCCTTTTATTTATGTTTTTTGAAAACCTGCAAGCGGTCCGTAAACAGGCACTTTGTACTAATAGCTGGCATAAACAAGCATTGGCACAGCCAATAGGTCTCGCCTTTGGGACCTAATAAGTGTTTAGACATGCAACAGTTGATGTTATTGCACCCAGGATATTGTGCTGCATAACCAAATACAGGGCTCGAGTCGGGGTACCACGTGGGTGGACGCGTCCCCCCACTTATTTTACCGGGTGGATGCCGCCCCCCCCGACAAACAGTTGGACTTCACTCTTTGTCCTCTCTGGGACGAGATCGGAGCTCACAGGACGCTGCACACGTGGCTGGCTTCACAGATGCAATCGCATCTAAGGGGTGAGCGAGGGGAGGCAACAATGAGCCCGATGGGGCAAGCCACCTTTCATGATGTCACTTCCTGTAGTGACGTCACTTCCGGTGACAGCGTGCCCCCACTTCTTTTTTTAGGACTTGTGCCCTGACTAAATACTTATAAGGTTCCAAAGGAAAGACCTATTGGCTATGCCAATGCTTGTTATATTTGGATCAGCTGGGTGAACTATGAATTTCCTAAAGGGATGTATATTTATTTTTACATGTCAACAATCTGGCACTTTTGTGCTGATCTTAGGTTTCCTCTTAGTTGGTTTTGAAAGCTCACCTTTCTGGTTGAAATCTGCTGCCAGAAAGGAAACTACGGCTAGAGGATGCTGTGTGGATGTTATGTTAGTTTCATAGTATAGAACTGGTTTGGTGATAATGTGATTCCGCTAAGCAAATGTTCTAATCCTGACTAATCACTTGACAAAGTATGTGATCCTCTGCTAATACCTTCTTTGTCTGCTCTCCTAAGGCTGATGTAGCATTAATGACAAACAAATTAAAACCAAAGTTAAGCAAACAATTAAAACTTGCACAAAGGTGTTGACATTGGCCTTGTTCAGGCTGGCTCAGTGCCTGTTTCTGGAAGCCAGCCTGTGTGCTGTCACTCTTCTGAGCTCTGTGTACACAGGCCTGTCAGTCTCACCTCCTCCCACTTGCTGTTCCTGCCAAGAGCCCAGGGCGCCTGTGGCTCACAGCCAGCCTGCACTGCCCTGGCTTCCAGCCACCAGCAGGCGGTGAACAAGTCACCTGAGATCCTAGTAGTGTGAACAGGGGGAAAACATGGTCAAATAGTAACACTGTGGATCACAGTGCCAGCTAGACTGCTGACTTTGGTGCTAGAAACCAGGCATTCGAGCCTCGGGGTCGCGTCCACATCCTGTGACCCTGGGCGAATCACTTCCTCTCCCTGGGCCAGATTCACAGAACTAACTTAAGACAAAATCCTAAACTTACTACTTTTGGTATTCACAGAAGGCATTTAGTAGTAGTAAAGTTAGGATGTTGTCTTAAGTTTGAGTTAAGACAAACTTAAGACAGACATAAGACAGACTTAAGACAGACTTAAGACAGACTTAAGACAAACCTAAGACAGACTTAAGACAGACTTAAGACAGAATTAAGTTAGGATATTTTCTTAAGTTTGTCTTAGGTCAAACTTAAGTCAAACTTAAGACAAAACCTTAACTTTACTACTACTAAATGCCTTCTGTGAATACCAAAAGTACTACGTTTAGGATTTTGTCTTAAGTTAGTTCTGTGAATCGGCCCCCCTGTGCCTGAATGTGTCTTGTAAATACGGTGCTGATGTAAGACGTTCGTAGCCTTTCATACCTGTAGTAGTCTTGACTCATACCTTCGATTCTTAGAGATGACTCCTTTCTAGGGATTCTGTGATGATATTAAAAAGAAACAAATATACAGGACCAACTGTGCCTGGAATGCACCTTCTGTCATCAACTTCTTCAGTTTCAGAAATCTGTGGCTCAATATCTCTTAATTTTAACCTATATCAATATGTGTTCATTGAGTCATGAAAATAAAATGAACACTACGGGCCCAATTCACAGAACTAATTTAAGACAAAATCCTAAACTTGCTACTTTTGGTATTCACAGAAGTTAGGATTTTTTCTTAAGTTTGTCTTAAGACAGACTTAAGGCAGACTTAAGACAAAATCCTAACTTAAGTCTGTCTTAAGTCTGTCTTAAGACAAACTTAAGACAAAATCCTAACTTCTGTGAATACCAAAAGTAGTAAGTGTATGATTTTGTCTTAAGTTAGTTCTGTGAATCGGGCCCTGCGTCAAGTGCTCTCAAAGCGTCATATCAAGTTCTCTCTAAACACAGTATTGCGCTTTCATTCAGCGCTAAACAAATAGTTTAAATAACCACAGTGTCATATCCAGTTCTCTCAAGGCGCAGTATTGCGCTTTTCTTTTGGCGGTAAACAGATAGTTTAATAAACTTCACTTAACATAGTCTGAGTCCCGTGTCGAAGCGAAGCACCGTTTAGAAGACGGATGTTTTTTTTTTTTTAGTTTTGGGCTTGCAACCGTAACAGGTGCACGGTGCTCTGCACCTGTAATGGAGTTGGCAGTTTCTGGGTGTAACCTCATGAGGCCCACGTGAGGAACCATTTCTGGAACAAGCACTGCTACCTCCAAGGACCAACAATGATTACATAGGATTGAATTAACAAACATGAAATGGCAGGGTAATACCGATGATAATGATGGCAACAGTTCTCAGTTTTTAAACAGGTTTACATTAAGCAATCAGGATAAATACACAGGGCCAGTATCATTTCTTAACAGTCTCACTTAACATATTGTGGCAGGTTCAACTGTACTCGGATGCGTCAGGGGGACATGGGTTTGGCCTTTGCTGGGAGGGGCAGTGGTGTGCTGAGCGATGGCCTTCCCATTGGTTGCAGCACGGTCACAGCATTGCTTTTCTGGAACTTCTTCCTTTGATTGTGGCTCTGTTGGTTTGGAGGGAAGAGTTCAGGTCGGTCCTTTTTCACGTTGATAACATGGCAGTGGTTGAGCTGATGAACAGACAGAGGGCTAAAGATCTGAGAATTCTGCGTGTTTTATGGTCTTTTATGTTAAAGAGCTTACAGTTCAACATTGTTTTCAAGGCCCGTCATATACCTGGTACAGATTACTCAATAGCAGACGCCTTGTCTCGTTTTCATTGGCAGAAGTTCCACAGTTTGGCACCAGAGGCTTCAATCCCACAGAGCGTTTGGGAGTTGGGGGATTGAAGATTGCAGATTTAGAGGAAAAATCTGTCGCACCCTCTACCAGGAGAAGCTATCGTCAGGCCTGGTTGGAGTTCATAAGTTATGGCAATTTTTAAATTCAGTCTGGGAGGGTGGCTACTTCTGTACAGTATATTCTGGGTTTTGTTTTGCATTCAATTAACAAGGGCCTATCTCACTCCACCATAGCAGGGAAGTTGGCAGGAATTTAATTTTATGGTCAGCTGTGGTGGGGGCGAGATCCAGTTGTAGGCTGTTTAGTCCAAAAAGTTTTAAAAGGCCTCAGTAGGGAGCGGAAAATGACAGCAAATTTGTGTCAGCCAGTGACTTTTGATCTCTTACAACAACTTTTGCTCCAGCTGCGTGTTTGTTGTTACACTGAGTGGGAATTTTTCAGTTTTCGTTATGATTTGGCTATTTTTAGAGCTTTTAGAGTTTCTGAGCTTTTGGGTTTGCATGGCCAACCGGGGATTTGCAGCTATTAGGTGTTTTTGCAGCAGTCTTCAATTAGGATACGGCTAAGGGCATCCAAAACGGACCAGTTAGGGAGGGGCTCTTGGGTATACCTGAACAGGAGTGGGGTAGAGGGATGTTGTCCAGTGGTTGAATGAGAACGTTTTAGTAGCACAGGTGGTCCCGTGTCGGGTGCTATATTTTGTCGTCAGGATGGCTCCAAGTTCACTAGTGTTCACATGTTGGCAGTTTTACGGAAGGCTCCCCTCAGGATAGGTCTCAATCCGGCTTTGTTTGGCACACATTCCTTTCGCATTGGGGCTGCTACAGAAGCAGCAAGGTTGGGTTGGACATGGGATGACATTAGGCGCATTGGGAGGTGGAAGTCTTCTTGTTGTGCTCTTTACGTTAGGAAGTGATTGCTTTTGTTTTCTTCTTTGCTAACTTTGTTTGTTCCATTTAGGATGCATAAGAGGCCCTTTGGCAGTGAAAATGACCACATGAATTGTCATTCATTCATAAAGTGGGCAGCGCTTTTCGCGGATCAGCAGATCTATGGCAGATCACTTGGACTTCCCAGTGCAGGGCATGAAGTTTTATGGAAGAGGTACAAGTGGCATGAGGTGGGAGAGTTTGCTTATTACTTTGTCTGGATTGTTTGCTTCCAGGGGGGTCCTATGCTGATTTTGCTTTTGGGAGAAAATGATTTGGTGTCACTATCCGGTTTGTCAGTAATCAAACAAATAAAACTTGATCTTGCCGTTATAAAAAACAATTGGTCAGGCACTTGTCTGGTTTGGACTGAATGTATTTACAGGCAGCAGTGAAGGGGGGCCAGGAGTCACGCGGCAATAGAAAAAGCCCAGCGCAAACTCCACCGTGCTATGAAAGTTTGTTGTCAAGCAATGGGAATTAAGGTACTGTCTAACGACAACATTACAAAGGACGAAGGCCACTTATTCAGAAATGATGGGGTGCATCTCTCAGAACTGGGTAAAGCCTATTATTTGCTAGAAATGAGGGACTTACTGGCTCATTTATGGAATGAGAATCTCTGGTGCAGTCAAAGTTGTTGATGTTCTCCTTTTCAAACATTTGGGTGGGGCCAGGAAACTAAAGGATTTCCTGGGTGGCGTTTTTTTTTGGGGGGGAGGGGGGTGGGGGTAAGTCAGGAGCGGTCTTACCCACTCCTAGGGGTGGGGTGGAAATGTCTGAAAGCGGGGATGGGCACGAGAGAAGTTGGGGTTTACAATGACATGGGGTGTATTATATGAAGTTTTGATTGAATTGTTGGAATAAAGTTTGGAGGATTTGTGGGGAAAATGCTATTTATTTCATGATGTCACACTGTATATAGTTATGCCATTGGGTAAAACTTCAACTGTCCTAAAGAAAGTGGCCTTTTCTGCTATGATGTACATGAGTGGGGCTGTGTTTATTACGTGATGGGAACCAAGGTGGTGCAGGGCGCAAGCCGGTCTCCACCTGGGCTTTTTTGCACTAATAAAATGGCCGCGCGAGGGGCAGGGGCAGGTGTGGGTGATTAGGCAGGGATTCAGGCGGCATTTCAGAAAGCAGGCTAGCGGGAGGACAATTGCGGCGGAGGTGCCCGGGGTGTGTCATTATTGTATTTCCCGTTGCCCCACCCTCCCTCCCTTAGTAGTAATATATATATATAAAAAGGTAATTAAAAAAATTAATAGATTTGCTTGCCACTCTAGGACGGCTTTTGTTTGAGTTTTTTGTTTGAGTTTGAAAATATTTGTAGAGCGCACTGCGACCAAGCGGCTTCCTGGTGCTAATAGATAGAAAGTATCAGATGGGAAGAGGAAGCCAGGGAATTACAAGATGGTGAAGGCTTGGGCATACAGGTGTGTTTTAAGCGCCTTACGGAAATGGGGGTAGACAGTGATGACTCGAATAGTAAGTGGAAGACTGTTCCAGAGTCGGGGAGCAAGAATAGAAAATCTGGTGCCACCGGTTCTGGATTTACGGAAATGGGGAACATTAAGGAGTGCCTGGCTGGAGGACCGGAGATTGCGGCTAGGAAGGTAATGGCTAATCAGGGAGTTAATGAAAGTGGGGGCAGTGCGGGCACGGGCCATAAAGACTAGGCATCCCATCTTGAAGAGAGTTCTCTGCAGGATGGGGAGCCAATGAAGGGACTTGAGGAGGGGGGTAGTATGATGATATTTGGGAAGTCGGTGGACGAGACAGGCTGCCTGATTTTGGATGGTCTGAAGGCGCCGGAGCTCATAGGCAGGGATGCCCGCATACAGGCAGTTCCCGTAGTCCAACCGGGAAAGAATCATGGCCAGGACAATTATTTTGAGGGCGTCAAAGGAAAAAAAACGGGAAACCTTGCGAATGATCCTGAGGGACAGATAACAGGACGACACAACAGAGCTAACCTGAGGACGCATGGAGAGGTCCTGATTGATTTTGATGCCAAGAGTTTTTACCATTGCCGAGGGGACCGGAAGGCCAAAAGGCGGGGGTCCAAAGGCTAATGGCGCCACCAGTCAGGACTAGCTCCGTTTTGTCCGGGTTAAGCTTGAGATGGTTTTCATTCATCCAGTCAGAAATAAAAATAAGCACAGTTTGAAGTTTAAGAGGGGAACCAGGAGTAGGGGAAAGGTCAAAAATCAGCTGAAGGTCGTCCGCGTAGTTGTACACAAAGACGTCCGTGCTGAGTAAAGAAATAATGAGGGGATAGATATAGAGGTTAAAGAGAAGGGGAGATAGAGAGGAACCTTGGGGGAACCCACAAGGCACCAGACGGGGGGGGGGGGCAGAAAAACCGGAGAGACAGACGGCCTGCGTCCTGCCTTGGAGGAACGAGGAGAGCCAGGAGAAGGCAGTGCCCTGAATGCCCGCCGCCCTGACACGGCCGAGGAGGATAGAATGGTCGACCGTGTCAAAAGCGGCGGACAAGTCAAGGAACACCAGGGCCTGAGGGGAGTTGGAGTCCGCCTTGCTCTTCAATTCATCAAGAACAGAAGTGACCACCGTTTCAGTCGAGTGGACTGGGCGGAAACCAGCTTGATGAGAGGCAAGAAGATGGTTGTCCTTCAAGTAGGGCGACAGGCATGAGCTAATATGGCTCTCCAAGATCTTGCCAAGATAAGGGAGCAGAGAGATGGGCCTGAAATTGGCAGGGAGAGAAGGGTCAGAGCCTGTTTTTTTTTAAAATGGGGATGACTGTGGCAGATTTAAACGAGGATGGAACTATACCCTGGAAGATAGACGCATTAAGAAGGGATAAGGGGGGATTGGGGCACCCAGTAAACAGCTCTCTTAGTATACGAGCCGGGCCACAGTCAGCAGGAGAACGTGACTTGACCTTCCCGAGCAAGGCGAGGAAAGAATCCCTCGAGATGGGGGATAGTGATCGAGGGAAGAGAGCAGAGGCGGAAGGGGAGCGGCGGGGAGAGGGGAAGAAGGTGGGGGGATATTGCGTTTGATATTGGCAATCTTCTCAAGGAAGAAATCGTTGAGGGACAAGCAGAGGGATTCAGAGGGGATAGGGTTAGGGTTAACTCTATCAGATGTAGCCAGATTGTGGACGATGGAAAAAATCTCCCTAGATTTATTGGTTGCAGATAAAATTTTGCCCGAGAAGTATTCTAACTTAGCTGAAAGGATGGCTCTTTTGTAATTTTTCAGGAGGGACCTGTATCGGTCCCTCAGGAGGGGGCAGTACTTGCGTCTCCACTGTCACTCTGCTTGCCGAAGGGCCACTTTAAGGGTTTTAAGGTCACCAAAAAACCATTTGTTGGCATCGTGGAGACGACAAGCCTTGACCCTCCTGAGAGGAGCGACCAGGTCGCAAGAGGAGGAAAGCCAGGAATTAATGAAGTTGACCTGTAAATCAAGGGGGAGGTCTGATAGGTCAGGAAGGGAGGTCGTCAGGGAAGATTGAAGAGCGTTAAAATCCACCCGATTCCAATTTCGCGCGAGGACATTCTTGGCCAGGGGGGGCTTGTTAATGACTGAGAGGTCAATAGAAAAGGAGATGATCGAGTGGTCCGACCAGGTGCAGGGAGAAATGGTAGTGGACGATATGGTTCGACCAGATGACCAGATCTGATCAAGGACATGGCTGCGGGTATGAGTAGGAGTGTGAATATGAGAAGTAAAATTGAAACAATGGAGTGTATCAGAAAAGTCTTTAGAGGTCTAGTCTTCCCTAGGGTCACCAGGCCAATAATTGAAGTCCCCCAGGAGGAGAACGGATTAATTATTAATGGCCAGGGTGGCCAATAAGTCTTGCAAGGCGGGCAGAAAATGGGGCATAGTTTGGGGAGGGCGATAAAGAAGAACTATAGTAAGGGGGGCAAGAAGGTTCGTGGAGCGAGCGACTAGAAAGTCCACATTGAGTATCAGAGGATGGACCAAAGGTTGAAACTGTAAATGGGACCGAGCGATCAGGGCCACACCTCCGCCAATTTTCCCATCAGGGCGGTCTGCCCGGAGGATATAATAAGGAGCAGGTAAAGCAGATAGGACATCAGGCACGGAGTCAGCAGAAAACCAGGTTTCTGTGAGGAACAGTAAGTCAGGGGACTCAGAGTCAAGGAGGTTAAACAATTCCAATTGGTGTTTTCCCGCAGAGCGAGTATTGAGAAGATAGGCGGAGGCCGAGGTAAGCGGGGAAAAGGAGGGAGTAGGGGAGCACGCCAAGTGATGGGCAGATGAGGGCATAGACGAAAAGGCAATAGTAGGAGCAGATGATACAATGATGCCGAGGGCCATAATGCGGTCGGACGTTGAAGGGCTAATAGCCCAATCGCCCTGATGGGCGAGGAGCTACGCAGAGGTGTACACTAGAAATGGTGCAGGGTCAGTGGTCCCTGGTCCCGGTCGGTCGCAGATGGGCGCAGACGGGCTCGCCTTTGGCGAGCCTCCGGCGTGCTGCCGGCGCGCCCGCTGCGCCCGTCCGCTGCGCTTCCGGGGAGGAGGAGCCATTTTGTAGTGATCAGGGTGGGAGGGCCGAGCAAGTAATCTGCTCGCCCTCTGACTCACCCAATATGGCGCTGGTGTTTCTCTAGGCAGCGTTAGATCAGCTGCTGTGGCCTCAGCTTCGAGCGCGAGCAAGAGCCGTCAGAGGTAGGGAATGCACAGGGGATAGTTTCCCAAGTTAAAAGCACAAGCAATGCAATTTAATAATTTTAAAAAAGTTCGAAGCTTAAATGGTGCCGCTGTTCCCGGCTCACGCCTCAGGAACCAAATGAGCAATCTATCAAAGTGGGAGATGTCAAGAGACTGGACTTTTGTAGTGATCAGGGTGGGAGGGCCGAGCAAGTAATCTGCTCGCCCTCTGACTCACCCAAGATGGCGCTGGTGTTTCTCTAGGCAGCGTTAGATCAGCTGCTGTGGCCTCAGCTTCGAGCGCGAGCAAGAGCCGTCAGAGGTAGGGCTTTGAAGTTTCCCAATTTTCCTGTTGTCACTTATGGCGGTTTTTGGGTCGGTAAGTCAGGAGCGGTCTTACCCACTCCTAGGGGTGAGGGGGAAAATGTCTGAACGCGGGGGTGAGGAAGAGAGAAGTTGGGGTTTACAATGACATGGGGTGTATTATATGAAGTTTTGATTGAATTGTTGGAATAAAGTTTGGGGAATTTTTGGAGAAAATGCAATTTATTTCATGATGTCACACTGTATATAGTTATGCGATTGGGTAAAACTTCAACTGTCCTAAATAAAGTGGCCTTTTCTGCTATGATGTACATGAGTGGGGCTGTGTTCATTGTGCGAGGCCTTCTGCAAGGATGACTGGTCATCTTTCTGTTGCTTATTGCTATATTGTGGGGGCTAAACTGGTACTAATGCCATGCAAGAGGCAAAGCATTCAGTGGTAAACTCAGTTCCTGCAGTAGGGCCTGGCATGATATAGCTCCCTCCCCCGGAAGGTCCTCAAGTTCAGGATAACCCGTTCATGTGCAGGACGCTCAAGCGGATCGCCCCCCTTTGCAGGAGGTTATAGGCATCCAGCTGATAAGCCTAAGGCTTGTGACCCAGCTCTTTTGCTAAGAAAGACCTGCATTTGACGAGAGGTACTTCCTTATAAGAGGCCTGGATTTAACGTAGACAAAACTACCGCCCTAGGCAGGCCTGTGCTGTGGAGGCATTAGAATCCCTTCTCCCTGCAGGGCAAACCGAGGTTCCTGCTGACCGGTCTTTCGGACGTGCATGATCAGGACAACCCCTGTTCTGTTTGTGTTCTGGAGCGCAAGGGAGGGGGTGGGGGTGGCTGGGGCAACTGCAGCTGGCACTGCACGGGAGGCGGTGTTCTGGCCAGACTGCTCTTCGCACAGGTCTGGATCTGCAAGCTACGGGGCGTAGGTCTGTGTCTCTGTTGTACAGAGCTGGCACTGCAGAGAAGGGTGCTGCCACTGAGCAGAGACCCTTCTGAAGTGAGCAACGCAGAAAGGGTAGACCCCTGTCTGCACAGTACCTCGCAGAGGAGTACTAAACTGCAGGGTGGGGTATGCCCTCGCCAGCACCTCCTGGACCGGTACTAATTGGAGGCAGCAGGCTGTGGGGACGCTGACGTCACGACAGGAAGTGACGTCATGAAAGGTGGCTTGCGCCATCAGACTCATTGACTCCCCTCGCTCACCCCTTAGATGCGATTGCATCAGAGAAGCCAGCGCATGAGCAGCGTTCTGAATGAGCTCCGGTCTCGCCCTAGAGAGGCCAAAGAGCGAATGTGTGGCTCAATTTGCTCCAGTTATCAATCTCCCTGTAAAGTAAGTGGGGGACGCCGTCCACACGCGTGGTACCCCAACTCGAGCCCTGCACAGCACCTCCTGTGGCCGGTAAAATATAATAGGGGGGGAGGCACTTGAGCACAGCACATGCTGTGGCGTGTTTATTAGGGAGGGGCGGGCTGCGTTGAGGCAGAGCAGCTCCGGTAGCCGGTTACCGAGGGGGGGGTGAGCGCTTTCGGTACAGCACTCTCCGTGGCCGTATAAATAAGGGAGTACATCACCTCCTGGGACCAGTTCCAGAGGGAGAGGGCGCTTTCAGCACAGCGCCTCCTGGGGCCAGTTCTAGGGGGAGCGGAGAGGGCGCTTTCAGCACAGCGCCTCATAGGGCCATACAACAGGGAGGGGGAGGCTGAATGAGTACAGCACCTCCGGTGGCCAGATAAATAAAGGAGCACAGCGCCTCCCGTGGCTGGATTCAACAAGGAGGGCGTAGACCGCTCGAATACAACACCCCATGCAGCCGGTATTACAGGAAGGTGGCTGGACGCTTTCGAAACAGCACCCCACTGTGGGAAAATGCACTGTAAAGAGAGCTACGTCGCAGTCAACACACCACCGCCTGCCTTCATGGGAAGGACAGACAATGTGCACGCGGGGACTGCCTTTACTGGCAGTGAGAAATAAAGTCCTCAGTGTCTCACGCCGCCAGTAAAGCATCCAATCCCCGCCTGCACATCTTTTGTCTCGTTTGTCTTCCCGCGTGCACGCTGGAATCGTATCGTTTCCAAAAGTCCTCTGCATGGCAGAGCAGCGCATGCGCTGCTTTTCACCAGGCCGAGACCTAAAAACATGATTAATTAGAGACTTCATGATGCTTTGAAGTGAAGACGCAAGTAGTAATTGACACCATATGCAAGTTTGCGCAGCATTCAACCAATTTTGCAGACAAATTGCAGAGCGCATAAATGATTATGCAAATGATTTGTGTTCTCATCATGACTGGAGCAGCTTCTGCTTACATGATGAACAATTCAGTAACCCCTCATTTAGTGTAGTTCCTATATTCCCAATAGGCTCGGCGCATTGGAATAATATACACTATAGTTTTGACATAGGACTGAGGTCAGTATGTCACTATCGAGTATACTAAACTTAATTGTGAGTGCCAGCTAACTCAGAGGTCACTAGAAACATTCTTTTTTTTTTAATTTTAATTTTTGTTGCAAAACACATATATTACAGTGAAACACCATCAGTCACTTGATCACATACAATCGTGAGGCGCCCATGAGTAACACTAGATACTGAGTCAAAATATATACCGGCCCTCGAGTGCCGGGTGAAACTGTGGCAAATCAAGTGACATGGTGACAGGTAGTATACACATATTGTAAAAGATATCGGTTGCATTTTCAGGTTTTCGATGTGGTTTGCATATAAACAACTTAAACAAGAAAAACTGCACACATAGCCCTGCATGTTGGTGAGGTAGTATCTCCTATACCCTGCATCCCAGTCCACTGCGAGGGACTTATCAAGCGATCCCGTGCCCCCCGCCCCACCCCTTCTCCGCACTCCACCCCCCCTCATGCAAGTCCAACTCTCACCCATGTAAAGCACCCAACAGTCATCCTCACTTTCAATCAGAGGTCCCCCTCGCTCTCAGATCCTTCGAGATCATCCTCTTCCAGTGGTTCGCATATGTCCCCCCTGTAGGAGTTCCACGTTTGCCACACCCCATTCCACTTGCGCGGGTTACTCCTCAGCTTATATACTGCCCTCTCAGTCAGCATGAGCATATCCATGTTTCTGGTCCACTGGGCCAGCGTGGGCAGGTCAGCCGATCCCCATTTCTGCGCTATGTCTCGTTTTGCCGTCACCAACCCCACCGTCACCCATGTTCTTGCATAAAAGGTGAGGTCAGTCGGCCCCCAGACATTCAGCAGGCATAACCGCGGGTCCAAAGCAAGGGTGGTATGTAGTGCCTGGGCCATGGTGCGCAACACTCTTTGCCAGTAACTAACCAGCCGCGGACAGCTCCAGATCGTATGTAGAAACGAACCTTCTGCCCCGCAGCCCCTAAGGCAATAAGGATGCTCAGCCCTGTGCAACTTGTGCAGTGTCGTGCGAGTGTAGTAAATCCGGTGTAGGATTTTTAACTGTACAAGGCGGAATTTAGAAGAAATGCCTGCTTCGCGCGGGGACGCCAATGCTGTGTTCCATTCAATTTCGTCCAGCTCCCCCACCTCCAACACCCACTTGTCCTTCAGTCTTCCCAGCGGGTCAGGCATATTGTTGAGCAATTTACGGTATGTTATCGAAGTCGCCCCCTCCTGCAAGTAGTCCGTGAGCAAACGGTCTTCCAGGGGGGAGGATGCAGGTGGGGATGTGTCAGGCGGGATCGCCGCTCGCAGTGCATGTCTGATCTGAATGTACCTGTAGAGTTCTGTGTACCTTAACTCATATTGTTCCTGTAGGGTTGCAAATGATATTACACCAACCCCCTCCCACATATCCCCCACTGTCGAAATGCCGATATTATCCCACTGTTCAAAGCCCTTATAGCGCCGCAAGTGGCCCAACGCCTTCGCGTCCTATAAAGGGGTAAGTTTAGTAATGATTCCGTCCCATTTCAACTTCGCCTGTGCCTTGTACCAGAGACGCACTGTGTGTTTCGTAGGCCCCGTCAGCTTCGCCGCGACACCACGGTGGTACAGTGAGGTCAACAGACTGTTCGTTCCCAATTGTTCCCTGTCTGCCCTAAACGCCGGGTCCTCCTGCGGGGCGTGTATCCACTGGTTAAGAATTTTCAGCTGGGCCGCCCAGTAGTATAGTTGTATGTTGGGTAGCGCAATGCCACCGTCGTACCATCCCCTGTTCAATTTAGTGTGAGCGATCCTAGCTGGCTGGCTGCCCCAGAGCAGGCCTGAGATCTGCGCCGTTATTTTCTGGAGGAAACTATCTGGCACCAAATATGGAGCATTTTCGAGGACATATAGGAAGCGTGGCAGGGCCATCATTTTGAAGAGCGCTGCTCTTCCTAGTAACGTCAGGGGGAGTTCTTTCCAATACTGTACATCACCACGGAGGCGGAGTAAAGGAGGCTGCAAGTTCAGTCGTGTGAACTCCGCCTCATCCCGGGTGATATGAATCCCCAGATACTTAAAGGACGTGTGCGCCAGAGCTAGCGGACAGGAGTCCGGGAGCGGCGGGAGCGGTCCCCTCAGCTCAAAAATTATGGACTTCGCCCAGTTGATGGTGTAACCCGAGATCCGTCCATGTGCAGTACAGAGGGCCAGGAGGTTAGGAAGACTTTCCCCCAGGTCTGTGAGGTAAATGAGCATATCGTCCGCGTAGAGGGAGACTCTATCTTCCCAGTGCGGAGCCCACTGAATACCTTTCAGGAGTTGTGTGGTGCGAATCGTAACTGCCAACGGTTCCAAAACCAAAGCGAAAAGGAGGGGCGAAAGCGGACACCCCTGCCTAGTGCCACGGCCCAGAGAAATAATCCTGGAAGTGTGGCCATTCGCCACCACTCTTGCCATGGGGTCCCTGTATAGCATGCGTATCCAGGAGATAAACACCGGGCCAAAACCCATGCGCGCGAGCACCGCAAAAAGATAGTTCCACTCCACCATGTCGAACGCCATCTTGGCGTCCAGTGATAGGATCGCGGCCGGGTGCTGTAGCAGAGGGATGCGTGCCACCACCCCATGGACCCTGCGGAGATTCAAAGCAGTACTACGATGGGGCATGAAGCCGGATTGGTCTGGGTGAATCAGTTGAGGGAGGCACGGCAGGAGCCTGCTCGCCAATACCTTAGCAATAACCTTGGCCTCTGGGTTCAGCAAGGAAATAGGTCTGTATGACGAGCAATCGCCGGGGGGTTTACCTGGTTTCGGTATGGCAACGATGGACGCCATCCGTTGATCCGGTGGCAGCCCACCCTTCACTCTAGATTCTTCGTACATGTGAAGTAGGGGCGTGCTCAGGAACTCGGACTCAGTTTTAAACCATTCAATGGGGATCCCGTTGGGGCCCATTGCCTTACCCGGGTGAAGGGCGCCTATAGCCAGCTGGACCTCTTCTATCGTCAGTGGCGCATCTATGTCTTTCGACGTCTCTGCCGTCAACTCCCGCAGGGGGGTGTGTTCGAGGGCAATCCTGACCTCGTCCTCCCCCACCACAGTCTCAGGAGTGTACACCCCTTCAAAATAGTCCGCAAGGACTTCCACGATCTCGTCTGGGCGCGTATGAACGGTACCACGCGGGTCAGTAAGTTGAAGGATGTTTCTTCCCCCCCCATGCCTCTTATCTAACCACGCCAGAAGTTTGCTGGCTTTGTCTCCGATATCGTAGACCCTGTGTTGCGTAGCCGCAACGTCCGACACCGTAATCCTCCTCAAGTGGTCAGTGAGGCGGCGCTGATGAACCTGGAGCTCATGGAGCGTGTCCTCCGAGGGGTTCGCCGCATGAGCGGTATTGGCCCTCTCAAGGCCCAACTCTAAGTCAAGGGCCTCGCGTCTGTGTGCCTTTTTATGGTTTGCAATCACTGCAATGGCCTGGCCCCTAAAGACGGTCTTGTACGCTTCCCATAATGTAGAGGGAGAATCCACCGAGGAACGGTTTTCCTCAAAGTAGAGCCGCGTAGCCTTCTTCAGGTCTTTAGCGATTCTGGGAATTTTAAGATAGCCAGGGAAGATCGGGAACACCCTGTGTTGTTTCGTGTGCGTGGTGGTGATTGTCAAGGTGAGTGGTGAGTGATCCGATATGCCCCGTGGTTGAATAGTCGCCTCGCCTACTGTGAGATGCCCGTTGGACAATGTAAAGAAATAATCTATCCTTGAGAGGCTGTTGTGTGTGTCCGAATAGTATGAATATTGTCGCTGGTTAGGGTGTAGCGTGCGCCAGATGTCCACCAACCCCTGAGCATCCAAATAGGTCTGTAGCCTGCTAGGCCCTTCTGTGTGCGCGCGCGCGGGGAACCGGTCCAAGGTGTCCGTGAGTGCCATGTTAAAGTCCCCTCCCACGAGGAGGTCCCCGTCAGGGAGTGTCAGTAAAAAGTTCCCCAGATCTGGCAGTGCCTCAGAGTGCAGCGCTGGTGGTATGTACACAGAAACTACGTTTATCAGTTTACCCTCCCACTGACCATGAACTGCAGCAAAGCGGCCGTGAGTATCAGTTGCTGCGGACTTTACAATAAATTGAGATGATTTTTTCTGCAGGATACCCGTGCCGCGGGACCCCGAAGTAAATTCAGCCTGTACTATCATGTGGTAGCCTCTCCTATCCAGGGCCTTCGTGGCCGCCCCAGTCAAGTGTGTTTCCTGCAGGAGAATGAGAGCAGGTCCCTGTCTTCTAATCCCCTGCAGCACCAATCCCCTCTTAATCCTATCTCCTAGACCTCTGACGTTCCATGACATGACAAGCAACGGGTTCGGTGTGGTGCGCCTATCTATTTCAGCCATAAGAAGAACAGTGAACATCCCCCGGACCCCCCCGCCGCTGGCGAGGCGGCCCGTGGAGGCCAGTGCAAGGCTGGCGGGACCACGGCCAATATATCACACTCCCAGTGTCCCTACTAGACCAGAATGCCTCAGTTGCGGGAAACATGTCCATAGACCTATGTGTGCTTATAACAAGAACTTGCAGGACCAAAAAGACCCATGCCTCAAACTTACCCAACTCCCGTTCCACCCCCCACCCTGCCCCCCTGCTGCACGGACTCGAAACTGCCCGCCCCCCCAACTGAGCAGAGTGCATATCCCCATCCCAAACCAGTGTACTTGCGCGTTGGGGTGAGGGACTCTCCGTCGCCGGCAGTCTCTCAGTCACACCCTCGGAGGCCCTTCACCCAGTGTCCAATGGCGGAAAGCGCTTGCGTAGCAATAAATTCACCGGTGCAAAATGATTGGCAGATGGTCAGTGCTCCTCGATTTCTTCCCTGCCACCCTCAGCACCTACAGAATCACCGGTGTCCGGTCCACCTCCCGAGGCCCGGGAGTCCTGGCGGTGTTCTCCAGCTCGGTCTTTCTTTGGTCGATTCGGCCGTCGTTGGTTCTGTCCCGGTCTCCATCCCTCCAGCCACTCCAGCACGGATTCAGGGTTGTCGAAGAACCACGTTTTGTTCTCCGCCACCACCCGTAGTCTCGCAGGAAAGAGCATCGAATATGGCAGTTCCCTAGATCTCAGTTCTTTCTTCACTTCAAAGAATGTTCGCCGCCTACGGGCGACCTCCGCAGTGTAGTCGGGGAAGATGGCGATGGTAGCGTTTTGAAGCTTCAGAGGAGGGGAGGTTCTGGCCGCCTGCAAGACCGCGTCCCGGTCTCGGAAATTGAACAAACGTGCCACTATAGGTTGTGGGGAAGCCCCTGGTTTTGGCTGACCTCCCGGGACCCGATGTGCCCGCTCCACTGAAAAGAATTTTGACAGTCCCTTCGGCTTAAGTTCCTCCGTTATCAGGTTCTCCACAAAAAGATCCACGGCCTGTATACCTTCCGTCTCCGGCACACCTATAAGGCGGATGTTGTTGCGCCTTGAACGTCCCTCTTGCTCATCCAGCTTCTCCCGGAGCGTTCTGTTGTCCTGCGCCATCCTTCCCATTTCCCGCTGAAGTTCCGAAACGTCCTCCACAAGAGACTTGGTAACCACCTCCATGTCCTTCACTTTGTCCGACATCTTGTGGAGGTCTGCCCTTAGGAGGGAGACGTCCGTGGAAATGGCGCCTACGGTAGTTTGCAGCTGGGCCAGGGCGAGCATGACATCGTCCAAAGTCGCTTTCTTGCCTGTGTCGGGTGACTTTCCACCTTGCTCCTTCCCCATGGGGGAGACGGCGTGCTTGTCGGAGGCATAGCGTTCAATGCGGGTCTGCGTGGAACCACCCTTAGCGCCTCTCCCCGCCATGCCGTGAAGTGTCGCGCTTCTCGTGCCCCTACGCCCCAGGATGCGTGTAGTGGTGAGGACCCCTTTCCAGTCCAACCCTGCAGTGATCAGGCCTTAACGGAGCAGTCCGGAGGGCTAGAGGCGGTCATGTAGCGCTGGGCGCTCACCCACTCCCTCAAGGCAGAAGATGGCGGACGTCCTCTCTGTCCCCGGCTCCCCAGGTCCCGGTGCCTCTAATAGCTCCCTCAGGGACGGTCAGAGCGCCAGAGAGCGCTTCCCCATTCACAGCTCCTCTGGTCCGCACGGGTCCTCACCTCCGAACGGACAGTTCTCTGCCAGTCACCGGTTCCAGCACCTCGCGGGCACTTCCGGTCTTGGTCCCCGGGCCAGCTCACACTTCCTGCTGGGTCCGCAGCCAGGAGAAGTCCCGGCTCAGGAGACGGTGAAAGGCCGATCCGCGGCCCCGGCGAATCTCGGGCAGCAGACGTCGGATCTTGTCGCCGCTTGTCGCAGCGCTCCCCGCCCGGTCCTGGGTTCCGGTGCCCGCCTGAAGGGCTTGTGGAAATGACGGATTGTGTGTCGGATCGATGAAGAGACTGCTTCAGCCGCGGAGCTTGTCCCTTATGCTGCCGCCATGATCGGCTGCTAGCCACGCCCCCCACTAGAAACATTCTTGAATACACAAGAAGGGATTAGTTTCTGACAACCGAATAAACATGACAACTTTGTTTCACCCAGAATAAAACATAGAAAACTATTTCACTCAGTCAATCGTGCATGCTTCGTTTCTACAGAGTTGCAGAGAAATAGTGAGACGGTCGTTTTCAATAAAAGGGTTTATTGAGCAGTCTTCTTTCTCATGCAAGAGAGGTGAACTGCTACAATCATTAGACAGAATGCAAAGTTTAATGCGTACAGCGTAACAGTAATATAAAATAATACTGTAACAGCATTGTCTGATGCAATGACATATAAAAATACATACATAAATAACATAGGCTAAAATACTCAACTGGTGCTTCTAAAATACGCCTAGCCCAGTGTACCTAACCTAGGTCTTAGTACGAGGGAAGAAGTAAGTGCTGTCTTTAGCATAGGATTAGTGTTGCCAAAAATTGCCAAAGGTTCCTCTAGGTTCTAATTAGCTCCATACCTTAGAATGAGAGAGGTTGGTATCTCTTTCACGGACTCGATTTCCCAACACCCCGCAAGGGGAGTCAGTAACACTGGAGCTGGATTTCTGATCAGTGCATCAGCTGGAGAGTTGGCTTCCTTCGGCACTTGCTGTAGCGAGCTGCGTCGTGCAAAGAGGTAGTCGAACTGCACTGAACCACACCGTGCTTTGCCATAGCAAGTGAAAGTATAGTTATGCCTTGAAGGTGTTTAGGAATGCCAGCTTTGACGTAAAGTCGAGCATATGAACGTCATGAATGAACCCCTAAGGAATAGTTGTTCATATATAATTACTGAGTTCTTGGGGAAATCAATATTCAAGCAAGGGGAAGTCCCTAACGGCTTAAGAGTCTGGTTTTCCAAGAAATCGTTGTGATGTAGATGAACGGATGGAAGTAGCCATGCCTTTATTTGGGCAGCATGGGCTATGCCTAAATTAGGACTGGATTTCAATGCCTATATATGGGCAACACAAATTGTACCTATATAAGGGCATGAATACGGGAAATTCAATCGGAATCTAAGATCGAACACAACACTCCCTCCTGCTCCCAGCACACACACAGACCCTGTTTTTCAAACAGGGCTTGAGTCTCTGCGGGACAACATCCTGTGATTCTAGGCAAATCACGTAATCTCTTCGTGCCTAGAAATGAATGAGTCTGCATGTAATATAACTGGCTTGCCATGTAAAATGCTCTAATACCTTCGGGTGCAAATATAAACAAGCATTGGCATAGCCAATAGGTCTCGCCTTTGGGACCTTATAAGTATTTAGTTATGCAGCACAATATCCTTACTGCAACAACATTAACTGTTGCAATGCTAAACACTTATAAGGTCCCAAGGGTGAGACCTATTGGCTATGCCAATGCTTGTTATCTCTTGGGCTGTACATCTGGGACTGTCCCTGAGGTATGGGATACAGTTCCCAGTGGGGCGTCAATACCTCTATTTACTTTGATGTGCCTACCGGCACGAATACCGACCCACCTGCGGAGCATCAATATCGCGTTGTACGTGTTATTGTGCTAACCAGCACCAGTATAGACCCCATGCAGGGGTGTCTCGCTTCAGCTCATGTGGTGGCCCAGGCCTCTCTGAGATTGCATGGCTTGGATTTCCAATGGAGTTTGCGTGCCATCAACTGAGCCCGAAACGCACTGTATGGTGTGCGTTATAAGTGAAATCAGCGTGCCCTATAGTGGGTGAAGGCCCCAACCGCGTGAACGTGACCCACTGAGGCGGTATGTCAGCACCGTGTGAGGAGCACTGAACTGCATTCCGGTGGCGCTCTCTGTTAGGTGAAAAACAAGTTAGCGCGATTCCTTAAAACGCAGATATCGTGCTCATTTTAGACAAGATATAACTAAGACAGAGAAGTCACTTAGCTTGTGTTTTATCTTCCGTTTCCCTGTGTTAGATGGGCAAGAAAGTTTATTGTTAAATGCAGAAGAGTGCTGCTGTGAAATAAAAAGTGAAGTGCGGAATCCTTGCCTCCAGTGCTGACAGAGAATTTGGCATATGCCACAGAGAATGCACAACCTCCAAATGTATATCGCCCAAAACTTTGATACCATTACCAGGGATGCCTTCTCAGATCTATGTTTGTACCTACGATTTGTGGGTGTAACGGTTTTGATTAAGACTGACTAAAGCCTTTTGGACCAAACTGAGGAATCTGTATAAGATCCTCTCTTTGACCAGAAGCCAATGCAGTGATGCCAAAGCTGGGGAGACAGAATCACTTACCTTAAAGTTCAAAAACAGCCTTGCTGCTCCGTTCGAACCAGTTGCGCTTTTAATTAGCCCCATTTTCCAGTGTTTGCTGTGGGCTGTCCCCTTCCCTTTGCAGCTTCCTTGCTGGGCCAAGGTCCGGGATGCAAAGCAGCATATATGGCAGCTCAGGGGCTCCTTGGCAACCAGTGAGTGCAGGCAGGAGGGGTGAACTACTGTCTTTAGAGCCTGAAGCTCCTTTTTAGGTCGAGCCTTAGAAATGCATGCGCTGCAAAGGAAAACGACCTTTTCCGAGCGCTTAGGTTTTTCAGCCAAGCACGTGCACGTGTTCCATTTCCTTCAATGGCAACGCGTGCACATCAGAGATTCACTCGCTGGAGCGCGCGGTCCATCTGGTCGCAATTACCGCTCCTGCGAGTCAATCCCTCCCCCCTGCTGCCGCACGAGTGTCGGAACCTTTTCTAGCATAGATGCCAACGTCTGGAAACAGAAAACAGGGCGATTTTACAACAACAACAAAAACAAGAGGATTTATTTTCACAACCGCCTTGCATTGAAAGGGGGCCGTTTTACGCAGCAGAAAGATGAATCAAAGCCTTTGAATGTAAATGCGTTTCCTAGATCTGTCAATAACAGCTAAAATCATAACTGTATGTAGAGGTGTTTATCGACCTCCGAAAGATGAACTGCTGAGTTAGCTCTGTGCCGATTCCAAACCGTGAGATGCCGGTCACACAGAAATGTCAGTGAGTGTTTTACTCACTGAGCCATCTTGTAGGTGAGACTGTAGAGGTGTGAGTGCCTCGCAGCACATATTACTGCACACAAGGCCGACGGCAGCAGGCAGGATAGACGCTGTAAGTCAGAGGGGTGTCCCTCAACAATACTCCTGCCATTCCGGCACGACCCTGGGCGCACACGAGGTAACATTCGGCATACGACGGTACGACTGCTATAATCAATAAGGTTTCAGACTTCGATCTGCCTGATTTTGTTTGCATTCCAGTGGAGCCCCCCCCCCCCCCTCTCCGGAGCTCAGGAAGGTGTTTGAAGTGGAACAGAGCCGGAGGCCGGCAAATCCCTTCCAGGGGCAACCACGCAAATATGTATACATCCTTAGAGGATTATTATATTAAGGATATATATTGATGTGGTGGCCTCTGGAATATGTTGACCCTGTGCAGGTGCACAAGTTGCACATGCCTAAGGCCGCCCCTGAGTGTGTTCTTGTGGTCTGAGTGTCTGCCAAGTGTGGCAGCATTATCCTTCTACCTGTGTTTGGTACTTTTTTGGAACATGCAGACGTCACTTTTCTCTTGTAACACTCTCTTTGCTCCTCTTACATTTTGTTTGCTTTCGATACTTGCACAAGTGCCACCATTGCCCACGTAACGTTTGTTCTTGTGTTTGAGTGTCTGCCATTTATTGCAGTATTATACCTCTACTTGTACTTTGTACACCTTTGTAACCTGCACACGTCACTTTTTCCTCCTGTAATGCACCGTTTGCTACCTCTTGTATTTTGTTTGCTCACATTTGTCACTTTTACCTCATGTAACTTAATGTTTGCTGTTGTAATTTGTTCACTTCTAATTTTTCTCCTCATGTACCATTACTGTTCCTATTGTGAAGCGCTCTGACACCGTCGGGTAAAGTCTGCGCTATATAAAAACGCTTAAGTAAATAAATTAATAAATAAATAGATAAATAGATAAATAAATAAATAAATAGATAAATAAGTAATCTGCCATGTTATTCTAAATAACACATGACGCTGATCAATTCCAGCTAAATCCGCCCTCTCGGTGTTTTAGTTACCTAGGGCCCCTCTCATTTAAACATTTAAATCAGTATAAATCTCCTCTCAGTGGGGAGCGGATGTCTTAGGTTAAATCTAATTTAAATTGATTTATATGGCAGTCACCAACCAATCCATGTTACGCCCCCTGCCCCCGCAGCGACCGCATGTTCACTCTCGCGCTCGTGTTTAATTAAAATGTAAACATGGATTTTAATCGTAATCCTATCATGCCGCCGCCACAATGGAATGTGATCCGTGCTGTGTTGCTGACGGGTCACTACTAGCCTCTGGCCAGGGAGTCACCAGAGAAGAACCTTTATAAATCAGTGAGGAAAAATAATCAGAGAAACAAACGCCCATAGGAAAGAAAAAACGCCTCCAAAAACAGAAGATAAAAATATCCACATTTAAATGCAAATAGTATTTTACTGTTATTTGATATCCCTGTTACGAACTATTTTAGACAATCCGCCCGCCCACAAAATACCACATCGAAGGGACTGGCTTTTCGGGAGTCAATTTAGGAATAGGCTGGTGCAGCAGCACCCGGCGTGCCCTGGGGCGCCCGACACTGCTCTTTCTAACCTTGTTGACAGAGGTCATAAGGGCAGCAGGCTGTGTCACAAGCATCTTTGTTCCCAGTGCTCGAATTTTAATGTCCATTCACCCACAAGAAGTGACCTGTGGAGTGTGGAACGAGGTGTCTAGGTCCTGTAAAACCATGATAAATTTACACAAATAGATAAATAATTTAAAAAAAAGTTGTAGTGTGTTTTGGATACTTTTCTCTGCCCACAGTTCTCAAAGCAAAAATGCGCCATGTGTGAGAAAACCGTGACACAACCGTCTTCTCTGTAAAAGTTTGCAACTTACATTACTTTTCCATTCAGGATCATTTAGTGGGTGGTTATCATTTTTTTCACGAAAGGAGCTTAAAATGACACATATTAGCAACAAAGGGCCAGATATAGGTAAATACTATTTACCGATTCTTAAATACCGAATCATACCGATTCGGTGTTTAAGAACTGACAATCGGGATGTAGGTAATTTTACCGAATCGGTATGATTCGGTAATTACCGAATCGGTATTTACCGATTCGGTAATTGCCATTCATTCCTATGGGCCTGGGAGGCCCATAGGAATGAATGACAATTACCGAATTGGTAAATAACGATTCGGTAATTGGGGGAAACATTGAAGGGTGGCAGGGTGTCACTTTGACACCCTGTTGCACCCCTCAATTGTGCATGGGTGCACATGTTGCAGACATAGTATGTTTGCAACATGGCACTGTTTAAAAAGCAAAAAAAATGCTTTTTAAAGGGTTTTCATTATTTGCCACCAACTTCTAGTTGGTGGTAAATTACGAATTCTTAAACCCATGTAGCACTGATTACAGTGCTACCTACATGTCAAAATACAGATTCGGTAATTTTACCGAATCAGTATTTTACCGATTCGGTAAAATTACAGAATCTGTATTTTAACATGCCCCTACATCCCAAAATCCAAATACCGGTTGGTAACAGCCGAAATCGGCCGTTACCGACCGGTATTTGCCTTCCTACGTCTGGCCCTATAGTATGTAGGTAAATATTCGGTAAAGTTTACCGAATCGGTAAAATTCGGTATTACCGATTTGGTATTTACCGAATCGCTAATTCCCATTCATTCCTATGGGCCTCCAGGCCCAAAGGAATGAATGGGAAGCCATTCACTATTACCGATTCGGTAAATACCGATTCAGTAATAGGGGGAACATTTTCAAGGGTGTCAGGGTGTCACATTGACACCCTGTTGCACCCCTGAATCTTGCATGTGTGCACATGTGGCGCACATACATGCCCTAAGGGCATGTATGTCTGCCACATGGCACTTTTGGAAAAGCACAAATTTGCCTTTTCAAAGGTTTTCAATATTTGCCACCAACTTGTAGTTGGTGATAAATAACGAATCCTTGACTCAGAAATGCACTCACTTGAGTGCTCCCTACATTACGGATTCGGTAATTTTCCGATTCGGTATTTTAAGGATTTGGTAATTTACCGATTCCTTAAATTACCGATTCGGTAAATTACCGAATCCTTAAATTTGGCCACCTACATCTCAAATACCTAATACCGGTCGGTAACAACCGAAATTCGGTAATTTCGGCCATTACCGACCGGTATTAATTAAATATTGCGATCCCTACATATGGCCCTAAGGGCCATCTAAGTTTCGATCAACTGAGTTATTTGAACGAATAGGGTTTACATGCACCTACAAGCAAGGCACTGATTCACAGCCACTGCTAATCTATAAATTAAATAATTGGTAAACGGTATGCCCTAGTGATCCACTGGTACAGACCAATGCAGAAGTGCGCACCTAATCTTTGGATATATGACACTCCTTACCGTTTTACGTGGCCGCCACTCTGCGATAAAGGCAACCAAATATGCATCTGCAATGGCCTTGAAAATGGCATTTGCATAACAGCTCTTTTGTCACATACAATAAGTAGCAATATTTCACGGATAAATCCTTCTTGGCGGGATAATGAATGCAACGCAAGCTTCCTACCGTCCATCTATGAATACGGTGTGTGTGTTAGCAGACAGATTGTAAAAAAAACTGTAATTCTAGTATGCTTTCAAAGTAGTCTTTCACGTTTTTTGCCTTATGCATTTTTCAACACTTATCTAACGATGACACACAGACTTAGGGCCAGATGTAGGAAGCCTAATACCGGTCGTTAACGGCCGAAATTACTGTTACCGACCGGTATTAGGCATTTGAGATGTAGGGGCCTAATTTAAGGATTCGGTAATTTACCGAATCAGTATTTTAAGGAATCAGTAAATTAACGAATTCTTAAATACCGCTTCGGTAAATTACAAATCCTTAATGTAGGAAGCACTCAAGTGAGTGCTTTTCACTTTTAAGGATTCTTTATTTACCACCAACTACAAGTTGGTGGTAAATAACGAAAAACGTTAAAAAAGCAATTTTGTGCTTTTTTAACTGTGCCATATGGCAGACATACATGCCCTTAGGGCATGTATGTGTGACACATGTGCACCCTTGCACTATTCAGGGGTGCAACAGGGTGTCAATGTGACACCCAGCCACCCTTGTAGGTCTTCCCCCTCTTACCGATTCGGTATTTGCCGATTCGGTAATTCCCATTCATTCCTATGGGCCTCCGGTATTTACCGAATTTTACCGATTCGGTAAAAATTACCGAATGAATACCTACATACCATTTACCCATTCTAAAATACAGAATCGGTAAAATTCGGTATTTTAGAATCGGTAAATAGTATTTACCTACATCTGGCCCTTAATGCCCTGGGAATGCATATACTTTGTACAGTGAAATTGTATACACTTTTCCTTGCATATAAAACCATCTCTCACTCATGCTTGCGAGGGTTGAATCCAGGCGGGGATTCAGGCTTTCCCTGATGAATATTCCAGACATGCACTCAAAGGGTATGAATGGGGGTTGTTTGCTTGTTTCCATACCCCTCCTTGGTGAGGCACTAGGGCCTTTTCAAAGTTTCGTCAAATCTTGAAACTCCAGTTTTGAAAATAGCTTCTGCGGTGTACAAGGAACGTGGCAAATAGCACAAGCATTGGCATAGCCAATAGGTCTCACTTTTGGGACCTTATAAGTATCTAGTTATGCAGCACAATATCCTTGGTGCAACAACATCAACAGTTGCGTGGCTAAACACTTATAATGTCCCAAAGGCGAGACCTATTGGCTATGCCAATGCTTGTTTGAATATGTAATCAATTTTTCAGGATCCGGGGTGATTTGGACAGGATTCCTGGCCCCTGGTCCCGGCCGGGAGCGGCCGAGCACAGACGGGCTTTCCTTTGGCGCGCCAGCAGCACGTCCCCTGCGCGTCGGCGCCATTCCATAGAAATGTATATATTTCGTGTTCTTATATGATTTACAGTCCTGAAGAGTCACATGTTTTGTCCTGTGACGAAACACTTGTCGGCTCGCGTTGTTTTTTATTTCTGAAGAATACCATCTTCATAAACAACTCACTTTGAACCACCGGTGTCATCTTTCTTACGAATATCTTGATTGTACCTATACTGTTTATTCAAAAACGCGTGCCCAGTATTTTGTTGTATATATTGCTGTGTTAAAGGTTTTCACCCTGAGCTCACTCAGAGGTTCTGGGTCTTCCTCTGCACTGGCAGCACCATTAATAGATTGGTTACACTCCTACCGCTACACAGTCACTCAGTATCTGCTTGAGCGCCATTGTCCTGCTCCCTCCCACACCCTTTGCAGGAGCTCAACACTCTATGGACTAGTTTTCCTATGGAGAGGGGGGGAAGAAACATTAAATATTTAAATAGAGACTTGGGCCCTCGATATGAGTGGCCCTTTAATATCCCTGTTATTCCCTTTCTAACGTATTTGCCTCTAGTTGCCCGCCTGCTGTGACCCGTTCACATTTGTACGGTTGGCTGAGATCTGTGCTCTATTTTACCTTTGGTGAACAGCGGACGGAACCCACAGTCAAGAAGGAAAACTCCCTCAGCTTGTAATCCTAGGTCTTCACCAAGGGTATTCCCTCTGAATTCATAAAGGTCCGCCCACCTCTCTGCCTTTGGGGGTCCCAGATATTGAGCAGGGGTCTGTACTTCCGAACCTTCTTAATGACTCCAAAACAAACTGCTTGCCACCTTGCAGGCATGATGTAACACTGCATGCTACTTAAAGGGCTTTTGATCTGCACTGGGGGGCAGATTTACAAGCCCCTTGCGCCCCTTTTACGCCGCCGTTGTGTCACTTTTGTGACGCAGCGGCGGCGCAAAAGATGCGCCATGATGCGGGGTACTTACAACGTGACGCATCTGGGAGTTGCATCACATTCTAAAGCTCTGCGCCAGAAGGAGGCGTTCTTGCGCAGGGGGGGCATTCTGGCACAGGAACGCCTCCTAAAAGTGGCTGAGTGAAATCTACAAGATTTCACTCAGTCACTTTGGGGCCCATGCTGCGTCAAAACCCTGCGCCTGCTTGAAGCAGGCGTAAGGATTGACGCAGCATTAACAAGATAGGGCCCCCCAGAGCATTGCTCCACCAATGCGCCGCCTTTACGGCACAGATGCGTCACACATCTGTGCCGTTTTTGCCCCATGGTGCGCCGCATTGTAAATGCCGCGCATCAATGGTGGAGGAGGCATGGCGCACAATAAGTGGCGCATCCCGGCTGATATGCAGGGATGCGCCACTTATTGCAAATCTGCCCCTGAGTGTACTGTTGAGAAATCAGCAACATTTCCTGGTTTTTATGTGCTGTTATTTAACATATTTTAAGGGTGTTTCTCAGCCAAATGTACTGCTATTTTCACCATTTTGGCTAACAGTAAAAACTGTAATTGTTGCTGTTTGAGTATGTTTCCTTAGGTGGTCTGTGCCACGAGACATGGAAATTTGTCTTTAAACTTCTATTCCAGGACTCCAATCACAGTAATTCCAGGGGTTGAGAAATAACTGGGATTACAGTCAGATCTGCTGGCCCAGTATACCGAATCCAGGCAGGTCCACACAGTCGCTCATCCTTCTGAGGTCACTAAAATGAGTACCATTCAGTTCAGTAGCAATAAACATAAATAACTGTTATTCATTGCCAAGATGCCCGAAGGGGAGAGTCCGGTCTGGTGGCTTAGTGGACTAATGCATTCACTGTAGGGGCTTGTGTTCGACCTCATGATCACAGGTTCAAATCCCGGAGGGTCCACTCATGCTTTCATCCTTCTGAGGTCAATACAATGAGTACCATTGAATTGGATAACAATAAATACCTGACTGCTACACCAGATGATTTTAAAGGGACTGCCAACTGGTCTTTCAAGCAGCTAGGGGTTCATGTGCTGTCCCACATAGGTACAAGCCAAGAGTAGTAATCAAGGCCTATTAAGTGTTTTATCTTCGCCCAATTTTGGGCCATACCCCTTAGGACCTTCAGTCTGACCTTCTTAAAAATGTTCTTGTCTCCATCTTTAAACATAAATCCTTCTTGAGGAAGCCCTAGTTTTTCCAACATTGCGATAAACATTTTGCCTCTACTTGATGAATCCGGAGTTTTTAGCAGCATTCTAGAGTATGATAACTGAAAGGCCCAAGCATAGTATTGAATATCTGGAAGAGCCAGACCTCCTTTCTCCCTCCTCCATCTCAGCTTTTTCCAAGATATTCTCACAGCCTTGGATGCCCAAACAAAAGAATTTATGGATTTCTGGAATTTGTCAATTAATATTTTTTCAAAGTTCAAAGGAATAGTATTAAATAAAAATGTAACTTTCGGCAAGATAGACATCTTTATAAGATTTACTCTGCCTAATACAGACAGAGGTAGATGTAGCCAAGTATTCATAAGATGTTGGGATTCCTTCAGGATTTTATTAGGATTGATTTTAGGTATTTGGTCTATCTCTGGAACTATCCTTATTCCTAAATAACGTAGCTCCTTCCTGGTTTGGTATCGGGACACTGGCAGGTTCCAAGTCATCAACTCGGTTTTATCTTTATTAACCTCATATCCCGATACCCGGCCAAACTCCCTAGCAAGTTCAATGACCCTGGGGAAAGAAGAATCCAGATCTGATGCCAAAATCAGGATGTCTTCGGCATACAGGGCTACCTTCCTCTCCCATAAGCCACACCTAAATGGTACAATAGTTGTCTCCTCTCTAAGTTGCTGGGCAAATGGCTCTATATAGAGATCAAAGAGGAGGGAGGAGAGGGGGCAGCCCTGTCTCGTGCCTCTTTTCAATTTTAAATGGTCTGCTGGTTTTACCATTTAGCACCAGTCTGGCAGATGGTTCGCTATAGTGAAGGCGGATCGTACGGCAGAATTTTGGTCCAAATTTGAGCTTTTCCAAAACTGCCCCCAAATACCTCCAATCCACTCTATCAAAAGCTTTGGTTGCGTCCAAAGTCATTGCTGCTAGGGGGAGCGAAAAGATTGATGCGAAGTCTATAGCTCTAATAAAATCGTGTGAGGTCAAAAAGATTTCGCCCCCTTATAAATCCCTTTTGGTCCGAATGAGGCACTTCCCCTGCTATATTCCCTAGTCTGCACGCCAAGATTTTTGAGAAAAGTTTGTAGTCAGAATTTAGCAGTATGAGTTAGATTTTATGGAGGGTCTCCCTGGTTTGAGAATTAAGATTATATTTGCTTCTCTCCAGGTTGCCGGTGGGCAGGCTCCTTCTAACAGGATTTTGTTAAAGACCTCAACCAGAACAGGAGTGTCTACCTCGCTCAAGTCCTTTTATAATTCCGCAGGAAGGCCATCAGGCCCTGCGGCCTTTCCCTTCTTACTGTCCCGAAGAGCCTCCATTACCTCTAGATGAGAAATTCCTGTCTCCATGTTTTCCTGTTTCCATGTTTTCCTGAGGATTACACTCAATACTGGTAGGGTGATGGAATTTAACCAGTCTTGAGTAGATCAGAGTCACTTTCCTCTTTATATAACTTTTCAAAATAGGCGTGAAATATCTCTCCCATCTCCTCTTCACTACTTGTTTTTTTTTTGTTTTTTTTTCATTTTCGGAAGTAAACCTTGTTGATGGGGCATTATTCAAACTCCCATAAATACGCATTTTGTCTTAGTCTAAGTAACAACTTAGCACCATACCAATGAACCAATGAACAGAAGCCAGCTGCAGATGTCTTCATAACAATAACTAAAGTAATAAACAGACTGCTTTAAGTTACAGATTTCTCAAACTTGGACCATGGAGGGACTTCCATCTAGCTTTTGCCCTTATGAAGTGTCTTGTTTTTTTTGGTTTTTTTTTTTTAAATACATTTTTATTGAGTTTTTTTTTCCTTTTAACCCCTCCTTGAGCAGTACATTATTATGATTGTTTAACATGTCCTCCACCCCCTCCCCCGCAAGTTGAGTACATGCTAGAACAGAAACAAAAATAAAAAAAAGTAAAACACATTACATAGTACATGGCATTACTGTGTCCAAATTATATTAAGAAACAAAAAAAAACAAAAAAAAACACAATGTACGCTTTCTCAATATAAACGTTTGCAAACAGATTAGTTTGTATAATTATCCCACCGAGATCTGTATCCATTGTGTCAGTGGGTCCCACATTTTTAGCCCCATTTTCTTTCTCTTTCTGCCTTTCTTTCGGTATATGGCCTTTTCTAAATTATATACGGCCAGGAGCCTGGCCCGCCATTGTTCAAAGGCAGGGGGGGTATGGTCTAGCCATGCTGTAGCCAAACATAATCTGAATACCGCTGCTGCAATAAAAATAAGTCCTTGGATTTCCCTTGGGCAGATGTCTCCATCTAGGCCAAGCATTATTTCTGCCGTTGTTATTTCGATTTGCATGTTAAAGATTTTAGATAAAAAGGTGGAGACTTCCCTACGTATAGTACCTAGTGTGACACATGTTGCGAATATATGTACAATGTCTGCCTCGTACTGCTTACAGCGAGGACATTCTGTACCTTTCCCAGGCCCCCATTTGGCAATACTGTTCGGGGTATAATATAGCTGGAAAAAGGTTTTATAATATTGGGCTTGAAGGTTGGCCAACATTAGCCATAGTTGGGATGCCATGAGTGCTTTCTCACAGGTATCTTTTCCCACATCTAATTTTTCGTGTCATTTTGTTATATATTTTTGCATGTCATCGGGTATTGTGGATATAAGGTTGTTATATATACCTCCAATCTTTATTGTGCTGTTAAGAGTTATTGTGTCAATTAAGTCGATTTTTCCAAATTTTGCCGGGCCTCCCCCTTTCTTCAATAAGAAATCTCTAATTTGTAAAAATGTAAAGAAATCTGATTGATTTATTCCGAATTCTGTTTTCAGTTCATTAAATGATTTGAATCCTGTATTGGAGTAGAGATTACCACACTGGGTAATCCCTGCCCTTTGCCACCTGATCATGCATGCGTCATTAAAAATTTCTGGGAGATTTGCATTTCCCACTAACGTTGTGTAGTAAGAAAATCTCCCGATACCCATAAGCTTTCGGACGTTGTTCCAGGCTGAGTATACACCCCTTAAGGTTTTAAATCGCACTTTTTTGTAGTAGCAATTATAGGTTAATCGCCAGAGATGTGCTTGTGTTTCACTACCTAATATTAAGCCCTGCGGTGTCGGGATCGGGTCTTCGCGTTCCGGAGTGTTATGCATAGTCAGTAGTGATTTGCTATACTGTAGTATAGTGGCCCACCAATATGTTTTAAAATTCGGTAGTGAGAGCCCTCCTCTTTCTTTGGGGAGTGTAGTATATTTGAGTGCCCTACGTGGTTTTTTATAATTCCATATGAACTGTGAGAATAGGTTATCTATATCTGAAAATATTTGTGAGGTGAAATCTAGACAAATAGTCCGAAAGAAATATAAGAATTTTGGGAGATATAGCATTTTGATAGCATTGCATCTCCCCAATAAGGTCAAATGAAGATTGTCAATTCTCCTGAGGTTTTTACTTGTTTGGTTTATGAGGGGTTCAAGGTTAATTTTAACTAGGTTGTCTAGGTCTGCTGTTATGTTTACACCTAGGTATATGGCGTTGGTAACTACCCGATCGTCTTGATATGTAATCTTTTTATTGACTACTATCTGGGTTTTTCCCTGATTGAGCTTGTATCCTGAGACTTCCCCGAATTGTTTGGCGTCGTCTTCCATTGCTTTCACAGCTACATTGGGCTCTCCAGTGACTATTGCTATGTCATCAGCATAGGCTAAAATGTTGGTGCTGCCATTAATGGTTTTAATTGGGGGTATAGCCGTGTTGGATTCTAGTCTAAGGATAAAAGGATTAATGAATATAGCGAACAGTAGCGGAGAGCAAGGACACCCCTGTCTTGTCCCTCTGGTTACTCTGATACTCTCGGTCATCTCTCCGTTAATTGAGACAACCGCTACCGGGTTTTTGTATAACATGCGGGTAGCTTTAATGAAACGATCCCCGATACCGCACCTCGACATTGCTATCCACAGATACTGCCAGGAGACCCTGTCAAAGGCTTTCTAGGCGTCTAATAATAGTAGAGCCATTGGGTCTCCTGTCACTTCTGTAATGTCGAAGAGTGTGATGACTCTCTGGACATGATCGGCGGTTGATCGGCCCGGAATGAAGCCATGTTGGCGTGGAGAAGTAATTTTGTGTATATGTTGAGCCAATCTGGTTGCCAATATTTTTGAATATATTTTTGAATCGCAGTTAATTAATGTGATCGGGCGATATGATCCCAATTGTGAAGGGTCTTTGTTTTTTTTCGGGAAAACAAAAATTTTTGCCATAGCCCAAGAGCCTGGTGGTTGCCCCCCCATGAATATATGCGACATTAAAGTTGTTAAAATTCCCTTTAGTGGTTTGTAGAATTTAGCATAGAATTCGACGGGAATACCGTCCAGCCCGGTTGCTTTCCCAGGGGGTAGGCTATTGATTGATAAGAGTATTTCGACCCATTCTGGAATACGAGCCAGGTTTTCTTGGTCGTCCATTGAAAGTTGTGGGCTATTAGGCTGTTCTAGGTACCGTTCAATTTTACTTTGATTTTTCTCCGTTTCAGTGTACAGATCTTGATAATAATTTTGAAATGCATTTCTTATCTCTAATTGATTTTGTGTAAGGCCTTTTTTAGGATCAATAATTTCTTTGATTGTGTTTGTCATAATTTCTTGCCTTGTACGTATCGCTAAGTGGTGCCCAACTTTTTCGCTCAGTTCATATATACTCGCCACAGCTTTCGTCTATGTTATGCCCCACTTGTACTGCCATCATCAGATCTTCCTCTGCCTTTGCCAGTCTATCCTGTAGTGCTTTCATTTCCATTTTTGCTGCACGATTAAGGTTGAGGGAGAATCTTAAAGTCTCAGACTATTTCGATTGGAGCGGTCCCCATATTGTCCTCTAGGAACTCTGGGATCCACTTGTCTAGATTTTGACAGTACTCTTCGTTCAGAAGTAAGGCCCTCTCAAAAGTCCATTGATTCTGACTACGGTATAGACCTTCTATGTCTATACTGAGCATCAGTGGGTTGTGGTCAGATAACACTCGGGGAAGTTTCTCTATTGTGCATTTTGATACGATTGTATTTGAAATCAACATGTAATCTAACCTTGTTAATTTATTATGTGGGTGAGAGAAAAATGTGTGGCCTGGATCTGTAGGGTATTTGGCTTGCCAACAATCGCCTAGACCATGTGTTGTGCATATTTCTTGTAGTGTATTAAATACACTTGGCTTCCTTCCTTTGTAGGTAAAGTCATGCCTTGATTGCCAATCAGGGGGTAGATTCAGGTTAAAATCGCCACATATGATGAAGGGAGGTGACCAGTGGGCCAGTTCGTTTAAGATGAATATCCACAATTCTGGGTCATCTGTTAATGTCCCATATATTGAGCATATCGTAGATTTCTTCCCTTGACCAAATAGGTATTTTGTTATTGCCCAGCGCCCTAGTTTATCGGCTTTAGACCGATTGAACTGTAACCCCACACCAGTTGCAAGGATGGCTACCCCCCTTGTTTTGGTTGCCTGTGATGTTGAAATGATCAGTCTATACCCCATGTTTTTTAATAATTGTTGCTGTGAACCTTCTACATGTGTCTCCTGCGTGCATATGATGTTAGGTCCTATTGATTTAAGTCCAATTGCCACCCTTTGTCTTTTATTCGTGTCATTGAGACCACAAATATTAATAGTTAGGATCCTTAATTTAGCCATATTATTTTAGGTTTCTGTAACAGCCTTGCATTGATCTTTGTCTTGTTTTCTTTGTTTCCGTTTATAATACTATAGCATGAATATTTTGTTTTCCTTTTGCTATTGCCTATTTTAGAACATAGTATAACAGTGTTTACGCGTGTTTTATTCGCTTGTGTACTCTTCTTCCCGCCCCCCAATTATTATTATTATTATTTATGAAGCTTGTAAAGCGCGCGGCTACCCCCAAGGGGGTGTCCCGGCGCTATAGACTGCAGACTAGGAAAAGGAAAGCCAATTTAAGAGATGGAGAACAACCAAGTTTTCAGTCTACTACGAAAGAGGGGTTCTGAGGAAATAAACCTAAGATTTAGTGGAAGGCTGTTCCAGAGTTTAGCATTCATTACAGTAAATGCTCTACCGCCCATTCTGGAGCGGCGGAAGCGCGGAACTGTAAGGAGACGTAGGTTGTTAGACCGCAAGGATCTGACCGATTGGGAGAGTACAAGTCTCATTCTCAAGTATCCCGGGGCCGACCCATTAAGGGCCCGAAAGGCAAGAGTCAGCATCTTAAAGTGGATGCAACGGGAAATGGGGAGCCAGTGTAACTTCTTACGGTAAGATGCAACCGACTGACGATATGGGATATTGCCTATCAGTCTTGCTGCCGCATTCTGAACAATCTGTAGACGTTCAATTTGGTATAAAGGGGCACCGGCATAGAGACTGTTAGCATAATCCAAATGTGACGTGATCAGGGCGTGAATGACAGTTCTACGGGCATCCAGAGGAAGGTACGGGAAGATCTTTCTAATCATACGCAGTTTCCCGAAACAGGCTGCCGTAACCTTATTAATTTGGGCATTACAGGAAAGAGCGTTGTCAAATTGAAAGCCCAGGTTACGAGCTGTTTGGACAGGATTGGGCGGGGGATTGAGCACGGTCGGCCACCATAGTATAGCGGGTATGGTAGTTTTCTGATTAAAAAATAAGACCTCAGTCTTATCAGTGTTGAGCCTGAGATGATTAGAGGTCATCCAGGCACATATGTTCTCAAGACAATGGCGAAAACAAGCGAAGCTGGAGTCAGAGTGATCTCTAAAAGAAAACACAAGCTGAATATCATCAGCATAAGAGATAACTCTGACCCCCCAGGACTCCACCACCTTAGCCAATGGGGCAAGATAAACATTAAAAAACAAGGGGCTCAACGCAGAGCCCTGACGTACGCCACACAGAAGGGGTTTACCCTCTGATTCAAAAGGCCTGAGGAGTACCCTCTGCGATCGTCCTTTGAGAAAGGAGCTAATCCAAGACAGAACGGTGCCACCCAGTCCAATCTGCCTCAGACGGTCCAATAGTATCTTGTGGGACACCGTATCAAAAGCGGCGGATAGGTCGAGGAGGACCAACATGGCCTCCTCGCCCCTATCCGCACACTCCCGGATCGTTTCAGAGACCTCCAAAAGAGCAGTCTCAGTACTGAAGCCAGTTCTGAATCCCGACTGTGAGTCGTGTAGCAGAGAGTTGGTTTCTAAATACTCCGCCAGTTGTAACTGCACAGTCTTTTCCAGGATTTTTGCTGGTTTAGGAAGAAGGGAGATGGGGCGGTAGTTACAGAATTGCACCGGGTCCACATCCACCTTCTTCAGAATTGGGATTAACGTGGCCTCCTTCCAGGCAGTCGGAAATTGGCCCGTGCGCAGTGAAGAATTCCAGATAGAAAGAAGTAGGCTGACCAAGAGGGGGGCCAAATTACCCATGACCTTAGCAGGGACCGGGTCTAGAGGGGAGCCAGATTTACACCGGGTAAACAGTTTGAGTGCAGACTCAGTGGTAAGCTCTTTAAAGGCCACCAGAGACGATGTTACAGTGTCCCTGGCATCGGAGATGGGGGGGGGGTCAAGACAGACGGAAAAGAGGACGTAATTTTGTCAATTTTGTCTTGAAAATACACCGACAGACCATTACATAAGGCCTGGCTAGCAGAGTTCTGGGGCACCATGGCGGGGGGCTTAACAAAATCTTTTACAATATTAAAAAGAGTTTTTGAGGAATTGTCCGCATTTTTAATTTGTAGGGCAAAAAAGTCTCTCATCGTGGATCTTTTTAGTTTTAAAATTTTTTTTAAAGCAGACTTGTAGATAATTTTAGCTTCTGCGTCGTAGGTTTGCCGCCATTTACGTTCTAGTTTTTTGCAGCGGCTCTTTTCCTCACGCAGAGCCGGAGAGAACCACGGGGCAGAAGGTCGGGATCTTGCAGAGGTGACAGATTGTAGGGGGGCGATGGCCTCAATGGCAAGCACTAGGGCCGAATTGAACTGGGCCATGCTTGCATCAATATCATTAGTTAGTGGATCTGGTTGGTAAGAGAAAAAAGGGTCTAAGGCAGCACAGGTGACTTTTTGCCATTTTCTCCTGTACTCCCTACCAGGCACCACCGGGATAGGTCCCAATGCCCCCCCTCCCCCCTCCTCCCCCTCACCACCCCTTGAGGCTTCCTGCATCCGTGGGGATCCAGGTGTGTGCGTCAGTCTGGTCAGTGCGCCCCCCGCCCGCCCTGCCTCCCGAACCCGGTGTGCTGGACATAGAAAATACAATTTTAAGTGTAAATTTAAGAGTGCTGAAATACAGTTCCTCTGTACATTAGTGGATATCCATATATTACGTCATATTATGTTCATTAGTTTTTTAAGATTTCTTTTTTTTGTTTCCCCCCACCCTTTTCCACCCTCTTCAGCTCAGAATGTTTAGTTAAGTTGCTTCATTTATTTTCTGAGACTTATCTAGCCGCCGGCTTTTGTAGTCTTTCTGGTTGGGGGTTACTAGAGGGCGAAATTTCTTTGAGGTAAGACTGAGCCTGAATTTCGCTTGTGAAACTTCGTGTTATCCCGTTGAAGATAGTTTTTAGTCTGGCTGGTTCTTGTAAGTAGACGATGGCTCCTATTTGCTCAAATGGTGTGATTAATTGTCACAGCCTCCATCTCCGTTCCACTGTTGCATGAGCAAAATCGGATTGTGCGAAAAACTTGAACCCCTGGTATTCCCTCCTGCGGTTGGGCCAAGCGAGATCATATATAGCTTCACGAAGCAGGGAATTCCCAAAATATATCAATATCGCTCTTGGAGATGGTGAAGGTTTAGTGGAGCAACACTACACTGTTTTTTGGGCTGGGTCATTGAGGCTCCCATGAGAGTGAGAGGCAAGATGGCGCCAGTTTGAGCAGTCGCCTTGCAACGCTCCGCCTGTGGTGTTGGGTTCAATCAGGTCTACATACTCTGCTTAACTCTCGAACACCTTACAATAGAAGTTGGCAGGGACACTGGAAAATGCAAAAGACAAGTTTATTAAGACCCCATGGGGTGGTGGTACATTCCTACAGCACCCTTCGGCAATGCAAGAAGTAGCACCCCGAACATCGGTGCGCGACCTCTTTTATACGGTTTAATAGCAATAAAAAGGTAGGCGTTACACTTTTACACAATTTTAGGTACATATAAGGTCATTTTTGGAACACAGCCAACATGCGGAAGGAGTTTAGTAGCACTGGTCAGTTTGGGAGGACATTCCTGAGAGATGACCAGTCGGTGTACAATGCGCATGTGTGCTTGACCAGTACTAAAAATAGCCTGTTGCTGGGCAAGGCAGATGGGCAGTGGTATCGAGAAAGGACAGAAGGGCATGCTGACCACGAGGCAGCGTGTTCATAGGAAATGGAAGCCAAAGGATTCAAAATGGCTCCCATACGTTTTGGTCAAGTAAAATAGAAAAGATCGTGTAGCTGAGCTAAACGCTAACTCAGGTGCTGCCAAAATACGACAGACGGCCCTTTTAGCGCTTAGCAAAAGCTACCTCATAACGGGAGTAGTCAGAATTCTCATCATCGATATTAATAGACATCATCTTCATCATTTCATCATTAATCATTTTCTCTTGCTTGATAATAGTTCGTTTGGACGGGATACAAGCTGTAAGGTAGGGCCACATTGAATACAAAAACAGAGAAAAAAGAGTATTCCGATAATAATACATAGAATAGTTAGTAACTTCCAACCCCATGTACTAAGTAGAGTCCAGAACCAACTAGAGAATGTCCATGTTCCATTCCCTGGGTGAATCTCTGCGGCGATTCTATGTAATTTAGAAATAGCATCATATACAGAAGGTGAATTATCTGGCACGTACACGCAACAACTACTACCGATGATGCGGCATGCACCTCCACGATCAGCTAATACTACGTCTAGAACCATCCGGTTCTGGAGCGTCACAATTCTAGTAATCTGCAGTTCTTCAGTTATATTTCCTAAAGCAGAGGCAGTTTCATTAGCAACTGCTTCCACAACACGTGTGAGCTGTCTTATCTTTCTACTGTTTAATGCATCCCCTACAAACGAAAATAATCCCAAATTGAAATCTACATATTGCTGTAAAGAGGTATCGGTCTGGTCCACGTCATCAATGTCTAATGTCCTTTTAACTCTATTTAGTATAAAGTCGTGATATAATACATAATCATTATGATACATAGGTGGGGCAATAAACACAGGTGGCAATACAAAAGATATGTAACAAGTTCCTAACCATCCAATAGGAAGACAATGGTATCCCTTATTTCCACAAATAAAATAAAATATGTATTACGTGAAGCTACAAATGTAATGCCATTTGGGGTATCAAAGGTAAGTGTGATATTACATTCACTTCGGCCTACAGGGATTGTACCTTTATTTCTAATGCAAAGATCTGCTTTTGTATCAATAACAGTTATCACGTGTAAATTCGACATATTTATAAATCTTTGATTTGTAAAAATACGAGGTGTAGATACATTGTCCGGACGGTATTCTTCCCACTCAAATTTAGTTCCTTCAGCTTGTGGATAGCCATCTTTATCATTGTAGCATACTTTATTCAATCGAAAGAGTAGTCCACCTTTCGTTAGCCATCGTAAAGTAAAAAGAAGAGTGTACCAAGCATTGCAGGAACCATTACGGGAAAACGGGAGAGGAATGAGTGGGGTTCCTCCTTTCTTTTGATGTCCAGGCAACATTCCACATACCCAACAATTTGTCGTGTTGGTCATGTTGTGAGTGTGGTGCAAAATCTGAATGAAACTGTTATTCAAATAAGTCTGTCTATGTCTTTCTTCATGAAAAGGCAAAGTAAAATGAAAATGTTCAGATGGGCTTGGAGTGGTAGGCAGTAAGTGTTCTCGTGCAGGAAACAATTGTTCTATAGTCCAAGCTATTACTGCTATTACCACTATAGTCAAAACAAACAGCACAGCACCAAGAATTCTCTTATTTCATGTCGGAAGAGGTGCCATAGTTCACAAAACAAAGTTCTTCAGAAGCAAAACTAAAAAATAAAAAGGTAGTGCTGAGGACTGAGGCTGCCGTTGGTGTCTTCTCCGAGATTCAAGACGGGTGTCGCTACACTGTACAGAACTGATCCCCCCCTTGATATTCCCGGCTTCCGTTTTCACAAACCTCAGAACGGTTACAAACCAGTCCTGAACAAAAAAAATTATTTCCTTGAACGTAGATTGTACTTCACTCCATCAGAAACAGTGTGGTCCGGGAAGGCTCCCTCCAATTCATTAGACGTAACAGCTGGGCTCTTCTCTGCATCCAAGATGTCTCGAAAATCAGACAGTACTTCAGGATCTACCAGACCTGGAGAAACACGACGGCAATGGGTAGAATGGATCCACCGCTTCTTATTCGTGACTCTCACAGCTGTCCGGGTTGCAAGCAGCACTTGTTCAGGGCCTCGCCATCTCGGCTCCAAACTGCTGGTTCTCTCAAACGCCTTTACCATAACAAAATCACCAGGGCGGAGATCATGAGCCTCTCCACTGGAGTTGTCGGGGAGCGCTTCTCGAACCTGTTGATGAATAGAAAGTAAATCATTTGTTAATCGTGCCAAATAGTCGTTCATCATTATACAAGGCACATCATGTATCAAACGAGGCTTAGGAACTCCCCAGATATTCATAGGCCTTCCAAACACCACTTCATAAGGTGTGAGGCCAGTTTGGGAATGTGGCACTGATCTGATAGACAGCAATGCCAAAGGCAAAGCATCCGGCCATTTCAAAGATGTGGATGCCACGATCTTTGCTAGCTTCAGCTTCAAAGTTGCATTGTACCTTTCTACCAAACCTGCTGACTGCGGATGAAACACAGCATGGAATTTCTGTTTTATTCCTAATCCTTTCAGGACATACTCCACTACTTTCCCAATGAAGTGAGGACCATTATCATTCCACAAAAATTTACAAACACCATAACGTGGGAAGTACTCTTTGAGTAACACCTTAGCTGTTGTCAATGCTGTATTATCTTTCGTGGGGTAAGCCTCAATCCATTTGCTGAAGGTACACACCACCACTAAGACATACTTGAGGTTATTACAGCGCTCCAGCTGGATGTAATCCATTTGCAGTACTTCGAATGGTGCAGTAGGTGGAACAAACCCTCCTTTAGGAGTATAAGTCCCTTTTCCAGGATTATGCTGTAAACAAATCAGACAGGTCTGAACTACTCTCTTAGCCGTGCTAGCAATCTCAGGATGTTCCCAAACCCGTGTAAGCAATTTAGTAATTGCAAGAGCTCCAACATGCGCCAGCCCATGTGTCATTTGGACCATTGCTTGTAAATAGGCAGCAGGTAATTTCCATCTCTCCATGTCTTTGCTACGCCAGCAACCCTCATCATCCAACACTCCTTCAGTTGCCCATATCGCAAGTTCTGCTTCAGATGCTGATTTCTGTATGTCTAATATTTCTTCTCTAGTATCATGCCATCGCTCTGCCTGTGATTTCACCACATACATGGGAGAATCATTTTGTAACATGGCAGTCTCTCTCGCTATGCGATCTGCAAAAGCGTTTCCTTGTCCTATTTTGTTTGTCACCTTTTTGTGTGCACTGCATTTGATTATCGCTACCTTCTTTGGACATAATAGTGCATTCAGGAGATCGCGTACCAATTCTCCATGCATGATATGCACTCCATGTGAAGTCAAAAATCCTCGTTCCTTCCAGAGTAGGCCAAAATCCTGCACTACTCCAAAAGCGTAACGACTATCAGTGTAAATGTTCACACATAATCCCGCATTTAACTCACATGCTTTCGTTAAGGCTATTAATTCAGCTGCTTGGGCCGATTTCTGCTGTATTCGTGCTGCTTCTACCACTGTCTTGAGTGTCGTGATCGCATAGGCTGCGGAAGTCGTACCATCTAGCAGCTTCACACACGATCCATCAACCCACAGTTCCCCATCTACATCTGGAAGTGGCGTATCCTGTAAATCGATACGACCCTTTGTCTGCTCCTCAGTCAGAAAAAAACAGTCATGTTGTTCTTCCTTCTGGGTTTCAGCAACAGGATACGGCAATAAAGTAGCAGGGTTCAGTGTAGCACATCTCTTTAGTGTGATGTGCGGCGCCAACAGCGTTAGCTCATATCCTGTTAGGCGGGCACTGGTTAGATGCTGTGTTTTCGTTTGGTTCAACAAAGCATCTACAGCATGGGGAACTAACACCAACAATTTGTGTGACAAAACTATACCCTCACTCTGTCGTATAGCTACTGCTGTTGCTGCAACTGCTCGAAAACATCCAGGCAATCCTCGAGCCACAGGGTCGAGTACCGCCGAGAAGTACGCACAGGGTCTCTGCTTGTCTCCGTGTGTCTGCACTAAGACTGACAATGCACACCCATCTTTCTCGTGTACGTACAATGTAAAGATCTTCGTGTAATCAGGTGTACCTAACACTGGTGCAGAGCAAAGAGCTTGTCTCAGTCGTTCAAAAGCATTCTGGCATTCATCTGTCCACTCAATGGGAATTGGTGTAGTTTTAGACAATAATGCTAACAAAGGCTTAACGATGTGTGAAAATCCTAATATCCATTGCCTACAAAAGGACGTCAGACCTATGAAAGCACGAATATCTTTCTGAGTGTGGGGGGCTGGTGTATCTAAAACTACTTGAATTCGATCTGGTGTCAATGCACGGCCCTCCTTAGACAAAAGATGACCGAGGTAGGTCACCTTGGGTCTACAATATTGTAACTTTTTCTTCGAAACCTTATGATTGTTTTTAGCAAGAAAGGAAAGCAAAGAAAAGGTACTCTCCTCACATTGTTCTTGTGTGTCTGCTGCAAGTAAAATGTCATCCACATACTGAATAAGAGCCACCCCAGACTGCAATTCAAAAGAATCAAGCTGTCTTTTTAAAGCCTGACTATAAATGCTAGGACTTTCTGTATAACCTTGAGGAACTCGACAGAATCTATACGATTTGTTATTTAATTTAAAGCCAAAAAGATATCGGCTGTCAGGATGTACAGGAATCGAGAAAAAAGCATTCTTTAGGTCGATGACCGTAAAAGTAGTTGCCGTTGGTGGAACCAGTGTAAGTAAGGTGGTGATATCAGACACCACCGGGTACTGGGGCACTACTATCTTATTGATTTCCCTCAAATCAATGATAAAACGGTAAACCTTAGTATCTGTATCTCTCTTAAGGATCGGAAGAATTGGGCTGTTACAAACATTGTAGGGAACTTCCTCAACCACCCCTGCCGTAATCAAATCATTCACAATGTGTGTCAATGCAATTTCGCCTTCCCTAGATATTTTGTATTGTGGGACACGTGGCAGAGATACGCCCTCCTTTACAGTAATACGCACTGGAGGAATAATCATCTGTCCTACATCAGTATCAGAAGTGGCCCACAACGTTTTTGGTAGGGAGGCTAACACTTCGGATTCATGGAGAAGGCACAATCGCTCAATTTCTGGATAATTCTCATTTAACACAACCCGCACCCCTTCCGGAGCACAGCGGATAGTAGCTCGAAAATGCTTTAACATGTCAAGTCCCATAATGTTATCTGGTGTGTTTGGGGACAGCAAAAATGGACATGGGGCAGCAAATTTATCAACATAAAATGTAACAGGTTGAGACAGTGGTCTAAAAGTAGGTGTTCCATCGAACCCTATAGCTGTAATTATCTCGCCAGACAGGGGAGCCCTTGGAACCAAGTGTTTGGACAAAGCGCTACGAGTAGCTCCTGTATCAACCAGAAACTGATCAGTAGAACCCAAGACATGTGCTTCTATATATGGACCCCTTTGATCAACTGGTACCTCAACCGATTCCACACCCCATCCTACGCAATCCTATGCATGACGCTCGTCGTGTGACTCAGGAGAGTCACCCTCATTTATCTGGTATTGATTGCGTCGATCGAACGTATTATAGTCTGTCTGTCCACGACTCCTTGCTTCATACCTTCCACGATCATTCGCTCCACCCCTCGATCCTCCATAATTATTCCTAGACCTTCCACTTCCTCGACCACGCTGATTACGCTGTTCTCGAAGCACCGGACAATCTGAAACCCAATGTCCAAACTGTTTACAGTATGCACACTGATCTTCAGATATGTCGGAACGGGGAGGAGGCGCATTATACGATCCTCGTCTACCCCTATCGTTCCCTCTCGTAGCATAAACCTGAGCCAACATCACCTTCGTCTTCAAATCCTTCGCTTTCTTATCACAGCTTTCTTTTGCCTCCAATTCCTGTCGTTCATAGTATTGAGCCATAGTTAATAAAGAAGCAGGGGTTGCTGTGATCCATGAACTTTCACTCGCCTTTAATCGTTTTGCAATCTCCGGTAGGAGATTAGCCACATACTTATCAACAAACAAATGCCTGCCTGTATCTTCTGTTAATGATCGACCACTGTAATCATGAAACGCTTCCTCAAAGCGAGAAAAGAAATCAGAGACCGATTCGTCCTCCTTCTGTTTACAAGAAGCCAACATGGTCCAATCAATTTTCTTAGCGGGAACAAGCGTTTTTAATTTATTCAATATAGCCCCTGGGAGGTCTAAAATTAATTGGCATGGTTTACATGCTGGTTCCCTGTCTAAATCAGCTTGAGCTATGTCCTTCCAACTTGCCCCAAGAATCGTTCGATCATCAAACTTACGAATCAGCCCAAAGAACAGATCAATATCAACTAGTGTCATAATACACGAAGAAATAGCACTTTCGACACTTTCATAGAAAGCCGCTGGGTTTTTACGGGGATCAGGCAAAGCATTCTTAAGCGCCATAACATCTGCTCTATTCCAAGGCGTATAGACAGACCCCCCAGGATATAGCGGCATGGATTAGCAAATTTAGCGGCACAAATATGGAAATTTAGCGGCACATATATGGAAATTTAGCGGCATTTTTGCGGCACAATATTTTACTCCTAATCATTCATTTTCAGCATTAAAACAATGGAAACTGTTTTAGCAGACTGACGGTATGTGCTAGGCAGTCCTAACATTAGAATCGCGCACCCGTCCAGCAGATTACATGGCCCAATGCCTGGCCATGCGTATCCCCGATGAATATTGTGCCCAACGGGGAAGTAAAGTCACAGACTGCAGAGAGACCGGCAATGAATGAGAATAGTAGCTCTGCACCCATGGCATGAAGGCAACTAGCATTTTGTAGCAGAAATGCATGAAGAGGAAAATAGCATAGTCATATCTACTATTATTGGACAACTGCGGGGATTATCCCCCGACCAGTGAATAAACAGGCTATTTTGTGTCACTCAATGCCCCACTCCATGCCACAGAGGTCATTATGTACTGTCCAGTATATAATATGTACTTGAGGCATTCTATCCAAATACGTAATCCTATTTATTGACCACAGCAGAAGGGTCAGGCAAACTGGATATGTGCTGTCCATGGCAGCACATATGCACTGCATCAGTTTCTGGGAAAATCATTGCATTTCCTATTGTTTGTGCCTGCTTGCATGTGTTAGTTTTTGATGCAAAGAATAATCCGGATGCCTTAATAGATTGGCTTTAGTATCACAATCTATGGCTGTTTGCAGTGATCCTCCCCAAGAACATCCCTTGACACATAACAGAGCAGAGTGGAATTGGTGCTGAGAAAAGGCCACTTTTCCAGTGCAAGATAACTTTTGTGCTTGAAAGTCTATTACTGCTGCTGATTTATGCCACATTGCGGTTCTTTGCACCATGCTTAATGCCAGCTTAATGCCAGCTAAGAGCTTTAATAACTCACCTTTGTACGGCAATTGATACTTTTCCCTGAATAAATCCAGATTAATAGCAATACTGCAAACATTAGAATTAGAACCTTTCATACTCGCACTTAATTTCTCGTAGTTTTCATCCATTTTGAGTTGGACAGGAGATAATAACCAGGTTCACATTCCTCATGAATGTTTTCATGCACATTGCTCTTCCGGAAAGTGCCTATTCGTGAGAAAACGATTTCCTTCCCTAACTTGACTAACCTTGCACCGGGCCTGCGTTTGGGGCCATTAAATTATAATTACTTAGGTTTGCTGCCCTCCGGTGGCTGTTAACAGAAATTCCTTTACCCTCATCTGCTATATCTAATCCCGTGTTTTGGTCACATAATGTAGGTATGTGATTTGACGTAATTAGAATAACGCAACTCGTTGTGAGATCACTTGTTTTTCCAACGTGGTACGGAATCATAATAATTCCAGGCACAAAGATCTTCTATCAAAAGGGTGTCTCGCCATCGAATTTTCCAGACTAAATTCAGAACAAACAGGTCGGGCCGTGCAGTCTCCTACTTTCCTGATGAAAGTCTATATCCAATCAGCAGGAAACACGCTTCAATAGGCGGTCATCATGACCCGATGCACTTGATTCCCCCATACCAAGAGGAAGCAGGTATTGGACGGCTGGATGGGGGCACGTAGTGACGTGTGCGCCCACAGCCAATGAAAGAACTTTGTTTGTTTTGCCAACGCTTTTTTTGTAAATATCGCGGCAATGATGCAAATATCGCGGCCATCGCGGTAGTCAGCCGATTTCGCGATTTTATCGTGAATCGCGAAAAGCTGGAGGGTCTGTATAGACCCAATTATATATAAAATAACCCTTTGCATCCGCAGACGATTTATTATCATCTGTACCTTGGCCTTTAGGAGGAACATACAAAGGTGTAGCTTCTCGCATAGGCATAACATTAATCGCAGCATTCTTATCTGTTCCAAAGATAGAGCATTTTTTGGATATCCCCGTCGATCCAGATGCAGGCGAACCCGATGTCTTTTCCAACTCCCGTAGCCGCGACGCCTCATTCCGTAGCTGAACCAAGCGCTTGAAAAACTCATCCGCATCTGAAAGAACAAAGAGACCTTTACGAAAGTTATCACAACCCTTTGATATATCCTTAGGTTCTAACTCAGAGGAATACTTTCTAAATTGTTCAACAACCTCATCTCCAAAATGATCTAAAAAATACAATCGCTCCTTATCAGACCATTTTGCCATATACTCACTAATCTCAGAAACAGTTACAGTATTAATATTAAGTTTTCGTGCAAGCGAACGCAATTCCGCAGTTCGATCGGAAGATAACCTAGTACGCTGTGTACTCTGATCGTCCTCATCCAATTCCTCGTCCGGGGCCGTAGGTGCAACATACGGAGGCGGGCAACGATCTAATAACGAAAAATCATCTGTTTCATTAGTAAGGACAGGATAAAGAGGACGTCGAATAGGGAATTGACCTGTAACCTGTAAATTACGTTCTCGAGCCTCCCTCTCTTTCTGTTCCTGCAACTCCTTCTCCTGTAGCTGTAAAGCTTTGTCACGCGCAGCCTTTCGCTGCACCTTCTCCGCCAAGGCTTCCTCAAACAAACATTGCTCTACATATTGAACCTTTCGCAAATCGAATGACCCATGTAGTGGCCATTGCAATTCTCGATCAGCTTTGGTATATTTGTGCCATAATGAACTATACATTATAGGCGGAAGGCCAAATTTGACATACATATCCCGATTTGGGGTCCCCTCTGGGGGAGCCGGCTGTGATTCATTTAATCGATAATTGGTACCATTTCCAAAGCAGCACATTCCTCGAAGCGTGCTGAGAACAGGCATGTTAAAATATCACGAAAACGTGATACTACATAAAATGGCACTTAATGTGCTTCATACACGGTGTGCCGCTCAAACAAAGACAAAATCAGAGAAATATCCCTACATGCCTGCCTATGTGAGGTGCACTTCACATATAAGTCAAATTCATAGGTCCAAACGTTAGCTAACTCAAACAAATTCAAATTCAAATTCAAAAAGCCACAGTAAGTGTCAGTAGACTACCTTACCAACCATAAGCTTACCAAGTATCTTCAAACGTCCAAGGTCCAACTGCCAAGTTCTTTAATCGAATCAGCCAAACGGCACTACACCACAATCCAAGATCAGAATCTCAGTCGAGGACCGGCGCCACCTGGAAGGTCAGATCAGAAGGAAAGGAAAAAACACCGTGGGTGCCAAGACTCGGGTCACTCAATGGCAGCGATCGCGTCCATGGTGAGTTTCCAATCCTTCGTCACGACCTCTCCTTCGGGCATCCGAGTCGCCGATGAGTCCCTTCGTGGTCGCCAATTGTGGTGTTGGGTTCAATCAGGTCTACATACTCTGCTTAACTCTCGAACTCCTTAGAATAGAAGTTGGCACGGACACTGGAAAATGCAAAAGACAAGTTTATTAAGACCCCATGGGGTGGTGGTACATTCCTACAGCACCCTTCGGCAATGCAAGAAGTAGCACCCCGAACATCGGTGCGCGACCTCTTTTATACAGTTTAATAGCAATAAAAAGGTAGGCGTTACACTTTTACACAATTTTAGGTACATATAAGGTCATTTTTGGAACACAGCCAACATGCGGGAGGAGTTTAGTAGCACTGGTCAGTTTGGGAGGACATTCCTGAGAGATGACCAGTCGGTGTACAATGCGCATGTGTGCTTGACCAGTACTAAAAATAGCCTGTTGCTGGGCAAGGCAGACGGGCAGTGGTATCGAGAAAGGACAGAAGGGCATGCTGACCACGAGGCAGCGTGTTCATAGGAAATGGAAGCCAAAGGATTCAAAATGGCTCCCGTACGTTTTGGTCAAGTAAAATAGAAAAGATCGTGTAGCTGAGCTAAACGCTAACTCAGGTGCTGCCAAAATACGACACGCCGGCCCGGATCCAAGTGCTGAGGCTATGTCGCTGTGCCATTGAAAATTGTGCCATTGTGGATCCCTTCGCTGATCCTTTCGTTGACCATGCTGATCATGTCGATTTTATGACTATGTGGTGTTCGCGGGAGCAGCTGGGTTAGGACACGATGCTGACGCCAAGAACGTGACTCGGATTCTGTGATCTGCACTACCGTGAGTAGGAGGAAGTGGCGGACTGTGAGCCTGTGAGCCGTAACCGGGGGGGGGAGAGCTCAGAAGCCCAGAAGCCCCAGAACGTGTTGGCTTGTGAACAAGGGTAAATTAGGAATCTGGCACATCGATGCACCTCAAATGCACCTAGATACAGTGACACCGTGATCTGCTTCACTTGCGAGTGAGGAGGTGGGCGGTAACTGGGACTGGTCGCAGCTGAAAAGCAGGAGGCACAAGAGGCACAGGAGGTTCAGAGACACGAGAGGCAGGACACAGCGACAGAGACAGAATACAAAAAAGTTAAAAATTAAAGCACGCACCAAACACAGCCGGAGTCCTCCTGGCTCTCGTCTCTCGCATGCTCCCACAGTCATGGCCACACAGTTATACGCCGCCGCTGCAAGCATCAACATTCGCCATGGCTCTTTTACAGGCATATAAGCATATATGCTTTAATAGGCACTAATTCAGAAATTGTCCGATCCCCTCCCTGTTGAAAACACATAACCTGACCTGCTGTCTGCTGTCTTTGTGCAATCGCTCTCTACTCATCTCCTCTGCTCCCCCCTACATCCTCGGAGTCTTCACTACAGAATCGGTGTTTGATTCACGCAGCCCATCGCCAAGGAGACCCTGTGATTGACAGAGTGAGAGCTGAGTCATACAGTGGGAGGCAAAAGCTGGCGATACACCGAGCATACAGGCTACTGCAAAGAGCCAAGGCTGACTGACTGGCTGAGAGATGAAAACTGACTGCTGACGTGCAGAGAGATTCAGTAGTACATTCTAGATGGAATAGGGCAGAATCGTGTTCGTGTTTGGGGGGGGGAGCGAGAAACCTGGCAGAGAGTGTTTCAAGAGAGACAGAGAGGGCTGCAACGGAAGTCCACGTTTACCTCCAGGCATATTTAGCTTGGGAGGGGAAAAGAAGAATTCTAAAAAATAAAAAGGGCAGACTAAAACTATATTTATTTAGCTGCTCATCCAGCTACCAAAGACACCAGTAGGGCCAGGGGCAACAGGAGGGCACGAGCATCTAGGATCTACTTCAAGTGATAGTGCCTCGAAAAATCATTAACCCCACACCACCAGCAACTTCAACTTCAACTTCAACAGTCTCAACAGTAGCTATAGTAGCCTCAGTAGATTTGAGCCCAGCCTTTAGAAGCAGAACAAGCCAAAAGATGGAGACAGAACCCTGTGCACAGAGCTGGCTTCATGCTGCCCAACCCCCCTACGAAACAGATGGAACAGATAGGCCAGAAGGAGCGCCTGAATTACAAGACGCACAAGCAGCTCAACCAGCTCAAACAGACCAAACAGACCAAACAGCCCAGGAATCAAAGATCACTCAGCATGCTAAAAGCACAGGGGGCTCTCTGATTCAAAGAAGACCAGAAACTAGGCGGGCCAGAGCAAAAGAGAGCAAAAATCAAGACAAAGACAAAGACATAGACAAAGACATAGACAAAGATGATGACAAAGTCTACAATAAGGACAAGGACAAGGATAGAGAAAAGAACAAAGATAAGAAAAACAAGAAAGTCACACACAGCGAGAGAAGCATTGAAAAAGAGCTTATAAAACAAAAAAAGCAAGCGAAAGAAAGGGGGAAGAGCAAGGATGCAGGGAAGGATACAGCAAGGGATACAGAGGGTAGCGACCCCGAAAATCTGGAACTGATGGCAAAAAAGGCAAAACGACTACAAGCAATCAAGAACCTGAGCCAAGTTAACTGGTCAGCCATTGGAGCTCCAGCCAAGGATCTCAAATATTTTTGCTTCGCTTTCCAAGGACGGGATAGGCGAATTATCTACATCCAATCCATCAAATCCAAGAGCCCAACCTGTGGGCTGGGAGGAGCAAACCGGTGTGATCAAGGGGCCAAACAAGAAAGACCTTGAACCTTCGGGAGCCATATGCGGATCCAAACCTGTGACGAACCACGCTGTAAGAACTTTGTCCGATCCTGAAACTTTAACACCAGATCATATTCTGGGAAACGAAAGGGGGGATATATGTAAGATTCTACCCGAAGGTCTTGACTATGCACCCAAGACTACAAACACTTTGCTAACTACCATCCATCCTCTACCCTCCAAAAAAACTTGGATACAATACTCTGAAACCCACCCGGCCACCAATGACTTCGAGTCAGATTTGTATGAAACAGGTATCTCAACGTCTAGCGAAATAAGTGACTCCAGTGATAATCATAACCTTTCAGAACTATCCGACTTCGCTAGCACAAATAACAAGAAATCAAACGAATCTGGCCCAGACAATACTCCAAGAAAAAGGCTGGAAAAAAAGAGATAGACAAAAAAGATACCACAAAGTGCTTTACGAAGAAACCACAGATCAAGGAAGCAATACAGAACAAACAAAAACAGGAAAAAATTCAGCTCCAAAACTCACATTAGAACCAGACCATCAGCAAACTGTTCGGAACGAGACCACAGGGAATGATTATAACTTGCAGGGACATACAAAGCCGACCGGTAAACAAAAAGAACCATGTCTGAGCGAAATACTCAGATCAATCAAAAGCTTGCACGAAGAAGTCAAATCCGACAACAAGAAGAACCACACCGCCATACAAAAACTACAAGGTGCAATTAAAAAAGTCGGTCTAACTTGTTCTGAAATATCGGATAGAATGGTCTCTATGGAAACACGCACCGAAAACTTGGAAATAGACCTCCAAATGCAATGTAAAGATCAAGATGGCATTATAAAAGATCTGCTGCTAAAGGTTGAGGATCAGGAAAACCGAGCAAGACGAAACAACCTCCGCTTCCTCGGAATTCCCGAAGGTGTAGAAGGAAAAGATATAAGAGCCTTTATGATCTCCCTCCTTAAGTCAGCCTTCCCTGAACTCCAGTGCTGGGAAATGGAGAAGGAAATACAGCGTGTGCACCGTTTTCCATTAACTCTTCACTACTTTTTAATACCTTGGCAGCTTCATCCTCTATTTCTTTAATTTGATTCTTGACTCTGTCCGTTCTGGCTTTCCAGGCTAATAACTTTCCTGCCCCTTCTCCATATTTGAAGTGGGCGAGTTTACTAACCTCCCACCTATCGGAGATTCTTGTTTGAATTCTGTTTTCCAACTCAACCTTTAGGGCCTCTAATTCTACACTTAAAGTCTCTTGGAGTGCTTGTTCCTGCTCAGATACCCGATTAATATTTTCCTCCAATAGCTTCATTTGGGACTCCACAGAGGTAATCTCTTGTCTATATTTTCAGTTTTTATAGACCGTTTTGTTTGTAATCAGAATGATTTTAAAGCGTCCCATACCACCATTATGTCCGTTGAGCCAATATTAATGTCTAAAAAGGCTTTCGCCTCTTGCATAAGAAAGCCAGTGACTGCTGTGTCTAGGAGAAGTGTACGGTCAAACGTCCATACCCTTAGATGTTGACGTACGCCTAGATTTAAATCTATCCAGACAGCCGCCCGGTCTGACAAGTGAGGTGTTAAATAGTCAACATTCTGTGTGCGGTCTCTTAAATCAATACTAATCAGAATATAGTCTATTCGTGACCTATGACTATATTTTTTATTATAGCAAGATATCCCCAACTTTGAACCTGATCTCTCTCTCCATATATCACTGAGATCATATTGCTCCATCATTCTTTTTAAGAAACTCTTGATTTTGAGGGGACTATTGTCCTTCTCTTTGTTGATTTATCTAATTTTGGATTTGGAACGATATTAAAGTCTCCAGCTAAAATAGTTGAATCCGGAAACTCCAAAAGATTCAAAAAGATGGTTTTAAGCGATGATGGATCATCATGATTGGGACCGTAGTACCCAACAATTGTCAGGGGAACATCTTCTATCCGAATTTTCACTATCACCCACCTGCCACTCGAATCGGTTCTAGTTTCCTGGAGAATTACATTGGCTTGTTTTTTTATAATAATAGCCACACCCCTGATATTAGCTGTCTGGCCTGAACAGACACAGTGTTCTACCTACCTAAGCTTCCCACAAATATCCTCCATTTCCTTTTTCACTAGGTGGGTTTCTTGAAGAATAAATATCTGTGCTGATGAGTCTTTTAAATATTGTAGGATTTTTTCCCTCCTACTTTTTTTTGGGATCAAATTTATTTTTATTGAGTTCAGCAAAGCAATACAATACAACAGGTGAAGCACCATAACTTTGCACCCTGAATCCCTTTACGCAAACCGCACATGCCTCCCATTGTAGGGCCGTGGGGAAGAATGTCATGTGTCCATGTAGGCTGATTAGGCGGAGATCTGAGTAGTCAGTGTGAGCTAGAATTCCCACATCCGTCCCTCCCCTGTGACCCTCCCTAACCCCAACAGCTTCCCCTCCCCTACCCTCCTCAACCCCCCTCCCCCCTCCCTCCGGTGTGTTCTGGTGAGTCTGCGGCGATTGCCTGAGAGGACTTGTTGTAGGCCGCACGTTACCCCTCCACTGTCGTAGTGAGGAATTCATCCGATAGTCTTAGGACCCTTAGGTACCTGGGGCACGTGAGCTCATTAAATTCTTGTGTTAACAGGGAAAGGATAGGCTGCCATATTTCTTTGAAAGAATCGGATGTCTGTGTGAGTGAAGCCTGGATTCTCTCCATCCCCATTATGTACCATAGTCGATGTAGCCACCCTATGTGAGTAGGTTTCCTCGGCGAGCCCCATAAGGAGAGGATGTGTTGTGTTGCAGCCCCTAGTGCCAGTCCCATTTGTTTCCCCCGAATGGATTTGAGAGGGAACATGAGTTTATTGGGAAGACCCAGGATCACATACGCCGGGAACCGGGGGAGCTCTGTCTCAAAGTACTTGTCGATATCCCTGAGTACCCCGTCCCAGTATTCCTGCACCTCTACGCATTCCCAAAGTATGTGTAGCATGGTCCCTGTCTGCCCACATCCCCTCCAACATGTATGGTCTCTCCGTGGGTTACCCTGATGTAGGCGTGCCGGAGTCAGGTGCCAATAGTAGGCCACTTTCACCGCTGACTCTTTGCTGGCAGTGTTTCTCGCCGTATGGTGCGCTCGGTAATAGATGTCTTGCCACTCCCTGTCCGAAAGTGCGCGTCCTAGTTCTTTCTCCCATCTTTTCTGACCCGCAGATCTCGTCGCGGGAGGTGTCGGAGCTAGAAGTTTGTAGAACTCCATAATGACCCCGGAATCCTTGGATTTAGCGAGAAGCCATTTCTCATATGGGGTGAGGAGGCGGCCGACCAGGGGCTCAACATCTTTTTGCATAAGCCAATGCCGCAATTGGAAGTATTGCAAGCAATGAGGTTTGTCGATCCCGTACGCCCCTTTTATCGCGGCTAGCGTCATAAAGCCCTGCAGGTCGAACAAGTGTCCCGCGGAGCGACACTCGGTCTGTCGCCAAGTGTCCCGCGGAGCGACACATGGTCTGTCGCCATTGGGGAAAGGAGCCGGGATGTGCCCCAGGCGGGCATGCCGGGTTGTCCAACAGGGGCGTCAATGGTGAAGGAAAGGTTGTCAGACCTCGTGGGACCGCGACCGCGTCCCATAATTGGAGGAGTGTCCTGGTGATGGGCGACTTTCTAAGGTAAGCCGGCCTGTCCGATCTCGCCAGGAAGGGGACCCCCCACAGCGGCATGCCCGCCATTGCTCTGTCTTGAAAGAGCCATCGCTTTTCGGAAAGAGGTCGGGACCATTCCAGGAGGTATTGCATCTGAGCCGCAGATCAGGCACTCTGAGCCTGCCCTCTGCTGTCGATCGGGTGACCAGGTCGCGCCGGAGCCGGGGGCGTTTATGGGCCCACACATATTGCAGCAAGGTATCCTGCAGTTTCTTAAGCTGGGGTTGTTCACTGCGACTAGGATGTCGTCTGCATATAGACTAACGGTCTGCTCCTCTCCCCCGAATGTGAGTCCCGTGATGTTCCTGTTGTCCCGAACATGTTGGGCGAAGGGTTCTATATATATGGCGAACAGCAGTGGCGAGAGCGGGCATCCCTGCCGTGTGCCACGCCGAATATCGAACGGCCCGGAGCTCACCCCATTCACCTTGATCGTCGCCCGGGGAGATTTGTAGCAACTGGCTACCCAGGCTCGGAACCTGTCCCCCAGGCCAAATCTCGCCAGGGTGTTATCGAGATGCTTCCAGTCCACCCTGTCGAATGCCTTTTCGGCGTCGACCGACAACAGGGCCGCGTCTGAGGCATTAAAGTGAGCCTTATCGATTACATGCATCAGGCGTTTGGTGTTATCCGCACTCTGTCGGGTGGGCACAAAGCCCGCCTGATCGGGCTCTATAATTCCCGGCAAACAGGGCCCTAGTCGCGCGGCCAAGATCCCCGTGAATAAATTCAAGTCTACGTTAAGGAGTGATATTGGCCTGTACGCTGCGCATAGAGTCGGGTCTTTGCCTGACTTCGGCAGGACTATAACGTCCGCCTCCAACATCTCCTGTGGAATCGAGCCCAGGCCTTGGAAGGAGTTGAATAATGTCGTTAGTACTGGCGCCAGGAGGGGGCGGAAAGTTTTATAGAAGCCGGCTGAAAATCCATCTGGCCCTGGTGCCTTTAAAGGTTTGAGTCTGCCGATCGCCGAAATTACCTCCTCGAGGCTTACTGGGGCGTCTAATGCCCGGGCGTTCGACTCGTTCACAGTCGTGACGCCTGCAGTCTCTAGGTATGCCATCCCTGCTGCGTGATCTAACGCAGGGTCAGCCACGTAGAGCTTGGCGTAAAAAGCTCTAAACGCGTCTGCGATTCGGTCTTCCTCTCTAACATCTTCCCCACCCTCTGTTCGAAAGACGGAAATCTTGGACCGGACAGACTTGGCTTTGAGCTTGCTAGCCAACAGGAGGCCCGTTCTGTCCCCGCCCACATAGTACGTGTGGCGGAGACGGAGCGCCGCATATTCAGCCCTGTCCAAATCTAGGGTCGCGAGTTTTGCCCTGGCTGCCTTCAGCTTGCGCCATATTCTGGGGGCCCCTGTCTGGCAATGAACTCTTTCCAGTTCCAACACTTGCTCCGCTAGTTCCCGACGCCTTTCTTTCCTCTCCCTGTTATCCGCTGCCGCAATCGCCATCAGTTCCCCGCGGATGACTGCCTTCAACGCCCGCCAAACCGTTGACTGAGCCACCTCCCCTGTGTCGTTCCTGCTTAGGTAATCAGAGATACTGAGGGATAATTGCTGTTGGACCTCCTTGCGGGTGAGTAGATTTTCCCTGAGTCGCCATCTGCCCCTGTGTGGTGGTATACTTGGGACTGTCAAGTGAAGGACCACCGCGTCATGTATTGCGATTTATATAGCGCACGTATCACCCGAAGGCATCAAGGCGCTTGCCTTGGGAACCCGTCCTGGTATTCCCCTGTGAGATAACCCCAGCAGGGTATCCACAAGGTGAAAGCCAGGTATCCCGCCGCGAGGGGCCGTAGTGGAGATTAAGCAAGCTATTGCCCAGAGTCGCAGAGTGTGAACCCGTGAGTCAAGTAGGCACCGGAACGAGAATTATCGAGTCCGTGGAATATTTGAGCCCAAGACCCGCCGAGGCGGGGAATTGAACCCTGGTCCAGGACCGATCTCAGCTTCCAGGTCTGCCGCCTCTAACCCCTGAGCCACACTTCTCCATTGTCCATGACCAGGTTCATGTCTCCCCCTATCAGGAGGTGTCTCGTGTCCCCTGCCAGTGCATCGGAGAGCGCTCCCTTAAGAAAGGCCTCTTGTTTGGAGTTGGGCGCGTAGAGCGACCCCACCGTGAGTGTCATGTTACCTATCAAGACAGTGTGGGCCAGGAGTCTGCCTTTAATTTCTGCCACCTTGCCTCCCACCTGTCCTTTCAAGTGTTTGGCTACTAAAAGGGCCACCCCTGCCTTTTTCTCGGAGGTGGAAGAGTAAAATTGATGTGGGAAAGCCCTGGACTTCATGCGGTGCCAGTCCTTTGCCAATAAGTGTGTCTCCTCCTCCTTTTACGTTAAGAGTGAGGATCTGGATCGGCTTGTCAGCCATAAGGTGGTGTAAGTGTAGCTCGCTCAAGTACCGGCCTAGTGCCTCCCCTTATTCTCCTACTCTCCGCCCTAACAAAGCGAACACACCGAGTCCCTCGTCTCCCCCACTTCCCCCCCCCACCCGAACCCCAACTTTGAAACCCCAAATGGTGAACATTGTCCAAGGCCTACCCAACGACAGTCCAGGCCTGTGGTATAGTGTCTGGTATAGGGAAAGCGTGTCCATGGCGAGCCCAAGGCCCCCCGTCCCGCCCCCCCACGGCAATGCTATGGCGAAGCGTTCTTGCACCCCTGCTCAGGTTTTCTCATGACCCAGCATCTGTGTCCTTGGAGACATCCTGTATTGCCGCTGCTTGCTCGTGTGCCATGGTGTCTGGGTCTGGTTTGAACCCTTTCTTGGGTGAATGCCTGTGTCGCACCTTCTGCCATCCGTCTCTTCTCTGCCGCGAAGACTTCGACTGGGAGGGCTGTTGTCCGTGGTCACCGTCAGGTGTGTCTTTCTCCGGGGGGATGCCCAAGACCGTGCAAGGGTCTCTTAGGGATCTAAGCTGGTGGAGTGTTCCGTTCCACTTGAAAATCAGTCTGAATGGATGCCCCCATGAGTACGGTATCCCGTTATCCCATAGAAAAGTGGTTGCCACTTTGAACGCCCATCTCTTCTGCAGAGTGATCGCGGACAGGTCTTGGAAAAGCTCGAGCTTGTGGTCATGAAAGGTGAGGGAATGTTTTTGGCGCGCCGCTTTCAGAATGCGTTCTTTCAGGGGATAGTCCGGCAGAAAGGCCAAGATGTCCGGGGGGGACCAGATGCCCGGCGTGCCAGGCCCACCCGGTGGGCCCTGTCGATTTGGATCTCAAAGTCCTCGCCCTCCCCCAGTACCTCGCGGAACAGATCTTGCAAATACGCCGTGATGTCTCCCCCCTCCGCTTTGGGGGGCACATTCCGGACCAGGATATTGTTGCGTCTGGAGCGATTCTCCAAGTCCTCTGCGTGTGCCTGCAGGTCCATTTGTTGGTCTTGGAGCCGGATAATTTCTTGCTGCAGGAGCTCCACCTCCTCACTCCTGGCCTGCTCTGAGTTTTCCACCGCCGCCACTCGTTTCCCTATGTCGTCTATGTCGCGGCGCAGCTCTTTGTAGCCTCCCGCCATATCCTGCCTGAGGGTTTGAATATCCTCCCTTAGTGATGCGAAGAGGATCTCCATGAAGGATTTTGTCGCCGGGGCTTCTCCCTCGTCCTTGTCCGTGGCGCTCGGTTGGCGCGCCGGTTTATCTGGGTTCTTGTCCCCTTTTGGTGTTCCTTTGACCAGCATGTCGTGGACAGTGCTCCCTGTTCTGCGATTCGAGGAGGACATGCCTGACTTCCCACCCGCCCACTCGCCTCACCTACGCCGCTGGTGTTCCTTGTGGAGCATCTTGACCATTGGCGGGACGGAGGATAGGGCCGTTTATGGCGACGTCACGATGGTCCTGCTGTTCCGGGCCTGTTTTCTGCCCCTGTCAGTTTGCTGGTAGAACCCGGCTCCTGGAGTCCGTCTCCCCTCGCGGGGACCCCCGGAGGCCGCGGCCTAGTGCTAAGTATGAGGCCACTGGGCCCCGTAGTGGCAGGTGGGGCCCACTCGTGCTGCTCCTAGGCGGTGCTTATCCTGCCGCTCGCTCCCCGGGCCCGAGCGCCTCCGTGCCCCTTGTCGCCGCTCAGCTCCACTGCTTCCCTGCCGTAGCAGCTCCCCCGGGCCCCCTCCACACCTCCCGGGTCTTGCCGTCGCCCGTTGGGGGCCCGCCGGGTGCCCCTCTGAGCTGCGCTGCTGGTGCTTGGGCCCGTCCACTGGATCCCCACTGTGCGTTCTTCCCTGGAGCTTCCCACAGAGTCGGCACGGCCTGCCTCCGCTCCGTGACCTGTCTCTGCTGGCGAGGTCTCCCACCGTGCTGTCTAGGCTGCAGCCGGCCCCCTCTACGCCGGGGGCTTGATCACCCGCCCCCTGAGTTGCCGCTTCCCCGGAACCCACCTCAGAGCCTGCTAGGCCATGCGATGTCCCCCAGTCCAAGGCGACCTGCTTCTGGTCCGTGGCCTGTCCCCGGCGGTGGGGCCTCTCGCTGCGTGGTCTCAGCTGCCGCGAGCCTGTGCTTCACCGGGGGCCCGAATGCCCGCCCCCCGAAGCGCCGCTGCTATGCGTGCCAAACGCCTTCACCTCACCTCTCTTCTGGTTCCTGGAGGGGCAGCCGGCCGCCTCAGTCGCCTCACCCACCTCCGCTGAGGCCCAAGCCTGGGCTCGGGTAGTGCTTCCCGCTGCCCGCTGTTGCCGGGGGCTCGGCTTGCGCGTCCCAGCCGCTGGCGGTCGGCACCTCCTGCACTTCTTCCTGCTTGTCTAACCAGCTACCAGGGGCTGCCACGTCTCAGCACGGCTCTTGTTGGGTGGCGGCCCGGGGGTCCCGCCGGCCGTCCCCGCCTCGTGGGCCGGCCTCGCTGATCGCCCCTGCGACTCGGAATGGCGGGCTTCGGCAGATATGGGGCTGTTCTCCGATCCCCGGCGTGCGCGATCTCAGCCCAGGCCGCCGTTGGAGTGTTGCACACTGCTCGCGGTCTCTGGATAAATGTGTCTTTATGAGGACCGTGGGGGATTAGGACGAGGAGCCTCTGTCGGTCGCGTCCTCTCAGGCCGCCATCTTGGCCACGCCCCCTTCCCTCCTACTTTTGACTCGCAAACCGTTAATATTCCAAGACAGACATCTTAATGTTTTCATGGGAGATACATAAAGGGGTTGATGCACCAGAACCCATCCCGTTCCGACACCAAACCAAAAATGAACCATTACAAACTTTGACTGGATTGTGAGGTGAATGCTTTTTTGGAATATATTTACCCTTCTGCTCCCCCCCTACAACCCGTTCCTCCCCCTTCCCTGGAGAACCCCCCCTTATTTCCCTGGAAAGGACCAGATTTGCCTGACTGCTGCTTTACTCGAACTACTCCATAAATCAATCACTATCTCTACATATCTCTACATTTTAACTTTCTCTTTTACTAGATTCCTCATTTTCCTGCTCTACAAACTGCTACCAATAGCAGTAAATCAGGTACACTACAAGTGAGAACTGAAAAAAAGAACTTGCTTCAACGGAGGAATAGAGGGCTAGAGAGCTAGAGAGTTTAGAAAAAAAATAAAACTAGCAGACTTAAGATTTTAGGTTCCCTAACAGCTCGTCTGCTTCTTGCGGTGTTTTGATGAAGTGCACTTTATTATTTAACATAACTTTCAATTGAGCATTTGATTGGGACCTTGCGGTTAGTGGTTCGTTATTGCCTTGGGCAACTTTAAACGATAAGCTGGTGGGGGGCCTGTCAAGGTTCAAATACCTGAAGCTACTGAGCTGGTATCAGAATTTGAAGATCCCGTTATGGCAAGGGGACCCCCTGGAAGACCATCTAGTTAATAAACCAGTAGGGAAGAAATAAATCTCCTTTTTCTATTGGGCAATGGAAGAGGCTATTGATGGTGAATTTAAGTTAGCTGACCAACTATGGGGGGAGGTTTTTCCGGATACTGATTGTGAGTCCCTCTGGCTATCCTCATATAACATCCTCTTTTCGACTGTAAAGCCAGCATGGTTGAGGAGGAACCACTATTTTACATCACACAGGGCATACTTCTCTCCGGCAAGGCTCTCTAAAATGTCCAAAGGCCCTTTGGCCAAGTGCAAAAAATGTAACTTGGAGAGCGCTCCAGACACACATATGTTTTGGGCCTGTCTCCTATTGGGAGAATTTGGGGGTAAAATTGAAGTTTCATTAAAATCGATTCTGGGATGCCCGATACAGGTCTCCCTAGAGAATATCATTTTTGGCATCAGCAGGGGTATCAGTGGCCCGGACAGAGACTTCCTATTCTATGCAATGCTTCTGGCCAGATGGGAAATATGTAAGAAATGGGTTGAAGCAGCATCTCCCACATATTTGGAGTGGTTATCTTCCATATATAAAACCTCAAAAATCGATTTGATTAGGCTGAAATATTCAAAGAAAAGGAACATATGGAAAAAACTGTGTAACTGGACAGCGGTCTGATTTTTAATTTTTTTTGGTGTCTCCTATGATTAAGCCTCGAGGAAGCTCTCAAGCAGTGTCTAAGCTTGTGAAGACCAGTGACACTAGCCCTTGTTAAGCCCTGAAGAGAGCACAACCACCTTCCCCTGTAACAACAATGGGAGGATAGCTTCTGGATCGAAGTGGGTGTGTTGCTGGTAGAGCTGTGGGGCAAGATCGAATTGTGGAGCCTACCTCTCCGATTGGAGTAGCAGCAGCAACCAATGGATTTCAAGAGAGCTATGGTTGGAGGCGAATGAGGAAAAAAAAACACCTGTTATTCAGCACCAAGACACCCTCGGGTGAGCGTGCGCTGTAGAAATACATTTTATTACAAATATACATTAAGTTGTTTTTGAGGAATACTAGGTGTGAATAACTGTGCCAATTACTGCGCGTTTTGCTCCAGAATTTTACCATGGAGATTTTGCCTTCTTTTGACAGCTGAAATGTCTGCATGAAAAAAATAAAATCTTAGCATTCTAATGGGCCAGTAAACCCTGTTACTGGGCCCATCACAATTTACAGACCGCTCACAACAACAACCTTAATAATTTACCAGGACTTTAAGTTGGTAACGCAAATGCAAGATGCGATCTCCTCCTTTATAGGGATATTTATGAAGTGTCCCTATCAATTGATTATACACTTCTCAAGCTGAAAAGTTAAAATGTTCTTCTTATTGTGAGGGCAACAAGTGATCTCTAATGTTAATTCTACAGTATTTTAAAACTATCATTCTGTGAGGGGCATCAGATTCCGGTAATTTCTGTGACTACAACAAAGTTTGGGACCCTCACGTCCAATTCCAAAATATGGGGAATCCTTTTTTGAGCATTTTTGCAGAGTATCTTGGCCCTCATTTGTTTCTGTGATACTTATAACCCTGAAGTTGTATCATCTGAAACCATCATTCACTTTGTAACCAGAGATTGTTACAGCCTTAACTTGTAAGAATGTATTAATAGGAGACAGGACAGATTATTAACAGCTAATGACTCCATGTCACAGGTCACACATTCTTACAGAGTACCTTCAACTTTCAGGAGATCCATGTTAACTTCATCCCACATGAACACTCAGGGCTGTACTTTGTGTGTGAAGCATGCTGACACCTTTCTGATGTGCATTTCACACTGAAGCATGTCCAGCTCTGTTTTCAGCCCTTTCAGTCATTAACATCACAAAGAGTCAAGGCAGAAGTTACAGCTTCTTTCAGATCATCTGTTCCTGTGAATCAGTTTATTTTCCTGACCAATCACTGCTTTTTAGGGGGCAGAATGAGGCACAAAGTTCCTGGGAATTGTACTCGTTTCAAAATGTACTAAAGACAAGTTGAAGGAGGGTCTGGGCATCCACTCTCTTAACACTCTTTCACTGACCCTTAACTCTACTTTGAAGCTTTACGATGTCTTAATAACCTTGGCCTGGCCTTATAATATAATTGAGCATTGTAAAAGACCAGGCCGACTCAGCAGCTAAAACATGTGGTCATAAGTGCAGAAAAGCAATTGAGAAAGACAAACTGTTCCCAGCCTTCGGCTGAACCATGAGAAAAACAATCATTACCCCCAGGTCCCTACGTCCTCGACACCTTCATAACAAAGTGAGATAATCCATCTCACTGACAGAAAAAAAGAACGTAGGAATGCTGGACCTACCCTCCTCCTCCCACTGGGAGTACATAAGCGTACAGGTCCCAGCATTCCCTCTGTTCCTTTTTTCTGTCATTCTGACAGTGATCTTGGATGTAGCAGGAGCGTGGGTGCTCCTGTGTTTGCTGGACTTCCGTGGGGGGTTGTTGTTTGGTTTCTCCGGTGGTGGTTGCCTCTCCCTCCCTGCCGGGCTTACTGGGGGACGCGGACTCGTCGTGTCTCCGGATTGGCTGATGATTGATTCTGCCTTCCGGTTTGGACGTGCCTGTCTTCTGCCTGGACGAGGATCAGGCACTTCGTTTCCCGGCGGTTTTTGCTCCTGATGAAACCGTGTCGGTGGGGTGAGTACCGCCTAGCAGTCTTTTCGCTGCTGCTTTGCTGTTCCTGTGCTGTGTTGTTTTTTTCCTCTCCAGATGTTGTGTAGGATAGGGATAAGTTTGAGGATACAACATCTTGGGCGATGCCACTGACTGTTCCGGTATTCTTGTGCTGGTCGAGCGTCAGGTGGAACTTCTGTCCGATTTCTCCTTTGATGTGGTGCGTGCTTCTGCACTGTCCGGTGGGGCTTGTGTAGCGGCGCGTCACAGTCTTGTCCTTAAAGACTGAAACTCTGTCTCTGCACAGAAGGCTTGTGCTTTGCGTTTGCCCTTCCGGGGCACTATGCTGTTTGGGGGGGCGGGGGGGGGTGGTATCCAAGTTGCAATAACTGTTTGGAGAGAAGATGCAATCTTCTTCGTTTGAGGTCTCTTCTGCTGCTCCTGTCCCTTCTAATACCTGAAACTTTCTTTCGCCCTTCCTCTCGTAGGCAGTTTGTGAGGGGTCAAGGGAGGTTTGCTTCTGGCCAGGGTCGGGATTGTAAGGTTCGGTCCCCTCCTCCTGCCAGGCCGCGTTCCTGACTCTTTGGCGGTGGTTCCTGGGTTGTTGGTTGGAGGGCGGCTGCGCTTCTTCCTGTATGCCTGGGTTCAGTCTTGTTCCGACGCCTGGGTGTTGGATGTTGTACGCGACGGTTATGTTGTGGAGTTCTCTGTTCCCCCTCCAGACTCCGGCGTTCGCCCGGTTCCCTGGCCTGCCTGCCAGTCCATGAGGGTTCATCTCTCTCAAGGGGTGGAGGCTCTTCTTCTGGATGGTGCCATTCAGGTGGTTCCTCCTTTGGAGGTAGGGACAGGCTTCTATTCCCTGATCTTTCTGGTTCCCAGACTTATGGGGGTTTCCGCCTGGTTTTGGACTTAAATGTGATGAATTGGTGGTTGGTCCGGATGCCCTTTCGTATGGAGACTTTGCAAGTGGTGTTTCCTTTGGTGCTTTCGAGTCACTTCAGTTGTACCCTGGATCTTCGGGACGCGTTTTACCATGTCTCGGTACATCCTCGGTCCCATCGATTTCTACAGTTTTGTGTTCGATGGTATTACTATCAATTCCAAGTCTTGCCCTTCGGTCTTTGGTTGACCCTGAGGGTCTTTACGAAGGTGGTGGTTCTTTTAGTCGCCTGACTTCATCTCCGCAGGGTGATGGTGTATCCTTACCTAGACGTCTGGTTGGTCCATGCTCCCTCTCGGGTCCTATTGTTGGTGGCACGGGAGTTGATATGTTCTGCGTTGCATTGACACGGGTTTTTGTTCAACTTACCCAAATGCCTGCTGTCTGCGTCTCAGGACCTGGTGTTCATTGGGGCTCACTTCCATACGGTTCTCAACCATGTGTTCCTGCCCGATCCTCGGTTTGTGAGCCTGGTGTCCCTTGCTCGGCGATTCCGGGCGGGAGGTTCCTTTCCGATGCGCCTCTGGTTGCGACTTCTGGGTCTGATGGCAGCAACTGTCTTTACGGTGGCCTGGGTGCGTTTTCGCCTGTGCCCCCTTTGGGTATACCTCCTGTCTTGCTGGAATACGTTGTCCCGCGATTTGGAGTTTCTTCTGCCGGTGTCTCCTGTGGTCCTCCTGGTTCTTCTTTGGTGGTCTGTGAGGGTCACTCTGTCTCGGGGTCTCCCTCTGCAGGCTTCTCCTTTTCTGGTCTTGGCGGCGGATGCCAGCTCCTTGGGGTGGGGGGGCGACCTTGGGGTCTCGGTCCCTTCAGGGTCATTGGTCCCTCCTGGAGAGTCGCCGTTCTTCCACCTGGAGGGTGTTGACGGCTGTGTCCCGTGCTGCGATGGGGTTTCGGGGACTGTTGCTCGGCCCGGGACATTTTGGTGCGGTCCGACAACATGGTGCCGGTGGCTTGTCTCAATCGTCAAGGGGGGGTTTGTTCGGTCTCTTTGGACGCGGTGGTCGTTCCCCTGTTCTGTTGGGCGGGGAGTCATCTGCTGTCTCTGACTGCGATTCATTTACGGGGAGTGGACATCTGTGTGGCGGATGTCCTGAGTCGTTGCTTTCCGGGTACTCTGGAGTTGTCTCTCGCCCTGGTTATGTTTCGGCTTGTGTGCAGAAGGTTTGGTCTTCCCTTTCTGGACCTCTCGCCTCCCAGCGCAATGCACAGCTTCCACGCTTCTGCCCCCGGTGTCTGCAAGAGGGTTGCTGCGGGTGGATGAGCTGTCGATTCCTTGGCCCTCCCGCCTTCTCTATGCCTTTCCTCCTCTGGCTCTGATTGCCCGATTTCTGGCCCGCCTGTATCTGGAGGTTCGGGTGGTGGTGGTGGTCCTGCCCTTTTGGCCTCGTCGGTCGTGGTTTCCGTCGGGTCATCTTTGGCGATGTGGGGTCCCTGGTTTCTTCCCCTGTCCCCGTCTCCCCTGTGGTCTTCCCCTTCCCTGTCTCTTCTCCGGTTGCGGCTGTCGGTGTGGAGATTGAGAGGCAGGGGTGGCGACGGCACGGTTTTCCCGGAACATTTGGAGGTGGCCCTTCGGAGTTCCCGTCTGCCCTCATATCATATGATCAGCATTGTGGTGTGTTCAGTCACTGGTGTTCAGCGTTGGGCCTTTCCCCTTTGCCCTGTTCTTTGCATGTGTTGCTTCAGTTTTTGTGGGGAGGTTTCGTGAATGGTTGGGCTGTGTCCGCTTTGCGTGCCCTGTAGGCCGCTGTTCAGGCATTTCGTTCCCCGAGGGGGTACCTTTCGGATGGTGTGGACCTGGTTTCTCGTCTGCTACGCAGCTTTTCTCTTTTTTGTCCTGTTTTGCGCCCTTCCTTTCCCCTGTGGGCTTTGCCCTTGGTTCTTTGGGCTTTGATTGCTCCTCCGTTTGAGCCCTTGGCTGAGATGGACTTGAAGTTTGTAACTCTCAAAGTTGTTTTTCTGGTGGCCATCACCTCTGCTCGTCACCTTGGCGAGTTGGGGGCTTTGATGGCGTGTGTGCCTTTCTTGTCCTTCTCGGAGGGTGGGGTGGTGCTTCGCCTTGATTCTTCGTTTGTGCCGAAGGTTGCTTCGCTGTTTCGCAGGTGCCAGGTGTTGGTCTTGCCTGCTTTGGGCTCTGTTATGGGTTCCCCTGGTGGTCCCCGTTGGTCCTTGTTGGATGTGTGCCGGGCTTTGCGCATTTGTCTTGTGCGCAAGCCGGTGTTTCGCATGCCTGATTTGCTTTTGTCTCCTTTGGGGCTGCTTCACGTGGGAGTCGGGCTTCCTCTGTGTCGCTCGGTTGTTGGCTGAGGCCAGTCGTTTCCTTGGCCTGCTCTCTGTCTGGGTCCCCTCCTCCTGTGGGAGTTCAGGTTCATTCTCCAAGGGGGGTGGCTGCCTCTTTCATCAGGCCTTGCCGCCTTCTCAATCTGCTGGAGGATGAGGGTGGTTTTGCTTTGGGAGTGTTGGACTGTGTTCGCTCCTGATTTCTTCTGTTTTTGTCAATGAATCTCTTGGTTTATTTGGTGTCCTGGTGGTTTGTTGTCCTATTACTTACCGGTAATCTTCATTACTCCAGGTCCTGTAGTCCTCGACACCTTCAGGACTTCCCTCCCTCCCTCCCGATCTGCCGGCCTTCATCCATGGCTTGGTATTTCAGAGGGAATGCTGGGACCTGTACGCTTATGTACTCCCAGCGGGAGGGGGAGGGTAGGTCCAGCATTCCTTTGTTCTTTTTTTCTGCCAGTGAGATGGATTATCTCACTTTGTTATGAAGGTGTCGAGGACTACGGGACCCGGAGTAATGAAGATTACCGGTAAGTAATAGGACATTCGCCTCAGTGTGTTCAACAAAGATAAAAGAAAAGTTGTTTTTCCTCAAAACCCAGCAGTCCATACTTAAAAGAATTATCAGGCAGCATCTCGACAAGAAGGACATAACAGGGCATCCTGGCTGACAAAATACAACTATGCCTGGTTTCCTAACCTCCTACAAGCAATGCAGCGAGTACCAAGGATGCATAGAAACAGACATGTGTGAGCCACTTCCTCTGCAGTCACCTGCATGCACATTTGGATCTTCTGATGAGGTATGGTCTATCCATAGGCCTTTCATTCAGGGCACAGCAGGTTCATCAATTTCACCAATGTCCATATGCCCTGGTCTTCTTAGAATGTATAATATGGGAATGCACATTTTTTTGTAGTTTAACCGATACACATTCAGTATTTTTCTTTTTCTTTTATTTATTTAAATATTTCTAGAGCGCATGGCTGCCCATGAGCGTCCCAGCGCTAATGATAGAGACAAGCGAAGACAGGTAGGGGAAGTTAAGGGAACAGCCAGATCTTTAAGGTTTTACGGAATAAAACAATATTGGGTTGTGCCCGAAGGTCCAATGGAAGTGAATTCCACAGTTTGGAGGCATTATGCGAAAAAAGACGGCCTCCAAATCGAGCCCTCTTGATCCTGGGGACCAAGGTCAAATGTGAATTCGTGGACCGGAGAGTTCTGTTAGTAGTATAGGGGGCAATGAGGTCTTTGAAGATGGGTGGAGCTTTACCGTGAAAAATTTTGTGGGTAATACAAAGGGCCTTAAACTGCACTCTTTCACATATTGGCAACCAATGGAGTGCTCTAAGGGCCGGTTTGGCCAAGCAGTGGTTGTTGGTGCCTGTAAGAATCCGAGCGGCAGTATTTTGCACTACCTGCAGTCTGGCTGTCACTTTCTTGGGTGCACCAAGGTAGAGGGCGTTCCCATAATTCACTCTGGACAATATTAGGCCCTGAACCAGTAGCTTCCTGGACTGCGCAGGGAGTAGGGGGAGAATTTTGCGGGCGGTGCGGAGAAGGCCATAACAGGCTCCAGCCGTCTTCCTTGCCTGGGTGTTTAAAGTGAACCCTTGATCCAACCAAATCCCAAGACTTTTGATATCAGTCTTAGGAGTTGGGGGGGGGGGGCCCATGCAAGGAGGCCACAGAGTCTCTGGGCGGAAAGGGATCTGGTTGCTCAGGACCAAAATCTCTGTTTTGTCGCTGTTCAATTTTAAGTGAGATCTGTTCATCTAACTGGTTATGTCTCCAAGACAGGCATGCAAATCGATGGCAGGGTTGTCCAGTTGGCTTAGAGAAACAACGAGCTGGGTGTCGTCAGCGTAAGTTAATAATGTTATTCCATAAGGGGTGACAATATTTTCGAGGGGGGACATATATACATTAAAGAGCGTAAGGCTCATGGATGAGCCCTGCGGGACACCACAATGTATTGGGGTAACTTTAGAGGTGTACTTGCCCTCCGCCACCTGGAAAGAGTGGCCATGTAGGAAGGATCTCAGCCAGGACAGGGCAAGTCCAGAGATACCCAGCTCCCTTAGCCGTTGAACCAGCGTACGGTGATTAACGGTGTCAAAGGCCACACTCAGGTCCAGGAGGATCACTGCCACTGATCCTCCCGCATCGATGATCTTCCTGGCCTCCTCAACAACCGCAACCATAGCCGTCTCTGTGCCATGACCCGGGCGGGAACCTGTCTGTGATGGTTTCAATAGCTCGCTCGCTTCAAGATAGTTGGACAGCTGACTATTGATGAATTTTTCTATCACCTTGCTGGTGCTTGGCAGAAGGGTGATTGCTCTATTAAGGTCAAGGGGGTCCAAATTCGTTTATTTTAGTAAGGCCTTAACCACCGCCTTCTTCCAGCTTGGAGGGACCAAGCCCTGCGCGAGGGAGGAGTTGATCACGTTCAACATTGGAGCGAGGATGGTGGAAACAACTAGTTTAAGGTTCTTAACTGGGGCTGGGTCCAACGGGGAGCCACTCTTAAGTGACTGAAGAATAGATAACAGAGTGTCCTCCGAAATGGGGGCAAACGCATCCAGCCCCATTTTGGGGGCCTGAGATGGTATCCGGAGCATATCAGGTAGGTCGCCAGAATTAAGCAGAGGGAGTTGTTTCACAATATTTTGAATCTTTTGATCGAAAAATTCACTAGTTCATTGCACCGATTGTCCAAGGGATCCACAAGATGCGGGGGCTCCGGTGTTTTTAGAAGTGCTTTCACTATTTGGAAAGTTTCTCTTGATGAATTAGCCGCGGCGTTTATCCTTTCTTCGAAGAAGTCTACTTGCGCCCCTTTAAGGGCCTTTTTATAGTTAAGGATTGTGAGTTTATATTCCCTCTTCCTGGTAATGTCATAGTCCTTCCTCCGAGTTCTTTCTGCCTTTTTACAGAGAGTTTTTAGGAGTCGGACCTCTTTAGTAAACCAGGGCAGAGAGGTTTTTTCCCGTGGTTTAAGGGAGGGTTTTTTCGGGAGGACTCTAGTCAGGGAATTTTCTATCCATGAGGAGAACGAGATGTCCGCGGCTATGGGATCATTTTCCTGAATTGGCAACGAAAGCTCTAGAACCTGTTTCCATTTGTCCAGGTCCAATTTAGACCAAGGGCGTGTTGGCCTGCCATGAGCTAATCTAGGGCAGGGGATAGCCGGGATCGACCAGCTAAAGAAAATAAGCCGGTGATCAGACCACGGTATCGGAATTGGTACCGCCACTTCGAGATCCGAGATGTTAGAAAAAATGGGGTCTAACAAGTGCCCCAGTATATGGGTGGGATGTTGGCTCCCCAGGAGGAGCTGATGTGTTGCTAAATCTAACAATAACTCAGAGGCTACCCTGTCACCGCTGTTATCAAGATGGATATTTAGATCCCCAAGGATCATGAAATTGGAAAGAGTTTCGGCCAAGGCCATTGAAATTTCCAGGAGGGAGCTACAGAATTGACCCAACGCACCTGGGGGACAGTAAATAAGGACTCCCGAAAGGGTATTACATGAGGAAATTTGGATGGAGAAGTGAACATTTTCACAATCGGAGAGAGGACTGCCGTGAAGTCGGCAGCCCAGGTAATCTCTGTAGATTATAGCTATCCCTCCTCCCCTCCCCTTGACACGATCCAGATGTTGTATCAGATAGCCTGGCGGCAGTGCCTGGACCACATCCGGGTCAGAGTCTGGTGCAAGCCATGTCTCTGTTAAAAATAATATCTCCAGTTTATATTCCTCTAAGAGCATGTGGACTTCCTGTGAATGTTTAGGCAGGGATCGACAGTTCAACATAGCCATGTTGAAGACAGTCTGAGCAGGAAGACAAGGCTTAGGGGAGGGTAGCTTAAACGGGCAATGAGAGCAGTGATAACTAAGACCATTAACTGTGATAGAATGGGCACAAGAGGGCAGGGGGGGCTGGTTCAGTAAAAGTAGGGAATCCCTAGAATAGGTTAGAAGAATCTGAGGATTAGGAATGGAAGTAGGAGTAAGCATGGGCGTAAAATCCGCTCCGCTCGCGGATTTTTCGGATTTTCGGCAAATCCGCAATCCGCGAACTCTCGCGAATTTGTCGAAAATCCGTGAATCCGCTCGCGGCGGATTTTTTGCTTGGTTGCGGCGCGCGGCGTGGTGCACGGCGTTCACTTTCCGTCATTTTAGCGTTTGCCGAGTTGTTTTTCTTTGCGAGTGACGCGCCATTTTAGATCTTGCTGCGTGTTCCCGCGGGAGTTTGTCGCCCGTGAATACGTACTCGCGGCTTGCCACCTTGCACAGCACACCTCGCGAGAGTTCGCAATTGCGAACACGTAGTTGCGGCGGAAAGGAACAATCTCGCACTTGCGAAATAGAGATTTTGCAATTTCGCACAAGAAAATCACCAGCAAACAGGATAAACCTTCAGAAAATTATGATTTTTATCAGAATCACTCCTCAGGTTGACATTTGCATGGCCTTTTTTTTTGCAAGGAGTCCATTTTGGGGGGGGGGGGGAGGAAGGAAGTGCCCCACAGTCTCCAACTTCCTGTTCCTGTCCAGCAGGCTCCTCCCAGTGCTTTGTCCATCTCCTGGTCACTTTCATTTGGATCTGGAGCTGGAAGGATTACTTTTTGTGGGTGCTGCTGGATATTTGGATTTGAGGCCTTTTTGACTGTCTTTGGATCACTTTTGGATTAGAAATCAACTTTCACAAGTAAGTTTGTTTGGGGCATTACAGTTGCTGCAAGTACAATTTTTGAACTTTTTCAGAAAATTAAATAAATTATATTGTGGGTAGCCACAGTATCCAGTAGGACCAGGGTTGGTTATGGGTGCATGATACAACTGTTTTGTTGAATTTAAACACCATTGAGGCCATGGATGGGCTGGGATTGTGCAGATTTTATTGTTTTTTGTCGTTTTTTTGGGCCTGCTGGTGTGGCCCTTTGCCCAGGGGTGGTGAGTGAGTGTTGCATGGGCCTAGTCTTTCTGTGGGGTGTCTTCTTGAATTTAAACATAATTGAGGCCATGGATGGGCTGGGATTGTGCTTATTTTATTGTTTTTTGTCGTTTTTGGGGGGCTGCTGGTGTGGCCTTTTGCTTGCCCAGGGGTGGTGGTGGTGCATGGACTGAGTGTGCCTGTGGTGTGGTCTCACTCTCTTTGATGTAAACATCATGGATGGCATTGGATTGTGGTGATTTCTGGCTGTTTTTCTGTTTTTTGGGGGTGTACTGTTGATGTGGACTGGCCATGTGGGTGGTGGTGGTGGCCATCTTGAGTGCTGGCTGGTACAGGCAACATGTGCTTGGGGTGTAAGGGGGCCATTTTGAGGAGAGGCAGTGTCTGAGGCCTGCACTTATTTTGCCTACTTTTCATCCCTTATGCCCAGGGGTAGTGAGTGTTGCATGGGCCTAGTGTTTCTGAGGGGTGTCTTCTTGAATTTAAACACCATTGAGGCCATGGATGGGCTGGGATTGTGCAGATTTTATTGTTTTTTGTCGTTTTTTTGGGCCTGCTGGTGTGGCCCTTTGCCCAGGGGTGGTGAGTGTTGCATGGGCCTAGTCTTTCTGTGGGGTGTCTTCTTGAATTTAAACATAATTGAGGCCATGGATGGGCTGGGATTGTGCTTATTTTATTGTTTTTTGTCGTTTTTGGGGGGCTGCTGGTGTGGCCTTTTGCTTGCCCAGGGGTGGTGTTGGTGCATGGACTGAGTGTGCCTGTGGTGTGGTCTCACTCTCTTTGATGTAAACATCATGGATGGCATTGGATTGTGGTGATTTCTGGCTGTTTTTCTGTTTTTTGGGGGTGTACTGTTGATGTGGACTGGCCATGTGGGTGGTGGTGGTGGCCATCTTGAGTGCTGGCTGGTACAGGCAACATGTGCTTGGGGTGTAAGGGGGCCATTTTGAGGAGAGGCAGTGTCTGAGGCCTGCACTTATTTTGCCTACTTTTCATCCCTTATGCCCAGGGGTAGTGAGTGTTGCATGGGCCTAGTGTTTCTGAGGGGTGTCTTCTTGAATTTAAACACCATTGAGGCCATGGATGGGCTGGGATTGTGCAGATTTTATTGTTTTTTGTCGTTTTTTGGGGCCTGCTGGTGTGGCCCTTTGCCCAGGGGTGGTGAGTGTTGCATGGGCCTAGTCTTTCTGTGGGGTGTCTTCTTGAATTTAAACATAATTGAGGCCATGGATGGGTTGGGATTGTGCTTATTTTATTGTTTTTTGTCGTTTTTGGGGGGCTGCTGGTGTGGCCTTTTGCTTGCCCAGGGGTGGTGGTGGTGCATGGACTGAGTGTGCCTGTGGTGTGGTCTCACTCTCTTTGATGTAAACATCATGGATGGCATTGGATTGTGGTGATTTCTGGCTGTTTTTCTGTTTTTTGGGGGTGTACTGTTGATGTGGACTGGCCATGTGGGTGGTGGTGGTGGCCATCTTGAGTGCTGGCTGGTACAGGCAACATGTGCTTGGGGTGTAAGGGGGCCATTTTGAGGAGAGGCAGTGTCTGAGGCCTGCACTTATTTTGCCTACTTTTCATCCCTTATGCCCAGGGGTAGTGAGTGTTGCATGGGCCTAGTGTTTCTGAGGGGTGTCTTCTTGAATTTAAACACCATTGAGGCCATGGATGGGCTGGAATTGTGCAGATTGTATTGTTTTTTGTCGTTTTTTTGGGCCTGCTGGTGTGGCCCTTTGCCCAGGGGTGGTGAGTGTTGCATGGGCCTAGTCTTTCTGTGGGGTGTCTTCTTGAATTTAAACACCATTGAGGCCATGGATGGGCTGGGATTGTGCAGATTTTATTGTTTTTTGTCGTTTTTTTGGGCCTGCTGGTGTGGCCCTTTGCCCAGGGGTGGTGAGTGTTGCATGGGCCTAGTCTTTCTGTGGGGTGTCTTCTTGAATTTAAACATAATTGAGGCCATGGATGGGCTGGGATTGTGCTTATTTTATTGTTTTTTGTCGTTTTTGGGGGGCTGCTGGTGTGGCCTTTTGCTTGCCCAGGGGTGGTGGTGGTGCATGGACTGAGTGTGCCTGTGGTGTGGTCTCACTCTCTTTGATGTAAACATCATGGATGGCATTGGATTGTGGTGATTTCTGGCTGTTTTTCTGTTTTTTGGGGGTGTACTGTTGATGTGGACTGGCCATGTGGGTGGTGGTGGTGGCCATCTTGAGTGCTGGCTGGTACAGGCAACATGTGCTTGGGGTGTAAGGGGGCCATTTTGAGGAGAGGCAGTGTCTGAGGCCTGCACTTATTTTGCCTACTTTTCATCCCTTATGCCCAGGGGTAGTGAGTGTTGCATACTTGCATGTCCCTAGTCTTTCTGTGGGGTGTCTTCAATGTAAACATCATGGATGGCATGGGATTGTGCTCATTTTTCTGTGTTTTGTCGATTTTTTGGGGTGTATAACTGAACTGATGTTCTCTGTCTTCCATTGCTTTTAGGTGCACAAGAAGACTCAATAGAACCACCAGTGCCAGGAAGAAGTCCTGCAGCGGTGTGTGCAGCATAACGTCACGCGACGTCACGTCTGGACACAGAACCCTCTGCAACTCGTGCAACTGCTGCCTGCTGACCTGCTCTGAAGAAGATGGCCCCAAAAAAAGTAACCCGTAGCTCCTCTAGCAAGAAAGGTGCCAGTAAGGAGCAGAAGAAGCAAGTTACCAAGGACACTGGTGTGCCGCCCGCCCCTTTTTTTGGGAGTAAAAAAAAAAGTATGCCTGCAGCAGCTGCAGCGGGATCTGCTGGGGACCAAGCTGGCAGCAGCACCCCCGCTCCATTGGGCTCAGTGCCACCACCACCACCACGCCAACTTAAGTCCAAGCCCTTGAGTGCTGCAGAGGCAGCCAGTATACTTCTTCAATCACCATCGACCAGTGATGTTGGCTCATCGCAAGAAAGCAGCAGCAATGTCCCTCAATCAACACAGGTTGTTGTAGCTCATCTGACGAGTGTTGAACAACCACAGCCGCAACAACAATCACATGTGCAAGTACAAGCCCAAGTACATGTGGAAGGAGAGGCAGCGCAAGGAGATGCGCAAGCAGAGGTGCATGGAGGGTCACAACAAGTGCCCACAATAGTTGTTCCTCCCGAAGTAGGGGCACATCAGGAAATCGACAATCAAGGCGAGGTATCATTTGAGGAAGCCACTCCTCCTGATGATCCTTCATTGTCTTCCACACCCCTAGCAAGGAAGAGATCAAGGGTGGTGTCTACATCCTCTTCAAGCACACCTCCTTCTGATGATACGGATCAAACTTGGGAACAAACAAAGGTAGTTAAGCGTAAAAGGAAGCTCGTCCAAAGTCTCAGAGTTATGGAGTGTGATGAGTCTCAACAAGAAGTGGCAGATACTGCTGCTGATGAAGACTCTGCCAACGACGACCCAGTCATCATAAAGGTCACTGCAGCCCCAGCGGGCATGCAGCAAACAGACATTTTGACCCTAGCCCGAAGAGCTGCTGAGCGTGATGATGATGTTGTCGATGAGGAGGCAGTGGAAACACCACAATCATTGGAGTTAAGTAGTACACCAACTCGTCCCGCTTCCATATTTCTTTCTGGCAAGAAGAGACCTCCGTCAACCTCGACCTTAATTAGTGGCGGTGAAAGTGCAAAACGTACAAAAGTTGGGCAATCCACATCCTCCACTTCATCTGGCATTAGCTTCATGACCACCACCACCAGTATCGCCGCCTCCTCCATGTCCCACAGACACTTCAAGTCCCCAGTTTGGGACTTCTTTACTGTTTGTCCAAAAAATCCAAAGTTTGCCATTTGTACCATTTGTAAGCAAGCAGTTAGTCGTGGTAAGCCAGGTACCAACTATGGTACCGGAGGCCAGAGAGGTCATCTTAAGAGACAGCACACTGTCAAATGGTTTGCGCACCTAGATGCGATCAAGAAAGGCCAAATTCAAGGAAACGTTGATGTTTCATCTGATGATGACAAGCAGGAAGAAGACGTGTCAAACACTTCCCTTACACCCAGTACCCCTGTCAGCAGCACACCCAATGTGAGGCACACTAAGAGTGTTGGAGCGAGTGAGACACCAACGCACAAAAGTTCACCAGCGAGCAAAATTGGGTCAACGAAGTCATTATCAGCCCGTAAATGCTTGGTCCAGGGCAACATTAGAACAATGCTTACTTCAGACGTGCCATATGAACGCAACCACCCACTGACGCGTCTGTATAACACTAAGCTGGCTAAAATGCTAGCTGTGGACCTTCTACCTTTTTCTTTTGTAGAAGCGGTAGGTTTTCTTGAATTAGTGGCAACGCTCTGCCCTAAATGGAAAGTTCCGAGCCGGTTCTATTTTGCCAGAGTTGCGGTTCCAGCACTACATGAAGATGTGCTGCAGGCGATTGGGGCAGCTTTGCAGAAGAGTGCTGTTCACACAATACATCTGACAACAGACATGTGGACCAGTGGCCCAGGCCATGATTACATGTGCATCACTGCACACTGGGTCTCTTTTTCAGGTGTTAAAGCAAAGCTAAACGCAGGTGTTGACCCGGACAAAGTTTTCAAAGCTGCTCGGAAACATGCAACACTAGCCATGTTTGGCTTGGAGAAAAGTCACACAGCAGAAAACCTTTTGCAAGAGTTTAACAAAAAGGTCTTGACAATGCTATCCCCCCTAAAACGCAAGATTGGTTATGTTTCCACGGATAATGGCTCCAATGTAGTTAAGGCCATGTCGGAGGGTGGCTATTTCAGAGTGCCATGTTTGGCGCACTGTATCAACCTGGTAGTTCAAAAATTCTTGAGTGATAGAGACAGTGCAGCGTTCGCGGTAATGGCCACCTGCCGCAAAATGTCCAACCATTTCAGCCATTCTTTTAAGGCCCGGAAGCATCTGCGGAGACTGCTACTTCAACGTAGAATGCCAGTGAAAGCACTCATCCAGGAGGTGGCAACACGTTGGAACTCAACCTTCTACATGCTTGAGCGTCTGTATGAGCAGAATACGGTACTCGATCACTATTTCTTCACAGAGGGTAAATCTCAGAAGGAGGACCTGCGGATGACTGCGGCGCAATGGGACATAGTTAAAAGCCTGACAGACATGCTTCGTCCTTTTGAGTTCTTCACGCGTGCAGTCAGCCAGGAGGACTGTAATTTGGGAAAAGCTATCCCATTGTTGTGCATGCTGGAGCACCAACTGATGGCGGTGTCTTCTGAGTTTGAAAAAGAAGATGAAGAAAAAAAAACCCATTTCATTTTGTCAGAGAAATTATTAGAGCGCCTACGTGGTGATGAACGTCTTCAAAAGATCAAGTCCGATCAGCATTACATTTGTGCTACTATTCTGGATCCACGCTACAAAAAGGCGCTGGCAGACGAAGCATTCTTTCCTTTTGATGATGCAGATGTTCAAAAGTACAAACATTGGTTAGCCTGGTCAGCCAATAGGTTTGAAAAAGAACGGCAGGTTATTGAAGGAGAAGCCAGTACATCAGCATCAGCTTCAGCAGGCCATCCCCAGTCACAAGAATCCACTTCTGCACCTGTGGCTGGGGCACAAGTGACCTCTCAGCCGTTAAAGACACCGGCAACTGGATCATCTGCACCACACACAATGACAACACTAACAGTGGCTGCGGAGGAGGATTGGCTAAGTTTGATGGGGTATGGTTCTCGAAAAAATGTCACAGCCACAGCAAAAAGTAAGCAAAGTGGAGGAACCGTTGATGACCTTGAGTCGATGGTGCAGGACTATATGAATGACTCAACAGTGGTCTTTCTTAATGAGGAGCCATTGCAGTATTGGCATGGCAAAAAACAATTGTGGCCACAGCTCTACAACCTGGCTATAAACTATTTGTCTTGCCCACTCGCAAGTGTGTCTTCTGAACGTGTCTTCAGTGCTGCTGGTGGCATTGTAACTCCCAAACGGAGCCGCCTCTCGCCCAAAAATGTGAAGCGGCTGACAATGATCAAGATGAATCAGCACCTCATACCACCTGATTACAAAGTACGAGAAAGCACGCCGCATGAAGACGAGGAGGACGGCAACGTAGATGAGGGGATTTTTTCTCTGTTCGGTGGCACTGACCTCATCCAGCCTGAATTCGCAGAGTATGATGACGAAATCTTGTTCTTATTCCCTGACACCGAGCACTGAAAATGAGACAATCAATCAAGAACTTTCTTTTTCGTCCTTATTCCCTTTTATTCCTGTGTGCTTTGTGTCTCTCTTTCTTTGTTTTGCACAGTTAATTTAATTCAAACTTTAATCACCTAATCCCAAAAACAAGACCATCATCAGAACTGTCTTCACTTGTTTGCTTATTGCTTTGAAGGTGCCGCAGTCTACATTCCTCAGGTTCACAAGTTCCGAAGAACATGCTCCTCTATCCTCCTCCTCCAGACTGCGATTTCCCTCCCAGCAGAGTGCTGGATTACGCCCAATGAAGAAAGACTCAGCACTTGTGGGGGTGTTGTACTTCTTTGCGGGTGAGTTGACGGATTTGGGCCCATTGCTGTGAAGCTCTAATAATGGACAAAAGTGTTTTGGACCAAATATGAGGTGGAAATTTCTTGCCGTTTTTGCTGACTTGCTTGCCTTTGAGGTGCTCTTTGGCGGGGTTCCGGGGGTTTGTGGGTAATTTTTGGTGTCTGTCGAAGCACTGCTGCGACAGTCTAATCTTGATTGCATTTGCTTTTCAGGAAATCCGTGGTGGAAAACAGGAGTTATGATGATTGATGATGATGACCTAGCTGAACAGCGCCGCATTTGGACCGAAGGCCGAGAGATATTGTAAGTATGAGATTTAGCTTTTTCGCTGTTTGGGGGTGTTGTCGGTTGTTTTTTTGCGGGTGGGTTGGCGGGTCTTGCCTGGGGCATTCCTGGGAAGGTCTAATACCGGATAGAAGTGTTTTGGACAAAATCCATAAGGAACAGCCTTTTTTTTGCTATTTCTTCTGACATCTTGCTCAATGTAGCGTTTTGGGGGGCTTCCTGCTGTTCGTGGGTGGGTTGCGGCCGGGGTCTCTGTCGAAGCACTGCTGCGACAGTCTAATCTTGATTGCATTTGCTTTTCAGGAAATCCGTGGTGGAAAACAGGAGTTATGATGATTGATGATGATGATGACCTAGCTGAACAGCGCCGCATTTGGACCGAAGGCCGAGAGATATTGTAAGTATGAGATTTAGCTTTTTCGCTGTTTGGGGGTGTTGTCGGGTGGTTTTTTGCGGGTGGGTTGGCGCCGGCGGGTCTTGCCTGGGGCATTCCTGGGAAGGTCTAATACCGGATAGAAGTGTTTTGGACAAAATCCATAAGGAACAGCCTTTTTTTTGCTATTTCTTCTGACATCTTGCTCAATGTAGCGTTTTGGGGGGCTTCCTGCTGTTCGTGGGTGGGTTGCGGCCGGGGTCTCTGTCGAAGCACTGCTGCGACAGTCTAATCTTGATTGCATTTGCTTTTCAGGAAATCCGTGGTGGAAAACAGGAGTTATGATGATTGATGATGATGATGACCTAGCTGAACAGCGCCGCATTTGGACCGAAGGCCGAGAGATATTGTAAGTATGAGATTTAGCTTTTTCGCTGTTTGGGGGTGTTGTCGGGTGGTTTTTTGCGGGTGGGTTGGCGCCGGCGGGTCTTGCCTGGGGCATTCCTGGGAAGGTCTAATACCGGATAGAAGTGTTTTGGACAAAATCCATAAGGAACAGCCTTTTTTTCAAGGTCAAATTTTGTTCTAAAACACAGTAGTACACCTACCTTGAGGGGAAAGATCCGCTATAATATTTTGGCCATACTTATTGATCCTTAAAAAGGTGACTCAGACAGAGCACGCAATTTCTAAAATATTGTACTGTCTATTAGGGAAATCAAACTGTGACTTTTTGCACCACACAGCGTACATACCTTTTATTTATTTATCAGTGGTATTGTAATAGCACTTCCTGTTTTCCGTTCAATAATTACAGGCCGGGTTTCAGTCAACATCCGCCAGGCAGGCAGTGGACAGGGTGTCTTCTGTCAGTGGTCACCACATTGATGGACGAAGCGTCAGCTGGAATGGAGGAGTGCCGCCAATAAGAGGAATTGTTTGCTGCATGCAACTTACTTACCAAATTCAACAGGACAACTCCAACAACATACGCAATACAGATACAGTATCCATTGTTGTCTTTTATTCTATGAGTGTGACTGCATGTGCTTACCTTTAGTTTGTAACCAAAGATTGTCTGTATCTTCAATTATTGTTTGTCCATGCTCTGCTTTTTTTTTCTTCTCTCAACAAAACCTACCCAAAAAGAAACCCCCATTCCCATCCATTTTACAAACCCTAACCCTCTTCCCCCGGGCTGTGTTGTTTTGCTTGATGTCTGACTAAAATGACATCAATAATTCCACACACTTGCTGGGGAGGATAAGGTCATAGCAGCAACAGGCTGGTGAAGGAATACGAGGATATCTTCTAGACTTACTCAGCTTCAGTACTATATCTTCTAGTAGTAGTAGCCAATGTCAAATAAATTCAACGCAAGTACTAGTTATACTTGCAAGCAAATACTTTACCATTTGTTAGGCTACATTATGGCACTGTTCTAGTGTACTGTCACCTGCTATTTTCTCGATCGTACCGTAACCGTTGTAATGCTACAGTAAGGAGGACAAACAAGGTTTCGTTTTCTTTTTTTCCATAGGCATGCAACTGCCACTGTGTCACACCACTAGTACCACCGCAATGAGGAAATGTCACCCGCCCAGGATTGACAACGTTAATCCCCATTTCACCTGGAGCCAGCCCTGGGCCTAGCCCTAATTTCTAACACAAATTACAGGTAAGATAAGCGTTTGGTGGGAGGTAGTATAATGGAGTATTATTTCGGAGTAGACAAGAGATTGACGGTTGTACTACTAAAGTCCTACGACTGTTCAGGAAAACAAAGTTACTGTTACACCCCCGCCCCCCACCCACCAGACTGAAAAGCAGTAAAAAACAGGTATGGTCAGATAAAGTTGAAAAATATATTTATTTAGCCCTAACAAAATAATCTCCCTCACCCACCCTAACCCCAACGATTGTCTCTGAAACGTCCCAAAACGATCCCAACTCCCAAATCCCACCCCCCAAAAGTCTATAAAAAAAGGGCAAGGGACACTCCACTACTGGAGGGTGCTGGTGCTGGTGCATGATGCGGCATGGGCATCATACTCCTTGCGGAGGGTGGCAAGCTCGGAGCGGAGGCCCTTAACCAAGTTCTTATACCTCAGGACCTCCTGCTCCAGGTTGGACATGCGGACTCGTAGGCGGCGTTGGCGTTCCTTGCAGCTCCTGTGGGGGGCAGCTGGTATTTCGGTTGCTTGGCGGTGGCGGTCGTCTTTCTTAGCCCGGCTCGGTCCCGCTGGCTTAGTCACGGAGGAGGATGCAGTGGTCACAGTCGAGGATGTTGCCCCGCTCGACTGCGTGTCCTCCTCCTCCTCCAGGGCCACCAGCCGCCGATATTCGGCGACTGTGGCCTCCAGCCTCCGTTGCCGGGCCAATCTAGCCTGCTCCCTCCTTGTTGTTGATTTGGAAGGAGCAACTATATGAAGAAAGAAAGACATAGTCTGTAACCAATGCTCCTTATTAATAACACAAAGTGATTGAGCCGAAAGTTGGGTCACAGAGTACAAGTAGCAAATTGAAAGCACAGTACATAACTATTGAGGACAGTATCTATGTAACCTCCCACTTCTGCATCCTTGCTCTAACAGTAGTGGTAGTTTAATGAACTAATTCTACGACCACTATGGACTTCCATTACAGTCGACTATGACAGTACACCAGTCTTATTCTTCTTCTTCTCTCTTGTTTAGGGAAATGGGTACGTTATCTTATGCAAGCCGGCAGAATGACATGGACACAGCACAGTGAACTTGCACCCGAGAAAAAAAGTTGCACACCATGATGAGTGAGACAGACTTGCGTTACTGTACCGGTCCAGTACATGCAGGTGGTGAAGCTATTACTTTTCTATTACGGGTGGCACTGAGAATACTCTGTTACAAGGGCTACTGCTTAATTAATTTACCTTTCACCCTACAGTGCAAATGAGTACTAGAAAAGGAAACTGAAGAAGCTAACTAATTTGATTATCTATCACTTCACATGGGACGTATTTAATGACAGATGAGATGACTTTAGGTGCTTTGCTTAATATTGAGTGAACAGTGATACACCCACACATGAATGACGTACTACAAGTAAACTAAAGTTATTAAGAGAGGTACGGAGTGTCCACCGTAATAACCAGATATATGCTGTGAATGCAAACGCAATACAAAGTACTGCTACTATTCATGGTAGTATTGGACACATTTACAATTTCTTTTCCTTGCCTTCCCTGCACTGGAACGGACGTGCGGGTGCGGTGGTACATGCTCTTCAAGGTAACACTTACTTCACCTGGCGACCATCTACTCTCTCTAGATACACATGTGCTATCTAAGAGTCAGAGAATACCATGCTCCAGGCATCCATTCAGTCAAAGTATACGCACACATACAGTTTCTGTTTCACCTACCCAGGCTGCTGTCCTTCCACCCATCCTTGCTTCATCATTGACCCAGCCATGCACCATACCATATTCTTTCCTTCCCAGCCACCTCGGGGGCCAAGCAAACACATATCGTTCTTCTTTGCCAGCCATCATACAAGTTCGCGTCCCACTTACTTACACCCTTCTTTCGCTTTTCGTTCATCCCATCCATCACGTTCGTCTAAGAACTTATTGGGATTCTTCTCACCAAAAACTTCACAGCTAAGTCGAAGTACATTTCAAGGAGGCTACTACCTGGTTGATTTGTAATTGTAATACACCCGTGCAGAAAGCACACTATGCAGTCTTCAATCTCAATAAGTAAGGAATATATAGCTTACCTGTTTCCGCCACCACCGTTTGATCCCCCACAGGAACGTCCGCCAGCTCTTCTACCGCCGCCTCCTCCCCAGAGGCCTCCGAGTCCTGGTCCAACACAGCCACCTCCGCGCTGGCCCCGTCACCAGATGTTACACCTACAAAGTACATTTAAGAATGTTAGAATACACCACTCACTACTATATAATATTTGGTCTAGGAGAAATGTTAAAAAAACAGAATACAATGTAATAATTTGTGACTGTCTACTCCATAGTAAAAATGTCCCATTTTCCAGGGAAGGCTGTTGTCTTGCTGCACTTTTATGCACAACTGATGAATGCTTGCTTTTGATTTTTAACACGCACCACTTTTTCTCCTAACAGACAGAAGCTTGACTCCTGAGTCCTAAGAACACGACCAGGATCAAGTTCAAACCAGGTGAGAGTTCGGCTCGACCACAAGAAATGTGTCCAATTAATCGTCAGCACTAACCACTTTTCCGTTTACAGTTAAATAGTTTTATGACAAAGTAGATTTTAATAAATGTGTTTACTTTTAATAAAGCTTTTAAACTTAAATAGACTCTGTGGTTTTTGTTCCTCTAGACTAGAGTGGATGAGCTAAAGGTTTTGGAATTTTTGCAAGCATGAGTGCCTCTGACACTTCTTGACTGTGCTGTGACTCCGTACTACTCTCTTGTCCTGCGTACGATAATCTAGAGATCATTGGGGATCTATAATCGGTGACTTCGGGAGCTGAATGACTCTGCCACACTATCTAGTCAGTAAGGAGACAGTGCATAGAGGTATTGCTGAATATAATGGGAGTCCAATGGAATTGCCAAATGTCCAATCTTAGTTAGCTACACAGACAGACTAATAAGAATAGTCTAGTAATACCACAGGGAGTCATATTCGAGGCAGGATAAGAATTTATATCCAGTCTACAAGAAGATCAAAGACGATTTAGAAAAAATCGAATGAGGAACGCTAGGAAAAAATAGGTACTGTTTATGAAAATGTAAACTTACTGGGGCCAGCAAAGGAGCCCTCGCCTGCCCGATCCTGGCCTGCATCCTCAGCACCCTCCTCCTGTGTCCTCTTGCCCTTGGGGGGAGCTGATGTACAACATGAAAGAAAGAAAAACCAGAAAACATGGATGAGATTTTTCAACCAAATCAAACATTTCAAAAGAACAATAACAACATATTTTGGAAAAATAGCAAATAGATAGACAACTATTCCACGGGATCTATCTCATGTGGTATACTACGTTATTCGTATTGCCTGATTTGCGGAACGTTGACTTAGAAAGTTCCTATGTAACTCAATAAACAGACTACTAAAGAGGTTTGCCTAGGCCTGGCACTGCAGGCAGCAGTGCGCAACACATGACAGACAAAGTCCATCCTGCTTGCAGATCAGTGAATACTCAAACTATCAATCCACCCGCCACCACCGCCACTATTTCTTCTTATAGCCATGTGACTGTCTAAAGGAAGGACTGGACTTCAGTCTGTTGGGGCTGATTTAGAAGTCCCTTGCGGAAGTTGCGGCTGATTTTCCTCCATTGTTGCGTGCCTTTTCTGACGCAGCGGCAGAACAAAAGACTCGCCATGGTGTTGGTGCGGCGTATATATTAAAAAAAAAAACACATATGGGCATATGGGCGATGCATCACGTTGTAAAGCCCTGCGCCATCAGGGGGCGTTCCGGCGCAAGGGAGGGCGTACCTGCGCAGGAACGAATCCTAAAAGTGGCTGAGGGAAATCTACAAGATGTCAATCAGTCACTTTTAGGACAATGATGCATGACTCAAACCCTGCGCGCTTGAAGCCGACGTACGGCTTGATGCAGCATTGGGGAGATAGGGTACCCCAGAGCATTGCTGGAGCTGCGCCATCGTTGCCACGCAACTCCAGCAATGCGCTGCCTTTACGGCACAGATGCGTAAGGCTTCTGTGACGTTTTGGGCCAATGGGTGGTGGTGGCATGGCACACAATTACTGCCGCATCCCTGCTACTTTGCAGGGATGCGCCGGTAATTGAAAATATGACCCTTACTGTCTAGCATTACGCAGTTCTTTTCTTTACAGTACACTCATACATAATTTCTCAGGCCAATGAAATGCTTCTGAACACAACATACAAAACAAAGAAGCATAGTAGCAAGCAAGGCTACTGAGAAGGAGAGCAGTGCACCTGAAATGCATAGAAGATTTTGAAATATAATTTACCTCAATGTAATCGGCAGCATTATTGCTCTTGGTAAAGAACAAAGATTTGCAAATAACAGAGCAGGATAAAACAGAGTAGTAAATGTACTACTACTACTACTCACCAAGCCCGGGGACCTCTACGCCGAGCGCGTCCAGCAAGTCCCGCTCCCGGTCCATGACATCGGTCCAGCGGTGGGTGGCCTGGTTATATGTGCGCCGGACCCCAGAGATCTTGTACATGGCCCGGCACACCTTCTCCCACCGCTTGCGACGCTCCCGGATGCCATAGCCGGTCGCGATCTTGCCGCCTCCCAGGATCGTCTTGGGGAGGCGGCGCTGGACGTGGAAGATCAGTGCCGCCACTTCCTCCGCGCTGAAGATCTCCCTCGGGACCACTTGCTCCCCCCTTAAACGCCCGCACGGGAGCCGGGCACGGGGTGCGGGACCCTTCCCCTTCTCAGGGTGCTTCCCGGCTCCCTATACCATGGTCTGGGCAGAAATAAACTTAAATGATAAAGAAGAAATAGAATAGTGAAGAAGAAAAGAAAAGAGTTTAAAAAAGTAGTTTAAAAGTAACTAAAAGCTGCAGAAAACACAAAAATATAGAGGTAGAAAAATAGAGGGATAGATAATAAGTAAAATTAGATCAAAAAAACTTCAAACAAGCAAAGGATGGCAGAGATTGAGAGAGGATAGAGAAAGCATGCCCAGAACCATAGCAATGAATGAGAAACAAGATGGCCGCGCCCGTTCACGACCGCGTGGGTAAGTTCGCGCGAGATTTTCCTTGCGAGTACGCGCGAAATTGTACTAGCGAGCAGCACACTTTGCGAGATTACACATAGCGGGCGGAAACGGAATTACGTCACGCCAACAAGATGGCCGCGCCCGTGTACGACCGATAGGGTAACTTGGCAAACGTATAGCTAGAAGCGCCTCGCGAACACGCGCAAGATCACGCGAACATACACGTCGCAACAAAAACAATTTTGTATTTGCACGTATTCGCGGCTTCCGAAATCGATCTCGCACGGATTCGCGCCCCAAAAAACGCGCGAAATTGCAGAAAAAACGATTTTAGCTAAACTGAAAGCAATGAGCAGGTGCAAAAGTTCAAACTTAACATTAGTAACATTCAAGGTAGTGCTTCCTGATGGGCCCCTCCAGAGTTTGCAACTATTCTATGACCCTGCTATGACCCAAACAGCAGGCTCATAGAATAGCACCATAAAGGTCCTGTGAAAAAAAAATTTCACTGCAACAAAAAGCAAATTACAGATAAGGAAGGAAGCAGGTGCCAGCCAGACTGGAACTTTCAAAATTACTGACACATTAATGAAACACAAATTAATTGATGGCAGTTGAAGAAGGGCAGGTGTGCTTGCTTTTTTCAACCACCATAATCTACAGTGATAAATAAACCTAATAGGTGCCAGTGAGGATGTACCAGAGGGTGGCATGGGTGTCCCAGAGGGTGGCAGTGGTGAAACAGAGGGTGCTGTGAACCTGTGATGATAAACCAGACGTAGAAACAACATAGTCGCGGCCGTTGCGAGCCGAAAAGTAAGTTCGCAATTGCGAACTTGTCCCAAAATCGGCGCGAACACGCGCCAACACAAAAAACGGAAAAATCCGCAAATCCGCTAGAGTTCGCGGATCTTCGCGGATTGCGAATCCGTAAATCCGCAAGTTCGCGTATGCGAGATCCGCTAGATCCGCCCAATACTAAGTAGGAGTGGAGGAACAGTGTCCTGGGCCCGGTCTGGCGCGGACGGGCGCAGACGGGCTTACCTCTGGCGCATCTCCGGCGCGCCATCGTCGCGCCCGCTGCGCTCGTCCGCTGGGCGTACGAAATAGAGGGGGAATTTTGTAGTTCAAGGGCCCAATCGCCCGCAACACTAGAGCGCCGACTGTTCTTCCCCTAAAATGGCGCCTGTGCAACAGATGCTCGAGTGCCTAGTCCAGGAGACCCAAAATCGGCCACATAGCAGCACGTGTCCTTCTTTTCATATTATTTTGGTTTACCAGGCTGTGGTTTCTAGCTTGTATTGTTCTCCTGTGCATGTCTGCTGTTGGCCTGCATACAAGTGCCTGTGAGTGCATGTGGGTGTTGAGTAAAAGTTCCTTAGATTTAAAAATAGATTAAAACACATTCTGCAATAACTGTTAGACAGGATGACTCAGTGAGTTGAATGCTGGCCACTAATAAATGTGGTGATGTGGGGGCCCCAAGTTGGAGTCCCACAAAAGCAGACATTTTCAATCCTTTTTAAGCCTGTGACTTAGTAGCATCAATTTGATAATAGTAACATTTGTTATTTGCAGCACTAAGAAGTGGTAGAAGTGTAGATATCATAAATAACAAACAAATAATTATTGAATCTGTATGGATTTTACCCTTGTGTGTTGTCACAGATTGGCCTTAAAGTTAATACTGTATTAAAATCTCTCCCTTATTAGTAAACGTCTAGTGATGGACGCAGGGTCTAATGAAGCTGTAAGGCACGTACCGCGCTCACTACTTGTCTGTGAATTGTCTGAAAGATCTTGCATTTTGATGATCAATTAAAACTCTTTCTATCCCCACTGCACCTGTGGATGGATCTTTAGACGTGATGAAACATATATGTTCATCCTGAATTCATTGCACATGTAGAATGTTTATCCTACGTGTGTTGACTCATAATTGCTTTAGTGTGCATACGAAAATAAAGCTCTTAGTTCAGTTACTGCATGTGAATGCTTTTGTCCTCTTTACGAATTTGATTTCCTGTGTGTGTATTTTTGGAGGGGTCCTGATGCGTGATGAATGCTCAAAGTTACTAAATAAAGTTCGAATGAATAGCGTTTGCAGCCAGAATTGCAACTGCACACACTTATGATAAACCTCAGCAAACAATCCAACTCTCCTCACGTGTACAGATGGGAGACGATGTAGCCTTTAACATAAACAGTTGGCAGCTGTCAACAAAGTGGGCCAGGTTACCTGGATGATCACAGCTGGTAAATATGAAAAGGGATTATTCATCTCATTCACTTTGTAAGCCCCCTATGTTCCAGGACAATAAGTAAATGGTGAGTTAGAACCTGCTTTAGGGCAAGAGGCAAAGCTTGCAGAAACAAAAGCTCAGGATTCCGATGGCAATTAGTGTGTCTCTCAACGTTGTTAAGAAATCAATCACTGTCACTGCTCGTGATTGTACTATATGTGATTTTGTTTTATGCAGTGTCCCAAGCTGTGGTTCAGCCAGTTTCTCATCAATTGGGTCAAAGTAATAGTGAAGCAAAAGGAAGTAGTGGTCTCCTCAAGAATAAGTAAGGTTGGTCAAGTGGGGTACCATACACTGAGCACCATATATTTCCTCCATTGTTATTCCTTCTAGTCCCTTAAGCCCCCTTGACATTGTCTCTTCCTTCCTTTCTTCATGGTTCTCCCTTTATTTTCTATTCTTTCTTCTTTTCCCTCTCTGACATGCCTTCCTTTCTACCAATCCTGGCTTTCACACTCCTATGCGTACACTATCTCTACTTTACATCTGTCCCCTTCATTCTTTGCTACCACACATTCCTTCCCTGCCTCCTTTCTTCCTATCCCTTTCTTTCTTCCTCTCATTCTAATTTTCTTCTTAATTCCTCACTTTTGTTTCCCTAGTTTTCCTCTTCCCAGAGGCCGCCTAAACGACAGTATCATATTGTTGACATAAACCACTATTAAGGTACCTTGTAGAAGTATCTGTATGCATCCACAGGGTCTCACAGGTTTAAATCCTTCTGGGTCCTGGAATAGCCAAGGGGCAAACCCACCAAAAGAACTGGTCACTCCTGCGAGTAAAGCCGGATGGTGCATGTCTAAGATAGATTTACTTGCAGGAGTGACATAGCTCTTAGGTCATTCCAGAGACTCCTCACCCTAAGTGACCTAGATACTGACTAGGGTAAGTACCCAGCTCTGGAGGGTAAGAATAAATCAACTCTGCATCCGGATCTCACAAGGCTCTAGTATCTTTTCTCTTTCATTATGGTTACATCTCTCTTCTTACTATATTTAGCCTCGACACTATTTACGTTTGGGTAGTTCTGATACTGTTTGTAGGTTGGAGACTTAAGTCCTGAAGAATGTGACTAAGATCTATTTTAGGCCCAGACTGAAACAGGTTCACCGTGGACACTTTGTTCACATTTACTTATGGACACATAGGGGCAGATTTACAATAACCGGCGCATCCCCAGGGATGCGCCACTTATTGTGCGCCACAGTTCCGCCACCCATGGTGCAAGGAAGGGCAGATGCGTAACGCATCTTTTGGCTTACGGGCGGCGCATTGCTGGAGTCGCGTCGCAAGCGCGACGCAACTCCTGCAATGCACAGGGGCCACCCATACATTACATGGTGCGTCACTCCTTACGCCTGCTTCAAGCAGGCGTAAGGAATTGACGTAGCAGCTTTGGGAAAGTGACTCAGTGAAATCTTGTAGATTTCACCGAGTCACTTTCCAGGGGCGTTCCTGCGACGGAACGCCCCCCCCCTGCACCGGAACGCCTACATGAAACCTGACGCAGGTTTCATGTGGCGCAGGGCCTATCACCGTGACGCATCTCCATAGATGCGTCATGTTGTAAATGCCTCGTAGGGATGCGCCACGTTTACGCCGCCTTGCGTGATGCAACAGCGGCGTAAACATGGCACAAGGGGCTCGTAAATCTGCCCCAAAATATTTACAGCGGCTTCCTTGTGGGTTGGAGGGAAGATAGAGGAGGGGAAGGAAAGGAAAGGATATAATAACTTTGGGGGGAAAAAGGTTAGCAGGGCCTGTGGCACAAGGACTGACTGTGGCACAAGGACTGACTGTGGCACAAGGGCTGACTGTGGCACAAGGACTGACTGTGGCATAAGGACTGACTGTGGCATAAGGACAGTCCTTCTGCCACAGTCCCTTCTAACTAACCCTCGTGCAATTGTACTGTCTGGTAACATTAGTGTAGGTCCACAGATTATCTCTTTTAGCTGCTAAGGCTCCTCAAAGCGCGGTGCACACAGACTTTCTGTTGTTTCAACTCCCCTCATAGAGTAGTTAGGATTGCCACCTCGGCCGGTTTGTTTTTGCATGGAGGTCAGCTAACAAGGTGGCAATCCTAATGTGTACCAAAGAGCAGCCGAGTGAGCACAGATCACCGCCTCTGTACCCAACCCTTGCAGTGTCATTAGTAAGCGGTGAAGTGAGCACAGATCTCTGGTAGTGTTGTGTAAATCAGTCTGCACAGACCCCTCTTTAACACAAATGATGCCCGAGGGCTGGAAGGGAAGCCCCCTAGAGGACCCCGGATGGATGAGCCCAGCAGAGCTCCAGGCAGAGACTTCCTTTATAAACACCTCAGTCGTGCAGTAAGATACAACGCAGTGAGTGCAGATTTATTTTTAAACTATAAACATACATCAGACTATAATTAACAGCAGTGCAGTGTTCTCAGAATCAGTCTCAATACAAATGATGATGACAAACACCCCCAGGGCCGGAAGGAAAGCCCCCCCACCCCCCGCACCCCAGAGATCGATAGAAACCAGAGCTCAGCTCCGCCCGGCTCCTGCAGAGATTCCCTCCAGGATCACTGAGAATATCTCTACAAACAGCAGAAGGTGCTGACAATCTCCAACCTGAGCAGAAACACGTGCAGACAGTTTCGGGCTCTCTCCTCCTCCTGGGGCAGGAGGGGGGGAGGGCGGATCTGGGGCCGGAGGGTCTGAAACGAAGATAACAGCTCAGACAGACAGGGTCTCCCTCTCTCCTCCTCCTCTGCACAGACAGACAGGGTCTCCCTCCCTCCTCCTCCTCTGCACAGACAGGGTTTCTCCCTCCTCCTCCTCAGCACAGACAGACAGGGTCTCCCTCCCTCCTCCTCCTCTGCACAGACAGGGTTTCTCCCTCCTCCTCCTCAGCACAGACAGACAGGGTCTCCCTCCCTCCTCCTCCTCTGCACAGACAGGGTTTCTCCCTCCTCCTCCTCTGCACACACAGACAGGGTCTCTCTCCCTCCCTCCCTCCCTCCTCCTCTGCACACACAGACAGGGTTTCTCCCTCCTCCTCTGCTGCAGGCCGGATACAAGGGCCAGGCTATAAATGACCACTTAGAGCCATTCACTGCCGGTGCTGAGTCTGAGAAGCTATTGTTCCACACTTGAAATGTGATTTAATCTTTGTGTATTGGTGGGTTTAGCGCGCCCTCTGGTGGACAATTACGGGAACTTTTCTTTCCCTTTCAATGAATATAAAACTCACAGGGACCAGAAACTTGAGACCAGAAAAGAACAATAAGTCACTCCAACATGTTAAAGCAAACCTCAAGGCACCGGTGCGGCTGACAGCAGGCAGACTCTTGGCTGCACAGACACGGGGCCTCCTGAGCACACCCTCGAATCCAGTGTCTCAGGCTCAGATGCACAACCAGGATTATTAATAAAACGCACTTCTGAAACTTTTTTTGCTGTTTTGAGATGACGCAAACTCGACCCCAGTGCTTAGTTTGTAAAAATGCAAGTGCCAGGGATCTCTCCAGGGGGCCACTGCAGCTTGAACCACACATTGCCCCCGCGATGCTGCAAATGTTAGTAACAACACAACTACCAGGGCTTTCAATGGGATGAAAAAACAGAGAGGATCACTCAAAGGGGCGTGGCCAATGCAATTAAGGGCGCGACTTAAAAACATGTAAGCTAAAAATCTGTGCTTCGCATAGTGTGCCGCCCGACTTGTATTTTGCTGTTTCTGTCATTGCATCCAGATATATGATACAACAAGTAACATACCTACAACAAGTCAGGACTATTGGCTTTGTCAGTGGTTGTTAGCTGCATAGGATAAATAAGCAACAACTATGACTTGTGTATAATATTGAAAAAGTTTCGACTTAAAGCCCTGGTGACACCAGGACAATGTTGCTGCTCCTGAGTTCCAAAAAGAGAAGGGAGATCTAGAGAGAAAATGACTCTCTTTAAAGGATTTCCCTTCCCCTACAACTCACCTGGCATAGCATCTTGCTGTACCTCCTCCAGTAGTGAGCGGTGTGAGCACACGCACATCGATGTGCCGCTGTCACTGCAGTCTGGAAAAAAATGGACCGCATGTGCCAGGGCACAAAACAGAGCCCGATAGAGACGCGTTTCTAGGCCGCCTTTAAAAAACTGCCGTTGCTCAGACCCAGTGAGACCCGGCCCACTTAAAGCCCTGACAACTACTAACCATCACACTCTTACAAGTGTGACAATTCGGACTATGCCAGGCCCCCAAATCTATAAGAATGGCCTGGCTGCCACATATTAATAATTTTTAATGTATATTGAATTAATAATTAACTGTTGTGGTTATCTCTAAATTGGCTAGACAGCGCCACCATATGGCAGACTCTCACAAGCTCCCGTGTTGACAATTAAGTGCCGGTGCGGAGCACCGGAAACCACCGGCTCAAATTAAGCACTGCTCGACCCAATTGTATTGGAGCGCTTAACATAACCACCAGCTACATTACAAAGTTTTATTGTATTTTTAGACACAGGGAGATTAAGTGATTTGCAGAGAATTTTAGGATGTGGAGCTGATGCTGAGACACAGGCCCCAGTTCCAAACTCAGCTGCTTAGGCCATTACAACACATTCTCTCCCCGTTGCTAGCCAAACATGCCAGGCCTTAAGCAGTGATGTTTAGAGTCACTGACTCTGAAATAAGGCCTTAGGAGTGGGAGGTGAATGAGCGGTGCAGCAAATAAAGATGAAAAACAGAAAGAGCGAATATAACCTTTATCAAGGGGCCTAACAGAGTCTTAGCCTGCCATAGCTACCAAGTTTCCCAGGTCCATGCTTGATGTGCTGATTAAAGGCAGTTTTTAGAGTCTAGAGCGATAGTATGCGCTAGCATACAGTCGCGGCCGCATGACTCGCAGGCAGGGGTCGGGGAGTCGCGCTTGGAGGGAGTCACGCGGGGAGTTTAATTTTACATCAATTTAAAAAAAATTAACTTACCTTCGTGGCCCTGTCCCATCTGGTCCCGCGTCGACACAGGAAGCAGGCAGCCTCCCTCCCCTCCGCTAAACAAATCACAATGCAGCAATGGCAGCTTTGTGATTGGCTGGGACGCCGACCTCACAGGCGTCTATGGGGAGGCCATTTTCTCTATGTAGGCTGCTTGCAACCTACATGGAGAAAAGGACAGAGTGCGTATGACTGCTTTGGTCAGCCCTGGGGACGACCAAACAGTCAATGCCCACAACGGTGGGCAAGCATTCCTCCGCTGCCCTGGAGCAGGACCGTCCACCCTCCCACCCCAAACCAAACCCTTCTGCTTTCTCGCAGTACGAGAAGCAGAAACATGAAATGGAATTATCAATATTATTATTATCAATACCATTTTATGTTTCTGCTTCTTGCCCTGCGAGAAAGCAGTGGGCGACCCTCCTTCGCCCACATGGAGGAGCCGCCCCTGCTAGCATATGCATTGTAATTGAGAGACACTATTGTTTGCAAAAGAACTTAGAGCCCATCCGTTGCTTACAATTTGTTTGCTTGTGTAGCCCTCTTCTTTACAGCCTCGCAATTGGTCATTTCAGGCCAAGCATCATTTCCATTACTTTCTGTGGAGCAGGGACCAAGCACTGATTGATTCAGTGTAATCAGTGCCCGTCGACTGCCTATGATGTGATTGGGGTACTATTATTTTCTTTTTAACAGACGGCATGAGACTAGCAGGAATGTGCCCAGCAGGACAAACACAATTGCAAAGTTTTATTTGATATAACTAACTTTCTTTAATTTTGTCTAATGTTCTTTTCTCACTTTGCCCTCATGTTTTGTTTTAAATTTCGCTCATGGGTGCTGTTCTTGAAAGATGATGATTATCTTCTTCTAAAAAAGCGACATTGTATCTTTCTTTCTTATGTGTAATTCCCAAAATTATGCTTTAACATGGAATCATGCAGAACATAACATCCCAATCCACCCCATTCCCATCCACCTCACACCAATCCAAACCACCCCACCCCACTCTAATCCAAATTCAACCCACCTAACCCTACACCAATCCACCCAATCTAATACACCCCAACCAACACGAATTCAATCCACCCTCAGATCAGTTAAATATACCCGTATCCAATCCACTCCAGTCCAAACCACTCACCCCAATCGACTACAATCCACCTCACTCAAATCCAATCCACCTCACACTAATCTCCCGACTTCAATCCACCCTACTCCCATCCAACCCACGCCAATCCAAACCACTCACCCCAAATCATCCCAATCCACTCCAATCTGACCCGATCCCATCCACCCCACACAAATACACCCAATCCAATCCACACCATTCCCATTCACCCTACTTCCCTCCAATCCACTCACCCCCAATCCAATCCAATCCACCCCACACTAATCCACCCAATCAATTCTGCCCTAGCCCATTCCACCCCATCTCCTCCCACACCAATCTACCCCACTCAATTGAATCTACCCCACACCAATCCAATCCACCACACACCAATCCAATCCACCACACACCAATCCAATCCAAATCACACCAATCCAATCCATAACTCTCCAACCAATCCTCCCCACTCCAATCACCAGTGGCGTAACACAGGCCTCTGCAGCTCTGCGGTGCAGGGCCCCCCAAGCTCCAGGGGGCTCCTTCAGCACTGTACCCTGGATGGACAGCTCCCGATTGAGTCTGGAGGGGGCCCCTCCATGTGCCTTGCAGGAGGGCCACCTCAAGTTTCGTTATGCAAGTGCCAATCACCCCACTACCCAATCCACCCCACTTCAATCCATCCAAGTCCAATATATCCCACTCCAGTCAAATCCACCATACTCCAATCCAATCACCCCACTCCATCCCACTCCAGCCCAACACATCATAATTCTCTCCACTCCAATCCAAAACACCCAACACTAACTCAATCCACCCACCCCACTCCAATCAAATCCAATCCAATCCACCCCACTCCAATCAAATACACCCCACTTCAACGCAATCTAATCCAATCTACCTCATGCCTATCCAACCCAGCCCAACCCACCCACTCCAATCCAATCCATCCCACTCCAATTCAATCCACCCCACTCCAATACAGTACAATACACCAAACTCCAATCTCCTACACCCACTCCATTCCAGTCCACTGCAATACAATCCACCTCACTCCACTCCAGTCTACCCACCCTACTCCAATCCATCTCACTCTAGTCCACACCAAATCACCCCACTCAAATCATATCCAATCCACCCACTCCACCCACACCAATCCAATACACCCCTCCAATCTATCCTACTGAATCAAATTCCACCCCACCCCAGTTGAATCTACACATGCCAGTCCACCCCACTCCAATTCAATCCACCCCACTCCAATCCAATCTAATCCACCCCACTTCACCCACACAAATACAATTCACCCCACTCCAAACCCCTTCACCCCACACCAATCCAAAATGTACCCCACTCCAATCCAACTCATCCCACCCAAATCCAATCCACTCTAATCCAACCCACTCCAATCTGACCACCTCACTCCATCTAATCCAGTCCAATCCAACCCACTCCCATCTAATCCAGTGTACCACAATCCACCCCACTCCAATTCAGTCCACCTCACTCCAATTCAATCCACCTTATCCAATCCACCCCAATCAAATCCACCCCACTCCAATCTACCTCACTCCACCCCACTCCAGAAATCCACCCCACTTCAGTCCAATCCAATCCACCCCACTCCTTTCAACTCCACTCCACCCACTCCAATCAAACACATTCCGATCATCCCCATCCCACCCATTCCACTCCACACCAATCCAATCCACCCCACTCCAATCTATCCTACTGAATCCAATTCCACCCCACCCCAGTTTAAGCTACCCATGCCAGTTCACCCCACTCCAATTCAATTCACCCCACTCCAATCCAAAACAAGCCACACCACTTCACCCACTCAAATACAATTCACCCCACAGCAAATCCTTTCAACCCACACCAATCCAAAATGTACCCAACTCCAATCCAACTCACCCCACCCCAATCCAATCCAACTCAACCCACTCCATTCTGCCCACCCCACTCCATTGAATCCAGTCCAATTTAACCCTCTCCCATCTAATCCAGTGCACCACAATTCACCCCACTCCAATTCAGTCCACCTCACTCCAATTCAATCTACCCCATCCAATTCACCCTTATCAAATCCACCTCACTCCAATCCGCCTCACTCCACAAATCCACCCCACTCCAGTCCAATCCAATCCACCCACTCCTTTCAACTCCACTGCACCCAACTCCAATCCATCACACTCCGATCCACCCCAATCCAGTCCACTCCACACCACTCCAGTCCACCCACACCACTCCACCCAACCCCACTCCAATCCATCCCATCTCTACTTAACCCACTTCACCCCAATTCACCCCTCTCCAATCCAATCCACCCCAATCCAGTCCACCCCATTCCAATTTAATCCACCACATTCCAACCAGCCAAACCCAATCCACCCAGCAAAATCCATCCCAGTCAATACAATCCACCCCACGCCAATACAATCTCCCTCACCCCAATCCACCCGACCCAATCAACCGCCCACCCCATCCAATTCACCCCAATCCAATCCAATTTACCCCTCCAATTCACCCCACTCTAATCCAATTCATCCCACTCCACCCAATCCAATCGACTCCATTCCATACCTCTTCAATCCAATCCACCCCACACCAATCTAATCTACCCCACTCCAGTCCAATAGGCTGCACTCCAACCCACACCACTCCACTCCACCACACTCCAATCCAATCAACCCTACCCCAATCCAATTATCCCAACCCCATTTCAATCCACCCACCCGAGTCTATCCCACTCCAATCCCATCTATCCCGCTCCAATCCCATCCACCCCACTCCAATCTATCCTACTGAATCCAATTCCACTCCACCCCAGTTTAATCTACCCATGCCAGTTCCCCCACTCCAATTCAATTAACCCCACTCCAATCCAATCTAAGCCACCCCACTTCACCCACTCAAATACAATTCACCCCACACCAAATCCTTTCACCCCACACCAATCCAAAATGTACCCAACTCCAATCCAACTCACCCCACCCCAATCCAATCCAACTCAACCCACTCCATTCTGACCACCCCACTCCATTGAATCCAGTCCAATCCAACCCTCTCCCATCTAATCCAGCGCACCACAATTCACCCCACTCCAATTCAGTCCACCTCACTCCAATTCAATCTACCCCATCCAATCCACCCTTATCAAATCCACCCCACTCCAATCCATCTCACTCCACAAATCCACCCCACTCCAGTCCAATCCAATCCACCCCACTCCTTTCAACGCCGCTCCACCCAACTTCAATCCACCACACTCCGATCCACCCCAATCCAGTCCAGTCCACACCATTCCAGTCCACCCCCACCACTCCAGTCCCCCTGTGGTTCTGAAATTCTGGACCCTACTGTTGTCCCGGTATCGAGGTCCGATACCCGTGTCCCGAAACATCAACGTACCATGACGAATTTGGTGTCGACGAACCGATAATGATTAGGACATCATTCCTATGCATTTGCGTCATGATCGAGGCACGCTAACACCCCTGAATCGTAGTTTCCGTCCCGACCCCTCAGACTCCATTTTGTAAACGGTATCCATCTTGTGTCTTGCCCTCATGATAAGTCAATTAAAGGTCGAGCTTGATCTAAAAGGACACGTCCACCTTCCCTGACTCCCCCCCTGACCTGTCCCAACTGACTCCCTTGCCTCCAGCCAAACCTGTTTGGGCAGCTCCTCACCCAGTGGCCTAATACGATAGCATCAATGCATAACATGCCCCAAACCATTCACTACATCCAGATCATGTTTTCTACACACACGCCTGTCCGCGTTCCCTGTTCATGGCCAGTTTTATGACTAGGAGGTGCCTTCTTTTATTGGGGCTTCACCGATATCTGATGGGAGTTCCGGGCTTGGCTGGGTAATCTATCACGAATTGGACATCTAAAATACGGGCTTGCCTACATGACTTCGCTCTTTTGTATTGTCGTAGAAATATGTGTATAGCCATATCGTAAACTCAAGAATTCTTGCTTGCAGCTATTATTTTTGTATATAAGGAGAAGACTGGTTCTGTAAAAACGAACAGTCTCCTGAGAACACATGACCCGTGTTTGTCGTGCTTCTAGGACACCTGTTACTTGGTAGCTGCCAATAAAACTTGATCTCTGACTCGACTAGAAGACTCAGTGTTTCTGTGGTCCGGAACAAGGGAGAACTCAGAGGTCTTCGGGTGTTATCCCCTGGCACCAAACGGGTTCCTAAAAACCCGTTACCTCAGTTGGCGCCCAACTCGGGGCGGTATCAAGCGGCGACGGTCCAAGCCAGATGTTCGTGAGGAGCTTCGTGTGAAAATTCCAGAGGACGGCCAGCCACTTCAGCGACCCCTGTATGTCGACGTGGTTCCGAAGGTCTTTGCTGCGAGGTTCCCTGCGTCCCGACGGCTACGAAGGACTGCTGCCCTGACTATCGCCTTGTTTTGGACCCAGTGATCTTTGGTAGAGCGAAACGATAGACGAGTCTTCTAGCGACGTCACCGATCTTCAAATACTTCAGTTAAGTATAAGTGGAGCGTCTCCCAGTCCTTAGTTTGTCCTTAGTTTTTGGTATCCTTGAGATACGCTTTGATTTGGTACTTGCAAGCCCCAAAGCCGAAGGACTTGTGTATTCACGAGAAATATCGTAACAGATAATCCTTTGAAGTTTGAAGCTAGACTAGTGAGCAAAGATGCCTGGTTTTAGCAGACTTGGAAACTTGTTTTGTCTTGGTTATAGTAAGGACTCCCGATTAGAGGATTCCTGTCCGGTTCCTCCGATTGGAACTCCAACATATGAGCTCTATGTAAAACACGGCGTAGGTCCTATCACATATAATGAAGTGTGGATAAAATACACCCGCAAGGATGGTGTTTTAAAATGGCCCCAATATGGTAGTTTTGACTCAGAAATATTAGATAACCTAGAGGTCAAATTATTCAAGAGAAAAGCCCGGCCGGCGATGTTTGACTCTTTCCGCTTATGGCGCAAAGAAGCCAAACAGAATGAAATAAAATTAGCAAAAAGGAATAAAAGAGGTATGTCAATGGTGCAAGCTGCCGTTGCATACAGGGATAACGAGGAAGAGCAGGAAAACGAACAAATACTTAGGAGCAAGAAACTAGCAGTAGATAAATGCTACCCGATGTTACCAAATAAGGGACAAGGTCAAGAGGAGAGATCCGAGAAAGATCCATTAATGTCCCACTTATTAAGCTCACCTCCACCATATGCGTTAGACGATACTACAACGCCAAAGCATTTTACTATACCGCGCCCCGGCGCACGTAACCCAGCTCTTGCACGAACGCCAGCTCCTCTTCAGCTGGTTTCTACTTCTCCGGCGCAGCCTTCTCAAGGGCCGCCATCTTTGCTACATACTCCATCTACTTCTACGACTTTGCCTACAGCTCCAGCTAATGTCTATGATACTACGTCTGCTCCTACTTCAACTTCCTCTGCTATTGCCTCTACTTCTTCTTTGCCTCAGCCTGTTTTTTCCGAGGCACTTACTCCTCCGCAAGGTTCTCCTTCTATTAGACAAAGAGTGACAGGTACCGTCACTAGTCTATTTTCACCTTTCTTTGGGTCGCCTAAAACAACGCCTAAAACAGAACATAGACAGTCCCGTAGTCAACTGCCTGATTACGAGGAAAGAAAAGTGCTGAATGAACTAGCACGCCAATGGATTATGGATACTGTTAGATATGATGTTCAGTCTGTTATGGAAGTTTTCCGTCAATGGAATGCACCCACTCAGAGATACGTATTCGAAGAGATGTGTGTATATCTGGGCGAAGATTTGGAGACGAATGATCCCAAATACACAATGAACGAACTATGGCGTACACGCTTCAAGTTCCATGAAGGTATGATTACAGGCGCAGATGTTGAGAAAGCGATAGAGTTGTTGTTCTCTTATAGGAGTAAGGGAAATGTCTCTAGATCATGTCACGAAGACGATGCACCAGGTGGGAAAAGAGCGAGACAGTACCCCATGAGAGAGGTTCCTCCGGTTTGGAGGGAAGGTGATGCGAATGCGAATCCACCAATTCTGCCTCATTTCCAGCGTGTATGGGTACATGTCCCCTGGAAAAGATCCGAAGTCTTAGCACTCAAGCAGACACTGCCTGATCCTCGTAAAAACCCGACTGGGTATTATAAGGAGTTATCGCAAACTGCAAGCTCATGTATAATGAATTTAGCGGATATAGACATGTTGTTTGGGAACGTTGTTCCACATCCTTTATGGAGCAAAATATGTCATACGAACCATGACCAAGAACTAGGTGACTCATGGGCGAACATTGCCGCTATAGATGCTAGACAAATAGGTGGTTCTAAACCTGAGCCGTTAATAGCTGAACTTCCCGGTAGAATTATCGCGTACATGAAAACCATAATGCCTGAAGTACGCGTAAACTGGGACAAGCTATCTGCGTGCAAGCAGAAGAAAGATGAGAATGTGTCTGACTTTTTCACAAGATTTGAGGAGACTTTCACCGATCATAGTGGTCAGGATATGGCTACCGAGGGTGGTCAAAGATTGTTTGTAGACAAATTCGTACATAATTTAATCCCATTGAGAACATATTAGTCTCTATGCAGCAACAATGATACAGTTTGATTTATTAACATTAGTGCATTTCGTTTAAAATTGGTTTCAATTTCAATTTTCAATTCTTAGCTTTATTCGATTTTGGTTTAAAAATCATAAAAGCGTACAGTTAAAAAACAATCATAAAAAACTTACATACATAAAAAACATTTGTCCATACTGTGGGAGTAAGTGCCCTAGATCCATGTGAGAATTCATAATTTACCATGTTTGTGGCCAATATCCATTTTACGGGATGATGAAAAACGGTAAGGCCACTGCCGCTCGATGTGCCAATGGTTCTACCCCTCGTGTAAATTGTCTCTGCCTTTAGTCTTGGACGAGGGGTAACTGGCGTGCTTGGATAAACATCGTGTAGGTCCCAGATGGATATAGGGCCGTCACCTTCTTGGGGATGCAGAGTTTGGAGGTAGGGAACGATTAGTCTACTTCTAAATCTTATTAGAACCAAGTCACCGGCAATATCTTTTTGTAGGTGACCTAACCAGCCCACCCTTCTAACAGCCGTGATTGTATCATCAAGGTCTATTGGCAAGGGCCTGTTTTTAGTTAGCCAATACGTGACTTTATTTAGTAGGTCTTGCTCCCATACGGTTTTTCCATGTTTAATTGGGGGAACTCCCGCAAGGACACATACGAAAGGAGCAGCCTCCGGAGGTAACTGAATGTAAGTTGTATTATAAGGCTTTACTCTAATGGCAGTATTTTGTGGTAAACCAGGTTTGGAGTAGGCTTTAGGGGCAATTGGGGGTAGTGAGTTGGTAGCTAAGGAATTAATTGGGTCGTTACTGTTTTTTACAAGTGGCGTTGGGACTTCGGTTGTACCAAGTGAGTGGGAACAATTAGGTGTAACAATTTTTTCAAGGGGAGATAAGTTAGTCCTGATACTTTTCTCTATTTCCAGCAGCCTGTCCTCTAGGGTGATACATTTTTCAATCAACGGGGAAATGATTGATCTAACCAGTTGTTCGATCTGGGACAGAAAAATCAGGTTGAAAGGAGGTACTGGTTGGTCTAATTTTTCCTCCGAATTTAGGGAGGGATTAGCTACGATCAATGGGGGACTAGAGCACAGTTTTTGTAGTTTGGGTTCCTTTCCTTCAGGATTAACCCCATCCCACTTCCTTTTACTGGGTAAGAGCTGGGGAGGTGTTATATTTTGCATACGTACGTTTTTGAATGATGGAGGGTGTTCCAGTGGGCTGTCAATTGGACTTGATATGCTGGTTCTTTTAGCGGGACAAGGTGAGGGGATGTTAAATCCATTTCTATCTTCTAGGGTAGCATACCTAGTATTACATAGAGAATTTAGCTCGTCCAGTAGTGAATGGTTTTTCGCTGTACTAATAGTTTGTTCGGGAGAATGCTTGGTGGGCGTGCTATCTGTGAACTCACCAGGTACATTCATGTTACCAATGGATGGAGATGTCCTACAATTATCTTTTAACCCAGGACGTAAGTTTCTTTGGGTGATGGAGTTCTTGGTAGCCCCCTTACGAATCATGGTGGAATTTGCTAGTGTAGGATTATTACAGGACATCAAACAATCTGGTTGTATTAGGAGATTCTCAACTAGTGTCCAGTGGGGATGTCCCTTAACAAGTATATGAGAAGGGATCAAAAAGTCATTACCTCAGTTGTGTGACAAGGTCAAGAGGGGTGGCCCGTCCCGTCCTTATCCGGCCTCTGAGGGCCGTAGAGGGCCCGCCCTTTGCCCGGGCTTAGCCCGGCTGACCCCGCGCGCGTCCCGCGAGGCGGGAGGGGCGGCTGGTTCTTATGCGCTTCCTGGCGCAGCTGTGTGATGCGGCAATTCGGCGCCCCCGTTGGCGGTGAGGGGACGCTGGGAAGTGTAGTCCAGTTCGCTCTCCCCCCTCAGCAGCCGCGATGTCTGGAGCGGCGTCGGGGGAGAGCGTGTGCAGGCAGGAGATGAGCACGGGACCCCCGCAGGTAATGTCCGCATAGAATGCCCCCAAATAATAGTGGCCCACGCTCAGCAGCTGGGGCGGCTGGTTCTTATGCACCTCCGGGCGCAGCTGTGTGATGCTGCAATTAAGCGCCCCCGTTGGCGGTGATGGGACGCTGGGAAGTGTAGTCCAGTTCGCTCTCCCCCCTCAGCAGCCGCGATGTCTGGAGCGGCGTCGGGGGAGAGCATGTCCAGGCAGTAGATGAGCACGGGACCCCCGCAGGTAATTTCCGCATAGAATGCCCACAAATAATAGTGGCCCGCGCTCAACAGCTGGGGCGGCTGGTTCTTATGCGCCTCCGGGCACAGCTGTGTGATGCTGTAATTCGGCGCCCCCGTTGGCGGTGCGGGGACGCTGGGAAGTGTAGTCCAGTTCGCTCTCCCCCCTCAGCAGCCGCGATGTCTGGAGTGGCGTCGGGGGAGAGCGTGTACAGGCAGGAGATGAGCACCAGACCCCCGCAGGTAATGTCTGCATAGAATGCCCCCAAATAATAGTGGCCCCCGCTCAGCAGCTGGGGCGGCTGGTTCTGATGCGCCTCCGGGCGCAGCTGTGTGATGCGGCAATTCGGCGCCCCCGTTGGCGGTGAAGGGACGCTGGGAAGTGTAGTCTAGTTTGCTCTTCCCCCTCAGCAGCCGCGATGTCTGGAGTTGCGTCGGGGGAGAGCGTGTGCAGGCAGGAGATGAGCACGGGACCCCCGTAGGTAATGTCTGCATAGAATGCCCCCAAATAATAGTGGGTTCAAAACAAGTATTTCACATAAAGTCCTCATCACCATGAAAAATCATTACTCAAGCAGTTCAGTTTCAGTTCAAAAAGTCTTTATTTCGATTATTCATCATAAAAGACAGGAAATTTATGGACAAAACAAATATAAAAACTCATCTTAGGACTGTCAATTAAAACTGTTAAAAATATAAATAACAGAGTACTTTAAAACCACAGTAAGAATCGATTAAATCAAATATAATCACAAGACTTTTTGTAGAAACTAAGAAAAGGAATAATATATAAAGGTATTCTGTCAATCAAGCCAATTAGTACAATGATTCGTTTAGCTCAGGGAACCCACTCTTTTTTCTCGAATAGCCCAGGCCCAGCTCAAAAATTTAGATACCCTGATAACAATAGTCTCGTTACACCCTGATTTTAATAACCTTTTGGCGGCCAGTGCAGAACAGGTACCCAAAGATCTACCTAAGGGTTTGAGCCACGTTTTCCGGGGGAGCTGATAGGCTGGGCAAACATAAAGAAGGTGGTTAATATCTTCAATGTGCTCGGGGCAGAACGGACATGCCGCACTTGCCCCGGGGGACCATTTACTAGTAAATTTCCTTGTAGGGAGAGTCTCAACTCGGAACTGATGGTAATGCTTGCGATCTCTAGGTTTAGTTATTTGATCCCAATAGCTTTCCATCAAGGATTCATCTTTGAAGTCACAATAAACTTTAGTCAAAGATGGACCGGTCAGAGTCGAGAACCGCTCGGTTTTGATAAGGTTCCAATATGCAGCTTTAAAGGCAGATTTGGGTGGAAATGACACAGTTTCGGGGCTGTCCCATGGGTCACTCATCCCCATCCTGCTAAGCATGGATTTAATACTGCTTAGCCATACAATTTTGTTTGCCTTGGCCAACCCCCTAACTTCGATTAGACCCTTGGCAAATAGGGAGAGTTCGGGAGTGGTCCATAGCCTCCTCCAAAACGTCAACATCCTAAACCGGGCAATATCCTCAATAGGCTGGCAGCCCAGGTCTAGCAAAAGAGGAATCCGGGGGGTTGATTTCGGGAGGCCTACAATCGATCTCAAAAAAAATGTTGGGGCCTGTGCTGACTGGGACAGGTTACACGCACCCCATATCTCAGCCCCATACAGAATGGCAGGGACAATTTTAGTTGTGTACATCTTGATAGCAGGGGCAATAGGTTTGGGGATTGATAACCTATGTTCCTTTAGCAGGGCCCCAGCTAATTGGGAATGCTTCAGCACCAATAATTTGAGCTGAGGACACCAGGACAGTTTCTCGCCAAATGTAACTCCCAGGTAGGTAAAGACGTTAGTTTGCTCCAAGAGTTTCCCGCTCATGAAAACTCTCGAGGATATTGGCCTGGCCCCATGAAGGACCATAAACTTTGTCTTCTCAATGTTTACTACCAATTCATGGTCGCGGCAGAACTCCTCAAAACGAGCCAGTGCCAGTTGAAGACCCTGTCTCGTCTTAGATAAAATGAGCGTATCGTCCGCGAACATGAGAAGGGGGACTCTTTGGCCTGCTAGTTTGGGTGCGTCCGTTTGCTGGTTGTCAATATACCGCCCCACTCCGTTAATAAAGAGGGAAAACAATGTAGGGGCCAGGACGCAGCCTTGTCTGATGCCCTTACCCACTGTGAACTTATCAGTAACCTCCCCTTGCTTTCCCCATCGGACTTGGGCGTAATTGGACCTGTGGAGCCTGATCACCAGAGCGACCAGTTCTTTGGGCATTCCCAGTTTCAACAAAACATCCCAGAGTTTAATTCGTGGGACCAAGTCAAATGCAGATTTTAAATCTACGAATGCAGCAAAGATCATACCCTTTCCTAACTGGACCTCCTTCCAGTAAAGCATGACAAATCTAAAGGCTTGATCCAATGTCCCCATATGGGGTCGGAACCCAGCTTGTAACGGCGAAAGTATACATTCTTCATCCATCCAAAGCTGAATCCTACCCAAAATTACTCTTGCTACAACCTTTTGGAGGGCGTCGATAAGACTTATAGGCCTATAATTGGCCGGGGAAGAACGATCACCCTTCTTATAAATGGGGATAATTTCCACCCCACACCAAGAGGCTGGAATCGGCGCACACCCCGCAGCTATCCCATTAATAAGGTTGGTAATGTAGGGGATCCACAGGTCAGAGTCTTGTTTGAACAGATCCTCCCGGATACAATCGGGCCCCAGAGCCTTATCACTAGGGATGGCCTTCAAAACTACCACAATCTCTTTAGTATGAAAGAGCAGAGGCGGCGCTAGGAGTATGGGTACGGGTTCAAGAGCCTTAGGGTGGATACTATTCTTGAATTGGGCTTCAAAGAACTCAACCCAACGATGGGGCTCTACGTTATTAACTGGAATTGCTGAGAGTTGCCCGTTACCCCATTTAACCAAGTCCCAGAAGCGGGTCATATTTCTGCCTTTACATGCTGTCAGAAGGTCCTGACAGCGTCTCTCATCCCAATCCCTTTTAGCCCTTTTCAAAGAAGATTTATAAGCTAGACGGGATAGTTTAATAGTACTATGGTTCCTTGCCTTAATTGCTACCACCAACTCTTTGTGGGCAGCTTTGCACGACGCGTTATACCATGAGTTGGGTTTCAGGGTTGGAGGCTTTTTAATTGGCTTGTTGTTAGTAAAATAATTTTTAAGGGATAAAAAAAGGTCATTATGGACCGTTAATAAGTGGACGTTACAGTCCTCCTGGTTTGTAAGTCTATTATGTTTCTTTAACGCCCCCGCAACAAGGGCCCTGATCTCACACACTTTCTTTTCATCAAGAGCGACCTTAGCCCATCGTACCCTCCTCATGTCATTGGCCACTATTATTGGTTCAGGCCTGTCTCAGCTATGGAATCACAAGGGGTAGAGAAGCTCGAGTCCTTCAGAGAAAGGACCAAGGGGTTATGGTCACTCTCGGGGCGGCTTTGGACGACCATATCTTTAACTAAGTGCCAAGACTCAACTTTCATTAAGATGTAGTCAATTCTGCTTTTTGATCGGCCGTTGTCGAAGGTCACCTCTCCCTCCACGTCAGACCCTGTTCTACCATTAGTTGCCCTTAAACCCCATTCCAAGCATAATCCTTTTAATTAGAGGGCTGCTTCTGACCATTTATTAATAGGGGAGAGATTCAGTTGGGGAATGTCCCAGGTTTCATCAACCTCTGTGCTGAGTCTACTATCTTCACTATCCAAGGGCTCAAAGCAGGTGTTAAAATCTCCCACAATAAGAAGGTTGGCAATTGGGGGCCCTTCGGCCAGGAGTGTCTTTAAAGTGAAAACGACCTGTGAAGATCTCCCTCCTGGGAGGCCTTTAGCATATAAATTGTACAGGAGTAAGTCAAGACCTTTAACGGATTTGACTCTGATAGCTTGTATATCTGGACTGTCCAGTACTAGCTCCTCTACAGTAATCCCCACTCAAGCATGTCGGCTTTGGTTGAACAAAGAATGACGTTTTATATAAGTGCGACAGCTACTCCAGCAGGAGCGTCCAGCGCTAGTTGGAGGTAAAGTAACCAGAAAGAATCGTTGAAATGTCTAAGACAGATACCGGAGGACCATTCACAGTTCTTTAAAAAAGTAATTTTTTTAGCTAGGTCTTGAACATGAACTCTGACTGTATATTCCTAAGGCAATCAGGATACAAATTCCACAGTTTGGATGCCAGATAAGAGACAGCCCTGCCCCCAGCTCTGGATTTGTATATTCTTGGGACGACAAGCACATTTTGGTGAGCAGACTGTAAATTTCTGAGGGCGGATATATTTTCACTTGGTTCTGACTGTAACTCGGGCCTGTCAGATTCACAGCTCTATAAGTGAATAGAAGTGCTTTGAATTAAATTCTTTGACTGATAGGAAGCCTGTGGAGTATTTTCAGTCCCTTACGGATTGAGTTGAATTTTGGTACATTCAGGGCCAGGCGAGCCGTGGCATTTTAGTCTATTTACACGACCTTGAGGTTCCTCAAGAAGCAGGATATTTGCATAATCAAGCCTAGATGATATTAGGGCGCGAGTGATACATTTGTGAGTGTTTGCTGGTAGAAATTTGAACATTATTCCCTGAGAGATTTCATTACTGCAACTGTACCAGTTGTGGCATTGACTTGCAGTTTAAAGGACAGTGAGATGCCAATTTTGACACCTACTTTTTTTTGCCATGGAGGTGGGGGCAAGAGGGAAGCCCAGGTCAGACGGCCAAATTCTCACCATATCCGGCAGAGAGGAGGTGCTGAAGACTAGGATCTCAGATTTTTCTGAGTTTAGGCTGAGTCAGTTCCTAAACATCCAGTCTGCCACTGCAGAAGGCAGCCTTGAAAACTGTCTATAGCTGAGTTGTCTAGGTCATGGAAAGCAAACATCAACTGGGTGTCTCCAGCGTACGACACAACATTAAAGCCCCAGGCTTGAGCTACCACAGAAAGGGCGGCAATATAGAAGTTAAATAACATGGAGCTGAGCCCTGGAGTACCCCAACATTCCAAATCATTGTCAACGAAGATTAGATCTGATTTTTGCGTCTACATTTAGTTTAGCATTTTTTTTTAAAGAAGTGTGCTTGGGGAAAGAAGTGGTATACATTATGTAGAGCTCTCCATAACGTTCTACTCTTCTAAAAATAAGTTTTGAGTTCAAACTATTTAATTGAGCTTTTGTAATCAGACCGTACAATAAACATGAAAAAAAGAGCACAGAAAGAAGAAACAATAACAAAATACTGGTACTTATAAAGTCATATGAAGCATTGATGAATCATATCACTAGAATATATCAAAAGACAATAAGATAGCTATGAAGTTACAGTATGAGTAATAGAAAGTATCATTTAGATCATTACATTAATACCTATATACCTATGGAAAGGTATACATTTTGAAAAACAAAATAGTTCAGTGTTCTCCTTAAAATGTTATGTTTATGTAATGTAAGAGTAGGATGAGAAGACATTCTATCACCTTGTGTTGTAAATATGATCCATGCCCACCAGGTATGTATAAACAATAAATTAGCATTTTTACAATTAAATATAATAGATTAAATATTGCCTGATTAGTGACAGATATGCACGACGATAGGGCAAACAGTTTTCATACAACAGAATATGGCAATTTAATAGATATACTGATATTTTCCAAATAATAGCCCATACGCCAGACTAAAAAGCATATATAGCAATGGGCAGTCAAAAAATAAATGTTTCAAAGAACCATTAGTAACATGACAATGCCAGCAAATGTAATAATCCAATAGTTTAGCTTCGAACAATCTAACAGGAGTCTATAAACAACATAAAAAAAGAGATCTGATTACTATAAGGAAACAGGGATAATATTTTCTTGTAAACCTTTATGTAACATGATCATATTGCTGAATTTTTTTTTAAAGACAGTTCTAGAACAACATTGTGAAACGAAGAAGGGAGTTGACAGCATTCCCTTTTTAGGGAGTTCAGAGGAAGGAAGAAAAAAAATTGTAGTAAATTAGTGAATGATTAAAAAAAACTCATTAACTTGACTTATTTTGGAGAAGTAAAACATTCTATGATATGTACAGTTTTTCCAATAATTTATATCACGATGAAGTTTCATAGCAGGATTTAACCACAAAGAAGTCTGTTTAGAATGTTTAATGCTAGTATAAAATAATTCATCATACAAGAGAGCTAGTTTTGTCGCTCTAATAACTGGAGATAGTTTGTTAAAAGATTTTATAATGGAGATAGTTATTAGGGGAAGTGATTAGTTAGGTATTGAAGTTTAACTCACATAATAGTAAGAGGTAATGTAGCATTTTGAACCAAAGAGGATCCCGGTCATACAATAAATGTAGTGTGGTGATCATAAAAATTAGATAGTCTCAAAACAGCATTGTTAATGTCATGTTGGAGTTTCAAATAACTTTTTTCCTGGGGATTCCAAATAAAGTTGGATAGTATTTTCTGCCACCTTTCACAAAAGGATAATGGGACTTAAAGAGGTAACACATACAATAGCTGCAGGACAACCACCATTTTTAATTTACTGAATCCACTCCCACTAAGTCAAATTAAGAAAGATCAATGTCCCATTTTAACTTTTTGAATAACACATTCATTTTTAAGTATACTGTAAACTATTTGCAAAAAGGATTCTGAGGTATTCAAGTTTATTTGGACATCAGACACTATTATATTGTTTAATCATATTTGATGTGCATTATCCAGTAAGAGGAAAAATTTTGTTTCATATTTACATTAAGGGTATAATCTGAAACTAGTGAGTAATTTTTAATTCTGTCCAGTATTATCACAATTGATGTAGCTGGATCAGAAATAAATAATAGATCATCAGCATATGCTGAAGTCTGAGCAGTAGTGTTAACAAATCTAAGACATTTATTATGAGGAGAGATCCATATAAGGTTAAGTAGAGGTTCAATCGCCAATATAAAAAGAAGGAGAGAAAGGGGGGAACCCTGTATAGTTCCTTAAAAGAGATAGGAGTTATAAATATGGGCACTATCTAAGACTTTAGCTGTAAGAGAAATATAACAAGCTCTATCCATGTTAAAAAAAGGCTGACTAAAAATAACAGCACTATAAATCGACATAATTAAATTTATCAACACTTTTCTGCATCTACTGCAAGTAAGTCTGATGGTAGGTCTTTATTATAGATGAAAGACCATGGCAAACCAGTCTGATGTAGAGCACACAATCTGTATTTCATAAAAACAACGTGGCTAGTGTGAATTAGCTGGCTTTAGATAGTCTAGTAGCAAGAAATTTGGCATGGGTTTTACAATCGTAATTGATTAATGATATTGATCTGTACGTGGAAACAATTGTGGAATTTGTATCTTGCTTAGGAAAAACTACAATCAGGGCTTCAGAAAAAGAATCGGGTAAAGCTGCATATTGTGCAAAGTGTGTAAGAAAATAGGATGCTAATTGTGGAGTGAATGTTTTATATAACTCAGCAGAAAATGCCATTTGGGACAGATGATTTTTAAGAAATAAGTGACGCAATGGCAGATTGAATTTCGAAAGAGAAATTAGGACATGTAAAGAATCTCTGTTGTCTTTAATTAAGATAAAGTATCCTTGAAAGATGTCAACAATTATCAGAAATCAGATTGAATAGCATGTTTTGTTAGTTTATCATGTTTTTTACGCAATTAGCAAGGAGTTTCCTAGATCTAATGGCTTGAAAATAAATCTTTGCTCTATTGTTTGATATGTGCAGACCACCATGTTTGCATCGTAATGTTTGTAGTTGTTTTTTATAAACCACTTATTTGAGGAGAAAATAGCCTTTCTTATTTAGTAATCTCTGTTTATAAATTAGTTATTTATGAGAGAATAGTTTGTTTGCATTAACTGTAAGAGAGATAGCTAAGCATCTATTATAAGCCTTTGAACAAATCCCACAAGGTTACATTAGACGTGTCATTGTCTGCATCAACAGCAAAAATAGCGAAAAAGAATTTATTAATTTGTTTTTGTATTCATCTTCGAGAACAATATCAGCATTCATTTTTCAGCAGGATTTATGGAGCTACTGTTGGCCTAGTTTAATTAAAACATATATCATTACATGGCCTTAAATATCAATTGCATGCATCTTGGGACAGGGGATTGTTTGGCATAAACCTCTAGAATGGTGTTCTCCACAGTCGTTCCGGGAGGGCGGGATCCATTGCAGACATTTACCTAAATGGAGATATTCAAATAATTTGGCACGGATCCAGCCCTCCAGGACTGACTTTAGAGAACCCTGTTCTAGATGCCAGTAGCTAATCAATCCTGTGATATGGGAAACAAGGATTCGAGAAAAGGGTAAATTCTTTACCAGTGGGAAAATGAAGTCTAGAAATATTTGATAATTTTGTGTTTTTGAAAACAAAATTAAAAAAGTACAAACAGGAAATGTTCAAAAAAGTTTAAACTTGGGCACAGAAACTAATATTTGTATGATGCAGAAAATAGATGTGAATGATATGATTTTATCCTCCATGGTTAAAGGTCACTTTGGAGGTTTTGTTTTTTCTCTGCTGAAAAAAAGAAAAATGGTGTGACCGTTCATTTTTCTAAAAGTCTTCTTCTTCAAACGTTGTTAATGCTAGGTTTATACATGCTGAATTACAGATTGATTGATTAAACAGTTTTGTATTTAGTCACTATTTATGATCCTACAACAGATGAGCCAAATTGGTTGGAAAGCTGTTACTTCTGAAATTGTTAAGCTTGACAGTGTTCCTTTAAGTACTAGATAAGGCTCTATTTTTAGACCAGACACTCTATTGAATAGACTATTATGCCTAGAAAGATATTTATTGATCTTTCTATGCTTTATGCTTCAGGCATGCTATGTCTGAAGAGTTTAACATTTGATAAAACAATTTTAGGTTGGACAATTTAAAATCATAAAAATAACTGAAAGGAGGAGAAAGAATCAGAGGAGAAAAAGATGACTGAGATGAGAAGTATTAATAAAAATAGTAATAAAAGAATCTAAGAACATATGAAAACAAATAATACATACAACACAGAACAAACAAACAATGATGGAATGTTCAATAGAAGTGAAGCCCAGCGGAGCAAGCATAATATGGAGCAGTGATGCAACACTACGAACCAGCCACAAACAATTGATGTGTGACAGAGGACACAGCATTATCAATCAAATAGACTACAAATCAACAATATCTTGTTGCCTCAAATTGATAGGATGATGTTGATCAAGAATCTCAATCATGCCCTTGGGATTACTGAAGGGTTTTGTTGTTCCATCTAAAAGATTTGCATGGTTGAAGGGTCAAACAAGCCATATTTATATCCCAAATTCAAGAGTTGAGGTGAAAGTGTTGTAAATGGACTACTAATGCTTACCATTTCTTTTTCATAGTCTTGGTGAAATATAGATCGTATTACCATCCACCATTTCCTAAGGAATTTCCTAGATCGCCTTCCTTATTATGACATCGTAGTGATGACGTAGTTTTGGTTTAGACTGGTTTACCTTCCTAGGTGACAGAGTAGCGTTATCAACCTCAAATCAGTCTTCAGAAATAAAGTTTAAAAGTTTGTATAGGAACATTTTCACATAAGCATGACAGCTTTTCATGGGACTTTGGAAGGTTAAAAGCCTGGAGGTTATATGGTCTTCTGCGATTTTCGGAGTCAAGCAGTTAGGTAATTTTTGGGAGAAATTTGTGAAACAAGACGAGATAATTCATAGTATATTTAATATCTAGGCTAATCATATCTGTATTGCTATGAACTGCCAGTATTTCCACTAGAATTTAATTTAGTGATGGTTCTTCTATCTCATCTACGAGACAAACTTAAAATCAAACTTCTGCAAACGTACTAAGGTGTAAGATTAATGAATTGTCTTCAAAATCAATAAAAGATAATTGTTGCTGAGATTTAATAAAGTAAAATGTACTGTGGGCACGAGGAGCACGGAAACATGAAAAAACAACCTTATTAAGACAGACCTTTGAGCTCCTATTAAAACATAGGAGCGGGTCTAGTCAAAGCCATTCAGTTTCCTTCCAAGGGTGCCGCCTCCTCGACAGAAGTTTGAGATTAAAGGTGATGCATTATTGGTGCGTGAAACCCACATAAAAAGCACCATACACATCGAAAAGTAAGAGCCAGAAAAGCTCTCTGTGTAGGAAAGGCATGAACCTCTAATCCTGCAGAGCAAGAGAACGGCACAAGTTGTATGCTTAGTTGCAAGGGCTTGTAGTCCGGCCGGTGAGCATCAGCTTACAGTTCTGTGTCCAGCCTGGTTGCGTGCATGCTTTGACTCCTTCAAAATAAGCTTCTTTCCCTTCTCCCATCCCCTGCAGGTTTGGTACTGTCCATTATGTTGAACCTAGTAAGCACACTGCTTCTCCCAAAGTTCATCAGGAATAAAAATAATGTTTTGTTTCCCAAAGCATTCTTGCGCCCAAGTGTGCACTGCACATTGACTGTTGTTTACTGCTACGACATATTATTAACAGTAAGTAAAATCAAGCATGTTTAAAACAATTATAAAAATACACAGACAATTCTATCAAAAAAGAAATAGTGACACACCATGAGGATGAACAGATGAATCAATATCATTGGGATGTCAGTTAAAACAAAACTACAAAGATTATAAATTTAAATTTACCTGGAAGTTAACGTTTACATAATTAATTACCGCAATCACCATCTGCAGGTGCATGGATGGAATGTAAAAAGTGCCCCATGGTCAACATTTTTAAAAGTTACCAAGATATTGAGCAATAGGAGCACTGAGATCTCTCTCCTTTCTAGCACGCATAAGGCATCTGGAACAGAGGTTAGAGGTGCAGATTTAGTAAAGCTTTTTCCCCATTCACTGCAGGTGTAGGATTTTTTTTCCTGCGTGTGTTCGCTGGTGGATTTTTAGGGTTCCTAACACACGAAAGTACTTCCCACATTCATTGCAAGAGTATGGTTTTTCTCCTGTGTGTCTTCGCTGATGGATTTTTAATTTTGATAACTCAGTGAAGCTATAGTTACAGTCACTACAAGGATATGGTTTTTCCCCTGTGTGTGTTCGTAGGTGGCCTCTCAAGCTTGATGAGAAAGGAAACTTCTTTCCACATTCACTGCACGTGTATGGTTTTTCCTGTGTGTGCGTTCTATGATGGAGCATTAGGTTTGCTCTTCGAGCAAAGCTCTTACCACATTCAATGCATGTGAATGGTTTTTCCCCTGTGTGTGTTCGCTGATGTTTCTTTAGACTTTGTATTGCAGCAAAGCACTTTCCACATTCACTACAGGTGTATGATTTATTTTGTCCTGTGTGTATTCGCTGGTGGACCTTTAGGTTTCCTGACAGACTAAAGTTCTTTCCACATTCACTGCAAGTGTATGGTTTTTCTCCGGTGTGTGTTCGCTGATGGATCCTTAGTTTTGATGAATCAGTGAAGCTATTGTTACATTCACTACAAGAGTATGGTTTTTCCCCTGTGTGGGTTCGTAGGTGGCATTTCAAGCTAGTTGAGAAAGGAAACTTCTTTCCACATTCACTGCATGTGTAAGGTTTTTCCTTGGTGTGTGTTCTCTGATGGTGCATTAAGGTTGCTCTTTGAGTAAAGCTTCGATCACATTCACTGCATGTGAATGTTTTTTCCCCTGTGTGTGTTCGCTGATGCTTCTTTAGATTAGGTATCTGAGTAAAGCACTTCCCACATTCACTGCAAACATATGGTTTTTCCCCTGTGTGTATTAGCCGGTGGGTCTTTAAATTTATGGATTTACTAAAGTTCTTTCCACATTCACTACAGGTGTATGGTTTTTCTCCTGTATGTGTTCGCAGATGGTTCTTTAGTGACATTGAATAAGCAAAGTTTTTTCCACATTCATTACAGCAGTAAGGCTTTTCTCCTGTGTGGGTTCGCTCATGGGCCGTTAGTTTTCCTGCTAAAGCAAAGCTCTTTCCACACTCACTGCAGGTATATGGTTTTTCTCCTGTGTGTGTTCGCACATGGCTCTTTAATGTCGATGAACTGTTAAATCTTTTCCCACATTCATTACACCTGTATGACTTTTCTCCGGTGTGTGTTCGAAGATGGATATTTAGATGTCCTGAGAAAGCAAAGAACTTTCCACATTCACTGCATGTATTTCTTTTTTCTCTTGTATGTGTTCGATATATGACCTGTTGATCAGTTTGCTCATTTAAATTCATCTTACATAAATAGGTTTTGCTGATGACAATGTAGGGATGATGAGAGTTTAAAACCCTTCCCACAAACAAGGCATCTGTATGCTTTTCTTAAGTTTTTGTTTGCGAATGAACTCTCAGTTGTGATGGTTGATGAATACTCTTGACGCATTCACTGTGTCTTTATCACCTTTCCCCAGAGCATGCTTGCTGATGCTGCTTTAGTACAGAGGAGAAACCAAAGATCTTCTTAAGTTTGTTGTGTATGCATGTTTTTTCTCTAAGGTTTAGTGTCAAAGAGTCAGTTATATGTTGGCATAGTTCATGTTAATGTGTTCCCTGACTGACTAGTGTGCTTGCTGACAAACTAACTGTAATCCAACATTAACTGCAAATGGGTAGTACTTGCAATGTAGGTTTATGAGTTTATAATAATGTTGAAAGGTGTTTGGAAAGCTTGCCAGACTGATAACATATCGATCAGGGCTTGTGTCTTCAACCCAAGTTAACATTTTTAAAGTCTGCGAACAAAGAATAAAACGTATAGCTTTATGAAGCATAAAAATAACAAACCTTGTTAAAAAGTCTTTACATTCTAGGATAGTGAGCTGTAATGTACATAGCCAAAGCTTTTTTAGTTGTACCTTCACATGTCTGATTCACAATTCATATTGTGTACGCCCATCGTCTTTATCTAGAGATTGCAAAGTCCATTCGAAACAAAGTTTATAATGGTCTAACACCACAGTATAGTTATCATGTTAGGAAGTGGAGCACTGTTGTACCTATCTAATACTTATCTCAGACAAAGGGCGACATCTGGAATCTTTTAATACTGGTTGCATTGTACCCTTATCATTGTTGTGCTATTATTTCATGTCAATGTTTTGGGTTCGGCAGCATGAGTGTCCTCAGCGTCTTGAAGCCACTGGATTGCACCTGATGTTTCTTGCTGGATTTGTCTGTTCATATACAAGATTCTTACTGTGCTGTTCTATCTATAATTACTGTTTGCCATTATTTCGAGCTCTTCTTGAATATCGGACAGCTTTCAAGTATTAATGTATTTTCTTCATTACTCTTCATCTTATATGTTCACAAATCTGCTCTCTGTGGATGCAAAAATATTTGTAATCTCTAAATATATAAGCAACACATAGAACACTATGCGGCAGACAACATAAGTACTTATTTTCTACTAAGTTGTATACCGTAGGCCTGATTTAGATGTTGTTGGGCGGTGTTCAGGCCGTCACCATGGCAGAGTACCTTTCTCTTGACATGGTGAGGGTACTCCTCCCGCCAAATTTTGAGATGAGATGCCTGGCAGCCCAGCGGACTTCTCTTGCATTTACAGGACTCACCATCCTGGTAGTTCCTGTAAGTTTATTGAAAGTGTGCCTTGAGGCACCATCAGCATCGCGGCATTGCACACTTTCAATTTTATTTTATTTACAAAAATAAAATCTCAAAGCAGGATTTTGTTTTTGAAAAGAAAAAAAGAAAGTAAACAAAAAAGAACAATGACCCACCCCAACCCTCCCACCTCCCCCCATTGTGGAACGGCTCTCCCATTGCCTGGGGGTCATTGTAAAGTTTGACCCTTTATATACCATCACCTTTTAGGTGGCAGTTTGTACTCTTAATCGAGCAAGCAAACTTCCAAACCTCCAACGTCCCTTTCTTTGTAGGGCTGTCAGAGGTTTATACAGCGAGAGGAGACTTTGTAGTCTCCGCTTTCTAAATACTGAAGGACGGCCTGCCTGTAAATTAAGTGGACGGACCTCCATATTGCCAACATCTAAATCAGGTCCTAGGTTTTTAATGCAATGTAAAAAAGTGAATGTCTGAATTACTCTCAGTCACTGGTATTATTCTAGGCCGCAATTCAGTACATTGCTTTTAGCTCACTTTGCTACTAAAGACAAAACATAAATTTGGAAATCAGCATTGATCGTGCTCCAAAAGTAACAGTCCAGTTAGAACATGAGTTAATGTTCCTCTGAATAGGAACAAAAGCATCCATATAATAGTTTACACCTTGAAAGGCCTGGTCAGTGAGTTACAGCACATCAAGACAATTATTGAATACATTTCCATTTTATCATGTGTATATCTTGGGAAAGAATAACATTACAATTAAAACAAAACACAACACATCTATTTGAAAAATAGAATCATTTTCAAAATGAAAACCAAAACATAGAGAATTAGGTAGCATTTAAAGGATAATGGTATATGTATGTTCACTGCAGAGAGTGGCCAGGCAATGCCTATATCATCCCAAGGCTCTTTCGAGGGACTGCCACATCCGAGTGAAGTGAACATGACCTGGTGGACACGTTGTGAATGCACATAGACTGGTTGTGTGTGACGTAAATAATAACAGACTATAGCAAAACTGTGAGGCACTTCATCAAAATAAGTGTTCAGTTTATCTACGACAACTACTAGGTTTGCAAATTTTATTTTGCACTTGTTAGGTGGTACAAAGTTTATTTAAAAAATGCTGCCTATATAAAGACCATTTAATGCATGGGTACTCACAAACGTTTTCCCAGGGGGCGCAAAGTTTGGTCTATGGTGTGACAGAGGGCCACACTGATGCCCACGGGGGAGTAAAGCGGAAGTAGGGGAGCAAAGCATGTATATCTAGTAGCGGTCCTTAAAAATGAAGGTGTTCCTAAAGTTAGAGGCCTAGTTACTTACTTTCCGTAACTGCAATTAACCTTTCAATAAGTGTTTGCTGTATATATAAAACATTTTTCCATGTTAATGCTGAGTCGAGTAAACGGCAGCCCAGTGCTGCTGCTGCCCAGTGGTTGCATGTAAAGGTCAGGAGGGCTGCATGCGCCCCCCTGGGCAGTACTTTGAGTATCACTGATTAAATGCATGTATTGTATTGTATTGTAATTGCATTTATAGAGCGCTTACTACCCCTGACGAGGCGTCAAATCGCTTCTTCGGCAGGTAGCGTGCTACTCCGGGACCCATAGAGGATTAGTGTAGCTTGAATCAAATAAAACTCTATCTATTACTTCATATTAAAAAATGTGTGCTTATTGTTTGCTAACATGTTGATACAAATAAAATGCTATTATACCCAGGAAGTGGCACTCAGCTATTACGGTTTGTTGCCCCATAGCAGATAATTCCTCAAATGAAGGTTGTTATCAAATGTGTGCATGGGGATCAGCAAGAAGACAACATAGCTAAAGTCCCTATAAGGGGGCCCACAGGGGAAACCAGTCACAAAAAGTAGGAGAACTTCCCTATTTGCCTGAAGATCTCATTATAGGGACCGATAACCCTCAGTTTCTCAACCTTCGAAAGACTTTCCTAAATCGAGAGCAGGATTGGCTAGAACAGGCTCCTTTTTCCCATGCGGGATCAGATTCCCCATGGCGGCTAAGAGATTTTAAAAGAACCTGGATAGAGAAAAACTTTTTGTGTTTTTTAAAGGCCCCAAAGACAGTTGTTTTCACTACAGAACTATGGTAGCAGGCCAAAAATTATAAGGCTGCCCAAGTCAATGACAGTTCCCTTCAGTACGGTCGACGAAAGGCCCAAGAGAATCATAAACACAGGAATCAGATATACCCCTTTTTTTTATACAAAAGGGTCTATTGTACAGAGTGGGTAAAACAAAGGATAAGCCTCAGTTATTAGTCCCAGATTGCTTTCAAGAGCAAGTCCTTTTCCTTGGTCATTTCAGTTGGCAGGGTATTTTAGTCTAGAAATAACCTCCCAAGCCATCCTAGAACAGTTTTACTGGCCTGTGATTTGTAATCATATCAACTCCTATTGTCACAAATGCTCAATTTGTCAAAAAAAAGAATACCTATCAACGTACAGCAATGCCTTTAGAAAGCATGCCCATAACAGGAACCCCTTTTGAGCAAGTCGATTAGATCTGATAGGACCTCTCATTACATCAAGTAAAGGGATTGTAGTCCCACGACCGGGACACCCAAGATGGCCAACACCGAGCACCAGAAGGGCGAGCCAGTTACCGTGTCAGCAGCAGACTGTTCTGCGAACTCTTTTCTTTCCCCCCCCCCTCAATTATAGAGATAAAACCCCTAATATACAAAGCATAAAACAGGATGGGGTCCTCCTTTTCTCTCATTACTATATTTTGCATAACCACTGAGTGTTTACAGGGATTAAACATATTTTCATTGTGGTTGACTATGCCACCCACTATATGGAAGGAAACAGTTCCATTAAAGGAAGCCACTATCAAAATCATTGCCACACATCTAAATCAAAATATCTTCATGAGTGGGGTTTCCCAAAGATCTCTTAGCTGATAAGAGTACCCAGTTTCCAGACTGATGCAAAAGAAATTGCCACATTGGGGATGAAGCACTAGACCTCAGTATACCACCCCCAAAACTGATGGGCTGGTAGAACAATAGAATGGTACTCTAAAACTAACCAGGGAAGGACTCAACTGGGACCAATTATTGTAATTGGCTCTATACGTTATTCACAACCAAGTCCGGAGTAGTTTAGGTTACTCTTTCTCCAAATTACTGCTTAGGAGGAAACTCTGAACTCTTGGAAATTACTCTGGATGCAGGGAAAAGAAACCTCCCAGGATGACAAAACACTTTTGGAATATACCCGGAGCTCACGGTTTTATGGTATTGTTTATTACATTTATGTCTGTATTTATCCATATATATTTTTTGCAAATTTTATCTATATTTATGCATTATTATTTAGGGTTTTGTGAAAAAATGAAGCTGAAACAAGTATATTTCTACATTTACTTAACCAATAAATATGCACTCATGCCTGAACGCCTGGCAGGTTTCAGTGACATAAACACACTCAGATGATAAAATATGCACTTATAAGAAAACAGGCAAATGTTAGTATCAAGGTTATGCATATGTACTGATATTTAAGGGTCTTTACTAAAATTCCTTTATTTTTTTTAACCCCTTTACCTTTCAATCCGCACAGCTATTGGCCTGGCAGTCATGATTGACAGCAACTAGACTCACTCAAAAACCAACCCAATTTCCATTTTCCATTTTTATCCACATTTAAAAATAGACAGGAAAATTAATAGTTTTCTGTCTGTATAAATCTGCAAAAACGGGAAACAGGGACCCTTAAATATACTGTACAATTAAAATCCAGATTAAGAAAACTGCATAAATTGCCTCAAACCCAACTAGATAAATCCCTACAGATAGAGCAGTACTTTCACAAATAAGGGACAAACTGGAGAGAATTAAAAGTAGACAATTGGGGTTCAGTATTGCTCCCTTCTAGAGAGAATAAACTTGGAGCTGAATGGCAAGACCCTTACAAAATAGTCGAAATGATAGGGAAAATCAACTATAGAGTGCAAATGTTCTGAACCGATACCCACATTTTTCACATTAATATTCTTAAAAAAGGCTTGGACCCTCACCTCCGGGGGATAATTTAGCAAGTTCTGCACCGGGCCACAGCAGTACCATGGACGACCTCTCAATTGGTAATGCTCTTAGTGCCTTGCGTCCATCCTCTCAGAATTTCTCAGATGTACCTGGCAGAACTGCTCATGCTATAATCACAGAGTCTGGGGTGGTGATAAAACAGAGACCATATAGAATACCAGGAGCTAGAAGAGTTGATTCGTAAGGAAGTCGCTAGCGCCTGGATACCCGCACAGGTGATAAGCAGCGCTTTACAAACCAGATTTAACTGATTGACCCAAATGTCTGTCATAGATCCATCCTTTAGCGATTGGTCTTCACCCATAGTCCCAATTGCTAACTCGGAAAGTAGCATCCTCTTTTATATAGGTTTTAGGGCAGTCAAAAGATGATCAAAGTTTGCTAACTTCCCCCTTCAAAGAATAGATTAAATGAGTGAGCAATTCAGAAACTCTTAGTATATATGCAATATAAACCTTAAAAAAGTGTATTGACGGATCTCTTAGAGAACAGAGACTAAAGAGAAAACTGCCTTTTTTGCCCCTCAAGGTCTCTATAAATTCACAGTATTGCGCTTTGGATTACATGTAGCACCAGCCCCTTCTAGAGACTTAAGAATCAAATCCTAGAGCCACACTGACAACATGCTGGTCCATATTTAGATTATATCATTATCTTTAGTCCCCAACGCAGACCATTTGAAACTTGTGACCGCCATTTTAAAAACCCTTCAGCAGGATGGACTCCATAACTCCAAGAAGTCTAAGTTAGTATTTGACAAAGGGATACCTACTGGGGAACAGGGTTATCGAGCCCCCTGGAAAAAATGGTGAAGGGCAGGCTATCACTGGGGATCCATTCCTTAAAAACAAGCGAGAGATGTGAGCCTTTTAGGCCTTTTGGGTTATCATAGACTGTTTATTCCGAATTTCTCGCTCCTGTCTGCACCCCTCACAGATTGATTTTTTTAAAAGCACAGAGATCCTCAGCTGAGATTCACCCTACTGAGTCTGCCATGCAGGCTTTTTCCAATTTGAAGCATGTCATACCCTCCAAACCAATCACTGGAAGTCTCAATAATAATAATAATAATAATAATAAGATTTATAAAGCACCTAGTTACTTTTACCAAAGTATCCCAGCGCTAAGGTCTCGCTCTCGAAAGTTAGAAGCAAACAACATGCTAAGAAAACATCTCTGATCAGACTGACCTCAATAACCAGGTCTTTAGATTTTTGCGGAACGAAAGTTCAGTTTTTTCGTGTTTGAGTGAAAGGGGAGGAGAGTTCTACCTCTGGGCTGCTAGAAAACTAAAGGAAGATCATCCAGTGGGTGCTCTTTTTAGAGTTTAGCAAAAGGATGCAGACATTGAGGGCCCTCGTAGCAATAGCACATTGCTTTAAAGGAAAGCCTTTTCAGCAAACGGCTTCCGCGTTCTGGATCCGCAAAAGTCTCGTCAGCCGAGACTGTGAGACACGCATGTTCAGGACATTACAATAGTTCAGCCTGGTCATATCCAGGAGCTGGACTACTGTCTTTACGGCGGCTTACAGGAGAAGTCCAAGTATCTTTTTAAGAGTTCTTAGGATCCCGAAACACTTGCCAGCCAAGGCTGTAATCTGGCCATCAGAAGAGAGCCTAGCATTGAACCAGATGCCAAGGTGCTTGACTTTAGGCTTTGGGGCAGGTAAGGATCCAAGCGCGTCAGGCCACCAATTGGAGGCCCAAATCGAAGGCTGCTTACCTAGGATATGGACCTCTGTTTCCCCTGCATTGAGCTCGAGACAATTGAGGTCCATCCAATCAGCCTAATCCGTCAGACAGGTCCTTGACAGAACCGCCATGTTAGCTTCGCCCTGTGACAGGATGATCATCAGCTGTGTATCAACCGCTTATGATATGCAACACTCTATGATATCAGACAGGGGTGCATGTAAAGACTGAATAAAGTAGGGCTCAAGGAGAAGCCATAAGGCACCCCCAGTTGCAAGGCAAAAACCTGAGACTAACAAGGGTTTTATGCCACATGAAAGGTGCAGTTCTGCAAAAAAAAAGCGAACCACTGTAAGGCCATATAGCCGATGCTGCAGCTCCCGCATCTATTTCTTTCCTGATGAATTTTAGTAAAAAAGCAAAAAAGAATTACGTTGTTCATCTGTAGGGATAGTGGGAAAACTGACTATTGCTCACAGAATTCTGCTTAAAGGGCCAGTCTGACGATAACCATTTTGTTTTCCTTTTAATAAAGGGCCTTATTCTCGTGATAAAGGTGGTGGCAAGGAGACAAGAGTGCAAAGGAAAAAGAAACAAAGCAGAAGAAAGGATAACAGACAGGAGAAATAAAGGGCAAGTGATACAAGTGTGCATAAAAGTAGAAGAAAAGCTAGAAAACACCATTGGGAAGAACAGCGATACATAGGAAGTGGAGAGAAATAGACTTTCCGCTAGTTCTGAGGTTTTTTTGGGGGATCAAATAACACTTACTTTTTTGTTTAATCCAGAGGCGATGGAGTGCACAGCTGGTCTCTAGAGGGCGGAAGGAGTCTGTAGGGCTGAAGCCTAAGGAGACAGAAGAAACAATTCAGTGAGATGTTTAAAGACTTTGTAGAGATTAGGAATTTAGACATTTAATCAGTCAGACACCCTTGTATTTGGCCTCTGTTACTGAATCAGACCAAACACACACTCCATAGTCTCCCCAAACCCCTCCCCCTCAAGCTCCATGTACAGTCTGTTTTTTCAAAATGTGTGTGTAAGGCCCATGCACAGTCTGTTTTTTCAAAATGTGTGTGTGGTGGGGGAGAGGGTGCAGGTGTGTGTGAGACAGAGATTGTGCCTTTTCATCTATGTGCATTTGCATCTGGCCTGGTTTGTGCATTAGGATCAAGTCATTTCCTCATTCACCTCATCGTTGGGCATGTATTACAACACTTTTCATACTGCCTTCACAGGACACTACGGATGCTATTTATGCGATTGTGATGCACAATTTGTTCGAACACCCTAGCCCCATTTCACACGGTCAAGTCCACGCCTTTGCCCCTCACGGGCGAGGAGCCATTCTATTATAATAGCACTGTTGCTAACGAATCTATATTAAGTATTTTATTTTTGACAGCTTGAACACGAGAAGGAGTCTTTGTATGACTCTCCATGTCTGTGTACGTGTCTCTGCGTGATTGCGTCTGTGCCTAGAGTCCAGGTTTAGCACTAATGACTGACATGATGGGGTTCCAGACTTTAGAGTCTAAAATAGCATTGTGCTTTTTCTCCTACTCAACAACTGCGAACACAGCAACAATATGAGGAATTCAAAAAGGAGAGGAGTGCAAAGCTTGGTTTAATCTCATCCACGTGTAATTACCTGGAGCAACACCGCAGTCCATCATTTTTGATCCCCCTCTCCCCCCATGCCACCTCAGACTGGACTCGGCCGTATGCAAATCATTCTTGGTCTGCTCCAATAGCAACAGTCCAGCCCGAACTGCCAGTCCAGGTCCACTCTACATTGGAACACATCAAATCCCAGACCGTTTGGGGTGATAAGTGGCATGGTTGGACTAATGTTAGTGACAATCACCGCCAACCAAACAATACATCAACTTTCACAACAGATGCCCTTATGAGAAATGTGTTGTATGGAAAGGATTTATGTGGTGTGGAATTGTGAGATGAGAAATGTGTGGTGTGGAAAGGAATTATATGGTGTGGATTTGTTTTGTTGAATTGCGTGGCAAATAATTGTGTGGCGTTGAGTTGAATTATGTGGAATGAAATTAGTTTTATGCAGTGGTGTTGAATTACGTGTAGTGGCATTGTGTGGCATTATGTAGAGTGGATAGGGACGGGGTGGTGGGAGGCGTAGAAGAAAGAGGGATGGGTATGGATTCAAATGCAAGTTTCCCAGTGCAAAAATAAATACCATTAGAAATGACACCTCCCCTATGCAACGCCCCGTCATAGGATGCCCCACCTACTGCGCCCCATCCCTTCCGAGCCAGCATTGCAGACTCAAAGCCCCTCGAGCTGGTCTCCCTTGGTCTAAGTGGTACTTCTGAATGTGAGGAGGTACAGGCACTCTGAGAATTGTCCTATGCATCACACATGTTATGTTATTATGAACTTCTAGAGCGCATTATCACCCAGGGGTATCTAAGCGCTATCCACGGACACACACCACCGGTGAGAAACACAAAACCACCAGCTCAGAGGGGCCCCCAAGCCTCTAAGAAAAGCACAGTCTTCAAATTCTTCCTAAAAGGGAGGAGATTGGTTTCCTTCCGGAGTTTCACTGGAAGGCGGTTCCAGGCTTGAGGGATGGTACTAGAAAAGGCTCTGCCGCCCATAGACGCAAGGTTGCACTGGGGACAGACCAAATTGCATGCCTCAGCCGACCGAAGGGCCCTCCTTGGCGCATAGTTAATCAGTCGGTCCTTGATATAACTAGGAGCTGAGCCATAGATGGCCTTAGTTCTCTGCGTAATTGGAAGCCAGTGTAAATCCTGAAGTAAGGGTGTGGCCTGAGTGCACCTGGGCTTTTTGTAGATTAATCTGGCAGCGTCGTTCATTACAACCTGAAGCCTAGCCAGAATATTTTTGGGTAGGCCATAATATAGAGAGTTGCCGTAGTCAAGACGTACCAGAATCAGGGCAGACATCGCCAGTCTAAGAGTAGAGAAAGACAGCAGTGAGGATATTTTCCTGAGCTAGCGCAGCAGGCTAACACATGTACCCACCACAGCCGACACCTGCTGTGTCATAGATAGCAGGGCATCAATTCTGACACCCAAACTTTTTACTGCCACTGCAAATTCCGGAAAAAGCCCCAGCTCTGCCGGCCAGAACAAATCACTCCATGGATTTGAAGCTGTGGTGACTGCTAGGACTTCGGTTTTATCCGGGTTTAATTTTAGTGAATTAGCCGATATCCAGTTAATAGTAAACTTGAGAACGTCTTGCATTCTCAAGTAAGCCATGGATGACTGGTCAATCTGGATCAGAATTTGTGTGTCGTCGGCATAATTATAGACCCTACAGTCCATCTGGTTTAAAACTGCAATCAGAGGCAGCAGATAGATGTTGAAGAGCAGAGGTGATAGCGCCGAGCCCTGAGGTACTCCTTGAGTGAGCCCGGCTGATTCGGACACTAGATCCGCGAGTTGAACTCGCTGAGAACGATCTGTTAGAAAAGAAGTCAGCCAAGCCAAAACCGTGCCCTGTATCCCTTGGTCCTTAATCCGCGATAGTAAACGGCCATGACTAACGGTGTCAAACGCCGCGGATATGTCCAAGAGGACTAGGGCACACAGAGTTTTCTTGTTAGCTCTAAGTCTCAGGTCATCCAGCACTGAAAGCATGACCAATTCAGTGCTGTCCCCTCTGCAACCTAAACGCACCCTTGCATCGCACATGTCCCCTTTGTAACCTAAAAGCCCCTTGCATCGCACATGTCCTCTCTGTAACCCAAACGCCCCCTTTCTATCTCCAGGAAGATCGGTAGTGGAAACCATTGTTTAATCACTGACTGCTGACTATAAAATACTTCCTGGATGTGTCAGTCGGTCACGCATAATGTCTTGCCAGGTTTCATTTGTTAGACTAGCTACTGAAATACTGGTAAGATTTAGAAAAGTCACTCACAAGCCAGTCTGGTGCCCCTGAAAGGATGGCAGAGTTGGGACACGTTCACTTCTTTCCAATGTCGGTATGGTTAAAGGTACTGCCATTCAAATTGTCTGGTTCGTCTGGAGGTGTGCATGGACTGGGAAACATACCTTAAGAAACAAGCATTTGCAATGCAATAGGTCTCGCATTTATGCAGTTTGAGCTATTGACATTGTAAATGACAATGCCCTTTATTAATGTTTTCGTTTTCAAAGTATAAATAAAAGGCATTGTCATTTACAATGCCAATTGCTTAAACCAGCGTAAATGCGAGACCTATTGCATTGCAAATGCTTTTTATTTTTTTCTTAAGCACTCCGTGAGACATTTGTTTTTTAGCTGTCTCCCTAGTGTGCTTCTCCTTCCCACTCTGTGCTGCTCTCTTCTCCATGAGCTTCACCCACTATCTGTTATGCGCTTGCCTCCGTATACCTTTCACCCCCCCACCCCAAGGGTGCTTCCCTCACTCCAAGCTCCATGTTACTTATTTGCCTATTTGTCGCTCCCACCCCACCGGACCCCAAGCTGCTCTATTTCTCTTGCCCATTTGCTTTTCTCCATAAAGCCTCCACCGACTTACCCCTCTGCACCCCCGCACCTGCGCCCTTCATGTTGCTTCCACTTCCAGGCAGTAATCAGTTTGAAACTGCACATATTTCTGCTTTTTATTCTGGTGAATCTGCACTTCAGTGAATTATTGGAATATCAGTGGTGGGCAGTTTTATGGGGTCAGTGTGTCATTCCTTTTTTGAGGGTAGCATTAGAAAAAGGGGGAGAAATCTACGTTGATGTGGCAGTAAATAAAAATGTGTTTTTGGATTGACAAGTGATTGCTCCTGACCTGATTCCACAAGAGTGAGTAAAAGGTCAGAGACGTATTGTGACATCTAGTCATGTGGTAATTAGAAACCGGGGTCGAAGTTGAAGAAATCTTTGTAAGGAGGATGCAGATGTGAGCTGTGGAATATGTGAACCCTCTGCAGCAGAGATGCATGTTGCCAAATGAGTGACATTTCACATACGTCGAAACACTGTGGTATATAGATGAACACTTCTGAAAATGCCAACGGATGTGCTAAGTACATGAAATCCAGTTCTGTAGTAGTTTGCAAACATTTGTTAAGAAATACCATTGTATTGTTAGATGGAATTGGTGTGCGCTGTGGCTTGTGATCAATTCACAAACGTGCAGGCAGTGATATCTGTGCTTAAATGTTCATTATGGTGAAGGAAACTTAATTCACATGGCCTCTTTTTCCTGAAACCCACATATTCCTTTTAAGAAAAAGTGACCAGAGTTCTGTACCATAACTCAGTGCTCTGACCAGATGTGTAGACCGTAGTAATGCTGTTAACAGACTGCACCATAACTACGGACTCTGGCAGCTTAGTTTGAAAACACGAACACGCCGAGCTGCAGTATCGGTGACCCAGTATACGACGTCTGCTTTGGGGAAAAAACTATTTGCCTCAATTAACAGAAAACCGGGCACATGCATCTCAGCAGCCCTGGCTTTGAAGCATGGAAGAAACTACTACAGCTCTCTATGTTAATTTACCGGAAGCAGCAATACGTGTGCAGCCTCCAGTCACCGGTTTAAATCCGCGAAGGTATGACACAACCTTACATTTTACACTAATATAATTGTTTGAAGTATACAAATCTGTGTTTACGATAAACAGGTATTACCTTCACTTTCCTCCTGTTTATTTACTCTTTGTGAAATGGATCCAAACAAGAAAAAGCTGTCGGCATTGTGCGAGCGCGCTCACTGAATAACGAGGCTTGGCCCGAGGGAGGTGGCAACAGGAGCACGCCGAGGCGCATTTTAAATAAGCTGTTGGTGTTGTGCGAGCGCGCGTGTGTGCATATCTCCTGTCCTGCGTGCGTGTAGACAGGGATGGAGAGAGAGAGGGAGCGAGTGAGCCGAGCCCTACGCACGTGACCTAGCATGCCTGCTGTTTTATGCTAACATCTTCAGCCGTACGCGTCCACATAGCCTGTCTTGTGGGCATGTGCACCTATCCTGTCCCGCATAGCTAAGCAAGTCGGCAACAATAGATGACACCTACGCGACAGCACATGGCGCTGCATTTGTAGCTGAGACCTAAAAATCAAGTAAAGAGACGTTTGGAATGATTCAAAGAAACAGTTGAGATGGGGAGAATCAGTGGCCTTATGGCTAGCTGGTGAACCAGGTTTGAGTTTTGGTGACAGTGCAACATACTAAGATTTTGGGGCAAATCACTTAATCTTCCAGTGCCTACAAAAAATTAATGTATGCTTGTGTAAAGCGCTCAGATACCTTCAATTCGAGTTCACTCTTGCAACAAAATTCAGGGGACAGAACAAAGGAATCTGATCTCCCGGTTCATTTATTGTGCTGTGTGGGTCACGGCAATGGGAAGGAGGGGGGAATAAGTAAACACAAACATTGGGAGGGAAAAGACGACAGAGCCAGCAACAAAAGATCCTGTGATTCTGGGCAGATCACCAAATTTCCCTGTGCCTAACAAAAATGAATGTGTACGTTTGTAATGCAACTGGTGCTCAAGTAAAGTGTTCGGATACCTTTGGGCCAAGTTTGCGCTATATAAAACTGCAGTAAAAAAAAAATCACTGTATGGCTGGGAGAAACACAGTGTCAGGATTTAACAAGCATTTGCAATGCAATAGGTCTGGCATTAGTAAAATTTTGAGCTTTTGGTATTGCAAATAATAATGCAGCACCAATAGGTCTAATTTTCAGTAATGCAAGGCCTATTGCACTGCAAATGCTTGTTTTCAACCGGAATTTTAAATTCCTATTTAAAAAGAGTGGACAGATAAATAGCGAGCAAGGGAGGGAGCAAGATGATGAGAGAGAGTGGAAGAGGAATATAGGGAGAGGTAGAGGAAGAGATGTGGGAAAGGAATAGTGAAAGGGAAGAAATGACCAAAGTAAACAGAATGCACTGATAGATAAAACCTAGGGTAGATGCTCACCTCATGCTATTCACTGGTTGTTCTATCAATCCATCTTCATAGGGGTGTTTTCGCTGAAGTATTTCACATTTGAATAGTACACTTATAATCAGGAATTAAACAGAAAACTGAAATTATACCCTACCTTCCTCAAACTCCGGGATGTCACCGGGTGGAATCTGCCATTTCTTTCCCCCAGCACTGCACTGGGTGTGTATCATGAGCAGGTACATCTGCTTCTGTGTTGTGACTTAAATCAAATCAGAAAAGAGGCTCCGGTCGGGGCGTGCTTCGCTCCTCTCCCCACGGGAGCCTCTATGCATTTAAAGCAGTTCTCTTTCTTGGGGAGAATTTCCTCCCTCTGCCCCCCAAAGCCCTTTGCCCTTGGAACACCATGCTGGGTTTGCAGGGGGCAGCGCCGTAGTGGAAGAGGGCGGTTGCTACTCAGCACCTTAACAACAAACACAAAACGAGTAACAAACATAAAAGTTGAAACAAACCCTAGGCATCGGCTCCCAGAGTATCCCTGTCAAGTCAGAAAAAAACAACGCTTTTTTCGGAATCCTTATTGGAAAAGCTAATTGAAGCCACAAAGCGCCTTGTGACCTTTCAGCCCCTGGAACGGCTCTATGCAGTCGGGCCGAAGTCTCCCAAAACCCAAGGCGCCAAGTCCCATCAAATTGACACCGAGGCGACCCTACTCTGCAAGGCGGGCACTGCCACCCCCTGGCACTGCTGTCCCTGCATGTAGAGGGCACTTCTCGGTGCACTTCATAGAGAGTGTTAGAAGCACTTACCTCTCAGGCAGAACATCCAGCATGGCCGCGCAGAGAGCGATGAAGAAGAGCCCGGGAGTGCTAGAGGGTCGGAGGGGCCGCCCCTGCACCATGCTAGACACAGCTGTTCTCCCGGCAGAGGGAAGATGGCACCGGACCAGCACTCTGCAGGAAGCAGCTAGCCCGTGCCCTGCTCCAGCAGCGATGTCACCACCCTTCTCGTTGCTTCCACTACAGCCCAGTACCATGGGTGCTCACTCCCCTCCCCTCCCCAAACACTAAACAAAGCCCTGTGCATCCTTGCAGCCCCGCACACGCCGCCCCATTGTCTCCTCTGATGTGTCAGCAGTTTCCACCACTCTGAATTCATCAAGGACCCAGATAGAATAAACATAAATAAGTAAACATGTGCGGCCGAGCCGGTGTAATAAAATAAATAATCAAGCGAGGCCGCATGGGAAAGTAAATAACAAACGTGGCCGATATCCAGTCCGGGTGGGCGAGGCAAAGGGAGACAGGGAGGGAACAAACAAGCCTCACTTCCAATGAAAAGCGAGTGTTTAAGACGTGCGCCAATCAAAAGCATGGGTGCAGCTTCCACCCCACTTCCAAAGAAACAAGACGAAAACAGACGACAATAGATCTCGCAGAGCGAGCAATGCATGCGAAGCGATGCTAGGCGAGACCTAAAAAGCAACACAGTGCTCGGGGTGATCTGTACTAATAAGACATTATTTCTACCCCAAAAATTACTTTTTAGCAACCATATACCAACAGATTGAGAAAAAAAAACCAAAGTTCTGAACCCATGCCTTGCAGTCTGCATGCAGTTTCTTGATGTGAGTTCATAGCTCACTGTTCTATATTAGAAGGATTGTAATTTATGATCTGCAAGTCATGAAAGGCTCTCTATGTCAAAAGCAGTAACCCACTTAACTATATACATAAAATAACCAGCATTAGCTAAGGAAATAGATCTCACCTGTGCAAGAGCTATTGGCTTGTTGTACACCTTGTTGGCTGCTGTTCAGCATGGCTAAAGGTTAGTGGCATGAGTGGAGTGTCATAAAGTAGAGTGTTGTGGAGTGGAGTAGAGAGTCGTGGAGTGGTGTAGAGAAGAGCTGCGTAGCATAGAGAGGAGGTAAGTGTCATGGAATGGCGTAGAGTGGAGTGGCATCTAGTGTTGTGGAGGGAAGAGAGTGTCGTAGAGTAGGAGGGCGTAGATTGGAGCAGAGTTTCGTGGGGCGGTATAGTGTGTTCTGGAATGGTGTAGAGTGGAGTGACATATTGGGTATTGTGTAGAGTATAGTTGTGTAGAGTAGAGTGGCGTAGAGCAGAGTAGATTGGCGTAGAGTGGTGTGGCATAGAGTGGAGTAGAGTGTTTTATAGTGGACTGGCAGAGTATCAGAGTGGGTTAGAGTAGTGTGTCATAGAATAGAGTGGAGTAAAGTGGCATGGAGTGGAGACAGGTGGGTAGAGCATCGTAGAGTGGTGTGGTAGAATGGTATAGAGTGTTGTAGAGTGGACTGTCAGAGTTGAGTACACTGTCGGAGTGGAGAAGAGTGTAATGGAGTAAAGCATCAGAGTGGAGAGTGTAAAGTGGAGCAGAGTGGCCAAGAGTGAAGTGGAGTACAGTACAGTGGTGCAGAGTAGATTTGCATAGAGTGCTGTGGCGTAAAGCACATTGGTGGAGTAGAGTGCTTTGACGTAGATTGGTGCAAAGTACGGTGGTATAGAGTGGCGCAGCATAGCGTGCAGTAGCATTGCATGCCGTGGCAGAGAGTAGAATGGTACCGAATAGAGCAAAGTGGTGTAAAGTGGAGTGGTGTAGATTAGGGTGACCGAGTGCACTGGTGTAGAGTGGGGTTGTGCAGAGTAGAGTTGCCTAGACGGGTTTGGTGTAGAGTTCGGTGCTACCCAGTAAAGCAGAGCGCATCAGCATGTGGTAGAGTTGTGCAGAGTAGAGAGGCGTAGGGTGAAGTGTTGAGAGTGCAGTGGTGCACAGTAGAGTGGTGTATAGTACAGTGGTGTAGAGTAGAATAGAGTGGCAGAGTTCAGTGATGTAGAGTGCAGTGGCATAGAGTTTATTACTTTTGGGTAAAGTGGTGTAGGGTGTATTGGCATGGAGTGCCATGGTGTAAAGTCGAGTGGAACAGATTGGTGTAGGGTGCAGTGGCATAGAGTGGATTGTTTCAGAGTAGAGTGGCATAGAGTGCAGTGGCATGGAGTAGAGTGCTGTAAAGTGCAGTGGTTGAAAGTAGATGAGAGTGGCCTGGCATAGAGTGGCATAGAGTGTAGTGGTGTACAGCGAATTGGCATAGAGGGCAGTAGAGGTGCACAGTAGAGAGGCGTACATTTCAGTGGTGGAGAATGCAGTGTTGCTGAGTAGTGCGTGGAACGATGCAGTGGTGCAGGGTTGAGTGCAGTGGTGTAGAGTGGAGTGATGCAGAGTAGAGTGTGGTGGCAGAGGGTGCAGTGGAATGGAGTGGCGTAGAATAGAGTGCAGTGGAGTGTTTGCAGTGGCACAGAGTAGAGTTGCATAGAGCTCAGTGTCAGAGTGCAGTGCTGCAGAATAGACTGTTGTAGAGTGCAGTGGTGTATAGTAGATTGGCAGAGAGTGCATTGGCATAGATTGCAGTGGTGTAGAGTAGTGTGACGTAGAGAGCAGTGGCATAGAGTACAGTAATGCAGCGTAAAACAGAGTGACGTAGAGTTATCTTATCTTTTCCTAGATGCATATAGCACCATTTCGATGCCCGTGAATGTTGTGTCACAACACAAAGTTTCCAGTTTCTTTGTCAAATACTGAAGTGAGACTGATGCAAAACAAACGTTCCTTACTGCCCAAGTGAAATGATGCCCAACTTTATCACACCAAACACCTTTAAGATTTAAGACTGAATTTCATCAGCACCATGAGGTCACTTCAGCAGCACCTCTCTTGTGGAATCAAGAATCGAAAAACAGGCAAGCCGCTAGGGGAGATGCGCAGTGGCCGTCCTATTATTGTTTGCCTGCCCCATGATGCTCGGGGGTACGTGAGGCCGCCAGGAGCTTATTAAGAGCAAGAATTTATGGGGGAAAGATACAGGCCTGAAATAAGAAGGGTGGAGTCCAACACCCTAATGCAGAAGCTACCACAGTATTTTTGTCCGATGCAAAACAGTCTGTGAGCACCCACGCTGCTGATGATGAAATGCTGTACCCTCCCCAAGGAGAGCATCCTTTCATGACGGGGCACTTCCTATGCTCACATCCAACAGAGACCAAGCCAAAACCAGTAGGGATCCACTTGCAGGTCTAGTACATCTTTTCCCATACTTTGCCCTTACACTGATGCTCAGCTAAATATTTGCTCTGACATAGATTGGTCAGTCCTTGCCATACAGGCACAATACCAAAACAGTTACAACATAGAGAACACTTCTCTCACACACGTTGTACCATCCAAGGCATTAGTGTCCCACTACCTACTCCTTTTTACTTCTAAATCATGAATAGGTGCAGCGGCACACATAAAAACATATAAGTCTGAAACTCGGTGTTTCAAAACACTCCCCATCCATAGTAGCTTTTCCACCCATATCACACCCACAGAAAAGTGTACTGTGCTCTTTTAGCATGTGCTTTACACCATGTGAGGGCTTTCAAGCGCTATATATGTGAAAATAGAACCCTACCCCTGCCTGCACCTCATGCTCCACACAGCAGCAGAGTCTCACTGTGCAGGGGAATCGCTGTGCACAGTCCGGGTCAGTGTAGCAGAGACAGCAACAACTGGAGTAGAAGGGAGGCCCAGGCAGCTCTTCAGACTACAGCAGCCCCTTCCCTCCACCGCGAAGAGAGCTGATGGCCTCACTCTCTGCTGCCCAGGCACCTCCTGTGAGTCCATGATGAGAGGGAGGGGCCGAGGTGTGAGGCAAAGAGAGGGACATGAAATATGGGACAGGGACTGGGAAAGGCTGCACAGGAGAGGGGGAGAGGTGAAAGGGCCGCAGCCAGGGGGGGGCATGTCTTGGAGGGGGGGTGCAGAGTTCAGGTTGTCTGAAGCGGGGGGGGTGGTCTTGTAGTGTAGTTCCTATTATCCCAATAGGCTCTGCGCATTGGAATAATACCTTCAATAGTATAGACCTAGGACGGAGGTTAACTAGGTCCTCTACTGACGATATTAGACTTAAAGTTTTGGGTTTGCCAGCTAGCTCAGAGTTCACTAGAAACTTTCTCGAATAGGCAAGGAGGAGTTTAACCTCCCTGGATAGACAAGAAGGGATTTAGTTTCTGACAACCATAGAACATGACAACTTTGCTCTCCCCTAATCAAGAGTGTATCTCTAGAGTCGTGTGAAAACAAAAGACAACTTATTTTATTCAGTCAGTTCAGTGCATTCTTAGTTTCACCAGATTGTAGAGAAAAGGAAGAGACGGGCGTGTTCAATAAAAGATGTTATTTATTGATCAGTCTCTTTTCTCGTACAAGAGAAATGAATCGATATTATTGCAATACTTATGGTTAAGTAAAGTGCATACAGTAAAAGCAGAATTATAAAATAATACTGTAAAAGCATTGATATGGTTTCTTAGCCATATGATACTTTAAAATAGATAAAATATATACATACATATATATATTGACTAACGTACTCAACTGGTGCTTCTAAATACGCCTACCCCGGTGTCCCTGACCTAAGCCTAATACGTGGGAAGGAGTAAGTAAATAGCAGTTTAAGTTAAGTTGGGTTTGCCAACAATCTGACTCAAGAATTCTCTTTAAGGGTTTAGTCAGCTCCGTACCTGGGTAATAGAAAGCAGGAGGTCTTGTATCTCTCTCGCAGGACTCGATATCCCAGTAACCCGCGAAGGTATCTGGAAACACCGGAGCTGGATTTCTCGGCAGGAGAAAAGACAGCGTCTCTCTCAGTGCGTCGAAAGGGAGGGGCAGCGTCCGTGGGCTCTCGCATCAGCTGGGCTCTCGGGCAAGTAGATAGCTGCTCTGCTCCAAAACCACCACTGTGTGTTTGCTTAAGGCAACGTTGGTATATTTATAGCGCCCCATCCCTTCCGAGCCAACATCGCAGGCTCAAGCCCCTCGAGCTGGTCTCCCTTGGTCTAAGTGGTACTTCTGGGTGTGAGGAGTTACAGGCACTCAGAGAATTGTCCTATGCATCACGCATGTCCCCTCTGCAACCTAAACGCACCCTTGCATCACGCATGTCCCCTCTGCAACCTAAACGCACCCTTGCATCGCGCATATCCACTCTGCAACCTACACGCCCCCTTGCATCGCGCATGTCCACTCTGTAACCTAAATGCACCCTTGCATCGCGCATGTCCACTCTGTAACCTAAATGCACCCTTGCATCGCGCATGTTCACTCTGTAACCTAAATGCACCCTTGCATCGCACATGTCCATTCTGTAACCTAAACGCACCCTTGCATCGCACGTCTCCTCTGTAACCTAAACGCACCCTTGCATCGCACATCTCCTTCTGTAACCTAAACGCACCCTTGCATCGCACATGTCCACTCTGTAACCTAAACGCACCCTTGCATTGCACATGTCCACTCTGTAACCTAAACGCCCCCATGCTATCTCCAGGGAGATTGGTAGTGAAAACTATTGTTTAATCACAGACTGCGGACTACCAAATACTTCCTGGGTGTGGCAGTCAGTCACGCATAATGTCTTGCCAGGTTTAATTTGTCAGACTAGCTACTAAAATATTGGTAAGATTTGGAAAAGTCAGTCACAAGTCAGTCTGTTGCCCCTGAAAGGATGGCAGAGCTGGGGCAAGTTCACACCTTCTTTCCAATGGGGGTATGGTTAAAGGTACTGCCAGTCAAATTTTCTGGTGCATCTGGAGGTGTGCAGGGACCTGGAAACATAACTTAAGAAAAAAATCAAGTAAAGAGACGTTTGGAATGATTCAAAGAAACAGTTGGGATGGGGAGAGTCAGTGGCCTTATGGCTAGCTGGTGAACCAGGTTTGAGTCTTGGTGCCAGCTCAACAAACTGCGATTTTGGACAAATCACTTAATATTCCAGTGCCTACACAAAATGAATGTATGCTTCAGTAAAGCACTCCGATACCTTCGGTTCGAGTTCATTCTTTATAAAAGTTGCAACAAAAGTCAGGGAATGGAACAAAGGTATTTGGCCTCCCGGGTCATTTATTGTGTTGTGGGGGCACGGCAATGGGAAGGAGGGGGGGAATAAGTAAACACAGACAACGGGAGGGAGCAGACGACAGAGCCAGCTACAAATGATGCACTCAGAGTGGCTCAACAAAAATGAAAAAAAATACCTGCCAAAAGTTCGAGCAGTGTAAGGACACATGTACTTGGGCCATGCTCTAGCGGATCGTCACATCCAAGAAGAGGGAGGTGGCCAACGCAGAGATGGCCAGCAGGAAGCATACGATTGAGAGTGGCTAAGAAGCCATCCCATGGTAAGTAATGGGCAGCCTCCAAGCCCAGTAACAGTAAACAACATGTCTTGAAGAGACAGTGCATGCACGGTCTAGCCTGTGCCTAGCAAAAATGAATGTGTACGTCTGTAATGCAACTGGTGCTCATGTAAAGCGCTTGAATACCTTTGGGTCAAGTTTGGGCTATATAAAACTCCAGAAAAAAATTAACAGTGCATGGCTGGGAGAAACACAGTGTCAGGATTTAAAAAGTAACAGTGCTTGGGGCTGTCTGTACTAATAAGACATTATTTCTACCCCTACAAAAAGTATTTTTAGCAACCACATAACAACAACAGATTGAGAAAAAAAACTAAGTTCTAAACCCATGCCTTGTAGTCTGCATGCAGTGTCTTCAGGCATGTTCATAGCTCACTGTTCTGTTTTAGAAGGATTGTAATTTATGATCTGCAAGTAATAAACTGCTCATTGTGTCAAAAGCAGTAACCCACTTAACTATATACATAAAATAACAAGCATTAGCCAGAGAAATATATATCACCTGTGCAAGAGCTATGGGCTTATTGTTCACCTTGTTGGCTGTTGTTCAGCAGGGCTAAAGGTTAGTGGCATGAGTGGAGTGTCGTAAAGTAGAGTGTTGAGGAGTTGAGAGTCGTGGAGTGGTTTAGACAAGAGCTGCGTAGCACAGAGTGGAGTGGAGTTTCATGGAATGGCGTAGAGTGGTGTGGCATATAGTGTTATGGTGGGAAGAGTGTCGTAGAGTAGGAGGGCGTAGAGTGGAGCAGAGTTTTGTGGGGCGGTATAGTGTTCTCGAGTGGTGTAGAGTGGAGTGGCATATTGGGTGTTGTGTGGAGTATAGTTGTGTAGAGTAGAGTGGCGTACAGCAGAGTAGATTGGTGAGGAAGAGTGGCGTAGAGTGTTTTAAAGTGGAGTGGCAGAGTGTCAGAGTGGTGTATAGTAGTGTGTCGTAGAATAGAGTGGAGTAAAGTGGTATTGCGTAGAGACAGTTGGATAGAGCATCGTAGAGTGTTGTAGAATAGCAGAGTGGAGTAGACTGTTGTACAGTGGACTGTCAGAGTTGAGTACACTGTCCGAGTGGAGTAGAGTGTAATGGAGTAGAGCATCAGAGTGGAGAGTTGTAAAGTGGAGCAGGGTGGCCAACAGTGAAGAGGAGTACATCAGCATGGAGTAGAGTTGTGCAGAGTAGAGAGGCGTAGGGTGAAGTGTTGAGAGTGCAGTGGTGTATAGTACAGTGGTGTAGAGTAGAATAGAGTGGCAGAGTTCAGTGGTGTAGAGTGCAGTGGCATAGAGTGTATTCGTTGAGTAAAGTAGTGTAGGGTGTATTGGCATAGAGTGCTGTGGTGTAAAGTCGAGTGGAACAGATTGGTGCAGGTGCAGTGGCATAGAGTAGATTGTTTAAGAGTAGAGTGGCATAGAGTGCAGTGGCATGGAGCAGAGTGCTGTAAAGTGCAATGGTTCAAAGTAGAATAGAGTGGCTTAGAGTGGCTTGGCGTAGAGTGGCATAGAGTGTAGTGGTGTACAGCGAATTGGCATAGAGGGCAGTAGAGTGGCACATAGTGCAGTGGTGCAGAGTGCAGTGGTGCAGAGTGGAGTTGAGTAAATTCCAGTAGTGGAGAATGCAGTGTTGCAGAGTAGAGTGGTGTGGAACGATGCAGTGGTGTAGAGTGGAGTGATGCAGAGTGGAGTGTGGTGGCGGAGGGTGCAGTGGAATGGAGTGGCGTAGAATAGAGTGCAGTGGAGTGGATGCAGTGGCACAGAGTAGAGTTGCATAGAGCTCAGTGTCAGAGTGCAGTGCTGCAGAATAGACTGTTGTAGAGTGCAGTGGTGTATAGTAGATTGGCGGAGAGTGCATTGGCATAGATTGCAGTGGTGTAGAGTAGTGTGACATAGAGAGCAGTGGCATAGAGTACAGTAATGCAGCGTAAAACAGTGACGTTGAGTGAAGTGATTTAGATTACAATGGTGTAGAGCGCAGTGGTTTAGAGTGCAGTGGCACAGAGTGTTGTAGCGCATAGTGGCATAGAGTGCAGTGGTGCACAGTAAAGTAGAATGGGGCTGATGGCATACAGTAGAGTGATGCAGAGTAGAGAAGCGTACAGTGAAGTGAAATAGAGTATATGATGTAGAGTAGAGTGCAGTGACACAGTGTGGAGTGACTGAGTGGAGTGGCGTAGTGTGGAGTGCTGCAAAGTAAATTGCAGTGGTGCAGAGTGGAATGGGGTAAAATGGAGAATGCATGGTGTGGTAACTCACTGTCATTACAAACAACACATCTTCAATTAGAATGCACAAACACACAGTTTTACTGCTAAAAGTATACAGCGCACAAACAATAATCGTGGAGATATCATCACCTCGTGTATTGAGGGTATTACAATGTTTGTTTCCACCACACTTCAAAATTACAAGAATTACCCCCTGTAGCCAGCATGATATCACGGAAATCCTCTCACTTTGAAGTAAGAGAAAGAAAAATAAACACTGAGCCCCCCTGGAAGACAAAGCCTGACATTTGCGGTTGAATGCACAGCAAATGTGACAGAACAAGATTTAAATGCCTGTTTACAGAAGAGGAGCACTCGGGCGGATACTGTAAATAAGGTTTGGGCAACCAAGAGGACGAACTCAAGCTGGACAGCTTAAAACAAATAAAGCCAGCAAATAGAAAGCAAGAAAATGTGAGTTATAAAGCAAACAGTAAGCAACGGGTGGATTGCATCCCCAGAGAAGCTGTCTGAATGTTCCCACGTTGTCGTTAGCAAAACAGACAGCTGTGCTGAAACCAGACAGCTGTGCTGTCTCTTAGGCTTTGACATAAAAATCTCTCATCTGCGTGTCACATAGTGTGCTATGCAGGAGACACGTTATCCCTCAAGGCTACATTATGGTTCAAAACTGCAAATCGAGAAAGCTGAGATCTCTCCAGCAAGTGCATTAATGACCAGAGTTATCTTTTTCTAGACGCATATAGCACCATTTCGATGCCCGTGGATGTTGTGTCACAACACAAAGTGGCCAGTTTCTTTGTAAAAAACTGAAGTGAGACTGATGCAAAACAAATGTTCCTTGCTGCCCAAGTGAAAAGATGCCCAACTGTATCACCCCAAACCCCTTTAAGATTTAAGACTGAATTTCATCAGCATGATGAGGTCACCCCTGCAGCACCTCTACTGTGGAAATCAAGAACAGAAAAACAGGCAAGCCGCTAGGGGAGATGCGCAGCGGGCGTCCTATTATTGTTTGGCTGCCCCATGATGCTCGGGGGTACGGTGAGGCCGCCAGGAGCTTATTAAGAGCAAGAATGTATGGGGGAAAGATACAGGCCTGAAATAGGAAGGGCGGAGTCCAACACCCTAATGCAGAAGCTACAACAGTATTTGTGTCCGATGCAAAACAGTTTGTGAGCACCCACGTTGCAGATGATGAAAGGCTGTACCCTCCCCAAGGACAGCATCCTTTCATGTCTGGGCACCTCCTATGCTCACCTCCAACAGAGACCAAGCCAAAACGTGTAGGCATCCACTTGCAGGTACAGCACATCTGTTCTCATACTTTGCCCGTACACTGATGCTCAGCTAAGTATTTGCTCTGACATAGATTGGCCAGTCTTTGCCATACAGGCACAATACCAAAAGAGTTACAACATAGACAACACTTCTCTCACACACATTGTATCATCCAAGGCATTAGTGTCCGACTACCCACTCATGTGTACTTCAAAATCATGAATAAGTGCAGCGGCAATCATAAAAACATACAAGTCTGAACCTCGGTGTTTCAAAACACTCCCCATCTATAGCAGCTTTTCCACCCATATCGCACCCACAGAAAAGTGCACTGTGCTCTTTAACATGTGCTTTAAACCTTGTCAGCGTTATCTAGCGCTATATATGTGAAAATAGAACCCCACCCTGGGACAGATAAGGTCCTGCCCTGTCTGCACCAGCAGCAGGGTCTCACTGTGCAGGGAGTCACTGTGCAGGGAGTCTCTGTGCACAGGCACCTCCTCTGTGAGTCCAAGCTGAGAGGGGGGGTTTCTCTGGGCCGAGGTGTGAGGCAAAGAGAGGGACGGGAGCTATCGGACAGGGAGAAGAGAGGGGGAAGGGGAGAGGAGGAGAGGATGGGAGGGCAGAGGCTGCACAGGAGAGCAGAGAAGAGGAGAGGCTGCACAGGAGAGGAGGGAGGGGGAGAGGCTGCACAGGAGAGGAGGGAGGGGAGAGGCTGCACTGGAGAGGAGGGAGGGGAGAGGCTGCACAGGAGAGGAGGGGAGAGGCTGCACAGGAGAGGTGGGAGGGGAGAGGCTGCACAGGAGAGGAGGGAGGGGAGAGGCTGCACAGGAGAGCAGAGAAGAGGAGAGGCTGCACTGGAGAGGTGGGAGGGGAGAGGATGCACAGGAGAGGTGGAAGGAGAGAGGCTGCACAGGAGAGGTGGGAGGGGAGAGGCTGCACAGGAGAGGAGGGAGGGGAGAGGCTGCACAGGAGAGCAGAGAAGAGGAGAGGCTGCACTGGAGAGGTGGGAGGGGAGAGGATGCACAGGAGAGGTGGAAGGAGAGAGGCTGCACAGGAGAGGTGGGAGGGGAGAGGAGGGGACTGCAGAGGCTGCACAGGAGAGGAGGGAAGAGAGAGGCTGCACAGGAGAGGTGGGAGGGGAGAGGCTGAAGAGGAGAGGAGGGAGGGGAGAGGCTGCACAGGAGAGGTGGGGAGGGGAGAGGCTACACAGGAGAGGTGGGAGGGGAGAGGCTACACAGGAGAGGAGGGAGGGGGAGAGGCTGCACAGGAGAGGTGGGAGGGGAGAGGCTGCACAGGAGAGGAGGGGAGAGGAGGGGAGAGGATGGAAGAGGAGAGGCTGCACAGGAGAGGTGGGGGGAGAGGCTGCACAGGAGAGGAGGGAAGGGGAGAGGCTGCACAGGAGAGGTGGGAAGGGGAGAGAATGCACAGGAGAGGAGGGAAGGGAAGAGGCTGCACAGTAGAGGGGGAGAGGCTGCACAGGAGAGGTGGGAAGGGGAGAGGCTGCACAGGAGAGGAGGGAAGGGGAGAGGCTGCACAGGAGAGGAGGGAAGAGGAGAGGCTGCACAGGAGAGGAGGGAAGAGGAGAGGCTGCACAGGAGAGATGGAGAGGGGAGAGGCTGCCCAGGAGAGGGGGGAGGGGAGAGGCTGCACAGGAGAGGTGGGAGGGGGAGAGGCTGCACAGGAGAGATGGAGAGGGGAGAGACTGCCCAGGAGAGGGGGGAGGGGAGAGGCTGCACAGGAGAGGAGGGAGGGGAGAGGCTGCACAGGAGAGGAGGGAAGGGGAGAGGCTGCACAGGAGAGGTGGGAAGGGGAGAGAATGCACAGGAGAGGAGGGAGGGGAGAGGCTGCACAGGAGAGGAGGGAGGGAAGAGGCTGCACAGTAGAGGGGGAGTGGCTGCACAGGAGAGGTGGGAAGGGGAGAGGCTGCACAGGAGAGGAGGGAAGGGGAGAGGCTGCACAGGAGAGGAGGGAAGAGGAGAGGCTGCACAGGAGAGATGGAGAGGGGAGAGGCTGCCCAGGAGAGGTTGGAGGGGGAGAGGTTGTCCTCAGCGGGGGGGTGGTCTGTAGACTCTACCTGCTCAGACCCCTGCTCAGAGCCCTCTCCCTCTCGGCCTGGGACGGTGAAGATGACAATCCGAGGCCGGGGGTGACGTCCGGGGTCAGAGGGTGAAGGTCACCGCACAGACCGAGGATCCTTCCGTCCCTACAGCTGCTGGAGCCGAGGAAGAGGCCGGAAGTTCTGAACAGGAAGAGAAAATCACGTGTCTGCCGGGTTGGAGCTGAGAGTAACTGAAAGAGACAACGGACTCAGAAGCAGCACCGACTGCAGTGACTGAATTCACTGCTTGTGCTATCTCTGCCCCAGTGACCCGGAAAAGGAAATCACGAGCCTGCAGGACTGAGAATAACTGAAAGAGAGAACGGACTAAACAGTAGCACAGGCTGCAGTGACCTTGAGCAGCCTCGAGGCTGAAACCAGCTGAAGGAGGAGAAGAGACCGAACCCCCCCCAGGGGAGGATGAGGGGGAGAGGTCAACACCCCCCACATTCGAAAATGTGACATTATTTATTGGACTTGGTCCACAAATAATATGAAAAAACCACGCGGCAAAAACATATAGGCTGGGAGAGAAGAGAAAAGTTTCTTTATTTTGTAAAATATTCATATTTAAGGAAGAACAAGGGTTCGAGTCGGGGTACCACGCGGGTGAACAGCGTCCCCCCACTTATTTTACCGGGAGCTCGATAACTGGAGCAAATGGAACCACACATTCACTCTTTGGCCTCTTTTCGTGACGTCACTTCCTGTCGTGACGTCAGCATCCCCCCACTTCTTTTCAGGTCTCGCATGAGCCAATACCCTTGCACATTGCTCCAGCGAGATTATAGTAAGCGGAAAAGAAGATCTACCAAAGCGGCTGCGTATCGCATACAGTTCATGTGATGTTATGTTATGTTATGTTATGTTAACTTTATTTTGTATAGTGATCTATGCGCGTGCACGCCAGCCACATAACACACCACCATTTGTCTGTGCTTCAGCATCAGACTTCAAAGGATGCAACTCCCCCGCCCCCCCCCCTCATCAGACTTCAAAGGAATGCGTTCCATAGCTGCCAAGGTTTCAGATTGCTATGTGTGACATTTTCATAATTTAAGTGTAATTATGAGTGACATTTCAACGACTATGAGTGACACTTTATCGCAAACAAAATCAAGCCACAAAGACCAGGGAAACATATAATTATCAGAAATTACACCTATTAAGTAACGAGAAACTCCAAGGGGATCTTAAAATTGCAGTAAAGCACCAGAAATAAAAAAGTGGCCTTGAAACCTGATTGGACAGTAGTCACTGACATTCCGCATCGGGCAAGCATCAGGAGAGTGAGGCTGAAACCCACATAGGCAGCTAGGGCAAGACTAAGCAACCTGCACGAGGAAGATTATGCAAGACAGTTTTATTCGTGTACTTAGTAAGCTACAGCCCTAAAATACCTAAAGCAAAAAGTACTTGCAAAATAAATGTAACTAGCACCTACGTCTGGAACGAAAGGAGAATAGCCATGGGTGTGGACTGTGGGGAGTTTTAAAACACAGACACTTCACAATATCACCCAAAAAAACCATAAGCCAACTGTCAACGTAATTCCGGATAAGGCAGTTGAGTTCAGTGGAAATGCACACAAACGTAGACACCATGTTGGAACGGAAATGTTTTCAGTTCTGTTCTGTTATAAAATTAACCTAAACCAAATGTTGGACGAAACTCTTTCCATAATAGAATCAGCACTTCAATGAGTTACATTTAGCGTTCGGAGCAAGGCAAAACATGAATGCACATACTTAGAAAACAATATACCGCTTCCTGGTCAAAATTACAAGCAGACAAAGCACCCTATAGTAACGTGTTTGGTTTAATAGGTTTCATTGATTTTTCTTAAACACGTAACAGGTACAACAGAACAGGAGTATTTCCAGCAAACCTTGCATGTTTTAGCACTGCTGCCGAAACTAAAGGACAGTTAGAGCTGTTGACTGGCCGAGGGTGAAGTGAAAAAGTACGGCAGCAGACAGCAGCCTGCGCCCCGGGGAATTTTGGGCAAGGCAGCCTCAGGCTCTGTGAGGCAGCAGCACACTTGGTCGCGGTCCACCGGCAGCCTCGAGCCTGCAGTCTCCAGGGCAGAACTTCACAAACACTACAAGCAGCTGATAACGCGCTGCCACTTGACTTACACAAAAAACACAAATTGAAGGTAGCATTAGCTGCCGCTTACACAGAAAAACTAGTGCTGACCTGCACAGTAGTTCCTCTCTAAGCGCTCCATACTTGCCGGGCAGTGCACTCACTTTACCAGAGCCGCAGTTCCCGGCAGCACTGCACATGTGCGGGCCCCTGCTGCAGGTGAGAAGTTCCTGGTGAGGTAAGATGAGGACTCGCCTGGAGAGATCTGCATCGAGGTGCAGACGGATCCTAGCCCATTGCGCGCGAGTGTCCGACTCCGTCCAGGAGATAATGGGCGATAATTGGCAGTAGACATTCACTCCTAAGTGATAATTATGTCACTCCCTGCCTCGGGCCTCAGGACTGGGGCTCCGAGAGGCACTTATCTGTCAGCAGTGCAGCACTCCACGGCGTGGGGAGGACTCCTGTCTCGATTTGAGTCCCCCGCCGTGGTTCACTACTTCCGTTCCTCTGACCTTTTCCTCCGGAGGTGACGGCAAGTGCGGTATCACATCCGGATAATTAGCACATAAGGGCGCCCCTGGTGAGTGCCTGGCTGCAGAGCCAGTTACAGCAACGTGTTCACAGGGCGGCCCGCCCCCTCTTAATTGGCAGCAACTGGGTCGAAGTACTTAAGCCACGTGGCGCGGCAGGAATAATAGCGCCAGCCTGGAGCCACTCGTTACATTGTAAATGTAGCCGCCTTGCGCTGCCGCGCTCTCACTGACTCAGCCACTATTAACTATTTATGAACTAAGAGCAGCTCGGCTCGTGGCAACACGTCTCCCACAGCAGAAGCAGTGCACAGGTGCTGCTGGTGGCACGAGCTGGCGATTCCCAAATGCGTGACAAAGCATTTCAGTGCGGTGATGCAGAACACCGCACTGAAATGCGTGAGTGTCACACCCAATGCGTGATACTTGACAGGACTGGCGTTCCCGAACTTGCTGGCCTCGCTCTCGTGGGCCTTTATTTACTTGTTTTCATGGTCTGTTCTTCATCCAGCTCTCTCTCTCCTTACCTCTGTTTCTTCCCCTCTCTCTCGCTTTCAACCTTGTTGTTTCATATTGTTTGCCCTGGCTCTTCTCTTCCATACAAGCTTACTTCTGTTGCTCGCTGCTTTTGCTCCTATGAATTTTGGCCTATCTCCAACCTCCTCCCTCGCTGACCTTGGATCTCGGCCCCCTCCTCCCCTTTCCTCTCTCCCTTGCCTCTCCCGCGCTTACTGTTCCTGTCTCATATTCATTCATCTTCCTTATCCAATTTACCACCCTCTCTTCATTTCGCAGACATACTTCCGTTCTTGTCTAAAAAAATCATTGCAGTATTGATCTGTGCCTACTCGTCTCTCTTCATAACACATCCTATGCTTTGTTAATCAATGTTATATACATAACGAGGGTTTTGTTTACAGGTCTATTAAGAGGATACTTCACTCAGGGACCACCACATCACTCGGGGACACCACCACATCACTCAGGGACCCCATCACATCACTCAGGGACACCACCACATCACTCAGGAACACCACCACATCACTCAGGGGCACCACCACATCACTCAGGGACACCACCACATCACTCGGGGACACCACCACATCACTCGGGGACACCACCACATCACTCGGGAACACCACCACATCATTCAAGGGCACCACCACATCACTCAGGGACACCACCACATCACTCAGGGACACCACCACATCACTCGGGGACACCACCGCAACACTCGGGGACACCACCACATCACTCAGGAACACCACTACATCACTCAGGGGCACCACCACATCACTCAGGGACACCACCACATCACTCGGGGACACCACCACATCACTCAGGAACACCACCGCAACACTCGGGGACACCACCACATCACTCAGGAACACCACTACATCACTCAGGGGCACCACCACATCACTCAGGGACACCACCACATCACTCAGGGACACCACCACATCACTCGGGGACACCACCATATCACTCAGGAACACCACCACATCACTCAGGAACACCACCACATCACTCGGGAACACCACCACATCACTCGGGGACACCACCACATCACTCTGGGACACCACCACATCACTCTAATACACCACCACATCACTCTAATACACCACCACATCACTCAGCCCAACCACATCATCACTCAGCACCACAACAGCACTGTCTTTGCTTGCTACCAACAAGCATTACCATAGCCAATAGAACTCGCATTAGGAAAGTGTAAGCTATTGGCTTTCGGAATAACAATGCTATTAATTTATATATTTTCAAAGCCAACACATATTAAAAAAAATTGTCATTTACAATACAAATACCTCACACTTTCCTAATGCGAGACCTATTGCATTGCAAATGCTTGTTTTAGGACTTGTGCCCTGGGAAGAACATAAGAAAACGTACACAGGCATTAGCACACTGTATACCGTAGGATTACAATAGGTCAGACATCTCTAGGACGTACATAGCTCAGCTGGTATCAATAACGCATACATTATGACATGGTATAGCATGTGTAGCGTCTCCCCAGCCCAGCAGCATGCAAATGAGCATGCCACGCATGGGGCTCTGTAGTGCACTTCTTTATTCTACAGAGTGCCACTAACTGCACGCACTGTGTCATAAACTATTATTATCCACACCCAAATGACTACGTAATTTCCTACGGGGTCCTTCAGGGATCAGAAGGGACCTACTACACATACCCACAAGACACTACATCTCCCCTTTGTTAAAAAAAACTACAAATATTACATATATACATTATAATTCCTCAATGAGTCATCGAGGGGCTCGAACCAGCCTGCCAGGTCTAGTCATGTGATGTTGATGAGGCGGAGGAGAGGTGCCTGCATCGGGTGCAGGTGATGCAGAGGCAGGTATATTAGTGGGGCTCTGTGGACTCTCACTTCTAATATCTGGATCCGATGAACATCGTGGCAGGCGCTTGAAGTGTGAAGAGTCTTGTGTGATAGAATTTACAGGATGTTGAACTGTCACCATATGTCCTTTGCTCGTCACAACCCTCAAGGGATCAGCATCAAATGGAGCATCAGACTTGGGTTTCCGTTTTTGTTTGACCAGGACTCGGTCTCTTTCCTTGAAAGTCATGTACCAGGCACATTGGCGCTTATCAGCATAGGTCCTCATCCCGGACTTGTGCAAAGAATCCATTTCAAGGACCTAGTCAGCATCAGCCGACCTATGATTGGTCCATTGCAGCAATTTTGTTACCATGTCTCTACCAAACATCAAGGTGGCAGGGCTTTCACCTGTCGTGGAATGGGGAGTAAATCTGTAAGCACGAGGGGATGAACACAAAGCTGATCTAAGGTCACTTCCTTTTATCGCAGCTCGCTGAACTACTCTCTTTAGGGTGCCCATGAAACGTTTTATAACCCTGTTTGCCTGTGGCCAGAGGGGTGTACTTTTTTTAATGTTTAACACTCATGTTCGTGAGAAAGTCTTTAAACTCAACTATTGAAACGTGGGCCTTTGTCAGACTTCAGAATGAAAGGAACACCCCATGTTGCAAAACTGTCATTTAAGGTCCAAATTACTTTGTCATGTGTGGTGGAGGACAGATCTTCCACAAGGGAAAATCATGAGTAACCATCAATGATTACCATGAGATGATGTCTATTGTTGAGAGGTCTAAAGAAATCAATGGCGAGCCTCTCCCACACTAGCTTCAGAAGGTCAGACATGGTTAGGGGGTGTTGGGTCGTTTTGGATGGAATGCACTGCAGCTCTACTGTCTTTAAACGCTCCAGGGAGAAGCAGCTTTTTCTATAAGATGTGAGCCATCAAAAGGCATATCCATGAGAGAGGCTTGTACATCTCCATCCGTGTGGCAGGGGCACAACACTGGAGACAACCGTCCTTCTCAGCCAGCATGAATCACATACTTGGCCACATCCTGTCCTCTTGAATTGTTTGAGACGTGGAGATAAGTCTTCAGGGGCCGCTGGCAAACTCTCGCGGGTCATGTCCCAGAGAGCATGCATGTAGCGTCCCAACAAACAGACAACATTGACTGATTTCACTGCCATGCTAGCCGAGGAGAATATTTGTTTTCCAAACACCTAATCCTCCTGGACTCAATGCGCACAGGACTCATAGTGAATGAACTGGAGTTCACCTCGCCTATTGAACCCTGACACTGACACACCCGGGTTTAAAGAGGCAATCAGGATCACCAGGCACATATCTGTGACGCCTGGCCACCTGCCTGTTTACTGGATGGCATGAAGAGGACATCAACCAAGTGCTCATCAATGGAAGTAAAGGCTCTCAAGTGTCAGGCCCAAGCTGCAAAATTTCTGTAAGGACATTAGTTTTGGTCATAACTGAAAGGAAATACACATCTATGGCTTCAGCTGCCTCCCAGACCACTACTGCAAAGAATGCACTCCCCTCCATTGGTGGTCCAAGTAGCAAGACCTGTATCAGGAGAGGTACGAAGTCCACTGGCTTCTTGTAAGTCCATGAAATGTTATGTTGATTTGAAAAGTACACTATCACCCAGGACAGGGTCCTGGCACTGAGCAGGTGTGAGTTGCCTCGCCTAGGATAATGGGGAACTTATTTGAACACGCAAATCTTCAGCTTCCCGCAGACCTCAATAATCGTATAGGAGGCTGTGTTATAAAATAGGTGGTTGTGATGTGTAACAGGAGGCTGTGATGTGTAAGAGCAGGCTGTTCCAAGCTTTAGGAGCGATGGAGAAAGCTCAACAACCAGATCATAAAACCTTACATATGTGTGGAATGAGTTCAAAGAGTCATCTAGCTAAGAGGAGTTGTCTGGATGGTTTGTGAAAGGAGATGTGGATATTTAGGTATGCTGGCTGGTGTTCTGTGGTGCCTTGAATGTGTGAGTGAAATGCATGAATTGTGCTTGTTTGTGTATGGGAAGCCAATGAGGCTCCTTGAGGGACAGTGTGATGTGTGTGCAGTGTAGGAGGTTGAAAGTGTTTCTGGCCGCAAGTTCTAGATGGTTTGCAGTCTACTGGTGAGTTGCTTCTTGATCCTGGTGTAGAGGGTGGACTCGTAGTCCTGTTTGCTTGTGACGAGATCGTGAGTGACGTTTTTTCAGGTCTAGTTGGGGGCCATTTGAAGATATTCCTAAGCATTTTCAGTTTGTGGAAGCATGAGGCTGAGACAGTGAGGACTAGGGTGGTCATGTTAATTATACTGTCAATGACAATCCCGAGGTTCTTGGCAGTGTGTCAGCCGGCCACCAAATGAAGTCCCAGAGTAATGTGTTCTTCCCAAAGTTCACAACTTCTGTCTTGTAGGAGTTCAGTTTCAGTCAGTTGGTCTTCATCCAGTCAGCGACTTTGGTCACATAGACAAGAAACTTGTCCTGGGTGTTAGGAGTCATATTGGAGAGGGAAAGTATAAATTGAGTCGTCGGCGTAGGACGCTGAGATTGTGGGTGCAGATGATGCTTGCAAGTTGGATCGTATAGCCAATGTAGAGATGAATCCTGTGGTAATCCACAGATACGTTTGCGGGCATCCTAAGACGAGGAAGCCACGGGGCCGGGCCCTGCCGGCCAGAAAGGAGAAGATCCAGTGGACAGCAGGTTCTTGTAGAATGATGTCATGCAGACATCGTATGAGGATGGAGTGGGTGACAGTGTTGAATGCTAAAGAGAGGTACAGGAGGATGAGGGGTGGCATCTCTCCAGGATCTCGCAGACGTCATGTGTGTGGTGATGAGGGCTGTTTCTGTGCTGTGGTTTATTGTCAATCCAGACAGTTCTGTAGAACAACTGCTGGTCTCTGAGGTGGTTGGCCAGGCATCAGTTGATGAGTTTAGAGGATCAATCTATAGTTGGCTAGTGTTGCTAGGTCCACAGATGGGTTTATCAGTAGGCGGAGGCCTGCGGCGTGCCTTCTGGTGAAAGAGAGGTGGAACAGGGGTCAGGGTGGAAGGACCGCACAGTGGAGGTAGTGTTGTCCATGGTGATGGTAAGCCATGTGGTTAGGGTAGGTTCTTACGGGGAGCCATGTTTCGAGGACAGTCAGGTAAGTTTCAGGGTCAAAGTTGCTGTATATGGAGATTATCTACCTTCAGAAATACCGAGAGAGTTTGTTGCAGCGGTCTTATGAGGGGGTGATGTTGTAGGGGGCAGCTTATGAGGGGATATCTTTCACAATGGTTAAGATCTCTTTGCTTCCATTGGTTCTAGCGTAGAAATGGCCTGCAAGTGCATTGCGCTTGGTGGTCCGTATCTTCCAGGGGGTAGCGCCTCAGAGTAGATTTGAAAGTGTTCCTTTTCATGCAGCCTTTGCTCATTCTCCATCTGCGCTCCAGTTGTTTGTAGTGGTGCTTCATCATCCTGAATACTTCTGTATACCAACTGGTTTGGAGTCTGTATCCTGTGCTATGCTATATGAATGCACAGCTACTCCGAACAGTGTCCCGGCGCAAGCTTTGCGGATCGATGTCAGGGGGCAGAACTGTGACTTTGCTGTGCTTGAGTGGGGCTGAAGTGTAGGTGCAAGTGGTGACCCAGTTGTTGGAGTTGTTGATGGATTTTTGAAGGCTGCTGCTGTGTTAGGATTGATGTGCATTGAGTGCAGTGGTCCAGTCTTCCTTAGTGATGTTATTCCAGTTTCAGCTGGCTGGTCTGGCGGTGGCGTGTTTGTGTTGGTGTGGGACAGGAATGCTGAACTTGATGAGAGCGTGATCTATCCAGGTTGTTGTTAAATGCAGTAAAAATCACAGGTTTCCAAGGTCTAAGATTACTGCTTTGGTGTTAGCATTGCCCTGGTTTTCCATGTAGAAGTACAGGTTCCCAAGGCAGATAAAGGAGTTTGCATGGAGTATGAAGTGTGTGAAAGTCTGCGATGGTGTTGTGAAGTTTTTGCATGGTCATGATGGTCTGTAGATGAGGTTACTAATAAGAATGAAGTTGGGTGTGGCGAGGAGTTTGAATCACAGGTGTTTCATATTGTGGCTGGATGTGCCATGGAGGCAGTACAGCAGATGACAACCTTACAAATGAAGGTGATTACCATCCGAGCTTGTGAAGTTTGACCTGCTTGCTTGGGAGGAACAGCTATGCTGATGACTGGGGCTGATGCTGGATTCAGCCAGGTCTCCGCGAAGAACAGTCAGTTTGGTGAGTGTGCATATAGTAGGCCCCAGATCTCTGCTTGTTTTTGGCCTCATGGTGACAAGTTCAAACCCCTGCGGGTTCACTCAGCCTTTCTTAAGTCGATAAAATGAGTTCCAGTGAGTTGGGTAACAATAAACATCTGGCATTCAGCTCCAAGATACCCTTGGGTGAAAGTGCGCTTTACAAATACACGCTATGTTAGTGAATGAACGTGTGTGGAGGAGCATACACAAGAGTGTGGATTGTTGTGTGGGATGTGGGAGCTGAATGTTGGGTGCTGCTAGAATGGGAAAGGTGTAGAGAGGGTGTGGGAGAGTGCATGTGAATTTGAAGGACACAGGAGAAAGTTCCCTTGGTGTTATGTTGTGCAGCGCAGGCGAACAGCGGCCGAGGTTGATGGCACTAAATTGACTGGGTAGAGGTGGGAGGGAGATAGACCAAGGTTTCTGGCATTGGGCATGGCCGGGCCCACATTGCCTTGACTTTGGCATACCTTCAGCGACCCAGTGGCACGTTCACTGTGCGTCCGTACTGTGTTTGCCGTTAAGTGCATCTTGGAAGGGGGGAAGGAGATCAGGAGGTGATGTCCCTTCCTTTGCAGATGGTTTATGAGGAATCCATGTAAAGAGAAGAGTATCCTCTTCCCAACCATCATCAGTGATCCTCTAATAATGTTGATGGCATTGCTATGCTAACATCACAAAGGAACGGCCCGCGCAGTTCCCACTTCAGGAGAGGACATGGATATCGGAATCCGTATGGTTCAGAGAACAGACTTTACAGGGTCACACAGCATCGAGTGTGGACCCACAGGTGGAAACCCTACTGTAGACCACTGTAGTTGTTGGGGCCCGACGAAGCAACAGACGGAGCTGGAAGTGTGCACAGAGCCTGCAGCATGGCCTCTCCAAAGACTTCGATCTACTAAGGCAATCTGGGTTCACCAGAATCAGTAAGGAATCTGCTCCATGAGGAGATCGACTGACAGTGCAACACCATTGCACCGCCTCCTTGGATACGGAGTAGCAGGAGGGTGTTTAAATATGCTTGGCCTTTTATGCTTCTGGTTGGACTTTAATTTGGACTTACTGGAGGACTTCGATTGCAAGATAGACTACACCAGGAATCCGCCAGGGAGTAAGAGTGAGTCAGCGACCGTTCCCTGAAACGGGAGAGGAACTCACGCAAGTCGCTTGACTTCTTTTCAAGACTACGATGTACAGCTGTGCGTCTCAGTTACGGGTCACCTTTAGATGCAGGTTGGCACAGTTGTGGCAGAACAAAATTGTCACCTGAACCCAAACAGCAGAAACAAACATTGTGCAGGTATTCTGAATGGACTAAACTTTGCAACCACTAAAGTACTTGTGTAAATTTAGTCTGGAATTCCCCCATCATGAGGATGAATTGTAGATAGTGGAAAATGTACAATTCATATTTTTTTTTTTTGCTGAAATTATTTTCATGAATTTGCCTCCTTTTATGGAAAATTATATCCGAGTTGAATGATTGAAACCATTAAGTGTAACAAGTGAATACGGCTAGCTCATTGAGGTTTAGACATGAGTGGTACTTTTAGCTTTTGCTAAGAAATGCTAAGACATTTTGAGATCAGGGATTCAATGTATAAATAAACCAGTTGCAAACAGTGGTTGCAAATTGTGCATTGTCTCTTTGCAGCTTATGTACTAACAGGTTGAGTCCCAATATCTTCCGTCACAGAACAACATTCCTAATGAATATCATATAGGGAGGTTGCTATTTAGCAAAAAACTAGGACTGGTGACCTGCAAGGAACAGCAGACCATCATCCCTTTGTTTGGATTCCCAAATGAGAATTCAGCCGCAGCGGGGAGGGGGGGCAGCGCGGCGCCGCCATGCTCGTGATGGAACCACTCCGTCACGAGCCTCGGGCGCGCTGTGCTTGTGACGGAGTCGTTCCGTCACGGCACCGCCCGTTCAATAGAACGCGCCGCGCAGGCGCGGCGGCCGGGCTGTGACGGAACCACTCCGTCACCAGCACAGCGCGTCCGTGGCTGGTGACGGAGTGGTTCCGTCACCAGCATCGATGAGGTTAAATAGCGGCCAGTTTTCCTTCAAGGAACCCATACTAGTAAAGCACATGCATTTAGTTTGTTTTTAGGGCATCTCATACCAGTGTATGATGTCGAAGCACTTTACATCGCACCCAAATACAGAGAAAATATATAGTACATGTGAATATGAGTGTATAGGAAATGTTACGTAAGACAAAGGGGACTACAAGGTGTAGAATTCATGTCATCCATACTGGTAGGCATTTTTAAAGAGTACTTGGTGTGGAGAAGCACAAAATCAGGATTCATAACATAGTGGTTAGGGTTGGCTTTACTAATAAGAATAGTTTTCTATCCAAACAACCCCTTTTTAGCAACATTAGGATAATGAAAGTAAGAAAAAACATACTACTCTCCAACCTGTACAATGCAGTTTGCATGCTGCTTTTTGACGATACTTCATGATACTTTGATGATACTTCATAGCTCACTGTACTAGATTATGATTGTAATTTAATAACTGCACAGTACCAAAGGGTCTCTGCGACAAAAGCAGTAACTCACTGAACTATGCACATAAAATACTGTTCCGTGATATACATGGTACACGTCCTTTGCAGCAGGTAGCTCTGTGCTACCTTAGATAAGTCAAATCTGCCACTAGACAAAACTCTTATCTCTCCCCAGCAGGAATATTAATCACCAGTTATCTCGACACTTTTATTGTTGCCTGAAAACTACTGGACACACTCTGCAGCAGATGCTTTCAAAACTGCTGCACTGCTTCAAAAAAAGACCCCCAGTAACAAAACTGGCCCCCCCATCCTTTCAGCCTCCTGGAGACACGCCCAATGCACGGTGTGGCCAGTCCAGCTTTGCTCGCAGGGTTTACAAATGAAAATGGCTCTGTGTGTCTGGGACTAAGCTCCAAGGGGAGGTTCATTTGTCATTTCTTGATAAGAATCCCTACATTGTAAATAAAATCTACAAATTTTAAATAGATTCCAAAGTTTAACCTCAAGTACATACTCACTTTCATTGTATGTTACAGGTGTTAACAATGATATTATTATATTAATAAAAGGGCTTCTCCCTACAGATATTACATTTCAGTGCTTTTACTGCAAGAAATGCAGTGCCATTAAAACCCAGAGGAAACCATGAAATATAGAAAAATATTTCATTTTTCGTTTTCACATATAGATTTTATCAAAATACCCCTAAACCACTCTGCAAAGTTTAAATATTATCAGGGCTACTAGGTTAGGGGGGGCAACGGAGGACTAAATTATGTTGTATGGTTATCTAAAGTATGTGACAAAAAAGCGCATTATGTAGCTATAATACTTTTATTGCACTGAGGAAGCAATGCTTAATGCCAAGACTTGGAGAAATCTACTCGCCTAATTCTCATGGTGTGTCGGAATTAATCAGGGTGAGCTATTCTTAGGGCCTACAGTCCCAGTGTGGCCAGAGAGCTGAGGCTGTTAAAGGACAGGTGTTCTATTCATTTAGGAAGATAATGGTCAATAAATAGGTCTTTAAGTCTTGTTTTTATCTTGTCAGATTTGCTGCTTTACCAAAGACAGGTCAAATATCAGCTTATTTCTTTGCACACATTGCTGCTTATCTTACACTGGAGATTGGGGTTTACTTTTTTTTCTTGGACTGCAAAGATTTTGTAAAGTAAACTGTCTGGCAATCGTGCAGGGCACACAACATTTATATAACTTGTAAATGAACTGTACAAATATATCAAATCTCTTTCAGTAACTAGGAAATCACTTTTTTGTGATTCTGAAGAGAGAAGAAAAACAAGATTTCAATAGGATAAAAACAAATCAGACTATGGGTGATGAGCAAATGATACATATTTGCTGAGACCGGATTGCCACACGTGGTCATTTGTAGCCAATATAGTTTTATCAGTAAAACTACGTGCGAGTGGGAAGGTTTGTGGCCAATTCAATGGAAAATGTCTGACTGTTAATGGCAGTGTGCTACCACATCATACTTTAATATTATATTTACTAAAAGTTAGAGTTTTTAAATATGAACTTAGAAACATTCCTGCCCCGTCTTGATGACAATGCTATTACTGAACCAAGAATAAAAGGCATGAGCCGTGTGTACCCTATACGTGGGCTAGATTTTTATTATACTTGGCGCAAACCATAGTCTATTAAATCAAATAAAAGAGTATTTTATACAGCAGACATGCTGAACTCACATAGATGACAATGCTCTTGTATGTGATAATAAAGAAAAAGATGACTCACTGAAATAAAATATTTGCCGAGGATTACACAATTTGAGACAAGATTATAGGTTAAGTGCATTATAGTTCTATAGGTTGTGTGGATCATTGAAGTCACTAAACCTGTAGGTCTGGTAATACTTTTCTGATTTTGAGAGGCCTGACGCGTCAAAGATTCCATTCTAAAATCATTGAATAAAAGTATTCAACTTGGCCCTACACACAAGACTTGTTTACAGTCATTCTTTCTCATTGCACAGATGTAACCCCTTGTATTTTGGTTGGGGTTAAAAACTTTGCAAAAAACACTACTACACATGAAAATACAGCATGACATGAACCATAATATGCAAAGCTGCTGAGCGAAACCTGCAATTTATGACCATTGATGAAGGATGGGAGTGGACTCACTCAAGACTTTGCTACTCACGAGTCCCATTGCCCATACAGAACATATTACACTCTGTGCAGCAACACAGATACTGTTTGATTTATTAACACGATTAGGGCCGTGAAAATATTCCTGTATGATGTATCTTTTTTAACCTAACAAATACAGTGAAAGGAAAATAAACAATGTGTACATTACTCTGAGCCTTTACAGATTCATCTTCCATATAGATTACAGTTCTCCAGCGTGGCAGACAGTATGCATGATCTCCACAATAGACCCTCATATGAAGCATTCATATCATTCATCAAGCAGGTCTGCTTTGGTTGTGTAATGAATGACGCTGTTATATAAAGCGCAACAGCTGCTCCAGCAGGAGCATCCCGACGCTAGTTGTAGGTTAAGAGGTTAAGTAACCAGAAGGACTAGTTGAAATGTCTAAGAAATCGGAGGAGCATTCACAGTTCTTTAAAAAAGTGAGTTTTTTGCTGTGCTTTGAACATGTACTCTGTCAGTATACTCCTAAGATAATCAGGAAGCAAATTCCACAGGTGGGTGCCAGATAAGAGAAAGCCCTGCCTCCTGCTCTGGGTTTGTATATTGTTTGGACGACTAGTAGATTTTGGTGGGCAGACCGTACATTTCTGTGTGGATGATATCTTTTCATTGTTCTGAATGTGGCTCTGGCCTGTCAGATTCACAACTCTATAAGTGAATAAAAGTGCTTTGAATTTCATTCTTTGACTGATAGGAATCCAGTGGAGAATTGTCAGTCCCTTTCGGATTTGGGTGAATTTTGGGACATTAAGATGTGTGAGACAGGACCCAGCAATATGAATCAAATAAAGTACTACTCAAATATATCTTGTTGCCTAATATTGATAGGATGAAGTTGATAAAGAAACTCAATTACGTACTTGGATTTACTGAAAGATTTCAAGTTCAAATCCAGGCTGGTCCACTCAGCCTTAAATCTTTCTGAGGTCGATAAAATGAGTACCAATGAGTTGGGCAACAATGAACATCTCTTATTCAGAGCCAAAATGCCCTTCTGGGTGAAAGTGCGCTTTACAAATTAAAATTTTATTTATTTTCTAATTACGTCTATGGAATTACTGAAAGATTTTGTTGATCCACATAAAAGATTTGCATGGTCGAAGGGTCAACCAGGCCATTTTTATATCCTAAATTCGATCATTGGGGTCAAAGAATTGTACATTGCATACTAATGGTTACCATTTCTTTTTCAAAGTCTTGATAAATATAGATCGGAATACCATTCACTATTTCATAAGGAATTTCCTAGTTAGCTTTCCTTAACACAAGGAGGTGATGATGTAGTACTTTGAAAAAAGGTTGTTGTGGGTTAGACAGGTTTGCCTTCCGAGGTGACAAAGGAGTCTTATCAGCTTCAAATCTCTCTACAAAACTAAAGTTTAACAGTGTGGATAGGTACAATTAGTACAATTTCTTTATTTGCAGAGTTACTTAAAACTATTGCAATACACGTAAGATAAAACCATATATAGAAATATTCGTCCACAATCATAAAATATCATAATATCAAAAGTATAAAAGGCTTCTGTAGCTTTACAGTGTTAAAATACAAATTTACCATGTGGTAGCAATCTTGAAAGTAATGCGGTCACCTGTATCATTTAATGCTCCCCCTTTTTAGGTTAATAGTCCGAATACCCCAATGCCCCACAGTTTTAGTATCAGGTTGTCATTTTTGCCCGGGCCGCTTCGAGGAATAGGACCAATCTGGTATTCAATAGTGGTGATGCGGGGCCGAATCAGGCCAAACTGCCGGCCTCCTTGTCCGAATCCCTCTTTGATTAAAGGGGATTTTTAGCTGGTGCCTTTTTCCTTGGAGCATCTCCGTGCAGGAGCAGATGGTATGAATGATGTCCCCCTGGCCATTTTTGCACAGATTGCATAGTGTCCAAGAGTGCACCCTTTTCCATGGAGGAAGATGCTACGTGCATGGTACCACTCCGAGACGTAACTTTAGGAATTTTTATTTCAGTGCTTTTGGATAGCCCAAGTTAAAATATTGTTGTGGGGCTAGGGATTTATACGAGTTCAGAGTCATCCAAGTGTGCGCACTGGCGGAAAAAGCAGCTTTATCCTCCACCAGTGACTGTATTTTCATCGACTTCCACACTGATTTTTTGAAAACTGAGTGGTGGCAATGCATGTCCCATAAGGGCAGTAGGCCTGTGTTTGTCAGTGCCTCCAGGAGGTACCGTCTTGCGGGTGAGTTCTCCCTCTGTTGTAGATCTTGCCACAGGAGGTGGTTTAATGTGTTAGGGTTTTATGTACTGATCCTATGCTAACAATTGATGTATACTCCATAGGTTTGCTTTATTAGACCAAACTCCAGTCGGATATGCGCCGGTGAGGTATAAGACGGGAAGCTGAACATGGTTCTATATGCTTTTACGAGCGTTTTGTCCAGAAGATTGGTATCTCTCCCTCTCTGTGCTTCGCTACCATAGGTAATTGAAGGTAGGATTTAGGCCCGTGCCACCGCTAAGAGAGGGCTCAGCGTTGGGCCTAGTAGTTTAGTTGATAAACCTTTCATGGTTAAGGCAAGGATCATCCCTTTCCTTTTGGTTTCCTCTTGCTGTCGGGTGAATGATCCCTCTTTGTCCAGGTAGACTCCTAGATACTTGTAAGCCTCTGCTGGTTCAATATGCTTGTCGCCCAGATACCATAGGTGGCTCTTTTTTCGTTTGCTATTTATTGTCATGGTCCTGTTTTTTTAAAGTTTATTGAAAGGCTATTTTCGTCTATTTAGACCCGCATACTGTTAAGAAGATGTTGCAAGCCAACTGCTGTGTGACTGAGTAGCACTACGTCGTCCGCATATAATAGATTGGACAGTGAGGTGACCCCAGTCTGGGTGCATGTGAATTGCAGGTGTTAAGTGACTGTGTTAAGTCTGCCATAAATAAGTTGAATAACATGGGGGCCAATACGCAGCCCTGTTTGAGTCCTTTGGTTGTGGAAACTTTTCTTGATAGATGGGACCCTGAGTTTAATTTGACTTGTACCCAGGTGTCAGTATGTAAAAGCATTATCATCGATAGAAGGTTGTTTGGGATGCCCCATCTGGCTAGCTTTGACCACAGTTTGGACCTCTCCACGCTATCAAACACGGCGCAGAAGTCAATGAAACAGACATGCAGCTGTGTGCTCCTCTTTTTTGTCGTGTCCATTATCAAATGTTTTTTCGAAATCCTGTCTGATTTAGCAGGATTATTTCGTTATTTTCCACCCAGATTGTCAATTCCTCCAGCAGTGTTCCCGTTAGTATTTGGCCTCGTTATCGATCAGAGCTACTAACCGATAATTGGCTGGCGAGACCTTGCTACCGATTTTATGGATGGGGGTGATCGTTGAACCCTTCCATGATTCTCGAATTAAACTCAGTTGTCTTACTTCCAGAAAAAGTAGATGAAGTATTTCTACCCAATCATCCGCCTTTTCTTTAAACACTGCTGGTGGGATTCCATTGGAGCCCGGCGCTCCCTCCTTTCTTCCCTTTCTGAACTGTTTCCTGATAGTTAGATGTTTAGTGGCAAGTGAGCTTTCCTCCTTGTGATGGATTGAGCAGGAAGAATTGAGTGTATCAATTGCTCTTGAGTGGGAAGCGGCGGCAGAGCTTACGGAGAGGTGGTTGTTGCCACTTTTCCTTCTCCCTTTGATGGTATTGTGCCCATCCTGGGCTGCACTGCTGTGTTCCGGTGTGTGCTGAATGTTACTTTGGCTGTTAAAATGGGAGTCTAGGTAGCTTGCCCAGCTTTCCTCTAATATAAATGAAGTCAGTGCCCCACGGTGTGAGTGTATATTAGTGTTTACTGTTTGCCAGCAGCAATCACTGGCGTTGTGCTTAATATTGTGCAAGAGTTTGGCCCAGAGGTCCTGTTCGTTGTTGTTATTGATGTGCCATTTCAGCCTCTTCAGTTGAGTTCTCTGTTGCCGCAAGGATAAAAGGAGCGATGTGTTTTCTAATGCATGGCGTAGAGATCTTATCGAGCTGTTTATCGATCTCTTAAGAGCTTTTATTTGTGCTTTTTGCGCCTTTGCTATCTTTTTCTCTTGTGTCTGTGCCGAAGAGCTCCTTGTTTTTGTCTGTTGCCTTTAGGTTGCAGAGGTTGGTTGTAAAACATTCCGAAGTTTGTATAAGGTTCTTTCCGAACGGTTGAGCGAATAGAAGATCGATTGCTGTGTCTGTTAGGGATTTTATACATTCTGTCGTGAACTTGATCCTCCTGTAATTCGATGTATAGCTTGAGCCTAGGTGTAGAGCAGGCTGAATGCTGGTCGTAGCTTTTGCCGCTAGCATGGTCATGGTGGACGGTGGTAGATATCCCCTATGTCGCACATTCTGAAACCGGTTACATATTGAAACAACGGGAGGCTGACAAACATGTAATCTAAAAGCGAGCTTGTTAGATCCGTGTAATAACTTGCCACTGGGGGAGTGTCACCTTCTGTTCTTCCATTGAGGGCCCTCAAATTTAGATGTTCTAATTCTTCCAGCAGGAGTCTGTTTATCTTGTTTGGCCTCCCGTGCATAAAGGATCCTTGTGTTGGTACTACCCATTCATTGGTCAGACCACTCGCTGGCCTGCTTTAACCTCTCCTTCATGGATAACTTGACTCAGCCCAAACTTCCCGTGACCATTCTCAGGAGGGACTGGAAAAAGCTTGACATGGCTTCTTTTAAACAGATTCTTAATTCTCAACTTCCAACTGATCTCAACAAGTCAGACGGTGTAGATGAAGCAGCAGCGAGTATCAATTTCTGGCTTTTGGAAGCCATCAATAGCTGTCTGCCTCCGTCCCACAAGAAACCGGTCACACATAAACCACAGCCCCGTGGTTTAACGAACAATTGAAAACCGATATATCCTACTGTAAAAAACTGGAAAGGACCTGGAGAAAGGATTAGTCTTCTGCGGCAGGTCAGGCCTACAAAATAGAGCTGAAGCGCTACCATAGAGCGTGTAGCCTGGCCAGAGCCACCTATGTCGCTAAAACTATCAATGATGCAGTAAACAAATCCAAAGTGCTCTTTGGACTAGTCAAGGAACTAGCAGGATCCAGCACAGTGGCCAGACCTCCGCCCCTTGATAGTACCCAGTGCGAGGAACTTGCCCAGTTCTTTACTACAAAAATCGAGAAGATTTATAAAGACATATCCGAACAAATCGGTGTCAATATGTCCACTATGGCGGCGGCGGTCAGCTCCAGTCATGCTAGCAATTTGCCAACCTTTGCGTATGCTGCCCTTCTTGATTGGCCTGACCTCCATCCAATTGCCTTATTAGAGCATTTGTTCAAAATAAAATACGGTTCGCCCATCAATCCTCTCCCCATTCCTATTCTAAGACTTTTGGAAGAGTCACAGCTCTCCACGATCTGCTCCACACTGTTATGTTATGTTATATTTGTTATATTTTTATACTTCTATAGCGCACGGCCACTCCAACGGAGTATCCTGGCGCTTTATCGAAGGTACCCACCAAAAAAAGGGAGAACATAACACTGAGGGGACACGCAAAAGCAGGAACGCAACACCAGTTTAAGGGAAAAGCCATGTTTTAAGGGCCTTTCGGAAGGACAGAAGGCTAGAAGCCTGTCTTAGAGAAATTGGGAGGTCATTCCAAGCATGAGGAGCTAAATAGCGAAAAGACCGACCTCCTGCTCTAGCGCGCTTGATAATGGGAACATTCATTTTAGATAGGGACGAAGATCTAAGAGATCTGGAGGGCTGATACCAGGACAATCGTTTTGAAATATATTTAGGGCCTATACCATGTAAGGCCTTAAAAGTCGTGGTCAGAGTTTTAAAAAGAATCCTTTTGGCAATAGGTAGCCAATGTAAGGTTGAAAGAAGATCAGTGGCTCTGGCTCTTCTTGGAAGGACAAAAATGGCTCGGGCCGCAGAATTCTGGGCGATTTGTAGACGCCTAACCAGATATTTGGGAAGACCCAGAAATAAAATGTTCGCGTAATCCAGCCTAGACCCGACCTGTGCCTGGACAATGATTTTCCTGTGCTGGATGGACACTAGGGGGAGAAATTTACGAAGCATCCGAAGGATGGCAAAACATTTCCCAGTAAGAGAGGAAATATGCGGTCCGAAAGATAAATCACTGTCGATGATAACTCCCAAATTTTTGGCCTTCAAGGATGAACTAGCGGGGGGAACATATCCTGCGGCCACCAGGGTTTCCAATCAGGCTCGGAAGTGCAGCCAAAGAAGAGCAACTCCGACTTGTCGGAGTTGCACTTCAATCCATGACGTCCAAACCACTCAAAAACCGCGCTCAAACAACCCCTAACCTGAGCATCATCAAACAAACCATCCCTGTTGCTTGCAAACAGGAGCTGGGTGTCGTCAGCATAGGTGACAATCCGGGCGCCGAAAGACTCCGCCACCACCGCCAGAGGAGCCATAAAGATGTTAAAAAGGAGGGGGCTCAAGATGGAACCTTGGGGAACCCCCACTTCTAGCGGTGACATCTCGGCGGAGTAGGGAGGCGCCCAGATTGTCTGTCGGCGGTCGGCTAAGAAGGATTTGAGCCAGCTCCACACCGTTCCCCGCAGACCAAAGTCCCAGAGTCTAGAAAGGAGAAGCGCATGGGGAACGGTGTCGAATGCCGCCGACAAGTCAAGCATAACCAATACAACTTTTCTTCCAACATCCAACTCCTCCCTGATGGCGTCGGTGACTTCAAGGAGCGCAGTCTCCGTGCTAAAATTCGCACGGAAACCGGATTGAGTACTATGCAACAGACCATTTTCCTCGATGAAATTAGAGATAGATCTGTGAACAAACCTCTCAGTCACTTTCGCCAGAGCAGGGAGTAGGGAAATGGGTCTGTAATTGGCATGGACTGAAGGGTCGAGTGCTGGTTTTTTCAGGAGTGGCAGGATCATGGCGCTCTTCCAAGCCTTAGGAACTACCCCGGATGAGAGCGACAGATTCAAGATGGGATTAACCAGGTTATTTAGAACTGGTGCCATATTTGCTAAACACTTGGCAGGGCACGGATCCTGGGGAGATCCCGATTTAAGATTTGCCAAGATGTCAAGAGAACTCTCATGATCAAGTGGAGGAAAGTCACACAAGAAAGGACCATGGTCTGTCAAGGGGCACCCCAAGCTCACAGTATACGGCTGAAAAGTAGACAAGAGAGAATCTTGAATGGTGGTAATTTTCTGTACAAAATAGACAGCCAATTCCCTCAGCCAGGATTCAGAATGAGCATGGAGAGGGGTATAAGCAGATGGAGAGGTAAAGTCTTTCACCACCCTGAAGATTTCTTTGCAAGAATGCTCCGCCTCATTTATTCTGAATTCCAAATAAGATTTTTTGCCTGCCCAAATTGATTTATGATAGGCTCGAGTCAATGCCTTAAAATTCTGCCTCTCCGAATGGTCATAAGATCGCCTCCATGCTCTTTCAGCTGTCTTGAGATCTTGTCGTGCTTTTTTTAACTGAGGAGTAAACCATGGGGCAGATGTCCTCTTATCGGCAGAATTTTGTTTCTTGACCGGAACCAGGCTCTCCAGACAATCTGTGAGCCAATTATGAAAAAGAGCAATGTAATCCTCTAAGTTGTCGGAGGTAGGGCAGGGAAAATTAGTTAAAGCATTCGATAGCATCTCTCTAGTAAGAAGATGGAAAGATTTAAAGAGATACTTTAACGACCCAACAGGATTGGACCGTGTTGAAGCAATAGCAGGGAAGGAAAAAGAAATGAGAAAATGATCCGACCACAAAACTGGCAAGGGAGGATCTACACAGATAGGAAGGGTAGAAAAAATCTGATCCAACGTGTGGCCTTTATTGTGGGACGGTCCTACCACATAAGGAAATAATCCGAGCACTGAAGTAATATCCAACAGTTTTTGAGTATCCGGGTCTAAACTGTTATCCATATGAATATTTATATCACCCAATAGAAGGCAGTGATTAGATCTAAGGCATGGAGTCGATAGAGCTGCCTGCAGTTCTTCTAGAAACGGCCCCACCGAGCCTGGTGGTCTATATACAAGAATACCTGTACAAGCCTGGGAAGGCGAGAGCTGAAGAGTGAAGCCAAGGGCTTCACTGCCCTGTATATTATCTACAGGGAAAGTGCGGCATGCTATGTTCTTATTGACAATGATCGCCACTCCACCGCCTCTACCAGATGGTCTATCTTTCCTAAATATATTGTAAGCGGAGGGTACGGCGTTTGCCAAGTCGGGGGCAGAAGAATCAGACAGCCAAGTCTCCGTCAGGAATAAACAGGATACCTGCGAGTCCTGCAACACATTCCAACTATCTAAAGCATGGCCAGGTAGGGACCTGGTATTAAGTAGCAAACATTGACGGTGGATGGGTGGACTAACCTGTGTAAAATGTTTACGACCAGGAAGGCGCCAACCGCATTCGCTACAACCTTTCCTCAAAGCCCGTCCTCCTGGGAATACATGATGGCAAAGACCACACGGAGGACGAAGAGAACGCAGCTCGGTACTAGAATACGTAAACATACTGGGTCGCAGTATGTAACTAGCCCTGAAATCGGACTAATTGCCAGCCGTCCTGCCCCGTCCGCCTATGTGCCGCTGACGGGCACAGACGGGCAGGACTCTGGCGCGACTCAGGCGCAGAGAGGGCGCCGCAGCTGCGCGTCACCGCTACGCGTTGTAGAAGGTGGAGCTTTAAATAGTCCGGCGAAACCTCGGAGAATGAATCTCCAGAGTACCTGCACCAAAATGGCGGCGTCGGGCTTCACAGCCTACCCAAGATGGACTCCACCACCCTAGAACCAGGCCCGCCAAAGTAGCGGTGATCTTTCAATAATTTTAGTGTGGGAGTGAGGGGCCAGGCACAGCGCGGCGGCTAAAAACAAGGTACAATCAAAATTATAGCAAAGTAAATGAGAAAACGGGGAGATTAAAAAGTTGCCTGCTGGCGGCGCAATTACGCTACCCAACAGCGTTCAGTCACAGCCTCACAATGGACTTGGAAAGTAATTACCAGCGTCCATGGCTGATCTAAGTGCACACCGTGCTGGAAAACAAAAAGAATGTGGCACAGAACCGTGAACAATAAAAAAAAACAATCCTATGCCTTGCATCGCTGCAAACTAGGAATGCCTTTAAATTCCACCCGACTGCAGGGACCTGGCGATGCGTGAAGTGTGTGCATATAAATCTCAATCTCTCACTGCAACTCGCTAGTGTCCCAGCCTGCTGGAAACATGCCATGGTGTCTCCCTTGTTGAAGAAACCCATGGCGGATCCTAGAGTTCATTCTAACTTTAGGCCGATCTCATTACTACCGTTTTTTTCTAAGGTGATGGAAAGACATATTCACCAACACTTAGCCCAGTTCGTCGCCACCAATAACCTATTGCACCATTCTCAGTCAGGGTTTCGCCCAGGCTTTTCGACCGAGACGACGCTCCTGGGCGTCACTGAAAACCTCTGCCTTATGCTCGACAGAGGTGACACAGCCGCACTGATCCTTCTTGATCTCAGTGCGGCTTTCAACACCATTTCCCACGACATCCTACTGGGAGCACTGACCGCCCTGGGCATTGGCGGCAATGCTCTAAAATGGCTGGAATAATTTCTAACCGATTGGACATTTCAAATCTTCTCTCAGTCCTCGGCATCCATGGTTCACTCCTCACCTTATGGAGTACCCCAGGGGTCAATTCTAAGCCCTCTCCTCTTCAATCTATATGTCACTCCCTTGGCCTTCATCGCCGAGAGTGCAGGGCTCACGCTGTTTACTTATGCGGATGACTCGCAGATCGTTTTCTCACTATCTCAATCGGATCGGTCCTCCACTTCCCTCCTTCAGACGGGCATCAGGGATATAGCCATCTGGATGAGTCACAACTTGCTCAAGCTGAATGGAGGGAAGACGGAGGTCCTGATCCTTGGGGGAAAACAAGAGCTGTGGAGTTCTAAGCACTGGCCAGCCGAAATGGGCCCTATTCCAGCGGCATCTGCGCACGTTCGCAACCTGGCAGTGACCATAGATAACGGGCTATCAATGCAAGCCCAAGTGAAGAAAGTAGCGGCCATCTGCTTCACGATCTTGCGTTGGCTGAGGAAGATTCTCTGGATGCTGCCTGTGGACACCCAGAGGTCTGTGGTTAATGCCTTGGTGACCTCCCGATTGGATTACGGTAACGTGCTCTACCTGGGGGCGAACAAGGCAGTTACTAGGTGCCTCCAACTGGTCCAGAATGCTGCGGCGCGCCTACTCTGCGGCTGCAAGAGAAACGACCATAACTCAGGGCGCCTAAGGGGGCTTCACTTGGTTAGAGTGGAGAGCCGTGTGAAGTTTAAATCCCTAAGTTATATGTACAAAATTAAATCTGGTTCGGCTCCCAGATATCTGCAATCCCTGGTAAATATGTATTCTCCTGGGATAGGATAGGTGGGAGGTCCTTCGCCTTTATGGGTACCAGGCTCTGGAACTCCCTCCCCTTAGACATTCGATACGAAAGCTGCTACGGCCGCTTCCGGAAAGCCATCAAAACCTGGCTATTTAATCAGTAACCCGTGGTTCTGTCGTGTCATGTGGCTCTTGTCTCCGTTAGCGCCGGGAAACCCTTTTTGGGTAGCTGCTGCTCTATAAGCTGAAAAAATAAAAAAATAAAAATAAATTGGTAAATTATAATATAACAATAGGAGGCAGACTTCCTTTCCTTTGGATGATCCCATTAGGTGCAGATTAATGTCCCCCGAGAGTATGAGGTTTGGTACTTCGGTGCGGCCTACATGAGACGTTATTTGTTCTGTTAATTTTGCAGAATCAATTGCTGTCCGTTTTGGATGGATGTTGAACAGCGTTACTTCGTTTTGTGCCTCTGCCCATGAAAGAGTGAGTTTGAGTGCTAAAGCTACTTTTGTTTCCGGGCCGGTTACCCCTGCTGTTGGTATGGGTATTGTTGAAATATATGTTGCCAGCCCCCTGAAGCATGGCCCGTTTTGCTACCGTTAACGGCCGGGCGAGAAAAGCAAAGGAACCCATGTATGTGTAGTGGTTTCATGAGCCATGTTTCCTGTAGCATGATGATATCAAAGTTATTAAGATATTGCGAGACAGGTTGACCAATATTGAAAAAACAATACTAAGGAGCTATACTCCAACTGAAAAAACTGCTACACCCATCCACCCCATTTTCCCCAGCAAAAATGAAAAGCTTAAGCCTACGACAAGTACGACAAGTACGAAAGCTCAAACTCTTGAACCCCTTATTTCTATACCCAATCCAAGAAGCCGGAATATTACTTTTAACTCTGTACCTGTGATAGAGCAAGATTTCGCATCGCGACTTGCTCGATTCATGAACCTTGAATCTGTTGTAACTACATAACAAAAACGTTTTACTAATCTCTTTATTTTTGGATATACATGTATGGTAGCAAAGCTTGCCTATGTGTTTTACTAATACAAATAACCCTTGTCCATAATATGGCCGCTACTTGCATTTCTGTTTCTGCGCATGCGTGGGTCATAGTCACATGATATGACGCAGTCAAAGTTTGAGAGGGAAAGGGTGCGCATGCGTAATAGCAATAAGATGGCTGTGCTTTTGATAACGTGGTGAAGCCTTGTGCTGCTGCTCCTGTGACCTTGTTCGTTGCACTCACACATTAATGCATAGTATATTTTTATAATGATGAAACTAAAGTACGAAATTATGACATGTAATACGTTCATTTATTTCTATGTGCTAATTTGTTTTCGCTTACTTTTCATGTATCACGGGAAATGGGGGTCCAAATGGGTTGCGAGCCATCTTGAAGGTCCCTTCCGCGCATGCTCAGGATGCGAGGCAAAAACAACCTTGGACAGTGGAACTCAGCCAGCTGGCAGTCGCTGTCAGGAGGCTCATGCGAACGCCACCTCTGACCCAGCAAGATGGAGTTACTGTCCTCAAAATGATACAAAGACATTTTCTCTATTGTATGCTATGCGGCTTTCTCATGGGAACCCCAATCTTGCTAGGCGGTACCCAGTAATGCAGATTAGGCCTTAGAATAGTCTGTTCTCATTGGTGTGTTAACCAAATCCTACCTTAGGACCAATCGAAATTGGGGATTCTGACACTTTGCAACATTTGGGGGGGTGGTACCTTGTCCCAAAACAGTATATCTAGCCTAGGTTCACCTAGGGAAATTGTCCGACTTGTCTGAATAGCTGACCTGTCACTGACCCAACGCACTCAATAGGTGACTGAAGATACAGAGCGCTGCGGAGTACTCTGTCCGAATTTGACCATAGACTAAGGTTTTACTAAACCTTAAAAGTGCTGGCGGAGCACTTTGCTGGGAGTTCGCTGACCCAATCGGGGTTCTGATCGATAGCTGCAGAGAGGGTGGAGCGCAGGCGTTGCTTCCGAACTGCGGGTGCTGGTCGTGTCCTGGTGGTCCTGTCCTGATCCTAATCTGGGTTTCCTGTCCTGTCCTGGGTGTCCATTCTGCACCTGCTGTCCATTGAGGGGTATCCTTCCTTGAGGGTTTCCTGTCCTTAACTGACCCGTGGCCAGGGTTGGATTTCACACCAGTCTAGGTAAATATCGCTCTGAATCTCTTGAAACTGCACCTTTCTATTTTTCTGTCTTTGCTTCAATAAAGACATATCTTTGCATATGATAAGTTTTCCATGCTTTCCGCAACCCATCGCATCTCATAAAAGTTACTTGCATTTTCATAGCGTGTTCCTATGTTACCCTACCTTTTAGAAATTAATTTTTCCGTTTTGAAATTTGCAACCTCCTGTTATGGTCTTTGATTTTCTCTAATAAGTTTTACTAAAGAAAACTCTGAATTATAGTCCAATAATCCTCTTAGTTTGTTTCCGTTGCATTAGCATTTTAAACATAAATGATTGCCCTTATAGTTCTTATATGCAGCTATGTACTCTTTACAAATTTGATTTTAGATTGTCTCCTTGTAGTGGAGTGTATGTTCTAAAGAGTTTAAATTTGAGATAAATCTTTAAAAAAACTTTCAGTTGTCCGTGGTCATTTCATGAAATAAATCACAGGTTCACGTGTTGGGTTTGATTACTGCTGCCTTTCCTTTTGCAACTAGCTCCCTGATCCATTGTGGTCATAGGTACCCGTAACAGTGGATGGTAAGTCGGGTACACTAGAAAATAGAAAAGGAATTCACAATTATTGGTAGTAGATTGTGACGTCATCCGATCAATGTATATGGTGATTTGAAATATATGGGCCCGAAGCCGGAAGGGGCGAAATTATTGGTCGCGTGACCCGCGATCTCTAGCAGTAATTTTCTGGTAGCAGAGCTATGGTTAGGGAATAGTTAAAGGTGAGGCAGGACTAGTTAGGCTAGCTAAGTCGGAAGCTGCTAGTATATTGATGCTGCTACAAAAGTAGGCACTTCAGGAGATCTGATCATTCACTTGAAATGTTTACTTTGAAAAATTATGAAATGTTTTAAACTGTTATTCTTATTATTGTACTGATATATGTATTAACCTATTTGTTTGTAAATTATTAAATGTTTGTTGGGAATCCCCGGGGAATTGAATAGCGAGTGGTGAATAGAATCCATTCGTTTGAGGTCACTGGCTTTTAGGAAAATTGGTGCAGGTTAGGCAGAACTGGAAGCACTAACTAGGGATTTTTTCTTGAATGCATGTTTGAATAAATGTTAGTGACGAGGTTCATTGGCGAAATTCCCAGTGTGGCGTAAACCTATTTAGGGTCACTTCGGAAAAATTTGCAGGTTCATCGGAGCTTGGGTGAAAGCAAAGGGGCTCGCTGGGGAAACCCCAGACTCGGATATATCCCGGAAAAGTGGATGAGTCTAGGGGAGTAGCAGGTTCTCCAATGCTAGAGTGAAGGGTAGGAAGAGAAGACCTATCCGTAGTAAGTGAAAAGTAAATGGAAGTAGTTTACTTGCAGTGAAAATTCTTTTCTGTCTAGACACTTGAGCACAGTGGCGAATGTGTATTCGTTGTAAAATAACCAAGCACTAAGCACTTTAGAAAGAAAAAAAAGTTTCCGTTACCTTGTGAAGGAGGGAGTCAGTCGCGAAGCTGCTCTGACGTCACTCCGTGCCACGCTGGGATTGGTAGACACAGCGGGTGTGTAGCGGAGCTGGAATTGTAAAGGAGGGGTGAGCACCGGAGCGTGAGAACTGTCTCACGAAGGGGCCGCGCACCCATTGGCCGAAATTATTTGAACTCGTGCACCTCATTGGTCGCACGGAATTACAAGACGCATTCTGATTGGAAGTAATTTGTAAACAAAGTCACTTGTAGGAATCGTATGTGGCACTCGTACAGACCGCATACTAGACCCGATCCGAGAGATTTGGGATTTCAGAGAGATCAGTTTAAAGGCATAAAGCACGACATTATGTACGGAAACAAGCGAAAACTGTCCCTTGTAAATAAAGTAAAGAATTATTTCAAGAAAGATAAGCCGATTAAAACTAGAGAAGGTGTTGTCATTCCACCACCGAATACTCCCGCATCTTTCATGATGTTCGATAAAGGGTACAATACCTGTGTATGGTTGGAAAATTGGACAGAATACACGAAAGATGACGGAGTATTGGCTTTTCCGTTAGAGGGTACCTTTAACAGCAGGATTCTATTTAATTTGAGAACCCGAATGAATGATTTGCATCCCAGACCTAGGTTAACGCAGTACGAAGCACTAGAGGAATGGGAGATTGAGGCTTTTGAGAGGGACAAGCCCCGAATGGATAAAGGGTTGACTAAATTTGATCCGAAACTAAAACAGGAAGCCCGAGCCCAAAAGATGAAACAGTGGAGGCAGAATATGATAGTGGAAGGGTTGTTTCCCAGGATGCCAGCAGGTGATCCTTCTGGGGGGGAGAAACGGTCTGAAAAATCTAAACATTGGGTATCCATCGGGGAGTCGGATGATGAATTGTTAGACGACATGTGTATGAGAAGTCCGCCTCCTTATAATGAAGGACACCGACCCTCAAGTGCAGGAGATGTTTCCCGAAGACCTCCACCCCAGGAAGAGGTCAGATCCGCCAGTGTAGCAGGGGGTTACCAAATTCCTCCCTGTCCGGAGAGTCTAGGGCCCGTAGAAACAAGGAACATTTACCCCAGAATGTCAGCTAGTGGGGAGACGGGATACTCACGTGAGCGAGATTTTTGTCCTCGACCTCCCTACGGAGGCGAGGTGAGATCCTTAAGTTCAGGAATGCCGTTCTTACAATCTGAGTGTGAGGAAGAACCAAGATCCGTAGGTACAGGAAATTTGTTCCCGAGACCAAATTATGGTGAAGGACCGAGTGAGACGCATCCCACTGCCCCGAGTTATGCTCCCACCCTAACTCCACAGGTATTACATGACAGATCCTTAAGTAGATTATTGGAAGAAAAGGAGCGAGAAGCCCTAGCAAAGCAGAGAACTGAGATAATTCAGAAAATCTCCCAGTTGAATACCAGTCCTGAAGCCTTGACAATCCCCGTAACAATCAGACCAGTGGTTCCGTTGTACGGGGACCGTCAAGGGAGTCCGAAAACTCCAGTAATTACTCCCGTCATTGCACCAACCAGACCAGAACCCTTAATAGTGGATGACCAGACAAGTGAGTGCGAATCGGAGCTCTCGCTGTTAGATCTGCCCGTTAGAAGTACCGGGAAAAGGATGCAGAAAAGACACAATCCTTTTAATACGAAGGAGATTGAAATGGAAACGACATCGGGTACTAAGAGTGTCACGTTGGTGACTCCTGAAGAAATCAAAAGATGGAGTCAAGAATTAGAAAAACAGACTCCAGCAACAAAACCTTTAGATCTCTACAAATTAAGAGTAGAAATAGAAGAATTGATGGCAGGAAATGTAGGATTAGACAGGCTAAATACCTACTCTGAAGACGAACTACTGTTCATTTGCAAAAGTCTTACCCGAAATACCCGAGTACTTCATGAAAGATTGACAGACACTGCTGCTAGCATGGGAATAGATATTTCAAAATCGAAACCTTTGCAGAAACCATATAGAGCAGATTTCTCAGACAAGGATTTGGAAAACCTGAATGTGTCAGGGAAGAAGGCACAGGTCAAAGAATTATTGACAGTATTGCAGAAATGGGGAGATGTAGAAAGATGGAAAGCCAGATGGGCAAAGAAAAAAGATGAGGCCAGACTAAAGCAGGTAACTCCCGAATTCGTTCTAAAGGAAGCTGACAAGCCAGAACAGTTGTACCCCATGCGTGAAGTGCCAGGTGGAAAATATGTGCACGTTCCATGGTCCAGACAGGATATCGTATCCTTTACTAATGATTTCCCAAAATTACGAGAAAAAACAGTTGACTGGTACAGGCAGGTGGAAAGATTCGTAAAAGTGCAGAAATGCCTATGGAAGGACCTGGATGGGTTCTTCGACATAGTGGTCCCTGTAGATCTGTGGACTGAGTGTAAGATAGCCATAGCCTGGCCTAGTGAGGAATACCCGAGAGATGAAAAAACAGGGGAACCATCGAAGAAAGTGATGAGGAAGTATGAACAAGTAATTCAACATTTGAAATTAAAAGTACCTGCAAAGGAAACTGATTGGACCAAGATAGATAGAACCACGCAAGAAAGAGATGAGACAGTGCACTCCTTTAATGAAAGGCTGCTACAGGTGTTCAAAACATATAGTGGTATAGATAACATCGAGATGAAGGACATGACTCACTTCATTTACAGGTTTGTAAACGGTTTAAGACCCGAAATTTGTCAATGGATAAAAGATAATAAAATCTGTTGGCATACTAAAAAGATGGATGAGGTCCTACGATACGCAAAGTACTGTGAGGACGAGATGGCAGAAAAGAAAAAGGCTCTCAAGGAGAAGGTGATGTGGGCTCAAGTAGAGCTCGCAGAACAGCAGGAAAAGCAGTTGAGCAAGATGAACAAAACTACCCCGAACCAAGGCCCTGGGGGTGGGGGTGGAGGAAAGCCCAGAGCAAAAATGAGTAGAGAGGAAGCCAAAAAGAAATTTCCTTGCCATCAGTGCGGGGAAATTGGACATTGGAGAGACGAGTGTCCCTATTTACAGTCTGATAATGCCCAAACACCTGATTTAATTCCACAGACGCAGAATGAAAACCAAAGAAAAACCCAGCAGCAGGGAAAAAAAATCAAAGTGCTCAGAGCGCCAAAACCTATTTTTAAGGGAAAATCACCACAGGGTGATGATGTAGAAATCTGGGAAGGCAATGAGAATAGAAATACAGCAACTTCGCAGTATCTACTGAATGACACTTTCTTCTGTGACGACCAGTACTGACGGGGCCTGAGAGGGGAGGACAAGGAGTGCGTACTTGGCGCCTCCTTGCCGGTGGACCAGTCAGGACCATACATTGAAGGAAAGGTTGATGGAAATGATGTCACCTTTCTGTTGGACACTGGTGCTACCCGTTCTACTGTAAGAACAGTGGACGTTCCAAACCTACCCCTCTCGGGAGAAGCAATCCAAGTAGTAGGAGTATCTAATCAATTGATTAGTACACCTGTTACCGAGCCCATGGAGATCTCAATTGTTAATTTTAAACAAATGCACAGATTTGTTGTCTGTGATACCAGTCCGGTAAACTTACTGGGACGTGATTTGCTGTGCAAAATGAATTGTACCATCTTTTGCACACCAAAGGGCGTCGAAATTCAAACCCCAGATGAAGACGGTATCTACAAGCTAATGTTAATTAGACCTGACTCAGAAATAAAACGAATGACTATACAGGACTTACCTGAAGAACTCCAGCAGACAGTGAAGCCAGAAGTGTGGGACTTTACAGGAAAGGATGTAGGATTAATGAAAAACGTAGACCCCATACAAATAGCCATGAGAGAAAATGCAGTGTACCCCAATACCAAGCCTTACAGAATGAGTGCAGAAGTGAGAGCAGGTGTTGCCATTGAAATACAGAAATTGCTAGAAGCAAACATCATACAGGAAGTAATGAGTAGCCCGTGCAACTCACCCATTATGGGCATCAAAAAGCCTAATGGCAAGTACAGAGTAGTGCAGGACCTGAGAAAGGTAAACAAGATAGTGGTCCCTTGCTGCCCTATTGTCCCGAACCCAGCAGTGATTCTGTATCAGATTCCCTGGGATGCTGAATGGTTCACTGTGATAGACCTGTGTCATGCATTCTTTTCGATTCCATTGCATCCAGACAGCAAATTTCTTTTCTCATTTGCTTTTAACAGTCACGTGTATGTCTGGAATAGGGTCCCCCAGGGGTACACAGAAAGCCCCTCTATCTTTAATCAGATCTTGAAAAAATGCCTTGAATCTTTAGTCTTACCTGGAAAGTCTGTGTTGGTACAGTACATTGACGACCTATTGGTGGCGTCTAAAAGCCATAGGGATTGCGTGGTTGACACCATTGCCCTACTGAATCACCTGAGTGAAAAGGGACATAAAGTGGCCCCTGAGAAATTGCAGTTCTGTTCGAAATCAGTAAAATATCTGGGGCACCAGATAGAGAAAGGCATCAGAAAAGTCACCTCAGAGAGAGTCAGAATAATTCAAAATATGCAGTTACCACGTACCCAGAAAGAAATCAGAATGTTTCTCGGAGTTGTAGGTTACTGCAGGCAATGGATTGTGGGATTCGCAGTCCTTGCGAAGCCCTTAATTCAAATGACAAAGAAAGGAGCAAAGGACCCAGTGGAATGGAATGACGAGAGCTTGACAGCTTTCACCAAGTTGCGAAATTGTCTGTGTACAGCCCCTGCTCTAGGGATGCCTGATTACTCCAAGGAGTTTGGCCTATTCTGTGACACTCGTGCACTGACTCAGGAGCATGGACTGACCAGAAGGCCAGTGGCATATTTCTCTGCCACTTTGGATCCAGTGGCTGCTGGATTACCTGGATGTCTGAAAGCAGTAGCTGCGACTTGCACCAGTTTAGAGCAAAGTGAGTCCATTATCATGGGACATCCTGTAACTGTGTATGTTCCACATGCAGTTGTGATTCTATTGACCCGAACAAAAACTCAGTATCTCACCCCTAGTCGGCTGACTAAATATGAAAGGATTCTCATGGGTGCTGCAAATATAGTCATCACCCGATGTAATATTTTAAACCCTGCCACTCTACTCCCTGACTCAATGGTAATGGAAGATAAGGGAGATAATGAGCATGACTGCATTGATCTGACTGAGTTCAGTACTAAACCTCACCCAGACATTAAAGAAACCCCTTTGCCTGTACATGATGAGGAATGGTTCGTAGATGGTTCATGCATGAGGCATGAACTCGGAGGCCTAAGTGCTGCGTATGCTGTGGTCACGTTAAACAAAATTGAGGAAGCATCCTATTTATTTGGAGTAAAGTCTGCACAAGTAGCCGAATTGATCGCCCTGATAAGAGCTTGCAAATTGGGAAAAGACAAAAGAGTAACAGTGTATACTGATAGTCAGTACTGTTACGGGGTTGTGCATGACTTTGGCCAATTATGGCTACAAAGAGAATTCCTGACTTCCTCAGGTACCCCCATTCGGAATGGAAAAGTTGTCCAAGACCTTTTAGAGGCAATCCAATTACCAAAAGAATTGGCAGTGGTCAAATGTGTTGCTCATAAGAAGGGCCTTGACCCTGTATCTTTGGGAAATGACTTTGCTGATCGGGTGGCAAAACAATGTGCTATGGATCAGATGAGAATAAATCCCAGGCGGGGGGGGGACTGGAAACAGCTGCCAACTTAGAATGTTTGAAGAAGTGCCTACATGGGATGAAGTGAGAGAATGGCAGCATGTGACGCCCTGGGAGGAGAAAGAGAAGTGGAAGGAACAAGGTTGTAGACCGAGACGTGAGGATGGTGTCATTGTGGGCCCAAATGGTATGCCTGTGTTACCCAGACACCTGCTTGCCCCAATGGCCCGATTGATACATGAGGGATCACACATTGGTAGGGACGCCATGGTTCTGGTGTTTCAACAGACTTGGTACAACAAGAAGTTCAGGAAGGTAGCAGAGTCCCTTTGCCAGAGGTGCTTGACCTGTCAGCAGTTCAACGCTGGCAAGAGAACAGTAGTTGAACTGATGAAAATTGGGAGATCAGGGGGTCCCTTTGTGAGAATACAAATTGATTTCATTACCATGCCTCGTTGTGAGGGAAAAAGATATGTCCTTGTCATTGTCTGCCTATTTTCAAAGTGGGTGGAAGCTTACCCTGCCACACAGAATGACGCCATGACAGTAGCTAAGCTCCTACTAAAAGAATTGATACCTAGATTCGGGGTTCCAGTCTTTATTGACTCAGATAGAGGCGGACATTTTCAGAATGAAATCTTGGCTCAACTCTGCAAAGCATTTGGGATCACACAAAAGCTGCACTGTGCATATCATCCAGAGGCTTCTGGAGTGGTAGAACAAATAAATGGCACCATAAAGAATAGATTGGCAAAAATATGTGATTCTACTGGCATGAACTGGATAACTGCCTTGCCTCTTGTTCTGATGGGACTCAGAAGCATTCCAGATCGGAGAACAGGCCTGAGCCCCCATGAGATCTTGATGGGAAGAGTGATGAGACAAGCATGGGTACCAGGATACAAACTGTTAAGCATTTCTGATGATTTGGTACTTGAATACTGCAAGCAACTGGGTGACCAAGTGCGTTCTATCTCTCGCCAGATTGGGGCAGACGCCGTCGCCAACCCGACAACCCCAGTTCACAAATTGGTTCCTGGTGACTGGGTTAAGATAAAGAAACACACTTGTTCGAGTTGCCTTGAACCCAGGTGGGGAAAAAAGCGCCAAGTGATCCTGGTAACGACGACCGCTGTGAAGTGCGCAGGCGTTCCCAAGTGGATCCATGCCAGCCATACCCAGAAGGTGATACCTGACGAGGAACCTGGAGCCGAAGGTTGTCCAGCTGAGGGGTCTACAGACGTTGATCCTGAAGTAGCTGATATCAGACGGCCGAGCACCAGCCCAATTGAGGGTCCTGCAGACGTTGGTCCATAAGTAGCTGATGACGTATGGCCAAGCACCAGTACTGCTGAGGATCCCACGGATGTTGGCCCGGAAGTAGCTGATGACGAGCTGCCGAGAATCTGGCCAGATGATTGGATACCCATAATCGACCTCCCTGGAGACCCACTCAGAACAAGAGAGCGAATAAGAGAAGACAGAGAGTGGAATAGAAAGGTCGAGCAAGGCACAGGCGAAGACCCTCAGATCATTGAGATTCACATCAAGTCTGAGGACGAAGAAGAAGGTCAGACAGGGACAGATCAGGTGATTGACACACCTCCACTGACTCCTGAAATCGAAAAGGGACAGACTAGACATAGTGTAATAGTTTGAGCAGAAGAAAATAAAGGGATCGAAGTGCTCGAGCAGGATCAGGCAGAACTAGGAGAACGTGTTCAGGACATAGAAACAGAGACATTTGAAAGCCAAACACAAATTATACCTGAACAAGGCCAGCTTAGTAACCAGGCAGAAGAAATAGATACAAGACCTGGGACTAGTCAGACAGAAAGGGAAAAGGCAGAAACTGAAGTGCCACAAACAAGTGAAAATAAAAGGACATTAAAGGAAAGCCAAATCTCAGTGCCAGCTAAAAGACTGAAGAAAAAGAAGCACATTGAGCCAAGGTATATTAAGAGACTAAAATTAAGAATAAAAACAGTCCAAGAGAAACTTGCAGATATCAGAAGAAGTCCCCGAATTGCAGAAATACCTGAGGATAGCTCCAAGAGAAGGAGTGAGCGAATAAAAAGACAAAACGAAAAATACCAGGATCCGGAGTGGACCTACTTAATCTTGGAAAACTTTGAGGATCTTGATATCACTGACGAAAGCGACGGGGAACAGGTTGCTGAGTACTCTACAGAAGAAGAAGACGAGCTCACCTGAAGTTGCACAGAGTAAGATACCTGTGTAAACTTACAAAGAGGGGTTGGAAAACTTCTTCTGAGCCAAAAATGTCTGAGTCAAGAACGAATGGAAGGCCTAGTCGCAGTTGTTGCAAAACATGCTGCAAAGTATGTATATGTAGTATAGTTATAGTTATATTAGTTTGGATAGGACTAACAGTTTTCATTCCATTTATGGTTAGTAAAAATACTAAAATTGATCCTACACAGATTACTGACACTGCAGAACTGACAACACGAAGTGTAGAAAGACGCGAGGAAGCACTCAGACAAACAAAACAAGACTTAGAAGCATCAGGTGAGGAAGGACTACATTACCACGGAGTTAAGAACCAGACACACTCAAATGTTTTCGCAAACTTGTTAGTACACTATGTAGAGACTATGGAGATAGAGGACTGCTATGTCTGCATGAAGCTACCTACTTCTGTAGCTGAAGGCGTGACTTACCATCACCTGCCCCTGACATATGGAATTTCCTGTAGCATTTTAGCAAGCTTGTTTTACAATAGAGGACCGTTACAGTACTATTACTCTAACAATGATGTGATCTTTTCTGAACTTCCCATACGTGGAAACCTGAATCCTGTACATACCAAAAGTGACGTTACACGTTATATGGGAGAATACTTTCTGACTATAGGTACTATAGACTTAAATGAAGCACACAGAGACAACTTGACCTGTTCATTGCATGAACAAGAGAAAATATTTTTAAACATGGCAGAGAAGAGAAGGGAGAGTTTCCAAAGAAAGGCAAATGACAATAGACAGAAAACACCTAAATGGGCTGAGAACATGGAAAGCACCTCAACTGGCGAGGCAGGGCCTGCTTTGTTGCTGGATTTTGAAAAAAAAAGGGAAACTCTGTCTTCACCGCGAGAAGACAAGTTATTATAATAACATTTTCATTGGTTCCAGTCAATGTGAGCACAATTACAAGGTAATTGGAGGTTGGGGATTCAAAAATGGGTCAGAGCCTGTGTTTCCTGGAATTTATTATATATGTGGAGACAAGGCTTATTTCAAATTGCCGGATCACTGGTATGGAAGCTGCTACTTTGGCATTGTCTTCCCGAAAATATACCATGTGAATGAAATTGCTGGAAGCAATGAAAACACTAATGGCTTAGTGCGTAGTAAAAGAGAAAGCGTAGGTGAAATAATGGGTAGTATTTTTAGTGCACTGATACCTGGAGTGGGAGTGGTTCTGAACACTCACAGAATTTGCAAATTGTCCACAATAGTGGATGTGTTGTCTACTGACACAGCTCATGGATTTCTGCTGGTTAATATCGAAATGGTTGCGATCAGATCAATGGTTTTGCAGAACAGACTTGCTCTTGACACCTTATTAGCAAAAGAGGGCGGAGTCTGCCGGATGTTGAAGGCGCAACATTGTTGCACTTACATTCCGGATAAAAGTGTGCAGCTAAAAAGATATGTGAAAAACATTACTAATTTGGAAAGGGAACTCAAACCACTCGAGGTTGACAGTGCCTGGAAGAGACTCGTTGATGGTCTCTCAAATGTAGGTCATTGGTTTGCTAACTTAGGTAGAAGCTTATTGTTCAAGGTACTGATGCCAATAGGAATTATAGGTCTTATCCTATTTCTTATCTTCGTCTGTTGCAAATGCCGAAAACATACTAAGAAGTATCAGGTGAATGCAAGAGGAGTGAAACGGAATGCAGATGAGCTTGAATTGGAGGAAATAAATAATCAGATTTACAAAAGGGTGAAAAATTCTCACCCGTCCAAAAATGAGAAAGAAAAACTGAATCGCCTGTTGGAGGAAATAGAGTTGTACAAAGTGTGAAAGAAAGTTGGCATCTGGTTCCGATATTTTGTGATGATAGTAAATATCATCAAATAGGGGATTGATAGAGCAAGATTTTGAATCGCGACTTGCTCGATTCATGAACCTCGAATCTGTTGTAACTACATAACAAATGTACGTTTTACTAATCTCTTTATTTTTGGATATACATGTATGGTAGCAAAGCTTGCCTATGTGTTTTACTAATACAAATAACCCTTGTCCATAATATGGCCGCTGCTTGCATTTCTGTTTCTGCGCATGCGTGGGTCATAGTCACATGATATGACGCAGTCAAAGTTTGAGAGGGAAAGGGTGCGCATGCGTAATAGCAATAAGATGGCTGTGCTTTTGATAACGTGGTGAAGCCTTGTGCTGCTGCTCCTGTGACCTTGTTCGTTGCACTCACACATTAATGCATAGTATATTTTTATAATGATGAAACTAAAGTACGAAATTATGACATGTAATACGTTCATTTATTTCTATGTGCTAATTTGTTTTCGCTTACTTTTCATGTATCACGGGAAATGGGGGTCCAAATGGGTTGCGAGCCATCTTGAAGGTCCCTTCCGCGCATGCTCAGGATGCGAGGCAAAAACAAACTTGGACAGTGGAACTCAGCCAGCTGGCAGTCGCCGTCAGGAGGCTCATGCGAACGCCACCTCTGACCCAGCAAGATGGAGTTACTGTCCTCAAAATGATACAAAGACATTTTCTCTATTGTGTGCTATGCGGCTTTCTCATGGGAACCCCAATCTTGCTAGGCGGTACCCAGTAATGCAGATTAGGCCTTAGAATAGTCTGTTCTCATTGGTGTGTTACCCAAATCCTACCTTAGGACCAATCGAAATTGGGGATTCTGACACTTTGCAACATTTGGGGGGGGTGGTACCCTGTCCCAAAACAGTATATCTAGCCTAGGTTCACCTAGGGAAATTGTCCGACTTGTCTGAATAGCTGACCTGTCACTGACCCAACGCACTCAATAGGTGACTGAAGATACAGAGCGCTGCGGAGTACTCTGTCCGAATTTGACCATAGACTAAGGTTTTACTAAACCTTAAAAGTGCTGGCGGAGCACTTTGCTGGGAGTTCGCTGACCCAATCGGGGTTCTGATCGATAGCTGCAGAGAGGGTGGAGCGCAGGCGTTGCTTCCGAACTGCGGGTGCTGGTCGTATCCTGGTGGTCCTGTCCTGATCCTAATCTGGGTTTCCTGTCCTGTCCTGGGTGTCCATTCTGCACCTGCTGTCCATTGAGGGGTATCCTTCCTTGAGGGTTTCCTGTCCTTAACTGACCCGTGGCCAGGGTTGGTTTTCACACCAGTCTAGGTAAATATCGCTCTGAATCTCTTGAAACTGCACCTTTCTATTTTTCTGTCTTTGCTTCAATAAAGACATACCTTTGCATATGATAAGTTTTCCATGCTTTCCGCAACCCATCGCATCTCATAAAAGTTACTTGCATTTTCATAGCGTGTTCCTATGTTACCCTACCTTTTAGAAATACATTTTTCCGTTTTGAAATTTGCAACCTCCTGTTATGGTCTTTGATTTTCTCTCATAAGTTTTACTAAAGAAAACTCTGAATTATAGTCCAATAATCCTCTTAGTTTGTTTCCGTTGCATTAGCATTTTAAACATAAATGATTGCCCTTATAGTTCTTCTATGCAGCTATGTACTCTTTACAAATTTGATTTTAGATTGTCTCCTTGTAGTGGAGTGTATGTTCTAAAGAGTTTAAATTTGAGATAAATCTTTAAAAAACTTTCAGTTGTCCGTGGTCATTTCATGAAATAAATCACAGGTTCACGTGTTGGGTTTGATTACTGCTGCCTTTCCTTTTGCAACTAGCTCCCTGATCCATTGTGGTCATAGGTACCCGTAACAGTGGATGGTAAGTCGGGTACACTAGAAAATAGAAAAGGAATTCACAATTATTGGTAGTAGATTGTGACGTCATCCGATCAATGTACATGGGGATTTGAAATATATGGGCCCGAAGCCGGAAGGGGCGAAATTATTGGTCGGGTGACCCGCGATCTCTTGCACCTGTACCCCATAGAGTTCCCAGGACCGCACTCCGGATTAACTTACCTCCAGAAGCCGCCCCCTACGTCTCTGGGGTCCCTGCACCTAGGCAGAGTAAATTTGAAACTCACCAAGACTTGTTACACAAAATCATTTCCTGGCTACAACAAAACAGACCATTGCCATCTGTTTTAGATGGTGGAATCCTGAGTGTCAGGAGGGTGGGGTGGCTAGGCACGTCGCCCAAAGACATCCCGGGCGACTTGATTTTAATTAAATTCAAGAGTGTGAACATTGTCCCCTATTTGCGATCTTCTCTGCCCAAAGAGGGAGATGGCCCCATTTGCATCTGGGACCTGTATGATTTCTATCCTGGCCCCCGACTCAATCTGCCCAAAATGCAAATGACATTGAACCACAATTCTTGGTGAAAGGGGTTTTTAAGAATTTTGTGCCACTAACCATTTACCCTTTTTTATTTTGCACGTACATTGTCAAATTGATTTTAGTTGTTTTTAATAGTTGGATCCTTCTTATTTTGTATATGATCTGCTGAGTTATTTATACATGTATGTATTTTCACTTGCTGCTTTTATGGTTTTAAACAAAAGAAACCGAATAAAGCTTATTTTGATTTGATTTGATATTGCAGAAAATCTGGGTCTTGAATTTTTTACGCTAAGCCATTTACATTCCACGAGCAGAGGCGTATCGCAGGTTCTTTTTGTCTGCGGTTGCTATGGTCTTTGTGATTATTATGTCATTGGGTTGCTGTCACAAAGGTTATGGTTCTTGTGCATAGGTCAGCGAACCAGGAGTTACGTCCGCATGACGATTCAGCCCTTAAAAGGTCCATGTTGTGTGGTTTGGTTAAAAGCCCTTCTCGGCTCTGAGTGGCAGAGAGCCACTCTTAATGCTGAGGTGAAGGGTCTTGAGCGTTCTTTGGTGCCTGGCCTTGGACTCAGGTTTAGTAGCGGTGCTGGATAAGCTCGAGGTTGGTAGGGGCTAATTTGGATAACCCAGTCTTTAAAGGTGAGATAATGCTTTAATACTCTTTGCGCTGTTGCATCTGATTTCCATAGTGCCCTTGTTATCTCTGGCTTCGCTGGGTTATCTGACGTGAGAAACTCTATGGCTAGGAAATCTGTAGTGTTCAAGTCTGCTAGGGTGGGTATGGCCCGAAGTAATTTTAAAACGTTGCCTCGATTCAGCACATCCTGGTGTCCTTTTGTGATATACTCTGGTTTAGTTTGAGCAGAGTATCTCGGGGTCAGTATCGAGTCGTTTGGGGAGTAGGCCGTGCTTTCGGGTGGCCCAGACAATTTAGCAGCGGGATTTTGTTGGGTAACTGCTGAGGCACATTCTGGTCTTGTTGCACAAATGCACGAAAGGCATTGGAATCTTTTTCCATATTTATTGTTAAAGTTGAGATTCCTGATCGGTTCTGTTCTTGCCAAGGAAGAAAATCCTGAGATGGTTGGTCCAGGGCTATCCCCCGCTTGGTTCCCCTCTGCAGGGGATACCACTGTCTGAGTTGTGCAGGTCATTCTCTTTGCCTATTCAACGTTTCCAGCTTGGGAGCCAATGTGAGTTTGCCCTGTTTCCTGACGGGTGTGCTCCTGGTTGGTATCATTTATTAGGGCCGTGATTTTGTGCTGGTTGACTAGCCCAACATGGCTGTTTAGGTTAGAACTGGTGGTTTGTAGAAGGGGATCCAGGCCAGTACTGTCGATGGCTATGTCTCTTTCCAGCCCTGGAGCTGTCTCAGCTTGCTTCGATGACCCTTCCTCTCTCCCCACTAGAGGTCCTCCAGGGTTGTAGGATGCTGCTGTGTCTTGGTGGTTAGTTGTGTGAGCTGGTTTTTCTTGCATATCGCCCTCTTTTAAAGCTATAATTGGATTTGAGCTCTCTTTACTGAAAATTGAATAAGTCGCTGCTTGTTTGAAAGGAAGAGATTTCTGATTACGACCTTTTCTTTTCAGCTGGCGACGTTGTTTTGCATTCATTTCACTGCTGGAGTGTTCGATGCTATCCTTGGAGGGTCCACGGTATTGCCCATGTTGCGCACGCTTTGATGTATGTCGGTTTTAATAGTCTCAGAGAACTGCTTTGAGCTGTTGTCTGCTGTCGGAAGTACGGCGAGGTCGTTAGAGGGACTGCTAACACTAGAGGCGCTGTTTGTTTTTTTTTTAGCTCGTTGAGCACGGTGGAAAGCATTGACGGAAGGGTTGCCAGCTTATCCACAATCTGGCTACCCCCACAATGGAGGTATTTCTCTGTTTGTGCCCTTCTGATCAGTGAGTTCAGTTCCCCCAGCTTTCCATCGATCCCTGATGTAAACACGGCCAGAGTGTTTAGTAGTGAAAGCTGTATGTCCATCTTATCCGATTGATATTGTACCGCCTCCACCGACAGTTGCATGTTTTTTAAGAGGGAAGCCCAGGTGCTTCCATCTTGCAGGTTTGGGTCCCCCCGTTCCTTTGAGCCCACTTCCCTCTTTCGCCACAAGGACTGAGTATCAGGTGAGAGCTGGTGCTGGGGATTCATTTTTACCGTGAGAGGACCCAGCTGTTGGTCTGGGGAGTATGCTTCCTGTGTTCCTAAGTAGGATAAAGCAGCCCTACCTTCCTTCTGCTTTGGAGATTTTAAATTGGCTGACGGGGGTGTCGACTTATGGCTCGCATGGCTGGTGGAGCTGAGGTCACACCTAGGAGTATCAGTCATTTCACTGTTGGATATATTTGGATCCTGGGAACCGGTGGCTAAAACTTCAGGGACATGAAGAAAGTTCTGTTCAGACAGCTTATTTTCTGGGCTGACAAACTGAAACGAACTGCTTTCTCCAATTGGTCTGTTGTTCTTTTTCCTTTGCCAATGAGTGGCCTCCCTTTTTTGGGGACTTTAGTTCCTGTGCATACAAAAGGGTTCCTGTTGTTGTGATTGGAGTTATTGTCCTTATTGAGCTAGTTGTTGTTATTGATTTCTTTGCTTCTGCTTGTGGAGATTTCTGAGTTTCCTGAGGTCCTGGTGACCCTGTTGATGCAGCAAGGTGAAATTGAGTTAGTCCAGAGGAAATCAGATCTCCTGTGAGCTGCGTGTTCTGTGCCTTATGCTGCACAATAGGGCTGGCTAAAGGACTGGTTGTAGGGGATTCCGCTGTTATATTGTTCTAGGGTTTTCTCTGTGTTATCTTCTTTTGTAGACTTTTATTAGTACATTCCATTTTTAGGTCTCGACTATTCTATCCCGCAGGGATAAATAGACGAGAGTAATGTAGTTGAAACAAACTCTGACTAAGCAGATTCCAAGCGGATTCCTCCCAATGTATGTTGTCTACTGAAGTGTGACGCTTCGCCAGGCGTGCGCTTGGCCTCACACCCCATCCCCATTCGCTCGCTCCCCCGCCCCCCCCACCAGGCTCTTGAAGCGCGGCGCTAAGCAGGTCATAAATAGGCTTTACTTCCAGCTTTAGGTTCCTGGCAGAATCATCCGCCTCGCACACCAGCAGAGCTCCTTCCCTCCCACTCGCTCGCTCGCTCCCCCGCCCCATCCAACTTTTCATTTCGCTGCCGATTTTCACCAGCAGAGCTCCTTCCCTCCCACTCGCTCGCTCCCCCACCCCCCACCCCATCCGACTTGTTTTCATTTTGCAGCCGATTTTCGTTTTGCGTCCGCTAATGCTACCGCTAATGCTGCCGCTAATGATTGTTTTTAATATTATTTTAGTTTGTGGCCCGGCCGCATGTCACTCTCCTTCCCTCTCACCTCTCCCCTTTCTCGCATGACGGGTAGTATGCATGCACTTCGGCATTTGCCTGACACACACGGGAGGAGAAAGAGGCTTTTGAATTTTCTGACACGGTGAGAATTACGAGGTTTACCGTGCATGCGTTTGCTGCGATAACAGGGCACTGAGTCTCTCTGTAGTTGGTAGCACTTTGAGAGAGGATGGGTGGTGCAACTACAGGAAACAACTTCGCAAGTGAGCACACAGACCAATGTGACTGACCTGAACAGCCAAGTTGGCCTCGAGTACCCCAGAGGCAGCTGCTGCCTCTCACCGACTCTCCGTGCTGCCTCTCACCCAGCCATCCTCCGTGTTGCCTCTTGCTCAATATGTTGCCTCTCGCTCAATGTGTTGCCTATTGCCCACCCACCCACTCTGTGTTGCCTCTCGCCCACACACCCTCTGTGTTGCCTACCAGCCACCCACCCTCTGTGTTGCCTACCACCCACCCACCCTCCGTGTTGCCTGCCGAACCCCCAACCACCGTCTGTTGCCCGCCCACCCATTCTCCGTGTTACCTCCCACCCTTAGTATTGCCGACTGTCCACCCGCCCTCCGTGGGCCTCACCGCTGGCCCACTGTTAGACCTGTCAGCCCTAGGGTGGTCTTTCCCTATTTTTTTTGCCCTTGCCTCATTTTTCCCACCTTCTTTTTGTTGGCGTTAGGTCTCCGGGCACCTTCCCATTGCTAAGCAATACTAAGGTGCAGGTGCTCTCTTCCCCCAACATGGCTGCCTCTGACCCCTGCTACCGCAGCGTGGTCTTGTTAGGTGCACTTTAGTAGCCAAGAGCTGGCTGGAACCCCTAAACATTGTAGCAATACCAGCCTGCCTGCCTGCCTGCCCATAGCTAGAGTGAGGAAGCTCCTGTAACCTTCCAGAATAGGGGAGTGGTCACCAACTGCCAACTGCCACTATAAAAGAAAAGGGAGGGAAACTTTCCAGTCAGTTGGGGCATCACTGACTTGGGGGACCCTACACAGGAGACTTAGGCGGTAGGGCCTAGTCAGGAACCTATACCACTGGGGGTGAAAGGGTTTAGGCGCTGCCCACCAAGCTGTGTGAGAAACACTGAACTAGCCCACTGATCTGGCCCGGCGGGAGGGGAACCCAGGGACCATCTGAAGTGACCTGCTGAGGAAAGCCTTCAACTCAGAACCCCCCCTCCTCAAGAAACCTAGAATCTGCTCTAAAAGGGTGCAAGAACCAACAAGCGCAGAGAAGACACCCTTTCTGTGCCCCCCAAGGACTCCTGGGGATCAACCAGGTATTGGGCCTTGACATATCGGGGCCCGTGCCTCGACCTGAGCCCCCCAGTGTTGTCCTGCTTTGCCTGCACTTTCCTGATGGCCACGTAGGGCTATGCCCACGAAGCGCTACTGTAGAGACTGCTAAATCGCCTGCCTACCCAGCGCTCCCCTACTGTGCCCTTGAGAGCGCTGTGACCTGACTGACATTACGCTGTGTACCTCTAAGCGCTACCTCAGAACTGCGAAGTCTCCAAGTGCTGTCCAATAGCCCCCAAGGCACCCTCAACGTCGAGCGCCTCCCTGACTGACATTGCGCTGTGTCCTAGAAGCGCTACTGTCCCTCAGGCGCTGTGCTGCCCTGTGCCCCGATGCCGTGTCTCCTGAGCACTGCGTTGCCTGAGGCGCTACAAACGCCGACCGGCCCCGTAGTGCGCTAGGCCTGAAGCGCTATCTGGCGAGAGCACTCACTGCCGCAGCCCGGCTCCCTTTGTGCTGTGTGGGCCCAAAGGAGTACGGCCGCCTCATCCTGCTGCGGCCTCTGGTACTGTCCTGGCGGCCCTCGGAGCAAGGAGAGGGCTGCCGCATCGTGAAGTAGGCCTCACTAGGCCCAGTGGGGTGCCCGCACTCGCATCACGTGACGAGGGCGCCCGGCCGCGTCACAGGCCGCGCCCCCACCCTTGCTAGCTGTGATTGGCCATCCCGGCCATACCTCTCTAGCCGGCCGCGCTGCAAATTGCAGCCGGCGCGTTCACTTTGCTCCCTCTCACCTCAGTGGTCCTGGAGCCGGGGAAGCGTCTGGAGGCCCGGGACTTTTGCCGAACACCGCATCGGAGGGCTCGGACAAGAGCACAACCCTACCCCTTCGCTGGAAGCCTACGCAAGGGCCCCGAGCGGGCCGAAGATCCAAAGGTAACCCCAGGGGGAGGAGGGCGGCAGCCGGAGTGAACGCGGGGCCTCCTAGGAGACAGAAGGAGGCCCCGAGATTGCCCCTTCCCCCGGGAGAACTAGGATTGGGCCCCGCTGGCCCCGATTGTGGTCACGAACTCCTCTTAACTGGGCTAGGTTAGGAATTAGGCCCTATTGAATGGTCACAGAGACCCCCTTCTAATCAGGAAGGCCATGAGAGAGATGTAGATTGTTACAGTGACCACAGGGAAATGTTTTATATGCCTGATGCCTATCTAATGGACTGATTTATTTTACCTAATGAAATAGTTATGAGTTCCTGCTGAAATGCTGGACCTCACCTACTGAAAGGGTTATTTCTAGTTCATGAATTGCTTTATTCCAGCCTTGTGAAATGTGCTACATCTGCTGTTGAACTGCTTATCTTTGCAGCTAGGAAATGTTTTACCCTCAGTTAATGACTTGCTGATTCCTGCAGCGAAGGAATGTTTACTGCTAAGTAATGCAATGCTATTCGAATGTCTCTATTAGGAATTCCTTGCAGGTGCTAACCAGGAGCAAGGCTGAAGCCAGGCCTACCGTTATTTACTATTTAATATTTATTTATCTATGTATTTATGGCTACGTAATGAAAGATATGCGTTTTAAGGAAAGGTAATGAGTTCTTACTACTGTGATTTTTGACTGCCCTGATCTTGATCTTAGCTAAAACTTATTTATTTGTATCAGACCTACAGGTGTGGTCTCTGTCATTGCGTGCATTTGTTGTCTCAGTGGATGCGTGTGCTGTGTAGTCTCTTAACACCTAAGCTTTCGGGTGCCTACCTGCTCGTGCCAGGCTACCCCCCGGGGAACTAGTGACCCCAGGTCCTACACCCACCCATCCTACATGTTGCCTAACCCTCTGTGTTGCCTAACCACCTCTGTGTTGCCTAACACCCTCTGTTGCCTAACCCCCTCTGTTGCCTAACCCCTTCTGTTGCCTAACCCCTTCTGTTGCCTAACCCCCTCTGTTGCCTAACCCACTCTGTTGCCTAACCCCCTCTGTTGCCTAACCCCTGACTTGTTTTCATTTCGCGGCCGATTTTTGGTTCGCGGCCGCTAAGGCTGCCACTAATGCTTGTTTTTTAAAATCATGTTAAATTATTTTAGTTCGTGGCCCGGCCACGCGTCACTACCCTTCCCTCTCACCTCTCCCCTTTCTCGCATGACAGGTAGTCTGCATGCACTTCGGCATTTGCGTGACACACACTGGAGGAGAAAGAGGCTTTTGAATTTTCTGACACGGTGAGAATTACGAGGTTTACCGTGCATGAAACAACATTGCTGTTGCTCGTGTTACACCGCTTTCTCATAAGATTAGGCTCATGTTGTACCTCACGTACATTTTTTAGAATACGGACTACTTATCTTTGGAAGGGGATCGGCATGCGCCATAGGCTGAGTTTCAGACATCGTACAGACACGGCGAGAATCAAGGCGTTTACTATCACACGTAGAACTGCATTGGGACAGACATGCATATTTAGGAGCAGACGCATATTACTGTCAGATAGGTAAGATATCTTTCGGCATGACCGTCAACTCGCACATTGTTTTAGCAAGGCATTAAAGTCCTTTTCCTATCACCTCTCCCCTTTCTCGCATGACAGGTAGCCTGCATGCACTTCGGCATTTGCGTGACACACACGGGAGGAGAAAGAGGCTTTTGAGTTTTCTGACACGGTGAGAATTACGAGGTTTACCGTGCATGAAACAACATTGCTGTTGCTCGTGTTACACCGCTTTCTCATAAGATTAGGCTCATGTTGTACCTCACTTACAATTTTTAGAATACGGACTAATTATCTTTGGAAGGGGATCGGCATGCGCCATAGGCTGAGTTTCAGACATCGTACAGACACGGTGAGAATCATGGCGTTTACTATCGATGATTCATTATTGCAGTTGGCTTTGCCTCTCGGCGTTTTCAATAACATTGGATTTATGTTGTATCTAATTTGCGTTTCCAGGACACGTAGTACTGCATTGGGACAGACATGCATATTTAGGAGCAGACGCATATTACTGTCAGATGGGTAAGATATCTTTTGGCATTACCGTCAACTCGCACATTGTTTTAGCACGGCATTAAAGTCCTTTTTAGGTCTCGTTTTAGCCAATGCGCATGCGTTGGCTGCGATAACAGGGCACTGAGTCTCTCTGTAGTTGGTAGCACTCTGAGAGGGGATATTTACAAAAGTGTAAGCTATTGTGATTATAAATTACAATAACTTTTATTTAAGTATTAATTATTTAAAAAAATAAAAGCCATTGTTATTTGTAATAGCAAGACATGTGAGTCACGTAAATACAACACGTATTGTATTACAAATTCTATAGGTGTCACATTTGCGAAAGTTATAACTATTGGCATTGTAAATGACAAAGCTATTAATTTAGCTATTTTCAAAACCAACACATACAGAAAAAAAATAGTCATTTACAATACCAATAGCTCAAACTTTCCTAATGCGAGACCTATTGCATTGCAAATGCTTGTTGTTGGTGTGGTTAAGCCTGTGGTTGAAGATGTTGTTGAGGAAATTGTGGAAATCTCCGCGTTTTTTATCGTGGCTTGACTGTGAACTTGTGCTGTAAGTTACTGTTTACGCTGGGTTTGAAGAGTTGACTGGATTGTCTGCCCTAGATATGGTGCCAATACTGGTGCTTGGTCTGGTAGCAGGGGGGACTGAAGACCTTTCACAATGGCGTTGCTAGAGTACAAGGCGGCCCCAATGTCTTTTATAAAATTGAATTTTGTGAAGATTTTTGGTTGAACTAGAAGTGCTTTAAATTTCTCTCTCGATGACCCCCCTGCAATTGGGTCGCCGTCTGTCAGAATTAAAGCCAGATGCTCGCTGTTCTGGAGATTGGAGGAGCATGCCCTGCCCTTTCTTCTCCGCCCTGTGGTCTTAGGGCAGCCAGTCTCCCGTACTCGGCCTGACCTCATAACATTCATCGGTTGGTAGGGCGGGGAGTGCAGTGGTTGCAGACCGTAGCGCTGAACTGGTGGGGTTGGTAAACGCTGAGCCAAGCTCCTGGCGCTGTTCTACTGTTGTGCTACCCCCTCTGCTATAACTACTGTTTGCTCGGACGATTTTAGCCCCAATGTTTACTCCTTGTGTCCTCTGCACAGAGGCCTTCCCAGCCAAACCATCGACAGCAGCCTGGGCTTGGCTGTCATGGCCCTTGTGCAGGCAAGTTGCCAATATGACTCTGTACCCCCCAGGGACTCCCCCGGGACTCGCAACAGTGCTATCCCCGGGACCAGGCGAAAAGCACGGTTCCTGCTGCTGTTAGCTTTAACTAGGCTTTATCTAGGCTTTGCGCTTCTGCGCGGTTACCCCCTACTGGGAGGGTGGGGGGGGCTGCTGGGAGTTTAGTCTAGCCCAGTGCCCAATGCTGGTGCTGCAGTACCTGGAGAATGCTGGGCTCCTCTTACTTGCAGTGTCTTCCTCGTTTCACTGCCGAGAATCGTGCCTCCCACTTCAGCTCCTCCTTGTTGTGGCTCCGCAGCTGTGCCTGATGCCGCTGGTCTCCTCACCCGCACTCACGCACTCTCACACTCCGCCGGCCATTGGCGGGTGCAAAGCAGTCCGGTGCGGCGCGGGGGGTCATGCTGCCCACTAGTGCCTGTGCCGGCGTGCCGGTGGAGTGAGGCTCGCAGCTCCCTCTGCTTTGGAGTACCCCTTACAGCTTGGGGACACAACTCGCGGCTGTTGGGGAACCGATGTGGGACCCCAGCAGCAGTGGAATCGGCGTGTGAGCAGCTGGGGCGGTTTGGACGCTCCAAGCGTTTTCGGAGCGAAGCAGAGCGATTCCTTCAGCGCCCCCGCTCCCACTCTGCTTCTGCTGTGGTTCGTCCGGTATGTACAAAAAGCTGGACTGGAATCTCAGTGCACTCGGCATAAACAGCAATACGCGTTTTTTCCAAAGGCAAGTCATTGCAAGTGCTGAGTTTGGATAGGAGTATTTTCACATAAGCACTACAAGCACTCATCAGACTCTGGAAGGTTACAAATGTGGAGTTTATAAGGTCTGCTACAATTTTCCAAGTCAAGAAGTTGTTTAAAACAAGAAGAGATAATTGATTAATTCTAATCAGATTATTTTTTAGCTTACTTTCATTGTCAGAGACTATCAAGGAGAAGGCAGCAATATTCCTTTGAATATGTTTAATATCTAGACTAATGACATCTACAAAGCTGCAAACTGCCTGGATTTCTTCTAGAATTGTATTTAGGGAGGGTTCTTCTGTGTCAACTAACTTATATTTAAGTGCTAGATTTTTTTTGCAGAATTTTATATAGCGCAAACTTGACCCGCAACCAAATCAGGTATCAGAGCGCTTTACATAGCACCAGTTACGTTACAGAAGGACACACATTCATTTTTTTTGTCAGGCACGAGGTCGAACGCCCTAGCCGTTAGGCCAACTCCTCTCCCCTAAGATAGATGCAAAGGTATTTGTTTTCCGTTATTGGAGTTATTATCTAGAGATTTAGATTCTTGAGACAATGTATTAAGGTGTAACCTCAATGAATCGCCATCATAATCAATAAAAGATAATTGTACCTGAAATGTAATAAAGTCATATGTACTGAGGGTAAAAGTAGCAAGGAAATATGAAAAAACATCCTTATTTTGATAGACCATTGCGCTTCCATTGAAAAAAATGAAACCAGCCTAGTCAAAGTCATTCCGTGTTCTTGCAAGGGTGCAGCGTCCTTGACAGGAGTTTGAAATTAAAAGGTGTGGCATTTTTGGTGCAGATAAAGCACCATACACATTGCAAAGGAAGAGCCAGAAATGCTCTCATCTTAAGTAAGCCACAAACCTCCAGTCGAGCTGAGCAAAAGAATGGCATAAGCCGTCATCTCATAAATGGAAGAGCTTGTCATCCAGCCGGTGAGTTCCAGCTCACAGTGCTGTGTCCATCCTGGCCATGTGTACGCTCTGACTCCCTAAAAATAAGCTTCATTCCCTTTCCCCCAATTCCCGACAGGTTTCGTACAGTGCAGTATGTTGAATATATGAAGTACACACTGCTTCTCCCAGACTATCAGGAATAAAAACAATGGTTTTATGTCTCCAAAAGCATTCTTGTGCACTCGTGTGCACTACAGATTGAGTGTTATGAAAGTCAAAATTGTTGTTTGAAAACGAACAAATGAATAAAAATGAAATCCTTTTAGCAGAATTGCCTAATAAGGCAAAAAGGAAAGATAACAATATCTATACTAAAGTGTAATCTGTTTACAAAGCAGAAACAAATGTTTATTCTGGATTGTTGTTTACAGATAGGACAAATATTATTGACAGCAAGTGAAATCAAACATGTTAAAAAAATTACAAGAATACACACAATATTTTTGATTAGAAAAGAAATAGTGAGACACAATGAGGATGACAAGATGAATTAATGTCACATGGATATTATAACCAAAAAACAGATTATTAATTGAAGTTTATCTGGAATTTAAAGTTTACATAATTCATTAAGGCAGCCACCGTTTGCAGGTGGATGGAATGGAAAAGATGCTCCATGCTCAACAATGTTACAGTGATACTGAGCAATAGGAGCAAAGAGATCTCTCTCCTAGCACAAATAAGGCATCTTCAGCAGCGGGAGGGTGGGATCAAGATGTTCTAATGTTTTTCCAAGGCCAAGAAGGGCAATAATGGAAAACGTAACTAATATTAGTGCGGTCCAGACGCTGTTACTTCATAAAACTTCTACTTTTGCGTGCTGAAAAGTGACAAACTGTTCCCATATTTACGGCACTGAAATGTCTTTCCTTGATGCGTTTGTATTTGCTAACAACAACTTATTAATTGATGACAGACTAAAACTCACCCCATATTTGATCCATGTGTATAGGTTTTCCTCTGTGCAAGTTTGCTTATACACAGGTAGATGCAAATCAATGGAAGCTCTACCCACATCCATTACAGGAGAATGTGATTTCCCCTTTTGTGTCTTCACTAATTGACCATTAGCTATAATAAATCATAGAATCTCTTCCCAAATCGACTACATGTATGGATTTACACATGGTGTGTTAAGAGAGTTTATGAATGACTGAAACACATGCTATATATTATACGTGGTTTTTCCATGTGAGCTCCCCGATGGCATTTAAGGTATGTTGACAAATTCACTACATATGTATGTTTTTTTCCCTGTGTGCATATGCTGCTGGACTATTAAGGCAAATGCTCTTTCTACCTTCACGGCATGTGTATGGATTTTCCGTGTTTGCTGATGGCTCTTTAGATGTGCTGATTTCATCAAATCTCTTACCACATTCACTGCAGGTGTATGTTTTTTTTTCCTGTGTGTGTTCGCTGGTGGCCCCGTAGGGTTCCTAACTGACGAAAGTTCTTCCCACATTCACTGCAAGAGTATGGTTTTTCTCCTGTGTGTGTTCGTAGGTGGCGTTTCAAGCAGGATGAAAAAGGAAACCTCTTTCCACATTCACTGCACGTGTATGGTTTTTCCTTGGTGTGTGTTCGCTGATGGAGCATTAGGTATGCTCTTTGAGCAAAGTTCTTCCCACATTCACTGCAAGAGTATGGTTTTTCTCCTGTGTGTGTTCGCTGATGGATTTTTAATTTTGAAAACTCAGTAAAGCTATTGTTACATTCGCTACAAGGATATGGTTTTTCCCCTGTGTGTGTTCGTAGGTGGCCTTTCAAGCTTGTTGCGAAAGGAAACCTCTTTCCACATTCACCGCACGTGTATGGTTTTTCCTGTGTGTGTGTTCTATGATGGAGCATTAGGGCTGATCTTCGAACAAAGCTCTTTCCACATTCACTGCATGTGAATGTTTTTTCCCCTGTGTGTGTTCGCTGGTGTTTCTTTAGTGCAGGTATCTCAGCAAAGCACATTCCACATTCACTGCAGGTATATGATTTTATTTTTCCTGTGTGTATTTGCTGGTGGACCTTTAAGTTTCCTGAAAGACGAAAGTTCTTTCCACATTCACTGCAAGAGTATGGTTTTTCTCCAGTGTGTTTTCGCTGATGGATTTTCAATTTTGATAACTCAGTGAAACTATTGTTACATTCACTACAAGGATATGGTTTTTCCCCTGTGTGTCTTCGTAGGTGGCATTTCAAGCTTGTTGCGAAAGGAAACCTCTTTCCACATTCACTGCATGTGTATGGTTTTTCCTTGGTGTGTGTTCTCTGATGGAGCATTAGGGTTGCTCTTTGAGTAAAGCTCCTTCCACATTCACTGCATGGGAATGGTTTTTCCCCTGTGTGTGTTCGCTGATGTTTCTTTAGATTAGGTATCTGAGTAAAGCCCTTTCCACATTCACTGCAAACATATGGTTTTTCCCCTGTGTGTGTGTTAGCCGGTGGCTCTTTAGATTTGTGGACTTACTAAAGCTCTTTCCACATTCACTGCAGTTGTAAGGTTTTTCCCCTGTATGTGTTCGAAAATGGTTCTTTAGTGATAATAAATGAGCAAAGTTTTTTCCACATTCATTACAGCAGTAAGGCTTTTCTCCTGTGTGTGTTCGCTGATGGCTCTTTAGTTTTCCTGAGAAAGCAAAGCTCTTTCCACACTCACTACAGGTGTATGGTTTTTCTCCTGTGTGTGATCGCATATGGCTCTTTAATGTTGATGAACAGGTATAGTTTTTTCCACATTCAATACACCTGTATGGCTTTTCTCCTGTGTGCGTTCGAAGATGGATGTTAAGATGGCCTGAGAGATTAAAGTTCTTTCCGCATACATTGCATGTATTTACTTTTTTTCTTGTATGTGTTTGATATTTGACCTCTAGGGCAGATTGCTCATTTAAACTCATCTTGCATAAAAAAGATGTTTTACTGAGTTGCTGCTGATGACAATATAAGGATGATGAGAGATTAAAACTCTTCTCACAATTACGGCACTTGTATGTTTTTCTTATGTTTTTGATGGCTGAACAATCACTTTGTCTATATCAGTTTTCATCAGTGCATGCTTGCTGATGCAACTTTAGTACTTAGGAGAAACCAAAGCTCTTCTTAACTTTGTAGTGTTTGTATGTTTTTTCTCTAAGGTTTAGTGGCAAAGGGTCAGTTATGTTGTGCCATAAATCCTATTAATGTGCCCCGACTGAATACTGTGCTTTCTGACTAACTGTATTTTAACATTCACTGAAAATCTGTAATATTTGCAATGTATATTTGACCCTATATAATAATAATGTTGAATGGTCACTGGAATGCTTGCCAGACTAATAACATATCTATCAGGACTTGTGTCTTCAATCTAAGTTACATTTTTTAAAGTCTGGGAGCAAAAAATAAAACTCACAGCTTATTTACTATAGTCTGCATCTTCAATTTCAGGAAATATTCATGAAACATATAAACAAAGAAAAAACCTCGTTACCAAGTCTTTACATTCTAGGATACTGTGCTAAAATGTATATAGCGAAAGCATTCTTTCGTTGATCCTTCAGATGGCTGCTTCACGACTCATTTTGTACACCTATAGTCTTTTTCTATAGATTGTAGGGTTATCAAAAATCTGAGTTTAGAATTTTTTAACACCACAGTATGTATGTTTCCATGTTACAAAGTGGAGCACTGTCGTATCTATCGAATACTTATCTCAGATGAAGAACGGTATCTGGAATCTTTCCATACCGGATGTATTGTACCAGTGCATTGTTGTGCTGTTATTTTACAATATTCTTTTGAGTCCAGCAGCATGAGTGTCCTCAGCCTCTTGAAGCCACCAGATTGCACTTGATGTTTCATGCAGGATTTGTCTCTTCATATACGAGATTCCTACTGTGCTTCCTGTCTATAATTACTGTTTGCCGTTATTTCGTGCTCTTCTTGAATATTGGACGTGTTTCGAGTATTAAAGTATTTTCTTCATTATTCTTCATCTTATGTATTCATGGATCCGCTCTCTGTGGATGCAAAAATATTTGTAATCCCTGAATGTATAAGCAATACATAGAACACTATGAGGGAGAATTCATAAGTACTTATTTTCTAATATCTTGTACACTTTAGGCCTGATTTAGATGTTGGTGGATGGTGTTAGTACCTGCACCATGGCGTCTCCTGCCATGGGGAGGGTAATCCAACCTCCAAATTTTGAGATGTCTGGCGGCCCAGCAGACAGGCACCACCATCATGGGAGTTCCTGTAAATTCATTGTAAGTGTCCCTTCTGGCACCATCAGCATCACACACTTTCAATTTTATTTTTCAAAAACAAAAGCCCAAAGCAGGATTTGTTTTTTAAAAATAAAATAAAAAAGACCAATGACCCCCTCATTATGAAAGGGTTCTCCCAAGGCAGAGGAGTATGCAGGAAAAGGAAACTCCGAAGTCCGCTGCCCAGATACTGAAGATTCACCTGCCTATAAATTAGGTGGAAGGCCTTCCAGATTGGCAGCAAGGAGTACCCTTTCCGCCAACATCTTAAATCAGGCCCTATGTACTTAATGAAAGGTAAAAAAATGAACGTTTGTATTAGTATCGGCCCCTGGTAATTATTCTAGGCAGCAATTCAGTGCAATGCTTTTAGCCCACTATGTCACTAAACACTAAAATATTAGTATTTAAATCTGCCTTGATCCTGCTCCAAAAGTAACAGTCCGGTATGAACTAGAGCCCATGTTCCTCTGAATAGGAACAAAAACAACTACATAATAGTTTTGACCTTCTTGGGCCAGGCCGGTAACTTACAGCTTAAGCCCTACAGTAAAACAATTATTGAATACATTTCCACTTAATCATATCTTAGGAAAGATTAAAATTACAATGAAAAAAGAAACCACAACATGGTTATTTGAAAAATAGAAATAATCGAATCGTTCCCAAAACAGAGACTGTAGAGATAATTAGGCAGCATTTCAATGATAATAGTGTCTGTAGGTTCACTGAAGAGAGTGGCCAGGCAGTGCCTTTATCCTCCCACTGCTCTGTTCTAGGGACTCCACATTTAAGGGAAGATAGCATGACCTGGTGGACAGTTTGGATGCACATAGACTGGCTGTGTGTTTGAAAATTGTGAATGTATTAACTTCAAATTGGCACACTAATAATTTGGTATTCAGGAAGGGGTAGTTCTTTGTGTTTGCATTAGAAATGTCAGCTAGGTCGGCATGCTCAAAGTTCGGTCACAATACTTCAGTCTTGAACAAACTTGGTCACAATACTCCAGTCTTGAATAAACTCGGTAACAATACTCCAGTCTTGAACAAACTCGGTCACAATACACCAGCCTTGAACAAACTTGGTCACAATACTGCAGTCTTGAATAAACTCGGTAACAATACTCCAGTCTTGAACAAACTTGGTCACAATACTTCAGTCTTGAATAAACTCGGCCACAATACTCCAGTCTTGAATGAACTGCAGACAATCATTTGAGATGATTGTGAGATTTCAGTATTATACAGCCCATGCTGAGCTCAGACAAGGAGCAACCACTTCTACCAATGGCATGCAAGTGAGAGTTAGATATGTGGGGCTACCTAAAGCCCACTGGCACAGGGCTCATGCACATGTCAAAATAAGCTCTGGGAGTGTCACATTTAAACTGACACATAATATAGGTGGCGCCTAAGGATCTACGTAAAATATACAACTGTACGAGGTGTGGAAATCACACAGCAGATTTTTATACAAATAAGATAGTCCTGTCACTACTAGAATTCTCCTACGGAGATAACATTAAACATATTGAATGAGGGTGTTCTAAACTACAAAATACAATTATTGCATTGACCCAGCTATCAGGCAGGAGAAGAACAGCTATACACTGACTTGACCGATCAGGTTCATGGCTCAGCAAGTGGCTTAAAGCTGTGGCTTACTGCAATTCCGCTGAAAAGATTCACATGTAGCGCATAAGCATGGCCCTACATGTAATGTGGACCTGGAAACATGATGTAAAATACTGTGTAAAATGCTTTATGTCTCATACATTTTTACTTCTCTAAAACATAACCGCATTTGATTAAATAATTGGCAGTCTTCCTGTAAAGTGCCCTTGTAGATATTAAGTAGAACTAATTTAGAACTACTTTGCAAATATGTATTACGCTATCATTGATACCTTGTCATGCTGGTATATCGTCCACATCACACTTTATATGCTTCCTGTATTTAAAGACGAATTAAACAAATTGCAAAACAATCAGTACGTGGTCGGTCAGTGCACCAGAAATTGGGAGCTTGTAGATCAAACAACTCAGAATACATAAAAAACAACTAGTGCTTTAACAGATCTAAGCACTTTGTTACTGGTGCACTCAGTGCAACTAAAACGGACACCAAGAAAAGGTATTGGGAGTTACGACTTTTCCAAACTCAATCTACAACTCTGTTTAATGCTATGTACAGGAACAGCAGCACATGAAAGACGCTCAGCAACCAGTCATAACACCACAGACAAGAAGCAGCTCCGCCACACCACCCCCATGTCTGAGCCCATCCCCGTGCAGGGTTCGATCCCAGCTACCTGGCCCTGAGCGCCAGGGCCTGCCCGGCTGCCTCTGCCTCCTGGTAACCCCCACTGCTCCCCCATCTGTTGGTGGTTGTTTTTCTGATGACTGTATTTTCTTTGTGTATTGCTGCCTGCGGCGTTCATTTTGCTCCCCTCATTTCTGCTGCTCTGCTGCCTTGTCCCCTCACAGTGTGCATTTTTATGGACGATTTCCCACCGTTACTGGCCCTGCGGCACCACCCCTCGACCCAGCCGCTCCCACCTCCATGCCTCCGTTCCACCCCCTCCCCTTCATATGGCGACCGATGTGCGGCCACGGGCGCGCTGCTGGTGCGCCTAAGGCAAGCATGTCTATGCCCGTCCGTGCCTGGATCATGCCTAGCGCCAGACTCCCGGGCCCCTGCGAGGACCATGGTGCGAGACACTGCTACGACACTAACACCCTCTAAGCTCTCAACGCCGGCCGATCCTCCACCTGCTTCCAGGCCACCCTAAAACTCACTCACAGACCCTTCAACTGCCGCAACTGCAGCTACACCAGCCAGCGCACACCTGCACTTCCCACCAAAGAAGGCCACACCCGCTCAGTCCAAAAGCACACCGTCGAACTTTGGGACCTCCTCAATTCATCCTGCCCTGACATCGCCTTCCTGACAGAGACCTGAATGAACGCCTCATCGGCGCCCGATGGCTACAAGATCACCCGCAGGGACCGCACCAACCAACCAAGAGGAGGAATCGCCATCGTCCACAGGAACACCATCAGCATTTCAACCAACACCGGAGACTCCCTCAGCATGGCCGAACACCTACACTTCCAGATCCACACCAATCACAACACCACCCTCAGAAGAACCCTTGTCTACAGACCCCCGGGACCCCAACCACAATTCAGCGACTCCATCGCTGACCTCATCAGCACGCCCTCGCCTTCACATACTACATCCTCCTGGGTGAACTGAACTTCCACCTCGAGAACGCCAATGAAGCAACTCCACAACCCTGATCGACAACCTCGGACTCAAACAGCTCGTCTCGACACCCACCCAGTCCACCGGACACACGCGCGACCCCATCTTCTTCGCCAGCAACCACGTCACCTTCTGCCACACCACCTTACTCTACTGGACCGACCACCACTGCATCCATTTCTCCTTTGAGAAATACATTTGATTATTTTGGGTGTTGTTTTTACATATGGGCGAGAAGAGTGTGGCCAACTTCCAGTATCATCCCACTTGCAATGGTGAACAGCTGCACCTTTTGGGCTTGGGTAGTCGCTACCTGCAAAAACCTACCAGACCCACACAGTTCTGAAAACAAGATATCTGGAGGAGATCAGGACATCAAGCATGGACTAAAAATCACATATTTTCTCACATTTCTAAGATAGAAACTTCTGGAATCTGTGGGGAGCCACAAATTTCCACCACCACACAGCATTCCCCCAATTCTCCCAATAAAAATGGTTCCTCACTTGTGTGGGTGGGCCAAGAGACCTCGACACAAAAGGCCATATCGTGCTAAGTGGAGAGATCAGTGATAGGGGTAGCTGCGGGATTTGTGACCATGCTCGGCTGCCACCCATGGAAACCTATCAACCACACACATTTTTGAAATATAGACAACCAGGGGTTTCCAGCGTGGTGTGCCTTGTCTAAATCCCATGAGGTTTTCTTAACCACAATACCCTGTAAACCTCAAACTTTACCTGAAATCACGCATTTTCCTTCCATTTCTGTGATGAAAACTTCTGTACACCCGCAAGAATCCACAGAATCCCTACAACCCAGCTTTGCTCCACTTCTGCCGATAAAAACGCTGCACCACTTGTGTGGTTGGGTCTAGTGCCAGCAACAGGAACGGATCAAACTGAGGTCAATAGGAGTCTCCATGCAAGGGCTACCGTTAACCTTGGTTTGATCCATTCCTGTCGCGGGCATTAGGTCCAGCCCCACAAGTGGGGCAGTGTTTTTAGCTGCACAAGTGAGGTAATGATGGGTGGTAGGAATGTTGTCGATTCATGCAGATTCCAGAAGTTTCCAGTACAGAAATTTTAAAAAAAATTGTGATTTCTACAAAAATTTGAGGTTTGCAGGGCATTGTGGGTAAAAACACCTCATGGGATCCACGCAAGTCACCCCATACTGGATTCTCCTAGTTGTCTAGTTTTTAAAAATGTGCATGTTTCCTAGGTCTCCCTAGGTACAAGCTGAGCATAGGGCCCAAAATCCAGTGCTACCTACTTTGCAAAAATAGGGTCAGTTTTGAATGGAAAAATGTGAAGTGTCCATGTTGTGTTTTGGGCAGTTTTCTGTCGTGGGCAATAGGCCTACCCAAACAAGTGATGTACTATTTTTATCAGGCGACTTGGGGGAATGCCAGGTAGAAGAAAGTTTGTGGCTCACCACAGATTCCAGAACTTTCCATTACAGAAATGGAGGAAAATGTATTATTTAAGTCAAAGTTTGAGGTTTGCAAGGGATTCTGGCTAATAAAACCTGGTGAAAGCCACACAAGTCAGCCCGCCCAGGATATCCCTAGGTGTCTAGAATTACAAAATGTACAGGTTCGCAAGGTTTCCCTAGATTCAAATACTAGAGCTACCCACTTTGCACAAAAGAATTGTGAGTTTTGAGGGGAAAATATATTGCATTCATGTTGTGTTTTGGCACATTCCCTGTTGCATGCACCAAGCCTACCCACACAAATGAGGCATCATTTTTATTGGAAGCCTTTCGTGAGCATAGAAAAGCCCAACAGTTGTTATTACCAATTCAATTTCACTGCATTTGTGCCTTTCATATGTAACCCAGTGTATAAGCAAGAAGACATTTTGAAAAATACCCCCTAAATCATATGCTAGCACGTGTACCCACAAATTCAGAGATGTACAAATAACCACTGCTCCTAAATTCCATATCTTGGGTCCATTTAGAAAATACATAGGTTTCCTTGATAACCATTTTTTACTCTATGTAGTTCACTAGATGAATTGGTCTATACTTGTTTAGTGCAGCTCAGCTGTTCTGTGTACTTTGGGTTCTTGAAGAACCTAAAATCCCTATATATCTGCGCAATCAGAAGGGTCTAGCGGATGTCAATAGGATCATGACTGCCTTACAGATTGGGGCCGATTATCTTACAAGGTTGATACAACCTTTTTTTACAAGCTCCATCCTTTTTTCAAAGTGGTGTAAGTGGTGAATGTCGTCTACGGGGTGAAAGAAATTGCTGAACCAACTGAATTTTTTTAAGAGATTGGACACAAACAAGGAATCTGCAGTTAAGGTATCCACCAGAAAGAGTGTTACTGATGTAAGTAAAATGGTCTTCTGACAGACACATCCAACCACAGATTCCTCGTATTGTTCATAGATACCAAAGCAGTACCTCCCCAGGTGGTGGGTCGGTGGATTGTATCAGACCAGGAAGTCCTGCAGGACAGACTGGGCAAAATGCCCATCCGACTGGATATGCAGGCAGGAGTGCTTAGTAAGCAAATGAACTGAAGGCCATGTTGCAGCCTGGTAGATGTCGAAGAGTGGTAGCAGCCTTTGTGATGGTAGAATGAGCATGTAAACCTTCCAGGGGCTGCTTCTTGGCCAGCCTATACAAGATCTAGATGCTCCAGACAATGCGTCTGGAGATGTTGCTTTTCTGTATTGATTTCCTCTTTTTTGCCACGGAGAAAGCTAGGAAGTTCGGATAGTCCATCCAATTTCCAATTATGCGATCGATGTAGAAGCTCTGGTCCCTCATGGGATTGAGAGAATTTTTTTCATATATTATTTTATTGCAAGTAAAACAAACAATAATACAGTGACAGTAATCATAACACTGTGTGGCAGCAAGAGGTATGCATGCAGTAACCATCTCCAATCTGTTTTGGGAACCCTCAGTCCCTCGTCCCATTCGCCCCATAATTCACAAAGCGGCATGAAAACTCAGACGTTCAAGACATAGCACATCTCTACATGAACTTTCAGGTGGAGTGCACATTCCACCAGATAATCATTCCATTTCCCCCCTATTTTGGTCCATTTGTTAGGACAGCCCCTGCTTTCAGAGACTTCTCTCTCTGCCAACATGCACCAATCCATGTCTCGCTTCCAATCATTCGGCAGTGATGCTTTCTACACCCTACACATTCACACAATATAGTGTTTAGCTACCATCAACTCCAGAGAAATCCAAATCTGGTCCATGCAGGCAAGGTCAGTTGCCTCCTAAACATCTAGTAGACACCACTTTGTAGACATGTCTATATTGCTCCCACAAATATTTAGACAGGCGACCACTAATTCCCAATAACTCTGAAGCACCTGGCAACTCCATATCATGTGGACGTATGTCCCTACCTGGCCACACTGCTTAGGGCACAAGGTGGACATGGCCGTCCCCATTTTTACCAAAGTTGTACTTGCATAGGAACATCGGTCTATAATTTGTAGTTGCACTAAACAAAACCATGATCATATGGGCATCTCCCTGGGACGCGTCAGAGCCTCGGGAATTTCATCTACGTAAAAAAAAAAACAAGACCTTCCCAATGTTCATGTAAACTAGCCATGGGATCAGGTGAGTTGTTTATTTGCTTAGGATAGGTAAGGAAGGTCAATTTGTAGGCAAGAGTTCATCTAGCAATCTATCCTCTAGCAGGCATGACTCAGGGGGTTCTGCTCCCCCTGGCAGCGCCTTCCGTATGGCATGGCATATTTGTAGAGATCCGTAGGTTTCAGTAGGTGCCAGATTGTATTCACTTTGGAGGTCAGAGAATGAAATTACCCCACCCAGTGTCCACACATCTCTCACCATGGGCAGGCCAATTTGGTCCCACTTATCAAAGCCATGTTGTGTAGCGAGAGTGCCCAGCTGTACAGTGTCCATAAGGGAGTGGCATTTGTGATGTTGCCTCGCCACCCAAAAGCACAGAGTGTGGTGTACTAGAAGGTAAGCGTGACAGCGGTCGGGTTAGGAAAGGACGTGATACATGTCCCCCCATAGAGAGCTCCGAGATAGCCTCCAGGTTGCAGGACTTTCCTATTCATCCGGTAGGGCGGTTCTTTCTCAGGGAGATGGGCCCAGTGGTTAATGGTGACAAACTGCGTCGCCCAATAATATTTTTGCATGTCGGGCAGAGCAATCCAGTCATCATACCAACTCCTGACGAGTGTACTTAGCAGCTATTCATGCGGGACCGCCAACCCAGAGTAATATACGGATTTTACTTTAGATCACCTGAAAATAGTATTTCGAGACTGAATAGGGTGTGTTCTGAAGTGCATATAGAAAACAGGGCAGTGCCATTATTTTAAATAAAGCGGCTTTCTCCAAAAGTGACAGATGCAATGTTCTACAATGACTGACTTTGGGCCAGCAGGCAAGCAGTGGCTCCAGGTTGTGAGTGTGGAAAGTGCCTGGGTCCCTGGTAATATATACCCTCAAGTAGTGAAACACGTTTGCAACAATATGAGCCTCACAATCATCGGGTAAGCATGGCTATGAGGGAGATAAATCAGGGACTTACTCCAGTTAATGGTATAACCGGATACCGGCGGAACAGTGCAAATATGTGCATTATTCTGTCAAGAGTAAATGTCGGGTCTGCGATATATAGTAAAATGTCATCAACGTAGAGGGAGATCCTATACTCCCGTTTTGTAGTCCATCTCAGCCCTTTAACAAGAGGGTCGGACCTTATCCATATGGCTAGTGGCTCCAACACCAGGGCAAAGAGCAAGGATGAGAGTGGACATCCCCGTTTCGTGCCTCGTGTGAGTTGAAACATCAAGGACGTGCCTTCATGGACCTGGACCTGAGCCATATGTTCAGTATAAAGGATTGTCACCCATGACACGAAGTGAGGACCAAATCCCAGTCCAGTCAGTACCTCAAAAAGGAAAGGCCAAGAGGCCATATCAAAAACCATTTGTGCATCAAGCGAAAGCACTAGGCCATCCTCCTGGATCATAGCTGTGCGACCCAGGATGCCGTGCAGGTGTAGTAAGTTAAGTGATCTGTTTCTCCGTCGTATGAAGCCGGATTGATTCGGATGAACCAGTGTCTGAATTTCCTGTACCAGTCAAGAAGTCAATACGTTTGCTAAAATCTTGACCTCTACGTTTAACAATAAAAATCGGTTGGCAAGAGCCACAATTGTCTGGCGACTTGCCCTCCTTAGTTATGACCACTATACCAGCCAACCTCTGGTCTCTTGGCAAAATGCCGGCCTCATGGCTTTCTATGTACATGAGGAGAGGTGGGAGCAACTTTCGAAGCTATGAGCTTGTAGAGATCAATAGGCAGACCGTTGGGGTCCACTTCTTTACCAGGGTCAAGTCACTGTGCGTTTACTCCTCCTCAAGCAGTGCCTTATCTGACTGCAAAAGGGTTGGTGGTGGGATATCCAGCAGTAGTTTGCAGGAGTCCTCAGTCATAGCAGTAAAAGTCAGGGAGTACAGGCAATTATGGTAGGCAACAAAGGAGTTGGCTATTCCTTGCCTATTTCTAATTCAATCTCCCCCTTCACCCTGTATTTCAAGCACCCACCGGTTCACCTCGTCCCTGTCATCAAGCCAGGCCATGAGCTTCCCTACTCTGTCACCTACCTCGTAGAGATGATATTGTGTTGTGCGATGGTTGGCTTTAGCGGCTTCCATTGCGATGCTTCAATAATAGTCTCTTTGTTTACAGTATGGTGTAAGTCTCCCCGAGTAGTGTCAAGGACTCGGGACCCCAGCTTCTGGATCTCCCGTTCAAGTCTTTCTAGACAGAACCTTTTTTCCTTTTTGTGTTTTGCGATTAATGATTGGCTGTATGACTGTTTTGCATCCCTCCCATACAGTCAGCGATGAAGTCAGTGAGCCCTTATTTTGGACAAAGTAGTTCACAGTGGTTTCATCTGAGGCCCGCACGAATGCGGGGTACTTTGAGAACCAAGGACTTAGTACAATTTTTTGGCCATCACTGCGGGCAAGCAGGCCATAGACCACCCAAACCGGAGACTGATCAGCGATGTCTCTCTAGAGTGAGGGAGCTGATGGGAAAAGGTGAGTATGTAGTCGATGCGTGAAAGACTGCCATGAGCTTCCAAGTGGAATGTGTACAGTTCTGATGTGGGGTTGTATGAACACCATGTATCAATAAGGCTGGGTGCGGCCATAAAACTTGGCGATGGGGAGACCAAAGTTGATGAGAGAGCCAGCGGTCATTGCTGTCGCACAAAGCAGTGTTGAACTCACCGCCCAGCAGGAAATCACCCTCTGGGAACTGTAGGAAGAGTGTGTTTTGTTCAGAGAAAGACACATCATGAAGTATTGGGGGTATATATATTGAAACAATATGGAGTGTTTTTCCCTCCCGATGCCCTGAAAGGGCCACCTTTCTCCCATGTACGTCTCGCCAAGTGTTACGTATTATAAAGGTCAATGACTTTCACAGTAGGATACCAACCCCTCTGGAGCCCGTGGTATAACCAGTGTGCGCCACCATTTTGTATTCACATTTGTTTAAGGAACGATAAGAGTTTTCCTGTAGATGTGTCTCATGAAGGAGGACTAAGTCAGATTAATGTCTCTTGAGGAATTGTGATACTACTCAAAGTTTAATCATCTCCTAACCCATTAGCATTCCATGAGTGGATAACCTTTTTTTTCCCTTTTACTAAAGGGCCTTATTCTTGCGATAAAGGTGGGGACAAGGAGACAAGATTGCAAAGGAAAAAGAAACGAAGCAGGAGCAAGGATAAAATAGACTGGAGAAATAAAGGGAAAGTAATACAAGTGTGCATAAAAGTAGAAGAAAAGCTGGAAAACACCATTGGGAAGAACAGCGAAACATAGGAAGTGGAGAGAAATAGACTTTCTGAGGGTTTTTTGGGGATAAGATAACACTTACTTTTTTGTTTAATCCGAGGGGACTGGAGGTGGAGTGCACAGCTGATCTCTGGAGGGAGTCGGAAGGACTGAAGCCTAAGGAACACAGAAGAAACAATTTGGTGAGATGTCTAAAGACTTGTTTAAAGACTAGCCACAAATCAAGGAATTCGATAATATTGAATCATCTTCTCCATCCAATTTAGTGGACAAGATACGTCCTGACCTTTCAAACCTAGGAAGAAGATACAGTGGAAGGGACCTTTCATATTGGCAGCGACCTATTACCTCGAATAAAATTCCCTTGAAAGACTAGGTGCTTTTATTCTTTCCTGGCAACATTCATGCTTAATGAGAGTCACATTATCGGTCTTGAAAAAGATGGTCTAATTGAAACTTCCATCGAAATGAGTTGACGCCTCATTACATAATTTGTGTAGTGGCTGTAACTACAGATTCCATCAAGGCACATAGTATTGGGTCCAACTTTTATTGTTTCCAACACGGATGTGTGTCTTCTAATGACATATTGTACTGTCTTGTGCGTGTACTCTCTAGGATAGGTTGTATTGTTAGTTTACTGTATTATCTCTCTTATTTATATTCATTTAATGAACTGTCTATAGATGTTGTTAGTGTTGCCACAGCTAGTATTCAAAATAACGTGTGCGATTTCATCTATGTATTGCAAAGCGCTTTTTAAGCTCATTTATTTGTTTTTATGAATTATCCACTTTGCATTTTCTCTGTATTTTTTTTAAACTATAATAATAAATAGACTTATTTTCTATTTCTTGTGTTTTGACCTTGGGTATACTATAGGTTTCCCCTTGTGTGTATGGTGAGTGACGAGTAATATAAGACTGTGTGTTTTCAAGTGACATGGATTTCTAGAATTAACCCAAAGGAAGCTTTTCTTTGAAATGGTTAAAGGTACTGCCAGTCAAATTGTCCAGCGGGTCTGTAGGTATGCAGGGACTGGGAAACATACCTTAAGAAAACATCAATTAAAGAGACGTTTGGAATGATTCAAAGAAACAGTTGAGATGGGGAGCGACAGTGGCCTCATGGCTAGCTTGTGAACCAGGTTTGAGTTGTGGTGCCAGTGTACATACTGCGATTTGGGACAAATCACTTAATCTTCCAATACCTACAAAAAATTAATGTATAGTTGTGTAAAGCGCTCCGATACCTTCGGTTCGAGTTCACTCTTTATAAAAGTTGCAACAAAAGTCAGGGGACCGAACAAAGGTATCTGGCCTCCCAGTTCATTTATTGTGCTGTGTGGGGGCACAGCAATGGGAAGGAGGGGGAATAGGTAAACAGAGACAACAGGAGGGAACAGACAACAGATCCAGTTACAAAAGAAGCATTCAATAAAGTGGCTCAACAAAAATAAAAAAGTACCTGGCAAAAGTGCGAGCAGTGCAAGGACACACGTACTTGGGCCGTGCTCTAGGGGAGGGTCACATCCAAGAAGAGGGAGGTGGCCACCACAGAGCCGGCCAGCAGGAAACAAGCGATTGAGAGTGGCTAAGAAGACATCCAATGGTAAGTAATGGGCAGCCTCCTAGCCCACTAAAAGTAAACAACATGTCTTGAAGAGACAGCGCATGTGCGGTCTCGCCGAGACCTAATAAAAAGCACCTGTGGTCAACATTGCCATACATGGTAATAATTTAAGCCAAATTCAATTCCAGATAATAGAGTCAGAAGGAAAACCATATCCTAGAGAAGACATTGAAACACTACTATCAGCCAATATGAAAATAATGTTGGCCAAACACCACTCAGCTAAATAAGAGTGATAAATGAGATGTGTTTTTTTAATGCTAGAGTACAAGGTTGATGTTTCTTGATAATATGTAACCAATTGGTCATGATTGGTTCCAGGCCCCAGATTAATGAACTTGATTTTTCTTGGGAATAAGCACTAAATAGGATAACCAAGCAGTTGAGATGGTTTGCGTTGTGAAAAACTATATGATAATGGTGGTATTTATTGTTCCTATATAGCCAATTGATTGTGAATTGTGCTGGTCTCCCTATTTAGGAACCTAGTTTCTCTCGAGAATAAGCAGTGCTAAAATGAGGGGGGGTCCATCCGGCAGCTAGTAATTAAATCAGATCATGGATCCGCCTGGCCCCAGTGGAACATTCCAAAAACAGTCCATCTTTGCTCTTGTTCAGGAAAGAAGATTGGTTCGTGTTTTGAAAAACTATATGATAATATTTATTGTTACTATATAGCCAATTGTTTGTGAATTGTGCTGGGCTCCATATATAGGAACCTAGATTCTCTCAAGAATAAGCAGTGCTAGCATCAAGGGGGATCCATCCGGCAGCTATTATTGAATCAGACCGGGGATTTGTCTGGCCCCAGTGAAACAAGCTGAATTTGTCCTGTTGTAATTTGTCAACACAGGGACACTAGTAGCAGCACTCCCACAATCTCTGCTTTCTATTTGAAGGCAACGAGCAGGCAGCAAGGGGGCTTTCTTATTTTGGATTCCAGCTGGGCCAAAACAAAGGCTGAATGTAAACGGACAGTAGTCCTCCTCTTGTTTGAGTATAATCCTGGCTGAGAGCTATCTTGAGCCTAATATCTAGACACCAATGCAACAAGGAGAAACAAAGACACACAGTTTATCACTTCAGAATTACTTAAGCACTTTTCTTTGTTCAATCCCTGTATATAAGAGATGTGCTTGCACTGTAAGAATGCCGGATGTATTGGTCTGTATAAAAAGCAATTGAAATAGAATTTACTCTTTTTTTTAATTGTCTTTTATAGCGCTACTTATCCCAATGTAGCGTGTCAAATCAATTTAATCACACGCACAGACTATCATAGACAATAAATCATACAAGGGTATAACTCAATGTCCAGGATGTTACATAAGACATTGAGGGTTCCAATTTGTAGGAGTTACACATCGTCTTTACAGGTAGGGAGTATATGTTAACAGTGCATGGCCGGGAGAAACACAAAGTCAGGATTTAAAAAGTAACAGTGGTTATGGTTGTCTGTCCCAATAAGACTTATTTCTACCCAAATAAACATCTTGTTAGCAACCACATAACAACAACAGATTGAGAAGAAGAAAAAACATTAAAGTACTAAACCCCTGCCTTGCAGTCTGCATGCAGTTCCTTGATGCCGGTTTATAGTTCACTGTTCTATAATAGAAGGATTGCAATTTATGATGCGCAAGTAATAAAAGGCTTTCTGTGTCAGAAGCAGTAACCCACAACTTTATACATAAAATAACAAGCATTGGCGAAGCTAATAGTTCTCACCTATGCAAGAGCTTTCAGCTTTGCCAATAAATGTAAGCCATATTGTAAACCTTGTTGGCTGCTCCTCAGCATGGCTAAAAATTAGCGGGGTAAACGAGAGTGGAGTGTCGTAAAGTAGAGTGGTGTGGAGTACAGTGGAGTGTAATGGAGTGGAGTAGAGAGTTGTGGAGTGGTGTAGAGAAGAGTTGAGTAGCGTGGAGTGTCAAGAAAAGGCGTAAAGTGGAGAGGCATATAGTGTTTTGGAGGGAAGAGAGTGTCGTAGAGTAGAAAGGCGTAGAGTGATGTGTAGTGGTATAAAGTGTTGTGGAGTGGTGTAGAACAGAGTGGAGTGGTGTAGAGGGTGTTGTGTAGAGTACAGTGTTGTAGAATTGAGTCGCATAGAGCAGAGTAGATTGTCGTAGAGTGGAGTGGCATAAAGGGGAGTAGTAGAGTAAAATAGTAGAGTGGAGTAGAGTGTCTTAAGAGTGGAGTGATAGAGTGGTGTGGAGTGGTATAGAGTAGTGTGTCGTAGAATAGAGTGGAATGGAGTAGAGTGGAATGGAGTAGAGAGAGTTGGGTAGAGCATCGTAGAGTGGTGTTGTAGAATGGAGTGGAGTGTGAGAGTGGAGTACACTGTCAGAGTGGAGTAGAGTTTAATGGATTCGAGCATCAAAATGGAGTGTTGTAGAGTGGAGCAGAGTGGCCTAGAGTGAAGTGGAGTAAAGTACAGTGTAGATTGGCATAGAGTGCTGTGGCGTAGAGCCCATTGGTTTTGAGTAAAGCGGTGTAGAGTGCTTTGGCATTGAGTAGAGTGCTACAGAGTAGAGTGGCGTGAAGTTCAGTGGCGAAGAGTGCAGTGTTGCGGAATAGAGTGGCACGGAACAATGCAGAGTGGAGTAGGGTTGAGTACAGTGGAGATGAGTGGAGTGATATGCAGTAGACTGGCATAGAGTGTAGTGGCATGGAGTAGCGTGTGGTAGAGTGCTGTAGAATAGAGTGCCGTGGCATGGATGCAGTGGCACAGAGTAGAGTTGAATAGAATTCCGCGTCAGAGCTTAATTCTGCAGAATAGACTGTCGTAGAATGCAGTGGTGTATAGTAGATTGGAGTAGAGTGCATTGACGTAGAGTAGTGTGATGTAGAGAGCAGTGGCATAGAGTACAGTGATGCAGAGTAGAACAGAGTGGTGTAGAGTGCAGAGTAGATTGACTGAGCGCAGTGGTGTAGAGAGCATTGGTTTTCAGTAAAGTGGTGTAGAGTGCATTGGCATAGAGTGCAGTGGCCTAGGATAAAGTAGCAAAGAGAATAGTAGAGTGGCACAGAGTGGAGTGGTGCAGCGTAGAGTGCATTGGTATAGAGTACAGAGGTGTGGCAGTGAGTAGATTATTTTCAGAGTAGAGTGGAATGATGCCCGGTAGAGTGGAGTCGTGCGGGGTAGAGTGCAGTGGCATAGAGTGCAGTGGTGCAAAGTAGAGTGTGGTAGAGTGCATTGGCGTACATTGATGTAGAGTAGCAAGGCGTAGAGTGAAGGGACGTAGAGTGCAGTGACAGTGTGGAGTGGAATGATGTGGCCTAATGTGGAGTGCTGCAGAGTAGAGTGGAATGGGGTAGAGGGGAGAATGCATGATGTGGTAGCGCACTGATATTACAAACAACACATCTTCAATTGCCATTACATTTGCACAGACACACAGTTTTACTGATAAAAGTACAAAGAGCATAAACGATGTCATCATCTCAAGTATTGATGGTATTGAAATATTTGTTTCCTCGCACTTCAGCATTACCAGAATTACCCCTTGTAGCCAGCATGATGGTCACCGAACAATCCACTCACTTTGAAAACAGAGAAAGAAAAGTAAACACCAAGCGTCCTGGAAGACAAAGCCTGACATTTGACCTTTGCCACTGAATGCACAGCAAATGCGATAGAACAAGATTTAAATGCATGTTTACAGAAAAAGAGCACTGGGAAGGATACCCTAAATAAGGGTTGGGCAACGGAAAGAACAAACAAATAAAGATAGCAAATAGAAAGCAAGAAAATGTGAGTTACAAAGCAAATGGTAAGCCAGGGGCGGAATGCATCCCTAGGAAAGATTTCTGAATGTTCCCACGTTGGCAAACCAGACAGCTGTGCTGTGCTGTCTGGTGGGCTTTGACCTAAAAATCTGTGCTTTGCAGGAGACATATTAACCCCCAAGGCTACATTAGAAGTCAAAGCTGCGACTACAAATACACATAGATCTCTCCAGCAAGTGCATTAATGACCAGAGTTATCTTATCTTTTCCTAAGACTCATATAGCACCATTTCGATGTTCGTAAATGCTGCGTCACAACAGAGTCAAAGTGGGCAGTTACTTTAATAAAAAACAAATGTTTCTTATTGCCCGAGTGACATGATGCCCAATTGTAACCAACACCCATTAAGACTAAATTTCATCAGCACCACGGGGTTACTCCTGCAGCACCTCTCTAGTGGAAATCAAGGTCTGAAAAAAAGCAAGCCCCTAGGGGAGACTCCCACAGATGTGCAGTGGCCGTCCTATTATTGTTTGCCTGTCATATCATGCTCGGGGGTACAGTGAGGCAGCAGGCACTTGAGAGTAAGAATTGATGGGGGGGGAATTACAGATCTGAAAATGAGAAGGGCAGATCCCAACACCCTAAAGCAGAAGCTACAACAGTATTTTTGTCCATGTTTGTGAGCACCCATGCTGCAGATGATGAAAGGTTGTACCCTCCCCAAGAATAGCATCCTTTCATGACTGGGCACTTCCTATGCTCACATCCAACAGAGCCAAGCCAAAACCTGTAGGCATCCACTTGCAGGTATAGCACATCTGTTCTCATACTTTGCCCTTACACTCTTGCTCAGTTAAATACTTGCTCTGACATAGACAAGTCAGTCTCTGCCATCCAGGCACAATACCAAAACAGTTATAACATAGGCAGTGGGTCATTCACACACGTTGTACACATCCACACACTGGAATCCAAGGCATTAGTGTTCTGTGACAAAACACTCTCCATCCATAATTGCCTTTTCATCCATATCACTCCCACAGAACAGGGTGCTATACTCTTTGAAAATGTGCTTTTGCACCTGGTCAGGGCTATCAAGCGCTATATATGTGAAAACAGAACCCCACCCTGGATAGATAGTCGAGGTGGGAGGGGAGAGGCTGCACAGGAGAGGTGGTAAGGGGAGAGGTGAAGGGTCCTCAGCCGGGGGTCGGGGGGGGGCATGGCTTGAAGGGGGGTGCAGGGTTCAGGTTGTCCTCAGCGGGGGGGGGGGGTGGTCTGTAGACTCTACCTGCGCAGACCCCTGCTCAGAGCCCTCTCCCCCTCGGCCTGGGACGGTGAAGATGACAATCCGAGGCCAGGGGTGACGTCCGGGGTCAGAGGGTGAAGGTCACCGCACAGACCGAGGATCCTTCCACCCCTACAGCTGCTGGAGCCGAGGAAGAGGCCGGAAGTGACGGCATTCACTGCTGGTGCTGTCTCTGCCCTTGACGACCGGAAGAGGAAGCCACCTGACTTCCGGACGGAGAGTAACTGAAAGAGACAACGGACTCGGCAGCAGCTCAGACGAGAGGAGGAGGAGGGGAGAGGATAACACCCCCAACACTCGAAAATGTGACATAATTTATTCGACTTGGTCTGGATATAATATGCAAAAACACATAGGCTGAACGAAAAGAGTAAACTTTCTTCATTTTTTAAAAATATTTAGGTATTTGATTTTAAGGAGCAATATTAGGATTGCAATATGTCAGACATCTGTAGGACATGGACAGCTCAGCTAATATCAATAATGCATACAGTATGACATGGCACGTTAAGCGTCCCCCTCAGCCCAGTAGCATGTAAATGACCAAGACACACATGGGGCTCTGTAGTGCACTTCTTTATTCTACAGAGTGCCACTAACTACACGCACTGTGTCATAAACTAAAATTAACCACAGCAGACACACCCAATTGGCTGTCATTTCCTACCGGGTCCTTTAGGAATCAAACCTACAGCACATACCCTCAAGACACTACATCTCCCATTTGTTAAATAAATAAAACGATTACATATATACATTATATTTCCTCAATGACTCATTGAGGGGCTTGAACCAGCCTGCCAGATCTAGTCATTTCATATCAATGAGACAGAGGAGAGGTGCCTGCATCGGGTACAGGTGATGCAGAGCAGGTATATTAGTGGGGCTCTGTGGACTCTCACTTCTAATATCTGGAGCCAACGAACATCGAGGCAGGCACTTGAAGTGTGACTAGACACGCGTGATAGACTTTCCAAGACATTGAGCAGTCACTATATGTCCTTTGCTCATTACTACCGCAAGGGATCAGCATCAAATGGAGCATCAGTCTTGGGTTTCTGTTTTTGTTTGACCAGGACTCGGTCTCCTTCTTTGAAAACCATTTCCAGAGCATATTCGCACTTATCAGCATACGTCCTCATCCTGAACTTGTGAAAAGAATACGTGGCACGGACCTCGTCAGCATCAGTCGACCTATGATTGGTCCATTGCTGCAATTTTGTGCCCGTGGCTCTACCAAACATCAAGGTGGCAGGGCTTTCACCTGTGTAGGTGTGAATCTTTAAGCGCGAAGGAATGAGCACAAAGCTAATCTGAAGTCCCTACCATCTAGCGCTGCTCGTTGAACTACTCTCATTAGGGTGCCCATGAATTGTTCAGCAACTCTGTTTGACTGTGGCCAGAGAGGTGTACTTTCCTGATGTTTAACACTCATGTTCGTGAGAAAGTCTTTAAAGTCGACTAATGAAAGGTGGACCATTGTCAGACTTCCGAAGGGAAGGTACACCCCATGTTGCAAAACTGTCATTTAATGTCCCAATGACTTTCTCATGTGTGTTGGAGTACAGATCTTCCACAAGGGGAAATCATGAGTACTCATCAATGATTTCCAGGAGATGGTCCAAAGAAATCATTGGCAAGCCTCTCCCACACTTGCTTCGGAAGGTCAGACATGGTTAGTGGGTATTGTGTTGTTTTGGGAGGTAAAACGTTACACAAATGAGAAGCCTCAAATTCTCTCTTTGGCGAACTGTGCCCTCACCTTTTTGGTCCTTGGTCCTTGCTGCCTATTTGCGTGTCCCTGCTGGGAGGAACCAACGTAGCGCCTCGCCGGACCCGCTCCGCGGGTCCCGCAGCGCTGTGTGTTCGTGAAGCTGCTGGCTCCAGGTTAAAGCTTGAGAGTAGTGCGGGGCAGGTGATTGTGTCGGCGGGGCTGCGAGCACAAGACAGGGACTCCAGCGTCCAGGAGTCCCTGCGCGCCGAACCAGCTACACCTGGGCTGCTCTCCCCGCTGGCCACGCCCACCCGCCTATTATCCAATGAGATTGCTGCACTTGTTGTTTTAAGGAGACTAGTCCCACCGCTTTGCGGGAGCGCGCCCGGGAGAAGCCCGGGACAAGGGCGGGGCCGTCTGTGGCCGTCAGGGGCCGAGGGAGGCCTGGCCGGGCCACCCCACTAACATCGATCTCAATAGAATACCAATACCTCTAGCGTCCTGCTGTGCCACACTAGTGCCTACCAGGAAGTGGTGAAACAGGGCTGATAACCTTAAGGAATGTCGGAAAGCAGCACCGCCTTGAGGACCCCACCGGGCGATGCGGGGCAGTTAGTTGTTGGTCCCTTGGATAAATTCTTCAATCGCCCTCTCCAGTTGATTGACAAAGAAATATCGCTTGCTGAGAGGCGTGCAGAGCAGAGACTATCTATCGAACTACTAAAAAATCCTGTGGACAAACGCCCTGCACACATTTTTCCTGCATTAGTTACACCTCTGTCATCATTAAATCTACCCACTGTACCCCTTTTAGCTCAGGATGTAATTACTAATAAGGAGATCCAGGGTACAGCGGGCGATTTGCTTCCTCCTTGTATGAGCTATACAGAGTCTAAGACCGGTACAGCTGAAGCTTGTGCTCCACTGACCCAACCAAAACCAGGTCTTAAAAGAAAAGGTAATACTCTATCCAGGAAATGTCTTCCACCTAAGCCACCTCACAAACTTAGAAAAGTCAATAAAAGTATGTATGCTAGTAAGGCAGCTCCCGAAGTAAACCGTGGGAGGGAAGCCACGCAAGAGGGGGCTGTTATATTACAGGATAGCTCAGATCTTAGCTCTACCATTCCTACAGACACAGGGACGGCAACGGCAGATAAACAGCCATCCCTGAGCAGTTTGCTCCCTGACTTAGAACGGTTGTTACGGTCTATATTGCTCCCATTAGAGGAACGCGTTAAGAAACTCTCTGACCGCTTGGACCATTTTGAGCAGGCAACATTAGACAATTTCTTTTCCACCAAGGCACTGATAAAAGTTCAGGCCAGGTTGGATGGAAGTAGTAATTGCCAGAACACTCCTCAAGCTCCTCCACAAGCTATGGGACATAGGCAACAATCCAATTCTCCACTACCTGTAAAGATTGACAGTGCGGCAGCGAAGAGACCCCTGAAGCCCCCTAATTCAGCACCATTGGGCCCTGTTTCAAATCCTCCTATTACTGTAGTACCTGCTCAGATTGCGGCGCAACAACCGCCGCCTAGCATAAAAACTTTGGCTACTGCAGTGGCAGGAGGTGTTGAGGGCATTAGAAGGGATACTGTTATATCATCTGCCCTACCTACTGGTAATCAACCTTTAGTGAGTAAATCTATACCCCGCCCTGTCTCTACTGTCCCCAGACCGCCCGTACCACCCCCGACAAAGCCACCTTACAAGAAACCCCCCATGAACCTCACCCCAGACTCCTTCCCCTTTGTAGCAGTCCTAATAAATGTTCCTCCTCTTCCACCGGGTCAGAGAGAAACCTTCCAGATGCTTAAAAACAAGGCTATGCACTGGCTAAGGGTGAACCGGCCTCTACCAGGGGAAGTTGATGGTCTTATATTGGGAGTGAGACAAATAGATTGGATAGGTTCTACCGCTAAAAGTCTGGGTGGGGACTGTATTGTGGTCAATTTCCAAGATCCTAGGGTGGTAGGATGGCTAACAAGACAGGGCTGGTGCACAGGCAAGGGAGGAATTGGTATTGTCGACCTCACTTTCTTTTACCCACGTCCCACTAGTGTTTCGACCTGCTTGCTTAACGAGCAAAATGGCCCATTAAGTTGTCTGTGGCCAGGGATTGTTACACCAGCTCCACTATAATTGCACTACTGTTCCGTGCACCAACGCTTTGGGTGGTTGGCAAGATTTAGGGAGGGGATGGTGACAATCCCTTGAACACCAGGAAACTTGTAGGGTGGATGAAACATCTAATTCAAGAAATTCCAATTCTGTACTGGAATTTTACCAATTGCTTACTTTGGGGGAGCACGTGGCTCCAAGTGTTACATGGGAAGCAGGGGTGGTGATGGCTCAAACTGAACCTACAATTGCCTGTCCTCCCATGGGAGACACAGACTTGGTGGATATTGCCGAGCCCGGTAGCATTCCGGCTGTGACGGACCCATTTGTTAGGGTTCTCAGTTGGAATGTGGCTGGTCTGGACAGGAAATTGGCCCTGCCTGACTGGAACGCTCTGGTGGAGGATTACTCCATATGTTTGTTCCAGGAAACCTGGTGTAGGGAGCCCCCTCACAAGGCGGGTTATTCATCCCATCATATACCGGCAGTACAACCAGAGAGTGGTAGGGGTCGTCCCTCGGGAGGCCTCCTGGTTTGGGTAGCCACTGCACTTAACTGTAGGGTGGAGGAGCATGATACCCAGTGTCCGGACCTCCTTAATATCATATTGAAAAATCCAAAGGGTCAGGTTATCCTAAATATTTTTAATATTTACGCCCGAGGTATGAAGGGGGGTAGAGAATCCCCGACCATAGCCCGCCTGGAGGCCCTGCTTCGATCCTCTCCACACAAGCATCGCACTTTGGTCGCGGGCGATTTCAACTGCACCTTCGAGCCTCTAGGCCCTGAAGTTCTTCAGGATCAAGAGGTTGACGACAATAGATGGGGTATACCCTCCCTAGAGCTTAGCCCAATTAAAAAATGGACGGAAGTGGTGCTCCAGGTTAATTCGATCACAATCGAGTTTGACCTGAGGGCCCTTAATGGTAGGTCTAGTTCTGACAAAAAGGGAGCCCACACATATAACAGGCCCGGGCATACGTCTAGAATTTATTATTTCCTCCTTGACATCCACTTATGGAGCATGGTTAAGGATATGGTTATCATACCCTCTGTTGAGAGTGATCACAACCTTCTCTCGCTTACCCTGACCCATAGGTGCCTAGACGGTATAGGTAGCAGAACCTCTTGTTCTCCTGTCCCGGACATGTCGATAGTTTCAAATTGCGGTCGACGGTTAAAGTGGGCTAAGCTGTCGCTCTCAGCGGAGAAAACATCCTCTATATCGCAGCTTTTAGTTGCAGCACTAGAAAACCTTGACCCTTTGGGGGGAGGGTTGGTGGATGTGTCTGCCAGATTTTGTAACTTAACTCTGGCTCTTAGCGATCTTTTTATTGTATCAGGTAGCAGTAATGGGAAGAAAACAGGTCCCCGGGCAGGACAAGGCTGGTTTAACCGCAAGTGCAGAGAGGCGAAGGCCTTGCTTGTTGATGCCGTTAAATCTAAATCCCAAATTAGGATTAGGGAGGCCCGTAGGTTATACTCACACTGCCAGAAAATAGCTAAGGAAGAGTGGGAGGACAACTTTTGGCAGGATCTCTTGACTGCCAGTCGAGGGAGAGATACCAAAAGGTTTTGGGACTTGGTGGGTAGTAGGAATCGCCCCGACGATACCTTGAGGACTTGTTCTATCACTGCCAAGGCGTGGTTCGATCACTTTTTTGCTCTCTACTGTGCTATTGAAGGCACACTCAATGATCATTTTATTCTTCCTCCCTACTCTCTGGACAGAGATACGGATTTTTTTTCTGCACGTGAGGTTACGAACTTGATTAAAACTCTTACTCCACTAAAAGCAGCTGGCCCGGATGGGTTACAAGGGGACCTTCTTCGTGCTTATCCAGGTGAATGGGGGGCGTTGGTCTCTGCTCTTTTAAATGCCATCATTGAGGGAGGATCTGTACCAGAGTCCTGGAAAGGGGCACAGGTAGTCCCAATTTTTAAAAAGGGTAGTCGGGATTTACCAGGAAATTACAGGCCAATAAGCCTTATAGATTCGACCCAGAAGGTGGCGGGAAAAGCAATTCTAGGGAGGATTCTTTCATGGGTGGATGACAACCACATTTTGTCCGAGATGCAGGCTGGGTTCCGCTCAGGTACAGGAACAATTGAACAAGTCTTTAGACTCCTGTTAATATATTGGAAGGTGGTGGTGCTGGGCAAAGGCAGTCTTTATCTGGCCTTTATAGACCTGAAGACTGCCTTTGACCTAGTTCCTAGGGAGGAACTCTGGAGGGTGTTGTATGGTCTTGGGATGCCCCCTTACATCTTGAACCTCCTCATGAAATTGCATAATGCCAACTATGCCCAGGTTAGATGGGGTTTGAATGGGGAGAAGACCGATAAGATCCGGGTTGATAGGGGTGTCCGGCAGGGCTGTGTTCTAGCTCCCACCCTATTCTCGCTCTATGTGAATGGGGTGGTAGAGCATCTGCTTGAAGAACCTGCAGACGCCCACACATTGGGTGGCGTTAAGATCCCAACTCTGTTGTTTGCCGACGACACCCTTCTCATCTCGAAAACTCCCCAAGGCCTCCAGAAGCTCCTGAACCGGTTTCAGGATTTTTGTGTAACCAGAGGACTTGTCATAAATGTGGACAAAACTAAATATCTAGTCATGCACCCTCCCAGGAAACTTGGCAGCCCCCCCATCCTGAATTCTATCCCCCTTGAAAAAGTTTCAGAATTCGATTACCTGGGAATACGTTTGAGTGATGGTATGAACTGGATTCCCCACATCAATAAAATGACCCTGGGTCATAAAAGAGTGGGGGGAGCCTTGTTAAAGGAGTATAACACTTCATCTAAACACTGTGTAGCTCCGATAATCGATATATACAAGGCTAGAGCAGTATCTGCATCACTCTATGGAGCAAAGTTATGGGGTCTGGGCAACATGGAGTCTCTGTCTAAGGCTGAGAACAAATTTATCAAGGACCTACTGGCAATCCCGATGAGCACCCCGACAGTCCCGGTGCTTATGGACGCGGGCTGTAAACCAATCAAGGACTTGGCCCGCCTCCGGCCTCTCTTATTGTGGGCCCGCCTGTGGAGGGTTCCGGAACTAAAATCCTATGCAGACGGGCTGGTAGAGGTAATGCATTTGGATGGCTGGCAGAAGATTAAATGGCTAAGGGACATTAAACACCTGCTTGGGGACCTGGGATTGGGTTCATGTTGGTCCACTCACTCAGCTCCGCCGAAGGAGGCTCTGAAAAAAATATATTGGGAATGGGTTTCCTCAAAGCTCATCAGCAACCAGCATCACTGTAATTCCACCGCAGCTTACTTGAGAATAAAAGATGTTGTTGCCTTCGAACCCTTTTTGGACATTATTACCATCCCAATGGACCGGGCCCTATATATTAAATTTAGACTAGGGACCTTACCCCTAGCTGATCTCCTCTCCAGATGGAACTTGAACAAGCTGGTATCACGCAATTGTGCCCTGTGTACTGACAGACCCGAAACCGTGGCACACTTCCTCCTTGAATGTCCGGACTATGTGCGCCCCAGATCCTATTGGCTCAAACCACTTTGTAAAGCGTTGGGTACCCGTCAGCATTCAGTGGCTTTACGTATTTTACTGACTGATACAGCTCCTCCCATTGTTTGCGCTGTTTCCAAATTTTTAAAATGGGCCTGGTTGATTCGCTTAAAAAGACTGTCTATATCGATTTAATGCCTTTTTAAACCTATTTATCATGTTTCATATGTCACTTTTATTGATGTTTTATATGTACAGTCTATGTTTTATGATGTGCTGTTTTATATATTTTTGTGTAATGCTTTTATGATATAAGCATATCGAAATAAAGCTATCAACCAACCAACCAAATTCTCTCTCAACTCTTTCATCCAGGCGAGAAAACCACACTAAGTCTCAGAGAGCTCTCTTCGTGATGACAATGAATGAGAAGTATTTATAAAGCGCTCAGCTACTCAGAAAGAGTGTCCCGGCGCTAGAGAACCTCAACACTAGCCTGCTGCTGTCCTTAAAGGGTGGGGCAGACCTAAGATAAATGACGGAAGAGCCAGATTTTAAGCATCTTCCTAAAGGTAAGTAAATCCGTCAACTGTCTGAGTGTCACTGGCAGGAGATTCCAGGCGCGTGCAACCTGCACTTGAAAAGAGCGACATCCTGTACGAGTGCAGCATATCTTGGGGACAGCAGCCAGATGAAGTGAAGATGACCTCAATGTTCTGCGGGGGCGTAGTGTATGACTCTCCTTCTAAGGTAATGTGCTCCAGTGCCCTGCAGTGCTTTAAAGGCCAGGACCAAGGCCTTAAGGCAAATTCTTTTCCTCACAGGTAACTAGTGCAAGGCTTTCAGGTGAGGACAATGCCCAGTGACCCTTATGGATGAGTTCAATGACTTGTCACAGATTCTCAGGAATGACAACTATCTTCCCTCGCAAGATAATGCCTTCTTGAGTAACAGAAAGCTCTTCTCTCGCATTTTTGAACTTTCAATATTCAAAGTCATATGTAATAGGTCAACTTATATAGGACTACAGGAGTGTTGTGTAATGTTTTTGAGGACAAGCATATCTCTATCTTTGTTTGTAGCTGCAAGGATGTCTTCCACAGATAAGCGGAAGACGTACTTGACTTGACTATGAAGTTAACATAGGCCTCAGCTGCATTCAAGGTTGTACTTTGACACAGTAATGGCGCTCGTGAAATTAGCGAGATTTTGATCTTTCCCTGGCCTATGCACAATAGTGTAATCATACTCAAGCAGTCGCAACCCCCACCTATTTATGTGAGGGGGCCTCTTGGCTTTTGGATTTCCAAAAATGGCGAGCAACGCCTTATGTTCAGTGACAAGGGTGAAATGTTTTTCGTATAAAAACAGATAAAAGTGTTCACAACCCCACACTACCACAAGGCTTTCTTTCTCAGGTTGGGAACAAGCACGTTTGATCTGCGACCGACTCCTGCTTGCATAAGCCACAATTCCGTTTTGTTAAGTCTCTCAGGGGGGCACTGAATGTGGCAAAGTCACATATGTACCTGGAACAGTAACTGGCGCTGCAAGGAAATATCGCAACATTGTCACATTCTGTGGGGGATTAGTGGGCAATAAATCTTGTACTGTAGCCGGACTGGTGTCATTCCCCTTTCAGAGAAAAATATGTCAAAAGACTTTTAGCAACTCACAATAGTCTGCGTTCAAAGTGAGACCTGCATCAGCAAGTAAACGGCATACTTGTGTAAGAGCTTTGTCATGTTCCTTTGTAGCGTCACCCAAACACCAGTATATCATCACTGTAATTGATAGCATGTGTGACAGGCTGTATTATGTGGCGAATGACATCCTGAAAAAGTTCTGCAGCTGAAGACATCCCCAAAAGTTAGCCTCTTGTATTTGAGCAAATCAACATGTTTCAAAAAGGTAGTAATGTACCTGCAATTTTCCTCTAGTTCCCATTGAGGATACCCCTTGTTCAGATCAAGGCATGAAAAGACTTTGAAGCCATTCAGCTGTGTAAGTATGTCTGCGATGTGTGGACCTGGATGACTTTCTCTCTCAATTAGCTTGTTAGTTTGGCGCATGTCGACACAGATGCGCATGGCACCCCGCTGTCTTTTTTGGGCACTACCACTATGGGTGGAATCAATGGCGTCGGACTAGTAGAGCGCTCAATGATATCATGCTTCAACAGCGTTTCCAGTTCTTTCTCCACAGCTTCCTGCAGATGAAAAGCAATCCAACGATTTAGTTGAGGAGCGGGACAAATGTCCTAATTAATCGGAGGTTTGTAATGGTCTTAAGCTTTCCTGGTCCATGAAACAATGACAGGAATCTACTATTTCTGCATATGCATTATGTTACAGGTGATGGAGTTCAGTCCCATATCAGCAACAGTGCTGAAACACGCACTTGACCTAAGTACCTTAAAGAACATGAATCAGCGCTTGTACTTTCGTTTTCTTGTGTGCAGTTTTGCTAAAAACAATCTTTGAAATTTCAATGGCAAAGAGGCAGCCCATGTGTATACTTTTGTCTTTGAAGGCAATAGACGGGGCACCAAAGAGTGGTGCCTAACCTGGAGCATTATTATTTAGCGTCCCAGTTGTAGTGGGTGGCTCATTGGATGGAGGGACTAAACCTCCCGGATACAGCAGAAGATGGTCCTCACTGTATCTTGGACTCCCTCCTCCATCTGTTTCATCCCTGCCCTGGGCCATTCCGACCACGCCCTATGTTACTACAAGTGGCCTATCGTTGCCACTGCTTATTCCTAACTAAACATATTACACCTTATGCCCCACAACTCCATTGTTAGGTATGCTTAGAGGTAACAGGAAGAAACTGTTGGCTGAGCTTTCAGCATGGCATGCGGCAAGCCTTCATACACTAGAGGACTTGTACCACGATGGGCACTTTGTTAGTCACGCCTCTTGCATCGGTACACTGCAACGCCATTGGGGGGACATTATACAATAACCACAAACTCACGTCACACTTCAATATCGCCATGTCAAAGGAAAAGGGTCACATCTCACTGGGGGGTTTGCAGATGCACTCCGACTGCAAGCTGCCACGACATTGATCTCACTGCGACGTTACTCAGAGTTGGATGTGGCTCGCCCACGCACAACTAAAGAATGGAACATGATTCTGGCAAGTCCCACACACGTCCACTGTAATGCTAGGTTTCGGCTGATAAAATAACATGTATTTGTAAAGCGCACATTCACCCATAGGTATCATGACGCTGAATAACAGATGTTTATTGTTGCCCAACTCAATGATACTCATTTTATCGACCTGAGATGGGTGAAAAACTGAGTGGACCTGCCAGGATTTGAACCTGTGACCATGAGGTCGAACACAGGCTCCTGCAGTGGACTCATTAGGCCACTGAGCCACAAGACTCGGCTCTACATTATACACAGAGCATATCTCAGAGCATTTGATGCTGATCGATTATGTTTAGTTTCAACTTGCATCAATTAATGCTGAGGTTTGACCTAGTGGGCATAGCTAGAGGGTTTCTGAAACTTTCTGTCATCCTTGCAGCTTGTTGATTGGCACGTTCTTCTGTTCAAATATATATATATATAAAAATGAAATAAAATGTATATTTTTATATCAAAACAGAAAGTGCATTGAGTGAATATGGCTATGGCTTGTTAAGCAACCCTGTTTAGAAAAAGGCCTGTGATGTTGTGTTAAATTAAGAGTTTTTGTATTTAGCAGACCTCTTTACCCAAAATAATTTTACCCTACAGCTAGCAAGACTTATTGTTTCCAAGTAGGGGCCCCCTTCTAAATATACGTTCTTCTGTTGTCGCAGCCGTAAGCACCCTCTCCAGATTGAGGAGCCTATTTACAACAAGTGACTGAGTGCGGCGTTAGCCTTCCTGGCTTAACGCTACACTCCACCACTTCAGAAACGCAGGGCTGCACCATATTTACAACAATATGGTGCAGCCCTGTGTTTCCCTATGCAGTGGTACTAAATCTAGCAGCCTAGCGCCAACACGGGCACCCTTGCACCATAGTGCAAGGGTGTCTGAGTTGAGGGGAAGATTTTTTATGTGCATGAAGGTATTCCTTCCTGCACATAAACATTCTATCCCTTCCTGCACATAAACAATCTTCAAAAGCCATTTTGGAACTTCTATATGTACTGTTTAATGCAGCACACATAGAAGTTGCAAAATGTCTTGTAAATATGCCAGTGTGTCTCTCTCAGCATACACAGTCTAAATGAATCGGAAATGCAACCATAAGCACAAACACAAACGCCATGTGTTCACTTAAATCGTCGTGGATCCTACTTTCCACTTTAAACACAGTGGTCTGTTACCGGGGCTGAAATCGAGGTCAGATGACTCGTTCTTCATTCTCGCAGGTAAATACAATGGTGTTCTCTCTGCCTGGAAGCCTTTGCTTTTGGCGCGCTTTTTCACCTGCCTGTCGCAGCTTCAGCGCTTCACTGTACCCAGTTGTCGCTGCTTTAGCGTTTCTCTGTACCTGGTTGTTGCTGCCTTGGCGTTGCCATTATGTATTTTTACAGCCTCACCAGCAGGTTATTGGCCGAATGTCACTGAGCTTTTCTGTAGAGCCTTCGCCGAAAGCCCTGCACTGGCTTGAGTGGCGCTTTCATCCCACATACGCCAACTGTGGATTGTCACCTCAAGTGAGGCACACGTGGCATACATGAGCAGTTTGCTGGACCTCGGCAAACCCTCAGGGAGAACACTCTCTGGTTTTCGAGTTGCGTATCCCCAGGCTCGTCACTAGTTCTGGCATCCTCCTCAACTCGGTAGCAAAGAAATGACCACACCACACTCAAAGCTCTGTAGGGCACTTTTTTATTCTTCAGAGTGCAACCGTTGACTGCACCCACTGCATTATAAACTTTATTAACCACACCCAGAAACACCCAAACGACTATGTAATTTCCTACAGGGTCCTTCAGGAATCAGAAGGGTCTTACTATACAGACTGAAAAGACACAACAGCATGCCTATATCTATGTGATATAAGTGATTCACTCATTTAAGCAGTATTCAAGAAGAAATTCAAAATATACCATACTTTGTGTGTAAGTCATTACTTCAGCAATCATTGTAACTATGGCCCCAAGGTCCAGGCAGTGCATACAGACACATGCACAGGGACATCACAGGCCCTGCCATGTACTATGCATCAGGGGTCAAAATAACAAATGTTAGTGCTGGTGTCCGCAACACTGCACTAAAATGCATTAGTCATATACTATAGCTTCTGGACCCTCTATGAAGCACTCATAAGTCTGCATAAAAAAACTGTTTCCATCTAATATATATATGATAGGGTCTTTTTGATTTCTCACCAATAGGGCCATAACACTCAATCCTTGGTACCTTAAGATACAGAATTTTAGGGAGGGCCTGTTAAAGGCCAAGGAACGCTACTGTGTAGAAAATGAGGCCTCAGTAGACTCTGGCTTACAAAGCTATATACACGAGAGAAGTATTCTCCCTAAGTGTGGGCCACAAAAGAGATAAGAAGGCTGTCATTGAAATGCTCGAAGTGAGAGATCCTAGACCTTGAGGCCAAACTGGTAGACGATGAGGCTGGAGAGACCAAGCACACATTGGGCCTCAAGCAACAAGAATATAGAGATTTAGCATCGGAGTCGGCCAAGGCCAGGCATCGAGCGATGCAACATCATATTTATGAAGAGGGGGACAAAGCAGAGAATTTGATTGCATGGCTTGACAGACATGAAAAGGCAAACTGGAGGGTATCAGATATTCGTTCAGAAGATGAGGAAAACTTGAGAGACACACAAGATATAGAAGACGCCTTTGCTGCCTACTACTCCGGTCTCTATTCCCCCACAGGTACGGCCACTGCTGAAGACTCTTGCAAACAGTTAGCGGATGTATGACATTACAACGCATGCTTTTACATCGCATGCTTTTACAAAACTGTTTTTACAACGCATACCATTACAACGCATAGTGCTTTTAGGCGCTGGATAGTGAATTGTTTAATTTACTATTCCAACTCCAGTCCCCGTGGATAGTAGGGAAGGTGTTGGATAGTACATTAAACACATTCCCTATCCTAGAGCGCCCCCCAGCGCAATTCGTTGTAATGGTTTGCGTTGTAAAAGTTGCATCGTAAAGGCACTGCGTGGTAAAAGTTGCGTTGTAAAGGATGTTTCCCACAGTTAGCTGACATGCAGCTCCCAACCCTCTGGGGATGTGATCTGTCTTCGAGAAATGGGATCTCATAGGTCTCTCCAAAGTGGGGGACCTTTGGGCCTTGGGTGGGGTGATCCCTTTCTCTGATCTGCACAGAGACTGTGAGCTGGCACCCTCGGAGACGTTCCGGTACCTCCAGATACACCGTGCTCTCCAAACAGTGATTTCTTGAGGGGCTGATCGCCCTGAATCGTCACCCCTGAGGATAGATTACTTGATGACCACATGACCCATAAAGCAATAACCCTTATATACAGGAAGTTAATTAAAAACTCACCGTACACACTACTTTGCCTGTGCGACCTCTGGGATTATGACTTGGGAGGCCTCACAGATGAAGACTGGCCAGAGACCTTGGCAAACCCCAGAGAGGTGGCCATCAGGGCAGGGTCCCGGCTGGTACATCTTAAAATACTCTGTAGATCTTAGCTCTCTTGCAACACGATGGTAAAAAAGGGCAGAGTGATTGATCCTGGCGGTTGAAGGCAGTGTTGCCAGGAAGGGACGTTCTTCCATATAATTTGGGATTGTCCACAGATACAGGTCCACTGGGTGTCAGTGGTAGCGTGCATCAATGGCGTATGTAACAGTGACATGCAGGTCTTCTCCAAATGGAGCCTTCTCAATGTGTGGTACGCAAATTACCTTAATTGTATGGAGCAGACCTGGATGACTCTAGGCATGGCAATTGCCAAACGCAACATAGCACGCCTGTGGAGAGGGGGGGGCAAACGACTGCACCAATTCTAAAGGACTGGAGAAGGGACATAGATGTTGCATGGAATCCGAGAAAGTGGTGAAGAAAAGCCAGGGCCTGACCTCTAAAATGGGAGAGGGTATGGGGCAAGTGGAATGTCTACAGAGATAGTCCGTGTGCCTCCGTCATTGCAGTTGTGAACACAGTCACCATTCCCTGATGCGTCACCCCTGGTGTACAGTGAGAGGAGGGAGGACTGGGGAGTGGGACCATCAACGGCAGGAATACTCTTAGTTTTTTCTTTATCTGTACTACTGACGACTTGTGGTGTACTACTTATAATACTGCTTGCTGCAAGCTCAATAAAAAGATGTTCCCAAAAAAATATAGGGCCCAATTCACAGAACGAACTTAAGACAAAATCCTAAACTTACTACCATTTTGGTATTCACAGAAGGCACATAGGGCCCGATTCACAGAACTAACTTAAGACAAAATCCTAAACTTACTACCATTTTCGTATTCACAGAAGGCACTTACTCATTTTGGTATTCACAGAAGTTAGGACTCCTAATTTTGGGGCTCCTAAATGCCTTCTGTGAGTATTGAAAGTCTTAAAATTAGGATTTTTCTCAGTTTAGGAGTCCTAAAGTTAGGACTCCTAACTTTACTTCTACTAAACTGAGAAACATCCTAATTTTAAGACTTTCAGTATTTACTGAAGGCATTTAGGAGTCCTAAAGTTAGGACTCCTAACTTCTGTGAATACCGAAATGAGTAAGTGCCTTCTGTGAATACCAAAGTGAGTAAGTGCCTTCTGTGAATACCAAAGTGAGTAAGTGCCTTCTGTGAATACCAAAATGGTAGTAAGTTTAGGATTTTGTCTTAAATTAGTTCTGTTAATCAGGCCCTTAATGCTGATGCCATTGTCATCAGGGCAGAGGCAGGAATATTTCACAGTTCATGTTTAAAAACTTACTTTTCAATTTATATTTCTCAGTGCTAACATATAATCTGACATACAAATCTAGATATGCTTCCTCATGTTAAAGAATTAAACTTTTTGTATGTTAAAGACACTGTATAATCTTCTAACATGATGTTTATTGCATGATTTACATGTCAGCTATTTCAAGGCTCGGCTCATGCACAGGTTCACAGAGTCAGAACCAACCTTTGGCTTCGCTCAACCTGTTCATTTGTTGGCTTACCCACCTCTAATTAATGATTACTAGTGAAGTTAGCCAACAACAACTTACCCGCCGTCCATTCACGTTTGGTGGGTGCTGGCATGGGGGCACAGTGTGCATGGGCCCAAGTAGCAGTGGACGACCAACCAGCCTTTGCTGTGTCGATGGCCCTGAGGCTGAGAGAGCAGAGCCTGCCTACTAGAGCAACAACGCCACCAGTAGCTAACAGCCAGGGAGAGTTGGCCTTGCAGTGGAGTAGTGCAATACTTTCAGAATTGAATATTTCAAGTCCAGTTATTAACAATCATTGTTGTTATTCATTGATCTGATTCAGCTAATAAGCCCTGGCGACAACAATAGGTCTGGCTTGTTTTGGGCGTATGTTCACTGTTGCCTGCTATGTCTGGTCACAGTCACTGAAATCTCACTAAGACACTCAAATACTGGTCATTGCATGATTTACTTGCAAGAAGTGTAAAACATTTGATAGTTCTGTGTCACTCATAGCTGGACTGAACCCAGTGACATGTCACACATTAGCGATGTGGAAACGTGGCAGCAATGTATCACGCGCTAAGTGTCAACATTCCCTCAGATTGGAGGGTGTTGTGTCTTCGTCGTGGGCCCCACACCGGACAATGACCCACAGGACACAGGTTGGTGCAATCACTTATCTTTATTGGCTTTATAGATGCAGCTGGCTATATACACGTCCGTCCCCTTGGTCGCCCTAGCCCGATCTGTCCTCTTCCTGTCCCCTGACCGGATGTGGTGTCTGGTGACCTGGTCACCTCCCTCATGACCCACAGGGTCCTAGTGTCCTGTCCTCGGTCCCTATTTGTCAGGTCGTCACATCTCCCCCTTTGTTGTAAACAAATATTCATGATGCTGCTTTCCTGACCATTTCCGCCCCTTCAGCCCTTGACTGCATTTGCTTGTTGTTATGTTAACAAAAGAGAAGAAGGGAGAGAGAGAGAGAGAGAGAGAGAGAGAGAGAGAGAGAGAGAGAGAGAAGTTTTGTCCGTCTCGTCGACCCTTCTCCCCAGTCTCTGCTTCCTACTTTTTTCTACGTAGTTTCTTTGTCCCCTTGCTCTCCTTCTTTGATTGTCCTTTTCTGCCATCATCTTTGTTTCTGCTTTTCTGTTGTCCTCCGTCTGCTCTCAATGTGCCAACCGCTTTTTCTCTTCATCGTCGCTCTCCCCTTTTTGCCTTGTTTCTGTTCTTCCGTGGTCCTCCTTCTGCTCCCTTTTTTGTAGTCTCTCGTCGTCTTGATCATTGCTCTCGGCCCTCTGTTTTGCTTCGCGTTCCTTTCTTTTTACCGCCGCCCTTTGTTGTATTTGTTCCTTCAATCACTCTTTTTTGTTCTCTTCCTCTTTCTTTGTTCCCTGAGTCTTCTCTTTGCTTGCTCTCAGCAGGTCTATTGTTTTTGTTATATGTCATCGTTATAAGGCCCATCGTTTTCGCTGTGCTGTTGCTCATCAGGCATTGCCCTGGGACATCGCCTTGTAGAACATGAATGTCCTCTCTTTTTATTGTGTCCTTGTATCTCATTTCCTCTGTGAATTTTCCCCAGTTGGTTATTTGTTTCCTTGCCCCCCAGGTAAAAACCTTTGCCTGGGACGCTCTCAGGGCCGGCTTTACTTCCATTCTCTCGTATTCCGATATACACATGACATTGCATGTTACACCACTGTCCAGTATAAAGTCTGTTTCATGCGCTCCTACTCTTATCTTTGCCTAGTCCATCTTTCCTTTGGTGCTTCTGTCTGCTGGCTGTGTTGTCTCTCCTGCTTCTTCTTCCTCGCTCCGCTCGATGTGCACCTCCGACATGTGGTATAATCTTTCCACTTTCACTTCTTCCTCTTCTTCGCCTGACCCTCGTGATGAACTTCTCCTTTCATTGTCGATGTACCTGACATGTCTTGTTGTCTGTTCCTGTTGTCTTCCTGTTCTCCCCTTGTCGTCTCCTCTGAACTGTGCGCCTTGGCACATACTGGCGTAGTGATTTCTTCCACCACATCTTCTGCATGTCTGGCCAAATGCTGGGCATGGACCTCTGTGTGGAAATTCCATTCCACACTTGTAGCATGTTCCTTCGCGTGGTCTCCTCTCTTTTTGTTCCCTCCGGTCATTCTTCCATCAGTCTGTGCGATATCTGTTTGTCGTAAAGTGTGCGTTTTCGACTTCAACGCTTTTCCCTCTTTCCATTTCTTTGGCATGTTCCGTTGCTCTCGCCTCTGCTCTCGCTAGGGACAGGATCTTCTCCAATGAGGTCGGTTCCTTTAGTATTCTTGCTCTGAATTCGGTGTCGCGACAGCCTTCTATGATCCGTAGTCTGATTGCTTGCTCGTTATCAAATTTGTCAAACTCACAATGTGTTACCAACTTTCTCAGCCTTGTTGCGAAGTCGTCTAGTGTTTCGCCGACTTGTTGACATGCAATGGTAAAAGTATATCGTTCGAAATCAATGTTGCGCTGTGGGTCGAATTTGGCTGTTAGACATTTCTTCAGTTGGTCATATGTTTTTGTTTCCTCGGTAGGCAGTGTCACCAGGAGTTCTTCAACGTCATCCCCTGCTAGGTTTAACAGTAATCCTCGTTTCTTTCCGTCTGCTACATCTGTATCATCTACATATCTTTCAAACTGTCTGATCCATTTCTCCCACCTCATTCCTGTTTGTGGCTCCGACAAGTTGAAAGGTAGTGGTGTCCTGTATTGCGCGCTGGGCTTTGGATCTGCCATTCTTTCTTTCTTTCCTTTTTCTTCTTCTTCTTCTGTTCTTTATTTTATTTTCTTGGCTTTCCTTGTCTTTTCTGCCTTTTCTTTATTTGGCCTCTTCTGGGCTTTCTTGGTCCTTTTTCCTTGTGTTATTTCTCTGTCTCTTTTTTTTATTTCTTTATGTCTCTTTGTTTTGTTTCTTTGTCTTCTCCTTTTCTTAGTTTCTTTTCTTTCCTTTTTATATATATGTATATAGCATTCTGGCACTCATTTCTGCCTTCTTTTTTTGTTTTCTTTGTCTTCTTCTTCTTCTGTTCTTTATTTTATTTTCTTGGCTTTCCTTGTCTTTTCTGCCTTTTCTTTATTTGGCCTCTTCTGGGCTTTCTTGGTCCTTTTTCCTTGTGTTATTTCTCTGTCTCTTTGTTTCATTTCTTTATGTCTCTTTGTTTTGTTTCTTTGTCTTCTCCTTTTCTTAGTTTCTTTTCTTTCCTTTTTCTTCTTATATATATGTATATAGCATTCTGGCACTCATTTCTGCCTTCTTTTTTGTTTTCTTTGTCTTCTTGCCTTAATTTTCCCTTTCTGTGCCCTTTAGTCTTGTGTGTGCTTTCTTTCGTCTATGTTCCACCTTTATTTTCTTTGTCACCGTTGTTTGCGCTGTGCCTGACTCTTTAAAATGGCCGCCGCCGTTTCCTTCAATTTGATTGGCTCCTGCGCCTGCTCTTAAGATGGCCGCCGGTGTTCTCGCGAGACATCGCGTCCAATCAACGCGATGCCTGACTCCAAAATGGCCGCCGTCTTTTTCTTCGCGGTGATTGGTTCTCGCGCCTGACTTGAAAATGGCCGCCGAGACTCTCGCGAGAGCTCGAGCCAATTTCCTTTCACTTCGCGCTTTCTGCTCAGCGCTTACCGGAGTCAGCAGGCTTCTTCTCCACATCAGTCGGGGTGGGCTCCCGCGTTGAAGGCACTTTCCTCTTCTTTCCTCACGACGCGATCCAGTGTGGGCTCCTGAGTTGAAATCTCAAATGGGCACACGTCGAGTTCACCCTCGTCGCCAGTTGTCGTGTCTTCGTCGTGGGCCACACACCGGACAATGACCCACAGGACACAGTTTGGTGCAATCACGTATCTTTATTGGCTTTATAGATGCAGCTGGCTATATACACGTCCGTCCCCTTGGTCGCCCTAGCCCGATCTGTCCTCTTCCTGTCCCCTGACCGGATGTGGTGTCTGGTGACCTGGTCACCTCCCTCATGACCCACAGGGTCCTAGTGTCCTGTCCTCGGTCCCTATTTGTCAGGTCGTCACATCGGGCTAAGTAGTGTCAAAGGGGGCCCAGATAGCCCTTGCTCCTGCCTGTGACCTGCACTGATGCCAGTGCTTAATTTGTAAACAAACAAAAAAGTGCCATGGCTCTCGTCAGGAGGCCACTGCTTCTTGTATCATCCATAACCCCTGCCAGTGCTGCCAATGACAGTACCAACACAACTACTAACCATCACACTCCTACAAGAGTGACGATTCGGACTATTACAGGCCCCCAAAGCTGTAAGAATGGCGTGGACAGCGGATAATAGTCATTTTTAAAGTATAATAAATTAATAATTAACTGTCACAAGCATTGGTGTTGACAATTAAGTGCCGAGCACCGGAAACCACTGTCTCAAATTAAGCACAGATTGGTGCATATTCTACTGGTGTCTCTCCAGCGGTAGTAGCATCCTTTCCCCAATCCTCTAGTATGAGTGTTGGCACTTTCCACCAAAATAGCATTCTGTGCTAAGCCAGTGGAATCAACACCTCCATCAATTTATTTAGCGAAGTATTTGACTTATTCCAAAAGCATTATCAAAGGAGTGCAATCTACCATCCCTCTCCCCGTCTTCACAGTAGTCTACTGTTCCTTTGCCCAGTGTGCTCCAATCAGGAGGCACTCTCATGCCAAGTGAAAGAAACAAGGTGTGCCGCTCATGAAGCGCGCACTGAGAAGGGTCTATTCTGTGTGAGCAGTGTACTCTATGCAGAAATTTTAAATGAAGCACTTTATGCCTATAGGTTATTGATCTAGTTTGAACACGGCATAATTTTCACATTTCAGGTTTAATATCCTCCCCAAATTCAATCCCCGTGTTTCAAGGGCATCTCTAATAGCTGTAGCACCGCATTCGGTGTATAAACCAGAAATCCAACCTCTACCTCTGGGATTCATGATCATTTAACTGGGTGGGAAAAACACTGTTAGTTCGTCTATACCAACCAGGGCAAGAGGAACCTTAGCATAACAAAAATGTGAATGTTGTTGGATACAACAATCTATGCAGTACTAACGTTTTAATCAAAGCAACTTCGTCTTAGCTGCTGTTCAACCTGCCCACGTAGTATTACAGATTTGAGCTATAGTTGCCCCGGTCAACGGGTATTTGTGTCTACTTATAAGTACCCCCAGCTATCTAACCAAATTCTCTCACCTGCGCAGTGAATGACCTGTGGCCTAAAGGGGGGATCTGGGTTCGAGTCTCGGTAACGACGCCAAACATCCTGTGATCCTGGGCAAATCACTTAATCTCCCCGTGCCTAAAATGAATGTGTGACCTCATGTAACGTAACTGGTGCTATGTAAAGCGCTCTGATACCTGGTTCGGTTCGGGTCTAGTTCGCACTATATAACACTCTGCAAAAAAAAATAATAATAATATTTCAGATTTCGTCCAGTAAATATGTATTCCTGACATAGCCCAATACCTTATTATTTTAACGATCACCCCATGCTTGACCTCTGGCTTATTCATAAGTTACATAATGTCATTAACAAAGTGTCAATAAAACACATCAATTCTGGAAGGCAATACCCCTATGTTGATGGCTCTTCTGCAGCCATGTAGCTAAATTCTCCATGGCCAGGGCAAAAAGAAGAGGTAAGAAGGAGCATCTATGTAGTGCTTCTCTGTACACCGGGAATGGCATGGAATTATAGCCATTAGCAGCACTAAGCCCCTCAACAGTGTGTTGAGACAGTTTGCAATGATCCAAGCTAGACTTCTATTATTGAGACCCAATAGAGACAGCCAGATTTTAGAATTGTGGTGATCACGGGCTCTCTAGCCATGGGGGCGGGGGAGGCTCCTGTGTCTACCAATTCTTAGTAGAGGTCACCTAGCCACATTGCAAGAATTGTCTTAAATGACCTACATAGTTCTCCAGTAAGAGGAACTCATCCAGAGGCCTTATTCCCAATGGACTGTCAATGGCCAGTATGATTTCCTGTGTATCGGTCAGATCCTGTAGATAGGCCCTAGCTCTACTCTCAATCCATACCAAGGCTATCTCGCCCAAGTGGGAAAGATCAGAGCTGCCATACTCACGTACATGTTCTCATAACAGGACTGAAACTCATGCAATACAGCAGCATTTACCCCAGCCGCTTCAGTGGAGCAAAGTCTTATTGAGTGAATAATATTACATGTCAAAAGCTGCTGGTGCATTGGCAAACACATCAGATCCTAAGAATGACATGTATTCTCCAATGACTGCAACTCTGCACAGAGTGGGGAAACTATTCCAGGAGCAGCTGTCTTATTCTTGTTTTGAGTGCTATAAAAGAACACCTGTTAAAGCTTGATAAAGATATGGATTTAATGACGTTTCTGCTGGGGCGCATCCCGAAAAAAATACACAAAAAAAGGATTATATATAGCCCGATATATGCTGCTGTAAAACAAGACCAAAATACACACAGATGATCGACAGAATGCAGAGCAAATCAAATATTCACTCCTAGTCAATAGATCTGGGTTAAATCCATTGTTCTTTTGCTCACTATGCCACCCCAGTTTGGACCCAGCCATATGCAAATCAGTCTTGGCCCAGTGCCTCATGGGAACAGTCCAGCCTGAACTTCCAAGCAAGGTCCTCCCTGGACCGGAAACAAGCATCCTGGGACCAATTTCGGGGTATCACCCCTCATCAGCCAGGCTAGCTTGAATCCAGTGGCACAGTGAGCCCAGGACCCACGTCTGGGCATAACCGCCGCACTTAGGGGGAGAAAGCAAAAGACACACAGATAATCGACAGAATGCAGAGCAAATCAAACATTCACCCTGAGTCAAGACATCTGGGTTAAATCCACCATTCATTTGCTCACTATGCCACCCCAGTTTAGACCCAGCCATATGCAAATCAGTCTTGATCCTGTGCCTCATGGGAGCAGTCCATCCCATACTGCCAAGCCAGGTCCTTCCTGGACCAGAAACAAGCATTGTGGGACCGGTTTTGGGGCATCACCCCTCATAAGTCAGGCTAGCTTGAATCCAGTGGCTCAGTGAGCAAGGAACCCAGGCATACTCTGAAACAGAAGTTCCTGAAAGAATTAGAGCAGGAGTCTTCAACCTTTTCATAAAACCTTGTCATAATTGCTAAATCAGAATAGATTACAATAGGGGCCACCATAAGCAAAGGTTGCCAGCAGTGATCAGTTCAGTGCATCAGGCACTCGTTGCCCGCAGTAATGTAAAAATGCTTTGCCAAACTGTAATGCCTCTGCATGAGTAATACATAACAACATAGATGCAAGGCCATGGTATTAAACTAATAATGTTAGTAATATTTCTTCTCAACACAGTTTGATTTTTCTTCACTCAAATATCAGTTTAAAATATATTTTGGAAATTCAACCATTCTTTTCCACACATCAGATTATGAGTTCTGAAAATACACACATTTCCAGCTCAAATACATGCTTTTCAAGTTTGGTGTACATGTGTACATTGAACCAAACACAAGCATTTAATTTAGTTGACTTAGCTGCACACAGGGGGCTACTAGCAGCTCACGAGCTACTCATTGGGGAATTGATTTAGACAAAATAAAAGTGTGCAGTTTAGTTGCTTTTAAAGGATCTTCTGACCAAGATGGAAGCATCCTGAAGACCCATGAGCTCCTACATTGCCATGGAGTCCTTGTCAACTCCTCTATTGTCAGTTCTATGAGTGCAGCGAAGAGCGGGGGGGGGGGTTTGATGCTCCCACACATATGGTTTACCCAAGTAACTGAGCTGCACTGCCAGGAAACAGGATCTCCCGCAGCCAGCTCCATTTACCTTCCTCTCGCAGTGGGTGTAAACCAGACTCATGCAAGGCCAGAAGACGTTTTTCACCACTCCGTTCATGCCCTATCCAGTAGCATGGGCTCTGGTATAGTTCCAGGAGATTCTCTAGCCAAAGGAGGTAACAAGCGGGCTACTGTGTCAAAGAAAAGGAGGTCCCCTCACCTCCCCACATTTTGCTCCTCTCAAGTGTGTGAGCACAAGCCCCTCCCTATGCATGTCTGGAGCAAGAAGCTTCATCCAGGGCCCCCAGGGAGCAAGATTGGCCCGAGCGCTGTTTGCGGCTCCCCCCTTGCTGCAATTTGCCTTAGAGGCAAAAATGGGCCTTACTGAATGATCCGTACACTGGGCTGCAATATTGGGGCTCGCGCTCCCAAAAGGCTTTGTTTTTTTTTGTTAGAACATTCTGCCCTCTAGTGGAAGAATGTTCTAAGAGCCTTATAGCCCTTCGTAGATGAGCTGTACCGCTATTAAAGTCCCTCTCCCTTGTTAAAGACCCTCGCCTTCGGCTCGGGGCCTTTAACGCTGGAAAGGGACATTGAACTTTGATATTAGACCACTGTGTGGCGAGAAGCCTAACAAGACTCAGAGGTGGACACCGCCTACCTGGGAGGATGTTGTTTATGGCGGTATGCCACTAACTTGCAGTGGGGCCCCGATGCTCTGCGGAGGAGACGTGGATGGATAAATCGCTGACCCGTAGGGTCCTGCCTGCATACCGCAATTGTAAAGACCGCAGGTGCTCAAAGCCTCGCGAGGCCTGACATATTGACTCAGCCTGGAGACACAGTTATCAAGACCCATTTAAATAGCTGTATGGGTCGCCGGCTGGGGGGCCACAGCACCAAGGGAGCTTCATATTAGCTATGGTCACCATTGTTTGTCAAGGCTGTGCCTGTTGTCCATACTGTTATTCAGACAACAGTGGTCCCATCTCAAAGAAATACATACAGAATAAATATAGACACAATCATAACTATATTGTATTATGGACTTGTCCAGCTGGACAGTGGTCCAATATTTTTACTTCTGAGGAATAGAAAAAGTTATTACACAACAGTACACTTAAAATTCAATTCTATACAATAATACACAGCCAGATTGTTGATTGCATAAGCTAGTTACATACACATGAAGTGCATACCAGGGACATGTTAATTCGTGAGTGATGGTTATTTACAGTGAAGGAATTCATAAAATAAAAACTGTATGACTTGCCATGCAAGATCAATGCATTGATAGAGGAAGCACATCTTCCCAATAGAGCCATTTCTCATATACAAATACATTCGCCAGTAGAGTCACCTTAAGTGAAAAGTACAGTCAGTAATTACTCTTTCCATAATCATGCGACTAGTTCAAAATAACTTTGGTAGTAATAATAAGTCATTCTGAACTTGCTGTAATAAGCCGATGCAAAAACAAGGGTTAACCGTAGTGAACCACAAGTTAATAGCTAACAAATTGCAGTAATAGGGATCCGAGCGTTTTTAAAGGTGACCCTCACAATAGTAGTTCGGAAGTGATGCAATTTTAAGGGGGGGGAGTGTCAGACCGTCATTGCGATGGTGAATGTTAGTAGCGACCCGAATATAACTAAGTTGAGCTTACCGAGAACCGAGTAGGTACGGCTCGGAGTCAGTCAGGAGTGCATAATGGCACTAGGTGGACCGCCCGTCAGCGTGATAGCCTGGGAAATTAAGGGAGGGAATTATAAGGGAAGCCTGAATATTGGAAAAACGCAGTGCCAGGAGACAGTAGCTTACCAGATACAGGGCGATTACAGCGTCTCAATCGTGGCGTCTGTATGGGAGTTCAAGCGTTAGTTACGTCGCAGACGATTAAGGATAGGTGAGCTGTGTCACATGATGTTACTCGAAAGTATAGAAGGACTCGCAACGTCGGGGAACCCGACATGTCGGCCATCTTGGAGTGGTGAATTGATTTAGATTGAAGGTAGTAAGTGTATTCAACTAATTAGATATTGGCACAGTGCTAATTATTAGGACATATATAGCATTTCTTAATAGTGCCCTCATAGTTAGGCCAACTCCTCTCCCATTCACTCTGAGTCACAGATCTGGGTATAATCAATCATTATTTTGTTCACCATGCCATTCCAGTTTTGACTCAGCCATTTACAAATCAACTTTGACCCTATTGCCAATTGGAACAGTCCAGCCCGAACTGCGAGGCAAGGTCCTCCCTCAACTGCAAAACAAGCATCCTAGGACCGGTTTCGGGGCATCACCCCACATCAGCCAGGCTAAGTTGAAACCAGTGGTGTAGCCAGCACGGGACACACGTCTGGGCATACCCTTCCCACTTAGAGTGAAAATACAACACAAAAAGATGATGGACGGAATGTTGAAGATTGTAAAACATTCACCTCCAGTCACAGGTCTGGGTTTAGTCCATCGTCATTTTGCTCACCATGCCATTCCAGTTTGGACCCAGCCTTATGCAAACCAGCTTTGATCCAGTTCCCCATGGGAATAGTCTCGCTGTACCACTGGATTCAAGCTAGCCTTGCTGATGAGGGGTGATACCCTGATACCGGTCCCGGGATGCTTGTTTCCAGTCTATGGAGGACATGGCTTCGCTGTTCGGGCTGGAGTGTTCCCATGAGGAACAGGGTAAGACTGATTTGAATACGGAGGGGTCCTAACTGGGGTGGCATAGTGAGCAAAAGAACAATGGATTAAAGCCAGATCTGTAACTGTGAGTGAGTGGTTGAAAAGTGTCGGTCCTCTGTCCATCATCTTGTTGTGTTTGCTACAACTCTGGTGGCCCTCACTCGACATAGCCACAAGGGCGTGAGGGGCTCACAGTCCTAGATGACCAGGGGGCCTCTCCACGGGTCTCATCAGGTGGCGGATAGATTCCGCTATTTTTAAGCAGACCTCCACTCCTCCTGAACAGCGTTTGACGAGCAGGACACGACTGAGTATTTATCTCATATTTCTATGAAGTGACTGACCGTGGTGCACAGAGAGCAACTCATGGCGCTGTTCCGCCCCACCAAAGTTTTTGCCACACTGAAAGATATGCTGGGAGGCAAGGTGCCTGGAACAGATGGGCTGACACTCACCTGTTATAAGGCTTTCCAGGATAAACTTGTGCCCCATCTGGTCACTGTTTGAGATGATGGTCCGAAGTGGACATATGCCTCCAAATATGAGAGAGGCTCTTTTAGTTACTATTCTAATACTGGGCAAGCCGGCTGATCATCATTGCTGGTCTTATCTACCTCTGTCTCTCTAAAATACTGATACAAACATGTTTGCAAAGATTTTGGCAAACAGCATTGCGCTGTTGCTCCCTGGCATCAAAGGACCCGAATAATCTGGCTTTGTACCTGCCCGTTGATTGCCTGCATTGACCCCGAAGTACATGCTGTGGCAATCTTCCTAGACATAGAGAAGGCATTTAACTCTAGAGCAGGGGTTTGCGCTCTTTGTTCTGCGCCGTGCGGGGTTGGGAAATATTTTTCTGATAAAAATCCAGGTTCTCTATGCGGCACCAATTCCCATCACTAGAGGCACCTGTCATTGTTGCTCCTTATCCCCACTGCTGTATGTGCTAGTTGCAGAGCCGCTGGCTTGCATACTATGAGAGTATCACGCACATCATGGCATTCCCTAATTATAAGTTGATAGTGTCTGCCTATGCAGATGACACACTTTTGTATGTTAAAAATCCTGAGCAAAACCAGGCGCCGGTCCTTTGGGAGATCATCCTTTTTAGGGTAATTCAGGACTACGTATTGACTCGGACAAGACCCTCATATCCATTTTCACGGCTGCCACGACACAGGTGCATCTAGAGTATCCATTGATGTGGATGATGGAGCCGGTGCGCTATTTGGGTATTCAGGTGCATAGGAACGCGGCGGCACTGATGCATAAAAACCACGGCAAAGCAGTACATCACCCGATGGAGGCAATAGACCGTTGGTTTAGTCTGTCCCTTTCCCTCAGTGGCCGCATAGCCATCATGAAGATGGTGGTATTACCTTGGGTCTCTTTTCTATTTGCCAACATCTCAATACTACTGCCTAGTGTGGTCTTCAAGACACTACACACCGTGCTGGTGCACCTGGCTTGGGTCAGCAAGCAACCGCGCGTGGGTTGGGATACCCTAACTCCCCCATATGAGATGGGGGAGATTGGCTGCCCCAAATCTCGAAGCCTATTACAGAGCTACTCAGTGCCTGGATTCACAACCCAGAGGACTTGCTGCATCTATGGTTAGAGCGGGATGCTGTGCTACCCCTATCACTCCCCCAGTATGTATTCAATGCACATGTGCATAGTGTGCGCACTATAGACCTCATAGGTACCATGCATAGTGCCAATATTAGCAACATACCCCTCCTGCAAAACCCTAAAAATCTCATATTAATCACACAAGACACATTGTTTGTTGGAGAAGCATTGCTGGAGGTGTATTTGCATAATCAAATATGCCAACAAGGTGGGTCAACTTACGGGCGATCCAAGGGCAGGCAGCAGTGACACCCCTAAGCTGCCCTGCACATCTGATGAGCCAAATTGCACCGTGGCCCTAAACAATCGGTGCTCACGATTGATTTTTTTAGGATTACCCCTTCCATCATGTAGACCACCAGTCCACCCATTTATCACCCCCCTTGAGGGGGCGGAGCGTATCCAGGCAAGCCCTCTGTTGCTCAGGTTTACAACCGCCCGCAGGACTAACGGGGTGCTGTCTTTCCTCCAGGGTCCAGCCGTAAGGACTTCCTGGGGCTGTTTGTCCTTTGCACACTTGTTGTGAAGAAATAAAGAAATGCTGAGTTGCAACACACCATTTGTTTCAAACACTGCACACATTATATACATATTACGCAAATTGCACTAGTTTGCTCAGAAATCAACACTGCACCCATAATACCATATGATGCCCCGCACAATTGCTTTGTAATTTGTTTTACAATTCACGCTACACATCTTGTTACACATGGTGCCATGCAAGCTTATAATTAGTTTACAAAGGAGTTGACTGAAACCTCATTAATACATGGCGTCACCATGCACACTCAGCCCTTGCCGGCGTCATGGGCAGATGTACCAGTTAAAACACTGGGATTCCCCCCGCCCAACCTGCCTGATGCGGTCCGGTGGCATGCCTACCTTAAAAGCTGAAGTGGCTGCCCCTATTCTAAATGAACGGCTGCAAAAACGCGTACCAGGCCCAGTATTACCTGACAATGTTAAGCCAGATTTCATAACTTGTACTTGAAATTTAGTTAGGGGCGTACGGTCCTCGTGGTTCAATAAGTAGCCTTCCCTGGGGGTCTTCGCACCAGGTAAGCTGCGACGAGGCACATCGGGCAGTACCTCACGTCCCCCAGTTGCTGTAACCAGATCTCCTTTCCCTGCCCCCACTGGTCTGTTTTGGATCTTTTCCCTATCACTTTAAGTGATTTTCCAGTGAGCACTACATCTTGCACACCTACTGCATTCCACGATTGATCGTTCTTGGAACTTGCCACTAATTTGCTTTTTCGCAGAGCCCCAAAGAATGCTAGGCTGAAAGCTGCGGAAAAGAGGGCGACCTCATAAGGAGAAAAGGTTGCCTTGCTTACCACATTACTCATGTCCTGTAATGTACCATATTCAATGGGGGACCTGGTGTCGGGGGCTCGGGGTTCTCCTCTCGCCCAACCCTTTAGCACCACCCTGATGATGAAAGACTTAGTCGGATCACCTTCATTTTAGCCTAATGACCTACCGCAACCAGGTGGCCTGAGACCCGAATGGTTTTTCCTCTGGTCCTTAGCCCGCACTATAAAGGTTTGGACCATTCGCTCCAAGGCGGACATATCCTCCTCCCAGGGCCCCAATATCTTACAGAACGTCGGAATGCACGCTTTGTAGCGCTTCCTGGTCCCTGGTGCTAAGACGCGTTCACCTAATTCCCTCAGTTGTTGTTCCACTGGTAGAAGAATGAGATGTGTGCTGGGAAAGGGGTCATCTCTTCTCTCACTCTCGGCCAAGCCTCCCGGAAATGGCACCACTTCAAACAAGAGAGGGCGTCAGCTGCCACATTCCACGTTGTTAAACAAGCACTAGTTCTCTCAACAGACATAGCACCAAAGGACAGTTGGCTGTTTGTATGTTTAACGCCTGACCCACTGCCATGTTATCTGACCAGAAAAGCACTCGCTGGGCTGCTAGCGCCTCTGGCCGAAGGAAGAACGCAACAACTATTGGAAACAGTTCCAGAACCATCACGTTGGCCGAGACTGTTCGCTTGTGCCATAGGTTTGGCCACCTCTCAGACCACCATTCACTCCCCAAGATTGCCCCAAAGGCTTCCCTACCCACTGCGTCCGTGAACAGCGATAGCTCGGGGCTGCCAGCTCAGGGGGCTCTGCAGATGACTGAACCATTGAAATTAGCCTGGAAATCTGCCCACATGCTGAGATCTTCCTTCATACCTTTACTGAACCTGACTAGGTGGTGTTTCTTCTTGACTTTGGCCGTGGCCCTGGCTAACCGCCTCAAAAAGACCCTACCAGTTTGGATCACTCTAGCTGCAAAGTTCAATTTCCTTAGGAGACTCTGGATAGACCCCAAGGAAACGATCTCCTTCCTCAAGGCTGCCTGAATATCCTGGGCTAACGCTTGTTCCTTGTCTGCTGGCAATCTAGATTCACCCACGATAGTGTCAAGTTCAATTCCTAGGAAAGTCAGGACCTGTGCAGGACCCTCAGTGTTACCTGGGGTCAGGGGGACCCCCAAACGGTTAGCTAACCTCCCAAAATCCAAAAGAGCTTTGCCACAGTCCTGCGTCCCTTCCTCCCCAATGAATAGGAAATCATCAAGATAGTGTCAAGAATATGTGCGCTCTCTCTCATGCCAGACCTTCCTAATGTGCTTGTAGTATGTTGTGCTTGTATCATTTTACTGTGTGACCAGTGTTGGGTTGATCCCTAGTTGTTTAAAACAGTTAAGCTATCTAATGTGAGAATACCATTGTATGTACAATGGTTGACTTTTTTTTTTAGCTTTTATTGTATATTTAGGAAAGTTCGTGTATTGCATTCAACATCGACTGGGCTCAGCTTAAACACGTGGGAATTACAATACATAATTATGGCATTAACATTTCACGTGCCAACGTTAACACGTGAATCACGATTTAGCCTCGAGCTGCGCGAGCGGTACAAAGGTATTTAAACCGCCCACGCGCTTAAGCAGTGCTTGGTCTCGACATCATCGGTACTTGCCTGTGCTCCTGACTTGGCGGCGTTCTCCGGCTTCCTTGAATCCTCTGACTGCCTCCTTTTTCCAGTTTCTTCTTGCAGCGCTCCTTGGATTCTCTGCGACTTCCCGCTCTTCCTGAAACTCGGCAGCAGTCGCTGCGGCGTCCCGGAACTCCTTCAAAAACTCGTCCTCGACTTCTGGCTATAAAAATAAAAGAGAGATAAGTAAAAAACAAACACTAGAACGTGTTCGGACAATCACCAGTGAGTTATTCTCTTCAAATTCTTGTACACAGTAATTTTTCTTTAACCCCTTCTGTGCGGCCGCGATTCCCCCCGTGTGCGGCCGCGGAACGAACAGGGCGGGGCCGTGACGAACTCCAGCCGTCATCCGCACACGAGCACCGTGGAGCGTGACGGCTGGGGTTCGTCACCAGCATGGAAGGGTTTAAACATCGAGCGATCTTTTAAGGATATCAATACGTCGGACTTAATTACTCTTGAAGAAGCACTATTCAAGATTAAAAGACGTATTGACTGGATATTAGACTCCAAACCAGAGACCTTTCTGAACACTTATTATTTGTTTGGAACTTTTTATTTTTCCATGATAAAGATGGCAATCTAAGCAATGTATAGACATTGCTAAAGAACACTCTTGAATAACGGAACAAGTTATCATGGAATAATGTTTTCAATAGTGTTTTATTCTTTTTGCAGAGTGTAAAATAATTGAAGCACATTCAGTAATTATTTTCTTAAATATCCTAGAGAGTATGAACAACAAACGATGATGTTATAGGTATAATGCTTACTCTTAGAACGACTTGTTTTGTACCTTGTATTTACCTTGTCACCTTGTCATAATAAAACAGGCCGTCCAGTTTGAATCCTAGAAGATGTTGACTATCCGGATGGACTGGCAGCAAGCGGAAGGCCGATTTGATATCTGCTTTCGCCAGCCACGCCCCTTTTCCCACCCTCCTGAGCCAGATCCACAGCTACATCAAGGGTGCAGGATGACACCGAGCAGGTACCCTCCTCCAGCCCATTATTCACGGACTCACCTTCAGGGTAGAGAGATGGTGTATCAGCCTGAATGCCCCAGGATCCTTTTCCAACCCCAGCCAGGAAACAACGAAGGGAAAGGGTCCTGCCACTCTACCCAGTGCCCGTTCTTTCTCAACTTTGGCTAGCACCACTGCTGGCTGATTTAAGGTTGTCTGCCTCCCTACTTGCCAGAGTACCGACAAAGGGGATCTTAAAACCTTCAGTAAAGCCTGTTGCTAGCAGCTGGCTGTCCTGCCTGTTGGGGTAATGGCTAAGTAACGGGATGAGGCGATCGAGGGCTACTGGAGACGGGCCATTGGCTGCACACTCCAGAGCTGGGACAAAGTCCAGCCGAGCTAGGAGGCTGGTACTTGTAGAAGGGTCATGTAGAACCAGAGGCGAGCTGTGTTGTGGTATAGAAGGCAAAGGGGGCGGTTACCTGTTCCTTCTCAACTGACTTGTTTGTGCCTGCTAGGGGGCTGCAGCTCGTGCTTGCAGAAACATGCTGCTGCTGGGTGGGGGGCCCGCACTTGTTGAACGTGTGTGCAAATTTACGTGACTGCCCCCAGGAGCAAGCACCGGCGTTGTATAGCCTACACATCCCAGAGTACGTGAGTTTGAAACCTCCCCTCTGACTTGCTCCCCCAGTGCGCCTCGAAAGGAGTGTCTAAAGTTACGCCTCCCGGACTGAAAAGAACTTCTTCCTGCTGAGTGCCCGCCCTGGTATTTGGTTTTGGTGTTCCTTGTAATGTGGGGCGTGCTTACCCATATGTTCCATCCACAATTGCACTTCCTTCTGGTCCCGACTCATAGGGGGGCACAAGTCCGTCTTCTTCCTAAACTCCCTATCATAATTATACCAACCAATGCCCCCCACACCCCACACTTGAGTGCTTCGTTATGGATGGTCCTGGAGTATTGGAACAAACCTTGGCCTGATTCGGGGTGTTTTTCCATTATCACCTTGAATCCTCTGACTGCCTCCTTTTTCCAGTTTCTTCTTGCAGCGCTCCTTGGATTCTCTGCGACTTCCCGCTCTTCCTGAAACTCGGCAGCAGTCGCTGCGGCGTCCCGGAACTCCTTCAAAAACTCGTCCTCGACTTCTGGCTATAAAAATAAAAGAGAGATAAGTAAAAAACAAACACTAGAACGTGTTCGGACAATCACCAGTGAGTTATTCTCTTCAAATTCTTGTACACAGTAATTTTTCTTTAACCCCTTCTGTGCGGCCGCGATTCCCCCCGTGTGCGGCCGCGGAACGAACAGGGCGGGGCCGTGACGAACTCCAGCCGTCATCCGCACACGAGCACCGTGGAGCGTGACGGCTGGGGTTCGTCACCAGCATGGAAGGGGTTAAACATCGAGCGATCTTTTAAGGATATCAATACGTCGGACTTAATTACTCTTGAAGAAGCACTATTCAAGATTAAAAGACGTATTGACTGGATATTAGACTCCAAACCAGAGACCTTTCTGAACACTTATTATTTGTTTGGAACTTTTTATTTTTCCATGATAAAGATGGCAATCTAAGCAATGTATAGACATTGCTAAAGAACACTCTTGAATAACGGAACAAGTTATCATGGAATAATGTTTTCAATAGTGTTTTATTCTTTTTGCAGAGTGTCAAATAATTGAAGCACATTCAGTAATTATTTTCTTAAATATCCTAGAGAGTATGAACAACAAACGATGATGTTATAGGTATAATGCTTACTCTTAGAACGACTTGTTTTGTACCTTGTATTTACTTTAACTGAACAGAGTGTTTCTTGATATTGTTTGTGTATATTATTATAGAAAAAAGGTCCAGGAAGTTTCCCAGACTCCTGAACAACCCTACCCGAACCAATACAAGAACCAGGAGACCTTATCCGTGAGCACTGAGGTACCACACACTCCAGGAGGTTCAGCTTATCTTATCTCTCCCATTCCCTTTTCCCCCCTTTCCCCTTGACGGTCCTCCTGACTGTCAGATTTCTTACTTACCTCTGGTGTTTGGGAAGCTCTCGGGGTGACTGGGGTTCATTCGTCGTCAGCAAGAACAAGGAGAACAGGTGAGTGATTTGCTTGACAAATAGTGGCTGACACATTTTACATCATGAGTGACCCGGAGCGCCCATTGTAAAAAGCAGCTGAAAGCCTCAAGATACGCACAAGAGACTGCGCAACCCATGGGCATGCATCTGTCATAATAAAACAGGCCGTCCAGTTGAATCCTAGAAGATGTTGACTATCCGGATGGACTGGCAGCAAGCGGAAGGCCGATTTGATATCTGCTTTCGCCAGCCACGCCCCTTTTCCCACCCTCCTGAGCCAGATCCACAGCTACATCAAGGGTGCAGGATGACACCGAGCAGGTACCCTCCTCCAGCCCATTATTCACGGACTCACCTTCAGGGTAGAGAGATGGTGTATCAGCCTGAATGCCCCAGGATCCTTTTCCAACCCCAGCCAGGAAACAACGAAGGGAAAGGGTCCTGCCACTCTACCCAGTGCCCGTTCTTTCTCAACTTTGGCTTGCACCACTGCTGGCTGATTTAAGGTTGTCTGCCTCCCTACTTGCCAGAGTACCGACAAAGGGGATCTTAAAACCTTCAGTAAAGCCTGTTGCTAGCAGCTGGCTGTCCTGCCTGTTGGGGTAATGGCTAAGTAACGGGATGAGGCGATTGAGGGCTACTGGAGACGGGCCATTGGCTGCACACTCCAGAGCTGGGACAAAGTCCAGCCGAGCTAGGAGGCTGGTACTTGTAGAAGGGTCATGTAGAACCAGAGGCGAGCTGTGTTGTGGTATAGAAGGCAAAGGGGGCGGTTACCTGTTCCTTCTCAACTGACTTGTTTGTGCCTGCTAGGGGGCTGCAGCTCGTGCTTGCAGAAACATGCTGCTGCTGGGTGGGGGGCCCGCACTTGTTGAACGTGTGTGCAAATTTACGTGACTGCCCCCAGGAGCAAGCACCGGCGTTGTATAGCCTACACATCCCAGAGTACGTGAGTTTGAAACCTCCCCTCTGACTTGCTCCCCCAGTGCGCCTCGAAAGGAGTGTCTAAAGTTACGCCTCCCGGACTGAAAAGAACTTCTTCCTGCTGAGTGCCCGCCCTGGTATTTGGTTTGGTGTTCCTTGTAATGTGGGGCGTGCTTACCCATATGTTCCATCCACAATTGCACTTCCTTCTGGTCCCGACTCATAGGGGGGCACAAGTCCGTCTTCTTCCTAAACTCCCTATCATAATTATACCAACCAATGCCCCCCACACCCCACACTTGAGTGCTTCGTTATGGATGGTCCTGGAGTATTGGAACAAACCTTGGCCTGATTCTGGGTGTTTTTCCATTATCACCGGGCAATCCCCCGGTCGGCCGCATGGGTGGGGGCCGTTTTTGTTACAGGGCCGTTTAAACGGCCCTGTAACAAAATTGGCCGAAAACCGGCCCTGGCAAAGAGCGCGGTCGCACCCCCAACCCCCCAGGGGGAGGGGGGTCAGCCGAGCACTTTGCCAGGGCCGGTTTCGCTTCCCAGTCCGGCCCTGGCCGCAAGACAGTTTTCAATCGTCTTCTCCAGTCAGGCTTGGTACTCAACCTTTTTCTCATCCTCCTTCCCCCCCATCTTCCTTGTATCTACCCCATCAAGCCCATGCATAAGGAGGGTGAACATGGCAATGAACTCCTGCCGCCAAATCCCCTCCTTGTCAACCAGAGGGACCTGCCATGCTAGGGAGCAATGACCGGACAGCAAGGGTGCAACCGTATAGGAGGCGGGAGGGGTGGTGCCACCGGTGGAACCATCTGGGCGCCCAGATCGGCGTGATCAGGTACTGGGCGGGTGTGACAGGAGCGGATGCGGACTGGCTTATTGACGGCTACATCTAGCGTAGCGGGGTGCTGGGTGGTGAACGCAGGTGCGCTGCTCGTTGGTGCTGTAACCACTGTGGTCAGCTCCAACCCGGTTTGCTTTCCCACCTCAGCAGGAATAGCCTGCGCGGCCAGAGTGAGAACCACGCTGTGTTTGGGTTTGGCTTGACTGTGTCCCATTCACATTTGCAATTGCTTGTCCCTCCTCCCCACCACTGTTATCACTGTTGTGGGATGACCTAGGGCCGCGTCCTGATAAACCGGATTTGAATTCAGCCATGAGGCTGATCATGGTGTCCATGAGCTTACCCATTTGGTCCATACAAACAGTGTTTGTCGAAGCTGACCCACTGTCCACCAGAGCCCCAGGCCCCGGTCCTGTGCATGAGGGGGGGGGATTGACGAGACGACTTCTCGAGTGATCGACTGCGCTCATTAGCCTCAGTGCTGAAACATCTACTGTTCTTTAACATGGAGGAAAAGTAAGCACCAAACTGCGTGACTCGCCAGGCATGGAAACACATGGAGAGAAATATTGCCTTTCAGCAGGAAATGGTATAGTCCAAAGCTCTGTTTTTAATATAAAATCAGGGCCTTCGGTGGTCATATCACTGAAAATACAAGATTTAAATAAAATAGTATTGTATACGGGTGCTCGTGGAAGACAATTTCTATGGACTGGAAGCTAGAGAATGCTAAAGTGATTCTGGTATTTTACTGACCTCTACTGGTCGTTTTCCATCAAGACAGTTAAATAGAGGCAGTTGAACAGAAATAAAGTCCCTAAGTGGAAGCAGACAAGTCCTAGGGCTGATCTCCAGAGCCCACAAAACACATATAAGTATATGCAAGAGGTCTCCAGTGCTCTACCTAAAAAACAGAAGGTCCGGTTAAGAAAAGGGCCGATGACGGGGAGTGAGTGTGGCTTATTTAAGGTGCTTAGGAGAAGTGAAAGGCGAATGACTGAGCGACGATGAGTGAATGAGAAATGAATGTAAATTAAAAGGCAAGTATTTTAAAACATGCTAAGGACTTCCTGAGCTGCGAAGAACAGTCCAGCTATGTGTGACGAGGGAACACAGACGGCCTCTTCGTGTTACCACTAAAGCTGCACGGGCCTCCGAACCGTGGCTGACTCCTTGACCATCCCTTTAAGACTGGGAGTGAAATCCTTGTAAAATGGGTGCTGGATTCCTAGACACGGTGCAGACCTGGGTTAATGTGCTGCAAACCAAAGTGTCTGTGTCCTCAGCTGCGGACAGCAATGGATGACCCTTTGGGGGGGGGATTGCATGAAGGGGTGCACGTTCCTCTTGTACAAACATGTCCCGACTGCACGACACCTGTCCCACATGCATGTAGAGCAGGCAACACACTGGCATGCACGCACACATACATACCAACACAAAGGCTCAAGAGCAGATGTGCAAATACACGTAACTGTACGTAAAGAGCAGCTCATATATTCCACTGAGTCTCTGTTTCATGTCCTGCCAGTGGGCAGAGGCACCTGCTGCAGAGAGTTGTGTGCAACTTGCTACTCAGAAGTCCTTTCATGATATCTCAGAGGTGGGGGCGTGGCTAGCAGCCTAACATGGCGGACACGACCTTGTAGAGCTCCGTCCACGGGGCCCTTATTATCCTGACATTATCCTGCTGAGGTGATCTTTCCCAAGCTGGACCACGCAGGGCTGGTGTGCTATAGTGCAGCGAGGCCGCCGAGACTGGAGGGACCCGAATGCAGGCGGCGGCGGCGGAGAAATGAGGACTGAGCTGCGGCGGCGCTGAGGGGCCTCGGGTGGCACAGTGGACGCAGCGGAGGCCGCGCCGGAGTTTGCCTGGTGCTGCAGAGACCGGGCGCGAGGAGTCATCGCGGGGGTGCGAGATCTCCCAGCGTGCAGTGAGCGGTGGTGAGGAGGCCCGGACGGAGTGACCTGAGGGGGCTGAGGCGGCTTCCTGTATCTCCGTCCGAGACGCCTGGGACTGCTGGCGCGCGGACGGTGCTGCGCGCTCGAGCGGCGATTGGTGGCCGGGCGGTGACCCTGCGGCCTGCGGCGGACTATGTGTCTGCGGCCCGAACTAAGTGCCGAACCCAGGGTGCTGCCCCCCATTTGTATGGGACGGGCTCGCAAGCCCTGACTGCCCTGGCATAGCGGCGTACCCCAATCAGATTACCTGCATATCGTCTATGGCCTGGGCCTTACACCAGCACGACCAACACAAGATGGCGTCGGATCCCCGATCCTACTGAGACCGCGCTGGAGATCTCGCTGGGCCAGATGAGGCATCTCTCCAATCTCCTGCACCATCTGGCAACTACAGCTTGATGCCTCAAACTCCTCCGTGGACAATCCAGATGGTGGGTGTCATGCAAGTGAGGTTGCACTCACCCTGTGCTCTCTATCATGCCTGACTCCAATATGGCAGCCTATGGGACATTCTGTTCTGCATTACCTGCCTAATCATTTGCGGAGCCCGGGAGACGGGCGGCAGGCTGGAAGCCCGACACTGGTGAGTGCTTGAGATTCGTAGTGGCAGGGGCAGAGTGGCACTGCATGACGGTGGAAGACAGGGGCAGAAGGCGGGGGCAGAAGGCGAGGAGAGTGTGGCTGACTACAGGCCGCGCTGTTAAGGCACCATTTTAACTCGGACGCCATTTTCGGCACCCCTGTAACGAGTGGCCCTCGCCTTTAGACCACTGCAATTGGCCCATCTGCTATTTCTACAAAGTGCTAGTTCTACTAAGTGCTAATTCTGACGGTGGCCCATGTGGCCCTGTCCCATGTATATAATCCCCTGTAAATTCCGCCTGTGCCAGTGGCACAGTGTAAATTGTGTGTTTATTATCTAATGTGTTTGGTATAATACAAAGGCTATTTTTTTATATAACCTTGTGTGGAGTTCCTTTTTGTGGTGTGCCTAGTGTGTTGCTGCTGTGTGTGTGTGTGTTGCGCAAACGCTTTAGTCATTGCCTCCGGGATAAGCCTTGACTGCTCGAGCCACGCTACCTAGAGGGTGAGCAGGGGTTATCCTTGGCCTGTAACTCCCTTGACCTGACTAGAGTGGTGGTTCTTGCCTGGCTTTGGCGCAAGCCTCAGCCAACCAGAGATCCCATTTCTAACATCTCTCATTCTCTTTTCCCCCTTTCCCCTTGGGGGTCTTCCTGACTGTCAGAGTTCTTACTTACCTCTGGTGTTCGGGAAGCTCTCGGGGTGACTGGGGTTCATTCGTCGTCAGCAAGAACAAGGAGAACAGGTTATTGTTTCTAAGAAATTTTGGTACAAAAAGAAGTTTTACTAGTATGCCCAAATTAATTTACAAAACCTTTTTGAGACAACAGTGACATGGACCATACACACCAAGCTCACATTCTATACACATAGTGCTACCTTATAGCCCTAAGGATGTGAAAATACACACAGAGTGTGTTAAAACAAAGAGTAATAACAGCATACTAGTAAAACTTATTTTTGTACCAAAATTTCTTATAGACACTAACTCCAGGTTGCGAGATACACTGTTGAATTGCCCCTGGCTGGTCCTGATGAAGGTGGTCTCCATTGCAGTTCCTCCACCGAAACGCGTCGGCCATTCCTTTATTTAGATCCAACCTTTGGTTGCATAGTGGACAAACTGGTGCAAAACAACAGGGTGTTCTTTTGGTTGTAGTGTATTTATGCATGATTAGGATGTGTGAATGAGTGGATGAGTTGTGTTTGTGGTTCTCGACCTGGATTATAATAACTGTCTTGTTTTTAAAAAAAAGATATGTATGTTTATTCAGATAATGGAATTATAAAATGAACTTTTGTACATGTATTTAAAGAAAACTATATGAAATACAGTGAATAACTACCTGTTTTCAAAAAAAGAAAGAAAAAAATGACTTTATGAATGATAAAAAAGACTCTAAAAATAAAAATGAATAAATAACTAAAAAAAGATGAATATGTGGTTTATGTATGCCCGTGCCATTGGAGGTTTTCCCCAATAGTAAAGTGGTTATAGGTCAAGAGGGAGTTCTCTTCTTTGCTTCTGGTTATTTCACCCATCAACTCTCTGACCTTCAAGTATATTTGGGAGGGGGTCCCTATTCTTATTCATTTGCCCAGGCCGGAGTGACCAGGGACTTGGCGGGTGTGACTGGAGCCGTTGCGGGTGGGGGGGGCTGTCTAATTGATAGCTACATTTAGCATAGCGGTGGGCTGGGTGGGGAGGGTGAATGCTGGTGGGCTGCTCATTGGTGCTGTAACCACTGTGGTCAGCTCCGACCTTGTTTGCTTTTCCACCTCAGCAGGAACAGCCTGCGCAGCCACAGTGGGAACCACGCTGAGTGTTTGGGTTTGGCTTGACTGTGTCCCACAAACATTTGCAATTGTTGTGGGATGACCTAGGGCCGTGTCCTGATAAACTGGATTTGAATTCAGCCATGAAGCTGATCATGGTGTCCATGAGCTTACCCATTTGGCCCATACAAACAGTGTTTCTCGAAGCTGACCCACTGTCCACCAGAGCCCCAGGCCCCAGTCCTGTGCATGGTGAGGGGGGGGGGGGGGGGGGGGGGGTTGGGGGGTAGGGGGTTGGACGTTGACGAGACGTCTTCGTGGGATCGACTGCGCTCTACTTCTGTGTGCTGAGGATTCGGTGGGGAAGTCTTTGTTGGTCATCTGCGTGCCCGCTTCGGCCTAGAGGGGCCTGTGTCTGTGTTAGTCTGCTGCCCGGGGAAGGGTCCGTCGACCCCTGAATTTTCTGGCTCATGTGCGTACATAATTTCCATCGCCCATGCAAACCCCTAGGTCATCTGCATGAAGGCAGCCCAATGTGCCTCCTGTGACATGCTTGGCAGAGAATCCTCTACCAGGGACGTCTGCGCAAATAGAGGTGGGGAACACTGGCTATCCATGCCACTCTTTGGGTGGATGGAGAAAAAACTGTGTGTAAAAGAAGACCCAGCATCTGCCCAACTGCTTCTGCCGGGTATCACTCACAAAGCCTTGCCCTCCTCCTCTCCTCACTACCTGGCAAATAAACTGAAACTCTCGGGAGGCTCTAGACCATCACGTAATGCAGAATATGTATTGCTAGAAACCTCCCACTTTCAAAAAGAAAATATGGCCCAATCCTTTTCAGGCAACACAGTGAGAATCTGGAACTCACTTCCGCCTCAGCTCTGGACCACTACCTCTTCCCAGGCCTTCAAAACGGATCTCAAAGTTCTCCTCCTTCAAAGACACTTCCAAGTCTAATTCACGCCCTCTCTATTCTCTGAAGGAAGTTCTTCCACTATAGGAAATTCTGTACTCCATGCCTATAGAAGTGCCTTCCCAGTGTGTTCTTGTGTTTTGAGTGTCTGCCATTTATTGCAGTTTTGTACCTCTACTTGTATTGTGTACTCTAACCTGCAAACATGTCACTTTTTCCTCTTGTAATGCATCGTTTGCTACCTCTTGTACCTACAATGATTAAGGTCGTCTCCTTTAATTTCAGAGGGCTCAATCACCCGGTCAAGAGAAGGAAGGCTATAGAATACCTGAGGAAAAAGCGATGTGTGCGTGCTCCTGGAAACTAAACTGTCAGCAGAAGGCGCACAACGCCTGAAGGCTAACTGGATAGGCCAGTCGCTATGCTCGCCAGCGGTCCACAAAAAAGGGGAGTGATCACACTTATAAACAAAAAATCTAGGCTAATAGTACAAGATAGCTACGTCGACGAAGACGGAAGAATCCTAATAACCAGTCTCAAGAGGGGGAGGACACGATACACATTGCCAACATATATGGACCCAACTCTGAAGACAGCGAATTCTGGAGTAAGGTTGAGAACAGACTAAGTAAGCTTCCACAAGAAGACCTCCTAATAGCTGCAGGGGACCTCAACCACGTACTAGACCACACAATAGACAGACACCCACAAAGAGCGAGCCACTGCTCATCAGGACAAAACACCCTAGGGAACCTGTGCGCCAAGCTCAACCTAAAAGATCCTTGGCGACTACAACACCCAGACGAAGGAGATTACTCCTTCTACTCTCACCCACACAACTCATATAGCAGAACTGACTACATCCTCATCTCCGCCCCCCACACACATCTCATAGACCACACAGAAATAGCTCCAAGAACAATATCAGACCACTCACTCATCAGCCTAACACTCAGCGGAAGACACAATGAACAAGCTAGCCGCAGGTGGAGATTCAATAGTGGCATTCTCAAAAACCTGAATAACATTGCGGAACTAGAACATACCATAAAGAATACCTAGAGTTCAATGACAGCCCAGGCACAGAAAGAGGCACCCTTTGGGACGCACTGAAAGCCACAGTCAGGGGTAAAATACTTAGCATCAAGTCAAGAATGAATAGAGAAAGGAACAAAAAAGTAATAGAGCTCGAAGTTCAGATTAAAGACCTAGAAAGGGGCCACAGCACGAACTTAAGGGACAATAACACCCTGTCAGAATTAACTGGGAAAAAATATGAGCTCAACAAGATCCTAAGCGAAAGGGCAGGCATGTGGATAAATAAATACAAAGCTATTAACCTATGTAAAGCAAACAGAGCAGGGAAAGCATTAGCCTCATACCTACCTCAAGAGCAAACAGAGACAACACACGATCGCAGCAATAACTGACAGCAAAAGGACATCTCAAACGTCAAATAAAGAGATCCTTAAGGTCTTTAAAGACTTCTACGAGGGCCTGTACAGAGAAGACAAAAACCTTCAAGCAGACAAGGGAGCCAGTCTCCTAGACAGTCTAAACCTACCCAGTCTAACGGAGACACAGAGAACGACATTAGAACCAGACATTACGGGAACAGAGATAGAGAGAGCAGTAGCAGACCTCAAAGACAACAAAGCCCCCGGGCCAGATGGCTACACAGCGGGTTTCTACAAACAATTCCTCCGCCTAATTAAACCCACAATGGAAGAGGTGTTCACACACTGCTTCCACAAGGGCAAAATGACTAGCTCAGTGACAGAGGCCAACATAATAGTTATCCCAAAAGACGGCAAAGACCCACAGTACCCACAAAATTACCGCCCCATATCTCTAATTAATGTGGACTGCAAGATCTATGCCAAGGTCTTAGCAGCGAGGCTAAACGCGCTACTTCCAACCCTAATCCATAACTCTCAGGTGGGCTATCTCAAAAACAGGATAACACAAGGCTTTTATGTCACTTAATAAACCACGCCTCCGCCAAAAGCGCACAAGCAGGTATGATAGCTCTCGACGCTGAGAAAGCGTTCGACAGAGGGTCGTGGTCCTTCCTTGACCAATGCATGCACAAGTTCGGACTAGGGAGGAACTATAGAAGAATGGTGATGGCACTATATAACGAACCAATAGCCCGGGTAGTTGTCAACGGGTGCACTTCAGAGACGCTACTCCTAGAAAGAGGCACGAGACAAGGGTGCCCACTATCCCCAGCACTCTTCCTACTCTCTATAGAACCACTGCTCTGCATGATTAGGGCCAACCCAGAAATAAAAGGTATCCATATCAGAGGGAACACAGTCAAGTTAGCTGCCTACGCGGATGACATACTCATCACAACAGAGAACCCAGGCCCCTCAATAGCAGCCCTAATGGCCACCATTGAGAAATACGAACAGGTCTCGGGCTACAAACTCAATAGAGACAAATCGGAATGCAAACCTCTAAACGTACACACTACTTAGGCAGTACTAGGGAACTCAGGTTTGGCGTGGCAAAAAGGAGCTCTGAAATACCTCGGGCTACACTTTGAGAGAGATCTCAAGACAACACTTGACCACAATGAAAAGACAATTCTAAACAAAGTAAAAGACAAACTTGGAGCATGGTCACCAAAGTTTGTCAGCTGGTGGGGCAGAATTGAAACAATATAAATGATGATAGCACCCATGGTCAACTACCTGCTTAGCATGCTCCCGCTAATAACTACAGAACACTTCCACAAACAAGCACTGGAAATGCAATAGGGCTCGCATTAGGAAAGTTTGAGCTATTGGTCTTATAAAATATTTTTTTTTTATTTATGTGTTATTTTTTAAAATAGCTAAATTAATAGCTTTGTCATTTACAATGCCAATAGTTATAACTTTCGCAAATGTGACACATATAGCATTTGTAATGCAACATGTTTTGTATTTACGTGACTTAGATGTATTGATATTACAAATACCAATGGCTTTAAATTTTTTTAAATAATTAATACTTAAATAATTTATTTAATTTGTAATGGCAATAGCTTAAACTTTTGTAAATAACTTTTGTGAAGATTATGTTCAGTGTTTTTTATTGTGACGAAAATCCAAGAACAGAAGTGAAATATTAACATCTTTTTGTGATTTGTAATAAAGCGTGAAAGTTTGAAAACAGCTTGAAACATTGAAAGAACATATTTGAACCAGTTATGCCGTGGTTGCGCTGAGTGATGCTGTGGTTGCGCCGAGTGATGCTGTGGTTGCGCTGAGTGATGCTGTGGTTGCGCTGAGTGATGCTGTGGTGGTGCTGAGTGGTGCTGTGGTGGTGCTGAGTGATGCTGAGTGATATTGGGGTGGTGCTGAGTGATGCTGGGGTGGTGCTGAGTGATGCTGTGGTTGCGCTGAGTGATGCTGTGGTTGCGCTGAGTGATGCTGTGGTGGTGCTGAGTGGTGCTGTGGTGGTGCTGAGTGATGCTGAGTGATATTGGGGTGGTGCTGAGTGATGCTGGGGTGGTGCTGAGTGATGCTGGGGTGGTGCTGAGTGGTGCTGTGGTGGTGCTGAGTGATGCTGTGGTGGTGCTGAGTGATGCTGTGGTGGTGCTGAGTGATGCTGTGGTTGCGCAGAGTGATGCTGTGGTTGCGCTGAGTGATGCTGGGGTGGCACTGAGTGATGCTGGGGTGGCGCTGAGTGATAATGTGGTGGTGCTGAGTGATAATGTGGTTTTGCTAAGTGATGCTGGGGTAGCACTAAGTGATGATGTGGTGATGATGAGTGGTGCTGTGGTGGTGCTGAGTAATGCTGGGGTGATGCTGAGTGATGATGTGGCGATGGTGAGTGGTGCTGAGTGGTGCTGGGGTGCCCCTGAGTGATGCTGTGGTGGTGCTGAGGGGAGCGGGACGAGAGGAGAGAGGTAAGAGGGCAGAGAGTAGATAGGAGAAGAGAGGTGAGAGAGAATAAGAGAGGGGAGAGAGGAGAGTAAGGAGAGGGGAGAGTGAGGAGAGGGTTGAGTGAGGAGAGGGTTGAGTGAGGAGAGGGTTGAGTGAGGAGAGGGTTGAGTGAGGAGAGGGGAGATGGAGAGGAGAGAGGGGAGTGAGTAGAGAGGGGAGTGAAGAGAGAGGGTAGTGAGGAGAGAGGGGAGTGGGGAGAGAGGGTAGTGAGGAGAGAGGGGAGTGGGGAGAGAGGGGAAAGAGGGAGGGGAGAGAGGGATTGGAGAGTGAGGAGAGGGTTGAGTGAGGAGAGGGGAGATGGAGAGGAGAGAGGGGAGTGAGTAGAGAGGGGAGTGAAGAGAGAGGGTAGTGAGGAGAGAGGGGAGTGGGGAGAGAGGGGAAAGAGGGAGGGGAGAGAGGGATTGGAGAGTGAGGAGAGGAGAGAGTGAGGAGAGGGGAGAGAGAGGGGAGAGGGAGTGAGGGGGAGAGAGGGGAGAGTGGTGAGAGGGGATAGTGGTGAGAGGAGAGTGGTGAGAGGGGAGAGTGGGGATAGTGAGGAGAGGGGAGATTGAGGTGAGAGGGAGGTGAGAGAGGGAGGGGAGAGTGGTGAGAGTAAGGAGAGCGGAGAGATAAGAGGGGCCGCGCAACCCTCATTTCAGTTCTTCTGTTGTGGGTAGTGGAGTATCTTTACTCACTATTCTTTGGTGAGAATATTAGAAGCGTTTCTGCGCAGAAGACTTTACGCCTAAGGAAGTAAAATATCGGATAAACACGTCCTGTTTGTTTGCAGCGTTTCTAAAAAGTGAAAACAAGCAGCAGCTACAGTAAACAGCGCAGTCTGGCGAGGAGGCGGCCTGCTAGGGGCAGGGTGTCAGCCTCCTCCCCTCGAATTAGAGGCACAGCGTGCTCATGAGTCATGGCGAGTGTAAAGGGCAAGCGATGGCGGAGGGTTGTCAGCGCCTCTGGGCAATGGAGAAGGGAGTCTAGAATTCAGAAAATGGAGCCTGGTTTTTTTGCACAGCAGTACAAGCTGCTGTGCTACATAGCTTAATGTAAAATAAAAAATAAAAAATGTGGTCAGATCGTGTCATATCGCTTTTTTTTTACTTTAAGCTATGCAGGTACAAAGAAGTTTAAATTGTTATTTTTCCTATACTTAATGCCCAGTGAAGTTACTAGCGTGCCAAAGTGTATCTGGCTGGAACGCGGAGCATGGACAGACTGGTGTTACGGCCAGAGGTGCTAACTTTGAAACTGGGGAACCAGATTAGAGTCTCGACACCAGATCAACATCCTATAATTCTGTGCAAATCAAATAGCCGCCCCTTGCCTGAGATTTTGCAATCGCCGTCTAGGCTTAACTCACACTTCTAACGCACAAAGTCGAATCACACATTAAAGCTATACTATTTGTGCAGGCATTGGGAAAAGGTCAAAATCCACCTAAGACAAGGAGAAATACGTAAAACTTGTACAGTCAGAAGGAACTACACATGCATATTAAGCCAAACAAAATCTATATACACAGCCCGATAACAAGACTGAGCTATACAAGACTTATGTAAGCACATCGGTAGGCCAAGCAAAATCCACGACAACGGAAAATATCCATGTGTATGGAGACAAACAACTACACAAAGCAATGCTAAATCTATAGACAGTGAAGTCAACACTGTACAAATGTAAAATAGGATGTGCAACTAAAGCCAACACGTGAAACAATCCCTCGGCATTGCTGTGGTGGGGAGGGGGAGCGGGGAGAGGCAAGAAGGGAAGAATAGGGGAGAGTAAGGGTGACGAGATGCACGGGGAGCAGCAGCTTTTGATGTGCCGGCCGGCCGTGGGCAGTGAATAATTAGGGGAGAGAAATGCCAGAGCGCACGCTGGGGGAAGCTTGTGGGAGGGAGGCTGGTGGCTTTGATGAGTGCACATGCTTTTTACATGGGCACAGCATCAAATCGCCCGTTTGGTTAAGCTCTCGTTAAGCCCCAATATGTCTCGACATCTGCAATGCACAAGCGCATTGGCAGAGGTCGAGCCCTAAAAACTAGATACCATGATAAATAAATTCCTATGGAAGGACAAGAAACCCAGAATAAGTTTACAGAAACTAAAGCTGAGCAAAAGTCTAGGAGGTCTCAACCTGACCAACTTCAAAACATTCCAGACGGCATGCCGAGCCAAACAAGGGCTACACTGGCTCTCGCCACGACAAGAATACACACCGACATGGCTAACGCTAGAAAAAGCAATCCTAAGAGGTCTCGACCCCTTAGCCCTACTCACACCCCGAAGCTAACAATATCATACTCAAAAACACCAAGAAAGCCCTTCTTAAAGTCGACAAAAGGATGGAGATCAGCATAAAAAACACAAGATGGGAATCCATTTGATACAACACAAAAATAAAATACAAAGACAAGATATTAAACATGATCTCCTGGTACGAACGAGGCATCTCCACCCCCATCCAACTAGAAAAACTTAGCACTCCACTCACATTCGACAACCTAAAACACCTCCACAGGCTACCGGACATAGAATTCTACAGCTTTCTAAAGATAAAGGCAGCACTCACCAAGGCAGATCTTAACAAAGAAGCCCCATCAATTCTGCAATACTCGGCCAATCTAAACAAAGTTGGCCACCAAACGTCACACCTTTACAAATTGCTAAGCCCAGTTTCATCAAAACTAAATGCCAAAACACTAGAATTCTGGGAAGGCCAACATAATAGGTGTTTCAGCGACAAGGAAAAAATTTGCCTGTGGAACTCAGCAAGCAGAAACAAAGTCACCCCAATCCTGGCACAGACGAAATACTGGCTCCTCCGCAAAGCATACTGCACCCCGGCCAGACTAGCGGCCATAGGGCTTCGAGACAACGATCTATGCTGGAACTGCCACAAACTAAAAGGTGACCTAGCCCACCTAATCTTTCACTGCCCTAAAGTTAAAACATTCTGGAACAAAGTAAGAGACTTCATAAATAGCATAATGGGGTTCACACTGCATACAGACTTTCTAGGTACAGTCGCGGCCTTCATGACTCCTGAGATCCAATCTAAGAACGATAGCGAGCTAATAGACCTCCTACTCACAGCAGTAGTTAAAACTATCCTGGCAAACTGGAAGAACACAGGGAAAGCTTCCTTCAAAAGCTGGTTCAACTGGATCACCTTCCTAAGAGGGGCAGATAACATAACATCAAAACACTCACCCAACTCAACCACTAAGGGCGAGATGTGGCTCACCCTAGACAACTATCTGAGCTCACACAAACCACCATAGGCAAATTCCATAGATCGGAGCACTCCTGTAGCTCCCTCACACACGGCGAACTGCAGGAGGAAGGCACCCTAGACAAATATCTAAGCTCACACAAACCACCATAGGCAAATTCCATAGATCGGAGCACTCCTGTAGCTCCCTCACACACGGCGAACTCCAGTAGGATGGCACCCAGCGAGAAGCACCTGCCACCCTGTCCGCTACTCTGTCTATCTCTTCTTCTCTCTCTCTTCTCTTCCTCCCTATGAGGGCAATGTATAACATGGCCAAGCCCTAACACGCCTAGCCCACGACAATGTTGTCTATCTGATGAGTACGGGGACAAGCCCGATAGCGTGACGCCAATTGTAACCTCACCGGCGTACAATATTGCCTTCAACATATCTGTACTGTACTTACAAAACTCTTCTAATAAAATATTTTGAAATAAAAAAAGATACATGCACAATTGTCCCTTTTGTCTCATGTAACGTAACGTTTGCTTTTGTAACATGCTCACTTGTAATTTTCTCCTCATGTAACGCTACTGTTCCTATTGTGATGCGCTCTGACAGCTTCGGGTAAAGTCAGCGCTATATAAAAACGCATCAAATAAATAAAACAAACACACAGCGCCCCATGTCTCCACCATGGCCTCAGTCCACTCCCCGCTTCCCTGTACTTCCTTATTCCATGTAATGCTCGTGTTGTAACCTTATGGCGGTGTTCACTCTATCCCTAGTAATATGCACATGTCACCCCTTCCTAAGCCACTGTTAGCGCCCATGGGTTTCTCATACTGACGCCATTCTTGCCAGTCCTGGGACTGCCCCACTGGGTGGGACACAGAAATACACCGTAATGTACAGTTCCTGCATTGCACACGGTGTCCCAGGTATAGAACCTGCCTTCAAAGTCCACGCGGGTGGAGCAGCACCCCCTCTGAACCCCTCCCCGCTCCTAACTGCTTCATGGGGGAGGGGGGTTGAAGAGGCGAGAGACCCCCCAGAGTAGGGTGGGTCACAGAAATACACCTTAATGTATAGATCCTCCATTGCACAAGGTGTCCCAGGTATAGAACCTGCCTTCAAAGTCCACGCGTAAGGAGCAGCACCCCCCCTGAACCCCTCCCCGCTCCTAACTGCTTCATGGGGGAGGGGGGGTTGAAGAGGCGAGAGACCCCTCAGGCTAGGGTGGGACACAGAAATACACCTTAATGTACAGATCCTGCATTGCACACGGTGTCCCAGGTATAGAACCTGCCTTCAAAGTCTGCGCGGGTGGAGCAGCACCCCCTCTGAACCCCTCCCCGCTCCTAACTGCTTCATGGGGGAGGGGGGTTGAAGAGGCGAGAGACCCCCCAGGCTAGGGTGGGGCACAGAAATACACCTTAATGTACAGATCCTGCATTGCACACGGTGTCCCAGGTATCGACCTGCCTTCAAGGTCCACGCGGGTGGAGCAGCACCCCCTGTGAACCCTCCCCGCTCCTAACTGCTTCATGGGGGAGGGGGGTTGAAGAGGCGAGAGACCCCCCAGGCTAGGGTGGGGCACAGAAATACACCTTAATGTACAGATCCTGCATTGCACACGGTGTCCCAGGTATAGAACCTGCCTTCAAGTCCGCGCGGGTGGAGCAGCACCCCCCTGAACCCCTCCCTACTCCTAACTGCTTCATGGGGGAGGGGGGTTGAAGAGGCGAGAGACCCCCCAGGCTAGGGTGGGACACAGAAATACACCTTAATGTATAGATCCTGCATTGCACACGGTGTCCCAGGTATAGAACCTGCCTTCAAAGTCCACGCGGGTGGAGCAGCACCCCCTCTGAACCCCTCCCCGCTCCTAACTGCTTCATGGGGGAGGGGGGTTGAAGAGGCGAGAGACCCCCCAGAGTAGGGTGGGTCACAGAAATACACCTTAATGTATAGATCCTCCATTGCACAAGGTGTCCCAGGTATAGAACCTGCCTTCAAAGTCCACGCGTAAGGAGCAGCACCCCCCCTGAACCCCTCCCCGCTCCTAACTGCTTCATGGGGGAGGGGGGGTTGAAGAGGCGAGAGACCCCTCAGGCTAGGGTGGGACACAGAAATACACCTTAATGTACAGATCCTGCATTGCACACGGTGTCCCAGGTATAGAACCTGCCTTCAAAGTCTGCGCGGGTGGAGCAGCACCCCCCTGAACCCCTCCCTACTCCTAACTGCTTCATGGGGGAGGGGGGTTGAAGAGGCGAGAGACCCCCCAGGCTAGGGTGGGGCACAGAAATACACCTTAATGTACAGATCCTGCATTGCACACGGTGTCCCAGGTATCGACCTGCCTTCAAGGTCCACGCGGGTGGAGCAGCACCCCCTGTGAACCCTCCCCGCTCCTAACTGCTTCATGGGGGAGGGGGGTTGAAGAGGCGAGAGACCCCCCAGGCTAGGGTGGGGCACAGAAATACACCTTAATGTACAGATCCTGCATTGCACACGGTGTCCCAGGTATAGAACCTGCCTTCAAAGTCCGCGCGGGTGGAGCAGCACCCCCCTGAACCCCTCCCTACTCCTAACTGCTTCATGGGGGAGGGGGGTTGAAGAGGCGAGAGACCCCCCAGGCTAGGGTGGGACACAGAAATACACCTTAATGTATAGATCCTGCATTGCACACGGTGTCCCAGGTATAGAACCTGCCTTCAAAGTCCGCGCGGGTGGAGCAGCACCCCCTCTGAACCCCTCCCTACTCCTAACTGCTTCATGGGGGAGGGGGGTTGAAGAGGCGAGAGACCCCCCAGGCTAGGGTGGGGCACAGAAATACACCTTAATGTACAGATCCTGCATTGCACACGGTGTCCCAGGTATAGAACCTGCCTTCAAAGTCCGCGCGGGTGGAGCAGCACCCCCTCTGAACCCCTCCCTACTCCTAACTGCTTCATGGGGGAGGGGGGTTGAAGAGGCGAGAGACCCCCCAGGCTAGGGTGGGACACAGAAATACACCTTAATGTATAGATCCTGCATTGCACACGGTGTCCCAGGTATAGAACCTGCCTTCAAAGTCCGCGCGGGTGGAGCAGCACCCCCTCTGAACCCCTCCCTACTCCTAACTGCTTCATGGGGGAGGGGGGTTGAAGAGGCGAGAGACCCCCCAGGCTAGGGTGGGACACAGAAATACACTTTAATGTACAGAGCCTGCATTGCACACGGTGTCCCAGGTATCGACCTGCCTTCAAAGTCCACGCGATCAGGGCCGGACTGGCCGTTGCGGGCACCGGGAAATCCCCCGGTGCGCCGCAAGGGTGGGGGCGGTTTTGGGCCCCTGGGGGCCGTTTTTGTTACAGGGCTGTTTGCTGCAAAATCGGCCCTGTAACAAAATCGGCCGAAAACCGGACCCGGCAAAGAACTCGGTCACACCCCCAACTTCACCCCAGGGGGGCTGGCCTAGCACTTAGCTAGTGCCGGTTTTATTTCCCAGTCCGGCCCTGCACGCGATACCAGGGACATCTTGTGCAACGCAGGCGGATCTGTACATTAAGGTGTATTTCTGTGCCGCACCCTACCCTGGGGGGGGGGGGTCTCTCGCCTCTTCAACCCCCTCCCCCATAAAGCACTTAGGCGCGGTTCAGAGGGGGTGCTGCTCCGCCTGAACCGCGCCTCACTGCTTCATGGGGGGAGGGGCGTTGAAGAGGCGAGAGACCCCCCCAGGCTAGGGTGACCAGAACTTTAAAGCCAAAAACTGGGACATTTAACAAAGACAGAAGGACTACAGTTTTACTTGAAGCATGAGAGCCTCCTCAGCAGAGAATTACAGAACAGGCAGTAAGAACACACTTAAAATAAAAATGTTAAACCCAGTAGCTTGCCTGTGAATTAAACTGCTTTCTTGAAACAAATGATAACTATCTCCACTTTGTAAAACATAAAAAAAAACACCTCCCACCGTTATCAGTCGAGCCTCTCTAAAAGCCGGGACAGGAGCTACAGTGCTCTAAATGGGCCGGTACTGTCCAGTACGGACCACCGGCACTTTTTTGTAATTTTGATAGGCAGAGTCAAGGCACTTCTCAGGAGAAAGCTAATACTTTGAAGTGGAGAGTGCCGGCACTTCTGAGAAACGAGCAGGGACGCTGGGACAGAGGACCTGCACTTCGGTGTTTCCATTTCAAACACAGGGAACCTACACGTGGCCTCCCTCGGGCCCCGTCCACCCGGAGACACAAGCTGCCCCTCCCCCCCTATGGAGTCCCAGAGGAAGGAACACCCCTGGCCCTGCCCAGAGCACCCTCTCCCGGACCCAGGGGGGCCTCGACCCAGGGGTGCCTCGACCCAGGGGGTGCTGATGCTACAGCGGGCGGGGGTCTGGGGGGGGCGGGGGTCAGCCCTCTGCACCAGGGGCCACTTACTGTATCTGAAGCCCCGGACGGTGGACTCTGCCCCGACCCGTGGCGCGCGCTCCGGTGGCACAGAGGTGCCAGGTGGGCGGGGGCGGCAGGTACACCTGGCCCCTGCCCACTGCTGACCGGAAATGACGTGTCACACCAGGGGGTCAGAAACACGAGCCCAGAGGGCTAGGAGCCATCCTGGGGCACTGTGGTGGCTGCCCGGGGCCCCCTGCGTGGCCTCAAAATCTTTGGACACTGCCCAGGCGGGGCCTCTCCTCTGCCCCCGCAGCCCCCGCACACAGTGTGCGTGGTCTCCACCGGGGCGAGATAAGGCGGCAGCGACCGCGTCTCTGGGGCCTGGAATGCAACTTGTGCCGGATTCTTTGACAGTGGGGGGGGGCCGCCCCCGGGCACAGGACAAGTCACAAAGCACCACACAGACTACACTGGCCCCGTGCCATGTCCACCAGGCCAGCCTCGTGCTGCGGTCCTTATGGGAGGAATCCCTGGCCTGACCCCACCCGCAGTGATCCTAGCGCTGCGTACACGCGGCAGGCACTCGCCATGGAGGCGCCTTCTCTCCAGGGGGACCGGAAGTTTAAAGCAGAAAACAGGGACATATCCCAAAAATAGAACAAGGACTACAACATTACGTCAAGACAGTGCCTAGAATGACAGCGCTCCTTAGCAGAAAATGACAGAAAACGCAGAAAGAACAGACATAAAATCTCATCTTTAAAGCCAGCAGCCTGCCTGTTAATTAAATTGCTTTGCTAAACCAGCTGCGAACTACCCCTGCTTTGCAAAACATAAAAAAACTCCCGCACGAGCTTAAATTCCTGAAATCCCTCGGGACAGCTGCCGAAAAACCGGGACTGTCCCGGCAAATCCGGGACGCCTGGTCACACTACTTCTCACACAAGACTCGACAAATAGTTGTTCCCAAGGTTAGCAGCGACTGGCAGGAGAACCAAGGGTTAACCATGAGTGACCAGCAGGGGGCGCACTACAGCTCTGGGGAGCACACTGTCTTCTCAAACGGACGCCACCGACATTTGCATTTTAAATATAATAACCGGGTATATTACACCCCAGCTCGGCTATTCCGATACGGTCTGCGTGGGGATTCCCGCTGTCCACGAGGCGGTGTTGAGGATGGTGGCTTTGCGCATATGGTGTGCCTCTGTCCTTTGCGCATATGGCGCGGCTCTGTCCTTTGCGCATATGGCGTGCCTCTGTCCTTTGCGCATATGGCGCGGCTCTGTCCTTTCCGCATATGGCGTGCCTCCGTCCTTTGCGCATATGGCGCGGCTCTGTCCTTTCCGCATATGGCGTGCCTCCGTCCTTTGCGCATATGGCGCGGCTCTGTCCTTTGCGCATATGGCGTGCCTCTGTCCTTTGCGCATATGGCGCGGCTCTGTCCTTTGCGCATATGGCGTGCCTCTGTCCTTTGCGCATATGGCGTGCCTCTGTCCTTTGCGCATATGGCGTGCCTCTGTCCTTTACGCATATGGCGTGCCTCCGTCCTTTGCGCATATGGCGTGCCTCTGTCCTTTGCGCATATAAGTAAAGTAAAGTAAAGTCCACATTTGTAAAGCGCACAATCACCCGTAAGGGTCTCTAGGCGCTGGGGGGCCGTCGGGAAGATTAAGCGAGCTATTGCCCAGAGTCACATGGTGCTGGGCTAACCTGCCGCCGGAGCCGGGGATCGAACCGTGGTCCCCAGATTCCAGCGTCAGTCGCCCTGGCCGCGGCGCCACACCTCTCATATGGCGTGCCTCTGTCCTTTGCGCATATGGCGTGCCTCTGTCCTTTACGCATATGGCGTGCCTCCGTCCTTCGCGCATATGGCGCGGCTCTGTCCTTTGCGCATATGGCGTGCCTCTGTCCTTTGCGCATATGGCGTGCCTCTGTCCTTTGCGCATATGGCGCGGCTCTGTCCTTTGCGCATATGGAATGCCTCTGTCCTTTGCGCATATGGCGCGGCTCTGACCTTTACGCATATGGCGTGGCTCCGTCCTTTGCGCTGCGCATATGTCGTGGCTCTGTCCTTTGCGCATATGGCGTGGATGTGTCCTTTGCGCGTATATGGCGTGCCTCTGTCCTTTGCGCACATGGCGTGCCTCTGTCCTTTGCGCATATGGCGTGGCTCTGTCCTTTGCGCATATGGCGTGGCTCTCTCCTTTGTGCTTATGGCGTGGCTCTGTCCTTTGTGCATATGGCATGGCTCTGTCCTTTGCGCATATGGCATGACTCCATCCTTTGCGCTGCGCATATGTCGTGGCTCTGTCCTTTGCGCATATGGCGTGCCTCTGACCTTTGCACATATGGCGAGGCTCTGTCCTTTGCGCTGCACATATGGCGTGCCTCTGTCCTTTGCTCATATGGCGTGGATGTGTCCTTTGCGCATATGGCGTGCCTCTGACCTTTGCACATATGGCGTGGCTCTGTCCTTTGCGCATATGGCTTGGCTCTGTCCTTTGTGCATATGGCGTGGCTCTGTCCTTTGCTCACATGGCGTGGCTCTGTCCTTTGTGCATATGGCGTGGCTCCGTCCTTTGCGCTGCGCATATGTCGTGGCTCTGTCCTTTGCGCATATGGTGTGCCTCTGACCTTTGCGCATATGACGTGGCTCTGTCCTTTGCGCTGTGCATATGGCATGGATGTGTCCTTTGCACATATGGCGTGGCTCTGTCCTTTGCGCTGCGCATATGGCATGGATGTGTCCTTTGCACATATGGGGTGGATGTGTCCTTTGCACATATGGCGTGGCTCTGTCCTTTGCGCTGCGCATATGGAGTGGATGTGTCCTTTGCACATATGGCGTGGATGTTTCCTTTGCACATATGGCGTGGATGTTTCCTTTGCACATATGGCGCGGCTCTGTCCTTTGTGCTGCGTATATGGCGTGGCTCTGTCCTTTGCGCATATGGCGTGGCTCTGTCCTTTGCGCATATGGCGTGGCTCTGTCCTTTGCGCATATGGGGTGGCTCCGTCCTTTGCGCATATGGCGTGGCTCTGTCCTTTTTGCATATGGCGTGGCTCTGTCCTTTGTGCACATGGTGTGGCTCTTTCCTTTGCGCATATGGCGTGGCTCCATCCTTTGCGCATATGGCGTGGCTCTGTCCTTTGCACATATGGTGTGGGTCTGTCCTTTGCGCATATGGCGTGGCTCCGTCCTTTGTGCATATGGTGTGGCTCTGTTCTTTGCGCATATGGTGTGGCTCTGTCCTTTGCGCATATGGCGTGGCTCTGTCCTTTGCACATATGTGCGCATATGGCGTGGCTCTGTCCTTTGCGTATATGGTGTGCCTCTGTCCTTTGCGCATATGGTGTGCCTCTGTCCTTTGCGCGTACGGCGTAACTTTGTCCTTTGTGCATATGGCGTGGCTTTGTCCTTTGCGCATATGGCGTGGCTTTGACCTTTGCACTGCGCATATGACGTGGCTCTGTTCTTTGCACATATGGCGTGGCTCCGTCTTGGTGTGCAGCGCTTTTGACTTGCAATATTCCAACAACTGCGCGTGATCATAGCCACCCAAAAGGTATATGTGGTCAATACCAGGCGTGCTTGGAGTTGGCACATATGAGAAGTGCCAACGATGAGGTTGGGGAGGCGAGTAACGTTAAGGAGTCAATAAGGCGAGTTGCCCTATTTGCTGACTTACTAGACGTGAGTTGTTACACCTGTGGAGTGCGAGCTGGGATGAAAGGAGGGGGAGCAGTGACCCAGGGTGTGTGGGGGTTACGAGTGACCCCAGAGGGGGGCTAGCTGAGACACCACGTGTATCTATATAGGATTAGCCACCATTGCTCATGTGTGCATTTCACTGTGCTATGTACCCGCCATATTTATTATCATGCTCACCAAAGTCCTATCACGATTGTAAGTATGACTTATACAATTCGCTTGTGCTGAACAAGTTATTCCATATTGTCTGGTTATGAAACAAAATGCTAATAAAGTTACATTGTTAATAATTGTTAGATATTAAATGCATTTTTGAGCACACAAACAATAATGATTTCCTGCTGTATAAAAACAACTAACAATTTTAGTTCACCTGTGCAACAATGTGTTAGGATTACAGAATAATACACAATTTGGTACAATGTTAGTCACAGCATTTCACATGTTTAGGATAAGGCGTGCTGAACGTTCCATTCCAACTACTTTAAATTCAGGGCACTAAAGGGCTGCCTGGCGGATAGGATGATGGATTGTGTTTCCTTTAATGGCCCACGCCGGACACAACTTTTCATGCACTATCATTTTGTTTGACAATGGAAATATTTTTTAGGCAGTATTCCATTATTTCATCACTCATGTATGTATGATCTAAAGAAGTCAACCTTAAACCGGTAAACGTAGAAAGGCTGAAAGAGCTGACAAATAGCCTGTATTAATGGCCACTACAAGACCTTACTGGGCCAAGGACAAAAAAAGCAGTATAATATTTGACAGCATTACTTGTAAGGGGTCTGTCTTGTGGATACCACACCAGGCAACACATTTGTCCAAGCGGCTGGAATAAATGGAGTTTGTGGACGGCAACTGGAGGTGAGGATGACACCCACCACATAAAGCTGCAAACCAAACACAGTTAACGGGTGCTGCTCAATCCACATACATGGAGGTGTAGCTTGCACAGATTCAGGTGAAGGATCACACCATGTTGCTGCAACAGGAAATCCTCATGACGAGGAAGCATGGTCTGAGGGCAGATGCCCAGAGGTTCCTGGTACCATACATGAATTTAAGGAGCACCAGGCAGCTGGGTCCTAGGCGACGGCACGCCCAGGGCTGGTCACAGATTTTGATCCAGTATATTGCCCACCTCAAGAGGCCTGCTGCTAGTAGACCACAACAAATATAACACAAGCTAGTTTGAATGAGAGGCAACATATAAAGAACAGAACAAAGTGTAAGCATTCAATGACACAACATATTCAGATGCTGTTTTTCATCTTTTATTTTCAGCTATGCAAAGCACGCAGATGACGAAACCAACCAACGCGTTTCGCCCAAACATGGGCTTCTTCAGGGCAAAGAAATATTTTGCCGATTAAATGATCCTTCACGTGTAGTCAATGAGGCGACAAGAACTACCTGGTAACATACATGCCTTGCCCAATCCAGAGCCACTATCATGACAGGGTATCCAGGCATTCCTGATCTTTTTGGGAGCTCGGGGAAGGAGAGGCGGGGGCAGGAAGACTTAGAGGAGTCTCATATTTCAGCTCAGACAGAATGAATCTCCTAGTGAGTGCTATCACAGGTACGCCAACGTGTAAATCTTTTGACACTCTGCATTCTAAATGGTGGGGAAAATATCTAACAGGAATTTTCTCACTGCTAAAAGATGCCCTGCGCCACCTTGGGATGTAGCCGCCATTTGTGATCTGTAAGGTGCCACCTGCTTAGCTCGTCCACTTTGGCGTTGAAGGATCCTGCCAGGTGGTTCACGATCAGGGAGTAGCTCTGACACTTCAACCAGCTACAAAGACGTACAGCCTCCTAGCACAGGACCCAGGAACCCCACTCGCCCCTCCTGGTGCAATTCCACCCAATGGTGATGTTGTCCATAAGAACCGGTATCTGCCACCCTCTGATGGACAGCAGAAATGTCTTCAAAGCCAGACAAATGGCCCTCAACTCGAAAAGACTGAGATGCATCTGGGCTTCCATCTGAAAATGGAGTGCTACAATCATCATTATCAAATTTGGGAGATGGAGAGGGCCGTGGCGTTGGGCAAATTTTAATCAAGCAGCCATTACTGATCGTGAGCGGTCTTTTCTGAACGCTGAATAACATACAACAGATTTCCTTGCTAATGGGTCCACTGGAATTTCAGAATCCATTGCAGAGCCTGCATGTGCCTCCTGGTACAGTCGACCAGGAGATGCAAGAGGCTAGTTGGCCAAGACGTCTCCGAGCTGCACTCAACAAGATCTGCTGAAACATCGGGCCCACAGCCTGAATGTCTTGAACTTGTGGCAGAGGGCAAGCCATAAACAGCTCACCCAAGGGACCCCTGCGCCCCTGGGGGCGATTGCATAACACACACACGGTCGCTGGAACTAGTTGAAGCTCAAAATCAGTGACTCATTCATCTGCCCAAATCCGCGGATCCGCAAATCCGCAAATCCGCAAAATCCGCCGGTTTTGCGGATCCACGATCCGCAAATCCGCAAATCCGCGGATCGTGGATCCGCAAAATACGCCCATGCTTAATCAGGAGATAATGTCACTTCCTATGCAGATGGTTGATGGGAAATCCATGTAAAAAATTGTCCTTGTCATAAGAAGAGGGGATAATAGTATCCTCTTCGCCACCCACATCGTGTTTAGAGTCACAGCTGATAAGACAATGACGACTCTGCTGGTAAAGGAACTGGTAGAGTCAGGCAGTAAAAGGACCGGTTGCACTTTAGTAAATTGTGTAATATGCCATCGGTCGAGATCAGGCTGAAGTCTGTTTGGGGTCAGACATAGGAAGCTGCACCAGATCCTCTACCAATGTGGGTGGCATTGCTATGCGGGCATGGGCACGGATCGCGCTGGTCACACTTCAGAAGAGGACATGGATATCAGAGTCAGTATAGTACCTAGAACAGACCACATAGGGTCACACAGAGTCAAGTGTGGAAACCAAACTGCAGGTCCATGTGGTTGTTGGGGTCCGAAGGAGCAACAGACGGAGCTGGAAGTGTGCACAGAACCTGCAGCATGGCCTCTCTGAAGACTTTGATCTACTAATGCAATCTGGGTTCACCGGAATCAGTAGGGAATCTACTCCACGAGAAGATCAACAGACAGGGTGATGCCCTGGCACCGCCTCCTTGGATACGGAGTAGCAGGAGGGTGTTTAATCATGCTTGGCTTTTTATGCTTCTGGTTGGACTTTGATTTGGAGTTTTTGGAGGACTTCAATTGCAAGATAGACTTCTCAAGGGAGCAGACAGGGAGTAAGAGTGAGTCTGCGATGTGCCCTGAAACGGGAGAGGAACTTACACAAGTGTCTTGACTTCTTCTCAAGACTACGATGTACAGCTGTGCTTCTCAGGTACGGATCGCCTTTAGATGCAGGAGGGCACATTTGTTGCAGAACAGAGTTGTGCCCTGATCCAAAACACCAGAAACACACATTGTGTGGGTATTCTGAATAGACTAAACCAAAACGCTACATCTTACCTGGGAGCCATCGAACCCATCGGAGTTGCTGCACCAGCCTGCCCTTACCCCTTGAGGGTACCGCCGCTTCCCGCTACTGCTCGCCGCACCCGCTTCGCGGTGAGAGGCGTGGGGCAGGAGGAGCTGACTGGCCGCCTGGGGCCAAGAGGAGGAGGAGGAATTACCAGAGGCAGCAGAGGGAGCGCGCTAGCAGGGACTCGGAAGTCCAGGAGTCCCTGCGCTGCACAGGCGTGCACGGCCGCGCCCCCAGCGAGACACGCCCACCGCGCCTGCAAAGCCCCGTATTTAACACCACGCCGGACGCTCGGCGGGACGCGAGCGGGACGCCGAGCGAAGCCCGAGCAAAGGGCGGGCAGTCTGTGGCAGTCAGGGGCTGACAGAGGCTGGGCCACGTCCCTACCATCTTGCCTGTGGACCTGGTAGGTTGCGTGACTGTGGCAGAGGGAGTATACCCTACTATGTCTACCCGTTCCGGGAAATTGCTCAGGTGTGGGGGAGAGGGAGGAGCGGCTGGGAGTTCCACAATAGGAACTATGGACCGTTTCATAACCAGAGTAGCAGCGGTCATTGAGAAGGAGATCGTGATGACCGAACGTCGCCTCTCTGAGGTCTACTTACCAGCTAGACGCTCCTCCCTTGGTGTTGTGGCTCAGGCCTTGTCCCCAACTTCTGAACGGGTTCCACCTCTCCACCCCCCAGAAGCCCCAGTGCAGCCTCGGTTGTCGGTAATAGGAGCAAGAATAGATAGACTAGAGAATCTTGCTGTTCTTTTGCCAGTGGTGGTTGGCATCGAGGCGGCAGGGGAAACGAACTCTCAAGCCCCACTGTGCCCCGCCAGCGGCCAGACCTTTTCACCGTTACATCAGGCTCCTCCTATGGAGCCGCGATTGCCCGGTCTGTCCCAAGGCACCACAAAACAGGCGAAAAGGAAAAGGGTTGTGAGCTCCCGCAAAGGTAGTCACGCCATACTCTACAAGCATCCAAGAAAGCAAGGGCAAAGGGGGTTTGGGTCAAAAGCAGAAAATGGCCTAGTACCAGCTCACAATGGTAGGGCAGGGGAGCCTCCCGTTGCGGGAACTTTTCCTGATACTTTGCTCGTACATCCTAATGCCCATGATAGGGTAGCCGTCCCCCTAGAACCGGATTCCCTCAAATTAATTAAGGATCTGTTTAAAAACCTATTGGACCCGATTACGGATCAACTTAAGGGTTTGGGGGCGAGACTGGACAAATTTGAACAATCCACCCTTGATAATTTTTTCTCACTCAAGACCCTTATTAAACACCAGTCTAGAGTAAGTGAGGATATCACGGGAAGGAACGTGGGAAAAGGATTGTCTGCAGTTCCTGTCCCTGTGCAGGCTGTACCAATGTTGACTCCTCTCCCTGAGGTAGCACTCTGCAGGGATTTATCTTTAGCCCCCCTGGTCCCTCCCACTTCTAAGCCAGGACCTGCCCCTCATATATCTCATACAAAAACAAATCCCCCCCTGGTCCCCAAAAATCAGCACAAGAAACCACCTCAGGTAAAGACACCGGCCGGTGCGGGTTTGGTTAAGAGCAGCCAAGCTGCCCAGCCGAGAGTCAATGGCAAGGGGGTCGGGCCAGCACCACCAGCTAAGGTCGCCAGATGCAATTTGGCATCTGACTCTACTGTAGTTGCTCCCCCAAAGGCCACCCTTCGGAGCCCTCCGGTTAATCTTCCCCCTGATTGCCATCCCTACGTAGTAGTGCTTGTCAATGTCCCACCACTGAAGGCTAATCAGATTGAGACCCACCAGGCCCTAAAAAATAAGAGTCTCCACTGGTTAAAAACAAACAAACCACTTCCAATAGGTGTGGATGGATTCATTCTCAGTGTCCGCAGGGTAGGTTGGGTGGGACAGGGCAAGAAGCGACTGGAGGGAGATTGTATCATTATTAATTTCCAGGATAATAGAGTGGCGAAGATAATTTGTGGCCAAAACCAAGAGGTGGATGGTCCCGGTGTCAGAGCAGTGGATTTGACTTACTTTTACCCTAGGCCTGCTGTTAACTTTTTCAGGCCTGTCATTAGGGAGACTTGCTATGGCCCTAGTGGAGGCCCACGCTGTTCTGTGGGGCCCCAGTCCTATCCCCAAGCTGGGTGGCCGGAGACGACCTGGGGCTCCAGGGGCTATTGACTTAAGGGCAAGGGTTGGATGGTGGAGGGGGAGTTGAGAGAGTCTTCACCCTCTACCATAGTGCAGCCCTTATCCCCAACCCCAGTCAAAACCCATTCCATACTACTCGATGTCGGGGGAATGGTAGAGACCCATGAAACTACTGGCGTATATGGAATATCGGTGGACCCGCAAGAGGCGGCCCTTTGTCATGACCTTGTATCCGGTAGCGTCCCAGCTGTGACGGACCCAGTCTTTAAGGTATTCAGCTGGAACGTTGCTGGAATTTCAAGGAAGCTGACACTGCCCAACTGGAATGCATTGGTGGACGAACATTCCATATGCATTTTCCAGGAGACATGGAGCACGGAGCCCAACCATAAGGTGGGTTATTCGGCCTATTCTATCCCAGCAGTATGCTCAGAATCGGGGAGGGGACGCCCTTCTGGTGGCCTCCTCATCTGGGTTGCTGCTTCATTGAATTGTAGGATAGTGGAGCACCAGACCGGTTGCCGGGACCTCCTTAATATTATCTTGAAGGACTCCAGGGGACGTGCCATTCTAAATATTTACAATATTTATGCACGAGGTACAAAGGGGGGAAGGCAGTCCCCAACAATTGCACTTCTGGAGGGCCTCTTAAGATCAACCCCATACAAGGCTTGCACCCTGGTCGCTGGTGATGTTAATTGTACGTTCGAGCCCTTAGGCTCGGACGTCTCCCTGGACCAGGATGAAGAGGATGTTAGGCGGGGGATTCCCGCCCTAGAGATAGCTCCCATCAAGAGGTGGACAGAGGTAGCCTTGCAGGTGTTTACCCTAAGTATGGAGTTCAACCTGAGGGCCCTAAACGGGAGGTCAGAATCGGACAAGGGGGGGGGCCACACTTACAACAGGCCCAATCACACATCAAGAATTGACTACATCTTGCTTGATGTGTGTTTGTGGAACTCGGTGAGGGACATGGTTGTGGTCCCCTCAGTAGAGAGCGATCACAACCTACTCTCCCTCACTTTAGTCTCCTGGTGGCTAGCCGGCAGGGGAGGCTCTGCTCCCTCCTCCACAGCAGATCTGGGCGAGTCGCAAGTATCACTTTGTGGGAGACGAATGAAGTGGACGAAACTCGCCCTCTCTGTGGAGAAGGTTGCAGCAATAACCCATCTCCTAGCCCAAGCACAATTAAATCTGGGGACCACTACGGGAGGGGTGGGGGCGGCCTGTGGGGCTTTTTGCGATCTTACTGAGGCCCTAACTAATCTGTTCACTGCTCACCCAAGTAGATCAGGGACCAAAGAAAGGCAAGTGAAAGTCAAGGGATGGTACACCCACACATGTAGGGTGATGAAGACCAGACTGGTAGAGGCAGTCAAATCCAAATCGCAAACCAAGACCAGGGAGGCCAGAAAGACTTACTCTAGGACCCTCCAAATTGCCAAGAATGAATGGGAGAAAAAGTTCTGGGCGGACCTACTGGTTGCCAGTAAAAGTAAGGACGCAAGAGGGTTTTGGAATCTGGTGGGCTCCCGTAACAGACCCGACGAGACACTGAGGACATGTAACATCCCTCCCCAGAGCTGGTCAAAACACTTTGGGGCCCTATACTCATTGGTAGAAGGGCCCCTAAGTGACCCAGCCGCACTCACCCTCTCGCTAGGGGATGTCACTCTTGACCTTTTCACGGCACGGGAGGTAGAGAAGGTTATCAAGTGGGTGGCACCACGGAAAGCTGCAGGACCAGATGGGCTTCCAGGAGATCTTTTGCGTGCATATCCATCTGACTGGGGCATTGTAATTTCTGCGCTTCTGAATGACATCTTGAAGGGTGGCCCAGTACCAGACTCGTGGAGAGGGGCGCTGGTCGTTCCCATCTATAAAAAGGGTTGCAGAGATAGCCCAGGGAATTATAGGCCAATTAGCCTGATCGATTCCACGCAAAAGGTGGCAGGAAAGGCAATTCTGGGAAGGATTCTCCACTGGGTTGACGAGAACAGAGTGCTATCTGATTTCCAGGCCGGATTCCGCTCAGGAACGGGCACCATTGAGCAGGTTTTCAGGCTAGCACTCTTAAACTGGAAGGTCGTGGAACTAGGCAAGGGCAGTCTTTACTTGGCCTTTATTGACCTAAAGACTGCCTTTGACCTGGTCCAGAGGGAAGAACTCTGGAGGGTACTACAGGGCCTGGGGTTGCCCCCCTACATTTTGTCCCTACTCATTAAACTTCATACCAGCAACTATGCCCAGGTCCGTTGGGGGAAAAATGGGGAAACAACGGACAGGATTCCGGTTTGTAGGGGTGTCAGACAGGGTTGCGTGTTGGCTCCCACACTCTTTTCGCTGTATGTCAACGGGGTGGTTGAGCATCTCCAGCAAGAACCAGCGGACGCACCCTGTCTGGGGGGAGTACGGATTCCTACTCTGCTGTTTGCAGATGATACTCTCCTCATTTCAAAGACTCCCCAGGGGCTACAGAAGCTATTGACCCGCTTCCAGGACTTTTGTTCATCCAGAAGACTGGTAATCAATGTGGACAAAACTAAATACCTGATTTTGCACCCTCCAAGGAAATTAGGACGCCCGCCTGTTTTGAACACAGTCCCCTTGGAGAAAGTTTCCGAATTTGATTACCTGGGGTTACGCATAACTTACAATATGAGTTGGTCCTCCCATATTGACAAGATGGTCCTGAATCACAAAAAGGTAGGGGGTGCTCTGCTTAGGGAATTTCGAGCATCACCAAAACTTTTCGTGAGACCTGCAATCGAGATTTACAAGGCCAGAGGCGTAACATCAGCATTGTATGGGGCAGAGTTGTGGGGTCACTGCAATTTGGAGTCCCTATCCAAGGCTGAGAGCAAGTTCTTGAAGGACCTCCTAGCTCTTCCCTCGAGCACCCCGACAGTCCCGGTGCTCTTGGACGTGGGTTGCAAGAGCATCAAAGACCAGGCTCGCCTTCGACCACTGCTCCTATAGTCCCGCATATGGAGGGTCCCGGAGTTAAAATCTTATGCTGATGGCCTGGCGGAGGTAATGAGCATGGGAGGCTGGGCCAAGATAAAGTGGCTGAGGGACACTAAAAATCTTTTGGGGGAGCTGGGCCTGGGGGACTGTTGGACTACAAAATCTGCTCCACCAAAGGCTGTCCTCAAAAAACTCTACTGGGACTGGGTCTCTGGCCAACTGATTGGGAACTCAAACCACTGTAACTCGACTGCAGAATTTTTTAAAATAAAGGATGTGGTAGTCTACGAACCCTACCTGGACTTAATCACCTTGCCAATGGATAGGGCTCTGTATTTTAAGCTCAGGGTAGGCACCCTCCCGATCGGGGCCTTTGTGTCAAAATGGAAATCCGGTGCTCAATTATCGCCCTTCTGTGCCCTTTGTCCTTCTAGGCTTGAAACGGTAGCACACATTTTCTTTGAGTGTCCGGACTATATTAATCCTAGGAGATATTGGCTTAAACCTCTATTTAGATGCCTGGGAACACGTAGGCATTTGGTCGGATTGCGAATTTTATTGTCCGATACCTCCTCTCCCATTGTTTGTGGTGTCTCCAAATTCTTAAAACGTTCATGGTTGATTCGCAGCAAGAGATTGTCAATTTCAATTTAATTCATTTTTTAGCTAAATTATTTAGGGTTAAATCCTATTTTATTGTCTTAATATCTAAATGTTGACATATTTATTTATTGTTTTGAAATGCTGTTTTTATATGCATGTATGCTTTCAAGATATCTTGCATATCGAATAAAAGCTTCAACCAACCTAGACTAAACCTTGCGCCCACTAAAGTACTTGGGGTAAATTTAGTTTTTAATTCCTTATCATGAGGACTGATTGCAGGTGTATGGTGTACCATTCATTTGTTTTTTGCTGGAATTATTTTCATGAATTTGCCTCCTTTTATGCAAAATTATATTTGAGTTGAATGATTGAAACCATTAAGTGTAATAAGGAAATACTGCTAGCACACTGAGGTGTAGACATGAGTGGTACTTTTAGATTTTGCTTAGAAATTCTAAGACACTTTTAGATTAGGGACCAGATGTACAACTAAACCAATTGCAAATAGTGGTTGCAAATTGTGCATTGTCTCTTTGCAGCTTATGTACTCATAGATTGAGTCACAATATCTCCCGTCGCAGAACAACATGCCTAATGAATATTATTTAGGCAGGTTGCTATTTAGCATAAATGTACGGATAGCGACTTGCAAGGAACAGCAGACCATCATCCCGTTGTTTGGATTCCTAAATGAGTATTTTTTTTTTTTTAATAGCAGCCTGCTTTCCTTAAATGTTATGTTAAGGGTTTTATAAAGCGCGCAGCTGCCTCAGCAACGGGACATCCGAGCGCTGGAAATATCGCTGCCCTAAACAATCCAAGAATACACAGAAGGCAATTATGCGGAGAAGTGTTGGGTTTTGATGGCTTTAAGAAAGAGCGGGTGATCTTGAATATTTCTAATATGTACAGGGAGGGAGTCCCAAAGCTTAGGAGCACAAACTCGGAAGGAGCGTCCTCCGGCCCGTGCTCTCTTAAACCGAGGAACAAGCGCTAGATGCTGGTCCATGGAGCGCAGCCGACAGGTAGGTCTATAGGGCGCCATGAGGCTAGCCAGCATAGCGGGAGGGTGGAGAAACATAATTCTGTGGCCAATACATAGGTTTTTAAATTGAATACGTTTCTCCAAATGCAGCCAATGTAGTTTGCGGATGGAACTAGCGATGGAACAGATTCTCAGCAGACCAGGTAGAGCCCGGGCTTCTGCATTTTGTGCCCTTTGTAAACCAATATCCGATATAAAGGGAGCTCGCTTAGTCCAATCTAGAGAGTACTGTGGCCTGAATAATTACCTGACGGATGGCAGGTGGGAAAAACCCAGCAAAGGTTTAAGCCCACGTGGGAGCCAAAACATACTCTGGCTATTACCTTATTCTGGGTTTGAAAGGAAAGAGCAGAGTCTACCAAGACACATAGAGTTTTTATTGCCGGTTTAGGATCCGGATGAGGGCCCAAAGAGGACGGCCACCAGAGGTCACTCCACAGATGGATGTCTTTGCCCACCACCAAGATCTCTGATTTATTAGCATTGAGCTGAAGACAATTGGCCGTCATCCAATCTGCAATAGCAGTTAGATCTTCCTGGAACTTAAGTGCACCCTGCCCTGAGTCGCCAGATAATGCCACCACCAGCTGTGGGTCACCAGCGTAAGATACCACAGCTAATCCTCTGTTCCTGGCCACTGCTGCCAGAGGTTGCATATAGATGTTAAAAAGGGTTGGGCTTAAGGCCGAACCCTGCGGAACCCTTTGATGGACGGCATGTACCTGGGAGCAGAAGGGAGGGACAGACACCTGGAATGTACGTTCAGCAAGGAAGGAGGTGAGCCAGCCCAGAGTAGAGCCACCGACACCGATGTCCTCCAGACGCTGCAGCAGGATTCGAAGGGAAACAGTATTGAACGCAGCACTCAGATCCAATAAGATTAGAGCTGAGGTGCGACCGACATCTAACATGCCCCTCAGATGTTCCGCTACCACCAGAAGGGCACACTCAGTGCTGTGCAGAGGCCGAAAGCCGTTCTGGGATGGGTCCAGCAGATTATTGTTTTCTATGAAGTTTATAAGAATGGCATTACATTTGTGTTTCGGTGATCTTGGACATCAGCGGGAGGAGGGAGATAGGGCAGAAGGGATGCTGTGAAGAGCTGGGACGACCTGTTTTTAAAACCTGAATCAATTACCCTGAAGGACGTGGAATTTGTAAAGAAAACTTTCACTACCTTAAAAAAGTTTTGTAGAGATGACTTGGAAATTGGAAAAACTAGTGTCCGCAAACATATGGTGCTCAAAACATCGCCATCCATTTAGCCCTATCTCTTGTGGCCACTTTCATCTCATGAGCGGTTTTTATTGATCAGGATTCGTTTAAATTATTTTCATTTGATACTTGCCGACGCATAAGGGAGCTGCAGAGGTCCGGTGTTAGCATCCTGTGGCTGCGACGGAGTGTCTCCTCAGGATTTGCTACACTTCATGTTTTTTTGTACCTCGCAGATACTTTTTAATACCCCTTTTAAAGAAGTTGAATTTTATCCAGGTCCACCCAGCCCTTTTTTATCTACAATTGTTGAAACCAGAATGTGTAACTTTTATAGTAGGTTTTTTTAAATCGTCTTAGCGATCAAGGATTTGTACAGAGAGCTAGTAAACCCCAATCATTGGTAGGCTCTCCTTTTTGTGTGTTTTCTCCGTCCGACCAGTTTTTTGTACCAGATGTATATATTGCTGTTTTTTTGGGATTTTTATTCATTTTTATCGTTATTCATTGTATGTTTTAACTGTTTTATGGATCTATGTAACTTTTATGGTTTTAACTCTAAAACTGAATAAAGAATATTTGATTTGATTTGATAGGGCAGAAGCTCTCTGTATGGAGGCATCCAACATGGGCTTCTTTAACAGAGGAACCAGCTTGGAATGTTTCCAGGAAGTGGGAACCACCACAGAGGATACAGATAGATTGATACATTTCCAGAAGGGAGAGATGAGTTGAGGCAAAAATTTCAGGAAGAGATCAGGTTTAAGAGGGTCTGCTGGGGATCCTGATTTCAATTCATTACAGATCGTATGCATTGCCTCCTCAGTGAGTGCCGGAAAAGCAGAGAGAACCGGTGCTTCACATGCCCGTGGAGAGGGACTAGCCCTAGTCTCAATGTGAGGAAAGGTTTTATAAATCTCCTTGACCTTCTTGATAAAGAAGGCCGCCAGGCTCTTGCACTGCTGATTAGAGGTACGGAGGATGGCTGGAGGTTGCCCTGAGGCTTTGAGGTCCTTGAGCAGAGAGAAGACACTTTTAGTAGGGTTGCTGCTAGAGCTAATTTTATTGGAAAAAAATGAAAGAGTTTCAAAGTTTCATGTTTGGGGCCATTACCTGCACCTCAAATCTCCATCCCGGCTCCCCAAGTCATCATCTCACCCAACATTATTCCCAAAAGAGAAGCTGTCTAACGGGAAAAGCTTCTTTGTTCTTTCAGGAATCAGTAACTTTTCTATGATTTACTACAACATTTTGCAGCAAACCACTGAAACCTCTCATTATGAATCAGACAGAAGCCCCTTTCTATTTGTGATTCAGAATGAGTCAGAAAACCAATTCTGCAAACTCAGAAAGGCTTTTCCAAATCCCAAAGACGGGTTTGGTTTATCACAGAAACCCATATTACTGTTGCAAATCCTGTGATTTTATGACTCGCAGGCAGGGCTGGGCTAGATCCCAAAGCAGCACTGGCAAATTTGGTCAGACCAGCCCCATACAGTGCAACGGGATGCAGTGAGCAAGTCTGATCACCACAAGGAGGGTTTTGGGGGGTTCTCCCGCCCCCAAGAAGATTTTGACAAAAATTGCAAATTTTGCAACACATTTCTCACTATACATTCAATTGTATTGGCTTTTAAAGCATAGTAAATGATGACCTTACACTGCACCAGAATTCAGCAATCTTTACTGGGGCTCTTCAATTATTCCCTTACAATAACCATCCAACAGTGCCCTTTATCTATCTATAGCCACTCTGTCATTTCCTTTATAGCGCCTCTTATACCAGTGTAGGATGTTGGAGCGCTTTACCTCACATAAGAATACAGAGACAATGTATTGTACATCTGAATATGAGTGTATTGGAAATGTTAGGCAAGACACACGGGACTACAAGGTCTCAGATCATGTCATCCATACTGGTAGGCATTTGTTTTTAAAGAGTACTTGGTCTGGAGAAGCACAAACTCAGGGTTTATACCGTAACACAGTGGTTAGGGTTTGCTTTACTAGTAAGTATTGATTTTTACCCAAACAAACCCTTTTTACCAACATTAGGATAATGAAAGCCTCAGGAAAAAAACATAACTTTCTAACCTGAACCATGCAGTGTGCGTGCGGCTCTTTGATGACACTTCATAGCTCACTGACTGAATATGATGTAATTTATTAACTGCACAGTAACAAAAGGGTCTCTGTGACAAAAGCAGTAACCCACTAAGCTATGCACATAAAATACTGTTCTGTGATATGCATGGTACATGTCCTTTGCAGCAGGCATATTAACCCTCTGCATTACCTTATAAGAGTCAAAACTGCCACTATACAAAACTCAGATCTCGGTCCATCAGGAATATTATTCACCAGTTATTTTGACACTTTTATTATTACCCAAAAACTACTGGACACACTCTGCAGAAGGTGCTTTCACAGCTGCTGCACTGCTACACAAACGGCCCCCAGTAACAAAACTGGCCCCCACCCTTTCAGCCTCCCGAGGAAAAGACTAATGCCCGGTATGGCCAGTCCGGCCTTGCTCGGAGGGTTTATAATTGAAAATGGCTTTGTGTATCTGGTCCTAAGCTCCAACGGGAGGTTCAAGGATTTCTCGCTACAGATTAGGATTGTAATTTATTAATTGTACAGTAACAAAAAGTCTCTGTGACAAAAGCAGTAACCCACTAAGCTATGCACATAAAATACTGTTCTGTGATATGCATGGTACACATCCTTCGCTGCAAGCGTATTAACCCTCTGTACTACATTAGATGAGTCAAAACTGCCCCAATACAAAACTCTGATCTCTCTCCAGCAGGAACATTCATCACAAGTTATTTTGGCACTTTTGTTGTTGCTTGAAAACTTCTGGACACACACTGCAGCAGGTGCCTTCAAAATTGCTGCACTGCTAAAAAACAGCCCCAGCAACAAAACCGACCCCCTTCCTTTCAGCCTCCCGAGGAAAAGCCCAATGCCCGGTATAGCCAGTCTGACCTTGCTTGTCGGGTTTACACTTGAAAACGGTTTTGTGTATCTGACGCTAAGCTCCAAGGGGAAGTTCAGGCATCATTTCTTGAAGTAAACTGATTTTGTTCTTGTAAGAATCCCTATAATGTAAATAACATCTACAGATTTTAAATAGATTCCATAGTATAACCTTAAGTACATATTTACTTTCATTGTATGCTGCAGGTGTTAACATTGTAATTATATTAATAAAAGGATTTCTCCCTACAGAGATCAAGTTTGAATGGTTTTACTGCAAGAAATGCAGTGTTAAAACCTAGAGGAAACCATCAAATATGGAAAAATATAAAATTTTCCATTGTGAAATATAGATTTTTATCAAAATACCCCTAAACCACTCTGCAAAGTTTAAACATTATTGGGGCTACTGGGTTATGGGGGGAAACAGAGGACTACATTATGTGGTATGGTTATCTAAAGTATGTGTCAAAAAGGCTAATTTTGTGGCTATAATAGTTTTACTGCACTGAGGAAGCAATGCTTAATGCCCAGGCTTTGAGAAATCTACCCGCCCACTCGCCATGGCGAGTCGGATTTAATCAGTGCGAGCTATTTTTAGGGCGTACCGGCCCAGTTTGGCAAGAGTACTGAAGCTGGTAAAGAATAGGTGTTCAATTCATTTAGAAAGAGAACGAACAATAAATATATATTGTTTTTGTCTTGTCAGAGTTGCAGCCTTTTCAAATGTCAAATGTCAGCTCATATCTTCAAACAAATAGCTACTCATTTTGCCCTGGAGATTGGTGTTTACTTTTTTTTGTTGGACAGCAAAGTTTGAAGATTTTGTAAAGTAACCTGTCTGACAACCGTGCTGGGCACACAACATTTATATAACTTGTAAATGAATTGTACATATACATCAGAATCTATTTCAGTAACTAGGAAAGCACTTTTTGTAAATCTGAAGTGAGATGAAAAACAAGATTTCTCTAGCAAAATGTTGCATCGATTGTGTCAGGGTTCGCTGCCCACAAGGCCCTCCCGGCTATCGTGGGGTCGGATGGGCTATTTTTGTCTGGTGCATCTGCTATTGCTCGTAGTTTTGCAGAGTATTATGCTCAGCCATATACTCCCATGGAATGCCTCCCGGTGGAAGTCATTGATCGCTTCCTGGACCATCTCCAGACGAAGGCACTTCCAGATGAACTGGAGGACCCTCTTACCGATGAAGAATTAGGGGCGGCCCTAGGGGAGCTAAACTCGGGCAAGGCTCCTGGCCCTAATGGCTTTCCAGCGAATTTTTTCAGAAATATTTTTGAGCAGCTGGGGCTCCACTACCGCAGGATGGTGGAGGAGGCCAGGGAGCGGGGGTGTCTGCCCAGTGACTGGAGGCATGCGGAGATAGTGGTCTTCCACAAGCCCGGTAGACCGCCAGAACACCACGCCTCGTATCGCTCTATCTCCCTCCTGAACGTGGGGGCTAAGATATTAGCTAAGGTATTGGCAAACTGTCTCTGCCCCCATATCACCCTTCTTGTGCATCCGGACCAGGCTGGGCTCATGCCCCAGCGTGCAACCGCAATAATATCAGGCGGATACATGTGGTGTCGCGACAGTCCAGGGATTGGGAGAACGGGCAGCGCTTCTGCTGGCGGATATGGACAGGGCATCTGCAATTTCCTGAGTTGGGTCTATTTGTTTGCGCTACTGCTGTGGCTGAATTTCGGATCAAATTTTTTGTCCTACCTAACCCTGTTGCACACTGACTTGACGGCATCGGCGCGAGTTGCAGGCTACGTTACTTCAGGTTTTTCTATTGGGCGGGGCACCAGGCAAGGATGTCCTCTTTCCCCATATCTTTTTTCTCTAGCAATGGAACCCTTGGCTGCCTGGGTCCGGATGGATCCTCAGGTGTTCGGTTTTGAGTGGGCGCATGGACACTCTGATCGCATTGCCCTTTATGTGGATGATGTATTGTTTTTCCTTACCAATCTGGAACGCACGAGCCCCCAATTGATGCGCATCATGCAGACCTTTGGGGAAACGTCGGGTCTATATATGAACCCTAGGAAGTCTACCTTGTGGGTATTGGGAGGTCGGGTGAGCTCGGAAATTGGGCATCGACAGTACAGGTGGTGTATGGGGGCATGAAATATTTGGAGGTGTATCTGTCTGATTCTCCCACCACGGCTTGGGAGCAAAATCTCACACCTGTATGGGAGTGTTAGACGGGGACCCTGAGGGTCGGCCGGATACCGAGGGAGAGATCCCCGAGGGGGACCGTCTCCGGCGATCGTACAGACAAGTACCCTCCCTCCCCACAAACAGGCACCACACCAAGTCGAGTTCAAGGTTTTATATAAGGTTCTTAAGGCAAGGATATCAGCGATACAGGATAACTTGGACCCGGGGGTCCTCTCACTTCTAGTCTCTGTAGGGAAAGGGGGTAGCGGGACAGTCTTGGTACCGGATCGGTACAGGTTGTGGTAAAAGGCGAGCTCACAATCCTCGAGCTGGAGGGTCTGTGGATCGGGCCGCGGCAGCGCCAGCAGGCCAAGGTGATAGTCTCATAAAGCAGAGGGCCGCGGCAGCGCCAGCAGGCCAAGTCGATGGTTTCACGAGGCAGAGGGCCGCGGCAGCGCCAGCAGGCCAAGACGATGGTTTCACGAGGCAGAGGGCCGCGGCAGCGCCAGCAGGCCAAGACGATGGTTTCACGAGGCAGAGGGCCGCGGCAGCGCCAGCAGGCCAAGACGATGGTTTCACGAGGCAGAGGGCCGCGGCAGCGCCAGCAGGCCAAGACGATGGTTTCACGAGGCAGAGGGCCGCGGCAGCGCCAGCAGGCCAAGACGAAGGTTTCACGAGCAGAGGGCCGCGGCAGCGCCAGCAGGCCAAGTCACGGATGAGTTCTTCTCGGGTCTCTCGACTCCAGGATACCACTGCCTTCCTGGTCTGGCCCTGCCCCAGTTATAGGTCTGGTCCCCTTTGATGTCCGGACCCTCGCGCCTGGGGGCCGGGAGGTCCGGGATGAGGGAGTCCAGACACCCAGCAGGGGGGTGGAGCCAGCGCCCAGGCGGCCTGGGGTGATCGACACCTGGCGGAGGAGAGCCGTTGACGATTCCTTCTCCCATTGACTCGCCAAGTGGTCACTCTGCCTCCTGGGAGGATGGTGGGGCCTCGATGTCGGGGCCGGCTGGGCCCGGGGTTAGGGTCGAGTTGAGGCCACGCGGCCTCGTGCTGCAGTGCCCCAAGATGGCGGCCGGGTCGATGTCGTAGGGTAGATGGTGATCCGGGCCAGCTGGGTCCGGAGCTGGTGTCTTGTAGTGGAGGGATTGCAGGGTACTTCGGGTGGTCGTTTGAGGACTCTGGCTGGGGATGCAGGGAGAGCCAGGGTCCTGGTCCCATTGCGGGGAGGGGGGACAGCTCGAACATGCGGCCTGTCCAACATGCGTCCCCCCCAGCTGAAGGCGGGGAGAGTCAGCCATCTTCCTGGGGACTCTCCTCGCTGAGGCGGAAAAAGCGTGACAGGCCGTCGGCGTTGGCGTGGTCCTGGCCTGGACGATGTTCCACCGTGAAGTCCATCCCCTGCAGGGAGATGGACCAGCGCACCAGCTTCGGGTTCTCCCCCCGCATTTGCATCAGCCATTGCAGGGGTCGGTGGTCTGTTTGCACCCGGAAGTGGGTGCCGAAGAGGTATGGCCGGAGCTTCTTGAGTGCCCAGACTACGGCGAAGGCCTCCCTCTCAATGGTGCTCCAGCGCTGTTCTCGGGGCAAGAGGCGTCTGCTGATGAAGACCACCGGATGGTCGACCCCTTCGGTGTTGAGTTGGGAGAGGACGGCCCCCACACCATGATCGGAGGCGTCCGTCTGCACAATGAATTCCCGGCTGTAGTCGGGAGCCTGGAGCACGGGGGCCGTGCACATGGCGGTCTTTAGCTTCTCGAAGGCTGATTGGCAGTCCGGGGTCCAGTTGACGGTTTTGGGGCTCTTTTTGGAGGTGAGCTCTGTGAGGGGCCCCACGATGCTGCCATAGTCCTTCACGAACCGCCGGTAGTATCCGGTGAGCCCCAGGAAGGCCCGGACCTCCGTTTGGCTCGTAGGGGGTTGCCAGGCCCGGATGGCAGCAATCTTGAGTTGGAGAGGGGCCACCAGCCCGCTTCCCACTTGGTGTCCCAGGTAGGTCACGGACCCTTGGCCAACTTGGGACTTGCTGGCCTTGATGGTGAGCCCGGCTTGCTGGAGGGCGTGTAGAACCTCCCGCAGGTGGCGGAGGTGGTCGGTCCACTGGTGGCTGTACACAGCAATGTCGTCCAGGTAGGCGGCGCTGAAGTCTTCCAGGCCCGCCAGTCCCTGGTTTACCAGCCGTTGGAACGTTGCCGGGGCGTTTTTCATGCCGAAGGGCATGACTTTAAAGTGGTAGTGCCCGTCTGGGGTAGAGAAGGCGGATCGTTCTTGGGCCCTAGGGGTGAGGCCGATCTGCCAGTAGCCCGCTGTTAGGTCGAAGATGCTCAGGTAGCGGGCGGCCCCCATCCGGTCAATTAGCTCGTCTGCCCGGGGGATGGGATGAGCGTCGGTCCGGGTAACTGCATTCAGCCCTCGATAGTCCACGCAGAACCGGAGCTCAGGGGCAACGCCCGGGGCAGCTGCCTTGGGAACCAGGACGACTGGGCTCGCCCAGGGACTGTCGGAGGGTTCGATCACGCCTAGGGTCAGCATCTTGGACACCTCGGTCTGGATGCAGGCTCGTACCCGGTCTGGTACGCGGTATGCTCGGTGTCGAATAGGAGGGCTGTCCCCGGTGTCTACATCGTGGAGGCACCAGGGGGTGACTCCGGGGGTGAGGGAGAACAGGGAGGCGAACTGCCTCAGGAGCGTTTGGCAGTCTTGGCGTTGCTCCGGGGACAGGGCCTCGGAGAGCTGGACCCCCTCCACTGAGCCATCCTGCTCGAGGGCCCTCAGTAAGTCCGGAAGGGGTTCGGAGTCTTCTTCTGTCCCAGTATCGGTAGCCATCAGGAGGCTGAGTTCGGATCGCACAAAATGGGGTTTGAGCCTGTTGGCATGGAGGACCCGTAGGGGGTTCCGGGCAGTCTCCATGTCGATTAAATAGGTGACGGGCCCCTTGCGTTCGATTACTTTGAAGGGCCCGGACCATCTGTCTTGGAGGGCACAGGGCTCAACCGGGGACATCACCCAGACCTGTTGTCCAGGTTCGAACTCAATGGAGGACGTGTGCTGATCGTACCACCTCTTCATGTCCTCCTGACTGGCCTCGAGGTTGGCTTTGGCGGTGTCTCGGAACCGCCGGGTCTGGTTGCGGAGAGCCAGGAGATACCGGTAGATGTCCGGGGGAGTTTTCTGGGGAGGCTGCTCCCAACCTTCCTTGACTAGGCTGAGGGGGCCCCGGACGGGGTGCCCGTACAGTAGTTCAAAGGGGCTGAAGCCGAGGGACTTCTGCGGGACCTCCCGATAGGCAAACAGGAGGCATGGAAGCAGTACGTCCCACTGGCGTCGAAGGGGTTCTTCTAAACCCATAATCATCCCCTTGAGGGTGCGGTTGAATCTCTCGACCAGTCCGTTTCCTTGCGGGTGATAAGGGGTCGTGAATTTGTAGGTGACCCCGCATTGCTGCCAGAGGGACTTCATATATCTGGAGATAAAGTTCGTGCCCCTGTCACTGACGACCTCCCGGGGGAACCCCACCCGGGAGAAGATCCCCATCAGGGCCCGGCCCACCACGGGGGCCGTCACAGTCCGAAGAGGGATGGCCTCGGGATAGCGGGTGGCGTGGTCTACAAGGACCAGGATGAACCGGTGTCCTTGGGCTGTTCGGGGGTCGAGGGGCCCCACAATGTCTATTCCCACTCGTTCAAACGGGGTGGTGACGACAGGAAAGGGTTGTAATGGTGCTTTGATTTTTCGGCCACTTTTTCCGCTGGCCTGGCAGGTGGGGCAGGCCTTGCAGTGGTTGGCGACATCCTTCCGCATGTGGGGCCAGAAAAAATGGGTCACCAGGCGGTCGTAGGTTTTATCCTGCCCCAGGTGTCCGGCAAGGGGGACATCGTGGGCTAAGTTCAGGAGGAAGTCTCGGAAGCGAAGGGGCACCACCAGCACCCGACTGGCCCCTAGTTCTGCAATTTTCTGCTCGCTGTAGAGCAGGTCTTGGTCCCAGTAGATCCAGTGGGCCCCCGAGGTATCCCCGGTGCTCTGGGCCAGGGCTTGCTGCCGGAGTCCTTCGAGAGAAGGACAGGTTTTTTGCTCGGCCCGGAATTGTTCCTGCGTGGGGCCTCCCTCCTGCCGCCATTGCGCCAGGTCAGGGACGTCCCGAAGCTGGTCGGGTCCTTCTTCGGTTTGGGTCAAGGGAATGGCTTCTGGGGCGGCCTCCTCTGGGATGAGCGCGGGAGGAGGTTCTGGCCACTCGGGCTCTTCTGGGCGGGGGACCGCGCGGGCGGTCATGGACCGGGTCGTGACGCAGACCCATTCGGGGAGGCCAAGCATCCCCAGGTGCTCCCTCCGTTCGACAGCTGCCCAGGGAGAGCTTTCAAGGTCGTTTCCTAGGAGGCAGTCCACGGGGGCGTCATCGCGGACAGTTACTTTTAACATCCCTGTTACTCCTCCCCACTCGAAGGGGACGCAGGCCATGTGGCATAGGCTTTCGGAGTTGTCGGCTGATCGAACAGGGCAAAGAATGTTCGGCAAGATTTGGTCTGGAGTGACGAGGTGGCGTCGGACCGCCGTTACACTGGCCCCGGTGTCGCGGAGGGCTTCCGCCCGGCGGCCATTGATGTTGACCCATTGACCGTACTTCTGTGTGTTGGCGGGAAGGGGGGCCCGCGGAATCATGTCTCTCTCCCCTAAGCAGACCAGTGCCATGGCGGCGGGTGCCCATTCAGAAGGATCGGTCTCGTACTCCTCTTGGTCTTCCGGGATTATTTCTTCCCCTAGGGCCGCCGCTGCAACTTGGCGGGGAGTAGTGTTCGGATTCTTTGGGCAGTTGGGATCACTGGCGTAGTGGCCGGGTCGCTGGCACCTGTGGCACGTAATGTTGGCCCGGAAACCGGCCCGGACGGCAGGGCTTCCCCGGCCAACCGGGGTCGAGGGGTTTCTGGGGGGTGACGAGGGGCCGGGGTCTCTCCCCCGACCCTGACTTCCTCCTCCCCCTCGGGGGCGATACGATCTGGATACTTCGCTGGGTGCGCTCCGGCCAACTCGGGTGCTTTCCCACCGGTCGGCTTCGGCGGCGAGTTGTCGAGGGTCGGTTAGCTTGCTGTCCAGGAGGTGTTGCCGGAGCTCCACGAAGCAGTTGTTCGACAGGTGTTCCCATACGATAAGGTCAAAGAGTTGTTCGTAGGTGGTTACTTTGTTGCCCTTGATCCACCCCTCGAAGGCTCGGCTAAAAAAGTTCACGTACTCCACCCAAGTTGTACCCGGAATCCGTTTGCAGTCACGGAACCGTTGGCGGTACATCTCAGGTGTGAGCCCGTATCGAGTGAGGAGGGCGGCCTTCATGTGGTCGTAGGAGGTCATTAGCTGGTCCGGGAGTTGCAGCAGGGCGTCCCGCCCTTCGTTGACAAACCTCCCCCATAATCCGGCTCCCCAATCGCTTCGGGGAATCCGGTGGGAGGTCATTGCCACCTCATAGGCTTTAAACCACTGCTGGATATCATCGTTCTTGTGGTATTCCCGGATGACATCTTTGGGGATGTGAACCTTGGGCTCGGTCGAGGCAGACGGGGTCGGTCGTTCGGGGAGCCCGAGGTCTTTATTCTGTTTCTGAATCTCCAGTGCTTTGAGATTGCGCTCATGTTCGTACTCTAGTCTCTTTTCCTCTAGCTCCCTCTGTCTTTGCTTGTCTTCCCGCTCTTCCCTGAGCCGTAAGTGTTCCAGGGTTATTTTTTGTTCTGCCAGCTTGAGTTCCCCATCCAAGCGAAGTCGGGCAAGTTCTAATTCGTGGAGTCTGGTTTTTTCTCTTTCTCGGATCTCTTCCAGGGAGAGATCCGCTCTTTCTTTAGTTGGTGCGGGGCTCGTTTCGGTTGTTTGTGTTCGGGGTACGGCCGTACCCGTTTCTGCCCAAGCCTCTAGGGCTCGTTTGAAGTCTTCCTTTGTGCTAAGACCTGTGGTTGGAAGTCCAAGTTCTATGCAATATTGCTTCAGTTCCCGGTGGTTGTAGTCTTCCAATTTTTCCATCTGAAATTTTTCCGTTGTTCCGCTCTCTATTGACATGGTTGTTGTGTGTGGTGGGGCGAGTGACTTTCTGTACGATTATGCGTAGGTTCGGATCCCGTCGCTGGCCACCAATGTTAGACGGGGACCCTGAGGGTCGGCCGGATACCGAGGGAGAGATCCCCGAGGGGGACCGTCTCCGGCGATCGTACAGACAAGTACCCTCCCTCCCCACAAACAGGCACCACACCAAGTCGAGTTCAAGGTTTTATATAAGGTTCTTAAGGCAAGGATATCAGCGATACAGGATAACTTGGACCCGGGGGTCCTCTCACTTCTAGTCTCTGTAGGGAAAGGGGGTAGCGGGACAGTCTTGGTACCGGATCGGTACAGGTTGTGGTAAAAGGCGAGCTCACAATCCTCGAGCTGGAGGGTCTGTGGATCGGGCCGCGGCAGCGCCAGCAGGCCAAGGTGATAGTCTCATAAAGCAGAGGGCCGCGGCAGCGCCAGCAGGCCAAGTCGATGGTTTCACGAGGCAGAGGGCCGCGGCAGCGCCAGCAGGCCAAGACGATGGTTTCACGAGGCAGAGGGCCGCGGCAGCGCCAGCAGGCCAAGACGATGGTTTCACGAGGCAGAGGGCCGCGGCAGCGCCAGCAGGCCAAGACGATGGTTTCACGAGGCAGAGGGCCGCGGCAGCGCCAGCAGGCCAAGACAATGGTTTCACGAGGCAGAGGGCCGCGGCAGCGCCAGCAGGCCAAGACGAAGGTTTCACGAGCAGAGGGCCGCGGCAGCGCCAGCAGGCCAAGTCACGGATGAGTTCTTCTCGGGTCTCTCGACTCCAGGATACCACTGCCTTCCTGGTCTGGCCCTGCCCCAGTTATAGGTCTGGTCCCCTTTGATGTCCGGACCCTCGCGCCTGGGGGCCGGGAGGTCCGGGATGAGGGAGTCCAGACACCCAGCAGGGGGGTGGAGCCAGCGCCCAGGCGGCCTGGGGTGATCGACACCTGGCGGAGGAGAGCCGTTGACGATTCCTTCTCCCATTGACTCGCCAAGTGGTCACTCTGCCTCCTGGGAGGATGGTGGGGCCTCGATGTCGGGGCCGGCTGGGCCCGGGGTTAGGGTCGAGTTGAGGCCACGCGGCCTCGTGCTGCAGTGCCCCAAGATGGCGGCCGGGTCGATGTCGTAGGGTAGATGGTGATCCGGGCCAGCTGGGTCCGGAGCTGGTGTCTTGTAGTGGAGGGATTGCAGGGTACTTCGGGTGGTCGTTTGAGGACTCTGGCTGGGGATGCAGGGAGAGCCAGGGTCCTGGTCCCATTGCGGGGAGGGGGGACAGCTCGAACATGCGGCCTGTCCAACAGGGAGCATATGCCTGAGTATATTAAGACCTAGTCCCATATGCCCCTGTCCATCTACGGCTGATCGGCCATTTTTAGGACTCCTATTGCAGTTGAGTTCGCTCTCAAGGGAGGACAGAGCGGTGCACGAGCCTACCAGGGTCTGTGGACGCGCACACACACAGGCAGGCAGGCACGCCCCAGACACACATAGACAGACAGACACACGCAGACACACGCACACACACACACACACACACACACCCTCCCTCTCTGCCCCCCCCCTCTACCCCCACTCACCGGGCTCTTTCCCTCCAGCGGGTCAGTCACTGCAGCAGGCAGACTCGGTGTCTTCTCCGGCGATCTTCAGCTGATGTGCACGCCCACGCTGCGTCACGTGCGCGCCCACCACGCTGTTTCACGCCCGTTGATCCTGAGCTTGTTATATACTTTGGCTATGGACAATTAGACCACCGTTTTGCTCCGTCAATCATGTTTTCTTGGGCTGCGGTGTCTACAAGGCAAGGGGGCAGTGCACTGCACATGGATTTATCCTCGTCACGCCAATCGGTATTGTTTAATTTTATTTCTTTCGATCAGCATGTTTTTTTGTAATCTCTGGGAGAGCCGACGCTGGGACTTGAACCCCATTCCACAGTGTCAAAGTCCGGACACGGAGTGAAAGAACGTGGCTGTGCAAGCTACCACTGGACCCACTATACTCAGTTACCATGAGGTGGCGATATCTGCCACCCACTTTCCTCACTGCACCTTTGTGTTAGCCACGATGATCATAATCATTTCTATCCACTTCCATAATAGGCTTGTATTTTCAAAGATATCCTCTAATACTGAAAAGAAATTAGGGCAATAAATATCTATACAGCAGAGTACATAAACACAAAATGTCATGACATTTTGCACACTGTTGCAGGTCCGCTGTAGTCAAGGAGATTGTCTTCTGAGAAGTGTTTACATCCTCAAAATGACTTTCCAGTGTAGAGGACCATTGGTGCACCTGCTTATCTGGCAATATGCATAAGGATTACTACCTATCTCACTAATATTTTATCTTCCTAAATAGTTTGTTCACAGTACATTGTAAATTGTTTTCACATCATGGGAGCTCTAAAAATGGAATTCTGTTCATCCCTTCTTAATGAGGCGCTTTTTTTGCATTCTTCGACAATGCTTTCAAACTAATTTCTGCTACTGCGGTAGAAGGATATTGAGAATATTGTGTTGATCGGTATAGCTCTATAAGCCGTGCGCGCCCCTGGTGAACCTCACACCCGACCCCAGGTCTGCCCAGTAGAACGGCGCTCACTTCATCCCTCTGTGAGGCAGAAGGTGAGTGTGAGTGCAGAGTGCGCAGAGTGTGAAGTAGTGAGTGCAGAGTGAGTGTGCAGAGTGAGTGTGCAGAGTGCAGAGTAGTGAGTGCAGAGTAGTGAGTGCAGAGTAGTGAGTGCAGAGTAGTGAGTGCAGAGTAGTGAGTGTGCAGAGTAGTGAGTGCAGAGTAGTGACTGCAGAGTAGTGAGTGTGCAGAGTAGTGAGTGTGCAGAGTAGTGAGTGCAGTGTAGTGAGTGTGCAGAGTAGTGAGTGCAGAGTAGTGAGTGCTGAGTAGTGAGTGCAGAGTAGTGAGTGCAGAGTAGTGAGTGTGTAGAGTAGTGAGTGCAGGGTAGTGAGTGCAGAGTAGTAAGTGCAGAGTAGTGAGTGCAGAGAGTAGTGAGTGCAGAGAGTAGTGAGTGCAGAGAGTAGTGAGTGCAGAGTAGTGAGTGCAGAGTAGTGAGTGCAGAGTAGTGAGTGTGCAGAGTAGTGAGTGCAGAGTAGTGAGTGCAGAGTAGTGAGTGTGCAGAGTAGTGAGTGTGCAGAGTAGTGAGTGCATTGTAGTGAGTATGCAGAGTAGTGAGTGCAGAGTAGTGAGTGTGTAGAGTAGTGAGTGCAGGGTAGTGAGTGCAGAGTAGTGAGTGCAGAGTGCAGAGTGAGTGCAGAGTGCAGAGTAGTGAGTGCAGAGTAGTGAGTGCAGAGTAGTGAGTGCAGAGTAGTGAGTGCAGAGTAGTGAGTGTGTAGAGTAGTGAGTGCAGGGTAGTGAGTGCAGAGTAGTGAGTGCAGATTGCAGAGTAGTGAGTGCAGAGTGCAGAGTTGTGAGTGCAGAGTGCAGAGTTGTGAGTGCAGAGTGCAGAGTTGTGAGTGCAGAGTTGTGAGTGCAGAGTAGTGAGTGCAGAGTAGTGAGTGCAGAGTAGTGAGTGCAGAGTGCAGAGTAGTGAGTGCAGAGTAGTGAGATCAGAGGAGTGAGTGCAGAGTGCAGAGTAGTGAGTGCAGAGGAGTGAGTGCAGAGTAGTGAGTGCAGAGTAGTGAGTGCCGAGTAGTGAGTGCAGAGTAGTGAGTGCAGAGTAGTGAGTGCAGAGAGTAGTGAGTGCAGAGAGTAGTGAGTGCAGAGAGGTGAGTGCAGAGAGGTGAGTGCAGAGAGGTGAGTGCAGAGAGTAGTGAGTGCAGAGAGGTGAGCGCAGAGTAGGGAGTGCAGAGAGTAGTGAGTGCAGAGAGTAGTGAGTGCAGAGAGTAGTGAGTGCAGAGAGTAGTGAGTGCAGAGAGGTGAGTGCAGAGTGTACTGAGTGCAGAGTAGTGAGTGCAGAGTAGTGAGTGCAGAGTAGTGAGTGCAGAGTAGTGAGTGCAGAGTAGGGAGTGCAGAGAGTAGTGAGTGCAGAGAGTAGTGAGTGCAGAGAGTAGTGAGTGCAGAGAGTAGTGAGTGCAGAGAGGTGAGTGCAGAGAGGTGAGTGCAGAGAGTAGTGAGTGCAGAGAGGTGAGTGCAGAGTAGGGAGTGCAGAGTAGGGAGTGCAGAGTAGGGAGTGCAGAGAGGTGAGTGCAGAGAGGTGAGTGCAGAGTGTAGTGAGTGCAGAGTAGTGAGTGCAGAGCAGTGAGTGCAGAGTAGTGAGTGCAGAGTGCAGAGTAGTGAGTGCAGAGTAGTGAGTGCAGAGTAGTGAGTGCAGAGAGTAGTGAGTGCAGAGAGTAGTGAGTGCAGAGAGTAGTGAGTGCAGAGTAGTGAGTGCAGAGTAGTGAGTGCAGAGTAGTGAGTCCAGAGTAGTGAGTGTGCAGAGTAGTGAGTGCAGAGTAGTGAGTGCAGAGTAGTGAGTGTGCAGAGTAGTGAGTGTGCAGAGTAGTGAGTGCAGTGTAGTGAGTGTGCAGAGTAGTGAGTGCAGAGTAGTGAGTGCAGAGTAGTGAGTGCAGGGTGGTGAGTGCAGGGTAGTGAGTGCAGAGTAGTGAGTGCAGAGAGTAGTGAGTGCAGAGAGTAGTGAGTGCAGAGAGTAGTGAGTGCAGAGTGCAGAGTAGTGAGTGCCGAGTGCAGAGTAGTGAGTGCAGAGTAGTGAGTGCAGAGTAGTGAGTGCAGAGTAGTGAGTGTGTAGAGTAGTGAGTGCAGGGTAGTGAGTGCAGAGTAGTGAGTGCAGATTGCAGAGTAGTGAGTGCAGAGTGTAGAGTTGTGAGTGCTGAGTGCAGAGTTGTGAGTGCAGAGTGCAGAGTTGTGAGTGCAGAGTTGTGAGTGCAGAGTTGTGAGTGCAGAGTAGTGAGTGCAGAGTAGTGAGTGCAGAGTAGTGAGTGCAGAGTAGTGAGTGCAGAGGAGTGAGTGCAGAGTAGTGAGTGCAGAGGAGTGAGTGCAGAGAGTAGTGAGTGCAGAGGAGTGAGTGCAGAGTAGTGAGTGCAGAGTAGTGAGTGCAGAGGAGTGCAGAGTAGTGAGTGCAGAGTAGTGAGTGCAGAGTGTAGTGAGTGCAGAGTAGTGAGTGCAGAGTAGTGAGTGCAGAGTAGGGAGTGCAGAGTAGTGAGTGCAGAGAGTAGTGAGTGCAGAGAGGTGAGTGCAGAGTGTAGTGAGTGCAGAGTAGTGAGTGCAGAGTAGTGAGTGCAGAGTAGTGAGTGCAGAGTAGTGAGTGCAGAGAGTAGTGAGTGCAGAGAGGTGAGTGCAGAGTAGTGAGTGCAGAGGAGTGAGTGCAGAGGAGTGAGTGCAGAGTAGTGAGTGCAGAGTAGTGAGTGCAGAGTAGTGAGTGCAGAGAGTAGTGAGTGCAGAGAGTAGTGAGTGCAGAGAGGTGAGTGCAGAGAGGTGAGTGCAGAGAGTAGTGAGTGCAGAGAGGTGAGTGCAGAGTAGGGAGTGCAGAGTAGTGAGTGCAGAGAGTAGTGAGTGCAGAGAGGTGAGTGCAGAGTGTAGTGAGTGCAGAGTAGTGAGTGCAGAGTAGTGAGTGCAGAGTAGTGAGTGCAGAGTGTAGTGAGTGCAGAGTAGTGAGTGCAGAGTAGTGAGTGCAGAGTAGTGAGTGCAGAGTAGTGAGTGCAGAGTAGAGAGTGCTCAGTAGTGAGTGCAGAGTAGTGAGCGCAGAGTGCAGAGTAGTGAGTGCAGAGTAGTGAGTGCAGAGTAGTGAGTGCAGAGTGGTGAGTGCAGAGTAGTGAGTGCAGAGTAGTGAGTGCAGAGTGCAGAGTAGTGAGTGCAGAGTAGTGAGTGCAGAGTAGTGAGTGCAGAGTAGTGAGGAGTGCAGAGTAGTGAGGAGTGCAGAGTAGTGAGGAGTGCAGAGTATTGAGGAGTGCAGAGTAGTGGAGTAGTGAGGAGTGCAGAGTAGTGAGTGCAGAGTAGTGAGTGCAGAGTAGTGAGTGCAGAGTAGTGAGTGCAGAGAGGTGAGTGCAGAGAGGTGAGTGCAGAGAGTAGTGAGTGCAGAGAGGTGAGTGCAGAGTAGGGAGTGCAGAGTAGGGAGTGCAGAGAGGTGGGTGCAGAAAGGTGAGTGCAGAGTGTAGTGAGTGCAGAGTAGTGAGTGCAGAGTAGTGAGTGCAGAGTAGTGAGTGCAGAGTGCAGAGTAGTGAGTGCAGAGTAGTGAGTGCAGAGTAGTGAGTGCAGAGTGAAGAGTAGTGAGTGCAGAGTAGTGAGTGCAGAGTGCAGAGTAGTGAGTGCAGAGTAGTGAGTGCAGAGTGCAGAGTAGTGAGAGCAGAGTAGTGAGTGCAGAGTGCAGAGTAGTGAGTGCAGAGGAGTGAGTGCAGAGTAGTGAGTGCAGAGTAGTGAGTGCCGAGTAGTGAGTGCAGAGTAGTGAGTGCAGAGTAGTGAGTGCAGAGAGGTGAGTGCAGAGTAGGGAGTGCAGAGAGTAGTGAGTGCAGAGAGTAGTGAGTGCAGAGAGTAGTGAGTGCAGAGAGTAGTGAGTGCAGAGAGGTGAGTGCAGAGTGTACTGAGTGCAGAGTAGTGAGTGCAGAGTAGTGAGTGCAGAGTAGTGAGTGCAGAGTAGTGAGTGCAGAGTAGGGAGTGCAGAGAGTAGTGAGTGCAGAGAGTAGTGAGTGCAGAGAGTAGTGAGTGCAGAGAGTAGTGAGTGCAGAGAGGTGAGTGCAGAGAGGTGAGTGCAGAGAGTAGTGAGTGCAGAGAGGTGAGTGCAGAGTAGGGAGTGCAGAGTAGGGAGTGCAGAGTAGGGAGTGCAGAGAGGTGAGTGCAGAGAGGTGAGTGCAGAGTGCAGAGTAGTGAGTGCAGAGTAGTGAGTGCAGAGTAGTGAGTGCAGAGTAGTGAGTGCAGAGAGTAGTGAGTGCAGAGAGTAGTGTGTGCAGAGAGTAGTGAGTGCAGAGTAGTGAGTGCAGAGTAGTGAGTGCAGAGTAGTGAGTCCAGAGTAGTGAGTGTGCAGAGTAGTGAGTGCAGAGTAGTGAGTGCAGAGTAGTGAGTGTGCAGAGTAGTGAGTGTGCAGAGTAGTGAGTGCAGTGTAGTGAGTGTGCAGAGTAGTGAGTGCAGAGTAGTGAGTGCAGAGTAGTGAGTGCAGGGTGGTGAGTGCAGGGTAGTGAGTGCAGAGTAGTGAGTGCAGAGAGTAGTGAGTGCAGAGAGTAGTGAGTGCAGAGAGTAGTGAGTGCAGAGTGCAGAGTAGTGAGTGCCGAGTGCAGAGTAGTGATTGCAGAGTAGTGAGTGCAGAGTAGTGAGTGCAGAGTAGTGAGTGTGTAGAGTAGTGAGTGCAGGGTAGTGAGTGCAGAGTAGTGAGTGCAGATTGCAGAGTAGTGAGTGCAGAGTGTAGAGTTGTGAGTGCTGAGTGCAGAGTTGTGAGTGCAGAGTGCAGAGTTGTGAGTGCAGAGTTGTGAGTGCAGAGTTGTGAGTGCAGAGTAGTGAGTGCAGAGTAGTGAGTGCAGAGTAGTGAGTGCAGAGTAGTGAGTGCAGAGTAGTGAGTGCAGAGTAGTGAGTGCAGAGGAGTGAGTGCAGAGAGTAGTGAGTGCAGAGGAGTGAGTGCAGAGTAGTGAGTGCAGAGTAGTGAGTGCAGAGGAGTGAGTGCAGAGTAGTGAGTGCAGAGTAGTGAGTGCAGAGTGTAGTGAGTGCAGAGTAGTGAGTGCAGAGTAGTGAGTGCAGAGTAGTGAGTGCAGAGTAGGGAGTGCAGAGTAGTGAGTGCAGAGAGTAGTGAGTGCAGAGAGGTGAGTGCAGAGTGTAGTGAGTGCAGAGTAGTGAGTGCAGAGTAGTGAGTGCAGAGTAGGGAGTGCAGAGTAGTGAGTGCAGAGAGTAGTGAGTGCAGAGAGGTGAGTGCAGAGTAGTGAGTGCAGAGGAGTGAGTGCAGAGTAGTGAGTGCAGAGTAGTGAGTGCAGAGTAGTGAGTGCAGAGAGTAGTGAGTGCAGAGAGTAGTGAGTGCAGAGAGGTGAGTGCAGAGAGGTGAGTGCAGAGAGGTGAGTGCAGAGAGTAGTGAGTGCAGAGAGGTGAGTGCAGAGTAGGGAGTGCAGAGTAGTGAGTGCAGAGAGTAGTGAGTGCAGAGAGGTGAGTGCAGAGTGTAGTGAGTGCAGAGTAGTGAGTGCAGAGTAGTGAGTGCAGAGTAGTGAGTGCAGAGTGTAGTGAGTGCACAGTAGTGAGTGCAGAGTAGTGAGTGCAGAGTAGTGAGTGCAGAGTAGTGAGTGCAGAGTAGAGAGTGCTCGGTAGTGAGTGCAGAGTAGTGAGCGCAGAGTGCAGAGTAGTGAGTGCAGAGTGCAGAGTATTGAGTGCAGAGTAGTGAGTGCAGAGTGGTGAGTGCAGAGTAGTGAGTGCAGAGTAGTGAGTGCAGAGTGCAGAGTAGTGAGTGCAGAGTAGTGAGTGCAGAGTAGTGAGTGCAGAGTAGTGAGTGTGTAGAGTAGTGAGTGCAGGGTAGTGAGTGCAGAGTAGTGAGTGCAGATTGCAGAGTAGTGAGTGCAGAGTGTAGAGTTGTGAGTGCTGAGTGCAGAGTTGTGAGTGCAGAGTGCAGAGTTGTGAGTGCAGAGTTGTGAGTGCAGAGTTGTGAGTGCAGAGTAGTGAGTGCAGAGTAGTGAGTGCAGAGTAGTGAGTGCAGAGTAGTGAGTGCAGAGGAGTGAGTGCAGAGTAGTGAGTGCAGAGGAGTGAGTGCAGAGAGTAGTGAGTGCAGAGGAGTGAGTGCAGAGTAGTGAGTGCAGAGTAGTGAGTGCAGAGGAGTGAGTGCAGAGTAGTGAGTGCAGAGTAGTGAGTGCAGAGTGTAGTGAGTGCAGAGTAGTGAGTGCAGAGTAGTGAGTGCAGAGTAGGGAGTGCAGAGTAGTGAGTGCAGAGAGTAGTGAGTGCAGAGAGGTGAGTGCAGAGTGTAGTGAGTGCAGAGTAGTGAGTGCAGAGTAGTGAGTGCAGAGTAGGGAGTGCAGAGTAGTGAGTGCAGAGAGTAGTGAGTGCAGAGAGGTGAGTGCAGAGTAGTGAGTGCAGAGTAGTGAGTGCAGAGGAGTGAGTGCAGAGTAGTGAGTGCAGAGTAGTGAGTGCAGAGTAGTGAGTGCAGAGAGTAGTGAGTGCAGAGAGTAGTGAGTGCAGAGAGGTGAGTGCAGAGAGGTGAGTGCAGAGAGTAGTGAGTGCAGAGAGGTGAGTGCAGAGTAGGGAGTGCAGAGTAGTGAGTGCAGAGAGTAGTGAGTGCAGAGAGGTGAGTGCAGAGTGTAGTGAGTGCAGAGTAGTGAGTGCAGAGTAGTGAGTGCAGAGTAGTGAGTGCAGAGTAGTGAGTGCAGAGTGTAGTGAGTGCAGAGTAGTGAGTGCAGAGTAGTGAGTGCAGAGTAGTGAGTGCAGAGTAGTGAGTGCAGAGTAGAGAGTGCTCAGTAGTGAGTGCAGAGTAGTGAGCGCAGAGTGCAGAGTAGTGAGTGCAGAGTAGTGAGTGCAGAGTGCAGAGTATTGAGTGCAGAGTAGTGAGTGCAGAGTGGTGAGTGCAGAGTAGTGAGTGCAGAGTAGTGAGTGCAGAGTGCAGAGTAGTGAGTGCAGAGTAGTGAGTGCAGAGTAGTGAGTGCAGAGTAGTGAGGAGTGCAGAGTAGTGAGGAGTGCAGAGTAGTGAGGAGTGCAGAGTATTGAGGAGTGCATAGTAGTGGAGTAGTGAGGAGTGCAGAGTAGTGAGTGCAGAGTAGTGAGTGCAGAGAGTGCAGAGTAGTGAGTGCAGAGTGCAGAATAGTGAGTGCAGAGTGCAGAGTAGTGAGTGCAGAGTAGTGAGTGCAGAGTAGTGAGTGCAGAGTAGTGAGTGCAGAGTAGTGAGTGCAGAGTAGGGAGTGAGTGCAGAGTAGTGAGTGCAGAGTAGTGAGTGCAGAGTAGTGAGTGCAGAGTAGTGAGTGCAGAGTAGGGAGTGCAGAGTAGTGAGTGCAGAGAGTAGTGAGTGCAGAGAGGTGAGTGCAGAGTAGTGAGTGCAGAGGAGTGAGTGCAGAGGAGTGAGTGCAGAGTAGTGAGTGCAGAGTAGTGAGTGCAGAGTAGTGAGTGCAGAGAGTAGTGAGTGCAGAGAGTAGTGAGTGCAGAGAGGTGAGTGCAGAGAGGTGAGTGCAGAGAGGTGAGTGCAGAGAGTAGTGAGTGCAGAGAGGTGAGTGCAGAGTAGGGAGTGCAGAGTAGTGAGTGCAGAGAGTAGTGAGTGCAGAGAGGTGAGTGCAGAGTGTAGTGAGTGCAGAGTAGTGAGTGCAGAGTAGTGAGTGCAGAGTAGTGAGTGCAGAGTAGTGAGTGCAGAGTGTAGTGAGTGCAGAGTAGTGAGTGCAGAGTAGTGAGTGCAGAGTAGTGAGTGCAGAGTAGTGAGTGCAGAGTAGAGAGTGCTCAGTAGTGAGTGCAGAGTAGTGAGCGCAGAGTGCAGAGTAGTGAGTGCAGAGTAGTGAGTGCAGAGTGCAGAGTATTGAGTGCAGAGTAGTGAGTGCAGAGTGGTGAGTGCAGAGTAGTGAGTGCAGAGTAGTGAGTGCAGAGTGCAGAGTAGTGAGTGCAGAGTAGTGAGTGCAGAGTAGTGAGTGCAGAGTAGTGAGGAGTGCAGAGTAGTGAGGAGTGCAGAGTAGTGAGGAGTGCAGAGTATTGAGGAGTGCAGAGTAGTGGAGTAGTGAGGAGTGCAGAGTAGTGAGTGCAGAGTAGTGAGTGCAGAGAGTGCAGAGTAGTGAGTGCAGAGTGCAGAATAGTGAGTGCAGAGTGCAGAGTAGTGAGTGCAGAGTAGTGAGTGCAGAGTAGTGAGTGCAGAGTAGTGAGTGCAGAGAGGTGAGTGCAGAGAGGGGAGTGCAGAGAGTAGTGAGTGCAGAGAGGTGAGTGCAGAGAGGTGAGTGCAGAGAGTAGTGAGTGCAGAGAGGTGAGTGCAGAGTAGGGAGTGCAGAGTAGGGAGTGCAGAGAGGTGGGTGCAGAAAGGTGAGTGCAGAGTGTAGTGAGTGCAGAGTAGTGAGTGCAGAGTAGTGAGTGCAGAGTAGTGAGTGCAGAGTAGTGAGTGCAGAGTGCAGAGTAGTGAGTGCAGAGTAGTGAGTGCAGAGTAGTGAGTGCAGAGTGAAGAGTAGTGAGTGCAGAGTAGTGAGTGCAGAGTGCAGAGTACTGAGTGCAGAGTAGTGAGTGCAGAGTGCAGAGTAGTGAGAGCAGAGTAGTGAGTGCAGAGTGCAGAGTAGTGAGTGCAGAGTAGTGAGTGCAGAGTGCAGAGTAGTGAGTGCAGAGTAGTGAGTGCAGAGTGCAGAGTAGTGAGCGCAGAGTGCAGAGTAGTGAGTGCAGAGTAGTGAGTGCAGAGTAGTGAGTGCAGAGTGCAGAGTAGTGAGTAGTGAGCGCAGAGTACTGAGTGCAGAGTAGTGAGTGCAAAGTGCAGAGTAGTGAGTGCAGAGTAGTGAGGGCAGAGTAGTGAGTGTGCAGAGTAGTGAGTGCAGAGTAGTGAGTGCAGAGTATTGAGTGTGCAGAGTAGTGAGTGTGCAGAGTAGTGAGTGCAGTGTAGTGAGTGCAGTGTAGTGAGTGCAGTGTAGTGAGTGTGCAGAGTAGTGAGTGCAGAGTAGTGAGTGCAGAGTAGTGAGTGTGTAGAGTAGTGAGTGCAGGGTAGTGAGTGCAGGGTAGTGAGTGCAGAGTAGTGAGTGCAGAGTAGTGAGTGCAGAGAGTAGTGAGTGCAGAGAGTGGTGAGTGCAGAGTAGTGAGTGCAGAGTAGTGAGTGCAGAGTAGTGAGTGTGCAGAGTAGTGAGTGCAGAGTAGTGAGTGCAGAGTAGTGAGTGTGCAGAGTAGTGAGTGTGCAGAGTAGTGCGTGCAGAGTAGTGAGTGCAGAGTAGTGAGTGCAGAGTAGTGAGTGCAGAGTAGTGAGTGCAGAGTAGTGAGTGCAGAGTAGTGAGTGTGCAGAGTAGTGAGTGCAGTGTAGTGAGTGTGCAGAGTAGTGAGTGCAGAGTAGTGAGTGCAGAGTAGTGAGTGTGTAGAGTAGTGAGTGCAGGGTAGTGAGTGCAGAGTAGTGAGTGCAGAGAGTAGTGAGTGCAGAGTAGTGAGTGCAGAGAGTAGTGAGTGCAGAGTGCAGAGTAGTGAGTGCAGAGTGCAGAGTAGTGAGTGCAGAGTAGTGAGTGCAGAGTAGTGAGTGCAGAGAGTAGTGAGTGCAGAGTAGTGAGTGCAGAGAGTAGTGAGTGCAGAGTAGTGAGTGCAGAGTAGTGAGTGCAGAGTAGTGAGTGCAGAGTAGTGAGTGTGTAGAGTAGTGAGTGCAGGGTAGTGAGTGCAGAGTAGTGAGTGCAGAGTGCAGAGTAGTGAGTGCAGAGTTGTGAGTGCAGAGTGCAGAGTTGTGAGTGCAGAGTGCAGAGTTGTGAGTGCAGAGTAGTGAGTGCAGAGTGCAGAGTAGTGAGTGCAGAGTGCAGAGTAGTGAGTGCAGAGTTGTGAGTGCAGAGTGCAGAGTTGTGAGTGCAGAGTGCAGAGTTGTGAGTGCAGAGTGCAGAGTTGTGAGTGCAGAGTAGTGAGTGCAGAGTGCAGAGTAGTGAGTGCAGAGTGCAGAGTAGTGAGTGCAGAGGAGTGAGTGCAGAGGAGTGAGTGCAGAGGAGTGAGTGCAGAGTAGTGAGTGCAGAGTAGTGAGTGCAGAGTAGTGAGTGCAGAGAGTAGTGAGTGCAGAGAGTAGTGAGTGCAGAGAGGTGAGTGCAGAGAGGTGAGTGCAGAGAGTAGTGAGTGGAGAGAGGTGAGTGCAGAGTTGGGAGTGAGGAGTAGTGAGTGCAGAGTATTGAGTGTGCAGAGTAGTGAGTGTGCAGAGTAGTGAGTGCAGTGTAGTGAGTGCAGAGTAGTGAGTGTGCAGAGTAGTGAGTGTGCAGAGTAGTGCGTGCAGAGTAGTGAGTGCAGAGTAGTGAGTGCAGAGTAGTGAGTGCAGAGTAGTGAGTGCAGAGTAGTGAGTGCAGAGTAGTGAGTGTGCAGAGTAGTGAGTGCAGTGTAGTGAGTGTGCAGAGTAGTGAGTGCAGAGTAGTGAGTGCAGAGTAGTGAGTGTGTAGAGTAGTGAGTGCAGGGTAGTGAGTGCAGAGTAGTGAGTGCAGAGAGTAGTGAGTGCAGAGTAGTGAGTGCAGAGAGTAGTGAGTGCAGAGTGCAGAGTAGTGAGTGCAGAGTGCAGAGTAGTGAGTGCAGAGTAGTGAGTGCAGAGTAGTGAGTGCAGAGAGTAGTGAGTGCAGAGTAGTGAGTGCAGAGAGTAGTGAGTGCAGAGTAGTGAGTGCAGAGTAGTGAGTGCAGAGTAGTGAGTGCAGAGTAGTGAGTGTGTAGAGTAGTGAGTGCAGGGTAGTGAGTGCAGAGTAGTGAGTGCAGAGTGCAGAGTAGTGAGTGCAGAGTTGTGAGTGCAGAGTGCAGAGTTGTGAGTGCAGAGTGCAGAGTTGTGAGTGCAGAGTAGTGAGTGCAGAGTGCAGAGTAGTGAGTGCAGAGTGCAGAGTAGTGAGTGCAGAGTTGTGAGTGCAGAGTGCAGAGTTGTGAGTGCAGAGTTGTGAGTGCAGAGTGCAGAGTTGTGAGTGCAGAGTAGTGAGTGCAGAGTGCAGAGTAGTGAGTGCAGAGTGCAGAGTAGTGAGTGCAGAGGAGTGAGTGCAGAGGAGTGAGTGCAGAGGAGTGAGTGCAGAGTAGTGAGTGCAGAGTAGTGAGTGCAGAGTAGTGAGTGCAGAGAGTAGTGAGTGCAGAGAGTAGTGAGTGCAGAGAGGTGAGTGCAGAGAGGTGAGTGCAGAGAGTAGTGAGTGGAGAGAGGTGAGTGCAGAGTTGGGAGTGAGGAGTAGTGAGTGCAGAGTAGTGAGTGCAGAGAGTAGTGAGTGCAGAGTAGTGAGTGCAGAGAGTAGTGGAGAGTAGTGAGTGCAGACAGTAGTGAGTGCAGAGTAGTGAGTGCAGAGTAGTGAGTGCAGAGTAGTGAGTGCAGAGTAGTGAGTGCAGAGTAGTGAGTGTGCAGAGTAGTGAGTGCAGAGTAGTGAGTGCAGAGTAGTGAGTGTGCAGAGTAGTGAGTGTGCAGAGTAGTGAGTGCAGAGTAGTGAGTGCAGAGTAGTGAGTGCAGAGTAGTGAGTGCAGAGAAGTGAGTGCAGAGTAGTGAGTGTGCAGAGTAGTGAGTGCAGAGTAGTGAGTGTGCAGAGTAGTGAGTGTGCAGAGTAGTGAGTGCTGTGTAGTGAGTGTGCAGAGTAGTGAGTGCAGAGTAGTGAGTGCAGAGTAGTGAGTGTGTAGAGTAGTGAGTGCAGGGTAGTGAGTGCAGAGTAGTGAGTGCAGAGAGTAGTGAGTGCAGAGTAGTGAGTGCAGAGAGTAGTGAGTGCAGAGTGCAGACTAGTGAGTGCAGAGTGCAGAGTAGTGAGTGCAGAGTTGTGAGTGCAGAGTAGTGAGTGCAGAGAGTAGTGAGTGCAGAGTAGTGAGTGCAGAGAGTAGTGAGTGCAGAGAAGTGAGTGCAGAGTAGTGAGTGCAGAGTAGTGAGTGCAGAGTGCAGAGTAGTGAGTAGTGAGCGCAGAGTAGTGAGTGCAGAGTAGTGAGTGCAAAGTGCAGAGTAGTGAGTGCAGAGTAGTGAGTGCAGAGTAGTGAGTGTGCAGAGTAGTGAGTGCAGAGTAGTGAGTGCAGAGTAGTGAGTGTGCAGAGTAGTGAGTGTGCAGAGTAGTGAGTGCAGTGTAGTGAGTGCAGTGTAGTGAGTGTAGTGTAGTGAGTGTGCAGAGTAGTGAGTGCAGAGTAGTGAGTGCAGAGTAGTGAGTGTGTAGAGTAGTGAGTGCAGGGTAGTGAGTGCAGGGTAGTGAGTGCAGAGTAGTGAGTGCAGAGTGGTGAGTGCAGAGAGTAGTGAGTGCAGAGAGTAGTGAGTGCAGAGTAGTGAGTGCAGAGTAGTGAGTGCAGAGTAGTGAGTGCAGAGTAGTGAGTGTGCAGAGTAGTGAGTGCAGAGTAGTGAGTGCAGAGTAGTGAGTGTGCAGAGTAGTGAGTGTGCAGAGTAGTGAGTGCAGAGTAGTGAGTGCAGAGTAGTGAGTGCAGAGTAGTGAGTGCAGAGTAGTGAGTGTGCAGAGTAGTGAGTGCAGAGTAGTGAGTGTGCAGAGTAGTGAGTGCAGAGTAGTGAGTGTGCAGAGTATTGAGTGTGCAGAGTAGTGAGTGCAGTGTAGTGAGTGTGCAGAGTAGTGAGTGCAGAGTAGTGAGTGTGTAGAGTAGTGAGTGCAGGGTAGTGAGTGCAGAGTAGTGAGTGCAGAGAGTAGTGAGTGCAGGTAGTGAGTGCAGAGAGTAGTGAGTGCAGAGTGCAGAGTAGTGAGTGCAGAGTGCAGAGTAGTGAGTGCAGAGTAGTGAGTGCAGAGTAGTGAGTGCAGAGAGTAGTGAGTGCAGAGTAGTGAGTGCAGAGAGTAGTGAGTGCAGAGTAGTGAGTGCAGAGTAGTGAGTGCAGAGTTGTTAGACGGGGACCCGGAGGGTCGGCCGAGTACTGGGGGAGAGGCCTCCGATGAGGGCCGTCTCCGGCGATCGTACAGACGAATCACTTCCCCCCCACAGACAGACACCACACAAGGATGAGAACAACACTCTTTATATAGGGTTCTTGTGGCAAGGTTATCAGCGATACAGGAGATTCAGGACTCGAGGGTCCCCTCAATTCTAGTCTCTGTAGGGAAAGGGGGTAGCGGGACAGTCTTGGTACCGGATCGGTACAGGGGGTGGCAAGAGGGACGCTCACAATCCTCGAGCTTAAGAGTCTGCAAGGTCGGGCCGCGGCAGCGCCGGCCGGCTAGGATGAAGTCTACAACGAAGGGGCCGCGGCAGCGCCAGCAGGCCAAGGCGATGGTTCAAGCTGCAGAAGGCCGCGGCAGCGCCAGCAGGCCAAGATGATGGTTCACGTTGCAGAAGGCCGCGGCAGCGCCAGCAGGCCAAGATGACGGTTCACGTTGAAAAGGGCCGCGGCAGCGCCAGCAGGCCAAGATGATGTTTCACATTGCAGAGGGCCGCGGCAGCGCCAGCAGGCCAAGATGATGGTTCACGTTGCAGAGGGCCGCGGCAGCGTCAGCAAGCCAAGATGATGGTTTCACGAGGCGGAGGGCCGCGGCAGCGCCAGCAGGCCAAGATGATGGTTTCACGAGGCGGAGGGCCGCGGCAGCGCCAGCAGGCCAAGACGAAGGGTTCACAGGGCAGGGCTGCGGCAGCACCAGCAGTCCGTCAAGTATGAGTTCTTCTCGGTGTCTCTCGACTCCAGGATACAACTACTTTCCTGGTCTTGAGCTGCCCCAATTATAGGTCTGGTCCCCTTTGATGTCCGGACCCTCGCGCCTGGAGGTCGGGAGGTCCGGGATGAGGGAGTCCAGACACCCAGCATGGGGGTGGAGCCAGCGCCCAGGGCGGCCGGGTGTGATCGACACCTGGCGGAGGAGAGCCGTTGACGACTCCTTCTTCCATTGACCTGCCAAGTGGTCTCTTTACCTCCTGGGGGGAGGTTGGTGCCTCGATGTCGGGGCCTGGCCAGGCCCAGGGTTGGGGTCGGGTCGAGGCCATGCGGCCTCGTGCTGGAGTGTCCAAAGATGGCGGCTGGGCCGGGACCATGGTGCTGACGGGGACCAGGGCCAGCCGGTACTGGAGGGTTCAGGGGCTGGAGTCCCGTTGTGGACGGGTTATAGGTTGCCTCGGGGGGTTGCCGGGGTGGCTCTTGCTGGGGTTTCAGGTAGAGCCAAGGTCCGGGCCCGTCGTGCGGAGGGGGGACGGCCCAGCCACGAGGCCTGTCCAACATGTGTCCCCCCCAGCTGAAGGCAGGGAGAGTCAGCCATCCTCTTGGGGGCTCTCCTCGCCGAGGTGGAAAAAGCGTGACAGGCCGTCTGCGTTGGCGTGGTCCTGGCCTGGACGATGCTCTACAGTGAAGTCCATCCCCTGCAGGGAGATGGACCAGCGTAACAGTTTCGGGTTTTCCCCCCGCATCTGCATCAGCCATTGCAGGGGTCGGTGGTCTGTCTGTACCCGAAAGTGGGTGCCGAAGAGGTAGGGCCGGAGCTTCTTGAGGGCCCATACTACGGCGAAGGCCTCCCTCTCGATGGTGCTCCAGCGCTGTTCCCTGGCCAGCAGGCGTCGGCTGATGAATGCCACTGGCTGATCGACTCCCTCGGTGTTGAGTTGGGAGAGGACGGCCCCCACGCCATGATCGGAGGCGTCCGTCTGCACAATGAATTCCCGGCCGTAGTCGGGAGCCTGGAGCACGGGGGCCGTGCACATGGCGGCCTTCAGCTTCTCGAAGGCCGATTGGCAGTCTGGGGTCCAGTTGACTGTTTTAGGGTTCTTTTTGGATGTGAGCTCCGTGAGGGGCCCCACGATGCTGCCATAGTCCTTCACAAACCGCCGGTAGTACCCGGTGAGTCCCAGGAAGGCCCGGACCTTGGTTTGGGTTGTAGGGGGTTGCCAGGCCTGGATGGCAGCGATTTTGAGCTGGAGGGGGGCCACCAGACCGCTTCCCACTTGGTGTCCTAGGTAGGTCACGGACCCTTGGCCAACCTGACATTTGCTGGCCTTGATGGTGAGCCCGGCCTGCCGGAGGGCGTGTAGAACTTTCCGCAGGTGGCGGAGGTGGTCGGCCCAGTGGTGGCTGTACACAGCGATGTCGTCTAGGTAGGCGGCGCTGAATTCTTCGAGGCCCGCCAGTACCTGGTTCACGAGTCGTTGAAATGTTGCTGGAGCGTTTTTCATGCCGAATGGCATCACCTTGAAGTGGTAGTGGCCGTCTGGGGTAGAGAAGGCGGATCGTTCTTGGGCCCTGGGGGTGAGGCCGATTTGCCAGTAGCCCGCTGTTAAATCGAAGATGCTCAGGTAGCGGGCGGCCCCCATACGGTCAATTAGCTCATCTACCCGGGGGATAGGGTGAGCGTCGGTCCTGGTAACGGCATTCAGTCCCCGGTAGTCCACACAGAACCGGAGCTCAGGGGCAACGCCCGGGGCGGCAACCTTGGGGACCAGGACGACTGGGCTGGCCCAGGGGCTGTCAGAGGGTTCGATCACTCCCAGGGCCAGCATCTTGGATACCTCGGTCTGGATGCAGGCGCGCACCCGATCTGGTACGCGGTACGCCCTGTGTTGGATAGGGGGGCTGTCCGCGGTGTCCACATCGTGAAGGCACCAGGGGGTGACCCCGGGGGTGAGAGAGAACAAGGTGGCGAATCGTGTCAGGAGAGCTTGACAGTCTTGGCGTTGCTCCGGGGACAAGGCCTCAGAGAGTCTGACCCCTTCCACTGAGCCATCCTGCTCGAGGGTCCTCAGCAGGTCCAGAAGGGGCTCGGAGTCTTCTTCCGTCCCATTATCAGTAGCCATCAGGAGGCTGAGTTCTGAGCGTACAAAATGGGGCTTGAGTCTGTTGGCGTGGAGGACCCGTAGGGGGTTCCGGGAGGTTTCCATGTCGATTAAGTAGGTGACGGGCCCCTTGCGTTCGATCACCTTGAAGGGTCCGGACCATTTGTCCTGTAGGGCGCAGGGTTCAACCGGGGACATCACCCAGACCTGCTGTCCCGGCTCGAACTCCACGGATGAGGCGTGCTGATCATACCATTTCCTCATGTCTTCCTGACTGGCTTCAAGGTTGGCTTTGGCGATCTCCCTGAATCGTCGGGTCTGGTTGCGAAGGGCCAAGAGATACTTGTATATGTCAGGGGGAGTTTTCTGGGGGGGCCTCTCCCAACCTTCTTTGACTAGGCTGAGGGGACCCCGGACGGGGTGTCCGTACAGGAGTTCGAATGGGCTGAAGCCTAGGGATTTTTGAGGGACCTCTCGGTAGGCGAACAGGAGGCACGGGAGTAGCACGTCCCACTGGCGACGGAGGGGTTCTTCTAGGCCCATGATCATTCCCTTGAGAGTGCGGTTAAACCGCTCGACCAATCCATTTCCTTGCGGGTGATAGGGGGTCGTAAATTTGTAGGTGACCCCGCACTGTTGCCAGAGAGACTTCACGTACTTCGAGATGAAGTTCGTGCCCCTGTCGCTGACGACCTCCCGGGGGAAGCCCACCCGGGAGAAGATCCCCATCAGGGCTCGGCCTACCACGGGCGCCGTGACGGTTCGAAGAGGAATGGCCTCGGGATAGCGGGTGGCGTGGTCCACCAGGACCAGGATGAACCAGTGTCCTTGGGCTGTTCGGGGGTCCAGGGGCCCCACAATGTCTATTCCCACCCGTTCGAACGGGGTGGTGACGACAGGAAAAGGCTGTAAGGGTGCTTTGGTTTTTCGGCCACTTTTTCCGCTGGCCTGGCAGGTGGGGCAGGCCCTGCAGTGGTTGGTGACATCCTTTCGCATTTGGGGCCAGTAAAAGTGGGTCACCAGGCGGTCGTATGTTTTGTCCTGTCCCAGGTGTCCGGCAAGGGGTACATCGTGTGCTAAGTTCAGGAGGAAATCTCTGAAGCGAAGGGGCACCACCAGCACCCGACTGGCCCCCAGTTCTGCAATCCTTTGCTCACTGTAGAGCAGGTCATTGTCCCTGTTAGACGGGGACCTGGAGGGTCGGCCGAGCACAGTGATCGCACAGACAGGTGACTTCCCCCCCACAGATGGACACCACACAAAGATCAGGGTAACACCTTTTATAGGCACTTCTGGTAGTAGAGTGGTACGATACAAGGCGATCAGGACACGATGATCCTCTCAATTCTAGTCTCTAGTAAGGGAAGGGGGTAGCGGGACAGTCTTGGTACCCACGGGTACGGAGGTGTAACGGTGATAGCTCACAATCCTCGAGCTCGGTGTTTGGATGGTTCAGACCGCGGCAGCGCCGGCAGGTCCCGAAGAGGTCGTAGGTGGCAACGGGCCGCGGCAGCGCCAGCAGGTCCCAACGAGGATGAAGGATACAACGGGCCGCGGCAGCACCAGCAGGTCCCACGAGAATGCAGGTTGCAACGGGCCGCGGCAGCGCCAGCAGGTCCCACGAGGATGGAGGTTACTACGGGCCGCGGCAGCGCCAACCGGTCCCAACGAGGATGAAGGTTGCAGAGGGCCGCGGCAGCGCCAGCAGGTCCCACGAGGATGAAGGTTGCAGAGGGCCGCGGCAGCGCCAGCAGGTCCCACGAGGATGAAGGTTGCAGAGGGCCGCGGCAGCGCCAGCAGGCAGGACAGTAGTTCACAAGGCAGGGCTGTGGCAGCGCCAGCACTCCGTCAAGGATGAGTTCTTCTCGGTGTCTCTCGACTCCAGGATACAACTGCCTTCCTGTCCTGGCGCGGCCTCAGTTATAGGTCTGGCGCCCTTTGATGTCCGGACCCTCGCTCTTGGAGGTCGGGAGGTCTGGGATGAGGGAGTCCAGACACCCAGCAGGGGGGTGGAGCCAGCGCCCGAGGAGGCTGGGGGTGCTCGGCACCTGGCGGGGGAGAGCCATCGACACTTCTTACTCCCATTGACCTGCCAAGTGGTCCGTTCACCTCCTGGGTGGAGGGTGGTGCCGGAATGTCGGGGCCTGGCCAGGCCCAGGGTTGGGGTCGGGCTGAGGCCGCGCGGCCGCGTGGTGCCGTGTCCAAGATGGCGGCTGGGCCGGGCAATGGTGCTGACGGTGGCCCGGGCCCTGTCCTGCGGGGAGGGAGCGAGCCCTTCATGTGGCCTGTCCAACATGCGTCCCCCCCAGCTGAAGGCGGGGAGAGTCACCCATCTTCTTGGGGACTTTCCTCGTCGAGGCGGAAAAAGCGGGACAGGCCATCCGCGTTGGCGTGGTCTTGGCCAGGACGATGCTCCACAGTGAAGTCCATCCCCTGCAGGGAGATGGACCATCACAATAGTTTGGGGTTCTCCCCCCGCATCTGCATGAGCCATTGCAGGGGCCGATGATCTGTCTGTACCCGGAAATGGGTTCCGAAGAGGTACGGCCGGAGCTTCTTGAGGGCCCATACCACTGCGAAGGCCTCTCGCTCAATGGTGCTCCAGCGCTGTTCTCGGGGCAGTAGGCGTCTGCTGATGAAGGCCACGGGTTGGTCCACTCCTTCGGGGTTCAGTTGGGAGAGGACGGCCCCAATACCATGGTCGGAGGCATCGGTCTGCACAATGAACTCGCGGCTGTAGTCGGGGGCCTGGAGCACCGGAGCGGTGCACATGGCGGCCTTCAGCGTCTCGAAGGCCGCGTGACAGTCGGGAGTCCAGTTGACTCGTTTTGGGTTGTTCTTAGACGTGAGTTCCGTGAGGGGCCCCACAATGCTGCCATAGTCCCTCACAAACCGCCGGTAGTATCCGGTGAGCCCCAGGAAGGCTCGGACCTCTGTTTGTGTTTCGGGGGGTTGCCAGGACTGGATGGCAGCTACCTTGAGTTGGAGGGGGGCCACCAGACCGCTCCCCACTTGGTGTCCGAGGTAGGTCACGGACCCCTGGCCGATTTGGCACTTGCTGGCCTTTATGGTGAGGCCGGCCTGTTGGAGGGCCTGCAGGACCGCTCTGAGGTGGTGGAGGTGGTCGGCCCAGTGGCGGCTGTATACCGCGATGTCGTCCAGGTAGGCGGCGCTGAATTCTTCGAGGCCCGCCAATACCTGGTTCACCAGTCTTTGAAAGGTGGCTGGAGCGTTCTTCATGCCGAAGGGCATCACTCTGAAATGGTAGTGTCCGTCCGGGGTGGAGAAAGCGGAACGTTCTTGGGCCCTGGGGGTGAGGCCGATCTGCCAGTAGCCCGCTGTCAGGTCAAAGATGCTTAGGTAGCGGGCTGCCCCCATGCGGTCGACTAGTTCATCTGCTCGGGGGATAGGGTGAGCGTCGGTTCGGGTGACCGCGTTCAGCCCCCGATAGTCGATGCAGAATCGGAGCTCCGGCGTGGTGCCCGGTGCCGCGGCCTTGGGGACCAGGACGACCGGGCTGGCCCAGGGACTGTCCGAAGGCTCGATGACCCCGAGGGCGAGCATCTTGGAGACTTCTTCTTGGATGCATGTACATACCCGATCCGGTACTCGGTACGCCCGGTGTCGGACAGGAGGACTGTCCCCCGTGTCCACGTCGTGCAGGCACCAGGAGGTGACTCCGGGTGCGAGGGAGAACAGGTTTGCGAACGGCAGCAGGAGGGCCCGGCAATCTTGACGCTGCTCTGGGGTCAGGGCCTCGGAGAGTCGGACCCCGTCCACCGAGCCATCTCTTTCCCGAGTCCTCAGTAGGTCAGGGAGGGGCTCGGAGTCTCCTTCTGTGCCACTGTCGGTCGCCATCAGCAGGCTGAGTTCTGAGCGCATGAAGTGGGGTTTGAGCCTGTTGGCGTGGAGGACCCGGAGGGGGTTCCGGGGGGACTCCAGGTCGATGAGATAGGTGACGGGACTCCTGCGCTCGATCACCTTGAAGGGCCCCGTCCATTTGTCTTGCAAGGCACACGGTTCGATGGGGGACATCACCCATACCTGCTGACCCGGTTCAAACTCGATGGAGGAGGCATGTTGGTCGTACCACTTCTTCATGTCCTCTTGACTGGCCTCCAGATTGGCTTTAGCGATCTCCCTGAATTTCCGGGTCTGATTGCGGAGGGTCAGGAGGTATTTGTAGACGTCCGGAGGGGTCTTTAGGGGGGCCATCTCCCATTCCTCCTTCACTAGGCTGAGAGGCCCGCGAACGGGGTGTCCGTACAGGAGTTCGAAGGGGCTGAAGCCGAGGGACTTCTGGGGGACTTCTCGGTAGGCGAAGAGGAGGCACGGTAGTAGCACGTCCCACTGGCGGCGTAGGGGTTCTTCCAGCCCCATGATCATCCCCTTGAGGGTGCGGTTGAACCGCTCGACTAGTCCGTTCCCCTGGGGGTGATAGGGGGTGGTGAAGCGGTAAGTGACTCCGCACTGCTGCCAGAGGGATTTCATATACTTTGAAATAAAGTTCGTACCCCTGTCGCTGACGACTTCCCGGGGGAAGCCCACTCGAGAGAAGATCCCCATCAAGGCTCGACCCACTACTGGGGCGGTTATCGTACGAAGATGGACCGCCTCAGGATATCGGGTAGCGTGGTCCACCAGGACCAGGATGAAGCGATGCCCCTGTGCTGTTCGGGGGTCCAGGGGCCCCACAATGTCTATTCCCACCCTTTCGAACGGGGTGGTCACCACGGGGAATGGTTGTAGGGGTGCCTTGAGTTTGCGGCCGCTCTTCCCGCTGGCCTGGCAGGTCGGGCAGGACCGGCAATGGTTGGAGACGTCATTTCTCATTTTGGGCCAAAAAAAGTGAGTCACCAGGCGGTGGTAGGTCTTGTCTTGGCCCAGGTGCTCGGCCAGGGGGACATCATGGGCTAGGTTCAACAGGAAGTCTCTGAAGTGGAGGGGCACCACCAGCACTCGCCCGGCCCCCAGTTCTGCGATTTTCTGTTCGCTGTACAAGAGATCATTGTCCCAATAAACCCAGTGGGCCCCGGTGGTGTCTCCTTGGCTCTGGGTGAGCGCTTGCTGTCGCAATCCCTCGAGGGAGGGGCAGGTCTTTTGCTCCTGCCGGAATTGTTCCTGGGTGGGCCCCCCTTCTTGACGCCACTGAGCCAGGTCGGGAAGCTCGGGGGGCTGTGGGGACCCCTCTGGGGCGGGGTCCGGGTGGTCGGTCTGGAGGAAGTCTTCTTCTGGAGTGATCGAGGGCGGAGGTGCTGCCCATTCTGGTTCTTCTGGTCTAGGGATGGTGCGGGTGGCCATGGACCGGGTGGTTACGCACGCCCAGTCCGGGAGACCCAACATCCCCAGATGCTCTCTTCTTTCCACAGCGGCCCACGGGGAGCTCTCGAGATCGTTCCCCAGGAGGCAGTCTACGGGGGCATCGTCACGGACAGTTACTTTCAGCATGCCGGACACTCCTCCCCATTCGAAGGGGACGCAGGCCATCCGACACAGGCTCTCCGAGTTATCTGCCGATCGGACGAAGCAAAGTACGTTTGGTAGGATTTGTTCTGGGGTCACCAGGTGACAGCGGACGGCCGTCACACTGGCCCCGGTGTCACGCAGGGCCTCGGCCTTGCGCCCATTGATGCTCACCCATTGGCTGTACTTCCGAGTGTTGGCGGGCAGGGGAGTCCGCGGGACCATGTCTCTTCCTCCTAGGCATGCCAGGGTCATGGCGGCGGGTTCCCACTCGAACTGCTCCGACTCATAGGTCTCCGTGTCTTCGGAGACTTGTTCTTCTCCCAGGGCGGCGGCCGCCATCTGGCGGGGCCCGGGGACCTGGTTCTTCGGGCAGGTCGGGTCACTGGCATAGTGGCCGACTCGCTGGCATCGATGACACGTCACGTTAGCTCGGAACCCCGGGCGCATCGGGGGGTTTCCCCGGCCTGCTGGGGCCGGGGTGGCGTTAGTGGGTGCGGCCTGGACGGCGTCTCTGCCCCGGCCCGGGCCTCCTCCTCCTCCTCGGGGACGATGATGACCTTGGTTGGTTCTGTTCTGCTCATTCGGCCCACTCCGGGCCACTCGGGTGCTCTCCCACCGGTCAGCCTCGGTGGCGAGCTGCCGGGGTTCAGTCAATTTACTGTCGAGGAGGTGCTGCCTGAGCTCGACGAAGCAGTTGTTGGAGAGGTGCTCCCACACAATGAGATTGAAGAGTTGTTCGTACGTGGTTACGTTGTTGCCCTTGATCCACCCCTCGAAGGCTCGGCTGAAATAGTTCACGTATTCCAACCACGTCGTACCTGGGATCCGGGTGCAGTTGCGGAACCTCTGGCGGGTACATTTCGGGTGTAAGTCCATATCGACTGAGGAGGGCGGCCTTCATGTGGTCATAGGACGTCATTTGATGGTCCGGAAGCTGCAGCAGGGCATCACAACCCTCGTTGACGAATCTCCCCCATAGACCGGCTCCCCAGTCACTTCGAGCGACCCGGTGGGCGGTCATGGCAATCTCATAGGCCTTGAACCACTGCTGTATGTCGTTGTTCCGGTGATATTCTCGGACCACATCCTTGGGGATGTGGACCTTCTGCTCGGTAGGACCCGGGGAGTGCGGTTGCTCGGGCACCCCTAGGTTTTTGTTCAGTTTGCGTATTTCTATCTCCGCTAGTTTGCACTCGTGCTCGTATGCCAGTCTTTTTTCTTCGAGGTCTCTCTGTCTCTGTTTTTCCTCTCGCTCTTCTCTGAGCCGTAAGTGTTCTAAGTTTATTTTTTGTTCTGCCAGTTTCAATTCTCCGTCTAATATGAGTCGTGCCAAGTCTAACTCGTGTAATCTATTTTTTTCCCGCTCTTGGATCTCTTCACGGGACGGGCCTGTTCTCCGTTCCTCCGTCCGGGTGGTGTTGACTTCCGGGGCTGCGGGGTCCCGGGGGGTTGCGGTATTTGTCTCAGTCCAGGCCTCTAGGGCGTTTTTGAAGTCTTCTTTTGTGCTTAGCCCGGTGGTAGCAATGCCTAAGCCCATGCAAAATTGTTTGAGCTCTCGGTGGTTGTATTCCTCCAGCTTTTCCATCTGGAACTTCTCCGCCGATCCGCTCTCTTTGGTCGTCATTGTGGTTTTAGTCGTAGGGTGAGTTACTGTCTGTACGGTACGCGTTGGTTCGGATCGCGCCGCTAGCCACCAATGTTAGACGGGGACCTGGAGGGTCGGCCGAGCACAGTGATCGCACAGACAGGTGACTTCCCCCCCACAGATGGACACCACACAAAGATCAGGGTAACACCTTTTATAGGCACTTCTGGTAGTAGAGTGGTACAATACAAGGCGATCAGGACACGATGATCCTCTCAATTCTAGTCTCTAGTAAGGGAAGGGGGTAGCGGGACAGTCTTGGTACCCACGGGTACGGAGGTGTAACGGTGATAGCTCACAATCCTCGAGCTCGGTGTTTGGATGGTTCAGACCGCGGCAGCGCCGGCAGGTCCCGAAGAGGTCGTAGGTGGCAACGGGCCGCGGCAGCGCCAGCAGGTCCCAACGAGGATGAAGGATACAACGGGCCGCGGCAGCGCCAGCAGGTCCCACGAGAATGCAGGTTGCAACGGGCCGCGGCAGCGCCAGCAGGTCCCACGAGGATGGAGGTTACTACGGGCCGCGGCAGCGCCAGCCGGTCCCAACGAGGATGAAGGTTGCAGAGGGCCGCGGCAGCGCCAGCAGGTCCCACGAGGATGAAGGTTGCAGAGGGCCGCGGCAGCGCCAGCAGGTCCCACGAGGATGAAGGTTGCAGAGGGCCGCGGCAGCGCCAGCAGGCAGGACAGTAGTTCACAAGGCAGGGCTGTGGCAGCGCCAGCAGTCCGTCAAGGATGAGTTCTTCTCGGTGTCTCTCGACTCCAGGATACAACTGCCTTCCTGTCCTGGCGCGGCCTCAGTTATAGGTCTGGCGCCCTTTGATGTCCGGACCCTCGCTCTTGGAGGTCGGGAGGTCTGGGATGAGGGAGTCCAGACACCCAGCAGGGGGGTGGAGCCAGCGCCCGAGGAGGCTGGGGGTGCTCGTCACCTGGCGGGGGAGAGCCATCGACACTTCTTACTCCCATTGACCTGCCAAGTGGTCCGTTCACCTCCTGGGTGGAGGGTGGTGCCGGAATGTCGGGGCCTGGCCAGGCCCAGGGTTGGGGTCGGGCTGAGGCCGCGCGGCCGCGTGGTGCCGTGTCCAAGATGGCGGCTGGGCCGGGCAATGGTGCTGACGGTGGCCCGGGCCCTGTCCTGCGGGGAGGGAGCGAGCCCTTCATGTGGCCTGTCCAACAGTCCCAATAGATCCAGTGGGCCCCCGAGGTGTCCCCTGCGCTCTGGGCAAGGGCTTGCTGCCGGAGTCCCTCGAGGGAGGGACAGGTTCTTTGTTCTTGTCAGAATTGTTCCTGGGTGGGACCCCCCTCCTGACGCCACTGTGCCAGGTCAGGGAGGTCCTGAAGCTGACCGAGTCCTTCTTCGGGTTGGGTCGGGAGACTTGCTTCTGGGGCGGCCTCCTCTGGGACGATCGCGGGAGGAGGCTCCGGCCACTCGGGCTCTTCTGGACTGGGGACAGCACGGGCGGTCATGGACCGGGTCGTGACACAGACCCATTCGGAGAGGCCCAGCATCCCCAGGTGTTCTCTCCGTTCGACTGCTGCCCAGGGAGAACTTTCGAGGTCGTTCCCCAGGAGGCAATCCACGGGGGCATCATCGCGGACAGTTACTTTCAGCATCCCGGATACTCCTCCCCATTCGAAGGGGACGTAGGCCATGCGACACAGACTTTCTGAGTTGTCAGCTGACCGGACAGGGCAAAGAATGTTCGGCAAGATTTGGTCTGGGGTCACCAGATGACAGCGGACTGCGGTCACACTGGCCCCGGTGTCGCGGAGTGCTTCAGCCCGGCGGCCATTAATGTTGACCCACTGGCTGTATTTCTGCGTGTTGGCGGGAAGGGGGGCCAGCGGGATCATGTCTCTTTCCCCTAAGCAAACCAGGGACATGGCGGCCGGTTCCCACTCAGGCTGGTCGGTCTCGTACTCTTCTTGGTCTTCCGGGGTTGGCTCTTCCCCCAGGGCGGCAGCAGCGACCTGGCGGGGTATAGTGTTCGGGTTCTTTGGGCAGTTGGGATCATTGGCGTAGTGGCCGGGTCGTTGGCATTGGTGGCAAGTAATGTTGGCCCGGAAGCCGGGTCGCATCGGGGGGCTCCCCCTGCCGGCCGGGGGCGGGGGGTTGCTCGTGGGAGTCATCGGGCCGGAGTCTCTACCCCGACCCTGGCCTCCTCCTCCCCCACGGGGGCGATGGGGCCCTTGGTTAGTTCTGTGCGATTCGCTGGGCCCATTTCGGCCAACTCGGGTGCTTTCCCATCGGTCAGCTTCGGCTGCGAGTTGCCGGGGTTCCGTTAGTTTACTGTCCAGGAGGTGCTGCCTGAGTTCGATGAAGCAATTGTTAGAAAGGTGCTCCCACACAATAAGGTCAAAAAGTTGCTCGTAGGTGGTCACTTTGCTGCCCTTGATCCACCCCTCGAATTCTCGGCTAAAGAAGTTCACGTACTCCACCCAAGTTGTACCCGGGATCCGTTTGCAGTCGCGGAACCGCTGGCGGTACATCTCGGGTGTGAGTCCGTATCGAGTGAGGAGGGCGGCTTTCATGTGGTCGTAGGATGTCATCAGATGGTCCGGGAGTTGCAGCAGGGCGTCTCGTCCTTCGTTGACAAACCTCCCCCATAACCCGGCTCCCCAGTCGCTCCTGAGAATCCGGTGGGAGGTCATGGCTACCTCGTAGGCTTTAAACCACTGCTGGATATCATCGTTCTTGTAGTACTCCCTGATGACATCTCTGGGGATGTGGACCTTGGGATCGGTAGTGGCAGGAGGGTTCGTGCGCTCGGGGACCCCGAGCTCTTTGTTCTGCTTCTGAATCTCTAGCTCCTTGAGGTTGCGCTTATGTTCGTAGGCTAGCTTCTTCTCTTCTAGCTCTCTCTGCCTTTGTTTCTCTTCCCGCTCCTCTTGGAGCCGTAAGTGTTCCAACGTTATTTTTTGTTCCGCCAGTTTGAGCTCTCCGTCTAAGCGAAGTCGCGCCAGTTCCAATTCATGGAGCCTGCTTTTTTCCCGTTCTCGGACCTCTTCTGGAGAGAGACCCGATCTTCTTTCTTCCATCGGAGGGGGGCTCGTTCCGGGTGTCTCGGGGCTTCGTGTTCGGGGTATGGTCGTACCCGTCTCCGCCCAAGATTCTAGGGCTCGTTTGAAGTCCTCTTTCGTGCTCAGTCCTGTGGTTGAAATGCCTAGTTCTATGCAGAATTGTTTCAGTTCTCTGTGGTTGTATTCTTCCAGCTTTTCCATCTGGAATTTTTCCGTTGTTCCACTCTCTTTTGTCGTCATGGTGGTTGTGTGTCGCGGGGCGAGTTACTCTCTGTACGATTATGCGTTGGTTCGGATCGCGCCGCTGGCCACCAATGTTAGACGGGGACCCGGAGGGTCGGCCGAGTACTGGCGGAGAGGCCTCCGATGAGGGCCGTCTCCGGCGATCGTACAGACGAATCACTTCCCCCCCACAGACAGACACCACACAAGGATGAGAACAACACTCTTTATATAGGGTTCTTGTGGCAAGGTTATCAGCGATACAGGAGATTCAGGACTCGAGGGTCCCCTCAATTCTAGTCTCTGTAGGGAAAGGGGGTAGCGGGACAGTCTTGGTACCGGATCGGTACAGGGGGTGGCAAGAGGGACGCTCACAATCCTCGAGCTTAAGAGTCTGCAAGGTCGGGCCGCGGCAGCGCCGGCCGGCTAGGATGAAGTCTACAACGAAGGGGCCGCGGCAGCGCCAGCAGGCCAAGGCGATGGTTCAAGCTGCAGAAGGCCGCGGCAGCGCCAGCAGGCCAAGATGATGGTTCACGTTGCAGAAGGCCGCGGCAGCGCCAGCAGGCCAAGATGACGGTTCACGTTGAAAAGGGCCGCGGCAGCGCCAGCAGGCCAAGATGATGTTTCACGTTGCAGAGGGCCGCGGCAGCGCCAGCAGGCCAAGATGATGGTTCACGTTGCAGAGGGCCGCGGCAGCGCCAGCAGGCCAAGATGATGGTTTCACGAGGCGGAGGGCCGCGGCAGCGCCAGCAGGCCAAGATGATGGTTTCACGAGGCGGAGGGCCGCGGCAGCGCCAGCAGGCCAAGACGAAGGGTTCACAGGGCAGGGCTGCGGCAGTGCCAGCAGTCCGTCAAGGATGAGTTCTTCTCGGTGTCTCTCGACTTCAGGATACAACTACTTTCCTGGTCTGGAGCTGCCCCAATTATAGGTCTGGTCCCCTTTGATGTCCGGACCCTCGCGCCTGGAGGTCGGGAGGTCCGGGATGAGGGAGTCCAGACACCCAGCAGGGGGGTGGAGCCAGCGCCCAGGGCGGCCGGGGGTGATCGACACCTGGCGGAGGAGAGCCGTTGACGACTCTGTTAGACGGACCGGGAGGGTCGGCCGAGGATAAGGGGAGAGGTCTCCGGGGAGATCCGTCTCCAGCAATCGTAAAGACAAATAACTTCCCCCCCCACTGACGTACACCACACAAGGATAAGGTTCAACGTTACTTTATAGGCAATTCTTTAAGTACGATGAGGTGGTACAAGGAGGTCTGGACTCCGGGGTCCCCTCTATTCGAGTCTCTTGGTTGGGTAAGGGGGTAGCGGGACAGTCTCGTTACCACTCTGGGGGATATGGTGGTAGATGAATTAGCTCACAATCCTCGAGCTCGGCGTTCTAGATGATCGGGCCGCGGCGGAGCCAGCAGGTCCCAGGATGGTTGCAGGTAGTGACGGTCCGCGGCGGAGCCAGCAGGTCCCGGTGAAGATGGGTGCAGAGAGCCGCGGCAGCGCCAGCAGGCAGGTCGGTAGTTCGCAAGGCAGGGCTACGGCAGCGCCAGTAGTCCGTCAAGGATGAGTTCTTCACTGTGTCTCTCGACTCCAGGATACAACTCCCTTCCTGCTCTGGAGCTGCGCCAGTTATAGGTCTGGCGCCCTTTGATGTCCGGACCCTCGCACTGGGAGGTCGGGAGGTCCGGGATGAGGGAGTCCAGACACCCAGCAGGGGGGTGGAGCCAGCGCCTGGGGGAGCTGGGGGCGATCGGCACCTGGCGGGGGAGAGCCATCGACACCTCTTTCTCCCATCGACCTGCCAAGTAGTCCGCTCACCTCCTGGGGGGATGGTGGTGCCGGGATGTCGGGGCCTGGCCAGGCCCAGGGTTAGGGTTGATCGGAGGCCACGCGGCCTCGTGGTGCCGTGTCCAAGATGGCGCCCAGGCCGGGCGAGAGGGCCGGTAGGGAATCGGGCCCACGATGTGGAGATGTTCAGGGGCAGGGGCCCTATAGGAGACGGAAAACGGGTTGTTGTTGCGTGTAACACCTGAGGAGCGGGGCTCGGGCCTGGTCGTGCGGGGAGGGAGCCAGCCTTACACGTGGCCTGTCCAACATGCGTCCCCCCCAACTGAAGGCGGGGAGAGTCACCCATCCTCTTGGGGACTCTCCTCGTCGAGGCGGAAAAAGCGTGACAGGCCATCTGCGTTGGCGTGGTCTTGCCCGGGTCGATGTTCCACAGTGAAGTCCATCCCCTGCAGGGAGATGGACCAACGTAATAGTTTCGGGTTTTCCCCCCGCATCTGCATTAGCCATTGCAGGGGTCGATGATCGGTCTGGACCCGGAAGTGGGTGCCGAAGAGATAGGGCCGGAGCTTTTTGAGGGCCCACACCACGGCGAAGGCCTCCCTCTCGATGGTGCTCCAGCGCTGTTCTCGGGCCAGGAGCCGTCTGCTGATGAAAGCCACTGGCTGGTCAAGTCCTTCGGGGTTCAGCTGGGAAAGGACTGCCCCCACGCCATGGTCGGAGGCATCTGTTTGGACGATAAATTCCCGACTGTAGTCGGGGGCCTGGAGCACCGGGGCGGAGCACATGGCGGCCTTCAGCTCCTCGAAGGCCGCTTGACAGTCTGGGGTCCAGTTGACCTTCTTGGGTTGGTTTTTGGATGTGAGTTCCGTGAGGGGCCCTACAATGCTGCCATAGTCCCTCACGAACCGCCGGTAGTAGCCTGTGAGTCCCAAGAAGGCGCGGACCTCGGTCTGGGTGATGGGGGCTGCCACGACTGGATGGCAGCGATCTTAAGTTGCAAAGGGGCCACCAGACCGCTTCCCACCTGGTGCCCGAGATAGGTCACGGACCCCTGGCCAATTTGGCATTTGCTGGCCTTGATCGTGAGGCCAGCTCGTTGGAGGGCCTGTAGCACCTCTCGGAGGTGGTGGAGGTGGTCGGACCAGTGGCGGCTGTACACAGCGATATCGTCCAGGTAGGCGGCGCTGAATTCTTCGAGTCCTGCCAGGACCTGGTTCACTAGCCGCTGAAACGTTGCTGGGGCATTCTTCATGCCGAATGGCATGACCTTGAAGTGATAGTGGCCATCAGGAGTGGAGAATGCAGATCGTTCTTGGGCCCGGGGTGTGAGACCAATCTGCCAGTAGCCCGCTGTCAGGTCGAAGATGCTGAGGTAGCGGGCAGCTCCCAGGCGGTCGATTAGTTCATCTGCTCGGGGGATGGGGTGTGCGTCTGTTCTGGTGACCGCATTCAAGCCCCGGTAGTCGACGCAGAACCGAAGCTCCGGCGTGGCGCCGGGGGCGGCCGCTTTGGGGACCAGTACCACTGGGCTGGCCCAGGGGCTGTCTGAGGGCTCGATGACCCCGAGCGTGAGCATCTTGGCCACCTCCTCTTGGATGCAGGCCCGTACCCGATCTGGTACGCGGTAGGCCCGATGGCGGACAGGGGGACTGTCTCCAGTGTCCACGTCGTGTAAGCACCAGGGGGTGACCCCTGGGGTGAGGGAGAACAGGGTGGCGAACTGCAGCAGGAGGTCTCGGCAGCCTTGGCGCTGTTCCAGGGTGAGGGCCTCCGAGAGTCGGACCCCGTCCACGGAGCCGTCCTTCTCCCGAGACCGTAGGAGGTCAGGGAGGGGTTCGGAGTCCTCCTCGGTTCCATTGTCGGTTGCCATCAAGAGGCTGAGCTCTGAGCGTACAAAGTGGGGTTTAAGTCTATTAGCGTGGAGGACCCGGAGAGGGTTTCGTGAAGATTCCATATCGATGAGATAGGTGACAGGGCTCTTGCGCTCGATTACTTTGAAGGGCCCCGTCCATTTGTCTTGCAGGGCGCATGGTTCGGTGGGAGACATTACCCACACTTGTTGGCCGGGTTCAAATTCGATGGAGGATGCATTCTGATCGTACCACCTTTTCATGTCCTCCTGACTGGCCTCCAGGTTTGCTTTTGCCATCTCTCTGAACCGTCTGGTCTGGTTGCGGAGGGTCAGGAGGTACTTGGAAACATCTGGAGGGTTCTTTAGAGGTGGCATTTCCCAGCCCTCTTTGACTAGGCTGAGCGGCCCTCGCACCGGGTGCCCATACAAAAGTTCGAACGGGCTGAAGCCGAGGGACTTCTGGGGGACTTCTCGGTAGGCAAAGAGAAGGCACGGTAGTAGCACATCCCACTGGCGACGGAGGGGCTCTTCCAACCCCCCAATCATCCCTTTGAGCGTGCGGTTGAACCGCTCAACCAGTCCGTTTCCTTGAGGGTGATAGGGGGTCGTGAATCGGTAGGTGACCCCACACTGTTGCCAGAGGGACTTCATGTATTTTGAAATAAAGTTTGTGCCCCGGTCGCTGACGACTTCTCGGGGGAAGCCCACCCGGGAGAAGATCCCCATCAAGGCCCGGCCGACTACCGGGGCTGTCACAGTTCGCAGGGGAACAGCCTCGGGGTAGCGGGTGGCGTGGTCCACCAGTACCAGGATGAACCGATGTCCTTGTGCTGTACGGGGGTCCAGGGGCCCCACAATGTCTATCCCCACCCTCTCGAACGGGGTGGTGACCACTGGAAAAGGTTGCAGAGGTGCTTTAAGCTTGCGGCCGCTCTTCCCGCTGGCCTGGCACGTGGGGCAAGACCGGCAGTGTTGGAGTACGTCGTTCCTCATCTTGGGCCAGAAAAAGTGGGTCACCAGGCGACTGTAGGTTTTATCCTGACCCAGGTGGCCAGCCAGGGGGACATCGTGGGCCAGGTTTAGCAAGAAGTCTCTAAAGCGGAGGGGCACCACTAGTACTCGACTGGCCCCTAACTCTGCGATTCTCTGTTCGCTGTACAACAGGTCATTGTCCCAATAGACCCAATGGGTTCCGGAGGTATCCCCTGCACTCTGGGCGAGGGCTTGTTGGCGGAGTCCCTCGAGGGAGGGACAGGTCTTCTGCTTGTGGCGAAACTGTTCTTGGGTGGGCCCCCCCTCCTGACGCCACTGATCCAGGCCGGGAAGGTCCTGATGCTGAACGAGCCCCTCGGGAGTTTGTTCTGGGGTGACGGCACGGTCGGTGTCTGGAGCGACCGGGGGAGGGGGTGCCGGCCATTCAGGTTCTTCGGGTCGGGGGATGGCACGGGCAGCCATGGACCGGGTGGTTACGCACGCCCAATCCGGGATGCCCAACATCCCTAGGTGCTCTCTCCTCTCTACGGCGGCCCACGGGGAACTCTCAAGATCATTTCCCAGGAGACAGTCTACGGTGGCATCATCTCGGACCGTCACTTCCAACATGCCGGAGACTCCTCCCCACTCGAAGGGGACGCAAGCCATCCGACATAGACTCTCCGAATTGTCGGCTGAACGGACAGGGCAGAGGACGTTCGGCAGAATCTGTTCTGGGGTCACCAGGTGACATCGGACGGCCGTTACACTGGCCCCGGTGTCACGTAGGGCTTCGGCCCGGCGTCCATTAATGTTCACCCATTGACTGTACTTCCGGGTGTTGGCGGGTAGGGGGACCCGCGGGACCATGTCTCTTCCCCCTAGGCACGCTAGAACCATGGCGGCTGGTTCCCATTCCTGGCGTTCTTGCTCACATTCCTCATGTTCTTCGTAGCTTTGTTCTTCCCCCAGGGCGGCGGCAGCCATCTGGCGGGGTCTCGGAGTCTGACTCTGTGGACAATTCGGGTCGTTGGCGTAGTGGCAGACTCGCTGGCATCGGTGACACGTGACATTGGCTCTGTATCCCGGCCGCGCCGGGGTGTTGCCCCGGTTGGCCGGGGGTGGGGTGCTGGTAGTGGGAGCGGCCGGGGCGTTGTCTCTCCCTCGTCCCTGGCCCCCTCCTCCTCCTCGGGGACGGTGCTGACCGTGGTTGTTCCGGTTCTGTTCATGGGGCCCAGTTCGGCCCACTCGGGTAATTTCCCACCGGTCAGCCTCGGCGGCAAGCTGTCGTGGATCAGTTAATTTACTGTCGAGGAGGTGCTGCCTGAGCTTGACGAAGCAGTTGTTCGATAGATGCTCCGATACCATGAGATTGAAGAGTTGCTCGTAAGTCGTTACGTTGCTTCCCTTGATCCACCCCTCGAAGGCCCGGCTGAAATAGTTCACGTATTCCACCCAAGTTGTGCCCGGGATCCGAGTGCAGTTTCGGAACCTCTGGCGGTACATTTCGGGTGTGAGCCCATAGCGGGTGAGGAGGGTAGCTTTCATGTGGTCATAGGAGGTCATCAGATGGTCTGGGAGCTGTAGCAGGGCATCGCGGCCCTCATTGACGAACCTCCCCCATAGACCGGCTCCCCAGTCGCTTCGATCGACCCGGTGGGAGGTCATAGCGATCTCGTAGGCCTTGAACCATTGCTGTATGTCGTCCTCTCGGAAATATTCTCGAACGACATCCTTGGGGATGTGTACCTTCCTTTCTGTTACCCCCGGGGGGCGCGGTTGCTCGGGCACTCCTAATTCTTTGTTCTGCTTGCGTAAGTCTATCTCAGCTAGTTTGCGTTCGTGTTCGTACGCCAGTCTCTTCTCTTCAAGCTCTCTTTGTCTCTGTTTCTCTTCCCGTTCTTCTCGGAGCCGCAGATGTTCCAGATTTAGTTTTTGTTCGGCTAATTTGAGTTCGCCATCCATTTTGAGCCGGGCCATCTCTAGCTCATGTAGTCGGTTTCTTTCCCGTTCTTGGATCTCATCTTGCGAGAGACCCGTTCTTCGCTCCTCGGGAGCCGTGGTGTCTTTCTCTGCTGTTGCGAGATTTTGGTCCGGGGGTCTGACGGCCCCGGTTTCTGCCCACGACTCAATGGCGTGCTTGAAATCGTCTTTAGTATTCAGACCGGTGGTAGCGATACCTAGTTCAATGCAGAATTGTTTCAACTCACGATGGCTGTATTCTTCCAATTTCTCCATCTGGAATTTTTCGGTGGATCCGCTTTCTTTGGTTGACATTGTGGTTTTGTCGTGGGGTGAGCTACTCTCTGTACGATTACGCGTTGATTCGGATCCCATCGCTGGCCACCAATGTTAGACGGACCGGGAGGGTCGGCCGAGGATAAGGGGAGAGGTCTCCGGGGAGATCCGTCTCCAGCAATCGTACAGACAAATAACTTCCCCCCCCACTGACGTACACCACACAAGGATAAGGTTCAACGTTACTTTATAGGCACTTCTTTAAGTACGATGAGGTGGTACAAGGAGGTCTGGACTCCGGGGTCCCCTCTATTCGAGTCTCTTGGTTGGGTAAGGGGGTAGCGGGACAGTCTCGTTACCACTCTGGGGGATATGGTGGTAGATGAATTAGCTCACAATCCTCGAGCTCGGCGTTCTAGATGATCGGGCCGCGGCGGAGCCAGCAGGTCCCAGGATGGTTGCAGGTAGTGACGGTCCGCGGCGGAGCCAGCAGGTCCCGGTGAAGATGGGTGCAGAGAGCCGCGGCAGCGCCAGCAGGCAGGTCGGTAGTTCGCAAGGCAGGGCTACGGCAGCGCCAGTAGTCCGTCAAGGATGAGTTCTTCACTGCGTCTCTCGACTCCAGGATACAACTCCCTTCCTGCTCTGGAGCTGCGCCAGTTATAGGTCTGGCGCCCTTTGATGTCCGGACCCTCGCACTGGGAGGTCGGGAGGTCCGGGATGAGGGAGTCCAGACACCCAGCAGGGGGGTGGAGCCAGCGCCTGGGGGAGCTGGGGGCGATCGGCACCTGGCGGGGGAGAGCCATCGACACCTCTTTCTCCCATCGACCTGCCAAGTAGTCCGCTCACCTCCTGGGGGGATGGTGGTGCCGGGATGTCGGGGCCTGGCCAGGCCCAGGGTTAGGGTTGATCGGAGGCCACGCGGCCTCGTGGTGCCGTGTCCAAGATGGCGCCCAGGCCGGGCGAGAGGGCCGGTAGGGAATCGGGCCCACGATGTGGAGATGTTCAGGGGCAGGGGCCCTATAGGAGACGGAAAACGGGTTGTTGTTGCGTGTAACACCTGAGGAGCGGGGCTCGGGCCTGGTCGTGCGGGGAGGGAGCCAGCCTTACACGTGGCCTGTCCAACAGACTCCTTCTTCCATTGACCTGCCAAGTGGTCTCTTTACCTCCTGGGGGGAGGTTGGTGCCTCGATGTCGGGGCCTGGCCAGGCCCAGGGTTGGGGTCGGGTCGAGGCCACGCGGCCTCGTGCTGGAGTGTCCAAAGATGGCGGCTGGGCCGGGGCCATGGTGCTGACGGGGACCAGGGCCAGCCGGTACTGGCGGGTTCAGGGGCTGGAGTCCCGTTGTGGACGGGTTATGGGTTGCCTCGGGGGGTTGCCGGGGTGGCTCTTGCTGGGGTTTCAGGAAGAGCCGGGGTCCGGGCCCCGTCGTGCGGAGGGGGGATGGCCCGGCCACGAGGCCTGTCCAACAAGAGTAGTGAGTGCAGAGTAGTGAGTGTGTAGAGTAGTGAGTGCAGGGTAGTGAGTGCAGAGTAGTGAGTGCAGAGTAGTGAGTGCAGAGTTGTGAGTGCAGAGTGCAGAGTTGTGAGTGCAGAGTGCAGAGTTGTGAGTGCAGAGTTGTGAGTGCAGAATAGTGAGTGCAGAGTGCAGAGTAGTGAGTGCAGAGTGCAGAGTAGTGAGTGCAGAGTGCAGAGTAGTGAGTGCAGAGGAGTGAGTGCAGAGGAGTGAGTGCCGAGGAGTGAGTGCAGAGTAGTGAGTGCAGAGTAGTGAGTGCAGAGAGTAGTGAGTGCAGAGAGTAGTGAGTGCAGAGAGGTGAGTGCAGAGAGGTGAGTGCAGAGAGTAGTGAGTGCAGAGAGGTGAGTGCAGAGTAGGGAGTGCAGAGTAGTGAGTGCAGAGTAGTGAGTGCAGAGAGTAGTGAGTGCAGAGAGTAGTGAGTGCAGAGTAGTGAGTGCAGAGTAGTGAGTGCAGAGTAGTGAGTGCAGAGTAGTGAGTGTGCAGAGTAGTGAGTGCAGAGTAGTGAGTGCAGAGTAGTGAGTGTGCAGAGTAGTGAGTGTGCAGAGTAGTGAGTGCAGAGTAGTGAGTGCAGAGTAGTGAGTGCAGAGTAGTGAGTGTGCAGAGTAGTGAGTGCAGAGTAGTGAGTGTGCAGAGTAGTGAGTGTGCAGAGTAGTGAGTGTGCAGAGTAGTGAGTGCAGTGTAGTGAGTGTGCAGAGTAGTGAGTGCAGAGTAGTGAGTGCAGAGTAGTGAGTGTGTAGAGTAGTGAGTGCAGGGTAGTGAGTGCAGAGTAGTGAGTGCAGAGAGTAGTGAGTGCAGAGTAGTGAGTGCAGAGTAGTGAGTGCAGAGTAGTGAGTGTGTAAAGTAGTGAGTGCAGGGTAGTGAGTGCTCAGTAGTGAGTGCAGAGTAGTGAGCGCAGAGTGCAGAGTAGTGAGTGTAGAGTAGTGAGTGCAGAGTGCAGAGTAGTGAGTGCAGAGTAGTGAGTGCAGAGTGGTGAGTGCAGAGTAGTGAGTGCAGAGTAGTGAGTGCAGAGTTTAGAGTAGTGAGTGCAGAGTAGTGAGTGCAGAGTAGTGAGTGCAGAGTAGTGAGTGCAGAGTAGTGAGGAGTGCAGAGTAGTGAGGAGTGCAAAGTAGTGAGGAGTGCAGAGTATTGAGGAGTGCAGAGTAGTGGAGTAGTGAGGAGTGCAGAGTAGTGAGTGCAGAGTAGTGAGTGCAGAGAGTGCAGAGTAGTGAGTGCAGAGTGCAGAATAGTGAGTGCAGAGTGCAGAGTAGTGAGTGCAGAGTAGTGAGTGCAGAGTAGTGAGTGCAGAGAGGTGAGTGCAGAGAGGTGAGTGCAGAGAGTAGTGAGTGCAGAGAGGTGAGTGCAGAGAGGTGAGTGCAGAGAGTAGTGAGTGCAGAGAGGTGAGTGCAGAGTAGGGACTGCAGAGTAGGGAGTGCAGAGAGGTGGGTGCAGAGAGGTGAGTGCAGAGTGTAGTGAGTGCAGAGTAGTGAGTGCAGAGTAGTGAGTGCAGAGTAGTGAGTGCAGAGTGCAGAGTAGTGAGTGCAGAGTAGTGAGTGCAGAGTGAAGAGTAGTGAGTGCAGAGTAGTGAGTGCAGAGTAGTGAGTGCAGAGTGCAGAGTAGTGAGTGCAGAGTAGTGAGTGCAGAGTGCAGAGTAGTGAGAGCAGAGTAGTGAGAGCAGAGTGCAGAGTAGTGAGTGCAGAGTGCAGAGTAGTGAGTGCAGAGTGCAGAGTAGTGAGTGCAGAGTAGTGAGTGCAGAGTGCAGAGTAGTGAGTGCAGAGTGCAGAGTAGTGAGTGCAGAGTGCAGAGTAGTGAGTGCAGAGTGCAGAGTGCAGAGTAGTGAGTGCAGAGTAGTGAGTGCAGAGTAGTGAGTGCAGAGTAGTGAGTGCAGAGTGCAGAGTAGTGAGTAGTGAGCGCAGAGTAGTGAGTGCAGAGTAGTGAGTGCAAAGTGCAGAGTAGTGAGTGCAGAGTAGTGAGTGCAGAGTAGTGAGTGTGCAGAGTAGTGAGTGCAGAGTAGTGAGTGCAGAGAAGTGAGTGTGCAGAGTAGTGAGTGCAGTGTAGTGAGTGCAGTGTAGTGAGTGCAGTGTAGTGAGTGTGCAGAGTAGTGAGTGCAGAGTAGTGAGTGCAGAGTAGTGAGTGTGTAGAGTAGTGAGTGCAGGGTAGTGAGTGCAGGGTAGTGAGTGCAGAGTAGTGAGTGCAGAGTAGTGAGTGCAGAGAGTAGTGAGTGCAGAGAGTGGTGAGTGCAGAGTAGTGAGTGCAGAGTAGTGAGTGCAGAGTAGTGAGTGCAGAGTAGTGAGTGTGCAGAGTAGTGAGTGCAGAGTAGTGAGTGCAGAGTAGTGAGTGTGCAGAGTAGTGAGTGTGCAGAGTAGTGCGTGCAGAGTAGTGAGTGCAGAGTAGTGAGTGCAGAGTAGTGAGTGCAGAGTAGTGAGTGCAGAGTAGTGAGTGTGCAGAGTAGTGAGTGTGCAGAGTAGTGAGTGCAGAGTAGTGAGTGTGCAGAGTAGTGAGTGTGCAGAGTAGTGAGTATGCAGAGTAGTGAGTGCAGTGTAGTGAGTGTGCAGAGTAGTGAGTGCAGAGTAGTGAGTGCAGAGTAGTGAGTGTGTAGAGTAGTGAGTGCAGGGTAGTGAGTGCAGAGTAGTGAGTGCAGAGAGTAGTGAGTGCAGAGTAGTGAGTGCAGAGAGTAGTGAGTGCAGAGTGCAGAGTAGTGAGTGCAGAGTGCAGAGTAGTGAGTGCAGAGTAGTGAGTGCAGAGTAGTGAGTGCAGAGAGTAGTGAGTGCAGAGTAGTGAGTGCAGAGAGTATTGAGTGCAGAGTAGTGAGTGCAGAGTAGTGAGTGCAGAGTAGTGAGTGCAGAGTAGTGAGTGTGTAGAGTAGTGAGTGCAGGGTAGTGAGTGCAGAGTAGTGAGTGCAGAGTGCAGAGTAGTGAGTGCAGAGTTGTGAGTGCAGAGTGCAGAGTTGTGAGTGCAGAGTTGTGAGTGCAGAGTGCAGAGTTGTGAGTGCAGAGTAATGAGTGCAGAGTGCAGAGTAGTGAGTGCAGAGTGCAGAGTTGTGAGTGCAGAGTGCAGAGTTGTGAGTGCAGAGTGCAGAGTTGTGAGTGCAGAGTGCAGAGTTGTGAGTGCAGAGTAGTGAGTGCAGAGTGCAGAGTAGTGAGTGCAGAGTGTAGAGTAGTGAGTGCAGAGGAGTGAGTGCAGAGGAGTGAGTGCAGAGTAGTGAGTGCAGAGTAGTGAGTGCAGAGTAGTGAGTGCAGAGTAGTGAGTGCAGAGAGTAGTGAGTGCAGAGAGGTGAGTGCAGAGAGGTGAGTGCAGAGAGTAGTGAGTGCAGAGAGGTGAGTGCAGAGTTGGGAGTGCAGAGTAGTGAGTGCAGAGTAGTGAGTGCAGAGAGTAGTGAGTGCAGAGGAGTGAGTGCCGAGGAGTGAGTGCAGAGTAGTGAGTGCAGAGTAGTGAGTGCAGAGAGTAGTGAGTGCAGAGAGTAGTGAGTGCAGAGAGGTGAGTGCAGAGAGGTGAGTGCAGAGAGTAGTGAGTGCAGAGAGGTGAGTGCAGAGTAGGGAGTGCAGAGTAGTGAGTGCAGAGTAGTGAGTGCAGAGAGTAGTGAGTGCAGAGAGTAGTGAGTGCAGAGTAGTGAGTGCAGAGTAGTGAGTGCAGAGTAGTGAGTGCAGAGTAGTGAGTGTGCAGAGTAGTGAGTGCAGAGTAGTGAGTGCAGAGTAGTGAGTGTGCAGAGTAGTGAGTGTGCAGAGTAGTGAGTGCAGAGTAGTGAGTGCAGAGTAGTGAGTGCAGAGTAGTGAGTGTGCAGAGTAGTGAGTGCAGAGTAGTGAGTGTGCAGAGTAGTGAGTGCGCAGAGTAGTGAGTGTGCAGAGTAGTGAGTGCAGTGTAGTGAGTGTGCAGAGTAGTGAGTGCAGAGTAGTGAGTGCAGAGTAGTGAGTGTGTAGAGTAGTGAGTGCAGGGTAGTGAGTGCAGAGTAGTGAGTGCAGAGTAGTGAGTGCAGAGTAGTGAGTGTTGGACAGGCCGCATGGTCGGGCTGTCCCCCCTCCCCGCGATGGGACCCGGACCCTGGCTCTCCCGGAATCCCCAACCAGAGTCCCCAAACGACCACCCGAAGTACCCTGCAATCCCTCCACTACAAGACACCAGCGCCGGACCCAGCTGGCCCGGGTCATCATCCACACCACGACATCGACCCGGCCGCCATCTTGGGGCGCTGCAGCGCGAGGCCGCGTGGCCTCAACTCGACCCTAACCCGGGGCCCGGCCGGCCCCGCCATCGAGGCACCAACCTCCCCCCAGGAGGCAGAGTGACCACTTGGCGAGTCAATGGGAGAAGGAATCGTCAACGGCTCTCCTCCGCCAGGTGTCGATCACCCCCGGCCGCCCTGAGCGCTGGCTCCACCCCCCTGCTGGGTGTCTGGACTCCCTCATCCCGGACCTCCCGGCCCCCCAGGCGCGAGGGTCCGGACATCAAAGGGGACCAGACCTATAACTGGGGCAGGGCCAGACCAGGACAGCAGTTGTATCCTGGAGTCGAGAGACCCGAGAAGAACTCATCCGTAACTGGCCTGCTGGCGCTGCCGCGGCCCTCTGCCTCGTGAAACCATCGTCTTGGCCTGCTGGCGCTGCCGCGGCCCTCTGCCTCGTGAAACCATCGTCTTGGCCTGCTGGCGCTGCCGCGGCCCTCTGCCTCGTGAAACCATCGTCTTGGCCTGCTGGCGCTGCCGCGGCCCTCTGCCTCGTGAAACCATCGTCTTGGCCTGCTGGCGCTGCCGCGGCCCTCTGCCTCGTGAAACCATCGTCTTGGCCTGCTGGCGCCGCCGCGGCCCTCTGCTTTGTGAGACTATCATCTTGGCCTGCTGGCGCCGCCGCGGCCCGATCCACAGACACTCCAGCTCGAGGATTGTGAGCTCGCCTCTTAACACCACCTGTACCGATCCGGTACCAAGACTGTCCCGCTACCCCCTTTCCCTACAGAGACTAGAAGTGAGAGGACCCCCGGGTCCGAGATATCCTGTAATGCTGATATCCTTGCCTTAAGAACCTTACATAAAGCATTGAACTCGACTTGGTGTGGTGCCTGTTTGTGGCGAGGGAGGTAACTTGTCTGTACGATCGTCGGAGACGGTCCCACTCGGGGATCTCTCCCCCAGTATCCGGCCGACCCTCAGGGTCCCCGTCTAACATTGGTGGCAGCGGCGGGATCCGAACCTACGCATAATCGTACAGAAAGTCACCCGACCCACGACACACGACCACCATGACAACAGAGAGCGGAACAACGGAGAAATTCCAGATGGAAAAATTGGAAGACTACAACCACCGAGAACTGAAGCAATATTGCATGGAACTTGGTCTCCCAACCACGGGTCTGAGTACGAAGGAAGACTTCAAACGAGCCCTAGAAACCTGGGCGGAAACGGGTACGGCCGTACCCCGAACACAAACAACCGAAACGAGCCCCGCACCAACTAAAGAAAGAGCGGGTCTCTCCCTGGAAGAGATCCGAGAAAGAGAAAAAACCAGACTCCACGAATTAGAACTAGCCCGACTTCGCTTGGATGGAGAACTCAAGCTGGCAGAACAAAAAATAACCCTGGAACACTTACGGCTCAGGGAAGAGCGAGAAGACAAGCAAAGACAGAGAGAGCTAGAGGAAAAGAAACTAGAGTACGAACATGAGCGCAATCTCAAAGCACTGGAGATCCAGAAACAGGATAAAGACCTCGGGCTCCCCGAACGACCGACCCCGTCTGCCTCGACCGAACCCAAGGTTCACATCCCCAAAGATGTCATCCGGGAATACCACAAGAACGATGATATACAGCAGTGGTTTAAAGCCTATGAGGTGGCAATGACCTCCCACCGGATTCCCCGAAGCGATTGGGGAGCCGGATTATGGGGGAGGTTTGTCAACGAAGGGCGGGACGCCCTGCTGCAACTCCCGGACCAACTGATGACCTCCTACGACCACATGAAGGCCGCCCTCCTCACTCGATACGGGCTCACACCTGAGATGTACCGCCAACGGTTCCGCGACTGCAAACGGATTCCGGGTACAACTTGGGTGGAGTACGTGAACTTTTTTAGCCGAGCCTTCGAGGGGTGGATCAAGGGCAACAAAGTAACCACCTACGAACAACTCTTTGACCTTATCGTATGGGAACACCTGTCGAACAACTGCTTCGTGGAGCTCCGGCAACACCTCCTGGACAGTAAGCTAACCGACCCTCGACAACTCGCCGTCGAAGCCGACCGATGGGAAAGCACCCGAGTTGGCCGGAACGCACCCAGCGAATTATCCAGATCGTATCGCCCCCGAGGGGGAGGAGGAAGTCAGGGTCGGGGGAGAGACCCCGGCCCCTCGTCACCCCCCAGAAACCCCTCGACCCCGGTTGGCCGAGGAAGCCCTGCCGTCCGGGCCGGTTTCCGGGCCAACATTACGTGCCACAGGTGCCAGCGACCCGGCCACTACGCCAGTGATCCCAACTGCCCAAAGAATCCGAACACTACCCCCCGCCAAGTTGCAGCGGCGGCCCTAGGGGAAGAACTAATCCCGGAAGACCAAGAAGAGTACGAGACCGATCCCTCTGAATGGGCACCCGCCGCCATGGCACTGGTCTGCTTAGGGGAGAGAGACATGATTCCGCGGGCCCCCCTTCCCGCCAACACACAGAAGTACGGTCAATGGGTCAACATTAATGGCCGCCGGGCGGAAGCCCTCCGCGACACCGGGGCCAGTGTAACGGCGGTCCGACGCCACCTCGTCACTCCAGACCAAATCTTGCCGAACGTTCTTTGCCCTGTCCGATCGGCCGACAACTCTGAAAGCCTGTGCCACATGGCCTGCGTCCCCTTCGAGTGGGGAGGAGTAGCAGGGATGTTAAAAGTAACTGTCCGCGATGATGCCCCCGTGGACTGCCTCCTCGGAAACGACCTTGAAAGCTCTCCCTGGGCAGCTGTCGAGCGGAGGGAGCACCTGGGGATGCTTGGCCTCCCCGAATGGGTCTGCGTCACGACCCGGTCCATGACCGCCCGCGCGGTCCCCAGCCCAGAAGAGCCCGAGTGGCCAGAACCTCCTCCCGCGCTCATCCCAGAGGAAGCCGCCCCAGAAGCCAGTCCATTGACCCAAACTGAAGAGGGATCCGACCAGCTTCGGGACGTCCCTGACCTGGCACACTGGCGGCAGGAGGGAGGCCCCACGCAGGAACAATTCCGGGCCGAACAGAAAACCTGTCCCTCTCTCGAAGGACTCCGGCAGCAAGCCCTGGCCCAGAGCACCGGGGATACCTCGGGGGCCCACTGGATCTACTGGGACCAAGACCTGCTCTACAGCGAGCAGAAAGTTGCAGAACTAGGGGCCGGTCGGGTGCTGGTGGTGCCCCTTCGCTTCCGAGACTTCCTCCTGAACTTAGCCCACGATGTCCCCCTTGCCGGACACCTGGGGCAGGATAAAACCTACGACCGCCTGGTGACCCATTTTTTCTGGCCCCACATGCGGAAGGATGTCATCAACCACTGCAAGGCCTGCCCCACCTGCCAGGCCAGCGGAAAAAGTGGCCGAAAAATCAAAGCACCGTTACAACCCTTTCCTGTCGTCACCACCCCGTTTGAACGAGTGGGAATAGACATTGTGGGGCCCCTCGACCCTCGAACAGCCCAAGGACATCGGTTCATCCTGGTCCTGGTAGACCACGCCACCCGCTATCCCGAGGCCATCCCTCTTCGGACTGTGACGACCCCCGTGGTGGGCCGGGCCCTGATGGGGATCTTCTCCCGGGTGGGGTTCCCCCGGGAGGTCGTCAGTGACAGGGGCACGAACTTTATCTCCAGATATATGAAGTCCCTCTGGCAGCAATGCGGGGTCACCTACAAGTTCACGACCCCCTATCACCCGCAAGGAAACGGACTGGTCGAGAGATTCAACCGCACCCTCAAGGGGATAATTAGGGGTCTAGAAGAACCCCTTCGACGCCAGTGGGACGTGCTACTTCCATGCCTCCTGTTTGCCTATCGGGAGGTCCCGCAGAAGTCCCTCGGCTTCAGCCCATTTGAACTCCTGTACGGGCACCCCGTCCGGGGCCCCCTCAGCCTAGTCAAGGAAGGTTGGGAGCAGCCTCCCCAGAAAACTCCCCCGGACATCTACAGGTATCTCCTGGCTCTCCGCAACCAGACCCGGCGGTTCCGAGACGCCGCCAAAGCCAACCTCGAGGCCAGTCAGGAGGACATGAAGAGGTGGTACGATCAGCACACGTCCTCCATTGAGTTCGAACCTGGACAGCAGGTCTGGGTGATGTCCCCGGTTGAGCCCTGTGCACTCCAAGACAGATGGTCCGGGCCCTTCAAGGTAATCGAACGCAAAGGGCCCGTCACCTATTTAATCGACATGGAGACTGCCCGGAACCCCCTACGGGTCCTCCATGCCAACAGGCTCAAACCCCATTTTGTACGATCCGAACTCAGCCTCCTGATGGCTACCGATACTGGGACAGAAGAAGACTCCGAACCCCTTCCGGACTTACTGAGGGCCCTCGAGCAGGATGGCTCAGTGGAAGGGGTCCAGCTCTCCGAGGCCCTGTCCCCGGAGCAACGCCAAGACTGCCAAACGCTCCTGAGGCAGTTCGCCTCCCTGTTCTCCCTCACCCCCGGAGTCACCCCCTGGTGCCTCCACGATGTGGACACCGGGGACAGCCCTCCTATTCGACACCGAGCGTACCGCGTACCAGACCGGGTACGAGCCTGCATCCAGACCGAGGTGTCCAAAATGCTGACCCTCGGAGTGATCGAACCCTCAGACAGTCCCTGGGCGAGCCCAGTCGTCCTGGTTCCCAAGGCAGCTGCCCCGGGCGTTGCCCCTGAGCTTCGGTTCTGCGTGGACTATCGGGGGCTGAATGCAGTTACCCGGACCGACGCTCATCCCATCCCCCGGGCAGACGAGCTAATTGATCGGATGGGGGCCGCCCGCTACCTGAGCATCTTCGACCTAACAGCGGGCTACTGGCAGATCGGCCTCACCCCTAGGGCCCAAGAACGATCCGCCTTCTCTACCCCAGACGGGCACTACCACTTTAAAGTCATGCCCTTCGGCATGAAAAACGCCCCGGCAACGTTCCAACGGCTGGTAAACCAGGTACTGGCGGGCCTGGAAGACTTCAGCGCCGCCTACCTGGACGACATTGCTGTGTACAGCCACCAGTGGACCGACCACCTCCGCCACCTGCGGGAGGTTCTACACGCCCTCCAGCAAGCCGGGCTCACCATCAAAGCCAGCAAGTGCCAGGTTGGCCAAGGGTCCGTGACTTACCTAGGACACCAAGTGGGAAGCGGGCTGGTGGCCCCTCTCCAACTCAAGATTGCTGCCATCCAGGCCTGGCAACCCCCTACGATCCAAACGGAGGTCCGGGCCTTCCTGGGGCTCACCGGATACTACCGGCGGTTCGTAAAGGACTATGGCAGCATCGTGGGGCCCCTCACAGAGCTCACCTCCAAAAAGAGCCCCAAAACCGTCAACTGGACCCCGGACTGCCAATCGGCCTTCGAAAAGCTAAAGACCGTGTTGGACAGGCCACATGAAGGGCCGCTCTCCCCCGGCCCAACCAGGCCCGAACCAGCCACGCAAGTACCACACACCACCATTACACGTCCACCGTCCCCGCAGGGACCCCTACACTCGAACCTGTTGACCGCGTAGGCCGACCCACTACCGGCCTGCGCGCCCATCCTGGGCGCCATCTTGGACACTCCACCACGAGGCCGCCTGGCCCCCGATCGACCTCAACCCTGGGCCTGGCCAGGCCTCAGACATTCCGGCACCAACATCCACCCAGGAGGTGAGCGGGCTACTTGGTCAGTCAATGGGAGCAAGAGGTGTCGATGGCTCTCCCCCGCCAAGTACCGCTCGCCCATCGCCTCCCCGGGCGCTGGCTCCACCCCTCTGCTGGGTGTCTGAACCCCCTCATCCCGGACCTCCCGACCTCCAAGTGCGAGGGTCCGGACATCAAAGCACACCAGCCCTATAACTGGGGCAGCTCCAGAGCCGGACGGGAGTTGTATCTTGGAGTCGAGAGACGCAAAGAAGAACTCATCCTTGACGGACTACTGGCGCTGCCGTAGCTCTGTCTTGTGCACCCTCGTCTTGCCTGCTGGCGCTGCCGCGGCTTTGGGAACCACCCTATCCTTCATCGTCGTCGGGACCTGCTGGCGTGGCCGCGGACCGTTTGTAACCACCACCTTCATCGGGACCTGCTGGCTCTGCCGCGGACCGTCGTCTTCCTTCATCCATCACGGGACCTGCTGGCTCCGCCGCGGCCCGTTCATCTACACCACCGAGCTCGAGGATTGAGAGCTATTTCCATCTCTTTGGTAACAAGACTGTCCCGCTACCCTTTTCCCAAACAGAGACCAGAATAGAGGGGACCCCTGAGTCCAGACCTCCTTGTACCATTCTACCGTACTTGAAGAATTGCCTATAAAGTATCGTTGAACTTTATCATTGTGTGGTGTCCGTCTGTGGGGGGGGAGTTACTTGTCTGTACGATTCACTGGAGACGGCTCTCCCCGGAGACCTCTCCCCTTATCCTCGGCCGACCCTCCCGGTCCGTCTAACATTGGTGGCCAGCGACGGGATCCGAATCACCGCATAAACCGTACAGAGAGTAGCTCACCCCACGGCGAATCACGATGTCAACTAAAGACAGCGGATCAACGGAGAAACTCCAGATGGAGAAATTGGACGAGTACAGCCATCGTGAACTTAAACAGTTCTGTATCGAATTAGGTATCGCTACCACCGGACTAAATACCAAAGATGACTTTAAGCAGGCCCTGGAATCTTGGGCAGAAACCGGGGCTGCCGGAACCCCCGATCAAGACATCGCAGCACAAACCCCCATGGCCCCTGAAGAACGAAGAACGGGTCTCTCGCCAGACGAGATCCAGGAACGAGAAAGAACCCGACTACACGAGCTGGAAATGGCCCGGCTCAAAATGGACGTTGAACTAAAGTTGGCCGAACAGAAAATCAACTTAGAGCACCTGCGTCTCCGAGAAGAAAGAGAGGAGAAACAGAGACAAAGGGAGCTCGAGGAAAAGAAACTGGCATATGAACATGAGCGGAAATTAGCTGAAATCGACCTACGCAAACAGAATAAAGAAGCAGGGGTGCCCGAGCAACCCCACACTCCAGGGGCAACAGAGAAGAAGGTACACATCCCCAAGGATGTCGTTCGAGAATACTTCCGAGAGGACGACATCCAGCAATGGTTTAAGGCCTATGAAATCGCTATGACTGCACACCGGATCGATAGAAGCGATTGGGGGGCCGGTCTGTGGGGGAGATTCCTCAATGAGGGCCGCGACGCCCTGCTGCAACTCCCGGACCACCAGATGACCTCCTATGACCATATGAAAGCTGCACTCCTCACCCGCTATGGCCTCACACCCGAGATGTACCGTCAGAGGTTCCGAGACTGCACCCGCATCCCAGGTACAACTTGGGTGGACTATGTCAATTACTTTAGCCGAGCCTTCGAGGGCTGGATCAAAGGAAGCAAGGTCACAACCTACGAACAACTGTTCAATCTTATGGTATGGGAGCATCTGTCGAACAATTGCTTCATTGAACTTCGTCAGCACCTCCTCGACAGCAAGTTAACGGATCCCCGGCAGCTCGCAGCCGAAGCAGACCGGTGGGAGATCACCAGAGTGAGTCGAAATGGGTCCTCCGAACAGAACCGGAACAACAATGGTCAGCACCGTCCCCGAGGAGGTGGAGGCCAAGGACGCGGAAGAAGCAACGCTCCGGTCACCCTCACTACCAGCCCCACCCCCCCGGCCAACCGGGGCAGCACCCCAGCGCGACCGGGACATCGAGCCAATGTTACCTGCCATCGATGCCAACGAGTCGGACACTATGCAAACGACCCAAACTGCCCCCAGTACCAGAGCCCAAGACCCCGCCAAGTAGCCGCTGCTGCTCTGGGGGAGGAACAGATCTCAGAGGAACAAGAAGAATATGAACAGGAACACCAAGAATGGGAGCCAGCCGCCATGGCTCTCGCCTGCCTAGGGGGGAGAGACATGGTCCCGCGGGTCCCCCTACCCGCTAATACCCAGAAGTACAGCCAATGGGTGGGCATCAATGGACGCCGGGCTGAAGCCCTTCGTGACACTGGGGCCAGTGTAACAGCCGTCCGCTGTCACCTGGTGACCCCCGAACAATACTTACCAAACATTCTCTGCCCTGTACGTTCAGCCGATAACTCAGAAAGTCTGTGTCGGATGGCCTGCGTCCCCTTCGAATGGGGAGGGGTGTCCGGCATGTTGAAGGTGACGGTCCGAGATGATGCCCCCGTAGACTGCCTCCTGGGTAATGACCTGGAAAGCTCTCCATGGGCAGCAGTCGAACGAAAAGAGCACCTGGGGATGCTGGGCGTCCCGGACTGGGCGTGCGTCACCACCCGGTCCATGACCGCCCGTGCCAACCCCCGCCCAGAGGAACCCGAATGGCCGGCGCCACCGCCTCCGGTCGCCCCCGCCGAAACCACCGACCGTGACGTCCCCCCCGAACCAGCTCAACCTCCAGACCTCGCTAACCTCGACCAGTGGCCTCAAGAGGGGGGGCCCACGCAAGAACAATTTCGCCAAGAACAAAAGACCTGTCCCTCCCTCGAGGGACTCCGCCAGCAAGCGCTAGCCCAAAGCGCAGGGGATACCTCCGGAACTCACTGGGTCTACTGGGACAATGATCTGCTGTACAGTGAGCAAAGAATCGCGGAGCTGGGGGCCAGCCGAGTCCTAGTGGTACCCCTCCGTTTTAGAGACTTTCTGCTAAACCTGGCCCACGATGTCCCCCTGGCAGGACACTTGGGTCAAGACAAAACCTATAGCCGCCTGGTGACCCACTTCTTCTGGCCCAAAATGAGGGACAATGTACACCAGCATTGCCGATCTTGCCCCACGTGCCAAGCCAGTGGGAAGAGCGGCCGCAAACTGAAAGCCCCCCTGCAACCTTTTCCCGTGGTCACCACCCCGTTCGAGAGGGTCGGAATCGATATCGTAGGGCCCCTGGACCCGCGCACAAAACAAGGCCATCGATTCATCCTGGTGCTAGTGGACCACGCCACCCGCTACCCGGAGGCTGTTCCCCTGCGGACTGTGACAGCCCCGGTAGTCGGCCGGGCTCTGATGGGGATCTTCTCCCGGGTGGGCTTCCCCCGGGAGGTCGTCAGTGACAGAGGCACGAACTTTATTTCGAAATATATGAAATCTCTCTGGCAACAGTGCGGGGTTACCTACCGGTTCACGACCCCCTATCACCCTCAAGGAAACGGCCTCGTTGAGCGGTTCAACCGCACGCTCAAAGGGATGATCGGGGGGTTGGAAGAGCCCCTCCGTCGCCAGTGGGATGTGCTGCTGCCGTGCCTCCTCTTCGCATATCGAGAGGTTCCCCAGAAGTCCCTGGGCTTCAGCCCATTTGAACTGCTATATGGACACCCCGTGCGCGGGCCGCTCAGCCTAGTTAAGGAAGGCTGGGAGATGCCCCCTCTAAAGAACCCACCAGATGTTTTCCGCTACCTCCTAACACTCCGCAACCAGACCCGGCGATTCCGAGGACTAGCAAAAGCCAACCTAGAGGCCAGTCAAGAGGACATGAAAAGGTGGTATGACCGGAATGCCTCCTCCATCGAATTTGAACCTGGGCAACAGGTATGGGTGATGTCCCCCACCGAACCCTGCGCCCTACAAGACAAGTGGACAGGGCCCTTCAAAGTGGTCGAGCGCAAGGGTCCGGCTACCTATCTCATCGACTTGGAATCTTCCCGGAACCCTCTCCGGGTCCTCCACGCTAACAGACTGAAACCGCACTTTGTACGGACAGAACTCAGCCTCCTGATGGCCACAGACAATGGGGCTGAAGAGGACTCCGAGCCCCTCCCGGACCTCCTACGAACGCGGGAGAAAGATGGTTCCGTAGAGGGGGTCCGACTCTCAGAGGCCCTCACCCGAGAGCAACGCCAGGAGTGCCAAGTTCTCCTGTCACAATTCGCCAGCCTGTTCTCCCTCACCCCAGGTGTCACTTCCTGGTGTACGCACGATGTGGACACGGGGGACAGCCCCCCTATCCGCCACCGGGCCTACCGCGTGCCAGATCGGGTACGGGCCTGCATCCAGGAGGAAGTAGCCAAAATGCTCACGCTCGGGGTCATCGAGCCCTCAGACAGCCCCTGGGCCAGCCCTGTAGTACTGGTCCCCAAAGCAGCTGCCCCCGGCACCACACCAGAACTCCGGTTCTGCGTCGACTACCGGGGCTTGAATGCGGTCACCAGGACAGACGCACATCCCATCCCCCGGGCAGATGAACTAATCGACCGCATGGGAGCTGCCCGCTACCTCAGTATCTTCGACCTGACGGCGGGCTACTGGCAAATCGGCCTCACACCCCGGGCACAAGAACGTTCTGCCTTCTCCACTCCCGATGGCCATTACCATTTCACAGTCATGCCCTTCGGCATGAAGAATGCCCCAGCAACATTCCAACGACTCGTCAATCAGGTCCTGGCGGGGCTCGAAGGATTCAGCGCCGCCTACCTAGACGACATCGCTGTATACAGCAACCAGTGGTCCGAGCACCTCCGCCACCTCCGAGCAGTGCTGCACGCCCTTCAGCAAGCTGGCCTCACGATCAAGGCCAGCAAATGTCAAATTGGGCAAGGGTCTGTAACCTACCTCGGGCACCAGGTGGGAAGCGGCCTGGTGGCCCCTCTGCAGCTAAAAATTGCCGCCATCCAGTCCTGGCAGCCCCCCATTACCCAGACCGAGGTACGGGCCTTCCTGGGCCTCACGGGCTATTACCGAAGGTTCGTGAAAGACTATGGTACTATCGTGAGGCCCCTCACAGAGCTCACGTCAAAAAATCAGCCCCAGAAAGTCAACTGGACCCCAGAGTGTCAAGCTGCATTTGAACAATTGAAAGCCGCCATGTGCTCCGCCCCTGTGCTCCAGGCCCCCAACTACAGCCGGGAGTTCATCGTCCAGACGGATGCCTCCGACCATGGCATTGGGGCAGTCCTGTCTCAAGTGAACACCGAAGGCCGTGATCAGCCGGTGGCCTTCATCAGCCGGCGACTCCTACCACGGGAACAACGCTGGAGCACCATGGAGAGGGAGGCCTTTGCGGTGGTATGGGCCCTCAAGAAGCTCCGGCCCTACCTTTTTGGCACACCCTTTCGGGTACAGACCGACCACCGACCCCTGCAGTGGCTGATGCAGATGCGGGGGGAATACCCGAAGTTACTACGCTGGTCCATCTCCCTACAAGGGATGGACTTCACAGTTGAACATCGGCCTGGGCCAGATCACGCCAACGCAGATGGCCTGTCCCGGTTCTTCCGCCTCGACGAGAAGAGTCCCCAAGAGAATGGGTAACTCTCCCCGCCTTCAGCTGGGGGGGACGCATGTTGGACAGGCCACATGAAGGGCCGCTCTCCCCCGGCCCAACCAGGCCCGAACCAGCCACGCAAGTACCACACACCACCATTACACGTCCACCGTCCCCGCAGGGACCCCTACACTCGAACCTGTTGACCGCGTAGGCCGACCCACTACCGGCCTGCGCGCCCATCCTGGGCGCCATCTTGGACACTCCACCACGAGGCCGCCTGGCCCCCGATCGACCTCAACCCTGGGCCTGGCCAGGCCTCAGACATTCCGGCACCAACATCCACCCAGGAGGTGAGCGGGCTACTTGGTCAGTCAATGGGAGCAAGAGGTGTCGATGGCTCTCCCCCGCCAAGTACCGCTCGCCCATCGCCTCCCCGGGCGCTGGCTCCACCCCCCTGCTGGGTGTCTGAACCCCCTCATCCCGGACCTCCCGACCTCCAAGTGCGAGGGTCCGGACATCAAAGCACACCAGCCCTATAACTGGGGCAGCTCCAGAGCCGGACGGGAGTTGTATCTTGGAGTCGAGAGACGCAAAGAAGAACTCATCCTTGACGGACTACTGGCGCTGCCGTAGCTCTGTCTTGTGCACCCTCGTCTTGCCTGCTGGCGCTGCCGCGGCTTTGGGAACCACCCTATCCTTCATCGTCGTCGGGACCTGCTGGCGTGGCCGCGGACCGTTTGTAACCACCACCTTCATCGGGACCTGCTGGCTCTGCCGCGGACCGTCGTCTTCCTTCATCCATCACGGGACCTGCTGGCTCCGCCGCGGCCCGTTCATCTACACCACCGAGCTCGAGGATTGAGAGCTATTTCCATCTCTTTGGTAACAAGACTGTCCCGCTACCCTTTTCCCAAACAGAGACCAGAATAGAGGGGACCCCTGAGTCCAGACCTCCTTGTACCATTCTACCGTACTTGAAGAATTGCCTATAAAGTATCGTTGAACTTTATCATTGTGTGGTGTCCGTCTGTGGGGGGGGAGTTACTTGTCTGTACGATTCACTGGAGACGGCTCTCCCCGGAGACCTCTCCCCTTATCCTCGGCCGACCCTCCCGGTCCGTCTAACAGACCGCCATGTGCACGGCCCCCGTGCTCCAGGCTCCCGACTACAGCCGGGAGTTCATTGTGCAGACGGACGCCTCCGATCATGGTGTGGGGGCCGTCCTCTCCCAACTCAACGCCGAAGGGGTTGACCATCCGGTGGTCTTCATCAGCCGACGCCTCTTGCCCCGAGAACAGCGCTGGAGCACCATTGAGAGAGAGGCCTTCGCCGTAGTCTGGGCACTCAAGAAGCTCCGGCCATACCTCTTCGGCACCCACTTCCGGGTGCAAACAGACCACCGACCCCTACAATGGCTGATGCAAATGCGGGGGGAGAACCCGAAGCTGTTGCGCTGGTCCATCTCCCTGCAGGGGATGGACTTCACGGTGGAACATCGTCCAGGCCAGGACCACGCCAACGCCGACGGCCTGTCACGCTTTTTCCGCCTCAGCGAGGAGAGTCCCCAGGAAGATGGCTGACTCTCCCCCGCCTTCAGCTGGGGGGGACGCATGTTGGACAGGCCGCATGGTCGGGCTGTCCCCCCTCCCCGCGATGGGACCCGGACCCTGGCTCTCCCGGAATCCCCAACCAGAGTCCCCAAACGACCACCCGAAGTACCCTGCAATCCCTCCACTACAAGACACCAGCGCCGGACCCAGCTGGCCCGGGTCATCATCCACACCACGACATCGACCCGGCCGCCATCTTGGGGCGCTGCAGCGCGAGGCCGCGTGGCCTCAACTCGACCCTAACCCGGGGCCCGGCCGGCCCCGCCATCGAGGCACCAACCTCCCCCCAGGAGGCAGAGTGACCACTTGGCGAGTCAATGGGAGAAGGAATCGTCAACGGCTCTCCTCCGCCAGGTGTCGATCACCCCCGGCCGCCCTGAGCGCTGGCTCCACCCCCCTGCTGGGTGTCTGGACTCCCTCATCCCGGACCTCCCGGCCCCCCAGGCGCGAGGGTCCGGACATCAAAGGGGACCAGACCTATAACTGGGGCAGGGCCAGACCAGGACAGCAGTTGTATCCTGGAGTCGAGAGACCCGAGAAGAACTCATCCGTAACTGGCCTGCTGGCGCTGCCGCGGCCCTCTGCCTCGTGAAACCATCGTCTTGGCCTGCTGGCGCTGCCGCGGCCCTCTGCCTCGTGAAACCATCGTCTTGGCCTGCTGGCGCTGCCGCGGCCCTCTGCCTCGTGAAACCATCGTCTTGGCCTGCTGGCGCTGCCGCGGCCCTCTGCCTCGTGAAACCATCGTCTTGGCCTGCTGGCGCTGCCGCGGCCCTCTGCCTCGTGAAACCATCGTCTTGGCCTGCTGGCGCCGCCGCGGCCCTCTGCTTTGTGAGACTATCATCTTGGCCTGCTGGCGCCGCCGCGGCCCGATCCACAGACACTCCAGCTCGAGGATTGTGAGCTCGCCTCTTAACACCACCTGTACCGATCCGGTACCAAGACTGTCCCGCTACCCCCTTTCCCTACAGAGACTAGAAGTGAGAGGACCCCCGGGTCCGAGATATCCTGTAACGCTGATATCCTTGCCTTAAGAACCTTACATAAAGCATTGAACTCGACTTGGTGTGGTGCCTGTTTGTGGGGAGGGAGGTAACTTGTCTGTACGATCGTCGGAGACGGTCCCACTCGGGGATCTCTCCCCCAGTATCCGGCCGACCCTCAGGGTCCCCGTCTAACAGTGAGTGTGTAAAGTAGTGAGTGCAGGGTAGTGAGTGCTCAGTAGTGAGTGCAGAGTAGTGAGCGCAGAGTGCAGAGTAGTGAGTGTAGAGTAGTGAGTGCAGAGTGCAGAGTAGTGAGTGCAGAGTAGTGAGTGCAGAGTGGTGAGTGCAGAGTAGTGAGTGCAGAGTAGTGAGTGCAGAGTTTAGAGTAGTGAGTGCAGAGTAGTGAGTGCAGAGTAGTGAGTGCAGAGTAGTGAGTGCAGAGTAGTGAGGAGTGCAGAGTAGTGAGGAGTGCAGAGTAGTGAGGAGTGCAGAGTATTGAGGAGTGCAGAGTAGTGGAGTAGTGAGGAGTGCAGAGTAGTGAGTGCAGAGTAGTGAGTGCAGAGAGTGCAGAGTAGTGAGTGCAGAGTGCAGAATAGTGAGTGCAGAGTGCAGAGTAGTGAGTGCAGAGTAGTGAGTGCAGAGTAGTGAGTGCAGAGAGGTGAGTGCAGAGAGGTGAGTGCAGAGAGTAGTGAGTGCAGAGAGGTGAGTGCAGAGAGGTGAGTGCAGAGAGTAGTGAGTGCAGAGAGGTGAGTGCAGAGTAGGGACTGCAGAGTAGGGAGTGCAGAGAGGTGGGTGCAGAGAGGTGAGTGCAGAGTGTAGTGAGTGCAGAGTAGTGAGTGCAGAGTAGTGAGTGCAGAGTAGTGAGTGCAGAGTGCAGAGTAGTGAGTGCAGAGTAGTGAGTGCAGAGTGAAGAGTAGTGAGTGCAGAGTAGTGAGTGCAGAGTAGTGAGTGCAGAGTGCAGAGTAGTGAGTGCAGAGTAGTGAGTGCAGAGTAGTGAGTGCAGAGTGCAGAGTAGTGAGAGCAGAGTAGTGAGTGCAGAGTGCAGAGTAGTGAGTGCAGAGTGCAGAGTAGTGAGTGCAGAGTGCAGAGTAGTGAGTGCAGAGTAGTGAGTGCAGAGTGCAGAGTAGTGAGTGCAGAGTGCAGAGTAGTGAGTGCAGAGTGCAGAGTGCAGAGTAGTGAGTGCAGAGTAGTGAGTGCAGAGTAGTGAGTGCAGAGTAGTGAGTGCAGAGTAGTGAGTGCAGAGTGCAGAGTAGTGAGTAGTGAGCGCAGAGTAGTGAGTGCAGAGTAGTGAGTGCAAAGTGCAGAGTAGTGAGTGCAGAGTAGTGAGTGCAGAGTAGTGAGTGTGCAGAGTAGTGAGTGCAGAGTAGTGAGTGCAGAGAAGTGAGTGTGCAGAGTAGTGAGTGCAGTGTAGTGAGTGCAGTGTAGTGAGTGCAGTGTAGTGAGTGTGCAGAGTAGTGAGTGCAGAGTAGTGAGTGCAGAGTAGTGAGTGTGTAGAGTAGTGAGTGCAGGGTAGTGAGTGCAGGGTAGTGAGTGCAGAGTAGTGAGTGCAGAGTAGTGAGTGCAGAGAGTAGTGAGTGCAGAGAGTGGTGAGTGCAGAGTAGTGAGTGCAGAGTAGTGAGTGCAGAGTAGTGAGTGTGCAGAGTAGTGAGTGCAGAGTAGTGAGTGCAGAGTAGTGAGTGTGCAGAGTAGTGAGTGTGCAGAGTAGTGCGTGCAGAGTAGTGAGTGCAGAGTAGTGAGTGCAGAGTAGTGAGTGCAGAGTAGTGAGTGTGCAGAGTAGTGAGTGTGCAGAGTAGTGAGTGTGCAGAGTAGTGAGTGTGCAGAGTAGTGAGTGCAGAGTAGTGAGTGTGCAGAGTAGTGAGTGTGCAGAGTAGTGAGTATGCAGAGTAGTGAGTGCAGTGTAGTGAGTGTGCAGAGTAGTGAGTGCAGAGTAGTGAGTGCAGAGTAGTGAGTGTGTAGAGTAGTGAGTGCAGGGTAGTGAGTGCAGAGTAGTGAGTGCAGAGAGTAGTGAGTGCAGAGTAGTGAGTGCAGAGAGTAGTGAGTGTAGAGTGCAGAGTAGTGAGTGCAGAGTGCAGAGTAGTGAGTGCAGAGTAGTGAGTGCAGAGTAGTGAGTGCAGAGAGTAGTGAGTGCAGAGTAGTGAGTGCAGAGAGTATTGAGTGCAGAGTAGTGAGTGCAGAGTAGTGAGTGCAGAGTAGTGAGTGCAGAGTAATGAGTGCAGACTAGTGAGTGTGTAGAGTAGTGAGTGCAGGGTAGTGAGTGCAGAGTAGTGAGTGCAGAGTGCAGAGTAGTGAGTGCAGAGTTGTGAGTGCAGAGTGCAGAGTTGTGAGTGCAGAGTTGTGAGTGCAGAGTGCAGAGTTGTGAGTGCAGAGTAATGAGTGCAGAGTGCAGAGTAGTGAGTGCAGAGTGCAGAGTTGTGAGTGCAGAGTGCAGAGTTGTGAGTGCAGAGTGCAGAGTTGTGAGTGCAGAGTGCAGAGTTGTGAGTGCAGAGTAGTGAGTGCAGAGTGCAGAGTAGTGAGTGCAGAGTGTAGAGTAGTGAGTGCAGAGGAGTGAGTGCAGAGGAGTGAGTGCAGAGTAGTGAGTGCAGAGTAGTGAGTGCAGAGTAGTGAGTGCAGAGTAGTGAGTGCAGAGAGTAGTGAGTGCAGAGAGTAGTGAGTGCAGAGAGGTGAGTGCAGAGAGGTGAGTGCAGAGAGTAGTGAGTGCAGAGAGGTGAGTGCAGAGTTGGGAGTGCAGAGTAGTGAGTGCAGAGTAGTGAGTGCAGAGAGTAGTGAGTGCAGAGAGTAGTGAGTGCAGAGTAGTGAGTGCAGAGTAGTGAGTGCAGAGTAGTGAGTGCAGAGTAGTGAGTGCAGAGTAGTGAGTGTGCTGAGTAGTGAGTGCAGAGTAGTGAGTGCAGAGTAGTGAGTGTGCAGAGTAGTGAGTGTGCAGAGTAGTGAGTGCAGAGTAGTGAGTGCAGAGTAGTGAGTGCAGAGTAGTGAGTGCAGAGTAGTGAGTGTGCAGAGTAGTGAGTGCAGAGTAGTGAGTGTGCAGAGTAGTGAGTGTGCAGAGTAGTGAGTGTGCAGAGTAGTGAGTGCTGTGTAGTGAGTGTGCAGAGTAGTGAGTGCAGAGTAGTGAGTGCAGAGTAGTGAGTGTGTAGAGTAGTGAGTGCAGGGTAGTGAGTGCAGAGTAGTGAGTGCAGAGAGTAGTGAGTGCAGAGTAGTGAGTGCAGAGAGTAGTGAGTGCAGAGTGCAGAGTAGTGAGTGCAGAGTAGTGAGTGTGCAGAGTAGTGAGTTTGCAGAGTAGTGAGTGCAGTGTAGTGAGTGCAGTGTAGTGAGTGCAGTGTAGTGAGTGTGCAGAGTAGTGAGTGCAGAGTAGTGAGTGCAGAGTAGTGAGTGTGTAGAGTAGTGAGTGCAGGGTAGTGAGTGCAGGGTAGTGAGTGCAGAGTAGTGAGTGCAGAGTAGTGAGCGCAGAGAGTAGTGAGTGCAGAGTAGTGAGTGCAGAGTAGTGAGTGCAGAGTAGTGAGTGCAGAGTAGTGAGTGCAGAGTAGTGAGTGTGCAGAGTAGTGAGTGCAGAGTAGTGAGTGCAGAGTAGTGAGTGTGCAGAGTAGTGAGTGTGCAGAGTAGTGAGTGCAGAGTAGTGAGTGCAGAGTAGTGAGTGCAGAGTATTGAGTGCAGAGTAGTGAGTGCAGAGTAGTGAGTGTGCAGAGTAGTGAGTGCAGAGTAGTGAGTGCAGAGTGCAGAGTAGTGAGTGCAGAGTGCAGAGTTGTGAGTGCAGAGTGCAGAGTTGTGAGTGCAGAGTGCAGAGTTGTGAGTGCAGAGTGCAGAGTTGTGAGTGCAGAGTAGTGAGTGCAGAGTGCAGAGTAGTGAGTGCAGAGTGTAGAGTAGTGAGTGCAGAGGAGTGAGTGCAGAGGAGTGAGTGCAGAGTAGTGAGTGCAGAGTAGTGAGTGCAGAGTAGTGAGTGCAGAGTAGTGAGTGCAGAGAGTAGTGAGTGCAGAGAGTAGTGAGTGCAGAGAGGTGAGTGCAGAGAGGTGAGTGCAGAGAGTAGTGAGTGCAGAGAGGTGAGTGCAGAGTTGGGAGTGCAGAGTAGTGAGTGCAGAGTAGTGAGTGCAGAGAGTAGTGAGTGCAGAGTAGTGAGTGCAGAGTAGTGAGTGCAGAGTAGTGAGTGCTGAGTAGTGAGTGCAGAGTAGTGAGTGCAGAGTAGTGAGTGTGCAGAGTAGTGAGTGCAGAGTAGTGAGTGCAGAGTAGTGAGTGTGCAGAGTAGTGAGTGTGCAGAGTAGTGAGTGTGCAGAGTAGTGAGTGCTGTGTAGTGAGTGTGCAGAGTAGTGAGTGCAGAGTAGTGAGTGCAGAGTAGTGAGTGTGTAGAGTAGTGAGTGCAGGGTAGTGAGTGCAGAGTAGTGAGTGCAGAGAGTAGTGAGTGCAGAGTGCAGAGTAGTGAGTGCAGAGTAGTGAGTGTGCAGAGTAGTGAGTGTGCAGAGTAGTGAGTGCAGTGTAGTGAGTGCAGTGTAGTGAGTGTGCAGAGTAGTGAGTGCAGAGTAGTGAGTGCAGAGTAGTGAGTGTGTAGAGTAGTGAGTGCAGGGTAGTGAGTGCAGGGTAGTGAGTGCAGAGTAGTGAGTACAGAGTAGTGAGTGCAGAGAGTAGTGAGTGCAGAGTAGTGAGTGCAGAGTAGTGAGTGCAGAGTAGTGAGTGCAGAGTAGTGAGTGTGCAGAGTAGTGAGTGCAGAGTAGTGAGTGCAGAGTAGTGAGTGTGCAGAGTAGTGAGTGTGCAGAGTAGTGAGTGCAGAGTAGTGAGTGCAGAGTAGTGAGTGTGCAGAGTAGTGAGTGCAGTGTAGTGAGTGCAGTGTAGTGAGTGTGCAGAGTAGTGAGTGCAGAGTAGTGAGTGCAGAGTAGTGAGTGTGTAGAGTAGTGAGTGCAGGGTAGTGAGTGCAGGGTAGTGAGTGCAGAGTAGTGAGTGCAGAGTAGTGAGTGCAGAGAGTAGTGAGTGCAGAGTAGTGAGTGCAGAGTAGTGAGTGCAGAGTAGTGAGTGCAGAGTAGTGAGTGTGCAGAGTAGTGAGTGCAGAGTAGTGAGTGCAGAGTAGTGAGTGTGCAGAGTAGTGAGTGTGCAGAGTAGTGAGTGCAGAGTAGTGAGTGCAGAGTAGTGAGTGCAGAGTATTGAGTGCAGAGTAGTGAGTGCAGAGTAGTGAGTGTGCAGAGTAGTGAGTGCAGAGTTTTGAGTGTGCAGAGTAGTGAGTGTGCAGAGTAGTGAGTGTGCAGAGTAGTGAGTGCTGTGTAGTGAGTGTGCAGAGTAGTGAGTGCAGAGTAGTGAGTGCAGAGTAGTGAGTGTGTAGAGTAGTGAGTGCAGGGTAGTGAGTGCAGAGTAGTGAGTGCAGAGAGTAGTGAGTGCAGAGTGCAGAGTCGTGAGTGCAGAGTAGTGAGTGCAGAGTAGTGAGTGCAGAGTAGTGAGTGCAGAGAGTAGTGAGTGCAGAGTAGTGAGTGCAGAGAGTAGTGAGTGCAGAGTAGTGAGTGCAGAGTAGTGAGTGCAGAGTAGTGAGTGTGTAGAGTAGTGAGTGTAGGGTAGTGAGTGCAGAGTAGTGAGTGCAGAGTGCAGAGTAGTGAGTGCAGAGTTGTGAGTGCAGAGTGCAGAGTTGTGAGTACTGAGTGCAGAGTTGTGAGTGCAGAGTGCAGAGTTGTGAGTGCAGAGTAGTGAGTGCAGAGTGCAGAGTAGTGAGTGCAGAGTAGTGAGTGCAGAGTGCAGAGTAGTGAGTGCAGAGTTGTGAGTGCAGAGTGCAGAGTTGTGAGTGCAGAGTGCAGAGTAGTGAGTGCAGAGGTGTGAGTGCAGAGGAGTGAGTGCAGAGGAGTGAGTGCAGAGGAGTGAGTGAAGAGTAGTGAGTGCAGAGTAGTGAGTGCAGAGTAGTGAGTGCAGAGAGTAGTGAGTGCAGAGAGGTGAGTGCAGAGAGGTGAGTGCAGAGAGTAGTGAGTACAGAGAGGTGAGTGCAGAGTAAGGAGTGCAGAGTAATGAGTGCAGAGAGTAGTGAGTGCAGAGAGGTGAGTGCAGAGAGGTGAGTGCAGAGTGTAGTGAGTGCAGTGTAGTGAGTGCAGTGTATGGAGTGCAGTGTAGTGAGTGCAGGGTAGTGAGTGCAGAGTAGTGAGTGCAGAGTGCAGAGTTGTGAGTGCAGAGTGCAGAGTTGTGAGTGCAGAGTGCAGAGTTGTGAGTGCAGAGTGCAGAGTTGTGAGTGCAGAGTAGTGAGTGCAGAGTGCAGAGTAGTGAGTGCAGAGTAGTGAGTGCAGAGTAGTGAGTGCAGAGTAGTGAGTGCAGAGTAGTGAGTGCAGAGTAGTGAGTGTGCAGAGTAGTGAGTGCAGAGTAGTGAGTGTGCAGAGTAGTGAGTATGCAGAGTAGTGAGTGTGCAGAGTAGTGAGTGCTGTGTAGTGAGTGTGCAGAGTAGTGAGTGCAGAGTAGTGAGTGCAGAGTAGTGAGTGTGTAGAGTAGTGAGTGCAGGGTAGTGAGTGCAGAGTAGTGAGTGCAGAGAGTAGTGAGTGCAGAGTAGTGAGTGCAGAGAGTAGTGAGTTCAGAGTGCAGAGTAGTGAGTGCAGAGTGCAGAGTAGTGAGTGCAGAGTTGTGAGTGCAGAGTAGTGAGTGCAGAGAGTAGTGAGTGCAGAGTAGTGAGTGCAGAGAGTAGTGAGTGCAGAGTAGTGAGTGCAGAGTAGTGAGTGCAGAGTAGTGAGTGCAGAGTGCAGAGTAGTGAGTAGTGAGCACAGAGTAGTGAGTGCAGAGTAGTGAGTGCAAAGTGCAGAGTAGTGAGTGCAGAGTAGTGAGTGCAGAGTAGTGAGTGCAGAGTAGTGAGTGCAGAGTAGTGAGTGCAGAGTAGTGAGTGTGCAGAGTAGTGAGTGTGCAGAGTAGTGAGTGCAGTGTAGTGAGTGCAGTGTAGTGAGTGCAGTGTAGTGAGTGTGCAGAGTAGTGAGTGCAGAGTAGTGAGTGCAGAGTAGTGAGTGCAGAGTAGTGAGTGTGTAAAGTAGTGAGTGCAGGGTAGTGAGTGCAGGGTAGTGAGTGCAGAGTAGTGAGTGCAGAGTAGTGAGTGCAGAGAGTAGTGAGTGCAGAGAGTAGTGAGTGCAGAGTAGTGAGTGCAGAGTAGTGAGTGCAGAGTAGTGAGTGCAGAGTAGTGAGTGTGCAGAGTAGTGAGTGCAGAGTAGTGAGTGCAGAGTAGTGAGTGTGCAGAGTAGTGAGTGTGCAGAGTAGTGAGTGCAGAGTAGTGAGTGCAGAGTAGTGAGTGCAGAGTAGTGAGTGCAGAGTAGTGAGTGCAGAGTAGTGAGTGTGCAGAGTAGTGAGTGCAGAGTAGTGAGTGTGCAGAGTAGTGAGTGCAGAGTAGTGAGTGTGCAGAGTAGTGAGTGTGCAGAGGAGTGAGTGCAGTGTAGTGAGTGTGCAGAGTAGTGAGTGCAGAGTAGTGAGTGCAGAGTAGTGAGTGTGTAGAGTAGTGAGTGCAGGATAGTGAGTGCAGAGTAGTGAGTGCAGAGAGTAGTGAGTGCAGAGTAGTGAGTGCAGAGAGTAGTGAGTGCAGAGTGCAGAGTAGTGAGTGCAGAGTGCAGAGTAGTGAGTGCAGAGTAGTGAGTGCAGAGAGTAGTGAGTGCAGAGTAGTGAGTGCAGAGAGTAGTGAGTGCAGAGTAGTGAGTGCAGAGTAGTGAGTGCAGAGTAGTGAGTGTGTAGAGTAGTGAGTGCAGGGTAGTGAGTGCAGAGTAGTGAGTGCAGAGTGCAGAGTAGTGAGTGCAGAGTTGTGAGTGCAGAGTGCAGAGTTGTGAGTGCAGAGTGCAGAGTTGTGAGTGCAGAGTGCAGAGTTGTGAGTGCAGAGTAGTGAGTGCAGAGTGCAGAGTAGTGAGTGCAGAGTGCAGAGTAGTGAGTGCAGAGGAGTGAGTGCAGAGGAGTGAGTGCAGAGGAGTGAGTGCAGAGTAGTGAGTGCAGAGTAGTGAGTGCAGAGTAGTGAGTGCAGAGTAGTGAGTGCACAGTGTAGTGAGTGCAGAGAGTAGTGAGTGCAGAGAGGTGAGTGCAGAGAGGTGAGTGCAGAGAGTAGTGAGTGCAGAGAGGTGAGTGCAGAGTAGGGAGTGCAGAGTAGTGAGTGCAGAGTAGTGAGTGCAGAGAGTAGTGAGTGCAGAGAGTAGTGAGTGCAGAGTAGTGAGTGCAGAGTAGTGAGTGCACAGTGTAGTGAGTGCAGAGAGTAGTGAGTGCAGAGAGGTGAGTGCAGAGAGGTGAGTGCAGAGAGTAGTGAGTGCAGAGAGGTGAGTGCAGAGTAGGGAGTGCAGAGTAGTGAGTGCAGAGTAGTGAGTGCAGAGAGTAGTGAGTGCAGAGAGTAGTGAGTGCAGAGTAGTGAGTGCAGAGTAGTGAGTGCAGAGTAGTGAGTGCAGAGTAGTGAGTGCAGAGTAGTGAGTGTGCAGAGTAGTGAGTGCAGAGTAGTGAGTGCAGAGTAGTGAGTGTGCAGAGTAGTGAGTGTGCAGAGTAGTGAGTGCAGAGTAGTGAGTGCAGAGTAGTGAGTGTGCAGAGTAGTGAGTGCAGAGTAGTGAGTGCAGAGAGTAGTGAGTGCAGAGAGTAGTGAGTGCAGAGTAGTGAGTGCAGAGTAGTGAGTGCAGAGTAGTGAGTGCAGAGTAGTGAGTGTGCAGAGTAGTGAGTGCAGAGTAGTGAGTGCAGAGTAGTGAGTGTGCAGAGTAGTGAGTGTGCAGAGTAGTGAGTGCAGAGTAGTGAGTGCAGAGTAGTGAGTGCAGAGTAGTGAGTGTGCAGAGTAGTGAGTGCAGAGTTGTGAGTGCAGAGTGCAGAGTTGTGAGTGCAGAGTAGTGAGTGCAGAGTGCAGAGTAGTGAGTGCAGAGTGTAGAGTAGTGAGTGCAGAGGAGTGAGTGCAGAGGAGTGAGTGCAGAGTAGTGAGTGCAGAGTAGTGAGTGCAGAGTAGTGAGTGCAGAGAGTAGTGAGTGCAGAGAGTAGTGAGTGCAGAGAGGTGAGTGCAGAGAGGTGAGTGCAGAGAGTAGTGAGTGCAGAGAGGTGAGTGCAGAGTTGGGAGTGCAGAGTAGTGAGTGCAGAGTAGTGAGTGCAGAGAGTAGTGAGTGCAGAGGAGTGAGTGCCGAGGAGTGAGTGCAGAGTAGTGAGTGCAGAGAGTAGTGAGTGCAGAGAGTAGTGAGTGCAGAGTAGTGAGTGCAGAGTAGTGAGTGCAGAGTAGTGAGTGCAGAGTAGTGAGTGCAGAGTAGTGAGTGTGCAGAGTAGTGAGTGCAGAGTAGTGAGTGCAGAGTAGTGAGTGTGCAGAGTAGTGAGTGTGCAGAGTAGTGAGTGCAGAGTAGTGAGTGCAGAGTAGTGAGTGCAGAGAGTAGTGAGTGCAGAGTAGTGAGTGCAGAGTAGTGAGTGCACAGTGTAGTGAGTGCAGAGAGTAGTGAGTGCAGAGAGGTGAGTGCAGAGAGGTGAGTGCAGAGAGTAGTGAGTGCAGAGAGGTGAGTGCAGAGTAGGGAGTGCAGAGTAGTGAGTGCAGAGTAGTGAGTGCAGAGAGTAGTGAGTGCAGAGAGTAGTGAGTGCAGAGTAGTGAGTGCAGAGTAGTGAGTGCAGAGTAGTGAGTGCAGAGTAGTGAGTGTGCAGAGTAGTGAGTGCAGAGTAGTGAGTGCAGAGTAGTGAGTGTGCAGAGTAGTGAGTGTGCAGAGTAGTGAGTGCAGAGTAGTGAGTGCAGAGTAGTGAGTGCAGAGTAGTGAGTGTGCAGAGTAGTGAGTGCAGAGTAGTGAGTGCAGAGAGTAGTGAGTGCAGAGAGTAGTGAGTGCAGAGTAGTGAGTGCAGAGTAGTGAGTGCAGAGTAGTGAGTGCAGAGTAGTGAGTGCAGAGTAGTGAGTGTGCAGAGTAGTGAGTGCAGAGTAGTGAGTGCAGAGTAGTGAGTGTGCAGAGTAGTGAGTGTGCAGAGTAGTGAGTGCAGAGTAGTGAGTGCAGAGTAGTGAGTGCAGAGTAGTGAGTGTGCAGAGTAGTGAGTGCAGAGTTGTGAGTGCAGAGTGCAGAGTTGTGAGTGCAGAGTAGTGAGTGCAGAGTGCAGAGTAGTGAGTGCAGAGTGTAGAGTAGTGAGTGCAGAGGAGTGAGTGCAGAGGAGTGAGTGCAGAGTAGTGAGTGCAGAGTAGTGAGTGCAGAGTAGTGAGTGCAGAGTAGTGAGTGCAGAGAGTAGTGAGTGCAGAGAGTAGTGAGTGCAGAGAGGTGAGTGCAGAGAGGTGAGTGCAGAGAGTAGTGAGTGCAGAGAGGTGAGTGCAGAGTTGGGAGTGCAGAGTAGTGAGTGCAGAGTAGTGAGTGCAGAGAGTAGTGAGTGCAGAGGAGTGAGTGCCGAGGAGTGAGTGCAGAGTAGTGAGTGCAGAGTAGTGAGTGCAGAGAGTAGTGAGTGCAGAGAGTAGTGAGTGCAGAGAGGTGAGTGCAGAGAGGTGAGTGCAGAGAGTAGTGAGTGCAGAGAGGTGAGTGCAGAGTAGGGAGTGCAGAGTTGTGAGTGCAGAGTAGTGAGTGCAGAGAGTAGTGAGTGCAGAGAGTAGTGAGTGCAGAGTAGTGAGTGCAGAGTAGTGAGTGCAGAGTAGTGAGTGCAGAGTAGTGAGTGTGCAGAGTAGTGAGTGCAGAGTAGTGAGTGCAGAGTAGTGAGTGTGCAGAGTAGTGAGTGTGCAGAGTAGTGAGTGCAGAGTAGTGAGTGCAGAGTAGTGAGTGCAGAGTAGTGAGTGTGCAGAGCAGTGAGTGCAGAGTAGTGAGTGTGCAGAGTAGTGAGTGTGCAGAGTAGTGAGTGTGCAGAGTAGTGAGTGCAGTGTAGTGAGTGTGCAGAGTAGTGAGTGCAGAGTAGTGAGTGCAGAGTAGTGAGTGTGTAGAGTAGTGAGTGCAGGGTAGTGAGTGCAGAGTAGTGAGTGCAGAGAGTAGTGAGTGCAGAGTAGTGAGTGCAGAGTAGTGAGTGCAGAGTAGTGAGTGTGTAAAGTAGTGAGTGCAGGGTAGTGAGTGCTCAGTAGTGAGTGCAGAGTAGTGAGCGCAGAGTGCAGAGTAGTGAGTGTAGAGTAGTGAGTGCAGAGTGCAGAGTAGTGAGTGCAGAGTAGTGAGTGCAGAGTGGTGAGTGCAGAGTAGTGAGTGCAGAGTAGTGAGTGCAGAGTTTAGAGTAGTGAGTGCAGAGTAGTGAGTGCAGAGTAGTGAGTGCAGAGTAGTGAGTGCAGAGTAGTGAGGAGTGCAGAGTAGTGAGGAGTGCAGAGTAGTGAGGAGTGCAGAGTATTGAGGAGTGCAGAGTAGTGGAGTAGTGAGGAGTGCAGAGTAGTGAGTGCAGAGTAGTGAGTGCAGAGAGTGCAGAGTAGTGAGTGCAGAGTGCAGAATAGTGAGTGCAGAGTGCAGAGTAGTGAGTGCAGAGTAGTGAGTGCAGAGTAGTGAGTGCAGAGAGGTGAGTGCAGAGAGGTGAGTGCAGAGAGTAGTGAGTGCAGAGAGGTGAGTGCAGAGAGGTGAGTGCAGAGAGTAGTGAGTGCAGAGAGGTGAGTGCAGAGTAGGGACTGCAGAGTAGGGAGTGCAGAGAGGTGGGTGCAGAGAGGTGAGTGCAGAGTGTAGTGAGTGCAGAGTAGTGAGTGCAGAGTAGTGAGTGCAGAGTGCAGAGTAGTGAGTGCAGAGTAGTGAGTGCAGAGTGAAGAGTAGTGAGTGCAGAGTAGTGAGTGCAGAGTAGTGAGTGCAGAGTGCAGAGTAGTGAGTGCAGAGTAGTGAGTGCAGAGTAGTGAGTGCAGAGTGCAGAGTAGTGAGAGCAGAGTAGTGAGTGCAGAGTGCAGAGTAGTGAGTGCAGAGTGCAGAGTAGTGAGTGCAGAGTGCAGAGTAGTGAGTGCAGAGTAGTGAGTGCAGAGTGCAGAGTAGTGAGTGCAGAGTGCAGAGTAGTGAGTGCAGAGTGCAGAGTAGTGAGTGCAGAGTGCAGAGTGCAGAGTAGTGAGTGCAGAGTAGTGAGTGCAGAGTAGTGAGTGCAGAGTAGTGAGTGCAGAGTAGTGAGTGCAGAGTGCAGAGTAGTGAGTAGTGAGCGCAGAGTAGTGAGTGCAGAGTAGTGAGTGCAAAGTGCAGAGTAGTGAGTGCAGAGTAGTGAGTGCAGAGTAGTGAGTGTGCAGAGTAGTGAGTGCAGAGTAGTGAGTGCAGAGAAGTGAGTGTGCAGAGTAGTGAGTGCAGTGTAGTGAGTGCAGTGTAGTGAGTGCAGTGTAGTGAGTGTGCAGAGTAGTGAGTGCAGAGTAGTGAGTGCAGAGTAGTGAGTGTGTAGAGTAGTGAGTGCAGGGTAGTGAGTGCAGGGTAGTGAGTGCAGAGTAGTGAGTGCAGAGTAGTGAGTGCAGAGAGTAGTGAGTGCAGAGAGTGGTGAGTGCAGAGTAGTGAGTGCAGAGTAGTGAGTGCAGAGTAGTGAGTGCAGAGTAGTGAGTGCAGAGTAGTGAGTGTGCAGAGTAGTGAGTGCAGAGTAGTGAGTGCAGAGTAGTGAGTGTGCAGAGTAGTGAGTGTGCAGAGTAGTGCGTGCAGAGTAGTGAGTGCAGAGTAGTGAGTGCAGAGTAGTGAGTGCAGAGTAGTGAGTGTGCAGAGTAGTGAGTGTGCAGAGTAGTGAGTGCAGAGTAGTGAGTGTGCAGAGTAGTGAGTGTGCAGAGTAGTGAGTATGCAGAGTAGTGAGTGCAGTGTAGTGAGTGTGCAGAGTAGTGAGTGCAGAGTAGTGAGTGCAGAGTAGTGAGTGTGTAGAGTAGTGAGTGCAGGGTAGTGAGTGCAGAGTAGTGAGTGCAGAGAGTAGTGAGTGCAGAGTAGTGAGTGCAGAGAGTAGTGAGTGCAGAGTGCAGAGTAGTGAGTGCAGAGTGCAGAGTAGTGAGTGCAGAGTAGTGAGTGCAGAGTAGTGAGTGCAGAGAGTAGTGAGTGCAGAGTAGTGAGTGCAGAGAGTATTGAGTGCAGAGTAGTGAGTGCAGAGTAGTGAGTGCAGAGTAGTGAGTGCAGAGTAGTGAGTGCAGAGTAGTGAGTGTGTAGAGTAGTGAGTGCAGGGTAGTGAGTGCAGAGTAGTGAGTGCAGAGTGCAGAGTAGTGAGTGCAGAGTTGTGAGTGCAGAGTGCAGAGTTGTGAGTGCAGAGTTGTGAGTGCAGAGTGCAGAGTTGTGAGTGCAGAGTAATGAGTGCAGAGTGCAGAGTAGTGAGTGCAGAGTGCAGAGTTGTGAGTGCAGAGTGCAGAGTTGTGAGTGCAGAGTGCAGAGTTGTGAGTGCAGAGTAGTGAGTGCAGAGTGCAGAGTAGTGAGTGCAGAGTGTAGAGTAGTGAGTGCAGAGGAGTGAGTGCAGAGGAGTGAGTGCAGAGTAGTGAGTGCAGAGTAGTGAGTGCAGAGTAGTGAGTGCAGAGTAGTGAGTGCAGAGAGTAGTGAGTGCAGAGAGTAGTGAGTGCAGAGAGGTGAGTGCAGAGAGGTGAGTGCAGAGAGTAGTGAGTGCAGAGAGGTGAGTGCAGAGTTGGGAGTGCAGAGTAGTGAGTGCAGAGTAGTGAGTGCAGAGAGTAGTGAGTGCAGAGAGTAGTGAGTGCAGAGTAGTGAGTGCAGAGTAGTGAGTGCAGAGTAGTGAGTGCAGAGTAGTGAGTGCAGAGTAGTGAGTGTGCTGAGTAGTGAGTGCAGAGTAGTGAGTGCAGAGTAGTGAGTGTGCAGAGTAGTGAGTGTGCAGAGTAGTGAGTGCAGAGTAGTGAGTGCAGAGTAGTGAGTGCAGAGTAGTGAGTGCAGAGTAGTGAGTGCAGAGTAGTGAGTGTGCAGAGTAGTGAGTGCAGAGTAGTGAGTGTGCAGAGTAGTGAGTGTGCAGAGTAGTGAGTGTGCAGAGTAGTGAGTGCTGTGTAGTGAGTGTGCAGAGTAGTGAGTGCAGAGTAGTGAGTGTGTAGAGTAGTGAGTGCAGGGTAGTGAGTGCAGAGTAGTGAGTGCAGAGAGTAGTGAGTGCAGAGTAGTGAGTGCAGAGAGTAGTGAGTGCAGAGTGCAGAGTAGTGAGTGCAGAGTAGTGAGTGTGCAGAGTAGTGAGTGTGCAGAGTAGTGAGTGCAGTGTAGTGAGTGCAGTGTAGTGAGTGCAGTGTAGTGAGTGTGCAGAGTAGTGAGTGCAGAGTAGTGAGTGCAGAGTAGTGAGTGTGTAGAGTAGTGAGTGCAGGGTAGTGAGTGCAGGGTAGTGAGTGCAGAGTAGTGAGTGCAGAGTAGTGAGCGCAGAGAGTAGTGAGTGCAGAGTAGTGAGTGCAGAGTAGTGAGTGCAGAGTAGTGAGTGCAGAGTAGTGAGTGCAGAGTAGTGAGTGTGCAGAGTAGTGAGTGCAGAGTAGTGAGTGCAGAGTAGTGAGTGTGCAGAGTAGTGAGTGTGCAGAGTAGTGAGTGCAGAGTAGTGAGTGCAGAGTAGTGAGTGCAGAGTATTGAGTGCAGAGTAGTGAGTGCAGAGTAGTGAGTGTGCAGAGTAGTGAGTGCAGAGTAGTGAGTGCAGAGTGCAGAGTAGTGAGTGCAGAGTGCAGAGTTGTGAGTGCAGAGTGCAGAGTTGTGAGTGCAGAGTGCAGAGTTGTGAGTGCAGAGTGCAGAGTTGTGAGTGCAGAGTAGTGAGTGCAGAGTGCAGAGTAGTGAGTGCAGAGTGTAGAGTAGTGAGTGCAGAGGAGTGAGTGCAGAGGAGTGAGTGCAGAGTAGTGAGTGCAGAGTAGTGAGTGCAGAGTAGTGAGTGCAGAGTAGTGAGTGCAGAGAGTAGTGAGTGCAGAGAGTAGTGAGTGCAGAGAGGTGAGTGCAGAGAGGTGAGTGCAGAGAGTAGTGAGTGCAGAGAGGTGAGTGCAGAGTTGGGAGTGCAGAGTAGTGAGTGCAGAGTAGTGAGTGCAGAGAGTAGTGAGTGCAGAGTAGTGAGTGCAGAGTAGTGAGTGCAGAGTAGTGAGTGCTGAGTAGTGAGTGCAGAGTAGTGAGTGCAGAGTAGTGAGTGTGCAGAGTAGTGAGTGCAGAGTAGTGAGTGCAGAGTAGTGAGTGTGCAGAGTAGTGAGTGTGCAGAGTAGTGAGTGCTGTGTAGTGAGTGTGCAGAGTAGTGAGTGCAGAGTAGTGAGTGCAGAGTAGTGAGTGTGTAGAGTAGTGAGTGCAGGGTAGTGAGTGCAGAGTAGTGAGTGCAGAGAGTAGTGAGTGCAGAGTGCAGAGTAGTGAGTGCAGAGTAGTGAGTGTGCAGAGTAGTGAGTGTGCAGAGTAGTGAGTGCAGTGTAGTGAGTGCAGTGTAGTGAGTGTGCAGAGTAGTGAGTGCAGAGTAGTGAGTGCAGAGTAGTGAGTGTGTAGAGTAGTGAGTGCAGGGTAGTGAGTGCAGGGTAGTGAGTGCAGAGTAGTGAGTACAGAGTAGTGAGTGCAGAGAGTAGTGAGTGCAGAGTAGTGAGTGCAGAGTAGTGAGTGCAGAGTAGTGAGTGCAGAGTAGTGAGTGTGCAGAGTAGTGAGTGCAGAGTAGTGAGTGCAGAGTAGTGAGTGTGCAGAGTAGTGAGTGTGCAGAGTAGTGAGTGCAGAGTAGTGAGTGCAGAGTAGTGAGTGTGCAGAGTAGTGAGTGCAGTGTAGTGAGTGCAGTGTAGTGAGTGTGCAGAGTAGTGAGTGCAGAGTAGTGAGTGCAGAGTAGTGAGTGTGTAGAGTAGTGAGTGCAGGGTAGTGAGTGCAGGGTAGTGAGTGCAGAGTAGTGAGTGCAGAGTAGTGAGTGCAGAGAGTAGTGAGTGCAAAGTAGTGAGTGCAGAGTAGTGAGTGCAGAGTAGTGAGTGCAGAGTAGTGAGTGTGCAGAGTAGTGAGTGCAGAGTAGTGAGTGCAGAGTAGTGAGTGTGCAGAGTAGTGAGTGTGCAGAGTAGTGAGTGCAGAGTAGTGAGTGCAGAGTAGTGAGTGCAGAGTATTGAGTGCAGAGTAGTGAGTGCAGAGTAGTGAGTGTGCAGAGTAGTGAGTGCAGAGTTTTGAGTGTGCAGAGTAGTGAGTGTGCAGAGTAGTGAGTGTGCAGAGTAGTGAGTGCTGTGTAGTGAGTGTGCAGAGTAGTGAGTGCAGAGTAGTGAGTGCAGAGTAGTGAGTGTGTAGAGTAGTGAGTGCAGGGTAGTGAGTGCAGAGTAGTGAGTGCAGAGAGTAGTGAGTGCAGAGTGCAGAGTCGTGAGTGCAGAGTAGTGAGTGCAGAGTAGTGAGTGCAGAGTAGTGAGTGCAGAGAGTAGTGAGTGCAGAGTAGTGAGTGCAGAGAGTAGTGAGTGCAGAGTAGTGAGTGCAGAGTAGTGAGTGCAGAGTAGTGAGTGTGTAGAGTAGTGAGTGTAGGGTAGTGAGTGCAGAGTAGTGAGTGCAGAGTGCAGAGTAGTGAGTGCAGAGTTGTGAGTGCAGAGTGCAGAGTTGTGAGTACTGAGTGCAGAGTTGTGAGTGCAGAGTGCAGAGTTGTGAGTGCAGAGTAGTGAGTGCAGAGTGCAGAGTAGTGAGTGCAGAGTAGTGAGTGCAGAGTGCAGAGTAGTGAGTGCAGAGTTGTGAGTGCAGAGTGCAGAGTTGTGAGTGCAGAGTGCAGAGTAGTGAGTGCAGAGGTGTGAGTGCAGAGGAGTGAGTGCAGAGGAGTGAGTGCAGAGGAGTGAGTGAAGAGTAGTGAGTGCAGAGTAGTGAGTGCAGAGTAGTGAGTGCAGAGAGTAGTGAGTGCAGAGAGGTGAGTGCAGAGAGGTGAGTGCAGAGAGTAGTGAGTACAGAGAGGTGAGTGCAGAGTAAGGAGTGCAGAGTAGTGAGTGCAGAGAGTAGTGAGTGCAGAGAGGTGAGTGCAGAGAGGTGAGTGCAGAGTGTAGTGAGTGCAGTGTAGTGAGTGCAGTGTATGGAGTGCAGTGTAGTGAGTGCAGGGTAGTGAGTGCAGAGTAGTGAGTGCAGAGTGCAGAGTTGTGAGTGCAGAGTGCAGAGTTGTGAGTGCAGAGTGCAGAGTTGTGAGTGCAGAGTGCAGAGTTGGGAGTGCAGAGTAGTGAGTGCAGAGTGCAGAGTAGTGAGTGCAGAGTAGTGAGTGTGCAGAGTAGTGAGTGCAGAGTAGTGAGTGTGCAGAGTAGTGAGTATGCAGAGTAGTGAGTGTGCAGAGTAGTGAGTGCTGTGTAGTGAGTGTGCAGAGTAGTGAGTGCAGAGTAGTGAGTGCAGAGTAGTGAGTGTGTAGAGTAGTGAGTGCAGGGTAGTGAGTGCAGAGTAGTGAGTGCAGAGAGTAGTGAGTGCAGAGTAGTGAGTGCAGAGAGTAGTGAGTTCAGAGTGCAGAGTAGTGAGTGCAGAGTGCAGAGTAGTGAGTGCAGAGTTGTGAGTGCAGAGTAGTGAGTGCAGAGAGTAGTGAGTGCAGAGTAGTGAGTGCAGAGAGTAGTGAGTGCAGAGTAGTGAGTGCAGAGTAGTGAGTGCAGAGTAGTGAGTGCAGAGTGCAGAGTAGTGAGTAGTGAGCACAGAGTAGTGAGTGCAGAGTAGTGAGTGCAAAGTGCAGAGTAGTGAGTGCAGAGTAGTGAGTGCAGAGTAGTGAGTGCAGAGTAGTGAGTGCAGAGTAGTGAGTGCAGAGTAGTGAGTGTGCAGAGTAGTGAGTGTGCAGAGTAGTGAGTGCAGTGTAGTGAGTGCAGTGTAGTGAGTGCAGTGTAGTGAGTGTGCAGAGTAGTGAGTGCAGAGTAGTGAGTGCAGAGTAGTGAGTGCAGAGTAGTGAGTGTGTAGAGTAGTGAGTGCAGGGTAGTGAGTGCAGGGTAGTGAGTGCAGAGTAGTGAGTGCAGAGTAGTGAGTGCAGAGAGTAGTGAGTGCAGAGAGTAGTGAGTGCAGAGTAGTGAGTGCAGAGTAGTGAGTGCAGAGTAGTGAGTGCAGAGTAGTGAGTGTGCAGAGTAGTGAGTGCAGAGTAGTGAGTGCAGAGTAGTGAGTGTGCAGAGTAGTGAGTGTGCAGAGTAGTGAGTGCAGAGTAGTGAGTGCAGAGTAGTGAGTGCAGAGTAGTGAGTGCAGAGTAGTGAGTGCAGAGTAGTGAGTGTGCAGAGTAGTGAGTGCAGAGTAGTGAGTGTGCAGAGTAGTGAGTGCAGAGTAGTGAGTGTGCAGAGTAGTGAGTGTGCAGAGTAGTGAGTGCAGTGTAGTGAGTGTGCAGAGTAGTGAGTGCAGAGTAGTGAGTGCAGAGTAGTGAGTGTGTAGAGTAGTGAGTGCAGGATAGTGAGTGCAGAGTAGTGAGTGCAGAGAGTAGTGAGTGCAGAGTAGTGAGTGCAGAGAGTAGTGAGTGCAGAGTGCAGAGTAGTGAGTGCAGAGTGCAGAGTAGTGAGTGCAGAGTAGTGAGTGCAGAGAGTAGTGAGTGCAGAGTAGTGAGTGCAGAGAGTAGTGAGTGCAGAGTAGTGAGTGCAGAGTAGTGAGTGCAGAGTAGTGAGTGCAGAGTAGTGAGTGTGTAGAGTAGTGAGTGCAGGGTAGTGAGTGCAGAGTAGTGAGTGCAGAGTGCAGAGTAGTGAGTGCAGAGTTGTGAGTGCAGAGTGCAGAGTTGTGAGTGCAGAGTGCAGAGTTGTGAGTGCAGAGTAGTGAGTGCAGAGTGCAGAGTAGTGAGTGCAGAGTGCAGAGTAGTGAGTGCAGAGGAGTGAGTGCAGAGGAGTGAGTGCAGAGGAGTGAGTGCAGAGTAGTGAGTGCAGAGTAGTGAGTGCAGAGTAGTGAGTGCAGAGTAGTGAGTGCACAGTGTAGTGAGTGCAGAGAGTAGTGAGTGCAGAGAGGTGAGTGCAGAGAGGTGAGTGCAGAGAGTAGTGAGTGCAGAGAGGTGAGTGCAGAGTAGGGAGTGCAGAGTAGTGAGTGCAGAGTAGTGAGTGCAGAGAGTAGTGAGTGCAGAGAGTAGTGAGTGCAGAGTAGTGAGTGCAGAGTAGTGAGTGCACAGTGTAGTGAGTGCAGAGAGTAGTGAGTGCAGAGAGGTGAGTGCAGAGAGGTGAGTGCAGAGAGTAGTGAGTGCAGAGAGGTGAGTGCAGAGTAGGGAGTGCAGAGTAGTGAGTGCAGAGTAGTGAGTGCAGAGAGTAGTGAGTGCAGAGAGTAGTGAGTGCAGAGTAGTGAGTGCAGAGTAGTGAGTGCAGAGTAGTGAGTGCAGAGTAGTGAGTGCAGAGTAGTGAGTGTGCAGAGTAGTGAGTGCAGAGTAGTGAGTGCAGAGTAGTGAGTGTGCAGAGTAGTGAGTGTGCAGAGTAGTGAGTGCAGAGTAGTGAGTGCAGAGTAGTGAGTGCAGAGTAGTGAGTGTGCAGAGTAGTGAGTGCAGAGTAGTGAGTGCAGAGAGTAGTGAGTGCAGAGAGTAGTGAGTGCAGAGTAGTGAGTGCAGAGTAGTGAGTGCAGAGTAGTGAGTGCAGAGTAGTGAGTGCAGAGTAGTGAGTGTGCAGAGTAGTGAGTGCAGAGTAGTGAGTGCAGAGTAGTGAGTGTGCAGAGTAGTGAGTGTGCAGAGTAGTGAGTGCAGAGTAGTGAGTGCAGAGTAGTGAGTGCAGAGTAGTGAGTGTGCAGAGTAGTGAGTGCAGAGTTGTGAGTGCAGAGTGCAGAGTTGTGAGTGCAGAGTAGTGAGTGCAGAGTGCAGAGTAGTGAGTGCAGAGTGTAGAGTAGTGAGTGCAGAGGAGTGAGTGCAGAGGAGTGAGTGCAGAGTAGTGAGTGCAGAGTAGTGAGTGCAGAGTAGTGAGTGCAGAGTAGTGAGTGCAGAGAGTAGTGAGTGCAGAGAGTAGTGAGTGCAGAGAGGTGAGTGCAGAGAGGTGAGTGCAGAGAGTAGTGAGTGCAGAGAGGTGAGTGCAGAGTTGGGAGTGCAGAGTAGTGAGTGCAGAGTAGTGAGTGCAGAGAGTAGTGAGTGCAGAGGAGTGAGTGCCGAGGAGTGAGTGCAGAGTAGTGAGTGCAGAGTAGTGAGTGCAGAGAGTAGTGAGTGCAGAGAGTAGTGAGTGCAGAGAGGTGAGTGCAGAGAGGTGAGTGCAGAGAGTAGTGAGTGCAGAGAGGTGAGTGCAGAGTAGGGAGTGCAGAGTAGTGAGTGCAGAGTAGTGAGTGCAGAGAGTAGTGAGTGCAGAGAGTAGTGAGTGCAGAGTAGTGAGTGCAGAGTAGTGAGTGCAGAGTAGTGAGTGCAGAGTAGTGAGTGTGCAGAGTAGTGAGTGCAGAGTAGTGAGTGCAGAGTAGTGAGTGTGCAGAGTAGTGAGTGTGCAGAGTAGTGAGTGCAGAGTAGTGAGTGCAGAGTAGTGAGTGCAGAGTAGTGAGTGTGCAGAGTAGTGAGTGCAGAGTAGTGAGTGTGCAGAGTAGTGAGTGTGCAGAGTAGTGAGTGTGCAGAGTAGTGAGTGCAGTGTAGTGAGTGTGCAGAGTAGTGAGTGCAGAGTAGTGAGTGCAGAGTAGTGAGTGTGTAGAGTAGTGAGTGCAGGGTAGTGAGTGCAGAGTAGTGAGTGCAGAGAGTAGTGAGTGCAGAGTAGTGAGTGCAGAGTAGTGAGTGCAGAGTAGTGAGTGTGTAAAGTAGTGAGTGCAGGGTAGTGAGTGCTCAGTAGTGAGTGCAGAGTAGTGAGCGCAGAGTGCAGAGTAGTGAGTGTAGAGTAGTGAGTGCAGAGTGCAGAGTAGTGAGTGCAGAGTAGTGAGTGCAGAGTGGTGAGTGCAGAGTAGTGAGTGCAGAGTAGTGAGTGCAGAGTTTAGAGTAGTGAGTGCAGAGTAGTGAGTGCAGAGTAGTGAGTGCAGAGTAGTGAGGAGTGCAGAGTAGTGAGGAGTGCAGAGTAGTGAGGAGTGCAGAGTATTGAGGAGTGCAGAGTAGTGGAGTAGTGAGGAGTGCAGAGTAGTGAGTGCAGAGTAGTGAGTGCAGAGAGTGCAGAGTAGTGAGTGCAGAGTGCAGAATAGTGAGTGCAGAGTGCAGAGTAGTGAGTGCAGAGTAGTGAGTGCAGAGTAGTGAGTGCAGAGAGGTGAGTGCAGAGAGGTGAGTGCAGAGAGTAGTGAGTGCAGAGAGGTGAGTGCAGAGAGGTGAGTGCAGAGAGTAGTGAGTGCAGAGAGGTGAGTGCAGAGTAGGGACTGCAGAGTAGGGAGTGCAGAGAGGTGGGTGCAGAGAGGTGAGTGCAGAGTGTAGTGAGTGCAGAGTAGTGAGTGCAGAGTAGTGAGTGCAGAGTAGTGAGTGCAGAGTGCAGAGTAGTGAGTGCAGAGTAGTGAGTGCAGAGTGAAGAGTAGTGAGTGCAGAGTAGTGAGTGCAGAGTAGTGAGTGCAGAGTGCAGAGTAGTGAGTGCAGAGTAGTGAGTGCAGAGTAGTGAGTGCAGAGTGCAGAGTAGTGAGAGCAGAGTAGTGAGTGCAAAGTGCAGAGTAGTGAGTGCAGAGTGCAGAGTAGTGAGTGCAGAGTGCAGAGTAGTGAGTGCAGAGTAGTGAGTGCAGAGTGCAGAGTAGTGAGTGCAGAGTGCAGAGTAGTGAGTGCAGAGTGCAGAGTAGTGAGTGCAGAGTGCAGAGTGCAGAGTAGTGAGTGCAGAGTAGTGAGTGCAGAGTAGTGAGTGCAGAGTAGTGAGTGCAGAGTAGTGAGTGCAGAGTGCAGAGTAGTGAGTAGTGAGCGCAGAGTAGTGAGTGCAGAGTAGTGAGTGCAAAGTGCAGAGTAGTGAGTGCAGAGTAGTGAGTGCAGAGTAGTGAGTGTGCAGAGTAGTGAGTGCAGAGTAGTGAGTGCAGAGAAGTGAGTGTGCAGAGTAGTGAGTGCAGTGTAGTGAGTGCAGTGTAGTGAGTGCAGTGTAGTGAGTGTGCAGAGTAGTGAGTGCAGAGTAGTGAGTGCAGAGTAGTGAGTGTGTAGAGTAGTGAGTGCAGGGTAGTGAGTGCAGGGTAGTGAGTGCAGAGTAGTGAGTGCAGAGTAGTGAGTGCAGAGAGTAGTGAGTGCAGAGAGTGGTGAGTGCAGAGTAGTGAGTGCAGAGTAGTGAGTGCAGAGTAGTGAGTGCAGAGTAGTGAGTGCAGAGTAGTGAGTGTGCAGAGTAGTGAGTGCAGAGTAGTGAGTGCAGAGTAGTGAGTGTGCAGAGTAGTGAGTGTGCAGAGTAGTGCGTGCAGAGTAGTGAGTGCAGAGTAGTGAGTGCAGAGTAGTGAGTGCAGAGTAGTGAGTGTGCAGAGTAGTGAGTGTGCAGAGTAGTGAGTGCAGAGTAGTGAGTGTGCAGAGTAGTGAGTGTGCAGAGTAGTGAGTATGCAGAGTAGTGAGTGCAGTGTAGTGAGTGTGCAGAGTAGTGAGTGCAGAGTAGTGAGTGCAGAGTAGTGAGTGTGTAGAGTAGTGAGTGCAGGGTAGTGAGTGCAGAGTAGTGAGTGCAGAGAGTAGTGAGTGCAGAGTAGTGAGTGCAGAGAGTAGTGAGTGCAGAGTGCAGAGTAGTGAGTGCAGAGTGCAGAGTAGTGAGTGCAGAGTAGTGAGTGCAGAGTAGTGAGTGCAGAGAGTAGTGAGTGCAGAGTAGTGAGTGCAGAGAGTATTGAGTGCAGAGTAGTGAGTGCAGAGTAGTGAGTGCAGAGTAGTGAGTGCAGAGTAGTGAGTGCAGAGTAGTGAGTGTGTAGAGTAGTGAGTGCAGGGTAGTGAGTGCAGAGTAGTGAGTGCAGAGTGCAGAGTAGTGAGTGCAGAGTTGTGAGTGCAGAGTGCAGAGTTGTGAGTGCAGAGTTGTGAGTGCAGAGTGCAGAGTTGTGAGTGCAGAGTAATGAGTGCAGAGTGCAGAGTAGTGAGTGCAGAGTGCAGAGTTGTGAGTGCAGAGTGCAGAGTTGTGAGTGCAGAGTGCAGAGTTGTGAGTGCAGAGTAGTGAGTGCAGAGTGCAGAGTAGTGAGTGCAGAGTGTAGAGTAGTGAGTGCAGAGGAGTGAGTGCAGAGGAGTGAGTGCAGAGTAGTGAGTGCAGAGTAGTGAGTGCAGAGTAGTGAGTGCAGAGTAGTGAGTGCAGAGAGTAGTGAGTGCAGAGAGTAGTGAGTGCAGAGAGGTGAGTGCAGAGAGGTGAGTGCAGAGAGTAGTGAGTGCAGAGAGGTGAGTGCAGAGTTGGGAGTGCAGAGTAGTGAGTGCAGAGTAGTGAGTGCAGAGAGTAGTGAGTGCAGAGAGTAGTGAGTGCAGAGTAGTGAGTGCAGAGTAGTGAGTGCAGAGTAGTGAGTGCAGAGTAGTGAGTGCAGAGTAGTGAGTGTGCTGAGTAGTGAGTGCAGAGTAGTGAGTGCAGAGTAGTGAGTGTGCAGAGTAGTGAGTGTGCAGAGTAGTGAGTGCAGAGTAGTGAGTGCAGAGTAGTGAGTGCAGAGTAGTGAGTGCAGAGTAGTGAGTGCAGAGTAGTGAGTGTGCAGAGTAGTGAGTGCAGAGTAGTGAGTGTGCAGAGTAGTGAGTGTGCAGAGTAGTGAGTGTGCAGAGTAGTGAGTGCTGTGTAGTGAGTGTGCAGAGTAGTGAGTGCAGAGTAGTGAGTGCAGAGTAGTGAGTGTGTAGAGTAGTGAGTGCAGGGTAGTGAGTGCAGAGTAGTGAGTGCAGAGAGTAGTGAGTGCAGAGTAGTGAGTGCAGAGAGTAGTGAGTGCAGAGTGCAGAGTAGTGAGTGCAGAGTAGTGAGTGTGCAGAGTAGTGAGTGTGCAGAGTAGTGAGTGCAGTGTAGTGAGTGCAGTGTAGTGAGTGCAGTGTAGTGAGTGTGCAGAGTAGTGAGTGCAGAGTAGTGAGTGCAGAGTAGTGAGTGTGTAGAGTAGTGAGTGCAGGGTAGTGAGTGCAGGGTAGTGAGTGCAGAGTAGTGAGTGCAGAGTAGTGAGCGCAGAGAGTAGTGAGTGCAGAGTAGTGAGTGCAGAGTAGTGAGTGCAGAGTAGTGAGTGCAGAGTAGTGAGTGCAGAGTAGTGAGTGTGCAGAGTAGTGAGTGCAGAGTAGTGAGTGCAGAGTAGTGAGTGTGCAGAGTAGTGAGTGTGCAGAGTAGTGAGTGCAGAGTAGTGAGTGCAGAGTAGTGAGTGCAGAGTATTGAGTGCAGAGTAGTGAGTGTGCAGAGTAGTGAGTGCAGAGTAGTGAGTGCAGAGAAGTGAGTGTGCAGAGTAGTGAGTGCAGTGTAGTGAGTGCAGTGTAGTGAGTGCAGTGTAGTGAGTGTGCAGAGTAGTGAGTGCAGAGTAGTGAGTGCAGAGTAGTGAGTGTGTAGAGTAGTGAGTGCAGGGTAGTGAGTGCAGGGTAGTGAGTGCAGAGTAGTGAGTGCAGAGTAGTGAGTGCAGAGAGTAGTGAGTGCAGAGAGTGGTGAGTGCAGAGTAGTGAGTGCAGAGTAGTGAGTGCAGAGTAGTGAGTGCAGAGTAGTGAGTGCAGAGTAGTGAGTGTGCAGAGTAGTGAGTGCAGAGTAGTGAGTGCAGAGTAGTGAGTGTGCAGAGTAGTGAGTGTGCAGAGTAGTGCGTGCAGAGTAGTGAGTGCAGAGTAGTGAGTGCAGAGTAGTGAGTGCAGAGTAGTGAGTGTGCAGAGTAGTGAGTGTGCAGAGTAGTGAGTGCAGAGTAGTGAGTGTGCAGAGTAGTGAGTGTGCAGAGTAGTGAGTATGCAGAGTAGTGAGTGCAGTGTAGTGAGTGTGCAGAGTAGTGAGTGCAGAGTAGTGAGTGCAGAGTAGTGAGTGTGTAGAGTAGTGAGTGCAGGGTAGTGAGTGCAGATTAGTGAGTGCAGAGAGTAGTGAGTGCAGAGTAGTGAGTGCAGAGAGTAGTGAGTGCAGAGTGCAGAGTAGTGAGTGCAGAGTGCAGAGTAGTGAGTGCAGAGTAGTGAGTGCAGAGTAGTGAGTGCAGAGAGTAGTGAGTGCAGAGTAGTGAGTGCAGAGAGTATTGAGTGCAGAGTAGTGAGTGCAGAGTAGTGAGTGCAGAGTAGTGAGTGCAGAGTAGTGAGTGCAGAGTAGTGAGTGTGTAGAGTAGTGAGTGCAGGGTAGTGAGTGCAGAGTAGTGAGTGCAGAGTGCAGAGTAGTGAGTGCAGAGTTGTGAGTGCAGAGTGCAGAGTTGTGAGTGCAGAGTTGTGAGTGCAGAGTGCAGAGTTGTGAGTGCAGAGTAATGAGTGCAGAGTGCAGAGTAGTGAGTGCAGAGTGCAGAGTTGTGAGTGCAGAGTGCAGAGTTGTGAGTGCAGAGTGCAGAGTTGTGAGTGCAGAGTGCAGAGTTGTGAGTGCAGAGTAGTGAGTGCAGAGTGCAGAGTAGTGAGTGCAGAGTGTAGAGTAGTGAGTGCAGAGGAGTGAGTGCAGAGGAGTGAGTGCAGAGTAGTGAGTGCAGAGTAGTGAGTGCAGAGTAGTGAGTGCAGAGTAGTGAGTGCAGAGAGTAGTGAGTGCAGAGAGTAGTGAGTGCAGAGAGGTGAGTGCAGAGAGGTGAGTGCAGAGAGTAGTGAGTGCAGAGAGGTGAGTGCAGAGTTGGGAGTGCAGAGTAGTGAGTGCAGAGTAGTGAGTGCAGAGAGTAGTGAGTGCAGAGAGTAGTGAGTGCAGAGTAGTGAGTGCAGAGTAGTGAGTGCAGAGTAGTGAGTGCAGAGTAGTGAGTGCAGAGTAGTGAGTGTGCTGAGTAGTGAGTGCAGAGTAGTGAGTGCAGAGTAGTGAGTGTGCAGAGTAGTGAGTGTGCAGAGTAGTGAGTGCAGAGTAGTGAGTGCAGAGTAGTGAGTGCAGAGTAGTGAGTGCAGAGTAGTGAGTGTGCAGAGTAGTGAGTGCAGAGTAGTGAGTGTGCAGAGTAGTGAGTGTGCAGAGTAGTGAGTGTGCAGAGTAGTGAGTGCTGTGTAGTGAGTGTGCAGAGTAGTGAGTGCAGAGTAGTGAGTGCAGAGTAGTGAGTGTGTAGAGTAATGAGTGCAGGGTAGTGAGTGCAGAGTAGTGAGTGCAGAGAGTAGTGAGTGCAGAGTAGTGAGTGCAGAGAGTAGTGAGTGCAGAGTGCAGAGTAGTGAGTGCAGAGTAGTGAGTGTGCAGAGTAGTGAGTGTGCAGAGTAGTGAGTGCAGTGTAGTGAGTGCAGTGTAGTGAGTGCAGTGTAGTGAGTGTGCAGAGTAGTGAGTGCAGAGTAGTGAGTGCAGAGTAGTGTGTGTGTAGAGTAGTGAGTGCAGGGTAGTGAGTGCAGGGTAGTGAGTGCAGAGTAGTGAGTGCAGAGTAGTGAGCGCAGAGAGTAGTGAGTGCAGAGTAGTGAGTGCAGAGTAGTGAGTGCAGAGTAGTGAGTGCAGAGTAGTGAGTGCAGAGTAGTGAGTGTGCAGAGTAGTGAGTGCAGAGTAGTGAGTGCAGAGTAGTGAGTGTGCAGAGTAGTGAGTGTGCAGAGTAGTGAGTGCAGAGTAGTGAGTGCAGAGTAGTGAGTGCAGAGTATTGAGTGCAGAGTAGTGAGTGCAGAGTAGTGAGTGTGCAGAGTAGTGAGTGCAGAGTAGTGAGTGCAGAGTGCAGAGTAGTGAGTGCAGAGTGCAGAGTTGTGAGTGCAGAGTGCAGAGTTGTGAGTGCAGAGTGCAGAGTTGTGAGTGCAGAGTGCAGAGTTGTGAGTGCAGAGTAGTGAGTGCAGAGTGCAGAGTAGTGAGTGCAGAGTGTAGAGTAGTGAGTGCAGAGGAGTGAGTGCAGAGGAGTAAGTGCAGAGTAGTGAGTGCAGAGTAGTGAGTGCAGAGTAGTGAGTGCAGAGTAGTGAGTGCAGAGAGTAGTGAGTGCAGAGAGTAGTGAGTGCAGAGAGGTGAGTGCAGAGAGGTGAGTGCAGAGAGTAGTGAGTGCAGAGAGGTGAGTGCAGAGTTGGGAGTGCAGAGTAGTGAGTGCAGAGTAGTGAGTGCAGAGAGTAGTGAGTGCAGAGTAGTGAGTGCAGAGTAGTGAGTGCAGAGTAGTGAGTGCTGAGTAGTGAGTGCAGAGTAGTGAGTGCAGAGTAGTGAGTGTGCAGAGTAGTGAGTGCAGAGTAGTGAGTGCAGAGTAGTGAGTGTGCAGAGTAGTGAGTGTGCAGAGTAGTGAGTGTGCAGAGTAGTGAGTGCTGTGTAGTGAGTGTGCAGAGTAGTGAGTGCAGAGTAGTGAGTGCAGAGTAGTGAGTGTGTAGAGTAGTGAGTGCAGGGTAGTGAGTGCAGAGTAGTGAGTGCAGAGAGTAGTGAGTGCAGAGTGCAGAGTAGTGAGTGCAGAGTAGTGAGTGTGCAGAGTAGTGAGTGTGCAGAGTAGTGAGTGCAGAGTAGTGAGTGCAGAGTAGTGAGTGTGTAGAGTAGTGAGTGCAGGGTAGTGAGTGCAGGGTAGTGAGTGCAGAGTAGTGAGTACAGAGTAGTGAGTGCAGAGAGTAGTGAGTGCAGAGTAGTGAGTGCAGAGTAGTGAGTGCAGAGTAGTGAGTGCAGAGTAGTGAGTGTGCAGAGTAGTGAGTGCAGAGTAGTGAGTGCAGAGTAGTGAGTGTGCAGAGTAGTGAGTGTGCAGAGTAGTGAGTGCAGAGTAGTGAGTGCAGAGTAGTGAGTGTGCAGAGTAGTGAGTGCAGTGTAGTGAGTGCAGTGTAGTGAGTGTGCAGAGTAGTGAGTGCAGAGTAGTGAGTGCAGAGTAGTGAGTGTGTAGAGTAGTGAGTGCAGGGTAGTGAGTGCAGGGTAGTGAGTGCAGAGTAGTGAGTGCAGAGTAGTGAGTGCAGAGAGTAGTGAGTGCAGAGTAGTGAGTGCAGAGTAGTGAGTGCAGAGTAGTGAGTGCAGAGTAGTGAGTGTGCAGAGTAGTGAGTGCAGAGTAGTGAGTGCAGAGTAGTGAGTGTGCAGAGTAGTGAGTGTGCAGAGTAGTGAGTGCAGAGTAGTGAGTGCAGAGTAGTGAGTGCAGAGTATTGAGTGCAGAGTAGTGAGTGCAGAGTAGTGAGTGTGCAGAGTAGTGAGTGCAGAGTTTTGAGTGTGCAGAGTAGTGAGTGTGCAGAGTAGTGAGTGTGCAGAGTAGTGAGTGCTGTGTAGTGAGTGTGCAGAGTAGTGAGTGCAGAGTAGTGAGTGCAGAGTAGTGAGTGTGTAGAGTAGTGAGTGCAGGGTAGTGAGTGCAGAGTAGTGAGTGCAGAGAGTAGTGAGTGCAGAGTGCAGAGTCGTGAGTGCAGAGTAGTGAGTGCAGAGTAGTGAGTGCAGAGAATAGTGAGTGCAGAGTAGTGAGTGCAGAGAGTAGTGAGTGCAGAGTAGTGAGTGCAGAGTAGTGAGTGCAGAGTAGTGAGTGTGTAGAGTAGTGAGTGTAGGGTAGTGAGTGCAGAGTAGTGAGTGCAGAGTGCAGAGTAGTGAGTGCAGAGTTGTGAGTGCAGAGTGCAGAGTTGTGAGTACTGAGTGCAGAGTTGTGAGTGCAGAGTGCAGAGTTGTGAGTGCAGAGTAGTGAGTGCAGAGTGCAGAGTAGTGAGTGCAGAGTAGTGAGTGCAGAGTGCAGAGTAGTGAGTGCAGAGTTGTGAGTGCAGAGTGCAGAGTTGTGAGTGCAGAGTGCAGAGTAGTGAGTGCAGAGGTGTGAGTGCAGAGGAGTGAGTGCAGAGGAGTGAGTGCAGAGGAGTGAGTGAAGAGTAGTGAGTGCAGAGTAGTGAGTGCAGAGTAGTGAGTGCAGAGAGTAGTGAGTGCAGAGAGGTGAGTGCAGAGAGGTGAGTGCAGAGAGTAGTGAGTACAGAGAGGTGAGTGCAGAGTAAGGAGTGCAGAGTAGTGAGTGCAGAGAGTAGTGAGTGCAGAGAGGTGAGTGCAGAGAGGTGAGTGCAGAGTGTAGTGAGTGCAGTGTAGTGAGTGCAGTGTATGGAGTGCAGTGTAGTGAGTGCAGGGTAGTGAGTGCAGAGTAGTGAGTGCAGAGTGCAGAGTTGTGAGTGCAGAGTGCAGAGTAGTGAGTGCAGAGTGCAGAGTAGTGAGTGCAGAGTAGTGAGTGCAGAGTAGTGAGTGCAGAGTAGTGAGTGCAGAGTAGTGAGTGCAGAGTAGTGAGTGTGCAGAGTAGTGAGTGCAGAGTAGTGAGTGTGCAGAGTAGTGAGTATGCAGAGTAGTGAGTGTGCAGAGTAGTGAGTGCAGAGTAGTGAGTGCAGAGTAGTGAGTGTGTAGAGTTTTGAGTGCAGGGTAGTGAGTGCAGAGTAGTGAGTGCAGAGAGTAGTGAGTGCAGAGTAGTGAGTGCAGAGAGTAGTGAGTTCAGAGTGCAGAGTAGTGAGTGCAGAGTGCAGAGTAGTGAGTGCAGAGTTGTGAGTGCAGAGTAGTGAGTGCAGAGATTAGTGAGTGCAGAGTAGTGAGTGCAGAGAGTAGTGAGTGCAGAGTAGTGAGTGCAGAGTAGTGAGTGCAGAGTAGTGAGTGCAGAGTGCAGAGTAGTGAGTAGTGAGCACAGAGTAGTGAGTGCAGAGTAGTGAGTGCAAAGTGCAGAGTAGTGAGTGCAGAGTAGTGAGTGTGCAGAGTAGTGAGTGTGCAGAGTAGTGAGTGCAGTGTAGTGAGTGCAGTATAGTGAGTGCAGTGTAGTGAGTGTGCAGAGTAGTGAGTGCAGAGTAGTGAGTGCAGAGTAGTGAGTGCAGAGTAGTGAGTGTGTAGAGTAGTGAGTGCAGGGTAGTGAGTGCAGGGTAGTGAGTGCAGAGTAGTGAGTGCAGAGTAGTGAGTGCAGAGAGTAGTGAGTGCAGAGAGTAGTGAGTGCAGAGTAGTGAGTGCAGAGTAGTGAGTGCAGAGTAGTGAGCGCAGAGTAGTGAGTGTGCAGAGTAGTGAGTGCAGAGTAGTGAGTGCAGAGTAGTGAGTGTGCAGAGTAGTGAGTGTGCAGAGTAGTGAGTGCAGAGTAGTGAGTGCAGAGTAGTGAGTGCAGAGTAGTGAGTGCAGAGTAGTGAGTGCAGAGTAGTGAGTGCAGAGTAGTGAGTGTGCAGAGTAGTGAGTGCAGAGTAGTGAGTGTGCAGAGTAGTGAGTGCAGAGTAGTGAGTGTGCAGAGTAGTGAGTGTGCAGAGTAGTGAGTGCAGTGTAGTGAGTGTGCAGAGTAGTGAGTGCAGAGTAGTGAGTGCAGAGTAGTGAGTGTGTAGAGTAGTGAGTGCAGGATAGTGAGTGCAGAGTAGTGAGTGCAGACAGTAGTGAGTGCAGAGTAGTGAGTGCAGAGAGTAGTGAGTGCAGAGTGCAGAGTAGTGAGTGCAGAGTGCAGAGTAGTGAGTGCAGAGTAGTGAGTGCAGAGAGTAGTGAGTGCAGAGTAGTGAGTGCAGAGAGTAGTGAGTGCAGAGTAGTGAGTGCAGAGTAGTGAGTGCAGAGTAGTGAGTGCAGAGTAGTGAGTGTGTAGAGTAGTGAGTGCAGGGTAGTGAGTGCAGAGTAGTGAGTGCAGAGTGCAGAGTAGTGAGTGCAGAGTTGTGAGTGCAGAGTGCAGAGTTGTGAGTGCAGAGTGCAGAGTTGTGAGTGCAGAGTGCAGAGTTGTGAGTGCAGAGTAGTGAGTGCAGAGTGCAGAGTAGTGAGTGCAGAGTGCAGAGTAGTGAGTGCAGAGTAGTGAGTGCAGAGTAGTGAGTGCAGAGTAGTGAGTGTGTAGAGTAGTGAGTGCAGGGTAGTGAGTGCAGGGTAGTGAGTGCAGAGTAGTGAGTGCAGAGTAGTGAGTGCAGAGAGTAGTGAGTGCAGAGAGTAGTGAGTGCAGAGTAGTGAGGGCAGAGTAGTGAGTGCAGAGTAGTGAGTGCAGAGTAGTGAGTGTGCAGAGTAGTGAGTGCAGAGTAGTGAGTGCAGAGTAGTGAGTGCAGAGTAGTGAGTGCAGAGTAGTGAGTGCAGAGTAGTGAGTGCACAGTGTAGTGAGTGCAGAGAGTAGTGAGTGCAGAGAGGTGAGTGCAGAGAGGTGAGTGCAGAGAGTAGTGAGTGCAGAGAGGTGAGTGCAGAGTAGGGAGTGTAGAGTAGTGAGTGCAGAGTAGTGAGTGCAGAGAGTAGTGAGTGCAGAGAGTAGTGAGTGCAGAGTAGTGAGTGCAGAGTAGTGAGTGCACAGTGTAGTGAGTGCAGAGAGTAGTGAGTGCAGAGAGGTGAGTGCAGAGAGGTGAGTGCAGAGAGTAGTGAGTGCAGAGAGGTGAGTGCAGTATAGTGAGTGCAGTGTAGTGAGTGTGCAGAGTAGTGAGTGTGCAGAGTAGTGAGTGCAGTGTAGTGAGTGCAGTATAGTGAGTGCAGTGTAGTGAGTGTGCAGAGTAGTGAGTGCAGAGTAGTGAGTGCAGAGTAGTGAGTGCAGAGTAGTGAGTGTGTAGAGTAGTGAGTGCAGGGTAGTGAGTGCAGGGTAGTGAGTGCAGAGTAGTGAGTGCAGAGTAGTGAGTGCAGAGAGTAGTGAGTGCAGAGAGTAGTGAGTGCAGAGTAGTGAGTGCAGAGTAGTGAGTGCAGAGTAGTGAGTGCAGAGTAGTGAGTGTGCAGAGTAGTGAGTGCAGAGTAGTGAGTGCAGAGTAGTGAGTGTGCAGAGTAGTGAGTGTGCAGAGTAGTGAGTGCAGAGTAGTGAGTGCAGAGTAGTGAGTGCAGAGTAGTGAGTGCAGAGTAGTGAGTGCAGAGTAGTGAGTGTGCAGAGTAGTGAGTGCAGAGTAGTGAGTGTGCAGAGTAGTGAGTGCAGAGTAGTGAGTGTGCAGAGTAGTGAGTGTGCAGAGTAGTGAGTGCAGTGTAGTGAGTGTGCAGAGTAGTGAGTGCAGAGTAGTGAGTGCAGAGTAGTGAGTGTGTAGAGTAGTGAGTGCAGGATAGTGAGTGCAGAGTAGTGAGTGCAGACAGTAGTGAGTGCAGAGTAGTGAGTGCAGAGAGTAGTGAGTGCAGAGTGCAGAGTAGTGAGTGCAGAGTGCAGAGTAGTGAGTGCAGAGTAGTGAGTGCAGAGAGTAGTGAGTGCAGAGTAGTGAGTGCAGAGAGTAGTGAGTGCAGAGTAGTGAGTGCAGAGTAGTGAGTGCAGAGTAGTGAGTGCAGAGTAGTGAGTGTGTAGAGTAGTGAGTGCAGGGTAGTGAGTGCAGAGTAGTGAGTGCAGAGTGCAGAGTAGTGAGTGCAGAGTTGTGAGTGCAGAGTGCAGAGTTGTGAGTGCAGAGTGCAGAGTTGTGAGTGCAGAGTGCAGAGTTGTGAGTGCAGAGTAGTGAGTGCAGAGTGCAGAGTAGTGAGTGCAGAGTGCAGAGTAGTGAGTGCAGAGTAGTGAGTGCAGAGTAGTGAGTGCAGAGTAGTGAGTGTGTAGAGTAGTGAGTGCAGGGTAGTGAGTGCAGGGTAGTGAGTGCAGAGTAGTGAGTGCAGAGTAGTGAGTGCAGAGAGTAGTGAGTGCAGAGAGTAGTGAGTGCAGAGTAGTGAGGGCAGAGTAGTGAGTGCAGAGTAGTGAGTGCAGAGTAGTGAGTGTGCAGAGTAGTGAGTGCAGAGTAGTGAGTGCAGAGTAGTGAGTGCAGAGTAGTGAGTGCAGAGTAGTGAGTGCACAGTGTAGTGAGTGCAGAGAGTAGTGAGTGCAGAGAGGTGAGTGCAGAGAGGTGAGTGCAGAGAGTAGTGAGTGCAGAGAGGTGAGTGCAGAGTAGGGAGTGTAGAGTAGTGAGTGCAGAGTAGTGAGTGCAGAGAGTAGTGAGTGCAGAGAGTAGTGAGTGCAGAGTAGTGAGTGCAGAGTAGTGAGTGCACAGTGTAGTGAGTGCAGAGAGTAGTGAGTGCAGAGAGGTGAGTGCAGAGAGGTGAGTGCAGAGAGTAGTGAGTGCAGAGAGGTGAGTGCAGAGTAGGGAGTGCAGAGTAGTGAGTGCAGAGTAGTGAGTGCAGAGAGTAGTGAGTGCAGAGAGTAGTGAGTGCAGAGTAGTGAGTGCAGAGTAGTGAGTGCAGAGTAGTGAGTGCAGAGTAGTGAGTGCAGAGTAGTGAGTGTGCAGAGTAGTGAGTGCAGAGTAGTGAGTGCAGAGTAGTGAGTGTGCAGAGTAGTGAGTGTGCAGAGTAGTGAGTGCAGAGTAGTGAGTGCAGAGTAGTGAGTGCAGAGTAGTGAGTGTGCAGAGTAGTGAGTGCAGAGTAGTGAGTGTGCAGAGTAGTGAGTGTGCAGAGTAGTGAGTGTGCAGAGTAGTGAGTGCAGTGTAGTGAGTGTGCAGAGTAGTGAGTGCAGAGTAGTGAGTGCACAGTAGTGAGTGTGTAGAGTAGTGAGTGCAGGGTAGTGAGTGCAGAGTAGTGAGTGCAGAGAGTAGTGAGTGCAGAGTATTGAGTGCAGAGAGTAGTGAGTGCAGAGTGCAGAGTAGTGAGTGCAGAGTGCAGAGTAGTGAGTGCAGAGTTGTGAGTGCAGAGTAGTGAGTGCAGAGAGTAGTGAGTGCAGAGTAGTGAGTGCAGAGAGTAGTGAGTGCAGAGTAGTGAGTGCAGAGTAGTGAGTGCAGAGTAGTGAGTGTGTAAAGTAGTGAGTGCAGGGTAGTGAGTGCAGAGTAGTGAGTGCAGAGTGCAGAGTAGTGAGTGCAGAGTTGTGAGTGCAGAGTGCAGAGTTGTCAGTGCAGAGTGCAGAGTAGTGAGTGCAGAGGAGTGAGTGCAGAGGAGTGAGTGCAGAGGAGTGAGTGCAGAGGAGTGAGTGCAGAGTAGTGAGTGCAGAGAGTAGTGAGTGCAGAGAGTAGTGAGTGCAGAGAGGTGAGTGCAGAGAGGTGAGTGCAGAGAGTAGTGAGTGCAGAGAGGTGAGTGCAGAGTAGGGAGTGCAGAGTAGTGAGTGCAGAGTAGTGAGTGCAGAGAGTAGTGAGTGCAGAGAGGTGAGTGCAGAGAGGTGAGTGCAGAGAGGTGAGTGCAGAGTGTAGTGAGTGCAGTGTAGTGAGTGCAGTGTAGTGAGTGCATAGTAGTGAGTGCAGAGTAGTGAGTGCAGAGTAGTGAGTGCAGAGTGCAGAGTAGTGAGGGCAGAGTAGTGAGTGCAGAGTGCAGAGTACTGAGTGCAGAGTGCAGAGTAGTGAGTGCAGAGTGCAGAGTAGTGAGTGCAGAGTGCAGAGTAGTGAGTGCAGAGTAGTGAGTGCAGAGTAGTGAGGAGTGTATAGTAGTGAGTGTAGAGTAGTGAGTGCAGAGAGTGCAGAGTGTGAGTGCAGAGTGCAGAATAGTGAGTGCAGAGTGCAGAGGAGTGAGTGCAGAGTGCAGAGTAGTGAGTGCAGAGTGCAGAGTAGTGAGTGCAGAGTAGTGAGTGCAGAGTGCAGAGTAGGGAGTGCAGAGTAGTGAGTGCAGAGTAGTGAGTGCAGAGTGTAGTGAGTGCAGAGTAGTGAGTGCAAAGTAGTGAGTGCAGAGTAGTGAGTGCAGAGTAGTGAGTGCAGAGTGCAGAGTAGTGAGTGCAGAGTAGTGAATAGTGAGTGCAGAGTACTGAGTGCAGAGTGCAGAGTAGTGAGTAGTGAGCGCAGAGTTGTGAGTGCAGAGTTGTGAGTGCAGAGTTGTGAGTTCAGAGTTGTGAGTGCAGAGGTGTGAGTGCAGAGTAGTGAGTGCAGAGTAGTGAGTGCAGAGTAGTGAGTGCAGAGTGCAGAGTAGTGAGTGCAGAGTAGTGAGTGCAGGGTAGTGAATGCAGAGTAGTGAGTGCAGAGAGTGCAGAGTGCAGAGTAGTGAGTGCAGAGTGCATAGTAGTGAGTGCAGAGTGCAGACAAGTTAGTGCAGAGTAGTGAGTGCAGAGTAGTGAGTGCAGGGTGGTGAGTGCAGGGTGGTGAGTGCAGGGTAGTGAGTGCAGGGTAGTGAGTGCCGGGTAGTGAGTGCCGGGTAGTGAGTGCAGGGTAGTGAGTGCAGGGTGGTGAGTGCAGGGTAGTGAGTGCAGTGTAGTGAGTGCAGCGTAGTGAGTGCAGGGTAGTGAGTGCAGGGTAGTGAGTGCAGGGTAGTGAGCGCAGGGTAGTGAGCGCAGGGTAGTGAGCGCAGGGTAGTGAGCGCAGAGTAGCGAGCGCAGAGTAGTGAGCGCAGAGTGCAGAGTAGTGAGCGCAGAGTGCAGAGTAGTGAGCACAGAGTGCAGAGTTGTGAGTGCAGAGTTGTGAGTGCAGAGTAGTGAGTGCAGAGTAGTGAGTGCAGAGTAGTGAGTGCAGAGAGCAGAGTAGTGAGTAGTGAGCACAGAGTAGTGAGTGCAGAGTAGTGAGTGCAAAGTGCAGAGTAGTGAGTGCAAAGTGCAGAGTAGTGAGTGCAGAGTAGTGAGTGCAGAGTAGTGAGTGCAGAGTAGTGAGTGCAGAGTAGTGAGTGTGCAGAGTAGTGAGTGTGCAGAGTAGTGAGTGCAGTGTAGTGAGTGCAGTGTAGTGAGTGCAGTGTAGTGAGTGTGCAGAGTAGTGAGTGCAGAGTAGTGAGTGCAGAGTAGTGAGTGTGTAGAGTAGTGAGTGCAGGGTAGTGAGTGCAGGGTAGTGAGTGCAGAGTAGTGAGTGCAGAGTAGTGAGTGCAGAGAGTAGTGAGTGCAGAGAGTAGTGAGTGCAGAGTACTGAGTGCAGAGTAGTGAGTGCAGAGTAGTGAGTGCAGAGTAGTGAGTGTGCAGAGTTGTGAGTGCAGAGTAGTGAGTGCAGAGTAGTGAGTGTGCAGAGTAGTGAGTGTGCAGAGTAGTGAGTGCAGAGTAGTGAGTGCAGAGTAGTGAGTGCAGAGTAGTGAGTGCAGAGTAGTGAGTGCAGAGTATTGAGTGCAGAGTAGTGAGTGCAGAGTAGTGAGTGTGCAGAGTAGTGAGTGTGCAAAGTAGTGAGTGTGCAGAGTAGTGAGTGCTGTGTAGTGAGTGTGCAGAGTAGTGAGTGCAGAGTAGTGAGTGCAGAGTAGTGAGTGTGTAGAGTAGTGAGTGCAGGGTAGTGAGTGCAGAGTAGTGAGTGCAGAGAGTAGTGAGTGCAGAGTGCAGAGTCGTGAGTGCAGAGTAGTGAGTGCAGAGTAGTGAGTGCAGAGTAGTGAGTGCAGAGTAGTGAGTGCAGAGAGTAGTGAGTGCAGAGTAGTGAGTGCAGAGAGTAGTGAGTGCAGAGTAGTGAGTGCAGAGTAGTGAGTGCAGAGTAGTGAGTGTGTAGAGTAGTGAGTGCAGGGTAGTGAGTGCAGAGTAGTGAGTGCAGAGTGCAGAGTAGTGAGTGCAGAGTTGTGAGTGCAGAGTGCAGAGTTGTGAGTACTGAGTGCAGAGTTGTGAGTGCAGAGTGCAGAGTTGTGAGTGCAGAGTAGTGAGTGCAGAGTGCAGAGTAGTGAGTGCAGAGTAGTGAGTGCAGAGTGCAGAGTAGTGAGTGCAGAGTTGTGAGTGCAGAGTGCAGAGTTGTGAGTGCAGAGTGCAGAGTAGTGAGTGCAGAGGTGTGAGTGCAGAGGAGTGAGTGCAGAGGAGTGAGTGCAGAGGAGTGAGTGAAGAGTAGTGAGTGCAGAGTAGTGAGTGCAGAGTAGTGAGTGCAGAGAGTAGTGAGTGCAGAGAGTAGTGAGTGCAGAGAGTAGTGAGTGCAGAGAGGTGAGTGCAGAGAGTAGTGAGTGCAGAGAGGTGAGTGCAGAGTAAGGAGTGCAGAGTAGTGAGTGCAGAGTAGTGAGTGCAGAGAGTAGTGAGTGCAGAGAGGTGAGTGCAGAGAGGTGAGTGCAGAGTGTAGTGAGTACAGTGTAGTGAGTGCAGTGTAGTGAGTGCAGTGTAGTGAGTGCAGGGTAGTGAGTGCAGAGTAGTGAGTGCAGAGTGCAGAGTAGTGAGTGCAGAGTGCAGAGTTGTGAGTGCAGAGTGCAGAGTTGTGAGTGCAGAGTGCAGAGTTGTGAGTGCAGAGTGCAGAGTTGTGAGTGCAGAGTAGTGAGTGCAGAGTGCAGAGTAGTGAGTGCAGAGTAGTGAGTGCAGAGTAGTGAGTGCAGAGTAGTGAGTGCAGAGTAGTGAGTGCAGAGTAGTGAGTGTGCAGAGTAGTGAGTGCAGAGTAGTGAGTGTGCAGAGTAGTGAGTATGCAGAGTAGTGAGTGTGCAGAGTAGTGAGTGCTGTGTAGTGAGTGTGCAGAGTAGTGAGTGCAGAGTAGTGAGTGCAGAGTAGTGAGTGTGTAGAGTAGTGAGTGCAGGGTAGTGAGTGCAGAGTAGTGAGTGCAGAGAGTAGTGAGTGCAGAGTAGTGAGTGCAGAGAGTAGTGAGTTCAGAGTGCAGAGTAGTGAGTGCAGAGTGCAGAGTAGTGAGTGCAGAGTTGTGAGTGCAGAGTAGTGAGTGCAGAGAGTAGTGAGTGCAGAGTAGTGAGTGCAGAGAGTAGTGAGTGCAGAGTAGTGAGTGCAGAGTAGTGAGTGCAGAGTAGTGAGTGCAGAGTGCAGAGTAGTGAGTAGTGAGCACAGAGTAGTGAGTGCAGAGTAGTGAGTGCAAAGTGCAGAGTAGTGAGTGCAGAGTAGTGAGTGCAGAGTAGTGAGTGCAGAGTAGTGAGTGCAGAGTAGTGAGTGTGCAGAGTAGTGAGTGTGCAGAGTAGTGAGTGTGCAGAGTAGTGAGTGCAGTGTAGTGAGTGCAGTGTAGTGAGTGCAGGGTAGTGAGTGTGCAGAGTAGTGAGTGCAGAGTAGTGAGTGCAGAGTAGTGAGTGCAGAGTAGTGAGTGTGTAGAGTAGTGAGTGCAGGGTAGTGAGTGCAGGGTAGTGAGTGCAGAGTAGTGAGTGCAGAGTAGTGAGTGCAGAGAGTAGTGAGTGCAGAGAGTAGTGAGTGCAGAGTAGTGAGTGCAGAGTAGTGAGTGCAGAGTAGTGAGTGTGCAGAGTAGTGAGTGCAGAGTAGTGAGTGCAGAGTAGTGAGTGTGCAGAGTAGTGAGTGTGCAGAGTAGTGAGTGCAGAGTAGTGAGTGCAGAGTAGTGAGTGCAGAGTAGTGAGTGTGCAGAGTAGTGAGTGCAGAGTAGTGAGTGTGCAGAGTAGTGAGTGCAGAGTAGTGAGTGCAGAGTAGTGAGTGTGTAGAGTAGTGAGTGCAGGGTAGTGAGTGCAGAGTAGTGAGTGCAGAGAGTAGTGAGTGCAGAGTGCAGAGTAGTGAGTGCAGAGTGCAGAGTAGTGAGTGCAGAGTAGTGAGTGCAGAGAGTAGTGAGTGCAGAGTAGTGAGTGCAGAGAGTAGTGAGTGCAGAGTAGTGAGTGCAGAGTAGTGAGTGTGTAGAGTAGTGAGTGCAGGGTAGTGAGTGCAGAGTAGTGAGTACAGAGTAGTGAGTGCAGAGTAGTGAGTGTGCAGAGTAGTGAGTGTGCAGAGTAGTGAGTGTGCAGAGTAGTGAGTGCTGTGTAGTGAGTGTGCAGAGTAGTGAGTGCAGAGTAGTGAGTGCAGAGTAGTGAGTGTGTAGAGTAGTGAGTGCAGGGTAGTGAGTGCAGAGTAGTGAGTGCAGAGAGTAGTGAGTGCAGAGTAGTGAGTGCAGAGAGTAGTGAGTGCAGAGTGCAGAGTAGTGAGTGCAGAGTAGTGAGTGTGCAGAGTAGTGAGTGTGCAGAGTAGTGAGTGCAGTGTAGTGAGTGCAGTGTAGTGAGCGCAGTGTAGTGAGTGTGCAGAGTAGTGAGTGCAGAGTAGTGAGTGCAGAGTAGTGAGTGTGTAGAGTAGTGAGTGCAGGGTAGTGAGTGCAGGGTAGTGAGTGCAGAGTAGTGAGTGCAGAGTAGTGAGTGCAGAGAGTAGTGAGTGCAGAGTAGTGAGTGCAGAGTAGTGAGTGCAGAGTAGTGAGTGCAGAGTAGTGAGTGTGCAGAGTAGTGAGTGCAGAGTAGTGAGTGCAGAGTAGTGAGTGTGCAGAGTAGTGAGTGTGCAGAGTAGTGAGTGCAGAGTAGTGAGTGCAGAGTATTGAGTGCAGAGTAGTGAGTGCAGAGTAGTGAGTGTGCAGATTAGTGAGTGCAGAGCAGTGAGTGCAGAGTGCAGAGTAGTGAGTGCAGAGTGCAGAGTTGTGAGTGCAGAGTGCAGAGTTGTGAGTGCAGAGTGCAGAGTTGTGAGTGCAGAGTGCAGAGTTGTGAGTGCAGAGTAGTGAGTGCAGAGTGCGGAGTAGTGAGTGCAGAGTGTAGAGTAGTGAGTGCAGAGGAGTGAGTGCAGAGGAGTGAGTGCAGAGTAGTGAGTGCAGAGTAGTGAGTGCAGAGTAGTGAGTGCAGAGAGTAGTGAGTGCAGAGAGTAGTGAGTGCAGAGAGGTGAGTGCAGAGAGGTGAGTGCAGAGAGTTGTGAGTGCAGAGAGGTGAGTGCAGAGTTGGGAGTGCAGAGTAGTGAGTGCAGAGTAGTGAGTGCAGAGAGTAGTGAGTGCAGAGTAGTGAGTGCAGAGTAGTGAGTGCAGAGTAGTGAGTGCAGAGTAGTGAGTGCAGAGTAGTGAGTGTGCAGAGTAGTGAGTGCAGAGTAGTGAGTGCAGAGTAGTGAGTGTGCAGAGTAGTGAGTGTGCAGAGTAGTGAGTGCAGAGTAGTGAGTGCAGAGTAGTGAGTGCAGAGTAGTGAGTGCAGAGTAGTGAGTGTGCAGAGTAGTGAGTGCAGAGTAGTGAGTGTGCAGAGTAGTGAGTGTGCAGAGTAGTGAGTGTGCAGAGTAGTGAGTGCTGTGTAGTGAGTGTGCAGAGTAGTGAGTGCAGAGTAGTGAGTGCAGAGTAGTGAGTGTGTAGAGTAGTGAGTGCAGGGTAGTGAGTGCAGAGTAGTGAGTGCAGAGAGTAGTGAGTGCAGAGAGTAGTGAGTGCAGAGTGCAGAGTCGTGAGTGCAGAGTAGTGAGTGCAGAGTAGTGAGTGCAGAGTAGTGAGTGCAGAGTAGTGAGTGCAGAGAGTAGTGAGTGCAGAGTAGTGAGTGCAGAGAGTAGTGAGTGCAGAGTAGTGAGTGCAGAGTAGTGAGTGCAGAGTAGTGAGTGTGTAGAGTAGTGAGTGCAGGGTAGTGAGTGCAGAGTAGTGAGTGCAGAGTGCAGAGTAGTGAGTGCAGAGTTGTGAGTGCAGAGTGCAGAGTTGTGAGTACTGAGTGCAGAGTTGTGAGTGCAGAGTGCAGAGTTGTGAGTGCAGAGTAGTGAGTGCAGAGTGCAGAGTAGTGAGTGCAGAGTAGTGAGTGCAGAGTGCAGAGTAGTGAGTGCAGAGTTGTGAGTGCAGAGTGCAGAGTTGTGAGTGCAGAGTGCAGAGTAGTGAGTGCAGAGGTGTGAGTGCAGAGGAGTGAGTGCAGAGGAGTGAGTGCAGAGGAGTGAGTGAAGAGTAGTGAGTGCAGAGTAGTGAGTGCAGAGTAGTGAGTGCAGAGAGTAGTGAGTGCAGAGAGTAGTGAGTGCAGAGAGTAGTGAGTGCAGAGAGGTGAGTGCAGAGAGTAGTGAGTGCAGAGAGGTGAGTGCAGAGTAAGGAGTGCAGAGTAGTGAGTGCAGAGTAGTGAGTGCAGAGAGTAGTGAGTGCAGAGAGGTGAGTGCAGAGAGGTGAGTGCAGAGTGTAGTGAGTACAGTGTAGTGAGTGCAGTGTAGTGAGTGCAGGGTAGTGAGTGCAGAGTAGTGAGTGCAGAGTGCAGAGTAGTGAGTGCAGAGTGCAGAGTTGTGAGTGCAGAGTGCAGAGTTGTGAGTGCAGAGTGCAGAGTTGTGAGTGCAGAGTGCAGAGTTGTGAGTGCAGAGTAGTGAGTGCAGAGTGCAGAGTAGTGAGTGCAGAGTAGTGAGTGCAGAGTAGTGAGTGCAGAGTAGTGAGTGCAGAGTAGTGAGTGCAGAGTAGTGAGTGCAGAGTAGTGAGTGTGCAGAGTAGTGAGTGCAGAGTAGTGAGTGTGCAGAGTAGTGAGTATGCAGAGTAGTGAGTGTGCAGAGTAGTGAGTGCTGTGTAGTGAGTGTGCAGAGTAGTGAGTGCAGAGTAGTGAGTGCAGAGTAGTGAGTGTGTAGAGTAGTGAGTGCAGGGTAGTGAGTGCAGAGTAGTGAGTGCAGAGAGTAGTGAGTGCAGAGTAGTGAGTGCAGAGAGTAGTGAGTTCAGAGTGCAGAGTAGTGAGTGCAGAGTGCAGAGTAGTGAGTGCAGAGTTGTGAGTGCAGAGAGTAGTGAGTGCAGAGTAGTGAGTGCAGAGAGTAGTGAGTGCAGAGTAGTGAGTGCAGAGAGTAGTGAGTGCAGAGTAGTGAGTGCAGAGTAGTGAGTGCAGAGTAGTGAGTGCAGAGTGCAGAGTAGTGAGTAGTGAGCACAGAGTAGTGAGTGCAGAGTAGTGAGTGCAAAGTGCAGAGTAGTGAGTGCAGAGTAGTGAGTGCAGAGTAGTGAGTGCAGAGTAGTGAGTGTGCAGAGTAGTGAGTGTGCAGAGTAGTGAGTGCAGTGTAGTGAGTGCAGTGTAGTGAGTGCAGGGTAGTGAGTGTGCAGAGTAGTGAGTGCAGAGTAGTGAGTGCAGAGTAGTGAGTGCAGAGTAGTGAGTGTGTAGAGTAGTGAGTGCAGGGTAGTGAGTGCAGGGTAGTGAGTGCAGAGTAGTGAGTGCAGAGTAGTGAGTGCAGAGAGTAGTGAGTGCAGAGAGTAGTGAGTGCAGAGTAGTGAGTGCAGAGTAGTGAGTGCAGAGTAGTGAGTGTGCAGAGTAGTGAGTGCAGAGTAGTGAGTGCAGAGTAGTGAGTGTGCAGAGTAGTGAGTGTGCAGAGTAGTGAGTGCAGAGTAGTGAGTGCAGAGTAGTGAGTGCAGAGTAGTGAGTGTGCAGAGTAGTGAGTGCAGAGTAGTGAGTGTGCAGAGTAGTGAGTGCAGAGTAGTGAGTGTGCAGAGTAGTGAGTGCAGAGTAGTGAGTGTGCAGAGTAGTGAGTATGCAAAGTAGTGAGTGCAGTGTAGTGAGTGTGCAGAGTAGTGAGTGCAGAGTAGTGAGTGCAGAGTAGTGAGTGTGTAGAGTAGTGAGTGCAGGGTAGTGAGTGCAGAGTAGTGAGTGCAGAGAGTAGTGAGTGCAGAGTAGTGAGTGCAGAGAGTAGTGAGTGCAGAGTGCAGAGTAGTGAGTGCAGAGTGCAGAGTAGTGAGTGCAGAGTAGTGAGTGCAGAGAGTAGTGAGTGCAGAGTAGTGAGTGCAGAGAGTAGTGAGTGCAGAGTAGTGAGTGCAGAGTAGTGAGTGCAGAGTAGTGAGTGCAGAGTAGTGAGTGTGTAGAGTAGTGAGTGCAGGGTAGTGAGTGCAGAGTAGTGAGTGCAGAGTAGTGAGTGCAGAGTAGTGAGTGTGCAGAGTAGTGAGTGTGCAGAGTAGTGAGTGTGCAGAGTAGTGAGTGTGCAGAGTAGTGAGTGCTGTGTAGTGAGTGTGCAGAGTAGTGAGTGCAGAGTAGTGAGTGCAGAGTAGTGAGTGTGTAGAGTAGTGAGTGCAGGGTAGTGAGTGCAGAGTAGTGAGTGCAGAGAGTAGTGAGTGCAGAGTAGTGAGTGCAGAGAGTAGTGAGTGCAGAGTGCAGAGTAGTGAGTGCAGAGTAGTGAGTGTGCAGAGTAGTGAGTGTGCAGAGTAGTGAGTGCAGTGTAGTGAGTGCAGTGTAGTGAGCACAGTGTAGTGAGTGTGCAGAGTAGTGAGTGCAGAGTAGTGAGTGCAGAGTAGTGAGTGTGTAGAGTAGTGAGTGCAGGGTAGTGAGTGCAGGGTAGTGAGTGCAGAGTAGTGAGTGCAGAGTAGTGAGTGCAGAGAGTAGTGAGTGCAGAGTAGTGAGTGCAGAGTAGTGAGTGCAGAGTAGTGAGTGCAGAGTAGTGAGTGCAGAGTAGTGAGTGTGCAGAGTAGTGAGTGCAGAGTAGTGAGTGCAGAGTAGTGAGTGTGCAGAGTAGTGAGTGTGCAGAGTAGTGAGTGCAGAGTAGTGAGTGCAGAGTATTGAGTGCAGAGTAGTGAGTGCAGAGTAGTGAGTGTGCAGATTAGTGAGTGCAGAGCAGTGAGTGCAGAGTGCAGAGTAGTGAGTGCAGAGTGCAGAGTTGTGAGTGCAGAGTGCAGAGTTGTGAGTGCAGAGTGCAGAGTTGTGAGTGCAGAGTGCAGAGTTGTGAGTGCAGAGTAGTGAGTGCAGAGTGCGGAGTAGTGAGTGCAGAGTGTAGAGTAGTGAGTGCAGAGGAGTGAGTGCAGAGGAGTGAGTGCAGAGTAGTGAGTGCAGAGTAGTGAGTGCAGAGTAGTGAGTGCAGAGAGTAGTGAGTGCAGAGAGTAGTGAGTGCAGAGAGGTGAGTGCAGAGAGGTGAGTGCAGAGAGTTGTGAGTGCAGAGAGGTGAGTGCAGAGTTGGGAGTGCAGAGTAGTGAGTGCAGAGTAGTGAGTGCAGAGAGTAGTGAGTGCAGAGTAGTGAGTGCAGAGTAGTGAGTGCAGAGTAGTGAGTGCAGAGTAGTGAGTGTGCAGAGTAGTGAGTGCAGAGTAGTGAGTGCAGAGTAGTGAGTGTGCAGAGTAGTGAGTGTGCAGAGTAGTGAGTGCAGAGTAGTGAGTGCAGAGTAGTGAGTGCAGAGTAGTGAGTGCAGAGTAGTGAGTGTGCAGAGTAGTGAGTGCAGAGTAGTGAGTGTGCAGAGTAGTGAGTGTGCAGAGTAGTGAGTGTGCAGAGTAGTGAGTGCTGTGTAGTGAGTGTGCAGAGTAGTGAGTGCAGAGTAGTGAGTGCAGAGTAGTGAGTGTGTAGAGTAGTGAGTGCAGGGTAGTGAGTGCAGAGTAGTGAGTGCAGAGAGTAGTGAGTGCAGAGTGCAGAGTAGTGAGTGCAGAGTAGTGAGTGTGCAGAGTAGTGAGTGTGCAGAGTAGTGAGTGCAGTGTAGTGAGTGCAGTGTAGTGAGTGTGCAGAGTAGTGAGTGCAGAGTAGTGAGTGCAGAGTAGTGAGTGTGTAGAGTAGTGAGTGCAGGGTGGTGAGTGCAGGGTAGTGAGTGCAGAGTAGTGAGTGCAGAGTAGTGAGTGCAGAGAGTAGTGAGTGCAGAGTAGTGAGTGCAGAGTAGTGAGTGTGCAGAGTAGTGAGTGCAGAGTAGTGAGTGCAGAGTAGTGAGTGTGCAGAGTAGTGAGTGTGCAGAGTAGTGAGTGCAGAGTAGTGAGTGCAGAGTAGTGAGTGCAGAGTATTGAGTGCAGAGTAGTGAATGCAGAGTAGTGAGTGTGCAGAGTAGTGAGTGCAGAGTTTTGAGTGTGCAGAGTAGTGAGTGTGCAGAGTAGTGAGTGTGCAGAGTAGTGAGTGCTGTGTAGTGAGTGTGCAGAGTAGTGAGTGCAGAGTAGTGAGTGCAGAGTAGTGAGTGTGTAGAGTAGTGAGTGCAGGGTAGTGAGTGCAGAGTAGTGAGTGCAGAGAGTAGTGAGTGCAGAGTGCAGAGTCGTGAGTGCAGAGTAGTGAGTGCAGAGTAGTGAGTGCAGAGAGTAGTGAGTGCAGAGTAGTGAGTGCAGAGAGTAGTGAGTGCAGAGTAGTGAGTGCAGAGTAGTGAGTGCAGAGTAGTGAGTGTGTAGAGTAGTGAGTGCAGGGTAGTGAGTGCAGAGTAGTGAGTGCAGAGTGCAGAGTAGTGTGTGCAGAGTTGTGAGTGCAGAGTGCAGAGTTGTGAGTACTGAGTGCAGAGTTGTGAGTGCAGAGTGCAGAGTTGTGAGTGCAGAGTAGTGAGTGCAGAGTGCAGAGTAGTGAGTGCAGAGTAGTGAGTGCAGAGTGCAGAGTAGTGAGTGCAGAGTTGTGAGTGCAGAGTGCAGAGTTGTGAGTGCAGAGTGCAGAGTAGTGAGTGCAGAGGTGTGAGTGCAGAGGAGTGAGTGCAGAGGAGTGAGTGCAGAGGAGTGAGTGAAGAGTAGTGAGTGCAGAGTAGTGAGTGCAGAGTAGTGAGTGCAGAGAGTAGTGAGTGCAGAGAGTAGTGAGTGCAGAGAGGTGAGTGCAGAGAGGTGAGTGCAGAGAGTAGTGAGTGCAGAGAGGTGAGTGCAGAGTAAGGAGTGCAGAGTAGTGAGTGCAGAGTAGTGAGTGCAGAGTAGTGAGTGTGCAGAGTAGTGAGTGTGCAGAGTAGTGAGTGCAGAGTTGTGAGTGCAGAGTGCAGAGTTGTGAGTGCAGAGTGCAGAGTAGTGAGTGCAGAGGTGTGAGTGCAGAGGAGTGAGTGCAGAGGAGTGAGTGCAGAGGAGTGAGTGAAGAGTAGTGAGTGCAGAGTAGTGAGTGCAGAGTAGTGAGTGCAGAGAGTAGTGAGTGCAGAGAGTAGTGAGTGCAGAGAGGTGAGTGCAGAGAGGTGAGTGCAGAGAGTAGTGAGTGCAGAGAGGTGAGTGCAGAGTAAGGAGTGCAGAGTAGTGAGTGCAGAGTAGTGAGTGCAGAGTAGTGAGTGTGCAGAGTAGTGAGTGTGCAGAGTAGTGAGTGCAGAGAGTAGTGAGTGCAGAGAGTAGTGAGTGCAGAGAGGTGAGTGCAGAGAGGTGAGTGCAGAGAGTAGTGAGTGCAGAGAGGTGAGTGCAGAGTAAGGAGTGCAGAGTAGTGAGTGCAGAGTAGTGAGTGCAGAGTAGTGAGTGTGCAGAGTAGTGAGTGTGCAGAGTAGTGAGTGCAGAGAGTAGTGAGTGCAGAGTACTGAGTGCAGAGTAGTGAGTGCAGAGTAGTGAGTGCAGAGTAGTGAGTGTGCAGAGTTGTGAGTGCAGAGTAGTGAGTGCAGAGTAGTGAGTGTGCAGAGTAGTGAGTGTGCAGAGTAGTGAGTGCAGAGTAGTGAGTGCAGAGTAGTGAGTGCAGAGTAGTGAGTGCAGAGTAGTGAGTGCAGAGTATTGAGTGCAGAGTAGTGAGTGCAGAGTAGTGAGTGTGCAGAGTAGTGAGTGTGCAAAGTAGTGAGTGTGCAGAGTAGTGAGTGCTGTGTAGTGAGTGTGCAGAGTAGTGAGTGCAGAGTAGTGAGTGCAGAGTAGTGAGTGTGTAGAGTAGTGAGTGCAGGGTAGTGAGTGCAGAGTAGTGAGTGCAGAGAGTAGTGAGTGCAGAGTGCAGAGTCGTGAGTGCAGAGTAGTGAGTGCAGAGTAGTGAGTGCAGAGTAGTGAGTGCAGAGTAGTGAGTGCAGAGAGTAGTGAGTGCAGAGTAGTGAGTGCAGAGAGTAGTGAGTGCAGAGTAGTGAGTGCAGAGTAGTGAGTGCAGAGTAGTGAGTGTGTAGAGTAGTGAGTGCAGGGTAGTGAGTGCAGAGTAGTGAGTGCAGAGTGCAGAGTAGTGAGTGCAGAGTTGTGAGTGCAGAGTGCAGAGTTGTGAGTACTGAGTGCAGAGTTGTGAGTGCAGAGTGCAGAGTTGTGAGTGCAGAGTAGTGAGTGCAGAGTGCAGAGTAGTGAGTGCAGAGTAGTGAGTGCAGAGTGCAGAGTAGTGAGTGCAGAGTTGTGAGTGCAGAGTGCAGAGTTGTGAGTGCAGAGTGCAGAGTAGTGAGTGCAGAGGTGTGAGTGCAGAGGAGTGAGTGCAGAGGAGTGAGTGCAGAGGAGTGAGTGAAGAGTAGTGAGTGCAGAGTAGTGAGTGCAGAGTAGTGAGTGCAGAGAGTAGTGAGTGCAGAGAGTAGTGAGTGCAGAGAGTAGTGAGTGCAGAGAGGTGAGTGCAGAGAGTAGTGAGTGCAGAGAGGTGAGTGCAGAGTAAGGAGTGCAGAGTAGTGAGTGCAGAGTAGTGAGTGCAGAGAGTAGTGAGTGCAGAGAGGTGAGTGCAGAGAGGTGAGTGCAGAGTGTAGTGAGTACAGTGTAGTGAGTGCAGTGTAGTGAGTGCAGTGTAGTGAGTGCAGGGTAGTGAGTGCAGAGTAGTGAGTGCAGAGTGCAGAGTAGTGAGTGCAGAGTGCAGAGTTGTGAGTGCAGAGTGCAGAGTTGTGAGTGCAGAGTGCAGAGTTGTGAGTGCAGAGTGCAGAGTTGTGAGTGCAGAGTAGTGAGTGCAGAGTGCAGAGTAGTGAGTGCAGAGTAGTGAGTGCAGAGTAGTGAGTGCAGAGTAGTGAGTGCAGAGTAGTGAGTGCAGAGTAGTGAGTGTGCAGAGTAGTGAGTGCAGAGTAGTGAGTGTGCAGAGTAGTGAGTATGCAGAGTAGTGAGTGTGCAGAGTAGTGAGTGCTGTGTAGTGAGTGTGCAGAGTAGTGAGTGCAGAGTAGTGAGTGCAGAGTAGTGAGTGTGTAGAGTAGTGAGTGCAGGGTAGTGAGTGCAGAGTAGTGAGTGCAGAGAGTAGTGAGTGCAGAGTAGTGAGTGCAGAGAGTAGTGAGTTCAGAGTGCAGAGTAGTGAGTGCAGAGTGCAGAGTAGTGAGTGCAGAGTTGTGAGTGCAGAGTAGTGAGTGCAGAGAGTAGTGAGTGCAGAGTAGTGAGTGCAGAGAGTAGTGAGTGCAGAGTAGTGAGTGCAGAGTAGTGAGTGCAGAGTAGTGAGTGCAGAGTGCAGAGTAGTGAGTAGTGAGCACAGAGTAGTGAGTGCAGAGTAGTGAGTGCAAAGTGCAGAGTAGTGAGTGCAGAGTAGTGAGTGCAGAGTAGTGAGTGCAGAGTAGTGAGTGCAGAGTAGTGAGTGTGCAGAGTAGTGAGTGTGCAGAGTAGTGAGTGTGCAGAGTAGTGAGTGCAGTGTAGTGAGTGCAGTGTAGTGAGTGCAGGGTAGTGAGTGTGCAGAGTAGTGAGTGCAGAGTAGTGAGTGCAGAGTAGTGAGTGCAGAGTAGTGAGTGTGTAGAGTAGTGAGTGCAGGGTAGTGAGTGCAGGGTAGTGAGTGCAGAGTAGTGAGTGCAGAGTAGTGAGTGCAGAGAGTAGTGAGTGCAGAGAGTAGTGAGTGCAGAGTAGTGAGTGCAGAGTAGTGAGTGCAGAGTAGTGAGTGTGCAGAGTAGTGAGTGCAGAGTAGTGAGTGCAGAGTAGTGAGTGTGCAGAGTAGTGAGTGTGCAGAGTAGTGAGTGCAGAGTAGTGAGTGCAGAGTAGTGAGTGCAGAGTAGTGAGTGTGCAGAGTAGTGAGTGCAGAGTAGTGAGTGTGCAGAGTAGTGAGTGCAGAGTAGTGAGTGCAGAGTAGTGAGTGTGTAGAGTAGTGAGTGCAGGGTAGTGAGTGCAGAGTAGTGAGTGCAGAGAGTAGTGAGTGCAGAGTGCAGAGTAGTGAGTGCAGAGTGCAGAGTAGTGAGTGCAGAGTAGTGAGTGCAGAGAGTAGTGAGTGCAGAGTAGTGAGTGCAGAGAGTAGTGAGTGCAGAGTAGTGAGTGCAGAGTAGTGAGTGTGTAGAGTAGTGAGTGCAGGGTAGTGAGTGCAGAGTAGTGAGTACAGAGTAGTGAGTGCAGAGTAGTGAGTGTGCAGAGTAGTGAGTGTGCAGAGTAGTGAGTGTGCAGAGTAGTGAGTGCTGTGTAGTGAGTGTGCAGAGTAGTGAGTGCAGAGTAGTGAGTGCAGAGTAGTGAGTGTGTAGAGTAGTGAGTGCAGGGTAGTGAGTGCAGAGTAGTGAGTGCAGAGAGTAGTGAGTGCAGAGTAGTGAGTGCAGAGAGTAGTGAGTGCAGAGTGCAGAGTAGTGAGTGCAGAGTAGTGAGTGTGCAGAGTAGTGAGTGTGCAGAGTAGTGAGTGCAGTGTAGTGAGTGCAGTGTAGTGAGCGCAGTGTAGTGAGTGTGCAGAGTAGTGAGTGCAGAGTAGTGAGTGCAGAGTAGTGAGTGTGTAGAGTAGTGAGTGCAGGGTAGTGAGTGCAGGGTAGTGAGTGCAGAGTAGTGAGTGCAGAGTAGTGAGTGCAGAGAGTAGTGAGTGCAGAGTAGTGAGTGCAGAGTAGTGAGTGCAGAGTAGTGAGTGTGCAGAGTAGTGAGTGCAGAGTAGTGAGTGCAGAGTAGTGAGTGTGCAGAGTAGTGAGTGTGCAGAGTAGTGAGTGCAGAGTAGTGAGTGCAGAGTATTGAGTGCAGAGTAGTGAGTGCAGAGTAGTGAGTGTGCAGATTAGTGAGTGCAGAGCAGTGAGTGCAGAGTGCAGAGTAGTGAGTGCAGAGTGCAGAGTTGTGAGTGCAGAGTGCAGAGTTGTGAGTGCAGAGTGCAGAGTTGTGAGTGCAGAGTGCAGAGTTGTGAGTGCAGAGTAGTGAGTGCAGAGTGCGGAGTAGTGAGTGCAGAGTGTAGAGTAGTGAGTGCAGAGGAGTGAGTGCAGAGGAGTGAGTGCAGAGTAGTGAGTGCAGAGTAGTGAGTGCAGAGTAGTGAGTGCAGAGAGTAGTGAGTGCAGAGAGTAGTGAGTGCAGAGAGGTGAGTGCAGAGAGGTGAGTGCAGAGAGTTGTGAGTGCAGAGAGGTGAGTGCAGAGTTGGGAGTGCAGAGTAGTGAGTGCAGAGTAGTGAGTGCAGAGAGTAGTGAGTGCAGAGTAGTGAGTGCAGAGTAGTGAGTGCAGAGTAGTGAGTGCAGAGTAGTGAGTGCAGAGTAGTGAGTGTGCAGAGTAGTGAGTGCAGAGTAGTGAGTGCAGAGTAGTGAGTGTGCAGAGTAGTGAGTGTGCAGAGTAGTGAGTGCAGAGTAGTGAGTGCAGAGTAGTGAGTGCAGAGTAGTGAGTGCAGAGTAGTGAGTGTGCAGAGTAGTGAGTGCAGAGTAGTGAGTGTGCAGAGTAGTGAGTGTGCAGAGTAGTGAGTGTGCAGAGTAGTGAGTGCTGTGTAGTGAGTGTGCAGAGTAGTGAGTGCAGAGTAGTGAGTGCAGAGTAGTGAGTGTGTAGAGTAGTGAGTGCAGGGTAGTGAGTGCAGAGTAGTGAGTGCAGAGAGTAGTGAGTGCAGAGAGTAGTGAGTGCAGAGTGCAGAGTCGTGAGTGCAGAGTAGTGAGTGCAGAGTAGTGAGTGCAGAGTAGTGAGTGCAGAGTAGTGAGTGCAGAGAGTAGTGAGTGCAGAGTAGTGAGTGCAGAGAGTAGTGAGTGCAGAGTAGTGAGTGCAGAGTAGTGAGTGCAGAGTAGTGAGTGTGTAGAGTAGTGAGTGCAGGGTAGTGAGTGCAGAGTAGTGAGTGCAGAGTGCAGAGTAGTGAGTGCAGAGTTGTGAGTGCAGAGTGCAGAGTTGTGAGTACTGAGTGCAGAGTTGTGAGTGCAGAGTGCAGAGTTGTGAGTGCAGAGTAGTGAGTGCAGAGTGCAGAGTAGTGAGTGCAGAGTAGTGAGTGCAGAGTGCAGAGTAGTGAGTGCAGAGTTGTGAGTGCAGAGTGCAGAGTTGTGAGTGCAGAGTGCAGAGTAGTGAGTGCAGAGGTGTGAGTGCAGAGGAGTGAGTGCAGAGGAGTGAGTGCAGAGGAGTGAGTGAAGAGTAGTGAGTGCAGAGTAGTGAGTGCAGAGTAGTGAGTGCAGAGAGTAGTGAGTGCAGAGAGTAGTGAGTGCAGAGAGTAGTGAGTGCAGAGAGGTGAGTGCAGAGAGTAGTGAGTGCAGAGAGGTGAGTGCAGAGTAAGGAGTGCAGAGTAGTGAGTGCAGAGTAGTGAGTGCAGAGAGTAGTGAGTGCAGAGAGGTGAGTGCAGAGAGGTGAGTGCAGAGTGTAGTGAGTACAGTGTAGTGAGTGCAGTGTAGTGAGTGCAGGGTAGTGAGTGCAGAGTAGTGAGTGCAGAGTGCAGAGTAGTGAGTGCAGAGTGCAGAGTTGTGAGTGCAGAGTGCAGAGTTGTGAGTGCAGAGTGCAGAGTTGTGAGTGCAGAGTGCAGAGTTGTGAGTGCAGAGTAGTGAGTGCAGAGTGCAGAGTAGTGAGTGCAGAGTAGTGAGTGCAGAGTAGTGAGTGCAGAGTAGTGAGTGCAGAGTAGTGAGTGCAGAGTAGTGAGTGCAGAGTAGTGAGTGTGCAGAGTAGTGAGTGCAGAGTAGTGAGTGTGCAGAGTAGTGAGTATGCAGAGTAGTGAGTGTGCAGAGTAGTGAGTGCTGTGTAGTGAGTGTGCAGAGTAGTGAGTGCAGAGTAGTGAGTGCAGAGTAGTGAGTGTGTAGAGTAGTGAGTGCAGGGTAGTGAGTGCAGAGTAGTGAGTGCAGAGAGTAGTGAGTGCAGAGTAGTGAGTGCAGAGAGTAGTGAGTTCAGAGTGCAGAGTAGTGAGTGCAGAGTGCAGAGTAGTGAGTGCAGAGTTGTGAGTGCAGAGAGTAGTGAGTGCAGAGTAGTGAGTGCAGAGAGTAGTGAGTGCAGAGTAGTGAGTGCAGAGAGTAGTGAGTGCAGAGTAGTGAGTGCAGAGTAGTGAGTGCAGAGTAGTGAGTGCAGAGTGCAGAGTAGTGAGTAGTGAGCACAGAGTAGTGAGTGCAGAGTAGTGAGTGCAAAGTGCAGAGTAGTGAGTGCAGAGTAGTGAGTGCAGAGTAGTGAGTGCAGAGTAGTGAGTGTGCAGAGTAGTGAGTGTGCAGAGTAGTGAGTGCAGTGTAGTGAGTGCAGTGTAGTGAGTGCAGGGTAGTGAGTGTGCAGAGTAGTGAGTGCAGAGTAGTGAGTGCAGAGTAGTGAGTGCAGAGTAGTGAGTGTGTAGAGTAGTGAGTGCAGGGTAGTGAGTGCAGGGTAGTGAGTGCAGAGTAGTGAGTGCAGAGTAGTGAGTGCAGAGAGTAGTGAGTGCAGAGAGTAGTGAGTGCAGAGTAGTGAGTGCAGAGTAGTGAGTGCAGAGTAGTGAGTGTGCAGAGTAGTGAGTGCAGAGTAGTGAGTGCAGAGTAGTGAGTGTGCAGAGTAGTGAGTGTGCAGAGTAGTGAGTGCAGAGTAGTGAGTGCAGAGTAGTGAGTGCAGAGTAGTGAGTGTGCAGAGTAGTGAGTGCAGAGTAGTGAGTGTGCAGAGTAGTGAGTGCAGAGTAGTGAGTGTGCAGAGTAGTGAGTGCAGAGTAGTGAGTGTGCAGAGTAGTGAGTATGCAAAGTAGTGAGTGCAGTGTAGTGAGTGTGCAGAGTAGTGAGTGCAGAGTAGTGAGTGCAGAGTAGTGAGTGTGTAGAGTAGTGAGTGCAGGGTAGTGAGTGCAGAGTAGTGAGTGCAGAGAGTAGTGAGTGCAGAGTAGTGAGTGCAGAGAGTAGTGAGTGCAGAGTGCAGAGTAGTGAGTGCAGAGTGCAGAGTAGTGAGTGCAGAGTAGTGAGTGCAGAGAGTAGTGAGTGCAGAGTAGTGAGTGCAGAGAGTAGTGAGTGCAGAGTAGTGAGTGCAGAGTAGTGAGTGCAGAGTAGTGAGTGCAGAGTAGTGAGTGTGTAGAGTAGTGAGTGCAGGGTAGTGAGTGCAGAGTAGTGAGTGCAGAGTAGTGAGTGCAGAGTAGTGAGTGTGCAGAGTAGTGAGTGTGCAGAGTAGTGAGTGTGCAGAGTAGTGAGTGTGCAGAGTAGTGAGTGCTGTGTAGTGAGTGTGCAGAGTAGTGAGTGCAGAGTAGTGAGTGCAGAGTAGTGAGTGTGTAGAGTAGTGAGTGCAGGGTAGTGAGTGCAGAGTAGTGAGTGCAGAGAGTAGTGAGTGCAGAGTAGTGAGTGCAGAGAGTAGTGAGTGCAGAGTGCAGAGTAGTGAGTGCAGAGTAGTGAGTGTGCAGAGTAGTGAGTGTGCAGAGTAGTGAGTGCAGTGTAGTGAGTGCAGTGTAGTGAGCACAGTGTAGTGAGTGTGCAGAGTAGTGAGTGCAGAGTAGTGAGTGCAGAGTAGTGAGTGTGTAGAGTAGTGAGTGCAGGGTAGTGAGTGCAGGGTAGTGAGTGCAGAGTAGTGAGTGCAGAGTAGTGAGTGCAGAGAGTAGTGAGTGCAGAGTAGTGAGTGCAGAGTAGTGAGTGCAGAGTAGTGAGTGCAGAGTAGTGAGTGCAGAGTAGTGAGTGTGCAGAGTAGTGAGTGCAGAGTAGTGAGTGCAGAGTAGTGAGTGTGCAGAGTAGTGAGTGTGCAGAGTAGTGAGTGCAGAGTAGTGAGTGCAGAGTATTGAGTGCAGAGTAGTGAGTGCAGAGTAGTGAGTGTGCAGATTAGTGAGTGCAGAGCAGTGAGTGCAGAGTGCAGAGTAGTGAGTGCAGAGTGCAGAGTTGTGAGTGCAGAGTGCAGAGTTGTGAGTGCAGAGTGCAGAGTTGTGAGTGCAGAGTGCAGAGTTGTGAGTGCAGAGTAGTGAGTGCAGAGTGCGGAGTAGTGAGTGCAGAGTGTAGAGTAGTGAGTGCAGAGGAGTGAGTGCAGAGGAGTGAGTGCAGAGTAGTGAGTGCAGAGTAGTGAGTGCAGAGTAGTGAGTGCAGAGAGTAGTGAGTGCAGAGAGTAGTGAGTGCAGAGAGGTGAGTGCAGAGAGGTGAGTGCAGAGAGTTGTGAGTGCAGAGAGGTGAGTGCAGAGTTGGGAGTGCAGAGTAGTGAGTGCAGAGTAGTGAGTGCAGAGAGTAGTGAGTGCAGAGTAGTGAGTGCAGAGTAGTGAGTGCAGAGTAGTGAGTGCAGAGTAGTGAGTGTGCAGAGTAGTGAGTGCAGAGTAGTGAGTGCAGAGTAGTGAGTGTGCAGAGTAGTGAGTGTGCAGAGTAGTGAGTGCAGAGTAGTGAGTGCAGAGTAGTGAGTGCAGAGTAGTGAGTGCAGAGTAGTGAGTGTGCAGAGTAGTGAGTGCAGAGTAGTGAGTGTGCAGAGTAGTGAGTGTGCAGAGTAGTGAGTGTGCAGAGTAGTGAGTGCTGTGTAGTGAGTGTGCAGAGTAGTGAGTGCAGAGTAGTGAGTGCAGAGTAGTGAGTGTGTAGAGTAGTGAGTGCAGGGTAGTGAGTGCAGAGTAGTGAGTGCAGAGAGTAGTGAGTGCAGAGTGCAGAGTAGTGAGTGCAGAGTAGTGAGTGTGCAGAGTAGTGAGTGTGCAGAGTAGTGAGTGCAGTGTAGTGAGTGCAGTGTAGTGAGTGTGCAGAGTAGTGAGTGCAGAGTAGTGAGTGCAGAGTAGTGAGTGTGTAGAGTAGTGAGTGCAGGGTGGTGAGTGCAGGGTAGTGAGTGCAGAGTAGTGAGTGCAGAGTAGTGAGTGCAGAGAGTAGTGAGTGCAGAGTAGTGAGTGCAGAGTAGTGAGTGTGCAGAGTAGTGAGTGCAGAGTAGTGAGTGCAGAGTAGTGAGTGTGCAGAGTAGTGAGTGTGCAGAGTAGTGAGTGCAGAGTAGTGAGTGCAGAGTAGTGAGTGCAGAGTATTGAGTGCAGAGTAGTGAATGCAGAGTAGTGAGTGTGCAGAGTAGTGAGTGCAGAGTTTTGAGTGTGCAGAGTAGTGAGTGTGCAGAGTAGTGAGTGTGCAGAGTAGTGAGTGCTGTGTAGTGAGTGTGCAGAGTAGTGAGTGCAGAGTAGTGAGTGCAGAGTAGTGAGTGTGTAGAGTAGTGAGTGCAGGGTAGTGAGTGCAGAGTAGTGAGTGCAGAGAGTAGTGAGTGCAGAGTGCAGAGTCGTGAGTGCAGAGTAGTGAGTGCAGAGTAGTGAGTGCAGAGAGTAGTGAGTGCAGAGTAGTGAGTGCAGAGAGTAGTGAGTGCAGAGTAGTGAGTGCAGAGTAGTGAGTGCAGAGTAGTGAGTGTGTAGAGTAGTGAGTGCAGGGTAGTGAGTGCAGAGTAGTGAGTGCAGAGTGCAGAGTAGTGTGTGCAGAGTTGTGAGTGCAGAGTGCAGAGTTGTGAGTACTGAGTGCAGAGTTGTGAGTGCAGAGTGCAGAGTTGTGAGTGCAGAGTAGTGAGTGCAGAGTGCAGAGTAGTGAGTGCAGAGTAGTGAGTGCAGAGTGCAGAGTAGTGAGTGCAGAGTTGTGAGTGCAGAGTGCAGAGTTGTGAGTGCAGAGTGCAGAGTAGTGAGTGCAGAGGTGTGAGTGCAGAGGAGTGAGTGCAGAGGAGTGAGTGCAGAGGAGTGAGTGAAGAGTAGTGAGTGCAGAGTAGTGAGTGCAGAGTAGTGAGTGCAGAGAGTAGTGAGTGCAGAGAGTAGTGAGTGCAGAGAGGTGAGTGCAGAGAGGTGAGTGCAGAGAGTAGTGAGTGCAGAGAGGTGAGTGCAGAGTAAGGAGTGCAGAGTAGTGAGTGCAGAGTAGTGAGTGCAGAGTAGTGAGTGTGCAGAGTAGTGAGTGTGCAGAGTAGTGAGTGCAGAGTTGTGAGTGCAGAGTGCAGAGTTGTGAGTGCAGAGTGCAGAGTAGTGAGTGCAGAGGTGTGAGTGCAGAGGAGTGAGTGCAGAGGAGTGAGTGCAGAGGAGTGAGTGAAGAGTAGTGAGTGCAGAGTAGTGAGTGCAGAGTAGTGAGTGCAGAGAGTAGTGAGTGCAGAGAGTAGTGAGTGCAGAGAGGTGAGTGCAGAGAGGTGAGTGCAGAGAGTAGTGAGTGCAGAGAGGTGAGTGCAGAGTAAGGAGTGCAGAGTAGTGAGTGCAGAGTAGTGAGTGCAGAGTAGTGAGTGTGCAGAGTAGTGAGTGTGCAGAGTAGTGAGTGCAGAGAGTAGTGAGTGCAGAGAGTAGTGAGTGCAGAGAGGTGAGTGCAGAGAGGTGAGTGCAGAGAGTAGTGAGTGCAGAGAGGTGAGTGCAGAGTAAGGAGTGCAGAGTAGTGAGTGCAGAGTAGTGAGTGCAGAGTAGTGAGTGTGCAGAGTAGTGAGTGTGCAGAGTAGTGAGTGCAGAGTAGTGAGTGCAGAGTATTGAGTGCAGAGTAGTGAGTGCAGAGTAGTGAGTGTGCAGATTAGTGAGTGCAGAGCAGTGAGTGCAGAGTGCAGAGTAGTGAGTGCAGAGTGCAGAGTTGTGAGTGCAGAGTGCAGAGTTGTGAGTGCAGAGTGCAGAGTTGTGAGTGCAGAGTGCAGAGTTGTGAGTGCAGAGTAGTGAGTGCAGAGTGCGGAGTAGTGAGTGCAGAGTGTAGAGTAGTGAGTGCAGAGGAGTGAGTGCAGAGGAGTGAGTGCAGAGTAGTGAGTGCAGAGTAGTGAGTGCAGAGTAGTGAGTGCAGAGAGTAGTGAGTGCAGAGAGTAGTGAGTGCAGAGAGGTGAGTGCAGAGAGGTGAGTGCAGAGAGTTGTGAGTGCAGAGAGGTGAGTGCAGAGTTGGGAGTGCAGAGTAGTGAGTGCAGAGTAGTGAGTGCAGAGAGTAGTGAGTGCAGAGTAGTGAGTGCAGAGTAGTGAGTGCAGAGTAGTGAGTGCAGAGTAGTGAGTGTGCAGAGTAGTGAGTGCAGAGTAGTGAGTGCAGAGTAGTGAGTGTGCAGAGTAGTGAGTGTGCAGAGTAGTGAGTGCAGAGTAGTGAGTGCAGAGTAGTGAGTGCAGAGTAGTGAGTGCAGAGTAGTGAGTGTGCAGAGTAGTGAGTGCAGAGTAGTGAGTGTGCAGAGTAGTGAGTGTGCAGAGTAGTGAGTGTGCAGAGTAGTGAGTGCTGTGTAGTGAGTGTGCAGAGTAGTGAGTGCAGAGTAGTGAGTGCAGAGTAGTGAGTGTGTAGAGTAGTGAGTGCAGGGTAGTGAGTGCAGAGTAGTGAGTGCAGAGAGTAGTGAGTGCAGAGTGCAGAGTAGTGAGTGCAGAGTAGTGAGTGTGCAGAGTAGTGAGTGTGCAGAGTAGTGAGTGCAGTGTAGTGAGTGCAGTGTAGTGAGTGTGCAGAGTAGTGAGTGCAGAGTAGTGAGTGCAGAGTAGTGAGTGTGTAGAGTAGTGAGTGCAGGGTGGTGAGTGCAGGGTAGTGAGTGCAGAGTAGTGAGTGCAGAGTAGTGAGTGCAGAGAGTAGTGAGTGCAGAGTAGTGAGTGCAGAGTAGTGAGTGTGCAGAGTAGTGAGTGCAGAGTAGTGAGTGCAGAGTAGTGAGTGTGCAGAGTAGTGAGTGTGCAGAGTAGTGAGTGCAGAGTAGTGAGTGCAGAGTAGTGAGTGCAGAGTATTGAGTGCAGAGTAGTGAATGCAGAGTAGTGAGTGTGCAGAGTAGTGAGTGCAGAGTTTTGAGTGTGCAGAGTAGTGAGTGTGCAGAGTAGTGAGTGTGCAGAGTAGTGAGTGCTGTGTAGTGAGTGTGCAGAGTAGTGAGTGCAGAGTAGTGAGTGCAGAGTAGTGAGTGTGTAGAGTAGTGAGTGCAGGGTAGTGAGTGCAGAGTAGTGAGTGCAGAGAGTAGTGAGTGCAGAGTGCAGAGTCGTGAGTGCAGAGTAGTGAGTGCAGAGTAGTGAGTGCAGAGAGTAGTGAGTGCAGAGTAGTGAGTGCAGAGAGTAGTGAGTGCAGAGTAGTGAGTGCAGAGTAGTGAGTGCAGAGTAGTGAGTGTGTAGAGTAGTGAGTGCAGGGTAGTGAGTGCAGAGTAGTGAGTGCAGAGTGCAGAGTAGTGTGTGCAGAGTTGTGAGTGCAGAGTGCAGAGTTGTGAGTACTGAGTGCAGAGTTGTGAGTGCAGAGTGCAGAGTTGTGAGTGCAGAGTAGTGAGTGCAGAGTGCAGAGTAGTGAGTGCAGAGTAGTGAGTGCAGAGTGCAGAGTAGTGAGTGCAGAGTTGTGAGTGCAGAGTGCAGAGTTGTGAGTGCAGAGTGCAGAGTAGTGAGTGCAGAGGTGTGAGTGCAGAGGAGTGAGTGCAGAGGAGTGAGTGCAGAGGAGTGAGTGAAGAGTAGTGAGTGCAGAGTAGTGAGTGCAGAGTAGTGAGTGCAGAGAGTAGTGAGTGCAGAGAGTAGTGAGTGCAGAGAGGTGAGTGCAGAGAGGTGAGTGCAGAGAGTAGTGAGTGCAGAGAGGTGAGTGCAGAGTAAGGAGTGCAGAGTAGTGAGTGCAGAGTAGTGAGTGCAGAGAGTAGTGAGTGCAGAGAGTAGTGAGTGCAGAGAGGTGAGTGCAGAGAGGTGAGTGCAGAGTGTAGTGAGTGCAGTGTAGTGAGTGCAGTGTAGTGAGTGCAGTGTAGTGAGTGCAGGGTAGTGAGTGCAGAGTAGTGAGTGCAGAGTGCAGAGTTGTGAGTGCAGAGTGCAGAGTTGTGAGTGCAGAGTTGTGAGTGCAGAGTGCAGAGTTGTGAGTGCAGAGTAGTGAGTGCAGAGTGCAGAGTAGTGAGTGCAGAGTAGTGAGTGCAGAGTAGTGAGTGCAGAGTAGTGAGTGCAGGGTAGTGAGTGCAGAGTAGTGAGTGCAGAGTGCAGAGTTGTGAGTGCAGAGTGCAGAGTTGTGAGTGCAGAGTGCAGAGTTGTGAGTGCAGAGTGCAGAGTTGTGAGTGCAGAGTAGTGAGTGCAGAGTGCAGAGTAGTGAGTGCAGAGTAGTGAGTGCAGAGTAGTGAGTGCAGAGTAGTGAGTGCAGAGTAGTGAGTGCAGAGTAGTGAGTGTGCAGAGTAGTGAGTGCAGAGTAGTGAGTGTGCAGAGTAGTGAGTATGCAGAGTAGTGAGTGTGCAGAGTAGTGAGTGCTGTGTAGTGAGTGTGCAGAGTAGTGAGTGCAGAGTAGTGAGTGCAGAGTAGTGAGTGTGTAGAGTAGTGAGTGCAGGGTAGTGAGTGCAGAGTAGTGAGTGCAGAGAGTAGTGAGTGCAGAGTAGTGAGTGCAGAGAGTAGTGAGTGCAGAGTGCAGAGTAGTGAGTGCAGAGTGCAGAGTAGTGAGTGCAGAGTTGTGAGTGCAGAGTAGTGAGTGCAGAGAGTAGTGAGTGCAGAGTAGTGAGTGCAGAGAGTAGTGAGTGCAGAGTAGTGAGTGCAGAGTAGTGAGTGCAGAGTAGTGAGTGCAGAGTGCAGAGTAGTGAGTAGTGAGCACAGAGTAGTGAGTGCAGAGTAGTGAGTGCAAAGTGCAGAGTAGTGAGTGCAGAGTAGTGAGTGCAGAGTAGTGAGTGCAGAGTAGTGAGTGCAGAGTAGTGAGTGTGCAGAGTAGTGAGTGTGCAGAGTAGTGAGTGCAGTGTAGTGAGTGCAGTGTAGTGAGTGCAGTGTAGTGAGTGTGCAGAGTAGTGAGTGCAGAGTAGTGAGTGCAGAGTAGTGAGTGTGTAGAGTAGTGAGTGCAGGGTAGTGAGTGCAGGGTAGTGAGTGCAGAGTAGTGAGTGCAGAGTAGTGAGTGCAGAGAGTGAGTGCAGAGTAGTGAGTGCAGAGTAGTGAGTGCAGAGTAGTGAGTGTGCAGAGTAGTGAGTGCAGAGTTGTGAGTGCAGAGTGCAGAGTTGTGAGTGCAGAGTGCAGAGTAGTGAGTGCAGAGGTGTGAGTGCAGAGGAGTGAGTGCAGAGGAGTGAGTGCAGAGGAGTGAGTGAAGAGTAGTGAGTGCAGAGTAGTGAGTGCAGAGTAGTGAGTGCAGAGAGTAGTGAGTGCAGAGAGTAGTGAGTGCAGAGAGGTGAGTGCAGAGAGGTGAGTGCAGAGAGTAGTGAGTGCAGAGAGGTGAGTGCAGAGTAAGGAGTGCAGAGTAGTGAGTGCAGAGTAGTGAGTGCAGAGAGTAGTGAGTGCAGAGAGTAGTGAGTGCAGAGAGGTGAGTGCAGAGAGGTGAGTGCAGAGTGTAGTGAGTGCAGTGTAGTGAGTGCAGTGTAGTGAGTGCAGTGTAGTGAGTGCAGGGTAGTGAGTGCAGAGTAGTGAGTGCAGAGTGCAGAGTTGTGAGTGCAGAGTGCAGAGTTGTGAGTGCAGAGTGCAGAGTTGTGAGTGCAGAGTGCAGAGTTGTGAGTGCAGAGTAGTGAGTGCAGAGTGCAGAGTAGTGAGTGCAGAGTAGTGAGTGCAGAGTAGTGAGTGCAGAGTAGTGAGTGCAGGGTAGTGAGTGCAGAGTAGTGAGTGCAGAGTGCAGAGTTGTGAGTGCAGAGTGCAGAGTTGTGAGTGCAGAGTGCAGAGTTGTGAGTGCAGAGTAGTGAGTGCAGAGTGCAGAGTAGTGAGTGCAGAGTAGTGAGTGCAGAGTAGTGAGTGCAGAGTAGTGAGTGTGCAGAGTAGTGAGTGCAGAGTAGTGAGTGTGCAGAGTAGTGAGTATGCAGAGTAGTGAGTGTGCAGAGTAGTGAGTGCTGTGTAGTGAGTGTGCAGAGTAGTGAGTGCAGAGTAGTGAGTGCAGAGTAGTGAGTGTGTAGAGTAGTGAGTGCAGGGTAGTGAGTGCAGAGTAGTGAGTGCAGAGAGTAGTGAGTGCAGAGTAGTGAGTGCAGAGAGTAGTGAGTGCAGAGTGCAGAGTAGTGAGTGCAGAGTGCAGAGTAGTGAGTGCAGAGTTGTGAGTGCAGAGTAGTGAGTGCAGAGAGTAGTGAGTGCAGAGTAGTGAGTGTTAGACGGGGACCTGGAGGGTCGGCCGAGCAGAGTGATCGCACAGACAGGTAACTTCCCCCCCACAGATGGACACCACACAAAGCTTATGGTAACACCTTTTATAGGCACTTCGGGTAGTAGAGTGGTACGATACAGGGCGATCAGGACACGATGATCCTCTCAATTCTAGTCTCTAGTAAGGGAAGGGGGTAGCGGGACAGTCTTGGTACCCACGGGTACGGGTGTGTAACGGTGATAGCTCACAATCCTCGAGCTCGGTGTTCGGATGGGTCAGACCGCGGCAGCGCCAGCAGGTCCCGAAGAGGTCGTAGGTGGCACGGGCCGCGGCAGCGCCAGCAGGTCCCAACGAGGATGAAGGTTACAACGGGCCGCGGCAGCGCCAGCAGGTCCCACGAGAATGCAGGTTGCAACGGGCCGCGGCAGCGCCAGCAGGTCCCACGAGGATGAAGGTTACAACGGGCCGCGGCAGCGCCAGCAGGTCCCACGAGAATGCAGGTTGCAGAGGGCCGCGGCAGCGCCAGCAGGTCCCACGAGGATGAAGGTTGCAGAGGGCCGCGGCAGCGCCAGCAGGCAGGACAATAGTTCACAAGGCAGGGCTGTGGCAGCGCCAACAGTCCGTCAAGGATGAGTTCGTCGCGGTGTCTCTCGACTCCAGGATACAACTGCCTTCCTGTCCTGGGGCTGCCTCAGTTATAGGTCTGGCGCCCTTTGATGTCCGGACCCTCGCTCTTGGAGGTCGGGAGGTCTGGGATGAGGGAGTCCAGACACCCAGCAGGGGGGTGGAGCCAGCGCCCGAGGAGGCTGGGGGTGCTCGGCACCTGGCGGGGGAGAGCCGTCGACACTTCGTACTCCCATTGACCTGCCAAGTGGGCCGTTCACCTCCTGGGTGGAGGGTGGTGCCGGGATGTCGGGGCCTGGCCAGGCCCAGGGTTGGGGTCGGGCTGAGGCCGCGCGGCCGCGTGGTGCCATGTCCAAGATGGCGGCTGGGCCGGGCAATGGTGCTGACGGTGGCCCGGGCCCTGTCCTGCGGGGAGGGAGTGAGCCCTTCATGTGGCCTGTCCAACATGCGTCCCCCCCAGCTGAAGGCGGGGAGAGTCACCCATGTTCTTGGGGACTTTCCTCGTCGAGGCGGAAAAAGCGGGACAGGCCATCCGCGTTGGCGTGGTCCTGGCCGGGTCGATGTTCCACAGTGAAGTCCATCCCCTGCAGGGAGATGGACCAACGTAGTAGTTTCGGGTTTTCCCCCCGCATCTGCATGAGCCATTGCAGGGGTCGATGATCGGTCTGGACCCGGAAGTGGGTGCCGAAGAGATAAGGCCGGAGCTTTTTGAGGGCCCACACCACGGCGAAGGCCTCCCTCTCGATGGTGCTCCAGCGTCGTTCTCGGGCCAGGAGCCGTCTGCTGATGAAAGCCACTGGCTGGTCAAGTCCTTCGGGGTTCAGCTGGGAAAGGACTACCCCAACGCCATGGTCGGAGGCATCTGTTTGGACAATAAATTCCCGACTGTAGTCGGGGGCCTGGAGCACCGGGGCGGAGCACATGGCGGCCTTCAGCTTCTCGAAGGCCGCTTGACAGTCTGGGGTCCAGTTGACCTTCTTTGGTTGGTTTTTGGAGGTGAGTTCCGTGAGGGGCCCTACGATACTGCCATAGTCCCTCACGAACCGTCGGTAGTAGCCCGTGAGTCCCAAGAAGGCGCGGACCTCGGTCTGGGTGATGGGGGACTGCCACGACTGGATGGCCGCGATCTTGAGTTGCAGAGGGGCCACCAGACCGCTTCCCACCTGGTGCCCGAGATAGGTCACGGACCCCTGGCCAATTTGGCATTTGCTGGCCTTGATTGTGAGGCCAGCTCGTTGGAGGGCCTGTAGCACCTCTCGGAGGTGGTGGAGGTGGTCGGACCAGTGGTGGCTGTACACAGCGATATCGTCCAGGTAGGCGGCGCTGAATCCTTCGAGTCCTGCCAGGACCTGGTTTACTAGCCGCTGAAAGGTTGCTGGGGCATTCTTCATGCCGAATGGCATGACCTTGAAGTGATAGTGGCCATCCGGGGTAGAGAATGCAGATCGTTCTTGGGCCCGGGGTGTGAGACCGATCTGCCAGTAGCCCGCTGTCAGGTCGAAGATGCTGAGGTAGCGGGCAGCTCCCATGCGGTCGATTAGTTCATCTGCTCGGGGGATGGGGTGTGCGTCTGTTCTGGTGACCGCATTCAAGTCCCGGTAGTCGACGCAGAACCGGAGCTCCGGCGTGGTGCCGGGGGCGGCCGCTTTGGGGACCAGTACCACTGGGCTGGCCCAGGGGCTGTCTGAGGGCTCGATGATCCCGAGGGTGAGCATCTTGGCCACCTCCTCTTGGATGCAGGCCCGTACCCGATCTGGTACGCGGTAGGCCCGATGGCGGATAGGGGGACTGTCTCCCGTGTCCACGTCGTGTAAGCACCAGGGGGTGACCCCTGGGGTGAGGGAGAACAGGGTGGAGAACTGTAGCAGGAGGACTCGGCAGCCTTGGCGCTGTTCCAGGGTGAGGGCCTCCGAGAGTCGGACCCCGTCCACGGAGCCGTCCTTTTCCCGTGACCGTAGGAGGTCAGGGAGGGGTTCGGAGTCCTCCTCGGTTCCATTGTCGGTTGCCATCAGGAGGCTGAGTTCGGAGCGTACAAAGTGGGGTTTCAGTCTATTAGCGTGGAGGACCCGGAGAGGGTTTCGGGAAGATTCCATATCGATGAGATAGGTGACAGGGCTCTTGCGCTCGATTACTTTGAAGGGCCCCGTCCATTTGTCTTGCAGGGCGCATGGTTCGGTGGGAGACATTACCCACACTTGTTGACCGGGTTCAAATTCGATGGAGGATGCATTTCTATCATACCACCTTTTCATGTCCTCCTGACTGGCCTCCAGGTTTGCTTTTGCCATCTCTCTGAACCTTCTGGTCTGGTTGCGGAGGGTTAGGAGGTACTTGAAAACATCTGGAGGGTTCTTTAGAGGGGGCATTTCCCAGCCTTCTTTGACTAGGCTGAGCGGGCCTCGCACCGGGTGTCCATACAAGAGTTCGAAAGGGCTGAAGCCGAGGGACTTCTGGGGGACTTCTCGGTAGGCAAAGAGAAGGCACGGTAGTAGCACATCCCACTGGCGACGGAGGGGCTCTTCCAACCCCCCAATCATCCCTTTGAGCGTGCGGTTGAACCGCTCAACCAGTCCGTTCCCTTGAGGGTGATAGGGGGTCGTGAATCGGTAGGTGACCCCACACTGTTGCCAGAGGGACTTCATGTATTTTGAGATAAAGTTCGTACCCCTGTCGCTGACGACTTCTCGGGGGAAGCCCACTCGAGAGAAGATCCCCATCAAGGCTCGACCCACTACTGGGGCTGTTATCGTACGAAGGGGGACCGCCTCAGGATAGCGGGTAGCGTGATCCACCAGGACCAGGATGAAGCGATGTCCCTGTGCTGTTCGGGGGTCCAGGGGCCCCACAATGTCTATTCCCACCCTTTCGAACGGGGTGGTCACCACGGGGAATGGTTGTAGGGGTGCCTTGAGTTTGCGGCCGCTCTTCCCACTGGCCTGGCAGGTCGGGCAGGACCGGCAATGGTTGGATACATCGTTCCTCATTTTGGGCCAAAAAAAGTGAGTCACCAGGCGGTGGTAGGTCTTGTCTTGGCCCAGGTGCCCGGCCAGGGGGACATCGTGGGCTAGGTTCAACAGGAAGTCTCTGAAGTGGAGGGGCACCACCAGCACTCGCCCGGCCCCCAGTTCTGCGATTGTCTGTTCGCTGTACAAGAGATCATTGTCCCAATAAACCCAGTGGGCCCCGGTGGTGTCTCCTTGGCTCTGGGCGAGCGCTTGCTGTCGCAATCCCTCGAGGGAGGGGCAGGTCTTTTGCTCCTGCCGGAATTGTTCCTGGGTGGGCCCCCCTTCTTGACGCCACTGAGCCAGGTCGGGAAGCTCGGGGGGCTGTGTGGACCCCTCTGGGGTGGGGTCCGGGTGGTCGGTCTGGGGGAAGTCTTCTTCTGGAGTGATCGAGGGCGGAGGCGCTGCCCATTCTGGTTCTTCTGGTCTAGGGATGGTGCGGGTGGCCATGGACCGGGTGGTTACGCATGCCCAGTCCGGGAGACCCAACATCCCCAGATGCTCTCTTCTTTCCACAGCGGCCCACGGGGAGCTCTCGAGATCGTTCCCCAGGAGGCAGTCTACGGGGGCATCGTCACGGACAGTTACTTTCAGCATGCCGGACACTCCCCCCCATTCGAAGGGGATGCAGGCCATCCGACACAGGCTCTCCGAGTTGTCTGCCGATCGGACGGGGCAAAGTACGTTTGGTAGGATTTGTTCTGGGGTCACCAGGTGACAGCGGACGGCCGTCACACTGGCCCCGGTGTCACGCAGGGCCTCGGCCTTGCGCCCATTGATGCTCACCCATTGGCTGTACTTCCGAGTGTTGGCGGGCAGGGGAGTCCGCGGGACCATGTCTCTTCCTCCCAGGCATGCCAGGGTCATGGCGGCGGGTTCCCACTCGAACTGCTCCGACTCATAGGTCTCCGTGTCTTCGGAGATTTGTTCTTCTCCCAGGGCGGCGGCCGCCATCTGGCGGGGCCCGGGGACCTGGTTCTTCGGGCAGGTCGGGTCACTGGCATAGTGGCCGACTCGCTGGCATCGATGACACGTCACGTTAGCTCGGAACCCCGGGCGCATCGGGGGGTTTCCCCGGCCTGCTGGAGCCGGGGTGGCGTTCGTTGGTGCGGCCGGGGCGGCGTCTCTGCCCCGGCCCGGGCCTCCTCCTCCTCCTCGGGGACGATGGTGACCTTGGTTGGTTCTGTTCTGCTCATTCGGCCCACTCCGGGCCACTCGGGTGCTCTCCCACCGGTCAGCCTCGGTGGCGAGCTGCCGGGGTTCAGTCAATTTACTGTCGAGGAGGTGCTGCCTGAGCTCGACAAAGCAGTTGTTGGAGAGGTGCTCCCACACAATGAGATTGAAGAGTTGTTCGTAGGTGGTTACGTTGTTACCCTTGATCCACCCCTCGAAGGCTCGGCTGAAATAGTTCACGTATTCCAACCACGTCGTACCTGGGATCCTGGTGCAGTTGCGGAACCTCTGGCGGTACATTTCGGGTGTAAGTCCATATCGACTGAGGAGGGCGGCCTTCATATGGTCATAGGACGTCATTTGATGGTCCGGAAGCTGCAGCAGGGCATCACGACCCTCGTTGACGAATCTCCCCCATAGACCGGCTCCCCAGTCACTTCGAGCGACCCGGTGGGCGGTCATGGCAATTTCATAGGCTTTGAACCACTGCTGTATGTCGTCGTTCCGGTGATATTCTCGGACCACATCCTTGGGGATGTGGACCTTCTGCTTGGTAGGACCCGGGGAATGCGGTTGCTCGGGCACCCCTAGGTTTTTGTTCAGTTTGCGTATTTCTATCTCCGCTAGTTTGCACTCGTGCTCGTATGCCAGTCTTTTTTCTTCGAGGTCTCTCTGTCTCTGTTTTTCCTCTCGCTCTTCTCTGAGCCGTAAGTGTTCTAAGTTTATTTTTTGTTCCGCCAGTTTCAACTCTCCGTCTAATCTGAGTCGTGCCAAGTCTAACTCGTGTAATCTATTTTTTTCCCGCTCCTGGATCTCTTCATGGGAGGGGCCTGGTCTCCGTTCCTCCGTCCGGGTGGTGTTGACTTCCGGGGCTGCGGGGTCCCGGGGGGTTGCGGTATTTGTCTCTGTCCAGGCCTCTAGGGCGTTTTTGAAGTCTTCTTTTGTGCTTAGCCCGGTGGTAGCAATGCCTAAGTCCATGCAAAATTGTTTGAGCTCTCGGTGGTTGTATTCTTCCAGCTTTTCCATCTGGAACTTCTCTGCCGATCCGCTCTCTTTGGTCGTCATTGTGGTTTTAGTCGTAGGGTGAGTTACTGTCTGTACGGTACGCGTTGGTTCGGATCCCACCGCTGCCACCAATGTTAGACGGGGACCTGGAGGGTCGGCCGAGCAGAGTGATCGCACAGACAGGTAACTTCCCCCCCACAGATGGACACCACACAAAGCTTATGGTAACACCTTTTATAGGCACTTCGGGTAGTAGAGTGGTACGATACAGGGCGATCAGGACACGATGATCCTCTCAATTCTAGTCTCTAGTAAGGGAAGGGGGTAGCGGGACAGTCTTGGTACCCACGGGTACGGGTGTGTAACGGTGATAGCTCACAATCCTCGAGCTCGGTGTTCGGATGGGTCAGACCGCGGCAGCGCCAGCAGGTCCCGAAGAGGTCGTAGGTGGCACGGGCCGCGGCAGCGCCAGCAGGTCCCAACGAGGATGAAGGTTACAACGGGCCGCGGCAGCGCCAGCAGGTCCCACGAGAATGCAGGTTGCAACGGGCCGCGGCAGCGCCAGCAGGTCCCACGAGGATGAAGGTTACAACGGGCCGCGGCAGCGCCAGCAGGTCCCACGAAAATGCAGGTTGCAGAGGGCCGCGGCAGCGCCAGCAGGTCCCACGAGGATGAAGGTTGCAGAGGGCCGCGGCAGCGCCAGCAGGCAGGACAATAGTTCACAAGGCAGGGCTGTGGCAGCGCCAACAGTCCGTCAAGGATGAGTTCGTCGCGGTGTCTCTCGACTCCAGGATACAACTGCCTTCCTGTCCTGGGGCTGCCTCAGTTATAGGTCTGGCGCCCTTTGATGTCCGGACCCTCGCTCTTGGAGGTCGGGAGGTCTGGGATGAGGGAGTCCAGACACCCAGCAGGGGGGTGGAGCCAGCGCCCGAGGAGGCTGGGGGTGCTCGGCACCTGGCGGGGGAGAGCCGTCGACACTTCGTACTCCCATTGACCTGCCAAGTGGGCCGTTCACCTCCTGGGTGGAGGGTGGTGCCGGGATGTCGGAGCCTGGCCAGGCCCAGGGTTGGGGTCGGGCTGAGGCCGCGCGGCCGCGTGGTGCCGTGTCCAAGATGGCGGCTGGGCCGGGCAATGGTGCTGACGGTGGCCCGGGCCCTGTCCTGCGGGGAGGGAGTGAGCCCTTCATGTGGCCTGTCCAACAGTGAGTGCAGAGAGTAGTGAGTGCAGAGTAGTGAGTGCAGAGTAGTGAGTGCAGAGTAGTGAGTGCAGAGTGCAGAGTAGTGAGTAGTGAGCACAGAGTAGTGAGTGCAGAGTAGTGAGTGCAAAGTGCAGAGTAGTGAGTGCAGAGTAGTGAGTGCAGAGTAGTGAGTGCAGAGTAGTGAGTGCAGAGTAGTGAGTGTGCAGAGTAGTGAGTGTGCAGAGTAGTGAGTGCAGTGTAGTGAGTGCAGTGTAGTGAGTGCAGTGTAGTGAGTGTGCAGAGTAGTGAGTGCAGAGTAGTGAGTGCAGAGTAGTGAGTGCAGAGAGTAGTGAGTGCAGAGAGTAGTGAGTGCAGAGTAGTGAGTGCAGAGTAGTGAGTGCAGAGTAGTGAGTGCAGAGTAGTGAGTGTGCAGAGTAGTGAGTGCAGAGTAGTGAGTGCAGAGTAGTGAGTGTGCAGAGTAGTGAGTGTGCAGAGTAGTGAGTGCAGAGTAGTGAGTGCAGAGTAGTGAGTGCAGAGTAGTGAGTGCAGAGTAGTGAGTGTGCAGAGTAGTGAGTGCAGAGTAGTGAGTGTGCAGAGTAGTGAGTGCAGAGTAGTGAGTGTGCAGAGTAGTGAGTGTGCAGAGTAGTGAGTGCAGTGTAGTGAGTGTGCAGAGTAGTGAGTGCAGAGTAGTGAGTGCAGAGTAGTGAGTGTGTAGAGTAGTGAGTGCAGGATAGTGAGTGCAGAGTAGTGAGTGCAGAGAGTAGTGAGTGCAGAGTAGTGAGTGCAGAGAGTAGTGAGTGCAGAGTGCAGAGTAGTGAGTGCAGAGTGCAGAGTAGTGAGTGCAGAATAGTGAGTGCAGAGAGTAGTGAGTGCAGAGTAGTGAGTGCAGAGAGTAGTGAGTGCAGAGTAGTGAGTGCAGAGTAGTGAGTGCAGAGTAGTGAGTGTGTAGAGTAGTGAGTGCAGGGTAGTGAGTGCAGAGTAGTGAGTGCAGAGTGCAGAGTAGTGAGTGCAGAGTTGTGAGTGCAGAGTGCAGAGTTGTGAGTGCAGAGTGCAGAGTTGTGAGTGCAGAGTGCAGAGTTGTGAGTGCAGAGTAGTGAGTGCAGAGTGCAGAGTAGTGAGTGCAGAGTGCAGAGTAGTGAGTGCAGAGGAGTGAGTGCAGAGGAGTGAGTGCAGAGTAGTGAGTGCAGAGTAGTGAGTGCAGAGTAGTGAGTGCACAGTGTAGTGAGTGCAGAGAGTAGTGAGTGCAGAGAGGTGAGTGCAGAGAGGTGAGTGCAGAGAGTAGTGAGTGCAGAGAGGTGAGTGCAGAGAGGTGAGTGCAGAGTAGTGAGTGTGCAGAGTAGGGAGTGCAGAGTAGTGAGTGCAGAGTAGTGAGTGCAGAGAGCAGAGAGTAGTGAGTGCAGAGTAGTGAGTGCAGAGTAGTGAGTGCAGAGGAGTGAGTGCAGAGGAGTGAGTGCAGAGTAGTGAGTGCAGAGTAGTGAGTGTGCAGAGTAGTGAGTGTGCAGAGTAGTGAGTGCAGAGTAGTGAGTGCAGAGTAGTGAGTGCAGAGTAGTGAGTGTGCAGAGTAGTGAGTGCAGAGTAGTGAGTGTGCAGAGTAGTGAGTGTGCAGAGTAGTGAGTGTGCAGAGTAGTGAGTGCAGTGTAGTGAGTGTGCAGAGTAGTGAGTGCAGAGTAGTGAGTGCAGAGTAGTGAGTGTGTAGAGTAGTGAGTGCAGGGTAGTGAGTGCAGAGTAGTGAGTGCAGAGAGTAGTGAGTGCAGAGTATTGAGTGCAGAGAGTAGTGAGTGCAGAGTGCAGAGTAGTGAGTGCAGAGTGCAGAGTAGTGAGTGCAGAGTTGTGAGTGCAGAGTAGTGAGTGCAGAGAGTAGTGAGTGCAGAGTAGTGAGTGCAGAGAGTAGTGAGTGCAGAGAGTAGTGAGTGCAGAGTAGTGAGTGCAGAGTAGTGAGTGCAGAGTAGTGAGTGTGTAAAGTAGTGAGTGCAGGGTAGTGAGTGCAGAGTAGTGAGTGCAGAGTGCAGAGTAGTGAGTGCAGAGTTGTGAGTGCAGAGTGCAGAGTTGTCAGTGCAGAGTGCAGAGTAGTGAGTGCAGAGGAGTGAGTGCAGAGGAGTGAGTGCAGAGGAGTGAGTGCAGAGGAGTGAGTGCAGAGTAGTGAGTGCAGAGTAGTGAGTGCAGAGAGTAGTGAGTGCAGAGAGTAGTGAGTGCAGAGAGTAGTGAGTGCAGAGAGGTGAGTGCAGAGAGGTGAGTGCAGAGAGTAGTGAGTGCAGAGAGGTGAGTGCAGAGTAGGGAGTGCAGAGTAGTGAGTGCAGAGTAGTGAGTGCAGAGAGTAGTGAGTGCAGAGAGGTGAGTGCAGAGAGGTGAGTGCAGAGTGTAGTGAGTGCAGTGTAGTGAGTGCAGTGTAGTGAGTGCATAGTAGTGAGTGCAGAGTAGTGAGTGCAGAGTAGTGAGTGCAGAGTGCAGAGTAGTGAGGGCAGAGTAGTGAGTGCAGAGTGCAGAGTAGTGAGTGCAGAGTGCAGAGTAGTGAGTGCAGAGTGCAGAGTAGTGAGTGCAGAGTGCAGAGTAGTGAGTGCAGAGTAGTGAGCACAGAGTGCAGAGTAGTGAGTGCAGAGTGCAGAGTAGTGAGTGCAGAGTGCAGAGTAGTGAGTGCAGAGTAGTGAGTGCAGAGTAGTGAGGAGTGTATAGTAGTGAGTGTAGAGTAGTGAGTGCAGAGAGTGCAGAGTGTGAGTGCAGAGTGCAGAATAGTGAGTGCAGAGTGCAGAGGAGTGAGTGCAGAGTGCAGAGTAGTGAGTGCAGAGTGCAGAGTAGTGAGTGCAGAGTGCAGAGTAGTGAGTGCAGAGTGCAGAGTAGTGAGTGCAGAGTGCAGAGTAGTGAGTGCAGAGTAGTGAGTGCAGAGTGCAGAGTAGTGAGTGCAGAGTAGTGAGTGCAGAGTAGTGAGTGCAGAGTAGTGAGTGTGCAGAGTAGTGAGTGCAGAGTAGTGAGTGCAGAGTAGTGAGTGTGCAGAGTAGTGAGTGTGCAGAGTAGTGAGTGCAGAGTAGTGAGTGCAGAGTAGTGAGTGCAGAGTAGTGAGTGTGCAGAGTAGTGAGTGCAGAGTAGTGAGTGTGCAGAGTAGTGAGTGTGCAGAGTAGTGAGTGCAGTGTAGTGAGTGTGCAGAGTAGTGAGTGCAGAGTAGTGAGTGCAGAGTAGTGAGTGTGTAGAGTAGTGAGTGCAGGGTAGTGAGTGCAGAGTAGTGAGTGCAGAGAGTAGTGAGTGCAGAGTATTGAGTGCAGAGAGTAGTGAGTGCAGAGTGCAGAGTAGTGAGTGCAGAGTGCAGAGTAGTGAGTGCAGAGTTGTGAGTGCAGAGTAGTGAGTGCAGAGAGTAGTGAGTGCAGAGTAGTGAGTGCAGAGAGTAGTGAGTGCAGAGAGTAGTGAGTGCAGAGTAGTGAGTGCAGAGTAGTGAGTGCAGAGTAGTGAGTGTGTAAAGTAGTGAGTGCAGGGTAGTGAGTGCAGAGTAGTGAGTGCAGAGTGCAGAGTAGTGAGTGCAGAGTTGTGAGTGCAGAGTGCAGAGTTGTCAGTGCAGAGTGCAGAGTAGTGAGTGCAGAGGAGTGAGTGCAGAGGAGTGAGTGCAGAGGAGTGAGTGCAGAGGAGTGAGTGCAGAGTAGTGAGTGCTGAGTAGTGAGTGCAGAGAGTAGTGAGTGCAGAGAGTAGTGAGTGCAGAGAGGTGAGTGCAGAGAGGTGAGTGCAGAGGGTAGTGAGTGCAGAGAGGTGAGTGCAGAGTAGGGAGTGCAGAGTAGTGAGTGCAGAGTAGTGAGTGCAGAGAGTAGTGAGTGCAGAGAGGTGAGTGCAGAGAGGTGAGTGCAGAGTGTAGTGAGTGCAGTGTAGTGAGTGCAGTGTAGTGAGTGCATAGTAGTGAGTGCAGAGTAGTGAGTGCAGAGTAGTGAGTGCAGAGTGCAGAGTAGTGAGGGCAGAGTAGTGAGTGCAGAGTGCAGAGTAGTGAGTGCAGAGTGCAGAGTAGTGAGTGCAGAGGGCAGAGTAGTGAGTGCAGAGTGCAGAGTAGTGAGTGCAGAGTAGTGAGCGCAGAGTGCAGAGTAGTGAGTGCAGAGTGCAGAGTAGTGAGTGCAGAGTGCAGAGTAGTGAGTGCAGAGTAGTGAGTGCAGAGTAGTGAGGAGTGTATAGTAGTGAGTGTAGAGTAGTGAGTGCAGAGAGTGCAGAGTGTGAGTGCAGAGTGCAGAATAGTGAGTGCAGAGTGCAGAGGAGTGAGTGCAGAGTGCAGAGTAGTGAGTGCAGAGTGCAGAGTAGTGAGTGCAGAGTGCAGAGTAGTGAGTGCAGAGTGCAGAGTAGTGAGTGCAGAGTGCAGAGTAGTGAGTGCAGAGTAGTGAGTGCAGAGTGCAGAGTAGTGAGCGCAGAGTAGTGAGTGCAGAGTAGTGAGTGCAGAGTGTAGTGAGTGCAGAGTAGTGAGTGCAAAGTAGTGAGTGCAGAGTAGTGAGTGCAGAGTAGTGAGTGCAGAGTGCAGAGTAGTGAGTGCAGAGTAGTGAATAGTGAGTGCAGAGTACTGAGTGCAGAGTGCAGAGTAGTGAGTAGTGAGCGCAGAGTTGTGAGTGCAGAGTTGTGAGTGCAGAGTTGTGAGTTCAGAGTTGTGAGTGCAGAGGTGTGAGTGCAGAGTAGTGAGTGCAGAGTAGTGAGTGCAGAGTAGTGAGTGCAGAGTGCAGAGTAGTGAGTGCAGAGTAGTGAGTGCAGGGTAGTGAATGCAGAGTAGTGAGTGCAGAGAGTGCAGAGTGCAGAGTAGTGAGTGCAGAGTGCAGAGTAGTGAGTGCAGAGTGCAGAGAAGTTAGTGCAGAGTAGTGAGTGCAGAGTAGTGAGTGCAGGGTGGTGAGTGCAGGGTGGTGAGTGCAGGGTAGTGAGTGCAGGGTAGTGAGTGCCGGGTAGTGAGTGCCGGGTAGTGAGTGCAGGGTAGTGAGTGCAGGGTGGTGAGTGCAGGGTAGTGAGTGCAGGGTAGTGAGTGCAGAGTAGTGAGTGCAGGGTAGTGAGTGCAGGGTAGTGAGTGCAGGGTAGTGAGCGCAGGGTAGTGAGCGCAGGGTAGTGAGTGTGCAGAGTAGTGAGTGCAGAGTAGTGAGTGCAGAGTAGTGAGTGTGTAGAGTAGTGAGTGCAGGATAGTGAGTGCAGAGTAGTGAGTGCAGAGAGTAGTGAGTGCAGAGTAGTGAGTGCAGTGTAGTGAGTGTGCAGAGTAGTGAGTGCAGAGTAGTGAGTGCAGAGTAGTGAGTGTGTAGAGTAGTGAGTGCAGGATAGTGAGTGCAGAGTAGTGAGTGCAGAGAGTAGTGAGTGCAGAGTAGTGAGTGCAGAGAGTAGTGAGTGCAGAGTGCAGAGTAGTGAGTGCAGAGTGCAGAGTAGTGAGTGCAGAATAGTGAGTGCAGAGAGTAGTGAGTGCAGAGTAGTGAGTGCAGAGAGTAGTGAGTGCAGAGTAGTGAGTGCAGAGTAGTGAGTGTGTAGAGTAGTGAGTGCAGGGTAGTGAGTGCAGAGTAGTGAGTGCAGAGTGCAGAGTAGTGATTGCAGAGTTGTGAGTGCAGAGTGCAGAGTTGTGAGTGCAGAGTGCAGACTTGTGAGTGCAGAGTGCAGAGTTGTGAGTGCAGAGTAGTGAGTGCAGAGTGCAGAGTAGTGAGTGCAGAGTGCAGAGTAGTGAGTGCAGAGGAGTGAGTGCAGAGGAGTGAGTGCAGAGGAGTGAGTGCAGAGTAGTGAGTGCAGAGTAGTGAGTGCAGAGTAGTGAGTGCAGAGTAGTGAGTGCACAGTGTAGTGAGTGCAGAGAGTAGTGAGTGCAGAGAGGTGAGTGCAGAGAGGTGAGTGCAGAGAGTAGTGAGTGCAGAGAGGTGAGTGCAGAGTAGGGAGTGCAGAGTAGTGAGTGCAGAGCAGTGAGTGCAGAGAGTAGTGAGTGCAGAGAGTAGTGAGTGCAGAGTAGTGAGTGCAGAGTAGTGAGTGCAGAGTAGTGAGTGCAGAGTAGTGAGTGCAGAGTAGTGAGTGTGCAGAGTAGTGAGTGCAGAGTAGTGAGTGCAGAGTAGTGAGTGTGCAGAGTAGTGAGTGTGCAGAGTAGTGAGTGCAGAGTAGTGAGTGCAGAGTAGTGAGTGCAGAGTAGTGAGTGTGCAGAGTAGTGAGTGCAGAGTAGTGAGTGTGCAGAGTAGTGAGTGTGCAGAGTAGTGAGTGTGCAGAGTAGTGAGTGCAGTGTAGTGAGTGTGCAGAGTAGTGAGTGCAGAGTAGTGAGTGCAGAGTAGTGAGTGTGTAGAGTAGTGAGTGCAGGGTAGTGAGTGCAGAGTAGTGAGTGCAGAGAGTAGTGAGTGCAGAGTATTGAGTGCAGAGAGTAGTGAGTGCAGAGTGCAGAGTAGTGAGTGCAGAGTGCAGAGTAGTGAGTGCAGAGTTGTGAGTGCAGAGTAGTGAGTGCAGAGAGTAGTGAGTGCAGAGTAGTGAGTGCAGAGAGTAGTGAGTGCAGAGAGTAGTGAGTGCAGAGTAGTGAGTGCAGAGTAGTGAGTGCAGAGTAGTGAGTGTGTAAAGTAGTGAGTGCAGGGTAGTGAGTGCAGAGTAGTGAGTGCAGAGTGCAGAGTAGTGAGTGCAGAGTTGTGAGTGCAGAGTGCAGAGTTGTCAGTGCAGAGTGCAGAGTAGTGAGTGCAGAGGAGTGAGTGCAGAGGAGTGAGTGCAGAGGAGTGAGTGCAGAGGAGTGAGTGCAGAGTAGTGAGTGCAGAGTAGTGAGTGCAGAGAGTAGTGAGTGCAGAGAGTAGTGAGTGCAGAGAGTAGTGAGTGCAGAGAGGTGAGTGCAGAGAGGTGAGTGCAGAGAGTAGTGAGTGCAGAGAGGTGAGTGCAGAGTAGGGAGTGCAGAGTAGTGAGTGCAGAGTAGTGAGTGCAGAGAGTAGTGAGTGCAGAGAGGTGAGTGCAGAGAGGTGAGTGCAGAGTGTAGTGAGTGCAGTGTAGTGAGTGCAGTGTAGTGAGTGCATAGTAGTGAGTGCAGAGTAGTGAGTGCAGAGTAGTGAGTGCAGAGTGCAGAGTAGTGAGGGCAGAGTAGTGAGTGCAGAGTGCAGAGTAGTGAGTGCAGAGTGCAGAGTAGTGAGTGCAGAGTGCAGAGTAGTGAGTGCAGAGTGCAGAGTAGTGAGTGCAGAGTAGTGAGCGCAGAGTGCAGAGTAGTGAGTGCAGAGTGCAGAGTAGTGAGTGCAGAGTGCAGAGTAGTGAGTGCAGAGTAGTGAGTGCAGAGTAGTGAGGAGTGTATAGTAGTGAGTGTAGAGTAGTGAGTGCAGAGAGTGCAGAGTGTGAGTGCAGAGTGCAGAATAGTGAGTGCAGAGTGCAGAGGAGTGAGTGCAGAGTGCAGAGTAGTGAGTGCAGAGTGCAGAGTAGTGAGTGCAGAGTGCAGAGTAGTGAGTGCAGAGTGCAGAGTAGTGAGTGCAGAGTGCAGAGTAGTGAGTGCAGAGTGCAGAGTAGTGAGTGCAGAGTAGTGAGTGCAGAGTGCAGAGTAGTGAGTGCAGAGTAGTGAGTGCAGAGTAGTGAGTGCAGAGTGTAGTGAGTGCAGAGTAGTGAGTGCAAAGTAGTGAGTGCAGAGTAGTGAGTGCAGAGTAGTGAGTGCAGAGTGCAGAGTTGTGAGTGCAGAGTAGTGAATAGTGAGTGCAGAGTACTGAGTGCAGAGTGCAGAGTAGTGAGTAGTGAGCGCAGAGTTGTGAGTGCAGAGTTGTGAGTGCAGAGTTGTGAGTTCAGAGTTGTGAGTGCAGAGGTGTGAGTGCAGAGTAGTGAGTGCAGAGTAGTGAGTGCAGAGTAGTGAGTGCAGAGTGCAGAGTAGTGAGTGCAGAGTAGTGAGTGCAGGGTAGTGAATGCAGAGTAGTGAGTGCAGAGAGTGCAGAGTGCAGAGTAGTGAGTGCAGAGTGCAGAGTAGTGAGTGCAGAGTGCAGAGAAGTTAGTGCAGAGTAGTGAGTGCAGAGTAGTGAGTGCAGGGTGGTGAGTGCAGGGTGGTGAGTGCAGGGTAGTGAGTGCAGGGTAGTGAGTGCCGGGTAGTGAGTGCCGGGTAGTGAGTGCAGGGTAGTGAGTGCAGGGTGGTGAGTGCAGGGTAGTGAGTGCAGGGTAGTGAGTGCAGAGTAGTGAGTGCAGGGTAGTGAGTGCAGGGTAGTGAGTGCAGGGTAGTGAGCGCAGGGTAGTGAGCGCAGGGTAGTGAGCGCAGGGTAGTGAGCGCAGAGTAGCGAGCGCAGAGTAGTGAGCGCAGAGTGCAGAGTAGTGAGCGCAGAGTGCAGAGTAGTGAGCGCAGAGTGCAGAGTTGTGAGTGCAGAGTTGTGAGTGCAGAGTAGTGAGTGCAGAGTAGTGAGTGCAGAGTAGTGAGTGCAGAGTAGTGAGTGCAGAATGCAGAGTTGTGAGTGCAGATTAGTGAGTGCAGAATGCAGAGTTGTGAGTGCAGAGTAGTGAGTGCAGAGTGCAGAGTAGTGAGTGCAGAGTAGTGAGTGCAGAGTAGTGAGTGCAGAGTGTAGTGAGTGCAGAGTAGTGAGTGCAAAGTAGTGAGTGCAGAGTAGTGAGTGCAGAGTAGTGAGTGCAGAGTGCAGAGTAGTGAGTGCAGAGTAGTGAATAGTGAGTGCAGAGTACTGAGTGCAGAGTGCAGAGTAGTGAGTAGTGAGCGCAGAGTTGTGAGTGCAGAGTTGTGAGTGCAGAGTTGTGAGTTCAGAGTTGTGAGTGCAGAGGTGTGAGTGCAGAGTAGTGAGTGCAGAGTAGTGAGTGCAGAGTAGTGAGTGCAGAGTGCAGAGTAGTGAGTGCAGAGTAGTGAGTGCAGGGTAGTGAATGCAGAGTAGTGAGTGCAGAGAGTGCAGAGTGCAGAGTAGTGAGTGCAGAGTGCAGAGTAGTGAGTGCAGAGTGCAGAGAAGTTAGTGCAGAGTAGTGAGTGCAGAGTAGTGAGTGCAGGGTGGTGAGTGCAGGGTGGTGAGTGCAGGGTAGTGAGTGCCGGGTAGTGAGTGCCGGGTAGTGAGTGCAGGGTAGTGAGTGCAGGGTGGTGAGTGCAGGGTAGTGAGTGCAGGGTAGTGAGTGCAGAGTACTGAGTGCAGGGTAGTGAGTGCAGGGTAGTGAGTGCAGGGTAGTGAGCGCAGGGTAGTGAGCGCAGGGTAGTGAGCGCAGGGTAGTGAGCGCAGAGTAGCGAGCGCAGAGTAGTGAGCGCAGAGTGCAGAGTAGTGAGCGCAGAGTGCAGAGTAGTGAGCGCAGAGTGCAGAGTTGTGAGTGCAGAGTTGTGAGTGCAGAGTAGTGAGTGCAGAGTAGTGAGTGCAGAGTAGTGAGTGCAGAGTAGTGAGTGCAGAATGCAGAGTTGTGAGTGCAGATTAGTGAGTGCAGAATGCAGAGTTGTGAGTGCAGAGTAGTGAGTGCAGAATGCAGAGTGAGTGTGCAGAGCAGTGAGTGCAGGTGCAGAGCGGTGTGTGCTGTTGAGTGCAGAGTGCTATGTGCTGTTGAGTGCAGAGTGCTGTGTGCTGTTGAGTGCAGAGTGCTGTGTGCTGTTGAGTGCAGAGTGCTGTGTGCTGTTGAGTGCAGAGTGGTGTGTATTGGCAATGTAAATGACAATGTCATTTGTTTATAATTTAAAGAAAAAAAAAGAAATGTCATGAGCAATGCCAATAGCTCTTCCTTTAATGATGCCGAGACCATTGCATTGTAAATGCTTGTTAAGATGGTGTTGCTCCAACGGTTATTGTATCAACTACAACATCATCTCTACCCGATTCTCCCGCGGTGGTTCCGGCAGGTGAACTCTGCCCTGGGTCAGTTCCTTTGGAATGCGGGAGCCGTGAGGGTAGCTGTCTGGACGAGAGGGTAGCTGTCCGGACGTGCTTCTTATCTACGTATTGTGGGGGGCTGGTGTTGGACAGGCCGCATGTTCGAGCTGTCCCCCCTCCCCGCAATGGGACCAGGACCCTGGCTCTCCCTGCATCCCCAGCCAGAGTCCACAAACGACCACCCGAAGTACCCTGCAATCCCTCCACTACAAGACACCAGCTCCGGACCCAGCTGGCCCGGGTCACCATCTACCCCACGACATCGACCCGGCCGCCATCTTGGGGCACTGCAGCACGAGGCCGCGTGGCCTCAACTCGACCCTAACCCCGGGCCCGGCCGGCCCCGACATCGAGGCCCCACCATCCTCCCAGGAGGCAGAGTGACCACTTGGCGAGTCAATGGGAGAAGGAATCGTCAACGGCTCTCCTCCGCCAGGTGTCGATCACCCCAGGCCGCCTGGGCGCTGGCTCCACCCCCCTGCTGGGTGTCTGGACTCCCTCATCCCGGACCTCCCGGCCCCCAGGCGCGAGGGTCCGGACATCAAAGGGGACCAGACCTATAACTGGGGCAGGGCCAGACCAGGAAGGCAGTTGTATCCTGGAGTCGAGAGACCCGAGAAGAACTCATCCGTGACTTGGCCTGCTGGCGCTGCCGCGGCCCTCTGCCTCGTGAAACCATCGTCTTGGCCTGCTGGCGCTGCCGCGGCCCTCTGCCTCGTGAAACCATCGTCTTGGCCTGCTGGCGCTGCCGCGGCCCTCTGCCTCGTGAAACCATCGTCTTGGCCTGCTGGCGCTGCCGCGGCCCTCTGCCTCGTGAAACCATCGTCTTGGCCTGCTGGCGCTGCCGCGGCCCTCTGCTTTATGAGACTATCACCTTGGCCTGCTGGCGCTGCCGCGGCCCGATCCACAGACCCTCCAGCTCGAGGATTGTGAGCTCGCCTTTTACCACAACCTGATATCCTTGCCTTAAGAACCTTATATAAAGCCTTGAACTCGACTTGGTGTGGTGCCTGTTTGTGGGGAGGGAGGGTACTTGTCTGTACGATCGCCGGAGACGGTCCCCCTCGGGGATCTCTCCCTCGGTATCCGGCCGACCCTCAGGGTCCCCGTCTAACATTGGTGGCCAGCGACGGGATCCGAACCTACGCATAATCGTACAGAAAGTCACTCGCCCCACCACACACAACAACCATGTCAATAGAGAGCGGAACAACGGAAAAATTTCAGATGGAAAAATTGGAAGACTACAACCACCGGGAACTGAAGCAATATTGCATAGAACTTGGACTTCCAACCACAGGTCTTAGCACAAAGGAAGACTTCAAACGAGCCCTAGAAGCTTGGGCAGAAACGGGTACGGCCGTACCCCGAACACAAACAACCGAAACGAGCCCCGCACCAACTAAAGAAAGAGCGGATCTCTCCCTGGAAGAGATCCGAGAAAGAGAAAAAACCAGACTCCACGAATTAGAACTTGCCCGACTTCGCTTGGATGGGGAACTCAAGCTGGCAGAACAAAAAATAACCCTGGAACACTTACGGCTCAGGGAAGAGCGGGAAGACAAGCAAAGACAGAGGGAGCTAGAGGAAAAGAGACTAGAGTACGAACATGAGCGCAATCTCAAAGCACTGGAGATCCAGAAACAGAATAAAGACCTCGGGCTCCCCGAACGACCGACCCCGTCTGCCTCGACCGAACCCAAGGTTCACATCCCCAAAGATGTCATCCGGGAATACCACAAGAACGATGATATCCAGCAGTGGTTTAAAGCCTATGAGGTGGCAATGACCTCCCACCGGATTCCCCGAAGCGATTGGGGAGCCGGATTATGGGGGAGGTTTGTCAACGAAGGGCGGGACGCCCTGCTGCAACTCCCGGACCAGCTGATGACCTCCTACGACCACATGAAGGCCGCCCTCCTCACTCGATACGGGCTCACACCTGAGATGTACCGCCAACGGTTCCGCGACTGCAAACGGATTCCGGGTACAACTTGGGTGGAGTACGTGAACTTTTTTAGCCGAGCCTTCGAGGGGTGGATCAAGGGCAACAGAGTAACCACCTACGAACAACTCTTTGACCTTATCGTATGGGAACACCTGTCGAACAACTGCTTCGTGGAGCTCCGGCAACACCTCCTGGACAGCAAGCTAACCGACCCTCGACAACTCGCCGCCGAAGCTGACCGGTGGGAAAGCACCCGAGTTGGCCGGAGCGCACCCAGCGAAGTATCCAGATCGTATCGCCCCCGAGGGGGAGGAGGAAGTCAGGGTCGGGGGAGAGACCCCGGCCCCTCGTCACCCCCCAGAAACCCCTCGACCCCGGTTGGCCGGGGAAGCCCTGCCGTCCGGGCCGGTTTCCGGGCCAACATTACGTGCCACAGGTGCCAGCGACCTGGCCACTACGCCAGTGATCCCAACTGCCCAAAGAATCCGAACACGACTCCCCGCCAAGTTGCAGCGGCGGCCCTAGGGGAAGAAATAATCCCGGAAGACCAAGAGGAGTACGAGACCGATCCCTCGGAATGGGCACCCGCCGCCATGGCACTGGTCTGCTTAGGGGAGAGAGACATGATTCCGCGGGCCCCCCTTCCCGCCAACACACAGAAGTACGGTCAATGGGTTAACATCAATGGTCGCCGGGCGGAAGCCCTCCGCGACACCGGGGCCAGTGTAACGGCGGTCCGACGCCACCTCGTCACTCCAGACCAAATCTTGCCGAACATTCTTTGCCCTGTTCGATCAGCCGACAACTCCGAAAGCCTATGCCACATGGCCTGCGTCCCCTTCGAGTGGGGAGGAGTAACAGGGATGTTAAAAGTAACTGTCCGCGATGATGCCCCCGTGGACTGCCTCCTAGGAAACGACCTTGAAAGCTCTCCCTGGGCAGCTGTCGAACGGAGGGAGCACCTGGGGATGCTTGGCCTCCCCGAATGGGTCTGCGTCACGACCCGGTCCATGACCGCCCGCGCGGTCCCCCGCCCAGAAGAGCCCGAGTGGCCAGAACCTCCTCCCGCGCTCATCCCAGAGGAGGCCGCCCCAGAAGCCATTCCCTTGACCCAAACCGAAGAAGGACCCGACCAGCTTCGGGACGTCCCTGACCTGGCACAATGGCGGCAGGAGGGAGGCCCCACGCAGGAACAATTCCGGGCCGAGCAAAAAACCTGTCCTTCTCTCGAAGGACTCCGGCAGCAAGCCCTGGCCCAGAGCACCGGGGATACCTCGGGGGCCCACTGGATCTACTGGGACCAAGACCTGCTCTACAGCGAGCAGAAAATTGCAGAACTAGGGGCCAGTCGGGTGCTGGTGGTGCCCCTTCGCTTCCGAGACTTCCTCCTGAACTTAGCCCACGATGTCCCCCTTGCCGGACACCTGGGGCAGGATAAAACCTACGACCGCCTGGTGACCCATTTTTTCTGGCCCCACATGCGGAAGGATGTCACCAACCACTGCAAGGCCTGCCCCACCTGCCAGGCCAGCGGAAAAAGTGGCCGAAAAATCAAAGCACCATTACAACCCTTTCCTGTCGTCACCACCCCGTTTGAACGAGTGGGAATAGACATTGTGGGGCCCCTCGACCCCCGAACAGCCCAAGGACACCGGTTCATCCTGGTCCTTGTAGACCACGCCACCCGCTATCCCGAGGCCATCCCTCTTCGGACTGTGACGGCCCCCGTGGTGGGCCGGGCCCTGATGGGGATCTTCTCCCGGGTGGGGTTCCCCCGGGAGGTCGTCAGTGACAGGGGCACGAACTTTATCTCCAGATATATGAAGTCCCTCTGGCAGCAATGCGGGGTCACCTACAAATTCACGACCCCTTATCACCCGCAAGGAAACGGACTGGTCGAGAGATTCAACCGCACCCTCAAGGGGATGATTATGGGTTTAGAAGAACCCCTTCGACGCCAGTGGGACGTACTGCTTCCATGCCTCCTGTTTGCCTATCGGGAGGTCCCGCAGAAGTCCCTCGGCTTCAGCCCCTTTGAACTACTGTACGGGCACCCCGTCCGGGGCCCCCTCAGCCTAGTCAAGGAAGGTTGGGAGCAGCCTCCCCAGAAAACTCCCCCGGACATCTACCGGTATCTCCTGGCTCTCCGCAACCAGACCCGGCGGTTCCGAGACACCGCCAAAGCCAACCTCGAGGCCAGTCAGGAGGACATGAAGAGGTGGTACGATCAGCACACGTCCTCCATTGAGTTCGAACCTGGACAACAGGTCTGGGTGATGTCCCCGGTTGAGCCCTGTGCCCTCCAAGACAGATGGTCCGGGCCCTTCAAGGTAATCGAACGCAAGGGGCCCGTCACCTATTTAATCGACATGGAGACTGCCCGGAACCCCCTACGGGTCCTCCATGCCAACAGGCTCAAACCCCATTTTGTGCGATCCGAACTCAGCCTCCTGATGGCCACCGATACTGGGACAGAAGAAGACTCCGAACCCCTTCCGGACTTACTGAGGGCCCTCGAGCAGGATGGCTCAGTGGAAGGGGTCCAGCTCTCCGAGGCCCTGTCCCCGGAGCAACGCCAAGACTGCCAAACGCTCCTGAGGCAGTTCGCCTCCCTGTTCTCCCTCACCCCCGGAGTCACCCCCTGGTGCCTCCACGATGTAGACACCGGGGACAGCCCTCCTATTCGACACCGAGCATACCGCGTACCAGACCGGGTACGAGCCTGCATCCAGACCGAGGTGTCCAAGATGCTGACCCTAGGCGTGATCGAACCCTCAGACAGTCCCTGGGCGAGCCCAGTCGTCCTGGTTCCCAAGGCAGCTGCCCCGGGCGTTGCCCCTGAGCTCCGGTTCTGCGTGGACTATCGAGGGCTGAATGCAGTTACCCGGACCGACGCTCATCCCATCCCCCGGGCAGACGAGCTAATTGACCGGATGGGGGCCGCCCGCTACCTGAGCATCTTCGACCTAACAGCGGGCTACTGGCAGATCGGCCTCACCCCTAGGGCCCAAGAACGATCCGCCTTCTCTACCCCAGACGGGCACTACCACTTTAAAGTCATGCCCTTCGGCATGAAAAACGCCCCGGCAACGTTCCAACGGCTGGTAAACCAGGGACTGGCGGGCCTGGAAGACTTCAGCGCCGCCTACCTGGACGACATTGCTGTGTACAGCCACCAGTGGACCGACCACCTCCGCCACCTGCGGGAGGTTCTACACGCCCTCCAGCAAGCCGGGCTCACCATCAAGGCCAGCAAGTCCCAAGTTGGCCAAGGGTCCGTGACCTACCTGGGACACCAAGTGGGAAGCGGGCTGGTGGCCCCTCTCCAACTCAAGATTGCTGCCATCCGGGCCTGGCAACCCCCTACGAGCCAAACGGAGGTCCGGGCCTTCCTGGGGCTCACCGGATACTACCGGCGGTTCGTGAAGGACTATGGCAGCATCGTGGGGCCCCTCACAGAGCTCACCTCCAAAAAGAGCCCCAAAACCGTCAACTGGACCCCGGACTGCCAATCAGCCTTCGAGAAGCTAAAGACCGCCATGTGCACGGCCCCCGTGCTCCAGGCTCCCGACTACAGCCGGGAATTCATTGTGCAGACGGACGCCTCCGATCATGGTGTGGGGGCCGTCCTCTCCCAACTCAACACCGAAGGGGTCGACCATCCGGTGGTCTTCATCAGCAGACGCCTCTTGCCCCGAGAACAGCGCTGGAGAACCATTGAGAGGGAGGCCTTCGCCGTAGTCTGGGCACTCAAGAAGCTCCGGCCATACCTCTTCGGCACCCACTTCCGGGTGCAAACAGACCACCGACCCCTGCAATGGCTGATGCAAATGCGGGGGGAGAACCCGAAGCTGTTGCGCTGGTCCATCTCCCTGCAGGGGATGGACTTCACGGTGGAACATCGTCCAGGCCAGGACCACGCCAACGCCGACGGCCTGTCACGCTTTTTCCGCCTCAGCGAGGAGAGTCCCCAGGAAGATGGCTGACTCTCCCCGCCTTCAGCTGGGGGGGACGCATGTTGGACAGGCCGCATGTTCGAGCTGTCCCCCCTCCCCGCAATGGGACCAGGACCCTGGCTCTCCCTGTATCCCCAGCCAGAGTCCACAAACGACCACCCGAAGTACCCTGCAATCCCTCCACTACAAGACACCAGCTCCGGACCCAGCTGGCCCGGGTCACCATCTACCCCACGACATCGACCCGGCCGCCATCTTGGGGCACTGCAGCACGAGGCCGCGTGGCCTCAACTCGACCCTAACCCCGGGCCCGGCCGGCCCCGACATCGAGGCCCCACCATCCTCCCAGGAGGCAGAGTGACCACTTGGCGAGTCAATGGGAGAAGGAATCGTCAACGGCTCTCCTCCGCCAGGTGTCGATCACCCCAGGCCGCCTGGGCGCTGGCTCCACCCCCCTGCTGGGTGTCTGGACTCCCTCATCCCGGACCTCCCGGCCCCCAGGCGCGAGGGTCCGGACATCAAAGGGGACCAGACCTATAACTGGGGCAGGGCCAGACCAGGAAGGCAGTTGTATCCTGGAGTCGAGAGACCCGAGAAGAACTCATCCGTGACTTGGCCTGCTGGCGCTGCCGCGGCCCTCTGCCTCGTGAAACCATCGTCTTGGCCTGCTGGCGCTGCCGCGGCCCTCTGCCTCGTGAAACCATCGTCTTGGCCTGCTGGCGCTGCCGCGGCCCTCTGCCTCGTGAAACCATCGTCTTGGCCTGCTGGCGCTGCCGCGGCCCTCTGCCTCGTGAAACCATCGTCTTGGCCTGCTGGCGCTGCCGCGGCCCTCTGCCTCGTGAAACCATCGTCTTGGCCTGCTGGCGCTGCCGCGGCCCTCTGCTTTATGAGACTATCACCTTGGCCTGCTGGCGCTGCCGCGGCCCGATCCACAGACCCTCCAGCTCGAGGATTGTGAGCTCGCCTTTTACCACAACCTGTACCGATCCGGTACCAAGACTGTCCCGCTACCCCCTTTCCCTACAGAGACTAGAAGTGAGAGGACCCCCGGGTCCAAGTTATCCTGTATCGCTGATATCCTTGCCTTAAGAACCTTATATAAAGCCTTGAACTCGACTTGGTGTGGTGCCTGTTTGTGGGGAGGGAGGGTACTTGTCTGTACGATCGCCGGAGACGGTCCCCCTCGGGGATCTCTCCCTCGGTATCCGGCCGACCCTCAGGGTCCCCGTCTAACAGCTGGCAACCTCTGATATCTGGGATTATTATGTTGCATCGCATCTACTTGTCCTAAATGAGTACTGGTATGGAGACAGAGCAGACGCAGCCTATGCCGTGGAGCGGCGCTGCATGGGTGACCAGTCCTTACACACTCTCCTTTATTCTGCCCCGTTGAGGTGTTCCCTACCATCTGCCACACGGATTGTTTTTCAGCTTTGGAGGCAGGCATTGCGGAGGATATACTTTTGGAATAAACTGACTCGGAGACCCAACTTTGGTACAACGGCCGCTTCCTGCAATTGCTGATTCTTTCAGAGTTTCGTGATTGGGACAACACTGGGATTTCCACTCTGGGGAACTTCATGCAGGCCACGATTTTAAAATCCTTTCAGGACATCCAGAATGATTTCCAGATGCCAAAGACCCAATTCTTCAAATATTTGCAATTTAGGCATGCTATCTGTTGGACAGGCCACATGAAGGGCTCGCTCCCTCCCCGCAGGACAGGGCCCGGGCCACCGTCAGCACCATTGCCCGGCCCAGCGCCATCTTGGACACGGCACCACGCGGCCGTGCGGCCTCAGCCCGACCCCAACCCTGGGCCTGGCCAGGCCCCGACATCCCGGCACCACCCTCCACCCAGGAGGTGAACGGCCCACTTGGCAGGTCAATGGGAGTACGAAGTGTCGATGGCTCTCCCCCGCCAGGTGCCGAGCACCCCCAGCCTCCTCGGGTGCTGGCTCCACCCCCCTGCTGGGTGTCTGGACTCCCTCATCCCAGACCTCCCGACCTCCAAGGGCGAGGGTCCGGACATCAAAGGGCGCCAGACCTATAACTGAGGCAGCCCCAGGACAGGAAGGCAGTTGTATCCTGGAGTCGAGAGACACCGCGACGAACTCATCCTTGACGGACTGCTGGCGCTGCCACAGCCCTGCCTTGCGAACTATTGTCCTGCCTGCTGGCGCTGCCGCGGCCCTCTGCAACCTTCATCCTCGTTGGGACCTGCTGGCGCTGCCGCGGCCCGTTGTAACCTTCATCCTCGTGGGACCTGCTGGCGCTGCCGCGGCCCGTTGCAACCTGCATTCTCGTGGGACCTGCTGGCGCTGCCGCGGCCCGTTGTAACCTTCATCCTCGTGGGACCTGCTGGCGCTGCCGCGGCCCGTTGCAACCTGCATTCTCGTGGGACCTGCTGGCGCTGCCGCGGCCCGTTGTAACCTTCATCCTCGTTGGGACCTGCTGGCGCTGCCGCGGCCCGTTGCCACCTACGACCTCTTCGGGACCTGCCGGCGCTGCCGCGGTCTGACCCCTCCTGTGGAAAAGTAAATTTTGCCATGTTCTGTGTCCCTACGCCTCATCCATCATATGTTATGTGTGCATGATTAAATATGCATATGCATTCCCCATGTCTGATTAATGACGCAATTACAGTTGTGTCCACCTCTAGTATGCTAGTTTCCAGTCCTCGTGAATACTACGAATATCAGGCTTATGTAAAGTAATGTGGCCACGTTTCTCAGTGTGCACGTTATTTCATTATAAAGTCCCCGTTTCCAGGCCTCAACAGGGCCCGGACATCAGATTCAGCTCCTGTCTCCTGAGCCTCGCTGAGGAGCGATCCAGCCCCCACCTGTATCCTCGACCTTTCACTTACTTCCTGCCTCGCAGTGCCCGGTGCAGCTTGGCTCTGCCTCTGAGTCTGCCAAGACTATGTTGTGATTCCAGCTATCAGTTTAGTCCTCCTTCTCTGCATTCCTAAGCTACTGAACTGCATCAATAGTTTCCGTCATTGTCTAGCCTTCACGTCTCCACGTTAGAGAAATACTGCATTTAATGGTCATTTAATATTCTTCATCACGCACTACATGTAGAATAATGCATGGTCCAGTCTTAGAATCAAGTTAGCCTTTCCCTTCCTGACTTATAGTTTATATCAACATGTTCTCTAAACATCAGATACTAGATACTGTTTAGGTACATGTCGCCCTGACTCTCCAGACTTCAGTCTCTGCTCCTAGCACAGAGTTCATAGCCCCCAGTTTCTCCTAGTGATACGTCATTGCTAGTTTGCGCGCACCATCAGGTTAGAGGTCCCGGCTCCTTAGGTAGCCCCCTCCATGGTTTCCGCCCCATTCATGACATATCCTGTTACGTCTGCACCACATGTCTATGTATACGCCCAGTTACACCTCTTTTCCCCCTTATCTTTCGCGACTGCTACGCGTCACACCTTCTGCTCCACCCACTGCTACGCCTACTGCAATGTAATGCTATGTGTTCACATTATGTATATATGCTCATGTATTGTTATTAAAAGCCAGCGCGCTCATCCCAGATCCAGCCCCAGCAGCTGCTGGGCCCTGTCATCCTATTCCTATGCAGGTTGTCCTGATCCTGTCCTTATGCTGTAATAAACCTGCAAAACTCCTACTACCTCGAATCTTGACTCTTATTTATTGAGCTATCTGTTATGATATATGTCTAGTCAAAAAGAGAGGTATTATTTATTTATTTACCACATAATGGCGCCCGAACAGGGACTTGCCCTTTCCCCACGCGTCGGTGAAGCCACGCCGACCCCTGACCCTCTGCAGTCGTGACGGAACTCTTCTGCGCAGTGGCAGATATTTCTGCTCAAGTATCCCTCAGGCCCACGGAGGAGACGGAGGAGGCGGTCCAGCATCCAGACGAGACGGTGGAGGAACGCGGCGAGTCCCGACCAGAGCCCAAGCCAAGAGTCCAAGGTCCGAGGTATCCGGAGGTCCACCCGTAACTGAAGTCCGAAGTCCGAAGTTCGTCGTCATCGTCGTAGCAGTCCAGTCCAGTCCGAGGCCTTCCGTTCTTGCTGCCCGGTGAGTACCGTTACTGGGGTGGTATCTAGACAGGGTCAATTTCATTGACTCTGGTCTGTGGGTTGGTGGTACACAGTCCCACAAACGAAGTGTTCACTTCGGTGGATACGGGTCCTGACGTGTCTCGTTATGAGACCGGTAAGTTTCGTACTGTTTCAGCAGTGCATCTAGTTTCTGTTCTAGTCAGTTTCTGTTCTCGAGAAAATTCATGTGTTCTGTTCTCAGTATTTCCAGGTAGTATTCTGTTCGAACTGTTATTTTAAATGTTTTTCATGTATTTTAATGTCGTGGTATGAATGGGAAATAGGTATCGTGTTTATTGTGTATTGTATTGTGTCTAGATTACAGTTCAGTCATGCCCATATTTTCCAAGTTACGTCAGTTAAAAACTAGAAAGGGTCTGCTGGAAGCAGCAGTTCCCGTCCCGCCCAGGGACAGTCCAGGTCACTTTATGTATCAGAAACATGGCATAAGTGCCATATTGTATCTAGATTTATGGGTAGAGTATACCAAACAGTTAGAAGAAAAGTATAGATGGCCCGTATCGGGTACATGGGATGCCGAATGCATCATGCGAGTAGAAGAGGCATTATGGAAAAAGAAAGCCAGACAGTCACAGAAAGATGCCATCGAGTTATGGCGCAAAGAAGCTCATAAAAGAACTGAAAAAGAAATCAGAAAGTCAGAATTAAGTAGAAAATCCCAAGAACGAGCCCAAGAAAAAGAACTAATCGAGATAGGTGAACAAGTCAAAGCCGAACAGTCAGACAGACAGAGGCATGCCCTTATTAGGGGTATGTATCCTCTTCTTGCCGAGGGCTTGCCAAAAGCGACCCCGGAGGCATCCAGTAATTTCCCGCCACCACTAGTTCCGACCAAGCTACGTCACAAACCGACCGCAGCTGATATTTTTATTTCGTCCTATTTGGACGACACAGTCCCTGAATATGCAGATCCTGTTCGCGCTCCGCCAGTCCCTGTAAATCAGGCACATCCTGCTCCTCCAGACACCGGGGCACCCCATGCAGTACCTGCTACGGTACCCCCGGTCCAGCCAGCATTTCAATTTCCCGCTCCGCCACGAAGAATATCAGTTGACGATTCTAGTCTAGGGGCCGCAGGAGGAGGTCCTCCTCAAACCCCGCCGCCACGCAAGCGTTTATCAGCACTCGAATTACATGCTCAAGCATCACAGCGTACTCCCAAGAGTAATAAGTCTGTTGCAGAAATCAGGCAAGCCCTTGGCGAATGTGCCTACGACCCAGTCCCAGGCGAGAATAATATGGTTTTATATTCAGTACGCGTAAGGAGGGTGACCGAGTATCTAGTCACCCTACCCAATATGAGAGAAGATCTAGACAGAATATATCGTTTCATCCGTACAGGGGATGATCCAGAAAGTATTAAGGATGCCATGTCTCAAAGGAAAGCTGAGATCCAGCGTATGATATTAAAGTTTTTAATTAATTGTCTAATAAGAGAACAAGATTACCCGTCTAAAGATCCGGCCGAAATGAAAACCCTGACAAAGTGGAGTGATAATATAGCCGAGGGTAAGCACAATACCATTAGTGCCATGGAGAATATGTACAAGAAAATCCGTAGAGAAATAATAAAGATACACGAACAACGTAAAGCAGCACAAGTAAGCGAGAAAGAAAGTAACTCTGATACGGAAGAGGTAGAGGACGAGAATCCCGCCAGAATAGCGTATGTAGGAAAATCTAGATTTCCAGATCGCCATTTACGCCTAGAACACAAGTCAATTTTCCATCATTTAGCACCAGAACAAGGTTCCCTAGAACAAGTGTTTCAAGCTACCGATCACATTCTGAAATCACGAATCGGTTACAGTGAGTTAAGTACCATGCATGAACAAGAACTAGTCCGATCAGCGGTCCGATGGATTACTGATTCTACCACTTTTCCAGACGAAATAGTGGCACAAATGTTTCTGAAACTGCCCCCAGCCGAACAGCGACTGGTGGGTATGTATATGATCCAGCACCTCATTACTCTGTATGAGGGTCAGCACTCTGATCCAGGTCCGTTACACGATATCCTGAACGAGTTACTCCAGTATAGATGGAAAGGTCTAGGTACCGATTTAATTAGTATCATTCTAGAACAGCGCCACAAATATAGAACGTTTCTGAACCCACATTTTGTTCATGTCTCACCCCCAGAAAGTAAACCATTTTACATGGAAAGACAGAACCCGTTACGAGAAGTGCATCCAGTTAAGACAGAGGACGGTGAAATGCAACGAGTGTTTGTTTACACCCCGATTACAAAGATGGAACTCCTCGAGATGAAGAAATTAATTCCCTGTCATGACAAAGATCCAGCAGGGTTCCATAGAGAATTAAAAGACATGCTCCGTATGGGAGAATACACTTACCCAGATATCATTAAAATGTTAAAGGTCCTGTTGCCCGCAGGGGTGTATGAAAAGCTAAAGGAAAAAGAATGGGAGGTGGGAGAGAAAAAGATCGATTGGGCAGTTCTAGAAGCTGAAGACAAGGCACGAGTACCAGGTACCGGTCTCGGAGATAAATGTAAAGAATTACCAGAATTATTGATTCAAGTTTTACCCAGATTATTAACAACGAAAAAGGAAGACTGGGATGCAATCTCAGCCTGTAAACAGAAACAAGATGAAGATATTAGTGATTTTTATTCTAGGTTTGAAAAGTGCTTTAGTATCAACAGTGGCCTCAAGACAAGTAGTGAGTCATATCCTCACCTTTTCGTTACTAAATTAGTCGAGAATTCAAGCCCACAAGTTAAAAACCGAGTTTTGAAAGTCGAAAGCACCTGGCAAGCAAATACTCCGTCCCAGATGCTCCAGATGCTCCAGTATCACCAGAATAGAATCAGGGAAGAGCAAGAACACGAGAGAAAACGTATGAAAGACACGAAAATGAAAGTACTAGTTGCACAATCTGTTCCTCAAGACAGTCAGAAGAGGGGTCCGAATCAAGCCAGTCATCCTGCAGCACCCGTTAAAGGGAACTGCAATTATTGTAAACAACCAGGTCATTTCATAAATGAGTGTACGGTTCTGAAACATAACATAGCTACTGGTAAGACTAAAGAAAGACCACGTCCGCCTAGACAAGAGCAAGTTTCACAGACTCCTCAGTCACAGAATGCACCACAGACAGTTACAGCACCGCAGCCTATTGCTGCAACACAGCATGTTACATCGCAGATGTACCAGTATGCACAGTCTGAGTATCCAGAGTACCAGCCATATTCATGAAACAGCCTAGAGAGGGAGGTAGGCTTGCCTCTCATCGAGATACCTGTAGATCAAGAAGGTCCCTATGTTCACAGTCAAGTATTAGGGAAAGACAGAAAGTTTTTGATTGATACAGGGGCAAGTAGGACCACAATTAGTCATGCCGAAGTTCCAGGGGCTCCGCTCTCAGGCTCAAGAAATGTTTCCCTTGGATTTTCAGGAAAGCCTATCGTTAATGAGATTTCAAAGCCAGTCACTCTAGAAGTAGGTCCATTGTCCCGCACTACTGATCTGTTACTTACTAAGTCATGTCCAGAAAATCTATTAGGCATTAAAACACTGAAAGAGTTAGGTGCAGTTATATGTTGTTCCCCAGAGGGAATACGTCTGTTCCTACGTGACTTTAAGGGTCACTATGTATTACGAGATTTTGATTCAAGACTGTCTAATGTCCCGCAGCATTTATGGGCGCAAGGTCCAACTGATGTAGGTTATATGCAAATCACACCCCATCGTGTGACCCTGAAACCAGGTGTAGTGTTACCACGAATCAGGCAGTATAGATTGCCACCTGAGGCTGTAGCAGCCTTATCCAAAATTATTGACGAGCTCATGGCTCAAGGAGTAGTTGTAGAAACTGACTCCAATGTATGTAACTCTCCGATCATTCCAGTCATGAAACGTACTGATCCAAATGCACCCCCAGTATATCGATTAGTGATTGATTTACGGGAACTTAACAAATGTATTATTCCGCAGTACCCAGTTGTCCCAGATATCTCTTCCCTATTGACAGCCATTGATTCCGAAGCCACGTTCTTCACTGTCATAGACCTCAAGAACACATTTTTTAGTGTTCCCATCCATCCAGACAGCCAGTTTCTTTTCGGATTCTGTTTAAATGGAAGGAGCTATATGTTCACACGCGCTCCTCAAGGTTTCACAGAAAGTCCTAGTATTTACAGTCAAGCACTCAAGAGACAACTAGACAACATTCACATGCCAACTGACACTGCCCTGCTCCAGTATGTCGATGATCTACTGATCACAGCCCGTTCTGAACGTGACTGCGAGCGAGCGTCACTGACGGTTCTGTATTTCCTAGCCGAGATGGGGCACAAGGTGTCCCCTTCGAAGCTTCAATTCTGTGTCCAGCAAGTGGTCTACTTAGGACACTTACTGTCCAAGAGGGGTAGGCAGTTGACACCAGACCGTATCCAGTTAATAGCGAGTCTTCCCCAGCCCAGAACCCAGAAGGAGGTACGTGCCTTTATTGGCCTTACTTCTTATTGCAGACAATGGATTCCTCAGTATGCATTTCTAGCCAAGCCACTGATACAGTTAACGACACAGGAGGCAGCCGTATCGACTGTTCTCCCTTGGACATCTGAACATACACTTAGTTTCAACGAGTTAAAGAAAGCTTTATGCCAAGCTCCAGTTCTAGCCACACCGAACTACAGTAAGCCTTTTACACTTTTCGTCACAGAACGTGAAGGTATAGCATTATCTGTTCTCACACAAGACCAGGCAGGACAATACAAGCCTTGTGCTTATTTTTCTAGCACACTAAATCCAGTCGCCCAGGCTCTGCCTGCGTGCCTCAAGTCAGTTGCAGCCACAGCACTAGCTATCAGACAAAGTGATTCCATAGTTCTAGGACACTCCTTGACAGTACAAGTCCCACACTCCGTGGAAGTTCTTTTAAATCGAACACAAACACAGCACTTGACAATTGCACGTTTAACAGGTTATGAATTGACACTGTTTCAGCCACACATAGAAATTAGACGCTGCAACATCCTGAATCCTGCTACACTGTTACCATCAGTTAATTCAAATCCAGCCACACATGATTGCGTGGAAGTAGTTAACATTACGACAAAGCCAAGACAAGATCTGACAGATATTCCATTACCAGACCCTGACCTGACACTTTATGTGGATGGTTCATGTATGAGGACTAGTACAGGAGAACTAGTAGCCGCGTATGCAGTGACTACTGACACCGAAGTTATTGAGACACACCGTATTGATACCCTGTCCGCTCAAGCAGCAGAGCTAGTTGCTCTGACACAAGCCTGTATACACGCCAAGAACCTGAAAGTTAATGTTTACACAGATTCACGTTACGCATTTGGAGTTGTACACGACTTTGGAGTGCTCTGGCAGGAGAGAGGTTTCATGACTTCTCATGGAACCAAGATTCAGCATGGTCTCCTTATTCAAGCTCTGTTAGATGCCATACACTTACCGACATCTATCGCTATCATGAAATGCAAAGCACATACGAAAGTTACTGACATTATTTCTCAAGGTAATGATCTAGCAGATCGCACAGCCAAGCTTACAGCACAGACTCCAGACATTCCAGTTAACATGACACACACTCCAGATCCGACTACATGTATGACCGTTAAGGACCCTACTCAAGATGTCATAGATATCCAATTACATGCTACTCCCGATGAAATCAAGAAATGGTCTGAACAAGGAGGGGTCCAGACAGATCAAGGATGGTTAACAAAGGGTAGGACCGCATGGTTTCTCCCCGACTCTATGGTTCAAGTCATCATTAATACCGCACATAGTCCAGCACATTTAGGAGAAAAAGCTATGTTAGACAGTATCCAGAACATTTGGTTCAACAAGCATTTACGAGCTGCAGCCAAGCAGAAAGTCCGTACCTGTATGATATGTTGTCAGTTTAATCCAGGTAAAAGTGTCCCGGTGGAACAAGGGGGATTCCAGCCTCCTGACCACCCTTTTGAGGTCCTCCAGATGGATTATATTCAGATGGAGCGATGTCGAGGTTTCAAGTATGTCCTTGTAGTTGTATGCGCTTTGTCCAGGTGGACAGAAGCATATCCAGTCCCAGATTACACAGCCGCGACCACTGCCAAGCAGTTGGTTCGTGAGTTCTTCCCTCGTTATGGGCTCCCTAGAGTCGTATATTCTGATAACGGCCAGCCATTCTCATCCGAACTCATGAAGCACGTTTCCCTTTTGTTAGGGTACCAGTGGAAGTTCCATTGTGTACGCCATCCTGAAGCAGCCGGTCTCGTTGAGAGACATAATCAGACCCTGAAAATCCGCATCGCCAAAATATGTAAAGAAAAAGGTGTGGACTGGCTAGTAGCTCTGCCAGTCGCTTTATTTTATATGCGCATGGTTGCACATTCCAGATCAGGTCTGTCCCCGTACGAGGTCGTTTTCGGCCGCCCCCCTAATATGTGGGGTACTCCTAGACCCCGAAGTATTACCGATGTTTCAAGTAATATGCTGACAGATTACCTAGCTTCCTTGATGTCTGCCCTCAACTCATGTCGTTCACAGGTTGCCGCCGCATTTCCAGACAATACCGAGGTGGCACCGCATGAAATCGTTCCAGGATCCATGGTGATGGTCCGCAACTTTGACAGATCAAGTCCGCTGGAGCCTCGATGGAAAGAGCCCCGACAGGTCCTCCTCACCACCCGTACAGCCGTGAAGTTGGAAGGACGCAAGGGCTGGGTGCACCTTTCTCATGTTAAACTTTTTAATGGACTAAAACCCGTCTTTAAGAACATTTCCCAGGATTTGAAGGACTGCCAAAATATTGTTTTAAAGGACTGTCCCGCAAAAGACATTGCTACAACCCCTCCCCTGTTAGAGAAAACTCCGCAGCAGGAGTATAAGTTAAAACTACGGTCTAGTAAATTAAGTCAGTCAGTTTGATTGTCTAAGTCCTCCCCTAGGTGAAACGGTTAGACTGTTTCTGACATGTATAAAATAGACCCCCATAGTGAGAGAGTTAGTCAAAACTCAATTCGATGTATCGTTTTTCTATGTTTCATATTGTTTTCCAGCCTTATGATTTCCTGCACCAGTTATGCATTTTTCCTATGTTTCCCAGTTTCACATGTAAATAAGTCTGCTAATGCTACAGTAGAGCACACGTTTAGTGATCTGCCTCCTCACGAGCTGTCTTACCGCCTCGCTATGCGTAATAACTCATTTATCCGTATGTTACATTACTCACACCAGACCAGCAATGCCACTAATTGTTGGGTGTGTGGTCGACTCCCCCCTTTTCAGACGTCAAAGGGAGTTCTGCCACTTTTTCCTTATCCTTTTTCACATAATGGTTCGTGTGGAGCATGGTCCACGTTAACGTCATCCTCAACAGATATGTCTTTTCTTAACAGTACATGTTTTCCAGACAAGCAAGGTCTCCCTCACCGAACAGGTTTAGATCTAGAAAATGAAGTGTATAACTTAGGTAATTATTCGTCGAATTTCATGGTCCTGAATGTTCAGTCTGATACTACTTCAGACTTACCTGCTATTTCAGTACTACCAGTCAAAGGCGAATTATGTGTCCGAAAAAATGGTTCTGTACACGTAGGACATAGTGATTGTACTACTATTATCAAGTATAGTGACAGTGGGAAATCTATTTTTAAAGCTTCACGTCATTCTTATTTTGTTTGTGATCAAACCGCATATGTTCGTCTGCCCCTCGATTGGGAGGGAACCTGTTACATTGCCTTCCTACTGCCACCTGTTTTCCTAGCCCCACCTGACTACCATAGGAATTCCTACCTAGTACATACTAGACACAAGAGAAACCTCCCGATTGTCGACTATACTGAAACTGCTGCAGAGCAATTCATTGATATTGATAAAGGTGTGTTCCCTTATTTAGGTACAGTTGTAAACAGTAAGCTAATCCGTAGGTTAACAAGAACCCTTGAAGCTGTAGTAGATGAGACTGCCTCCGCTCTAGGTAACTTAACCGAAGAGCAATCCTTTATGAGAATTGTTGTGCTCCAGAATCGTCTCGTCCTTGACGTCATACTGGCCGATAGGGGCGGGGCCTGTAGAGTCATCGGATCTAGTTGCTGCATTTTCATTCCAAATAACGCGCCGTCTGTTTATTCAGCTATAACCAGACTTCATAAAATTGCCCATCTGTTACACCAAGATCCAGGCACCTGGACATGGTCCGGTTGGTTCTGGAATATAATTTCTGCATGGGGATGGAAAGTCTTGTCCTTCCTAGGTATCGCAGTAGCGATCATATTCAGCTGCTGCCTCTGTATACAATGTGGCCCTGCGATTTGCGGCATGTGTGCTACCTCTTGTATTCCTAGTCCCAAGCCCCGTTCTAAATCTCGTTCCAAGACAATTCGAGATGAACAAATGGTACTGTATGAAATGATAGATGGTATCATGAATATTGATGTTTCCTGATGGAAACGTAGTGACAAGGAGGGAATGTGGAAAAGTAAATTTTGCCATGTTCTGTGTCCCTACGCCTCATCCATCATATGTTATGTGTGCATGATTAAATATGCATATGCATTCCCCATGTCTGATTAATGACGCAATTACAGTTGTGTCCACCTCTAGTATGCTAGTTTCCAGTCCTCGTGAATACTACGAATATCAGGCTTATGTAAAGTAATGTGGCCACGTTTCTCAGTGTGCACGTTATTTCATTATAAAGTCCCCGTTTCCAGGCCTCAACAGGGCCCGGACATCAGATTCAGCTCCTGTCTCCTGAGCCTCGCTGAGGAGCGATCCAGCCCCCACCTGTATCCTCGACCTTTCACTTACTTCCTGCCTCGCAGTGCCCGGTGCAGCTTGGCTCTGCCTCTGAGTCTGCCAAGACTATGTTGTGATTCCAGCTATCAGTTTAGTCCTCCTTCTCTGCATTCCTAAGCTACTGAACTGCATCAATAGTTTCCGTCATTGTCTAGCCTTCACGTCTCCACGTTAGAGAAATACTGCATTTAATGGTCATTTAATATTCTTCATCACGCACTACATGTAGAATAATGCATGGTCCAGTCTTAGAATCAAGTTAGCCTTTCCCTTCCTGACTTATAGTTTATATCAACATGTTCTCTAAACATCAGATACTAGATACTGTTTAGGTACATGTCGCCCTGACTCTCCAGACTTCAGTCTCTGCTCCTAGCACAGAGTTCATAGCCCCCAGTTTCTCCTAGTGATACGTCATTGCTAGTTTGCGCGCACCATCAGGTTAGAGGTCCCGGCTCCTTAGGTAGCCCCCTCCATGGTTTCCGCCCCATTCATGACATATCCTGTTACGTCTGCACCACATGTCTATGTATACGCCCAGTTACACCTCTTTTCCCCCTTATCTTTCGCGACTGCTACGCGTCACACCTTCTGCTCCACCCACTGCTACGCCTACTGCAATGTAATGCTATGTGTTCACATTATGTATATATGCTCATGTATTGTTATTAAAAGCCAGCGCGCTCATCCCAGATCCAGCCCCAGCAGCTGCTGGGCCCTGTCATCCTATTCCTATGCAGGTTGTCCTGATCCTGTCCTTATGCTGTAATAAACCTGCAAAACTCCTACTACCTCGAATCTTGACTCTTATTTATTGAGCTATCTGTTATGATATATGTCTAGTCAAAAAGAGAGGTATTATTTATTTATTTACCACACTCCGAACACCGAGCTCGAGGATTGTGAGCCATCACCGTTACACCCCCGTACCCGTGGGTACCCAGACTGTCCCGCTACCCCCTTCCCCTACTAGAGACTAGAATTGAGAGGATCATCGTGTCCTGATTGCCTTGTATCGTACCACCCTACTCCCAGAAGTGCCTATAAAAGGTGTTACCCTGAACTTTGTGTGGTGTCCATCTCCATCTGTGGGGGGGAAGTTACCTGTCTGTGCGATCACTGTGCTCGGCCGACCCTCCAGGTCCCCGTCTAACATTGGTGGCTAGCGGCGCGATCCGAACCAACGCGTACCGTACAGACAGTAACTCACCCTACGACTAAAACCACAATGACGACCAAAGAGAGCGGATCGGCGGAGAAGTTCCAGATGGAAAAGCTGGAAGAATACAACCACCGAGAGCTCAAACAATTCTGCATGGACTTAGGCATTGCTACCACCGGGCTAAGCACAAAAGAAGACTTCAAAAATGCCCTAGAGGCCTGGACAGAGACAAATACCGCAACCCCCCGGGACCCCGCAGCCCCGGAAGTCAACACCACCCGGACGGAGGAACGGAGAACAGGCCCCTCCCATGAAGAGATCCAAGAGCGGGAAAAAAATAGATTACACGAGTTAGACTTGGCACGACTCAGATTAGACGGAGAATTGAAACTGGCGGAACAAAAAATAAACTTAGAACACTTACGGCTCAGAGAACAGCGAGAGGAAAAACAGAGACAGAGAGACCTCGAAGAAAAAAGACTGGCATACGAGCACGAGTGCAAACTAGCGGAGATAGAAATGCGCAAACTGAACAAAAACCTAGGGGTGCCCGAGCAACCGCACTCCCCGGGTCCTACCGAGCAGAAGGTCCACATCCCCAAGGATGTGGTCCGAGAGTATCACCGGAACGACGACATACAGCAGTGGTTCAAGGCCTATGAGATTGCCATGACCGCCCACCGGGTCGCTCGAAGTGACTGGGGAGCCGGTCTATGGGGGAGATTCGTCAACGAGGGTCGTGATGCCCTGCTGCAGCTTCCGGACCATCAAATGACGTCCTATGACCACATGAAGGCCGCCCTCCTCAGTCGATATGGACTTACACCCGAAATGTACCGCCAGAGGTTCCGCAACTGCACCAGGATCCCAGGTACGACGTGGTTGGAATACGTGAACTATTTCAGCCGAGCCTTCGAGGGGCGGATCAAGGGTAACAACGTAACCACTTACGAACAACTCTTCAATCTCATTGTGTGGGAGCACCTCTCCAACAACTGCTTTGTCGAGCTCAGGCAGCACCTCCTCGACAGTAAATTGACTGAACCCCGGCAGCTCGCCACCGAGGCTGACCGGTGGGAGAGCACCCGAGTGGCCCGGAGTGGGCCGAACGAGCAGAACAGAACCAACCAAGGTCACCATCGTCCCCGAGGAGGAGGAGGAGGCCCGGGCCGGGGCAGAGACGCCGCCCCGGCCGCACCCACTAACGCCACCCCAGCCCCAGCAGGCCGGGGAAACCCCCCGATGCGCCCGGGGTTCCGAGCTAACGTGACGTGTCATCGATGCCAGCGAGTCGGCCACTATGCCAGTGACCCGACCTGCCCGAAGAACCAGGCCCCCGGGCCCCGCCAGATGGCGGCCGCCGCCCTGGGAGAAGAACAAGTCTCCGAAGACACGGAGACCTATGAGTCGGAGCAGTTCGAGTGGGAACCCGCCGCCATGACCCTGGCATGCCTAGGAGGAAGAGACATGGTCCCGCGGACTCCCCTGCCCGCCAACACTCGGAAGTACAGCCAATGGGTGAGCATCAATGGGCGCAAGGCCGAGGCCCTGCGTGACACCGGGGCCAGTGTGACGGCCGTCCGCTGTCACCTGGTGACCCCAGAACAAATCCTACCAAACGTACTTTGCCCCGTCCGATCGGCAGATAACTCGGAGAGTCTGTGTCGGATGGCCTGCGTCCCCTTCGAATGGGGAGGAGTGTCCGGCATGCTGAAAGTAACTGTCCGTGACGATGCCCCCGTAGACTGCCTCCTGGGGAACGATCTCGAGAGCTCCCCGTGGGCCGCTGTGGAAAGAAGAGAGCATCTGGGGATGTTGGGTCTCCCGGACTGGGCGTGCGTAACCACCCGGTCCATGGCCACCCGCACCATCCCTAGACCAGAAGAACCAGAATGGGCAGCACCTCCGCCCTCGATCACTCCAGAAGAAGACTTCCTCCAGACCGACCACCCGGACCCCACCCCAGAGGGGTCCACACAGCCCCCCGAGCTTCCCGACCTGGCTCAGTGGCATCAAGAAGGGGGGCCCACCCAGGAACAATTCCGGCAGGAGCAAAAGACCTGCCCCTCCCTCGAGGGATTGCGACAGCAAGCGCTCGCCCAGAGCCAAGGAGACACCACCGGGGCCCACTGGGTTTATTGGGACAATGATCTCTTGTACAGCGAACAGAAAATCGCAGAACTGGGGGCCGGGCGAGTGCTGGTGGTGCCCCTCCATTTCAGAGACTTCCTGTTGAACCTAGCCCATGATGTCCCCCTGGCCGGGCACCTGGGCCAAGACAAGACCTACCACCGCCTGGTGACTCACTTTTTTTGGCCCAAAATGAGAAATGACGTATCCAACCATTGCCGGTCCTGCCCGACCTGCCAGGCCAGTGGGAAGAGCGGCCGCAAACTCAAGGCACCCCTACAACCATTCCCCGTGGTGACCACCCCGTTCGAAAGGGTGGGAATAGACATTGTGGGGCCCCTGGACCCCCGAACAGCACAGGGACATCGCTTCATCCTGGTCCTGGTGGATCACGCTACCCGCTATCCTGAGGCGGTCCCCCTTCGTACGATAACAGCCCCCGTAGTGGGTCGAGCCTTGATGGGGATCTTCTCTCGAGTGGGCTTCCCCCGGGAAGTCGTCAGCGACAGGGGTACGAACTTTATCTCAAAATACATGAAGTCCCTCTGGCAACAGTGTGGGGTCACCTACCGATTCACGACCCCCTATCACCCTCAAGGGAACGGACTGGTTGAGCGGTTCAACCGCACGCTCGAAGGGATGATTGGGGGGTTGGAAGAGCCCCTCCGTCGCCAGTGGGATGTGCTACTACCGTGCCTTCTCTTTGCCTACCGAGAAGTCCCCCAGAAGTCCCTCGGCTTCAGCCCTTTCGAACTCTTGTATGGACACCCGGTGCGAGGCCCGCTCAGCCTAGTCAAAGAAGGCTGGGAAATGCCCCCTCTAAAGAACACTCCAGATGTTTTCAAGTACCTCCTAACCCTCCGCAACCAGACCAGAAGGTTCAGAGAGATGGCAAAAGCAAACCTGGAGGCCAGTCAGGAGGACATGAAAAGGTGGTACGATCAAAATGCATCCTCCATCGAATTTGAACCCGGCCAACAAGTGTGGGTAATGTCTCCCACCGAACCATGCGCCCTGCAAGACAAATGGACGGGGCCCTTCAAAGTAATCGAGCGCAAGAGCCCTGTCACCTATCTCATCGATATGGAATCTTCCCGAAACCCTCTCCGGGTCCTCCACGCTAATAGACTGAAACCCCACTTTGTACGCTCCGAACTCAGTCTCCTGATGGCAACCGACAATGGAACCGAGGAGGACTCCGAACCCCTTCCTGACCTCCCACAATTAGTCATGCCGAAGTTCCAGGGGCTCCGCTCTCAGGCTCAAGAAATGTTTCCCTTGGATTTTCAGGAAAGCCTATCGTTAATGAGATTTCAAAGCCAGTCACTCTAGAAGTAGGTCCATTGTCCCGCACTACTGATCTGTTACTTACTAAGTCATGTCCAGAAAATCTATTAGGCATTAAAACACTGAAAGAGTTAGGTGCAGTTATATGTTGTTCCCCAGAGGGAATACGTCTGTTCCTACGTGACTTTAAGGGTCACTATGTATTACGAGATTTTGATTCAAGACTGTCTAATGTCCCGCAGCATTTATGGGCGCAAGGTCCAACTGATGTAGGTTATATGCAAATCACACCCCATCGTGTGACCCTGAAACCAGGTGTAGTGTTACCACGAATCAGGCAGTATAGATTGCCACCTGAGGCTGTAGCAGCCTTATCCAAAATTATTGACGAGCTCATGGCTCAAGGAGTAGTTGTAGAAACTGACTCCAATGTATGTAACTCTCCGATCATTCCAGTCATGAAACGTACTGATCCAAATGCACCCCCAGTATATCGATTAGTGATTGATTTACGGGAACTTAACAAATGTATTATTCCGCAGTACCCAGTTGTCCCAGATATCTCTTCCCTATTGACAGCCATTGATTCCGAAGCCACGTTCTTCACTGTCATAGACCTCAAGAACACATTTTTTAGTGTTCCCATCCATCCAGACAGCCAGTTTCTTTTCGGATTCTGTTTAAATGGAAGGAGCTATATGTTCACACGCGCTCCTCAAGGTTTCACAGAAAGTCCTAGTATTTACAGTCAAGCACTCAAGAGACAACTAGACAACATTCACATGCCAACTGACACTGCCCTGCTCCAGTATGTCGATGATCTACTGATCACAGCCCGTTCTGAACGTGACTGCGAGCGAGCGTCACTGACGGTTCTGTATTTCCTAGCCGAGATGGGGCACAAGGTGTCCCCTTCGAAGCTTCAATTCTGTGTCCAGCAAGTGGTCTACTTAGGACACTTACTGTCCAAGAGGGGTAGGCAGTTGACACCAGACCGTATCCAGTTAATAGCGAGTCTTCCCCAGCCCAGAACCCAGAAGGAGGTACGTGCCTTTATTGGCCTTACTTCTTATTGCAGACAATGGATTCCTCAGTATGCATTTCTAGCCAAGCCACTGATACAGTTAACGACACAGGAGGCAGCCGTATCGACTGTTCTCCCTTGGACATCTGAACATACACTTAGTTTCAACGAGTTAAAGAAAGCTTTATGCCAAGCTCCAGTTCTAGCCACACCGAACTACAGTAAGCCTTTTACACTTTTCGTCACAGAACGTGAAGGTATAGCATTATCTGTTCTCACACAAGACCAGGCAGGACAATACAAGCCTTGTGCTTATTTTTCTAGCACACTAAATCCAGTCGCCCAGGCTCTGCCTGCGTGCCTCAAGTCAGTTGCAGCCACAGCACTAGCTATCAGACAAAGTGATTCCATAGTTCTAGGACACTCCTTGACAGTACAAGTCCCACACTCCGTGGAAGTTCTTTTAAATCGAACACAAACACAGCACTTGACAATTGCACGTTTAACAGGTTATGAATTGACACTGTTTCAGCCACACATAGAAATTAGACGCTGCAACATCCTGAATCCTGCTACACTGTTACCATCAGTTAATTCAAATCCAGCCACACATGATTGCGTGGAAGTAGTTAACATTACGACAAAGCCAAGACAAGATCTGACAGATATTCCATTACCAGACCCTGACCTGACACTTTATGTGGATGGTTCATGTATGAGGACTAGTACAGGAGAACTAGTAGCCGCGTATGCAGTGACTACTGACACCGAAGTTATTGAGACACACCGTATTGATACCCTGTCCGCTCAAGCAGCAGAGCTAGTTGCTCTGACACAAGCCTGTATACACGCCAAGAACCTGAAAGTTAATGTTTACACAGATTCACGTTACGCATTTGGAGTTGTACACGACTTTGGAGTGCTCTGGCAGGAGAGAGGTTTCATGACTTCTCATGGAACCAAGATTCAGCATGGTCTCCTTATTCAAGCTCTGTTAGATGCCATACACTTACCGACATCTATCGCTATCATGAAATGCAAAGCACATACGAAAGTTACTGACATTATTTCTCAAGGTAATGATCTAGCAGATCGCACAGCCAAGCTTACAGCACAGACTCCAGACATTCCAGTTAACATGACACACACTCCAGATCCGACTACATGTATGACCGTTAAGGACCCTACTCAAGATGTCATAGATATCCAATTACATGCTACTCCCGATGAAATCAAGAAATGGTCTGAACAAGGAGGGGTCCAGACAGATCAAGGATGGTTAACAAAGGGTAGGACCGCATGGTTTCTCCCCGACTCTATGGTTCAAGTCATCATTAATACCGCACATAGTCCAGCACATTTAGGAGAAAAAGCTATGTTAGACAGTATCCAGAACATTTGGTTCAACAAGCATTTACGAGCTGCAGCCAAGCAGAAAGTCCGTACCTGTATGATATGTTGTCAGTTTAATCCAGGTAAAAGTGTCCCGGTGGAACAAGGGGGATTCCAGCCTCCTGACCACCCTTTTGAGGTCCTCCAGATGGATTATATTCAGATGGAGCGATGTCGAGGTTTCAAGTATGTCCTTGTAGTTGTATGCGCTTTGTCCAGGTGGACAGAAGCATATCCAGTCCCAGATTACACAGCCGCGACCACTGCCAAGCAGTTGGTTCGTGAGTTCTTCCCTCGTTATGGGCTCCCTAGAGTCGTATATTCTGATAACGGCCAGCCATTCTCATCCGAACTCATGAAGCACGTTTCCCTTTTGTTAGGGTACCAGTGGAAGTTCCATTGTGTACGCCATCCTGAAGCAGCCGGTCTCGTTGAGAGACATAATCAGACCCTGAAAATCCGCATCGCCAAAATATGTAAAGAAAAAGGTGTGGACTGGCTAGTAGCTCTGCCAGTCGCTTTATTTTATATGCGCATGGTTGCACATTCCAGATCAGGTCTGTCCCCGTACGAGGTCGTTTTCGGCCGCCCCCCTAATATGTGGGGTACTCCTAGACCCCGAAGTATTACCGATGTTTCAAGTAATATGCTGACAGATTACCTAGCTTCCTTGATGTCTGCCCTCAACTCATGTCGTTCACAGGTTGCCGCCGCATTTCCAGACAATACCGAGGTGGCACCGCATGAAATCGTTCCAGGATCCATGGTGATGGTCCGCAACTTTGACAGATCAAGTCCGCTGGAGCCTCGATGGAAAGAGCCCCGACAGGTCCTCCTCACCACCCGTACAGCCGTGAAGTTGGAAGGACGCAAGGGCTGGGTGCACCTTTCTCATGTTAAACTTTTTAATGGACTAAAACCCGTCTTTAAGAACATTTCCCAGGATTTGAAGGACTGCCAAAATATTGTTTTAAAGGACTGTCCCGCAAAAGACATTGCTACAACCCCTCCCCTGTTAGAGAAAACTCCGCAGCAGGAGTATAAGTTAAAACTACGGTCTAGTAAATTAAGTCAGTCAGTTTGATTGTCTAAGTCCTCCCCTAGGTGAAACGGTTAGACTGTTTCTGACATGTATAAAATAGACCCCCATAGTGAGAGAGTTAGTCAAAACTCAATTCGATGTATCGTTTTTCTATGTTTCATATTGTTTTCCAGCCTTATGATTTCCTGCACCAGTTATGCATTTTTCCTATGTTTCCCAGTTTCACATGTAAATAAGTCTGCTAATGCTACAGTAGAGCACACGTTTAGTGATCTGCCTCCTCACGAGCTGTCTTACCGCCTCGCTATGCGTAATAACTCATTTATCCGTATGTTACATTACTCACACCAGACCAGCAATGCCACTAATTGTTGGGTGTGTGGTCGACTCCCCCCTTTTCAGACGTCAAAGGGAGTTCTGCCACTTTTTCCTTATCCTTTTTCACATAATGGTTCGTGTGGAGCATGGTCCACGTTAACGTCATCCTCAACAGATATGTCTTTTCTTAACAGTACATGTTTTCCAGACAAGCAAGGTCTCCCTCACCGAACAGGTTTAGATCTAGAAAATGAAGTGTATAACTTAGGTAATTATTCGTCGAATTTCATGGTCCTGAATGTTCAGTCTGATACTACTTCAGACTTACCTGCTATTTCAGTACTACCAGTCAAAGGCGAATTATGTGTCCGAAAAAATGGTTCTGTACACGTAGGACATAGTGATTGTACTACTATTATCAAGTATAGTGACAGTGGGAAATCTATTTTTAAAGCTTCACGTCATTCTTATTTTGTTTGTGATCAAACCGCATATGTTCGTCTGCCCCTCGATTGGGAGGGAACCTGTTACATTGCCTTCCTACTGCCACCTGTTTTCCTAGCCCCACCTGACTACCATAGGAATTCCTACCTAGTACATACTAGACACAAGAGAAACCTCCCGATTGTCGACTATACTGAAACTGCTGCAGAGCAATTCATTGATATTGATAAAGGTGTGTTCCCTTATTTAGGTACAGTTGTAAACAGTAAGCTAATCCGTAGGTTAACAAGAACCCTTGAAGCTGTAGTAGATGAGACTGCCTCCGCTCTAGGTAACTTAACCGAAGAGCAATCCTTTATGAGAATTGTTGTGCTCCAGAATCGTCTCGTCCTTGACGTCATACTGGCCGATAGGGGCGGGGCCTGTAGAGTCATCGGATCTAGTTGCTGCATTTTCATTCCAAATAACGCGCCGTCTGTTTATTCAGCTATAACCAGACTTCATAAAATTGCCCATCTGTTACACCAAGATCCAGGCACCTGGACATGGTCCGGTTGGTTCTGGAATATAATTTCTGCATGGGGATGGAAAGTCTTGTCCTTCCTAGGTATCGCAGTAGCGATCATATTCAGCTGCTGCCTCTGTATACAATGTGGCCCTGCGATTTGCGGCATGTGTGCTACCTCTTGTATTCCTAGTCCCAAGCCCCGTTCTAAATCTCGTTCCAAGACAATTCGAGATGAACAAATGGTACTGTATGAAATGATAGATGGTATCATGAATATTGATGTTTCCTGATGGAAACGTAGTGACAAGGAGGGAATGTGGAAAAGTAAATTTTGCCATGTTCTGTGTCCCTACGCCTCATCCATCATATGTTATGTGTGCATGATTAAATATGCATATGCATTCCCCATGTCTGATTAATGACGCAATTACAGTTGTGTCCACCTCTAGTATGCTAGTTTCCAGTCCTCGTGAATACTACGAATATCAGGCTTATGTAAAGTAATGTGGCCACGTTTCTCAGTGTGCACGTTATTTCATTATAAAGTCCCCGTTTCCAGGCCTCAACAGGGCCCGGACATCAGATTCAGCTCCTGTCTCCTGAGCCTCGCTGAGGAGCGATCCAGCCCCCACCTGTATCCTCGACCTTTCACTTACTTCCTGCCTCGCAGTGCCCGGTGCAGCTTGGCTCTGCCTCTGAGTCTGCCAAGACTATGTTGTGATTCCAGCTATCAGTTTAGTCCTCCTTCTCTGCATTCCTAAGCTACTGAACTGCATCAATAGTTTCCGTCATTGTCTAGCCTTCACGTCTCCACGTTAGAGAAATACTGCATTTAATGGTCATTTAATATTCTTCATCACGCACTACATGTAGAATAATGCATGGTCCAGTCTTAGAATCAAGTTAGCCTTTCCCTTCCTGACTTATAGTTTATATCAACATGTTCTCTAAACATCAGATACTAGATACTGTTTAGGTACATGTCGCCCTGACTCTCCAGACTTCAGTCTCTGCTCCTAGCACAGAGTTCATAGCCCCCAGTTTCTCCTAGTGATACGTCATTGCTAGTTTGCGCGCACCATCAGGTTAGAGGTCCCGGCTCCTTAGGTAGCCCCCTCCATGGTTTCCGCCCCATTCATGACATATCCTGTTACGTCTGCACCACATGTCTATGTATACGCCCAGTTACACCTCTTTTCCCCCTTATCTTTCGCGACTGCTACGCGTCACACCTTCTGCTCCACCCACTGCTACGCCTACTGCAATGTAATGCTATGTGTTCACATTATGTATATATGCTCATGTATTGTTATTAAAAGCCAGCGCGCTCATCCCAGATCCAGCCCCAGCAGCTGCTGGGCCCTGTCATCCTATTCCTATGCAGGTTGTCCTGATCCTGTCCTTATGCTGTAATAAACCTGCAAAACTCCTACTACCTCGAATCTTGACTCTTATTTATTGAGCTATCTGTTATGATATATGTCTAGTCAAAAAGAGAGGTATTATTTATTTATTTACCACACTCCGAACACCGAGCTCGAGGATTGTGAGCCATCACCGTTACACCCCCGTACCCGTGGGTACCCAGACTGTCCCGCTACCCCCTTCCCCTACTAGAGACTAGAATTGAGAGGATCATCGTGTCCTGATTGCCTTGTATCGTACCACCCTACTCCCAGAAGTGCCTATAAAAGGTGTTACCCTGAACTTTGTGTGGTGTCCATCTCCATCTGTGGGGGGGAAGTTACCTGTCTGTGCGATCACTGTGCTCGGCCGACCCTCCAGGTCCCCGTCTAACATTGGTGGCTAGCGGCGCGATCCGAACCAACGCGTACCGTACAGACAGTAACTCACCCTACGACTAAAACCACAATGACGACCAAAGAGAGCGGATCGGCGGAGAAGTTCCAGATGGAAAAGCTGGAAGAATACAACCACCGAGAGCTCAAACAATTCTGCATGGACTTAGGCATTGCTACCACCGGGCTAAGCACAAAAGAAGACTTCAAAAATGCCCTAGAGGCCTGGACAGAGACAAATACCGCAACCCCCCGGGACCCCGCAGCCCCGGAAGTCAACACCACCCGGACGGAGGAACGGAGAACAGGCCCCTCCCATGAAGAGATCCAAGAGCGGGAAAAAAATAGATTACACGAGTTAGACTTGGCACGACTCAGATTAGACGGAGAATTGAAACTGGCGGAACAAAAAATAAACTTAGAACACTTACGGCTCAGAGAACAGCGAGAGGAAAAACAGAGACAGAGAGACCTCGAAGAAAAAAGACTGGCATACGAGCACGAGTGCAAACTAGCGGAGATAGAAATGCGCAAACTGAACAAAAACCTAGGGGTGCCCGAGCAACCGCACTCCCCGGGTCCTACCGAGCAGAAGGTCCACATCCCCAAGGATGTGGTCCGAGAGTATCACCGGAACGACGACATACAGCAGTGGTTCAAGGCCTATGAGATTGCCATGACCGCCCACCGGGTCGCTCGAAGTGACTGGGGAGCCGGTCTATGGGGGAGATTCGTCAACGAGGGTCGTGATGCCCTGCTGCAGCTTCCGGACCATCAAATGACGTCCTATGACCACATGAAGGCCGCCCTCCTCAGTCGATATGGACTTACACCCGAAATGTACCGCCAGAGGTTCCGCAACTGCACCAGGATCCCAGGTACGACGTGGTTGGAATACGTGAACTATTTCAGCCGAGCCTTCGAGGGGCGGATCAAGGGTAACAACGTAACCACTTACGAACAACTCTTCAATCTCATTGTGTGGGAGCACCTCTCCAACAACTGCTTTGTCGAGCTCAGGCAGCACCTCCTCGACAGTAAATTGACTGAACCCCGGCAGCTCGCCACCGAGGCTGACCGGTGGGAGAGCACCCGAGTGGCCCGGAGTGGGCCGAACGAGCAGAACAGAACCAACCAAGGTCACCATCGTCCCCGAGGAGGAGGAGGAGGCCCGGGCCGGGGCAGAGACGCCGCCCCGGCCGCACCCACTAACGCCACCCCAGCCCCAGCAGGCCGGGGAAACCCCCCGATGCGCCCGGGGTTCCGAGCTAACGTGACGTGTCATCGATGCCAGCGAGTCGGCCACTATGCCAGTGACCCGACCTGCCCGAAGAACCAGGCCCCCGGGCCCCGCCAGATGGCGGCCGCCGCCCTGGGAGAAGAACAAGTCTCCGAAGACACGGAGACCTATGAGTCGGAGCAGTTCGAGTGGGAACCCGCCGCCATGACCCTGGCATGCCTAGGAGGAAGAGACATGGTCCCGCGGACTCCCCTGCCCGCCAACACTCGGAAGTACAGCCAATGGGTGAGCATCAATGGGCGCAAGGCCGAGGCCCTGCGTGACACCGGGGCCAGTGTGACGGCCGTCCGCTGTCACCTGGTGACCCCAGAACAAATCCTACCAAACGTACTTTGCCCCGTCCGATCGGCAGATAACTCGGAGAGTCTGTGTCGGATGGCCTGCGTCCCCTTCGAATGGGGAGGAGTGTCCGGCATGCTGAAAGTAACTGTCCGTGACGATGCCCCCGTAGACTGCCTCCTGGGGAACGATCTCGAGAGCTCCCCGTGGGCCGCTGTGGAAAGAAGAGAGCATCTGGGGATGTTGGGTCTCCCGGACTGGGCGTGCGTAACCACCCGGTCCATGGCCACCCGCACCATCCCTAGACCAGAAGAACCAGAATGGGCAGCACCTCCGCCCTCGATCACTCCAGAAGAAGACTTCCTCCAGACCGACCACCCGGACCCCACCCCAGAGGGGTCCACACAGCCCCCCGAGCTTCCCGACCTGGCTCAGTGGCATCAAGAAGGGGGGCCCACCCAGGAACAATTCCGGCAGGAGCAAAAGACCTGCCCCTCCCTCGAGGGATTGCGACAGCAAGCGCTCGCCCAGAGCCAAGGAGACACCACCGGGGCCCACTGGGTTTATTGGGACAATGATCTCTTGTACAGCGAACAGAAAATCGCAGAACTGGGGGCCGGGCGAGTGCTGGTGGTGCCCCTCCATTTCAGAGACTTCCTGTTGAACCTAGCCCATGATGTCCCCCTGGCCGGGCACCTGGGCCAAGACAAGACCTACCACCGCCTGGTGACTCACTTTTTTTGGCCCAAAATGAGAAATGACGTATCCAACCATTGCCGGTCCTGCCCGACCTGCCAGGCCAGTGGGAAGAGCGGCCGCAAACTCAAGGCACCCCTACAACCATTCCCCGTGGTGACCACCCCGTTCGAAAGGGTGGGAATAGACATTGTGGGGCCCCTGGACCCCCGAACAGCACAGGGACATCGCTTCATCCTGGTCCTGGTGGATCACGCTACCCGCTATCCTGAGGCGGTCCCCCTTCGTACGATAACAGCCCCCGTAGTGGGTCGAGCCTTGATGGGGATCTTCTCTCGAGTGGGCTTCCCCCGGGAAGTCGTCAGCGACAGGGGTACGAACTTTATCTCAAAATACATGAAGTCCCTCTGGCAACAGTGTGGGGTCACCTACCGATTCACGACCCCCTATCACCCTCAAGGGAACGGACTGGTTGAGCGGTTCAACCGCACGCTCGAAGGGATGATTGGGGGGTTGGAAGAGCCCCTCCGTCGCCAGTGGGATGTGCTACTACCGTGCCTTCTCTTTGCCTACCGAGAAGTCCCCCAGAAGTCCCTCGGCTTCAGCCCTTTCGAACTCTTGTATGGACACCCGGTGCGAGGCCCGCTCAGCCTAGTCAAAGAAGGCTGGGAAATGCCCCCTCTAAAGAACACTCCAGATGTTTTCAAGTACCTCCTAACCCTCCGCAACCAGACCAGAAGGTTCAGAGAGATGGCAAAAGCAAACCTGGAGGCCAGTCAGGAGGACATGAAAAGGTGGTACGATCAAAATGCATCCTCCATCGAATTTGAACCCGGCCAACAAGTGTGGGTAATGTCTCCCACCGAACCATGCGCCCTGCAAGACAAATGGACGGGGCCCTTCAAAGTAATCGAGCGCAAGAGCCCTGTCACCTATCTCATCGATATGGAATCTTCCCGAAACCCTCTCCGGGTCCTCCACGCTAATAGACTGAAACCCCACTTTGTACGCTCCGAACTCAGTCTCCTGATGGCAACCGACAATGGAACCGAGGAGGACTCCGAACCCCTTCCTGACCTCCTACGGTCACGGGAGAAGGACGGCTCCGTGGACGGGGTCCGACTCTCGGAGGCCCTCACCCTGGAACAGCGCCAAGACTGCCGAGTCCTCCTGCTCCAGTTCTCCACCCTGTTCTCCCTCACCCCAGGGGTCACCCCCTGGTGCTTACACGACGTGGACACTGGAGACAGTCCCCCTATCCGCCATCGGGCCTACCGCGTACCAGATCGGGTACGGGCCTGCATCCAAGAGGAGGTGGCCAAGATGCTCACCCTCGGGATCATCGAGCCCTCAGACAGCCCCTGGGCCAGCCCAGTGGTACTGGTCCCCAAAGCGGCCGCCCCCGGCGCCACGCCAGAGCTCCGGTTCTGCGTCGACTACCGGGGCTTGAATGCGGTCACCAGAACAGACGCACACCCCATCCCCCGAGCAGATGAACTAATCGACCGCATGGGAGCTGCCCGCTACCTCAGCATCTTCGACCTGACAGCGGGCTACTGGCAGATCGGTCTCACACCCCGGGCACAAGAACGATCGGCATTCTCTACCCCTGATGGCCACTATCACTTCAAGGTCATGCCCTTCGGCATGAAGAATGCGCCAGCAACATTTCAGCGGCTAGTAAACCAGGTCCTGGCAGGACTCGAAGGATTCAGCGCTGCCTACCTGGACGATATCGCTGTGTACAGCCACCACTGGTCCGACCACCTCCACCACCTCCGAGAGGTGCTACAGGCCCTCCAACGAGCTGGCCTCACGATCAAGGCCAGCAAATGCCAAATTGGCCAGGGGTCCGTGACCTATCTCGGGCACCAGGTGGGAAGCGGTCTGGTGGCCCCTCTGCAACTCAAGATCGCTGCCATCCAGTCGTGGCAGTCCCCCATCACCCAGACCGAGGTCCGCGCCTTCTTGGGACTCACAGGCTACTACCGACGGTTCGTGAGGGACTATGGCAGCATCGTAGGGCCCCTCACGGAACTCACCTCCAAAAACCAACCAAAGGAGGTCAACTGGACCCCAGACTGTCAAACGGCCTTCGAGAAGCTGAAGGCCGCCATGTGCTCCGCCCCGGTGCTCCAGGCCCCCGACTACAGCCGGGAATTTATCGTCCAAACAGATGCCTCCGACCATGGCGTTGGGGCAGTCCTTTCCCAGCTGAACCCCGAAGGACTTGACCAGCCAGTGGCTTTCATCAGCAGACGGCTCCTGGCCCGAGAACGACGCTGGAGCACCATCGAGAGGGAGGCCTTCGCCGTGGTGTGGGCCCTCAAAAAGCTCCGGCCTTATCTCTTCGGCACCCACTTCCGGGTCCAGACCGATCATCGACCCCTGCAATGGCTCATGCAGATGCGGGGGGAAAACCCGAAACTACTACGTTGGTCCATCTCCCTGCAGGGGATGGACTTCACTGTGGAACATCGACCCGGCCAAGACCACGCCAACGCGGATGGCCTGTCCCGCTTTTTCCGCCTCGACGAGGAAAGTCCCCAAGAAGATGGGTGACTCTCCCCGCCTTCAGCTGGGGGGGACGCATGTTGGACAGGCCACATGAAGGGCTCGCTCCCTCCCCGCAGGACAGGGCCCGGGCCACCGTCAGCACCATTGCCCGGCCCAGCCGCCATCTTGGACACGGCACCACGCGGCCGTGCGGCCTCAGCCCGACCCCAACCCTGGGCCTGGCCAGGCCCCGACATCCCGGCACCACCCTCCACCCAGGAGGTGAACGGCCCACTTGGCAGGTCAATGGGAGTACGAAGTGTCGATGGCTCTCCCCCGCCAGGTGCCGAGCACCCCCAGCCTCCTCGGGCGCTGGCTCCACCCCCCTGCTGGGTGTCTGGACTCCCTCATCCCAGACCTCCCGACCTCCAAGGGCGAGGGTCCGGACATCAAAGGGCGCCAGACCTATAACTGAGGCAGCCCCAGGACAGGAAGGCAGTTGTATCCTGGAGTCGAGAGACACCGCGACGAACTCATCCTTGACGGACTGCTGGCGCTGCCACAGCCCTGCCTTGCGAACTATTGTCCTGCCTGCTGGCGCTGCCGCGGCCCTCTGCAACCTTCATCCTCGTTGGGACCTGCTGGCGCTGCCGCGGCCCGTTGTAACCTTCATCCTCGTGGGACCTGCTGGCGCTGCCGCGGCCCGTTGCAACCTGCATTCTCGTGGGACCTGCTGGCGCTGCCGCGGCCCGTTGTAACCTTCATCCTCGTGGGACCTGCTGGCGCTGCCGCGGCCCGTTGCAACCTGCATTCTCGTGGGACCTGCTGGCGCTGCCGCGGCCCGTTGTAACCTTCATCCTCGTTGGGACCTGCTGGCGCTGCCGCGGCCCGTTGCCACCTACGACCTCTTCGGGACCTGCCGGCGCTGCCGCGGTCTGACCCCTCCGAACACCGAGCTCGAGGATTGTGAGCCATCACCGTTACACCCCCGTACCCGTGGGTACCCAGACTGTCCCGCTACCCCCTTCCCCTACTAGAGACTAGAATTGAGAGGATCATCGTGTCCTGATTGCCTTGTATCGTACCACCCTACTCCCAGAAGTGCCTATAAAAGGTGTTACCCTGAACTTTGTGTGGTGTCCATCTGTGGGGGGGAAGTTACCTGTCTGTGCGATCACTGTGCTCGGCCGACCCTCCAGGTCCCCGTCTAACACTATCTCCCCCAGCTTGGAGGGTCTGGACTCATTGCCGGGGTTTAGCCCAGTAGAGGCTAAGGTATTTATGGGGGACCTCCTAGACCATAAGATCTCTAAAATCTATCAATCCCCGGTTACGCACTGTTCCCCCTCTTTGCAGAATCTGCAGGAGGCCTGGGAGGGAGATGTGGGTCAGATGGAGGAAGAGGACTGGACAGAAGCTTTTGCTTTCCCGTGTAGGGTGGCTATTGCAGTGACCCTGCGGCTTATTCAGTTTAAATACCTTCATAGGGTCTATTTTACCAGGGTTAGGCTCTGGAGGGCGGACCTGGTGGTTTCCCTGGTGTGTCTTCATTGCGGGCTCGAGGAGGGGACCCTGCTACACACTATTTGGCACTGCACGGCGATCGTACGATTCTGGAGGGGGGTACTGGCCTGCCTCTCTGAAGTACTGGGTTGGGAGCTCCCTAATTCACCGAAACTTGTCCTCCTCCATGTGATGGAAGGGATTGGGGGCAACATCTATAAGCGCCATCCTATGCTCCTAGGCTTTACTTTAGCGAAGAAAGATAAAACTAGAGCCTGGAAGGCGGTGGTTGCCCCCTCGGTCTCGGCTTGGAAAAAAGGTCTGGACTTTTGTATGGGCCTCGAGATTCCTATTTTTGAAGCTAGAGGGAGCCCCCGCAAGCACTATAAGATCTGGAGGCACTGGGTGGATTATCGATGATTGGAATCTGAGCCGCCGCGGGGGGCCGGACCCAGAGTGAGCTGTTGGCCTCCCCCGTTTCCTGCACTTTCATATGGGTTGCCCTTACTTCCACAGCAGGATGTGATATCGTAGACCTTGAGCTTTATGTAGAGCAATGGCAGTCTGGCTTAGAGATATGTTGTTCCGGAATAAGGAGACGTGCACTGCGGGGTGGGGAGGGAGGGGGTATGTTGGGTGTTTGCAGGGATCAATTTTATTTGAATTGCCTTTCATATTCTCCTGTTTTAAATGAGTAAAACGGTCAAAGTCAATTCCTTTTTAACGTACATGCGGCAGCTGTCTCTGGAATCCAGAGGTCTGCATCATATGTGTTATTTTGACAAATAAAATCTGTTTCCAAAAAAAACAAGATTTTAATAAGATCAAAATAAATCAGAATATAGGTGATTTGCAAATAATAAATATTGCTGAAACCGGATTTCCACACAGTCATGTGTATGCAATATAGTTTTATCAGTAAAACTGCATGTGAGTGGAAACGTCTGTAACCATTTTAAAGGAAAATGTCTGTCTGTAAAGGACAGTATGCTAATCACATCATACTTTAGTGTTATATTTTTAAATATGAACAGAGAAAACATTCCTGCCCCGTCTTGATGACAATGCTGATAGAGAACCAAGAAAAAAGTTGTGGGCCATGTGTACCCTGTATATGGGTTATATTGTTATTATACTTTGAGCGAAAGTTGAGTCTATTAATTCAAATAAAAGGGTATTTTGTACAGCAGACATGCTGATCTCACAAAGATAAAGATGCTCTTCTATGTGATAAGGAAGAAAAAGAGTATTCACTGAAATAAAATATTTGCCAAGGATCACACAAATTGAGACAAGATTATGGGACAAATGTATTACAGTTAGGTTGAGTAGATCATTGAAGTCACTAAACCTGTAGGTCTGGTAACATCTTTCTGATTTTGAGAGGCCTGACGCGTCAAATATTCCTTTCTAAAATCATTGTACAAAATTCATCAAAGTGACCCTACACACGAAGCCGGTTTATGATCATTCTTTTACACTGCACAGAATAAACCCCTTGTGCTTTGGTTATGGTTAAATAACTTTGCAATTAACACTACTGCACATGAAAATACAGCATGACATAAACCATAATATGCAAAGCTGCTGAGCGAAACCTGCCTTTCGTTTAACATTAGTTTCTAAACAAGTATTTCACAAAAAGTCCTAATCACCATAAAAATATTCCCTGTATAAAGTAGCTTTTTTAACCTAACAAATACAGTGAAAGAAAAAGAAACTATTTGTACATTATACTTGTCCATCACAGATTCATCTTCCATATAGAGTAAAGTTCTCCAGTGTGGTAGACAGTATGCATGATACCCAGAAAAGACCATCAAATCATTAATCAAGCAGGTCTGCTTTGGTTGTGTAATGAATGACATTGTTTTATAGAGCGCGACAGCTGCTCCAGCAGAAGCGTCCCGGCAATAGTTGCAGGTAAAGTAATCAGAAGGACTAGTTGAAATGTCTAAGACAGAGACCGGGGGACTATTCACAGTTCGTTAAAAAAGTGAGTTTGTAGCTGATCACTGAACATGAACTGTTAGACGGGGACCTGGAGGGTCGGCCGAGCACAAGGGAGAGGCCTCCAGTGAGGACCGTCTCTAGCGATCGCACAGACAGGTAACTTCCCCCCCCACAGATGGACACCACACGAAGATCAGGGTAACACCTTTTATAGGCAATTCTTGGAGTAGGGTGGTACGATACAAGGCGATCAGGACACGATGATCCTCTCAATTCTAGTCTCTAGTAGGGGAAGGGGGTAGCGGGACAGTCTTGGTACCCACAGGTACTGAGGTGTAATGGTAGTAGCTCACAATCCTCGAGCTCGGCGTTCGGACGGGTCAGACCGCGGCAGCGCCAGCAGGTCCCGAAGAGGTCGTAGGTGGCAACGGGCCGCGGCAGCGCCAGCAGGTCCCAACGAGGATGAAGGTTACGACGGGCCGCGGCAGCGCCAGCAGGTCCCACGAGGATGAGGGTTACAACGGGCCGCGGCAGCGCCAGCAGGTCCCACGAAGATGAAGGTTGCAGAGGGCCGCGGCAGCGCCAGCCGGTCCCACGAGGATGAAGGTTGCAGAGGGCCGCGGCAGCGCCAGCAGGTCCCACGAGGATGAAGGTTGCAGAGGGCTGCGGCAGCGCCAGCCGGTCCCACGAGGATGAAGGTTGCAGAGGGCCGCGGCAGCGCCAGCAGGTCCCACGAGGATGAAGGTTGCAGAGGGCCGCGGCAGCGCCAGCAGGTCCCACGAGGATGAAGGTTGCAGAGGGCCGCGGCAGCGCCAGCAGGCAGGACAATAGTTCACAAGGCAGGGCTGTGGCAGCGCCAGCAGTCCGTCAAGGATGAGTTCGTCGCGGTGTCTCTCGACTCCAGGATACCACTGCCTTCCTGTCCTGGGGCTCCCTCAGTTATAGGTCTGGCGCCCTTTGATGTCCGGACCCTCGCTCTTGGAGGTCGGGAGGTCTGGGATGAGGGAGTCCAGACACCCAGCAGGGGGGTGGAGCCAGCGCCCGAGGAGGCTGGGGGTGATCGGCACCTGGCGGGGGAGAGCCATCGACACTTCTTACTCCTATTGACCTGCCAAGTGGTCCGTTCACCTCCTGGGTGGATGGTGGTGCCGGGATGTCGGGGCCTGGCCAGGCCCAGGGTCGGGGTCGGGCTGAGGCCGCGCGGCCGCGTGGTGCCGTGTCCACGATGGCGGCTGGGCCGGGCAATGGTGCTGACGGTGGCCCGGGCCCGTGACACAGGGACATCCGGGAGCAGGCGTCCCATGGGGGACGGGTTGCGGGTTTGTTCTGTGGGTAGTACCTGGAAGGCCGGGACCCGGGCCCTGTCATGCGGGGAGGGAGCGAGCCCTTCATGGGGCCTGTCCAACATGCGTCCCCCCCAGCTGAAGGCGGGGAGAGTCACCCATCTTCTTGGGGACTTTCCTCGTCGAGGCGGAAAAAGCGGGACAGGCCGTCCGCGTTGACGTGGTCTTGACCAGGGCGATGCTCCACAGTGAAGTCCATCCCCTGCAGGGAGATGGACCATCGCAATAGTTTGGGGTTCTCCCCCCCGCATCTGCATGAGCCATTGCAGGGGCCGATGATCTGTCTGTACCCGGAAATGGGTTCCGAAGAGGTACGGCCGGAGCTTCTTGAGGGCCCATACCACTGCGAAGGCCTCTCGCTCAATGGTGCTCCAGCGCTGTTCTCGGGGCAGTAGGCGTCGGCTGATGAAGGCCACTGGTTGGTCCACTCCTTCGGGGTTCAGTTGGGAGAGGACGGCCCCAATACCATGGTCGGAGGCATCGGTCTGCACGATGAACTCGCGGCTGTAGTCGGGGGCATGGAGCACAGGAGCGGTGCACATGGCGGCCTTCAGCGTCTCGAAGGCCGCTTGACAGTCGGGAGTCCAGTTGACTCTTTTTGGGTGGTTCTTAGACGTGAGTTCCGTGAGGGGCCCCACAATGCTGCCATAGTCCCTTACAAACTGCCGGTAGTATCCGGTGAGCCCCAGGAAGGCTCGGACCTCGGTTTGTGTTTCGGGGGGTTGCCAGGACTGAATGGCAGCTACCTTGAGTTGGAGGGGGGCCACCAGACCGCTCCCCACTTGGTGTCCGAGGTAGGTCACGGACCCCTGGCCGATTTGGCACTTGCTGGCCTTTATGGTGAGGCCGGCCTGTTGGAGGGCCTGCAGGACCTCTCTGAGGTGGTGGAGGTGGTCTTTCCAGTGGCGGCTGTATACCGCGATGTCTTCCAGGTAGGCGGCGCTGAATTCTTCGAGGCCCGCCAATACCTGGTTCACCAGTCTTTGAAAGGTGGCTGGAGCGTTCTTCATGCCGAAGGGCATCACTCTGAAATGGTAGTGCCCATCCGGGGTGGAGAAAGCGGAACGTTCTTGGGCCCTGGGGGTGAGGCCGATCTGCCAGTAGCCCGCTGTCAGGTCGAAGATGCTTAGGTAGCGGGCTGCCCCCATGCGGTCGACTAGTTCATCTGCTCGGGGGATAGGGTGAGCGTCGGTTCGGGTGACCGCGTTCAGACCCCGATAGTCGATGCAGAATCGGAGCTCCGGTGTAGTGCCCGAGGCCGCGGCCTTGGGGACCAGGACGACCGGGCTGGCCCAGGGACTGTCCGAAGGTTCGATGACCCCGAGGGCAAGCATCTTGGAGACTTCTTCTTGGATGCATGTGCGTACCCGATCCGGTACTCGGTACGCCCGGTGTCGGACAGGAGGACTGTCCCCCGTGTCCACGTCGTGCAGGCACCAGGAGGTGACTCCGGGTGCGAGGGAGAACAGGTTTGCGAACGGCAGCAGGAGGGCCCGGCAATCTTGACGCTGCTCTGGGGTCAGGGCCTCGGAGAGTCGGACCCCGTCCACCGAACCATCTCTTTCCCGGGTCCTCAGTAGGTCAGGGAGGGGCTCGGAGTCTCCTTCTGCGCCATTGTCAGTAGCCATCAGCAGGCTGAGCTCTGAGCGCACGAAGTGGGGTTTGAGTCTGTTGGCGTGGAGGACCCGGAGGGGGTTCCGGGGGGACTCCAGGTCGATGAGATAGGTGACGGGACTCTTGCGCTCGATCACCTTGAAGGGCCCCGTCCATTTGTCCTGCAAGGCACACGGTTCGATGGGGTGTTGGTCGTACCACTTCTTCATGTCCTCTTGACTGGCCTCCAGATTGGCTTTAGCGATCTCCCTGAATTTCCGGGTCTGATTGCGGAGGGTCAGGAGGTATTTGTAGACGTCTGGGGGGGTTTTTAGGGGGGCCATTTCCCATTCCTCCTTCACTAGGCTGAGAGGCCCGCGAACGGGGTGTCCGTACAGGAGTTCGAAGGGGCTGAAGCCGAGGGACTTCTGGGGGACTTCTCGGTAGGCGAAGAGGAGGCACGGTAGTAGCACGTCCCACTGGCGGCGTAGGGGTTCTTCCAGCCCCATGATCATCCCCTTGAGAGTGCGGTTGAACCGCTCGACCAGTCCGTTCCCCTGGGGGTGATAGGGTGTTGTGAATCGGTAAGTGACCCCGCACTGCTGCCAGAGAGATTTCATATACTTTGAAATAAAGTTCGTACCCCTGTCGCTGACGACTTCCCGGGGGAAGCCCACTCGAGAGAAGATCCCCATTAAGGCTCGACCCACTACTGGGGCTGTTATAGTACGAAGGGGGACCGCCTCAGGATAGCGGGTAGCGTGGTCCACCAGGACCAGGATGAAGCGATGCCCCTGTGCTGTTCGGGGGTCCAGGGGCCCCACAATGTCTATTCCCACCCTTTCGAACGGGGTGGTCACCACGGGGAAGGGTTGCAGGGGTGCCTTGAGTTTGCGGCCGCTCTTCCCGCTGGCCTGGCAGGTCGGGCAGGACCGGCAGTGGTTGGAGACGTCATTTCTCATTTTGGGCCAAAAAAAATGAGTCACCAGGCGGTGGTAGGTCTTGTCTTGCCCCAGGTGCCCAGCCAGGGGGACATCATGGGCCAGGTTCAACAGGAAGTCTCTGAAGTGGAGGGGCACCACCAGCACTCGCCCGGCCCCCAGTTCTGCGATTCTCTGCTCGCTGTACAAGAGATCATTGTCCCAATAAACCCAGTGGGCCCCGGTGGTGTCTCCTTGGCCCTGGGCGAGCGCTTGCTGTCGCAATCCCTCGAGGGAGGGGCAGGTCTTTTGCTCCTGCCGGAATTGTTCTTGGGTGGGCCCCCCTTCTTGACGCCACTGAGCCAGGTCGGGAAGCTCAGGGGGCTGTGTGGACCCCTCTGTGGTGGGGTCCGGGTGGTCGGTCTGGAGGAAGTCTTCTTCTGGAGCGATCGAGGGCGGAGGTGCTGCCCATTCGGGTTCTTCTGGTCCAGGGCTGGTGCGGGTGGCCATGGACCGGGTGGTCACGCACGCCCAGTCCGGGAGACCCAACATCCCCAGATGCTCTCTTCTTTCAACAGCTGCCCATGGGGAGCTCTCGAGATCGTTCCCCAGGAGGCAGTCCACGGGGGCATCGTCGCGGACAGTTACTTTCAGCATGCCGGATACTCCTCCCCATTCGAAGGGGACGCAGGCCATCCGACACAGGCTCTCCGAGTTATCTGCCGATCGGACGGGGCAAAGCACGTTTGGCAGGATTTGTTCTGGGGTCACCAGGTGACAACGGACGGCCGTCACACTGGCCCCGGTGTCACGCAGGGCCTCGGCCTTGCGCCCATTTATGCTCACCCATTGGCTGTACTTCCGAGTGTTGGCGGGCAGGGGAGTCCGCGGGACCATGTCTCATCCTCCTAGGCATGCCAGGGTCATGGCGGCGGGTTCCCACTCGAACTGCTCCGACTCGTAGGCCTCAGAGTCTTCGGAGGCTTGGTCTTCTCCTAGGGCGGCGGCCGCCACCTGGCGGGGCCCGGGAACCTGGTTCTTCGGGCAGGTCGGGTCACTGGCATAGTGGCCGACTCGCTGGCATCGATGACACGTCACGTTGGCTCGGAACCCCGGGCGCATCGGGGGGTTACCCCGGCCTGCTGGGGGCGGGGTGGCGTTAGCGGGAGCGGCTGGGACCGCGTCTCTGCCCCGGCCCTGTCCTCCACCTCCTCCCCGGGGGCGATGATGACCTTGGTTGGTTCTGTTCTGCTCGTTCGGCCCACTCCGGGCCACTCGGGTGCTCTCCCACCGGTCAGCCTCGGTGGCGAGCTGCCGTGGGTCAGGCAATTTACTGTTGAGGAGGTGCTGCCTGAGCTCGACGAAGCAGTTGTTGGAGAGGTGCTCCCACACAATGAGATTGAAGAGTTGTTCGTAAGTGGTTACGTTGTTACCCTTGATCCATCCCTCGAAGGCCCGGCTGAAATAGTTCACGTATTCCAACCACGTTGTACCTGGGATCCGGGTGCAGTTGCGGAACCTCTGGCGGTACATTTCGGACGTAAGCCCATATCGACTGAGGAGGGCGGCCTTCATGTGGTCATAGGACGTCATGTGATGGTCCGGAAGCTGCAGCAGGGCATCACGGCCCTCATTGACGAATCTCCCCCATAGACCGGCTCCCCAGTCACTTCGAGCGACCCGGTGGGCAGTCATGGCGATCTCATAGGCCTTGAACCACTGCTGTATGTCGTCGTTTCGGTGATATTCTATGACCACATCCTTGGGGATGTGGACCTTCTGCTCGGTAGTACCCGGGGGGCGCGGTGGCTCGGGCACCCCTAGGTTTTTGTTCAGTTTGCGTATTTCTATCTCCGCTAGTTTGCACTCGTGCTCGTATGCCATTCTTTTTTCTTCGACATCCCTCTGTCTCTGTTTTTCCTCTCGCTCTTCTCTGAGCCGTAAGTGTTCTAAGTTTATTTTTTGTTCCACCAGCTTCAATTCTCTGTCTAATTTGAGTCGTGCCAAGTCTAACTCGTGTAATCTATTTTTTTCCCGCTCCTGGATCTCTTCTCGGGAGGGGCCTGCCCTCCGTTCTTCCGTCAGGGTGGTGTTGACTTCCGGGGCTACGGGGTCCCGGGGGGTTGCGGTATTCGTCTCTGTCCAGGCCTCTAGGGCGTTTTTGAAGTCTTCTTTTGTGCTTAGCCCGGTGGTAGCAATGCCTAAGTCCATGCAAAATTGTTTGAGCTCTCGGTGGTTGTATTCTTCCAGCCTTTCCATCTGGAACTTCTCTGCCGATCCGCTCTCTTTGGTCGTCATTGTGGTTTTAGTCGTAGGGTGAGTTACTGTCTGTACGGTACGCGTTGGTTCGGATCGCGCCGCTGGCCACCAATGTTAGACGGGGACCTGGAGGGTCGGCCGAGCACAAGGGAGAGGCCTCCAGTGAGGACCGTCTCTAGCGATCGCACAGACAGGTAACTTCCCCCCCACAGATGGACACCACACGAAGATCAGGGTAACACCTTTTATAGGCAATTCTTGGAGTAGGGTGGTACGATACAAGGCGATCAGGACACGATGATCCTCTCAATTCTAGTCTCTAGTAGGGGAAGGGGGTAGCGGGACAGTCTTGGTACCCACAGGTACTGAGGTGTAATGGTGGTAGCTCACAATCCTCGAGTTCGGCGTTCGGATGGGTCAGACCGCGGCAGCGCCAGCAGGTCCCGAAGAGGTCGTAGGTGGCAACGGGCCGCGGCAGCGCCAGCAGGTCCCAACGAGGATGAAGGTTACGACGGGCCGCGGCAGCGCCAGCAGGTCCCACGAGGATGAGGGTTACAACGGGCCGCGGCAGCGCCAGCAGGTCCCACGAAGATGAAGGTTGCAGAGGGCCGGTCCAGCGCCAGCCGGTCCCACGAGGATGAAGGTTGCAGAGGGCCGCGGCAGCGCCAGCCGGTCCCACGAGGATGAAGGTTGCAGAGGGCCGCGGCAGCGCCAGCAGGTCCCACGAGGATGAAGGTTGCAGAGGGCCGCGGCAGCGCCAGCAGGTCCCACGAGGATGAAGGTTGCAGAGGGCAGCGGAAGCGCCAGCAGGCAGGACAATAGTTCACAAGGCAGGGCTGTGGCAGCGCCAGCAGTCCGTCAAGGATGAGTTCGTCGCCGTGTCTCTCGACTCCAGGATACCACTGCCTTCCTGTCCTGGGGCTCCCTCAGTTATAGGTCTGGCGCCCTTTGATGTCCGGACCCTCGCTCTTGGAGGTCGGGAGGTCTGGGATGAGGGAGTCCAGACACCCAGCAGGGGGGTGGAGCCAGCGCCCGAGGAGGCTGGGGGTGATCGGCACCTGGCGGGGGAGAGCCATCGACACTTCTTACTCCCATTGACCTGCCAAGTGGTCCGTTCACCTCCTGGGTGGATGGTGGTGCCGGGATGTCGGGGCCTGGCCAGGCCCAGGGTCGGGGTCGGGCTGAGGCCGCGCGGCAGCGTGGTGCCGTGTCCACGATGGCGGCTGGGCCGGGCAATGGTGCTGACGGTGGCCCGGGCCCGTGACACTGGGACATCCGGGAGCAGGCGTCCCATGGGGGACGGGTTGCGGGTTTGTTCTGTGGGTAGTACCTGGAAGGCCGGGACCCGGGCCCTGTCCTGCGGGGAGGGAGCAAGCCCTTCATGGGGCCTGTCCAACATGAACTCTGTCTGTATATTCCTTAGATAATCAGGAAGTGAATTCCACAGCTGGGTGCCAGATAAGACGAAGCCCTGCCTCCTGCTCTGGATTTGGATATTCTTGGAACGAAAAGCAGATTTTGGGGAGTAGACTGCATAATTATGTGGGGCTGATATCTTTTCACTTTGTTCTGAATGTAGCTCGGGCCTGTCAGATTCACAGCTCTAAAAGTGAATAAAAGTTCCCTGAATTAATTATTTGACTGATAGGAAGCCAGTAGAGTGTTTTCAGTCCCTTTTGGATCGAGTTGAATTTTGGGATATTAGGGAACAGGCGAGCCGTGGCATTTTGGACCCGCTGTAGTCTATAAAGAAAGCCTTTGAGGACCGAGTGTTTGATGGTAGAAATTTGTAAAAAGCCCTGAGAGATTCAGTACTGCAAAGCATGTACCGGTTTTGGCATTGACTTGCGGTTTAAAAAACAGTGTGGTGTCAATTTGACACCCATGTTTTTGGCCATGGAGGTGAGGGTAGGAGAGACACCCAGTTCAGTTAGCCAAATTCTCTCAGTATCCAGTGGAGAGGAGGTGCTGAAGAATAGGATCTCAGATTTATCTGAGTTCAGGCAGTTCCTAAACAACCAGTCTTCCACTTCCAAAATGCAGCCTTGAGAATTGTCTGTAGCAGAGTTGTCAAGGTCATTGAAAGAACTAACTGGGTGTCATCAGCGTAGGACCCCACATTCAATTCCCAGTTTGAGCCACCGCTGCAAGGAGGCCATATAAACATGAATTTAAGTTGAGGGTTGAGTCCTGGGGTACCCACATTCCAAATCATTGTCAATGTAGATTAGATTGTATCAAGTTAACATAGACGTTTGTGGAGTGTCTGATGATTGATCTTACATGTAGCTTAGTATTTTTGAGTAAAAAAGCTAATGCTTGGGGAAAGAAGTAGTGCACATTATTTACAGCTTTTCATAAAGGTTCTACTTTTCTAAAAATAAGTTGCGAGTTCAAAATATTTTATTGAGTACAATAAACATTTTTAAAAAGCACAGAAAGAAGAAACAGTAACTAATTACTGGTAATTATAATGTCATATGAAGCATTGATAAATCATATCAGTATACGAGTGTATATAATATATCAAAAGACAATAAGATAGTTATGAAGTTACAGTATTAGTAATAGAAAGTATAATTTAGATCAACACTTTTTAATACCTATGAAATATACATTTTGAAAAACATAGTAGTTCAGTTGTCTCCACAAAATTTCATATTTATGTAATGTAAGAGCAGGACGAGGAGAAGAAATTCTATCACCTTGTCGTGTAAATATCATCCATGCCCACCAGGTATGTGTAGAAAATAAATTAGCATATTTACAATTTGACATAATAGATTTAATTGCCAAATATATTAAAGAATGCCTGATTAGTGACAAATATACATGAAGGTAGAACAAACTGTTTACATGTAGTAAATTAGGACCATTTAATAGAAATGTAGAGATTTTCCAAATAATAGCCCATATGTCGAACCAAAAAGCATATATAATACTGGGCAGTCAAAAAATAATAAAAGCTTCAAAGAACCATTAGTAACATGACAATGGCAGAAAAGGCAACAATTCAGTGGTTTAGATTCGAACAGTCTAATAGGAGTCCATAAACAGTGTAATAAAGAGATTTGATTAATATAGGAAACTAGGATATTTTCTTGCAAACATTTGACATAACAAGACCGTACTGATGAGAAATATTTAAAGACAATTTTATTTTAAGTACCGTAACAACTGGAATAACATTATAGAAAATGAAGAATGTAGTTCTTTAATTGATATAACGAAACTGGGATAATATTTTCTTGCACACGTTGGATGTAACAAGACAATAGTGATGAGAAATATTTATTTAAAGTACCATAACAACTGGAATAACTTTAAAAAAAATGAAGAATGGAGTTGCATAGAATTCCATGATTAGGGAGTTCAGAGGAGAGAGTAGGAAAAAAACGTTTGTAGTTAATCAGTGAATGATAAAAAGAATCTTAGTATATTGACTTCTTTCGGATAAGTAAACAATTCTGGGATCTATACAATTTGTACAATAATTTATAGTTTGAAAATGATGGCTTTGTAAGATCTGCAGTAGCTTATTGGTGAGATGAGGACAAAAATAAATAATAATAATTTATATTATGATGTAGTTTAAAAGCAGGATTTAACCATAAAGAGGTCTGTTTAGAATGTTTAACACTAGTATAAAATGATTCATCATGCGACAAGAGAGCTAGTTTTGTAGTTTTAGTAACAGGAGATTGTTAAAAGTTTTTGTAATGGAGATAGTTAAATTCAAAATTAGGGAAAGTGATTAGTTAAATCTTCAAGTTTAACCCACATAATAGTAGAGGATGTGGCTCAGTTGCCAGAGCTGCAGACAGGGGAGGTGGGGGTCTGGGTTCGAGTCTCTGCATCGGGGTACAACATCCTGTGATTCTGGGCAAATCACTTAATTGCCCCGTGCTCGTTGACAGTGTCTGTATACCCTCACAGTGATAAGCTGCGCTATATAAATCTACAAACTTACTAACTTAATTACCGTAGTATTTTGAACCAAAGAGGAACCCTGTCATACAATAGAGCCAGAGTGGTGAAAATAAAAATTAAATGCAACCATTTATGAAAGGATACCAGGGCTTAAAGAGGCAACATAGATAGCACATACAATATTTGCAGTACAACCACCATTTTTAATTTACTGAATTTACCCTCACTAAGATTAAGAAAGATCAATTTCTTATTTTAATTTTTTGAATGGCTCTTTAATTATCAAGTATACTGTAAGTATTTGTGAAAAGGATTCAGAGGAATTAGAGTTTATTTGGACACCAGACACTATTCTATTGTTTAATCATATTTGAAGTGGATCATGCAGTTGGAGGAAACAATGCTATCCCATTTACACTAAGAATATAATCTGAGTAATTTTTAATTCTGTCCAGTATTATCAGGATTGATGTCTCTTGATCAGAAATAAATAATAGATCATCAGCATATGCTGAAGTCTTAGCAGAAGTGTTGCCAAATCTTATACCTTTATTATGAGGATAATTCCATATAAGGTTGAGTAGAGGTTCAATAGCCAATAGGAAAAAGGGGGAGAAAGTGGAACCCTGTCTAGTTCCTTTAAAGAGATTGAAGGAGTTAGAAATGTGGGCAGTAACTAAGAGTTTAGCTGTAGGAGAAATATAATAAGCTCTGATCATGTTTATTAACGGCTGACCAAAAATGACAGCAATATACCCTGAAATAAAAATCGACTATTAACTTTAACAAGCACTTTTTCTGCACCTACTGCAAGTCAGCCTGATGGCTATAGATAAATGGTCATGGTAAGCAAGTCTGATGTTATGCTCAGATAACCTTTGTCTCATTAAAGTGGCGTGGTCAGTGTGAATTAGCAGACCAAGCAGTCTAGTAGCAATACATTTAGCAGGGGTTTTACATTCCTAATTGACTAATGATAATGATCTATATCTGGAAACAATTGTGGAATCTTTATCTGTCATAGGAAAAACTACAATCAAGGCATCAGAAAAGGAACCAGCTACAGCCGCATATTGTGCAAAATCTGCAAAACTGTAAGAAAAAAGATGATAATTGTGTGGCGAAAGTTTTATATAACTCAGCAGGAATGACATTTGGGATAGATAATTTTCAAGAATTAAGTGAAGCAATTGCAGATTACTTTTCGGAAGAGAAATTAGGAGAGTTTAAGAATCTCTGTTGTCGTGAGTAAGGATAAAATACCCTTGAAAGATGTCAATAATTGTCCGAAATCTGAGAAAACAGATTGTGTTTGTAGTTTATCATGTTTATTACATAATTAACAAGGAGTTTCCTAGATCTACTGGCTTGGAAATACATCTTTGCTTTATTGTTTGATATTTGCAGGCCAGCATTTTTGCCAACCAATGAGTTATATTTGTATCTTAATTTATGTAGTTCTATTTTATAAACCTCATTATTTGAGGAGAAAAGAACCTTTCTTATTTAGTAATCCCATTTTATGAATTAGTTATTTATGAGTGAATCGTTTGTTTTCATTAACCGTAAAAGAGATAGTTAAACCTCTATTATAAGGTTTGAACACATCCCAAATGGTTACATTTGACATATTGTCTGCATCAACAGTAAAAAAAAACTGTGTAAAATGATATATTAATTTGTTTTTGTGTTCATCTTTGAGAAGAATATCAGCATTCATTATTCAGTAGGATTTATGGAGCAAGAGTTGGCATATTTTAATTAAAAAATATATCATAGCTTGGTGTAAGATATCAATTGCTTGCATCTTGGGACAGGTTATTCTCTCAAGATGCCAGTAGCTGATCAATCCAGAAACATGGCGAGTGGGGATTTGAGAAAAAGGTAAATTCTTTACTAGTGGGAAAATTAAGTCTCCAAACATCTAATCATTTTGTGTTTTTGAAAAAAAATTAAAACAAGAAACTTTCAAGAAGGTTTAAAGTTTGACGCAGAAAGTCTATTCAATAGAGGGCCCGATCTAAAAATATGAGTCTTATCTAATAATTAAAGGAACACTGTCAAGCTTAATAATTTCAGAAGTAACAGCTATCAAAACAATTGGCTCATCTGTCGTAGGACCATAAATACTGACTAAATCCCAAAACTATTTTATCAATCTGTAATTTACAATTACAAAATTTAAAGAGGAAGTTCTTAGAAAAAAGAATGGTCACACCATTTTTCTTTTTGTCAGGAGAGAAAAAACAAAACCTCCAAACTGACCTTTAACCATGGAGGATCAGATCCCATCATTCACATCAATTTTCTGAATCATACATATATCAGCATTGTGCCAAAAAAGATATTCCTTGATGTTTCTACGCTTTATCAGATGTCTGAAGGGTTTGACATCTAATGAAATACTTTAAGATGGACAATCTGAAGTCATACAAATAACTGAAAAGGGGAGAAAGAATCAGAGAAGAAAAAGATTAATGAGATGAGAAGTATTGATAAGAAAAGAATAAAAGTATCTTAGGACATACTAAAACAAATAACATACAACACAGAACAAACATAAATAATTAAATATTTAATAGTAGCGAAGCCCAGCGGGGCAAGCATAGGATGGAGAAGTGATGTGACACTCCAAACCAGCTACAAATAAAAGATGTGCGACAGAAGACCCAGCAGTATGATTCAAATAAACTACAAATCAACTAGATCTTGTTGGCTAATATTGATAGGATGATGTTGATCAAGAATCTCAATTACGTCCTTTTAATAATCCATCTAAAAGATTTACATGATCGAAGGGTCGAAAAGGCCATATTTATATCCTAAATTCTAGAGTTGAGATAAAAGAGTTGTAAATTGTTTCCTAATGGTTACAATTTCTATTTCAAAGTCTTGATGAATTTAGATCATATTACCATCCCCCATTCCATAAGGAATTTCCTTGTCATGACAAGGTGGTGATGATGTAGTACTTTGAAAAAAAGTTGTTGAGGTTTAGATTGGTTTGCCTTCCTGCTTTGACGGAGGAGCCTTATCAACTTCAAATCACTCTACAAAAAAAGGTTTAACAGTTTGGATTGGAGTATTTTCACATAATCATGACAGGCCCTCAGCTTACCCTTCAAGGTTAAAAATCTGGAAGTTATACGGTCTGTTGCGATTTTCCAAGTCAAGAAGTTGCTTGTTAATTAGAGAGAGTTTGGAGCCAAGAAGAGATAATTGATTAATTTTAATCTGATTTTTTTTTATCCTAATTTCATTGTCTGAGACGATCAGAGATTAACAAGGAGAGGGTAGCAATATCCCTTTGAATATGTTTAATATATCAGGCTAATGACATCTACATGGCTCCGAACTGCCTGGATTTCCACTAGAATTTTATTTAGTGAAGGGTCTTTTGTCTCAAATACTTTACACTTAAGTGGTGGATGCAAAGGTATTTGTTTTCTTTTGTTGGAATTTTTAATCTATAGATTTCAATTCTTGAGACAAACTTAAAATCAAAATTCTGCAAACATAGATCAGTGCAAGATCAATAAATCGCTGTCAAAATTAAAAAAAGGTAATTGTTCCTGACATTTAATAAAGTCATATGTACGGTAGGCAAAAGCGGCCTTCTATTGAAACATAAAAGGAGCCGGCCTAGTGAAAGTCATTCAATTTCCTTACAAGGGTGCCGCCTCCTTGACAGAAGTTTGAAATTATAAACTGAGGCATTATTGGAGCAGGAAACCATACACATCGCAAAGGACGAACCAGAAATGCTCTCATCTTAAGCAAGGCACAAACCTCCGGTCCTGCAGAGCAAGAGAACGGTATCAGTTGTCTTATCTTTGTTGGAAGAGCTTGTTGCCCGGCCAGTGAGTACCAGCTCACAGTACTGTGTCAATCCGGGTCACGTGCAAGCTCTGACTCCCTAAAAATAAGCTTCATTCTCTTACCCCATCCTCTGCAGATTTGGTACAGTCCAGTTTGTTGAACCTATGAAGTACACAGTGCTTCTCCCAGAGTATATCAGAAATAAAAACAATGTTTATATGTCTCATAAATCATTCTTGTGCCCCAGTGTGCAGTACAGATTGAATGTTATGAAAGTGAAAATTCCTGTTTAAAAAAGGATACATGTATAAAAATGAAATCCTTTTAGCAAAAGTGTCCAATAAGGCAAAACAGAACCATAACAATATCTATACTAAAGTGGAATATGCTCACAAAGCAGAACAAATATTTCTAAACTGGATTGTTGTTTACAGGTTGTTTACAGGTATGACAAATATTATTAACAGTAAGTGAAATCAAACATGTTTAAAAAATACTTTTTTTTAAAAGTAGTGACATCATAAGGATGTACAGATGAATCAATGTCATGTGGATGTCAATTAAAACAAAATACCAAAGATTAAAAATTGAAATTTACCTGGAATTTAAAGTTTACCATCTGTAGGTGCATGCATGTAATGGAAAAGTGCCTCATGGTCAACAATGTTAAAGGTTACAGAGATACTGAGCAATAGGAACAAAGAGATCTCTCTTCTACTTGCACATATAAGGCATCTTCAACAGCGGGAGGGTGGAATCAAGGTGTTCTAGCATTTTTTCCAAGGCTAGGAAGGGCAGTAATAGAAAGCTTAGTTGACATTATTGAGGTCCAGAAACGGTTTCTTCACAAACCTTCTACTTTTGCATGCTGAAATGTGACAAATTCTTCCTATATTTTGCTTGGATGTGTTTGTATTTGATGACAGCAACTTATAAATTTGGGACAGACTGACACTAACCCCATATTCGATCCATGTGTATAGGTTTTCCTCTGTGGGAATTTACTTATACACATGTGATGCAAAACAATGGAAGCTCATCCCACATCCTTTACGAGAGAATGCTATTTCCCTATTGTGTGTTCACTAATTGACCATTAGGTATAATAAATCATGAAATCTCTTCACAATTTACAGGTGGTGTCTTAAGAGAATTTATGAATAAGTGAAACACATGCTGAATATTTTATGTTGTTTTCTATGTGAGCTCCCTGATGGCATTTAGGGTATGTTGACTAATTCCGTACATATGTATGGTTTGTTCCATGTGTGCATATGCTGCTGGACTATTAAGGCAAATGAACAAATAATGCTCTTTCTACTTCAGTGCACGTGTATGGGGTTTCCTGTGTTTGCTGATGGCTCTTTAGATGTGCTGATTTAGTCAAAACTCTTCCAAATTCACTGCATGTGTATGATTTTTTTCTTTCCTGTGTGTGTTCGCTGGTGGATCTTTAGGGTTCCTAAATGACGAAAGTTCTTCCCACATTCACTGCAAGAGTATGGTTTTTCTCCTGTGTGTCTTCGCTGATGCATTTTTAAATTTGATAACTCAGTGAAGCTATTGTTACATTCACTACAACGATATGTTTTTTCGCCTGTGTGCGTTCGTAGGTGGCATTTCAAGCCAGATGAGAAAGGAAACTTCTTTCCACATTCACTGCATGTGTATGGTTTTTCCTGTGTGTGTGTTCTATGATGGAGCATTAGGTATGCTCTTTGAGCAAAGCTCTTTCCACATTCAATGCATGTAAATGGTTTTTCTCCTGTGTGTGTTCGCTGATGTTTATTTAGTCTATGTATCTCAGCAAAGCACTTTCCACATTCACTGCAGGTGTATGATTTTTTTTTCCTGTGTGTATTCGCTGGTGGCTTTTTAGGCTTCCTGACAGACGAAAGTTCTTTCCACATTCACTGCAAGAGTATGGTTTTTCTCCTGTGTGTTTTCGTTGATGGATCTTTAGTTTTGATAAATTAATGAAGCTGTTGCTACATTCACTACAAGAATATGGTTTTTCCCCTGTGTGTGTTTGTAGGTGGCATTTCAAGCCAGATGAGAAAGGAAACTTCTTTTCACATTCACTGCATATGTATGGTTTTTCCCCAGTGTGTGTTCGCTGGTGTTGCTTTAGATTAGGTATCTGAGTAAAGCACTTTCCACATTCACTGCAAACATATGGTTTTTCCCCTGTGTGTGTTAGCCGGTGGCTCTTTAGATTTGCGGACTTACTAAAGCTCTTTCTACATTCACTGCAGGTGTATGGTTTTTCCCCTGTATGTGTTCGCAAATGGTTCTTTAGTGATAATAAATAAGCAAAGTTTTTTCCACATTCATTACAGCAGTAAGGCTTTTCTCCTGTGTGTGTTCGCTGATGGAGCTTTAATGTTGATGAACAGGTAAAGCTTTTTCCACATTCATTACACCTGTATGGCTTTTCTCCTTGTGGAAAAGTAAATTTTGCCATGTTCTGTGTCCCTACGCCTCATCCATCATATGTTATGTGTGCATGACCAATATGCATATGTTATTCCCCATGTCCGATTAATGACGCAATTCCAGTTGTGTCCACCTCTGATATGTCAGTTTCCAGTCCTCGTGAATACTACGAATATCAGGCCTATGTAAAGTAATGTTGCCACGTTTCTCAGTGTGCACGTTATTCCATTATAAAGTCCCCGTTTCCAGGCCTCAAAAGGGCCCGGACATCAGATTCAGCTTCTGTCTCCTGAAAGCCTCGCTGAGGAGCGATACAGCCCCCACCTGTATCCTCGACCCTTCACTTACTTCCTGCCTCGCAGTGCCCGGTGCAGCTTGGCTCTGCCTCTGAGTCTGCCAAAAGTATGTTATAGTTCCAGTTATCAGTTCAGTCCTCCTCTTCTGCATTCCTGAGCTACTGAACTGCATCAATAGTTTCTGTCATTGTCTAGCCTACTCGGCTCCACGTTAGAGAAATACTGTATTTAATGGTCATTTAGTATTCTTCATCACGCACTACATGTAGAATAATGCATGGTCCAGTCTTAGAATCAAGTTAGCTTCTCCCCTCATGACTTCTAGTCTATATCAACATGTTCCCTAAACATTAGATACCAGATAGGGTTTAGGTACATGTCGCTCCGACCCTCCAGACTCTAGTCTCTGCTCCTAGCACAGAGTTCATAGCCCCAGCTTCTCCTAGTAACACGTCATTGCCAGTTTTCGCGCACCATTAGGTTAGAGGTCCCGGCTCCTTAGGTAGCCCCCTCCTATGTTTCCGCCCATTCATGACATATTCTGTTACGTTTGCACCACATGTCTATGTATACGCCCAGTTACACCTCTTTTTACTGTTATCTTTCGCGACTGCTACGCGTCACGCCTTCTGCTCCACCCACTGCTACGCCTACTGCAATGTAATGCTATGTGTTCGCGCTATGTATATATGCCTGTGTTTTGTTATTGAATGTTAGCGCGCTCATCCCAGACCTAGCCCCAGCAGCTGCTGGGCCTCTTTTCCCCTGCTGGGCCCCAGTTGTCCTGCTGGGCCCTGTCATTCTGTTCCTATGCAGGTTGTCCTGATCCTGTCCTTATGCTGTAATAAACCTGCAGAAACTCCTACTACCTCGAATCTTGACTCTTATTTATTGAGCTATCTGTTATGCTATAAGTCTAGTCAAAAATAGGGTATTATTTATTTATTTACCACATAATGGCGCCCGAACAGGGACTTGCCCTTTCCCCACGCGTCGGTGAAGCCACGCCGACCCCCTGACCCTCTGCAGTCGTGACGGAACTCTTCTGCGCAGTGGCAGATATTTCTGCTCAAGTATCCCTCAGGCCCACGGAGGAGACGGAGGAGGCGGTCCAGCATCCGAACGAGACGGTGGAGGAACGCGGCGAGTCCCGACCAGAGCCCAAGCCGAGAGTCCAAGGTCCGAGGTATCCGGAGGCCCACCTGTAACTGAAGTCCGAAGTCCGAAGTTCGTCGTCCGTCGTCCAGTCCAGTCCGAGGCCTTCCGTTCCGTGCTGCCCGGTGAGTACCATTGCTGGGGTAGTATCTAGACAGGACCAATTTAAATTGACTCCTGGTCCGTGGGTTGGTGGTGCCCAGACTCACAAACGAAGTGTTCACCTAGGTGGATACGGGTCCTGATGCGTCCCTTTATGGGACCGGTATGTTCCGTACTGTTACAGCAGTGCATCCAGTAACTCTAGTCTGTTCCGTTCTCGAGAAAATCTGTTCTATTTCTGTTCTCAGTATTCCAGGTAATATTCTGTTCGAACTGTTATTTATAATGTTCTTCATGTAATTTACTGTTGTGGTATGAGTGCGATGTGATTTCGTGTTTTTATTGTGTATTGTATTGTGTCCAGATTACAGGTCAGTCATGCCTATATTTTCCAAGTTACGTCAGTTAAAAACTAGAAAAGGTTTATTAGAGGAAGCAGTTCCTGTCCCGCCTAGGGACAGTCCAGGTCATTTTATGTATCAGAAACATGGCATAAGCGCCATAATGTATCTAGATTTATGGGTAGAGTATACCAAACAGTTAGAAGAAAAGTATAGATGGCCCGTATCGGGTACATGGGATGCCGAATGTATCATGAGAGTAGAAGAAGCATTATGGAAAAAGAAAGCCAGACAGTCACAGAAAGATGCCATCGAGTTATGGCGTAAGGAAGCTCATAGAAGAACGGAAAAGGAAGTCAGAAAGTCAGAATTAAGTAGAGAATCCCAAGAACGAGCCCAAGAAAGAGAATTAATCGAGATAGGTGAACAAGTCAAAGCCGAACAGTCAGACAGACAGAGGCATGCCCTTATTAAGGGTATGTATCCTCTCCTTGCCGAAGGTTTGCCAAAAGCGACCCCAGAAGCATCCAGTAATTTCCCGCCACCATTAGTTCCGACCAAGCTACGTCACAAACCGACCGCAGCTGATATTTTTATTTCGTCCTATCTGGACGACACAGTCCCCGAATATACAAATCATGTTCGTGTTCCGCCAGTCCTTGCAAATCAGGCACTTCCCGCTCCTCCAGACACCGGAGTACCTGTTACGGTACCCCCGGTCCAGCCTACAGTTCCATTTCCCACTCTGCCAGGACGTAGAGCCTCAGTAGACGACTCCAGTTTAGGGGCCGCAGGAGGAGCTACTCCTCAAACCCCGCCGCCACACAAACGTTTATCAGCACTCGAATTACATGCTCAAGCATCACAGCGTACTCCTAAAAGTAATAAGTCTGTCACAGAAATCAGGCAAGCCCTTAACGAATGTGTCTATGATCCAGTTCCAGGCGAATATACTATGGTTTTATATTCCTTACGTGTAAGGAGAGTGACCGAGTATCTAGTCACCTTGCCGAATATGAAAGAAGATCTAGACAGAATATATCGTTTCATCCGTACAGGGGATGATCCAGAAAGTATTGGCGAGATTATGTCTCAAAGGAAAGCCGAGATTCAGCTCATGATATTAAAGTTCCTGATCAATTGTCTAATAAGAGAACAAGATTATCCGTCTAAAGATCCCGCCGAAATGAGAATCCTGACAAGGTGGAGTGATAATATAGCCGAGGGTAAGCACAAGACCGTCAGTGCCATGGAGAGTATGTACAAGAAAATTCGTAAAGAAATAATAAGGTTACACGACCAGCGTAAAGCAGCACAAGTAAGCGAGAAAGAAAGTATCTCTGATCCTGAAGAGGAAGACGAGAATCCCGCCAGAATAGCATATGTAGGAAAATCTAGATTTACAGATCGCCATTTACGCCTAGAACCCAAGTCTATTTTTCATCTAGCACCAGAACAAGGTTCTCTAGAACAAGTATTTCAAGCTACCGACCACATTCTGAAATCACGAGTCGGTTACAGTGAATTAAGTACTATGCATGAACAAGAACTAGCCCGATCAGCAGTCCGATGGATTACTGATTCTACCACTTTTCCAGACGAAATAGTGGCACAAATGTTTCTGAAACTGCCCCCAGCCGAGCAACGACTGGTGGGTATGTATATGATCCAGTACCTCATTACTCTGTATGAGGGTCAACATTCTGATCCAGGTCCGTTGCATGATATCCTGAACGAGTTACTCCAGTATAGATGGAGAGGTCTAGGTACCGATTTAACTAGTGTCATTCTAGAACAGCGCCACAAATATAGAACGTTTTTGAACCCGCATTTTGTTCATGTCTCACCCCCAGAAAATAAGCCATTCTACATAGACAGACAGAATCCGTTACGAGAAGTCCACCCAGTCCAAGGGGCGGGTGGCGTAATGCAACGAGTGTTCGTATACACTCCGATTTCAAAGATGGAACTTCTTGAAATGAAGAAATTAATTCCCTGTCATGACAAAGATCCAGCAGGGTTCCATAGAGAATTAAAAGACATGCTCCGTATGGGAGAATACACTTACCCAGACATCATTAAAATGTTAAAGGTCCTGTTACCCGCAGGGGTGTATGAAAAGTTAAAGGAAAAAGAATGGGAGGTGGGAGAGAAAAAGATCGATTGGGCAGCTCTAGAAGCTGAAGACAAGGCACGAGTACCAGGTACCGGTCTTGGAGATAAATGTAAAGAATTACCAGAATTATTGATTCAAGTTTTACCCAGATTATTAACAACGAGAAAAGAAGACTGGGATGCAATCTCAGCCTGTAAACAGAAACAAGATGAAGATATTAGTGATTTTTATTCTAGGTTTGAAAAATGTTTCAGTATCAACAGTGGTCTCAAGACAAGTAGTGAGTCATACCCTCATCTTTTTGTTACCAAATTAGTCGAGAATTCAAGTCCGCAAATTAAAAATCGAGTTTTGAAAGTTGAAAGCACCTGGCAAGCAAATACTCCGTCCCAGATGCTCCAGATGCTTCAGTATCACCAGAATAGAATCAGGGAAGAGCAAGAACACGAGAGAAAACGTATGAAAGACACGAAAATGAAAGTGCTAGTTGCACAATCTGTTCCTCAAGACAGTCAGAAGAGGGGTCCAAATCAAGCCAATCAAGCCAGTCATCCTGCAGCTCCCGTTAGAGGGAACTGCAATTATTGTAAACAGCCAGGTCATTTTATAAACGAGTGTGCAGTTCTGAAACACAACATAGCTACTGGTAAGACTAAAGAAAGACCACGTCCGCCAAGACAAGAACAAGTTTCACAGATTCCTCAGTCACAGAATGCACAACAGACAGTTTCCGCACCGCAGCCTATAGCTGCAACACAGCACGTTACATCGCAGATGTGTCAGTATGCACAGTCCGAGTATCCAGAGTATCAGTCATATTCATGAAACAGCCTAGAGAGGGAGGTAGGCTTGCCTCTCATCGAGATACCTGTAGATCAAGAAGGTCCCTATGTTCACAGTCAAGTATTAGGGAAAGACAGAAAATTTTTGATCGATACAGGGGCAAGTAGGACCACAATTAATCATGCCGAAGTTCCAGGGGCTCCGCTCTCAGGCTCAAGAAATGTTTCCCTTGGATTTTCAGGAAAACCCATCGTTAACGAGATATCTAAGCCAGTTACTCTAGAAGTAGGTCCATTGTCCCGTACTACTGATCTGTTACTTACTAAGTCATGTCCAGAAAATCTATTAGGCATTAAGACACTGAAAGAGTTAGGTGCAGTTATTTGCTGTTCCCCAGAGGGAATACGTCTGTTCCTACGTGACTTTAAGGGTCACTATGTATTACGAGATTTTGATTCGAGATTGTCTAATGTTCCACAGCACCTATGGGCGCAAGGTCCAACTGATGTAGGTTACATGCAAATCACACCCCATCGTGTGACTCTCAAGCCAGGTGTAGTGTTACCCCGAATCAGACAGTACAGATTGCCACCTGAGGCTGTAGCAGCCTTATCCAAAATTATTGACGAGCTCATGGCTCAAGGAGTAGTTGTAGAAACTGACTCCAATGTATGTAATTCTCCGATCATTCCAGTCATGAAACGTACTGATCCGAATGCACCCCCAGTATATCGATTAGTGATTGATTTACGAGAGCTTAATAAATGTATTATTCCTCAGTACCCAGTTGTCCCAGATATTTCTTCCCTGTTAACAGCCATTGATTCCGAAGCCATGTTCTTCACTGTCATAGACCTCAAGAATGCATTTTTCAGTGTTCCTATTCATCCAGACAGCCAGTTTCTTTTCGGATTTTGTTTAAATGGAAGGAGCTATATGTTTACACGCGCTCCTCAAGGTTTCACGGAAAGTCCTAGTATTTACAGTCAAGCACTTAAGAGACAACTAGACAATATTCACATGCCAACTGACACTGCCCTGCTCCAGTATGTCGATGATCTACTGATCACTGCCCGTTCTGAACGTGCTTGCGAACGAGCGTCACTTACAGTCTTGTATTTCCTTGCCGAGATGGGGCACAAGGTGTCACCTTCGAAGCTTCAATTCTGTGTCCAGCAAGTGGTATACTTAGGACACTTGCTGTCCAAGAGGGGTAGGCAGTTGACACCAGACCGTATCCAGTTAATAGCGAGTCTTCCCCAGCCCAGAACCCAGAAGGAGGTACGTGCCTTTATCGGCCTTACTTCTTATTGTAGACAATGGATTCCCCAGTATGCATTTCTAGCCAAGCCACTGATACAGTTAACGACACAGGAGGCAGCCGTATCGACTGTCCTCCATTGGACATCTGACCATACACTTAGTTTCAACGAGTTAAAGAAAGCCTTATGTCAAGCTCCAGTTCTAGCTACACCGAACTACAGTAAGCCTTTTACACTTTTTGTTACTGAACGCGAAGGTACAGCATTGTCTGTTCTCACACAAGATCAAGCAGGACAATACAAGCCCTGTGCTTATTTTTCGAGCACACTAGATCCAGTCGCCCAGGCGTTACCTGCGTGCCTCAAGTCAGTTGCAGCCACAGCACTAGCTATCAGACAAAGTGATTCCATAGTTTTAGGACATTTCCTGACAGTACAAGTCCCACATTCAGTAGAAGTTCTTTTAAACCGAACACAAACTCAGCACTTGACAATTGCACGTTTAACAGGTTATGAATTGACACTGTTCCAGCCACACATAGAAATTAGACGCTGCAACGTTCTGAATCCTGCTACACTGTTACCATCAGTTAATTCAAAGCCAGACCCACATGATTGTGTGGAAGTAGTTAACATTACGACGAAGCCAAGACAAGACCTGACAGACATTCCGTTACCAGATCCTGACCTGACACTTTATGTGGATGGTTCATGTATGAGAACTAATACAGGAGAACTAGTCGCCGCGTATGCAGTGACTACTGACACTGAAGTTATTGAAACACACCGTATTGACACCCTGTCCGCTCAAGCAGCAGAGCTAGTCGCTCTGACACAAGCCTGTATACATGCCAAGAACCTGAAGGTTAATGTTTACACAGATTCACGTTACGCATTCGGAGTTGTACACGACTTCGGAGTGCTCTGGCAGGAGAGAGGTTTCATGACTTCTCATGGAACCAAGATTCAGCATGGTCTCCTTATTCAAGCCCTGTTAGATGCCATACATTTACCGACATCTATTGCTATCATGAAATGCAAAGCACATACGAAAGTCACTGACATTATTTCCCAGGGTAATGATCTAGCAGACCGCACAGCCAAGCTTACAGCACAGACTCCAGACATTCCAGTTAATCAGACACGTACTCCAGATCCGATTACATGCATGACAGTTAAGGACCCTACACAAGATGTCATAGATATACAGTTACATGCTACTCCCGATGAAATCAAGAAATGGTCTGAACAAGGAGGGGTCCAGACAGATCAAGGATGGTTAACGAAGGGTAGAGCCACATGGTTTCTCCCCGATTCTATGGTTCAAGTCATTATCAATACCGCACATAGTCCAGCACATTTAGGAGAAAAAGCTATGTTAGACAGTATCCAGAACATTTGGTTCAATAAGCATTTACGAGCTGCAGCCAAGCAGAAAGTCCGTACCTGTATGATATGTTGTCAGTTTAACCCAGGTAAAAGTGTCCCGGTGGAACAAGGTGGTTTCCAGCCCCCTGACCACCCTTTTGAGGTCCTCCAGATGGATTATATTCAAATGGAGCGATGTCGAGGTTTCAAGTATGTCCTTGTAGTTGTATGCGCTTTGTCCAGGTGGACAGAGGCATATCCAGTCCCAGATTACACAGCCGCGACCACTGCCAAGCAGTTGGTTCGTGAATTTTTCCCTAGATACGGACTCCCTAGAGTCGTATATTCTGATAACGGTCAGCCATTCTCATCCGAACTAATGAAACACGTTTCCCTTTTGTTAGGGTACCAGTGGAAGTTCCATTGTGTACGCCATCCTGAAGCAGCCGGTCTCGTAGAGAGACATAATCAGACTCTGAAAATCCGTATTGCAAAAGTCTGTAAGGACAAAGGTGTGGACTGGTTAATAGCTCTGCCAGTCGCTTTATTTTATATGCGCATGGTCGCACATTCCAGATCAGGTCTGTCCCCGTATGAGGTCGTATTCGGCCGCCCCCCTAACATGTGGGGTACTCCTAGACCCTGAAGTATTACCGATATTTCATGTAATATGCTGACAGATTACCTAGCTTCCTTGATGTCTGCCCTCAACTCATGTCGTTCACAGGTTGCCGCCGCATTTCCAGACAATACCGAGGTGGCACCGCACGAGATCGTTCCAGGCTCCCTTGTGATGGTCCGGAATTTCGACAGATCAAGTCCGCTGGAACCACGTTGGAAGGAGCCACGTCAGGTCCTCTTGACCACCCGTACTGCCGTCAAGTTGGAAGGCAGGAAAGGATGGGTCCATCTTTCTCATGTAAAACTTTTCAAAGGATTGAAACCAATTTCTAAGAACATTTCCAAGGATTTCCAGGATTCGAAAGATTGCCAAAACATTGTTTTAAAGGACTGTCCCGCACAAGACATTATTACAACCCCTCCCTTGTTAGAGAAAACTCCGCAACAAGAGTATAAGCTCAAATTAAGGTCTAGTAAAATAAGTCAGTCAGTTTGATTGTATAAGTCCTCCCCTAGGTGAAACGGTTAGATTGTTTCTGACATGTATAAAATAGACCCCCATAGTGAGAGAGTCAGTCGAAGTTCACTTCAATGTATCGTTTTTCTGAGTTTCATATTATTTCTCAGCATAATGATTTCCTGCACTAGTTACGCATTTTTCCTGTATTTTCCAGTTCCTCATGTAAATATGTCTACTAATGCTACAGTAGAGCACACGTTTAGTGATCTGCCTCCTCACGAATATTCTTACCGCCTTGCTATGCGTAACAACACATTTATCCGTATGTTACATTATTCACACCAGACCAGCAATGCCACTAATTGTTGGGTGTGTGGTCGACTCCCCCCTTTCCAGACACCGAAGGGAGTTCTGCCACTGTTTCCTTATCCATCCTCACATAATGGTTCGTGTGGAGCATGGTCCATGTTAACGTCATCCTCAACAGATATGTCTTTTCTTAACAGTACATGTTTTCCAGACAAGCAAGGTTTCCCCCACAGAACAGGTTTAGATCTAGAAAATGAAGTATATAATTTAGGTAATTATTCGTCGAATTTCATGGTCCTGAATGTTCAGTCTGATACTACTCCAGACTTACCTGCTATTTCAGTACTACCAGTCAAAGGCGAATTATGTGTCCGTAGTTATGGTTCTGTACATATAGGTCATAGTGAATGTACTACTGTTATCAAGTATAGTGACAGTGGGAAATCTATTTTCAAAGCTTCACGTCATTCTTATTTTATTTGTGGTCAAACTGCATATGTCCGTCTGCCCCTCAATTGGGAGGGAACCTGTTACATTGCTTTCCTACTGCCACCTGTTTTCCTAGCCCCATCTGATTATCACAGAAACACACATCTAGTACACATTAGACATAGAAGGGAGTCCCCAATTGTCGATTATACTGAAACTACTCTAGAACAGTATACAGATTTCAATAAAGGTTTCTTCTTCTTTGTAGGACCTGTCCAGAATAGTAAACTGATCCGTAGGTTAACAAGAACCCTTGAAGCTGTAGTTAATGAGACTGCCTCTGCTCTAGGTAACCTAACCGAAGAACAATCTGCTATGAGATTTGTCGTTTTGCAAAATCGTCTCGTCCTTGACGTCATACTGGCCGATAGGGGCGGGGCCTGTAGAGTCATCGGATCTAGTTGCTGCATTTTCATTCCAAATAACGCGCCGTCTGTTTATTCAGCTATAACCAGACTCCATAAAATTGCCCATCTGTTACACCAAGATCCAGGCACCTGGACATGGTCAGGTTGGTTCTGGAATATAATTTCCGCATGGGGATGGAAAGTCCTGTCCTTTCTAGGTATTGCAGTAGCGATCATATTTAGCTGCTGCCTCTGTATACAATGTGGCCCTGCGATTTGCAGCATGTGTGCTACCTCTTGTATTCCTAGTCCCAAGCCCCGTTCTAAATCCCGTTCCAAGACAATTCGAGACGAGCAAATGGTACTGTATGAAATGATAGATGGTATCATGAAAATTGATGTTTCCTGATGGAAACGTAGTGACAAGGAGGGAATGTGGAAAAGTAAATTTTGCCATGTTCTGTGTCCCTACGCCTCATCCATCATATGTTATGTGTGCATGACCAATATGCATATGTTATTCCCCATGTCCGATTAATGACGCAATTCCAGTTGTGTCCACCTCTGATATGTCAGTTTCCAGTCCTCGTGAATACTACGAATATCAGGCCTATGTAAAGTAATGTTGCCACGTTTCTCAGTGTGCACGTTATTCCATTATAAAGTCCCCGTTTCCAGGCCTCAAAAGGGCCCGGACATCAGATTCAGCTTCTGTCTCCTGAAAGCCTCGCTGAGGAGCGATACAGCCCCCACCTGTATCCTCGACCCTTCACTTACTTCCTGCCTCGCAGTGCCCGGTGCAGCTTGGCTCTGCCTCTGAGTCTGCCAAAAGTATGTTATAGTTCCAGTTATCAGTTCAGTCCTCCTCTTCTGCATTCCTGAGCTACTGAACTGCATCAATAGTTTCTGTCATTGTCTAGCCTACTCGGCTCCACGTTAGAGAAATACTGTATTTAATGGTCATTTAGTATTCTTCATCACGCACTACATGTAGAATAATGCATGGTCCAGTCTTAGAATCAAGTTAGCTTCTCCCCTCATGACTTCTAGTCTATATCAACATGTTCCCTAAACATTAGATACCAGATAGGGTTTAGGTACATGTCGCTCCGACCCTCCAGACTCTAGTCTCTGCTCCTAGCACAGAGTTCATAGCCCCAGCTTCTCCTAGTAACACGTCATTGCCAGTTTTCGCGCACCATTAGGTTAGAGGTCCCGGCTCCTTAGGTAGCCCCCTCCTATGTTTCCGCCCATTCATGACATATTCTGTTACGTTTGCACCACATGTCTATGTATACGCCCAGTTACACCTCTTTTTACTGTTATCTTTCGCGACTGCTACGCGTCACGCCTTCTGCTCCACCCACTGCTACGCCTACTGCAATGTAATGCTATGTGTTCGCGCTATGTATATATGCCTGTGTTTTGTTATTGAATGTTAGCGCGCTCATCCCAGACCTAGCCCCAGCAGCTGCTGGGCCTCTTTTCCCCTGCTGGGCCCCAGTTGTCCTGCTGGGCCCTGTCATTCTGTTCCTATGCAGGTTGTCCTGATCCTGTCCTTATGCTGTAATAAACCTGCAGAAACTCCTACTACCTCGAATCTTGACTCTTATTTATTGAGCTATCTGTTATGCTATAAGTCTAGTCAAAAATAGGGTATTATTTATTTATTTACCACATCCTGTGTGTGTTCGAAGGTGGATATTTAGATGTCCTGAGAGAGTAAAGTTCTTTCCACATTCACTGCATGTATTTCCTTTTTTTCCTGTATGTGTTTGATATTTGACCAGTCTAGCAGATTGCTCATTTAAACTCATTTTACATAAATAGTTTTTTACTTAATTGCTGCTGCTGACAATGTAGGGATTATGAGAGATTAAAACTCTTCTCACAAACACGCACCTGTATGTTTTTCTTATATTTTTGTTTGTGAGTGAACTCGTACTTTTGATGGTTGATAAATACTCTTGACGCATTCACTGTGTCTTTATAGGTTTTCCCCAGTGCATGCTTGCTGATGCTGCTTTAGTAGTGAGGAAAAACAAAAGCTCTTCTTAAGTTTGTTGTGTATGTATGTTTTTTCTGTAAGGTTTAGTGGCAAAGGGTCAGTTATGTTTTGCCATAGATCCTATTAATGTGTTTCCCAACTGACTACTGTGGTTGCTGACAAACTGACTGTATTTTAACAATCACTGCAAATGTGTAGTATTTGCAATGTATCTTTTTCTCTCTATAATAATGCTGAATGGTCACTGGAATGCTTGCCAGACTGATCATATATCTATCAGGGCTTGTGTCTTCAAGGCAAATCAGAATATTTAAAGTCTGGGACCAAAGAATAGAACTCACAGTGTATTTACCATAGTCTGTATCTTCAATTTCAGGCAGTCTTTATGAAACATTCAAACAAAGAACAAGCCTTATTACCAAGTCTTTGCATTCTAGGACAGTGTGCTGCAATGTATCTAGCCAAAGCCTTCTTTCGTTGAACTTTCAGAAGTCTGCTTAACAACTCATTTTGTACACCTATGACCTTTTTCTACAGATTGTAGGGTTCATCAACAAATCTGAGTTTATAATGGTCTAACACCACACTATGGATGTTATCCTGTTGGGATCTTATCCTGTTAGGATCTAATAGTTATCTCGGACGAAGGGCGATATCCGATATCTTTTAATACTGGATGAGTGTCCTCGGCCTCTTTAAGCCACCGGATTGCACTTGATCTTTTTTGTAGGAATTGTCTGTTGAGCTACAAGATTTATACAGTGCTGTTATATCTATAATTACTATTTGCCGTTATTTCGAGCTCTTCTTGAATATTGGACAGCTTTCGAGTATTAACGTATTTTCTTCATTACTCTTCATCTTAAGTATTCTCGAATCGGCTCTCTGTGGATACAAAAATATTTGTAATCTCTGAATGTACAAGCAACATAAAGAACACTATGCTGAACACATAACTACTTTTTTTCAAATACGTTGTACACTATAGGCCTGATTAAGATGTTTTTGGTTTTTGGTGTTAGTACCGTCACCATGCAGAGAACCTTTTTCCTGCCATGGTGAGGGTACTATGCCTGCCAAATTTGGAGATCCCTGGCAGCCCGGTGGACATCCCTTGCATTTACAGGACCCACCAATGTGGCAGATCCTGTAAATTCATTGGAAGGGTACCTTGCAGCACCATCAGCATGATGGCATCGCCCACTTGCAATTTTACTTTTATTTTCAAAAACTAAATCCCACAGCAGGATTTTGTTTTTGAAAATAAAAAAAAAGAACAATGACCCCCTTATTATGGAACTGTTCTTCCATGGCAGGGGTCCATTAAAAAGTTTGAACTTTTACATACCACCATGTTTTAGGCGGCGGTTTGTACTCCTGATTGGCAGAAAGGAGTAACCTTTTCTGCCAGCATCTAAAATTAAGGCCTATATATTTAATCACTGTGCCATTAAATACAAAAATATTAGTATGCAAATAAGCCTTGATCCTGCTCCAAAAGTATCAGTCCAGTATGAACAAGAGTCCATGTTCCTATAAATGGCAACAAAAGCAACCACATAATAGTTTTGACATTGCTGGGCCGGGTCCGTGAGTTACAGCTTAAGTCCTAGGGCACAGCAAGACAATTATTGAATACATTTCCACTTAATCACGTTTATATCTTAGGGAATAACATTACAAAGAAAACAAAACACAACATTGCTATTTAGAAAATTGAAATAATAGAATCCTTCTCACAATGAAAACCAAAACATAGATTGAAAAGACTATTGGGTGGCATTGCAATGATAATAGTCTGTACGTTTATATCAGAGAGTGGCCGCCAGGCAATGCCATATCCTCTCATGGCTCTTTAGAGGCACGGACACATTTGAGTGACGTTAACATGACCTGGTGGACACAGTGTGGATACACATAGACTGGTTTTGTGCTTGAAAATGCTGAATTTAATAACTTGAAGATGGCACACTAATGGTTTGGTATTTAGGGAGGGGTAGTTCTTCGTATTTACATTAGAAATGGCAGTAAGGTTGGTGTTACCTGGAGTCAGGGGGACCCCCAAATGGTTAGCTAACCTCCCAAAATCCAAAACAGCTTTGCCACAGTCCTGCGTCCCTTCTTCCCCAATGAATAGGAAATCATCAAGATAGTGTCAAGAATACATGCGCTCTCTATCATGCCAGACCTTCCTAATGTGCTTGTAGCATGTTGTGCTTGTAGCATTTTACCTTGTGACCAGTGTTGGGTTGATCCCTAGTTGTTTAAAACAGATAAGCTATCTAATGTGAGCACACCATGGTATGTACAGTGGTTGACTGTTTTTAGCTTTTATTGTATATTTAGGAAAATTAGTGTATTGCATTCAACATCGACTGGGCTCAGCTTAAACACGTGGGAATTACAAATGCCCGCAAGACGTGGCAATACACGTGGTAACCGCCAATCCTAAAACTCAGAATCTCTCATAATTATAGCATTAACATTTCACGTGCCAACGTTAACATGTGAAGCACGAGTCAGCCCCAAGCTGCGCCAGAGGTACAAAGGTATTTAAACTGCCCGCTCACTTAAGCGGTGCTTTGTCTCGTCATCCTAGGTACTTGCCTGTGCTCCTGACTTGGTGGCAATCTCCGGCTTCCTTTAATCCCCCGGCTGCCTCCTTTTTCCGGATTCTTCTTGCGGCACTCCTTAGATTCTTGGCGACCTCTTGCTCTTCCTGAAACTCGGCAGCAGTCGCTTCCTTCCAGCGACGTCCTGGAACCCCTTCAAAAACTTCTCCTCGACTTCTGGCTATAGAAATAAAAAAGAAAGATAAGTTAAACAAACACTAGAACGTGTTCGGTGAAGTATTTTCTTTGAATTCTTGTGCACAGTATTTTTTGTTTAAACAACGAACGATCTTTTAAGGATATCAAGATGTCTGACTTAATTATTCTTGAATAAGCACTATTCAAGATTTAAAGACGTATTGACTGGATATTTGGTTGCAAACCAGAGACCTTTCTGAACACTTTTTATTTGTTTGGAACTTTTTATTTTTTCTATGATAAAGATTGCAATCTAAGCATGGTTTAGACATTGCTAAAGAACATTCCTTAATAACGGAACAAGTTTTCATGGAATAATGTTTTCGATAGTGTTTTATTCTTTTTGCAGAGTGTCAAATAATTGAAGCACATACAGTAATTATTTTCTTAAGTTTCCAAGAGAGTATGAACGACAACTGATGATGTTATAGGTATAATGCTTACACTTAGAACGAATAGTTTTGTACCTTGTATTTACCTTAACTGAACATAGTGTTTATTGATATTGTTTGTGTATATTATTATAGAAAAAAGGTCCAGGAAGGTTCCCAGAGTCCCGATCAACCCTACCCGAACCAATACAAGAAACAAGAGACCTTATCCGTGAACACTGAGGTACCACACACTCCAGGAGGTTCAGCTTATCTTATCTCTCTTGTTGGACTTGGCCCTTCTGGCAGGTTCACCCCTAAACTTTTTGCTTTGATATGTGACTTGGTGTTGGTTGTTTTTGGCTTCTGTGCACTTTAACACCATGTACAAGTGTAAAGTGCGTGCGCTCTCTGAGTGCGTGGGTGAGATTGGCTTGCCCTCCCATAGGAATGAATGGGGAATGTATGTGTTCATGTTAGCTCCTGATGTGTGGGGAGTGCATGCTTGAGTTTGGTATGTGCGAACTCGTGTGATTGAATGCTGCGCGATGATGTGCGCGGATTTAATGTGTCTGGTGTGGAAGTGCCACTACTAGAAGTTGGCATGTCTGTGTAATAAAGGTGAATTGACTGTCTGGCTTGTGATTGGCTGGAGCTGGCTGGTGTGCCTGGCTCCAGGAGTCAGGATGGGTCTGCCCGGTGGTGAATGGGGAGATCTGCATGTTGATGGCGGGGAGGGGCTGCACCTGGGACCTGAATAGGGCTAGGCCTTCCCTCCACAATGCTGGCTCCACCCCCTGTGGTGCGTCTGATGTCCCTAGCCTGTCCTGTGAATATGGAGAGGAGCTGAGTACAACAGAGTGCTCCAGAACCAGCTGTGTCTGGTTTTCCCCCACCCTGCAGCCTGAGACAAAGGGATTTGGTGTATAAAAAGGGGCTGTGACCGCATGTAAAATGTTCTCTTTTCTGATCCTAACTTGAGGGGGGCCTGCTGCTGCTGGGCACCAGGAGGAATCGCCACTGGGGACTGCCTCCCTGCTGGAGGGCCCTGTGAGCTGGCCCCTGTGCCCAGCCTTGCCCCCCCCTGCCTTCATTCCTAAAAGACTTTGTCCCTAGACCTTTAGGACTGTGGTGGCCTGCCAGTGCCTGGGAAGTGCTGGCCTCCTTCCTCGAAAATAACGCGTTGCCAAGCTGGCGCGGCGATCTCTTCCTCGAGGGATTCCCCGGCATGGGGATCCCCATTTGGCTCATTTTGGGCGTGGGTGCCCACCCCGCTCATCTACCGTTTTATCCCCCCAGGCGGGAGCCTACCCCGCGTATTTACACTTTTTCTAACCCCTGACGGGTGCCCACCCCGTCAGGGACTTGTGCATTTCAATGGGTGCCTACCCCGTGTCTTGCCCAAGGATCACCGCCTCAACCCGGCTGAATCAGGAAGTCAGACAGCCTCTTGCCTATGTGGGCAGGGCTTAGGAGCGACCCGGAAGCGGAAGAAGTGCAGGGTGAGGACGGGAGCCCACTCTGCCTCCCCCCGATGCGACCGGAGGAAGCTGGTGTCTCTTCCCTGGGGCTCCCAAGTGCGAGGGAGAGCCCCGGAGTGCAGCGCGAGAGGAAGCAGGAAGTTCTGCCCCCGCAGCCGCCGGGCCGGAGGAGAAGGAATCCCGGTAGCAAGGAGACGCCGCAGAGAAGCAGCGTCAAAGAGGAGCCCCCGTGACAGGTCCCGGTGAGTGGGGCTGTGTTGTGCCACTTGTGAGGGGCTCCATGCGCTCTGTAGTGCGGCTGGCCCAAGCGGAGTGACCCGGCCCCTCCCCAGAGCGGGCCCGCCGTTGCGGGCCGCACCAAAGTTTAGGGGGCATTGTTATTTTAGACCCTAGAAGGCTCCTGGGGCCATTTCGTATCTAGAGCCCAGGAGACTCCAACACCAATGAGCCATTGTTTTTCCGAGTCCCCCGAGCGGGACTCGGACTTGATTTGGGGACATTTCCGAGGGTAGAGCCGCCCCGGTTGGCAGCGGGCCGCTCCCCCGGTGTGGCCGCATACTTGTTCCTCGAGCCCACGAGGCTCCAAAGTGTGGGGCATTTTCTCATTCACAGCCCACGAGGCTCTTGAGGACATTGTTGTTTATTCCTGGAGCCTGCAAGGCTCCCACGTTGTTTTTGGGCACTTTCTTATTTGGAAGCCCAGAGGAGAGCCAGGAAGCACGCTGGTGCCAGGCTCAGTTCCCCAGCTGCCCAGCAATTAGTGGGCAGCTGCCTCGTTTAGGCCCTTGCGCAATCTTCTTTGGCTGCCTGCGCAGCCAGCCCAGACATTCTGGACATTGGGCCTGTGAGCCCCTGAGAGGCCAAGTTGGCCTGGGGTCAGTTATGTGATATTTGGCGCAAAGGTGTTTACTTGCCTAATGGTATTTCTGCATAATATGCAATGCCTTATGCCTATACCCCCACATGTGTTTTTCATGCCTAGGAGGTTGTTTTACCTAGTATAGTTATGCTAGTGAGTTCCTGGTTCTCTGCGTGATATATGCCTACGGTGGTTAGGATTGCGTAGGAGTGTACCTACCTTTTACCAGTAGTTACTGGTTGTGTCCTACAAGTGGTATTTTGTGCTACAATTATGTTATGTTCTAAGTGCTATTTCCTACAAAGTGCTATTTCTACAAAGTGCTAGTTCGACTAAGTGCTAATTCTGACGGTGGCCCATGTGGCTCTGTCCCATGTATATAATCCCCTGTAAATTACGCCCATGCCAGTGGCACAGTGTAAATTGTGTGTTTATTATCAAATGTGTTTGGTATAATACAAAGGCTATTTTTATATATAACCTTGTGTTTCTTTTTGTGGTGTGCCTAGTGTGTTGCTGCTGTGTGTGTGTGTTGCGCAAACGCTTTAGTCATTGCATCCGGGATAAGCCTTGACTGCTCGAGCCACGCTACCTAGAGGGTGAGCAGAGGTTATCCTTGGCGTGTAACTCCCTTGCCCTGACTGGAGTGGTGGCTCTTGCCTGGCTTTGGCGCAAGCCTCAGCCAACCAGAGATCCCATTTCTAACATCTCTCATTCTCTTTTCCCCACCTTTCCCCTTGGGGGTCTTGCTGACTGTCAGAGTTCTTACTTACCTCTGGTGTTCGGGAAGCTCTCAGGGTGACTGGGGTTCATTCGTCATCAGCAAGAACAAGGTGAACAGGTGAGTGGTTTGCTTGACAGATAGTGGCTGACACGTTTCACATCATGGGTGACCTGGAGCACCCATTGTAAAAAGCAGCTGAAAGCCTCAAGATACGCACAAGAGACTGCGCAACCCATGGGCATGCATCTGTCGTAATAAAACAGGCCGTCCAGTTTGAATCCTAGAAGACGTTGGCTATCCGGATGGACTGGCAGCAAGCGGAAGGCCGATTTGATATCTGCTTTCGCCAGCCACGCCCCTTTTCCCACCCTCCTGAGCCGGATCCACAGCTACATCAAGGGTGCAGGATGACACGGAGCAGGTACCCTCCTCCAGCCCATGATTCACTGACTCACCTTCAGGGTAGAGAGATGGTGTATCAGCCTGAATGCCCCAGGATCCTTTTTTATGACCAACCCCAGCCAGGAAACAACGAAGTTGTCAAGCGGGGGCGGGGAAAGAGTCCTGCCACTCTACTCAGTGCCCGTTCTTTCTCAACTTTGGCTTGTACCACTGCTGGCAGTTTTAAGGTTGTCTGCCTCCGTACTTGCCAGAGTACCGACAAAGGGTACCTTAAAACCTTCAGTAAAGTCTGTTGCTAGCAGCTGGCTGTCCTGCCTGTTGGAGTAACAGCTAAGTAACAGGATGAGGTTATCGAGGGCTACCGGAGACGGGCCCAATGACTGCACACTCCAGAGTTGGGACAAAGTCCAGCCGAGCTAGGAGGCCGGTACTTGTAGGAGGGGCAGGTAGAACCAGAGGTGAGCTGTGTTGTGGTATAGAAGGCAAGGGGGGCGGTTACCTGTTCCTTCTCAACTGACTTGTTTGTTCCTGCCAGGAGGCTGCAGCTCGTGCTTGCCGAAACATGCTGCTGCTGGGTGGGGGACCCGCACTTGTTGAACATGTGTGCAAATTTACGTGACTGCCCCCAGTAGCAAGCACCGGCATTGTACAGCCTATACGTCCCAGAGTATGCGTGTTTGAAACCTCCCCTCTGACTTGCCCCCCACAGTGCACCTCGAAAGGAGTGTCTAAAGTTACACCTCCCGGACTGAAAAGAACTTCTTCCTGCTGAGTGCCCGCCCTGGTATTTGGTTTGGTGTTCCTTGTAATGTGGGGTGTGTTTACCCATATGTTCCATCCACAATTGCACTTCCTTCTGGTCCCGACTCATCGGGGGGCACAAGGCCGTCTTCTTCCTAAACTCAATATCATAATTATACCAACCAATGCCCCTCCCACTTGAGTGCTTCGTTATGGATGGTTCTGGAGTATTGGAATAAACCTTAGCCTGATTCAGGGTGTTTTTCCAATATCACAGCTGACAATATGGAGAAAGCGTCGAGCCAGTTTTCAATCGTCTTCTCCAGTCAGGCTTGGTACTCAACCTTTTTCTCATCCTCCCCCCCCATCTTCCTTGTATCTAACCCATCAAGTCCATACATAAGGAGGGTGAAGATGGCAATGAACTCCTGCCGCCAAATCCCCTCCTTGTCAACCAGAGGGACCTGCCATGCTAGGGAGCAACAAGGGTGCCACCGTTTAGGAGGCGGGAGGGGTGGTGCCACTGGTGGAACCATCTGGGTGCCCAGGCCGGAGTGACCAGGGACTTGGCGAGTGTGACTGGAGCCGATGCGGGTGGGGGGGCTGTCTAACCGATGGCTACATTTAGCATAGCGGGGGCTGGGTGGGGTGCGGGTGACCGCTGGTGCGCTGCTCGTTGGTGCTGTAACCACTGTGGTCAGCTCCGACCCTGTTTGCTTTCCCACCTCAGCAGGAACAGCCTGCGCGGCCACAGTGGGAAGAGTGTTTGTGTTTGGCTTGACTGTGTCGCACACACATTTGCAATTGCCTGTCCCTCCTCCACACCACTGTTATCGCTGTTGTGGGATGACATGGGGCCATGTCCTGATAAACTGGATTTGAATTCAGCCATGAAGCTGATCATGGTGTCCATGAGCTTACCCATTTGGTCCATACAAACAGTGTTTGTCGAAGCTGACCCGCTGTCCACCAGAGCCCCAGGCCCCGGTCCTGTGCATGGTGAGAGGGGAGTAGGGAGGGGGAGGGGGAGGTTGGACGTTGACAGGACGTCTTCGTGGGATCGACTGCGCTCTACTTCTGTGTGCTGAGTATTCAGTGGGGAAGTCTTTGTTGGTCATCTGCGTGCCCGCGTCGGCATAGAGGGGCCTGTGTCTGTGTTAGTCTGCTGCTCGGGGACGGGTCCGTCGACCCTTGAATTTTCCGGCTCATGTGCGTTCATAATTTCCTGCGCCCATGCCAACCCCTAGGTCATCTGCATGAAGGCAGCCCAATGTGCCTCCTGTGACATGCTTGGCAGAGAATCCTCTACCAGGGACGTCTGCGAAAATAGAGGTGGGGAACCCTGGCTATCCATGCCACTCTTTGGGTCGAAGGAGAAAAAACTGTGTGTAAAAGAAGACCCAGCATCTGCCCAACTGCTTCTGCCGGGTATCACCCACAAAGCCTTACCCTCCTCCTCTCCTCACTACCTGGCAAATAAACTGAAACTCTCTGGAGGCTCTAGACCATCACGTAATGCAGAAAATGTATTGCTAGAAACCTCCCACTTTCAAAAAGAAAATATGGCCCAATCCTTTTCAGGCAACACAGTGAGAATCTGGAACTCACTTCCGCCTCATCTCTGGACCACCACCTCTTCCCAGGCCTTCAAAACGGATCTCAAAGTTCTCCTCCTTCAAAGACACTTCCAAGTCTAATTCACGCCCTCTCTATTCTCTGAAGGAAGTTCTTCCACTATAGGAAATTCTGTACTCCATGCCTATAGTAGTGCCTTCCCAGTGTGTTCTTGTGTTTGGAGTGTCTGCCATTTATTGCAGTTTTGTACCTCTACTTGTATTGTGTACTCTTTTGTAACCTGCACACATGTCACTTTTTCCTCTTGTAATGCATCGTTTGCTACCTCTTGTACCTACAATGATTAAGGTCGTCTCCTTTAATTTCAAAGGGCTCAATCACCCAGTCAAGAGAAGGAAGGCTATAGAATACCTGAGCAAAACTAAAAGCGATGTGTGCGTGCTCCAGGAAACTAAACTGTCAGCAGAAGACGCACAACGCCTGAAGGCTAACTGGATAGGCCAGTCGCTATGCTCGCCAGCGGTCCACAAAAAAAGGGGAGTGATCACACTTATAAACAAAAAATCTAGGCTAATAGTACAAGATAGCTACGCCAACGAAGACGGAAGAATCCTAATAACCAGTCTCAAGAGGGGGGAGGACACGATACACATTGCCAACATATATGGACCCAACTCTGAAGACAGCGAATTCTGGAGTAAGGTTGAGAACAGACTAAGTAAGCTTCCACAAGAAGACCTCCTAATAGCTGCAGGGGACCTCAACCAAGTACTAGACCACACAATAGACAGACACCCACAAAGAGCGAGCCACTGCTCGTCAGGACAAAACACCCTAGGGAACCTGTGCGCCAAGCTCAACCTAAAAGATCCTTGGCGACTACAACACCCAGACGAAGGAGATTACTCCTTCTACTCTCACCCACACAACTCATATAGCAGAATTGACTACATCCTCATCTCCGCCCCCCACACACATCTCATAGACCACACAGAAATAGCTCCAAGAACAATATCAGACCACTCACTCATCAGCCTAACACTCAGCGGTAGACACAATGAACAAGCTAGCCGCAGATGGAGATTCAATAGTGGCATTCTCAAAAACCTGAATAACATTGCGGAACTAGAACATACCATAAAAGAATACCTAGAGTTCAATGACAGCCCAGGCACAGAAAGAGGCACCCTTTGGGACGCACTGAAAGCCACAGTCAGGGGTAAAATACTTAGCATCAAGTCAAGAATGAATAGAGAAAGGAACAAAAAAGTAATAGAGCTCGAAGTTCAGATTAAAGACCTAGAAAGAGGCCACAGCACGAACTTAAGGGACAATAACACCCTGTCAGAATTAACTGGGAAAAAATATGAGCTCAACAAGATCCTAAGCGAAAGGGCAGGCATGTGGATAAATAAATACAAAGCTATTAACCTATGTAAAGCAAACAGAGCAGGGAAAGCATTAGCCTCATACCTCAAGAGCAAACAGAGACAACACACAATCGCAGCAATAACTGACAGCAAAAGGACATCTCAAACGTCAAATAAAGAGATCCTTAAGGTCTTTAAAGACTTCTACGAGGGCCTGTACAGAGAAGACAAAAACCTTCAAGCAGACAAGGGAGCCAGTCTCCTAGACAGTCTAAACCTACCCAGTCTAACGGAGACACAGAGAACGACATTAGAACCAGACATTACGGGAACAGAGATAGAGAGAGCAGTAGCAGACCTTAAAGACAACAAAGCCCCCGGGCCAGATGGCTACACAGCGGGTTTCTACAAACAATTCCTCCGCCTAATTAAACCCACAATGGAAGAGGTGTTCACACACTGCTTCCACAGGGGCAAAATGAATAGCTCAGTGACAGAGGCCAACATAATAGTTATCCCAAAAGACGGCAAAGACCCACAGTACCCACAAAATTACCGCCCCATATCTCTAATTAATGTGGACTGCAAGATCTATGCCAAGGTCTTAGCAGCGAGGCTAAATGCGCTACTTCCAACCCTAATCCATAACTCTCAGGTGGGCTATCTCAAAAACAGGATAACACAAGGCTTTTATGTCACTTAATAAACCACGCCTCCGCCAAAAGCGCACAAGCAGGTATGATAGCTCTCGACGCTGAGAAAGCGTTCGACAGAGGGTCGTGGTCCTTCCTTGACCAATGCATGCACAAGTTCGGACTAGGGAGGAACTATAGAAGAATGGTGATGGCACTATATAACGAACCAATAGCCCGGGTAGTTGTCAACGGGTGCACTTCAGAGACGCTACTCCTAGAAAGAGGCACGAGACAAGGGTGCCCACTATCCCCAGCACTCTTCCTACTCTCTATAGAACCACTGCTGTGCATGATTAGGGCCAACCCAGAAATAAAAGGTATCCATATCAGAGGGAACACAGTCAAGTTAGCTGCCTACGCGGATGACATACTCATCACAACAGAGAACCCAAGCCCCTCAATAGCAGCCCTAATGGCCACCATTGAGAAATACGAACAGGTCTCGGGCTACAAACTCAATAGAGACAAATCGGAATGCAAACCTCTAAACGTACACACTACTTAGGCAGTACTAGGGAACTCAGGTTTGGCGTGGCAAAAAGGAGCTCTGAAATACCTCGGGCTACACTTTGAGAGAGATCTCAAGACAACACTTGACCACAATGAAAAGACAATTCTAAACAAAGTAAAAGACAAACTTGGAGCATGGTCACCAAAGTTTGTCAGCTGGTGGGGCAGAATTGAAACAATATAAATGATGATAGCACCCATGGTCAACTACCTGCTTAGCATGCTCCCGCTAATAACTACAGAACACTTCCACAAACAAGCACTGGAAATGCAATAGGGCTCGCATTAGGAAAGTTTGAGCTATTGGTCTTATAAAATATTTTTTTTTTATTTATGTTATTTTTTAAAATAGCTAAATTAATAGCTTTGTCATTTACAATGCCAATAGTTATAACTTTCGCAAATGTGACACATATAGCATTTGTAATGCAACATGTTTTGTATTTACGTGACTTAGATGTATTGATATTACAAATAACAATGGCTTTTAATTTTTTTAAATAATTAATACTTAAATAATTTATTTAATTTGTAATGGCAATAGCTTAAACTTTTGTAAATAACTTTTGTGAAGATTATGTTCAGTGTTTTTTATTGTGACGAAAATCCAAGAACAGAAGTGAAATATTAACATCTTTTTGTGATTTGTAATAAAGCGTGAAAGTTTGAAAACAGCTTGAAACATTGAAAGAACATATTTGAACCAGTTATGCCGTGGTTGCGCTGAGTGATGCTGTGGTTGCGCTGAGTGATGCTGTGGTTGCGCTGAGTGATGCTGTGGTGGTGCTGAGTGGTGCTGTGGTGGTGCTGAGTGATGCTGAGTGATATTGGGGTGGTGCTGAGTGATGCTGGGGTGGTGCTGAGTGATGATGTGGTGATGATGAGTGGTGTTGTGGTGGTGCTGAGTGATGCTGGGGTGGTGCTGAGTGGTGCTGTGGTGGTGCTGAGTGATGCTGAGTGATATTGGGGTGGTGCTGAGTGATGCTGGGGTGGTGCTGAGTGATGATGTGGTGGTGCTGAGTGATGCTGGGGTGATGCTGAGTGATGCTGGGGTGATGCTGAGTGATGATGTGGCGATGGTGAGTGGTGCTGAGTGATGCTGGGGTGCCCCTGAGTGATGCTGTGGTGGTGCTGAGGGGAGCGGGACGAGAGGAGAGAGGTAAGAGGGCAGAGAGTAGATAGGAGAAGAGAGGTGAGAGAGAATAAGAGAGGGGAGAGAGGAGAGTAAGGAGAGGGGAGAGTGAGGAGAGGGTTGAGTGAGGAGAGGGTTGAGTGAGGAGAGGGTTGAGTGAGGAGAGGGGAGATGGAGAGGAGAGAGGGGAGTGAAGAGAGAGGGGAGTGAAGAGAGAGGGTAGTGAGGAGAGAGGGGAGTGGGGAGAGAGGGGAAAGAGGGAGGGGAGAGAGGGATTGGAGAGTGAGGAGAGGAGAGAGTGAGGAGAGGGGAGAGAGAGGAGAGGGGAGAGGGAGGGGAGAGAGAGGGGAGAGGGAGTGAGGGGGAGAGAGGGGAGAGTGGTGAGAGGGGATAGTGGTGAGAGGAGAGTGATGAGAGGGGAGAGTGGGGATAGTGAGGAGAGGGGAGATTGAGGTGAGAGGGAGGTGAGAGAGGGAGGGGAGAGTGGTGAGAGTAAGGAGAGCGGAGAGATAAGAGGGGCCGCGCAACCCTCATTTCAGTTCTTCTGTTGTGGGCAGTGGAGTATCTTTACTCACTATTGTTTGGTGAGAATATTAGAAGCGTTTCTGCGCAGAAGACTTTACGCCTAAGGAAGTAAAATATTGGATAAACACGTCCTGTTTGTTTGCAGCGTTTCTAAAAAGTGAAAACAAGCAGCAGCTACAGTAAACAGCGCAGTCTGGCGAGGAGGCGGCCTGCTAGGGACAGGGTGTCAGCCTCCTCCCCTCGAATTAGAGGCACAGCGTGCTCATGAGTCATGGCGAGTGTAAAGGGCAAGCGATGGCGGAGGGTTGTCAGCGCCTCTGGGCAATGGAGAAGGGAGTCTAGAATTCAGAAAATGGAGCCTGATTTTTTTGCACAGCAGTACAAGCTGCTGTGCTACATAGCTTAATGTAAAATAAAAAATAAAAAATGTGGTCAGATCGTGTCATATCGCTTTTTTTTTACTTTAAGCTATGCAGGTACAAAGAAGTTTAAATTGTTATTTTTCCTATACTTAATGCCCAGTGAAGTTACTAGCGTGCAAAAGTGTATCTGGCTGGAACGCGGAGCATGGACAGACTGGTGTTACGGCCAGAGGTGCTAACTTTGAAACTGGGGAACCAGATTAGAGTCTCGACACCAGATCAACATCCTATAATTCTGGGCAAATCAAATAGCCGCCCCTTGCCTGAGAATTTGCAATCGCCGTCTACGCTTAACTCACACTTCTAACGCACAAAGTCGAATCACACATTAAAGCTATACTATTTGTGCAGGCATTGGGAAAAGGTCAAAATCCACCTAAGACAAGGAGAAATACGTAAAACTTGTACAGTCAGAAGGAACTACACATGCATATTAAGCCAAACAAAATCTATATACACAGCCCGATAACAAGACTGAGCTATACAAGACTTATGTAAGCACATCGGTAGGCCAAGCAAAATCCACGACAACGGAAAATATCCATGTGTATGGAGACAAACAACTACACAAAGCAATGCTAAATCTATAGACAGTGAAGTCAACACTGTACAAATGTAAAATAGGATGTGCAACTAAAGCCAACACGTGAAACAATCCCTCGGCATTGCTGTGGTGGGGAGGGGGGGCGGGGAGAGGCAAGAAGGGAAGAATAGGGGAGAGTAAGGGTGACGAGATGCACGGGGAGCAGCAGCTTTTGATGTGCCGGCCGGCCGTGGGCAGTGAATAATTAGGGGAGAGAAATGCCAGAGCGCACGCTGGGGGAAGCTTGTGGGAGGGAGGCTGGTGGCTTTGATGAGTGCACGTGCTTTTTTCATGGGCACAGCATCAAATCGCCCGTTTGGTTAAGCTCTCGTTAAGCCCCAATATGTCTCGACATCTGCAATGCACAAGCGCATTGGCAGAGGTCGAGCCCTAAAAACTAGATACCATGATAAATAAATTCCTATGGAAGGACAAGAAACCCAGAATAAGTTTACAGAAACTAAAGCTGAGCAAAAGTCTAGGAGGTCTCAACCTGACCAACTTCAAAACATTCCAGACGGCATGCCGAGCCAAACAAGGGCTACACTGGCTCTCGCCACGACAAGAATACACACCGACATGGCTAACGCTAGAAAAAGCAATCCTAAGAGGTCTCGACCCCTTAGCCCTACTCACACCCCGAAGCTAACAATATCATACTCAAAAACACCAAGAAAGCCCTTCTTAAAGTCGACAAAAGGATGGAGATCAGCATAAAAAACACAAGATGGGAATCCATTTGATACAACACAAAAATAAAATACAAAGACAAGATATTAAACATGATCTCCTGGTACGAACGAGGCATCTCCACCCCCATCCAACTAGAAAAACTTAGCACTCCACTCACATTCGACAACCTAAAACACCTCCACAGGCTACCTGACATAGAATTCTACAGCTTTCTAAAGATAAAGGCAGCACTCACCACGGCAGATCTTAACAAAGAAGCCCCATCAATTCTGCAATACTCGGCCAATCTAAACAAAGTTGGCCACCAAACGTCACACCTTTACAAATTGCTAAGCCCAGTTTCATCAAAACTAAATGCCAAAACACTAGAATTCTGGGAAGGCCAACATAATAGGTGTTTCAGCGACAAGCAAAACATTTGCCTGTGGAACTCAGCAAGCAGAAACAAAGTCACCCCAATCCTGGCACAGACGAAATACTGGCTCCTCCACAAAGCGTACTGCACCCCGGCCAGACTAGCGGCCATAGGGCTTCGAGACAACGATCTATGCTGGAACTGCCACAAACTAAAAGGTAATTTCAAAAAGGGGGTGGTGATGGACAGAGTATCTGAGTTAATCAGAACACTCCTACCCAGTCAACAGATCAGGGCTTGATCCATCACCGTTTTTTAGCTCACTGCACCATCCCAGTTCAGAACCTGGCTATATGCAAATTAGTCTGTCCCTGGCCCAGTGCATCATGGGAACAGGGCAGACCAAACTACCAAGCCAATTCTTCACTGGAAAGGAAACAAGCTTCCGGGGACCGGTTTCTGGCATTACAGCCGTCTTCGGCCCGGCTTGCTTGAATCCTGATGGTGCAGTGAGCAAGGGACTCATGTCTGAGCATACCCTTCCACACTTATGGTGGCCAAAATAATTTCAAAAAGGGGGTGGTGATGGACAGAGTATCTGAGTTAATCAGAACACTCCTACCCAGTCAACAGATCAGGGCTTGATCCATCACCGTTTTTTAGCTCACTGCACCATCCCAGTTCAGAACCTGGCTATATGCAAATTAGTCTGTCCCTGGCCCAGTGCATCATGGGAACAGGGCAGACCAAACTACCAAGCCAATTCTTCACTGGAAAGGAAACAAGCTTCCGGGGACCGGTTTCTGGCATTACAGCCGTCTTCGGCCCGGCTTGCTTGAATCCTGATGGTGCAGTGAGCAAGGGACTCATGTCTGAGCATACCCTTCCACACTTATGGTGGCCAAAATAATTTCAAAAAGGGGGTGGTGATGGACAGAGTATCTGAGTTAATCAGAACACTCCTACCCAGTCAACAGATCAGGGCTTGATCCATCACCGTTTTTTAGCTCACTGCACCATCCCAGTTCAGAACCTGGCTATATGCAAATTAGTCTGTCCCTGGCCCAGTGCATCATGGGAACAGGGCAGACCAAACTACCAAGCCAATTCTTCACTGGAAAGGAAACAAGCTTCCGGGGACCGGTTTCTGTCATTACAGCCGTCTTCGGCCCGGCTTGCTTGAATCCTGATGGTGCAGTGAGCAAGGGACTCATGTCTGAGCATACCCTTCCACACTTATGGTGGCCAAAATAATTTCAAAAAGGGGGTGGTGATGGACAGAGTATCTGAGTTAATCAGAACACTCCTACCCAGTCAACAGATCAGGGCTTGATCCATCACCGTTTTTTAGCTCACTGCACCATCCCAGTTCAGAACCTGGCTATATGCAAATTAGTCTGTCCCTGGCCCAGTGCATCATGGGAACAGGGCAGACCAAACTACCAAGCCAATTCTTCACTGGAAAGGAAACAAGCTTCCGGGGACCGGTTTCTGGCATTACAGCCGTCTTCGGCCCGGCTTGCTTGAATCCTGATGGTGCAGTGAGCAAGGGACTCATGTCTGAGCATACCCTTCCACACTTATGGTGGCCAAAATAATTTCAAAAAGGGGGTGGTGATGGACAGAGTATCTGAGTTAATCAGAACACTCCTACCCAGTCAACAGATCAGGGCTTGATCCATCACCGTTTTTTAGCTCACTGCACCATCCCAGTTCAGAACCTGGCTATATGCAAATTAGTCTGTCCCTGGCCCAGTGCATCATGGGAACAGGGCAGACCAAACTACCAAGCCAATTCTTCACTGGAAAGGAAACAAGCTTCCGGGGACCGGTTTCTGGCATTACAGCCGTCTTCGGCCCGGCTTGCTTGAATCCTGATGGTGCAGTGAGCAAGGGACTCATGTCTGAGCATACCCTTCCACACTTATGGTGGCCAAAATAATTTCAAAAAGGGGGTGGTGATGGACAGAGTATCTGAGTTAATCAGAACACTCCTACCCAGTCAACAGATCAGGGCTTGATCCATCACCGTTTTTTAGCTCACTGCACCATCCCAGTTCAGAACCTGGCTATATGCAAATTAGTCTGTCCCTGGCCCAGTGCATCATGGGAACAGGGCAGACCAAACTACCAAGCCAATTCTTCACTGGAAAGGAAACAAGCTTCCGGGGACCGGTTTCTGGCATTACAGCCGTCTTCGGCCCGGCTTGCTTGAATCCTGATGGTGCAGTGAGCAAGGGACTCATGTCTGAGCATACCCTTCCACACTTATGGTGGCCAAAATAATTTCAAAAAGGGGGTGGTGATGGACAGAGTATCTGAGTTAATCAGAACACTCCTACCCAGTCAACAGATCAGGGCTTGATCCATCACCGTTTTTTAGCTCACTGCACCATCCCAGTTCAGAACCTGGCTATATGCAAATTAGTCTGTCCCTGGCCCAGTGCATCATGGGAACAGGGCAGACCAAACTACCAAGCCAATTCTTCACTGGAAAGGAAACAAGCTTCCGGGGACCGGTTTCTGGCATTACAGCCGTCTTCGGCCCGGCTTGCTTGAATCCTGATGGTGCAGTGAGCAAGGGACTCATGTCTGAGCATACCCTTCCACACTTATGGTGGCCAAAATAATTTCAAAAAGGGGGTGGTGATGGACAGAGTATCTGAGTTAATCAGAACACTCCTACCCAGTCAACAGATCAGGGCTTGATCCATCACCGTTTTTTAGCTCACTGCACCATCCCAGTTCAGAACCTGGCTATATGCAAATTAGTCTGTCCCTGGCCCAGTGCATCATGGGAACAGGGCAGACCAAACTACCAAGCCAATTCTTCACTGGAAAGGAAACAAGCTTCCGGGGACCGGTTTCTGGCATTACAGCCGTCTTCGGCCCGGCTTGCTTGAATCCTGATGGTGCAGTGAGCAAGGGACTCATGTCTGAGCATACCCTTCCACACTTATGGTGGCCAAAATAATTTCAAAAAGGGGGTGGTGATGGACAGAGTATCTGAGTTAATCAGAACACTCCTACCCAGTCAACAGATCAGGGCTTGATCCATCACCGTTTTTTAGCTCACTGCACCATCCCAGTTCAGAACCTGGCTATATGCAAATTAGTCTGTCCCTGGCCCAGTGCATCATGGGAACAGGGCAGACCAAACTACCAAGCCAATTCTTCACTGGAAAGGAAACAAGCTTCCGGGGACCGGTTTCTGGCATTACAGCCGTCTTCGGCCCGGCTTGCTTGAATCCTGATGGTGCAGTGAGCAAGGGACTCATGTCTGAGCATACCCTTCCACACTTATGGTGGCCAAAATAATTTCAAAAAGGGGGTGGTGATGGACAGAGTATCTGAGTTAATCAGAACACTCCTACCCAGTCAACAGATCAGGGCTTGATCCATCACCGTTTTTTAGCTCACTGCACCATCCCAGTTCAGAACCTGGCTATATGCAAATTAGTCTGTCCCTGGCCCAGTGCATCATGGGAACAGGGCAGACCAAACTACCAAGCCAATTCTTCACTGGAAAGGAAACAAGCTTCCGGGGACCGGTTTCTGGCATTACAGCCGTCTTCGGCCCGGCTTGCTTGAATCCTGATGGTGCAGTGAGCAAGGGACTCATGTCTGAGCATACCCTTCCACACTTATGGTGGCCAAAATAATTTCAAAAAGGGGGTGGTGATGGACAGAGTATCTGAGTTAATCAGAACACTCCTACCCAGTCAACAGATCAGGGCTTGATCCATCACCGTTTTTTAGCTCACTGCACCATCCCAGTTCAGAACCTGGCTATATGCAAATTAGTCTGTCCCTGGCCCAGTGCATCATGGGAACAGGGCAGACCAAACTACCAAGCCAATTCTTCACTGGAAAGGAAACAAGCTTCCGGGGACCGGTTTCTGGCATTACAGCCGTCTTCGGCCCGGCTTGCTTGAATCCTGATGGTGCAGTGAGCAAGGGACTCATGTCTGAGCATACCCTTCCACACTTATGGTGGCCAAAATAATTTCAAAAAGGGGGTGGTGATGGACAGAGTATCTGAGTTAATCAGAACACTCCTACCCAGTCAACAGATCAGGGCTTGATCCATCACCGTTTTTTAGCTCACTGCACCATCCCAGTTCAGAACCTGGCTATATGCAAATTAGTCTGTCCCTGGCCCAGTGCATCATGGGAACAGGGCAGACCAAACTACCAAGCCAATTCTTCACTGGAAAGGAAACAAGCTTCCGGGGACCGGTTTCTGGCATTACAGCCGTCTTCGGCCCGGCTTGCTTGAATCCTGATGGTGCAGTGAGCAAGGGACTCATGTCTGAGCATACCCTTCCACACTTATGGTGGCCAAAATAATTTCAAAAAGGGGGTGGTGATGGACAGAGTATCTGAGTTAATCAGAACACTCCTACCCAGTCAACAGATCAGGGCTTGATCCATCACCGTTTTTTAGCTCACTGCACCATCCCAGTTCAGAACCTGGCTATATGCAAATTAGTCTGTCCCTGGCCCAGTGCATCATGGGAACAGGGCAGACCAAACTACCAAGCCAATTCTTCACTGGAAAGGAAACAAGCTTCCGGGGACCGGTTTCTGGCATTACAGCCGTCTTCGGCCCGGCTTGCTTGAATCCTGATGGTGCAGTGAGCAAGGGACTCATGTCTGAGCATACCCTTCCACACTTATGGTGGCCAAAATAATTTCAAAAAGGGGGTGGTGATGGACAGAGTATCTGAGTTAATCAGAACACTCCTACCCAGTCAACAGATCAGGGCTTGATCCATCACCGTTTTTTAGCTCACTGCACCATCCCAGTTCAGAACCTGGCTATATGCAAATTAGTCTGTCCCTGGCCCAGTGCATCATGGGAACAGGGCAGACCAAACTACCAAGCCAATTCTTCACTGGAAAGGAAACAAGCTTCCGGGGACCGGTTTCTGGCATTACAGCCGTCTTCGGCCCGGCTTGCTTGAATCCTGATGGTGCAGTGAGCAAGGGACTCATGTCTGAGCATACCCTTCCACACTTATGGTGGCCAAAATAATTTCAAAAAGGGGGTGGTGATGGACAGAGTATCTGAGTTAATCAGAACACTCCTACCCAGTCAACAGATCAGGGCTTGATCCATCACCGTTTTTTAGCTCACTGCACCATCCCAGTTCAGAACCTGGCTATATGCAAATTAGTCTGTCCCTGGCCCAGTGCATCATGGGAACAGGGCAGACCAAACTACCAAGCCAATTCTTCACTGGAAAGGAAACAAGCTTCCGGGGACCGGTTTCTGGCATTACAGCCGTCTTCGGCCCGGCTTGCTTGAATCCTGATGGTGCAGTGAGCAAGGGACTCATGTCTGAGCATACCCTTCCACACTTATGGTGGCCAAAATAATTTCAAAAAGGGGGTGGTGATGGACAGAGTATCTGAGTTAATCAGAACACTGTCCATCACCACCCCTTGTTGTAAATAATTTTGTCCACCCTAAGCGTGGAAGGGTATACTCAGATGTGAGTCCCTTGCTCATTGCACCATCAGGATTCAAGCAAGCCGGGCCGAAGACGCCTGAAATGGCAGAAACCGGTCCCCGGAAGCTTGTTTCCTTCCCAGTGTAAGAATTGGCTTTTGTAGTCTGGTCTGCCCTGTTCCCATGATGCACTGGGCCAGGGACAGACTAATTTGCATACAGCCAGGTTCTGAAACTGGGATGGTGCAATGAGCTAAAAAACGGTGTTGGATCTAGCCCTGATCTCTTGACTGGGTGAGAGTACTCTGCTTAATTCAGAGACTCTGTCCATCACCACCCCTTGTTGTAAATAATTTTGTCCACCCTAAGCGTGGAAGGGTATACTCAGATGTGAGTCCCTTGCTCATTGCACCATCAGGATTCAAGCAAGCCGGGCCGAAGACGCCTGAAATGGCAGAAACCGGTCCCCGGAAGCTTGTTTCCTTCCCAGTGTAAGAATTGGCTTTTGTAGTCTGGTCTGCCCTGTTCCCATGATGCACTGGGCCAGGGACAGACTAATTTGCATACAGCCAGGTTCTGAAACTGGGATGGTGCAATGAGCTAAAAAACGGTGTTGGATCTAGCCCTGATCTCTTGACTGGGTGAGAGTACTCTGCTTAATTCAGAGACTCTGTCCATCACCACCCCTTGTTGTAAATAATTTTGTCCACCCTAAGCGTGGAAGGGTATACTCAGATGTGAGTCCCTTGCTCATTGCACCATCAGGATTCAAGCAAGCCGGGCCGAAGACGCCTGAAATGGCAGAAACCGGTCCCCGGAAGCTTGTTTCCTTCCCAGTGTAAGAATTGGCTTTTGTAGTCTGGTCTGCCCTGTTCCCATGATGCACTGGGCCAGGGACAGACTAATTTGCATACAGCCAGGTTCTGAAACTGGGATGGTGCAATGAGCTAAAAAACGGTGTTGGATCTAGCCCTGATCTCTTGACTGGGTGAGAGTACTCTGCTTAATTCAGAGACTCTGTCCATCACCACCCCTTGTTGTAAATAATTTTGTCCACCCTAAGCGTGGAAGGGTATACTCAGATGTGAGTCCCTTGCTCATTGCACCATCAGGATTCAAGCAAGCCGGGCCGAAGACGCCTGAAATGGCAGAAACCGGTCCCCGGAAGCTTGTTTCCTTCCCAGTGTAAGAATTGGCTTTTGTAGTCTGGTCTGCCCTGTTCCCATGATGCACTGGGCCAGGGACAGACTAATTTGCATACAGCCAGGTTCTGAAACTGGGATGGTGCAATGAGCTAAAAAACGGTGTTGGATCTAGCCCTGATCTCTTGACTGGGTGAGAGTACTCTGCTTAATTCAGAGACTCTGTCCATCACCACCCCTTGTTGTAAACAAACTAAAAGGTGACCTAGCCCACCTAATCTTTCACTGCCCTAAAGTTAAAACATTCTGGAACAAAGTAAGAGACTTCATAAATAGAGAATGGGGTTCACACTGCATACAGACTTTCTAGGTACAGTCGCGGCCTTCATGACTCCTGAGATCCAATCTAAGAACGACAGCGAGCTAATAGACCTCCTACTCACAGCAGTAGTTAAAACTATCCTGGCAAACTGGAAGAACACAGGGAAAGCTTCCTTCAAAAGCTGGTTCAACTGGATCACCTTCCTAAGAGGGGCAGATAACATAACATCAAAACACTCACCCAACTCAACCACTAAGGGCGAGATGTGGCTCACCCTAGACAACTATCTGAGCTCACACAAACCACCATAGGCAACTTACATAGATCGGAGCGCTCCTGTATCTCCCTCACACACGGCGAACTGCAGGAGGAAGGCATCCTAGACAACTATCTGAGCTCACACAAACCACCATAGGCAAATTACATAGATCGGAACGCTCTTGAACCCCTCTCACACACGGCGAACTGCAGGAGGAAGGCACCCTAGACAAATATCTAAGCTCACACAAACCACCATAGGCAAATTCCATAGATCGGAGCACTCCTGTTGCTCCCTCACACACGGCGAACTCCAGTCGGATGGCACCCAGCGAGAAGCACCTGCCACCCTGTCCGCTACTCTGTCTATCTCTCCTAACTCTTTTTCTCTCTCTCTTCTCTTCCTCCTTATAAGGGCAATGTATAACATGGCCAAGCCCTAACACGCCTAGCCCACGACAATGTTGTCTATCTGATGAGTACGGGGACAAGCCCGATAGCGTGACGCCAATTGTAACCTCACCGGCGTACAATATTGCCTTCAACATATCTGTACTGTACTTACAAAACTCTTCTAATAAAATATTTTGAAATAAAAAAAGATACATGCACAATTGTCCCTTTTGTCTCATGTAACGTAACGTTTGCTTTTGTAACATGCTCATTTGTAATTTTCTCCTCATGTAACGCTACTGTTCCTATTGTGATGCGCTCTGACACCTTCGGGTAAAGTCAGCGCTATATAAAAACGCATCAAATAAATAAAACAAACACACAGCGCCCCATGTCTCCACCATGGCCTCAGTCCACTCCCCGCTTCCCTGTACTTCCTTATTCCATGTAATGCTCGTGTTGTAACCTTATGGCGGTGTTCACTCTATCCCTAGTAATATGCACATGTCACCCCTTCCTAAGCCACTGTTAGCGCCCATGGGTTTCTCATACTGATGCCGTTCTTGCCAGTCCTGGGACTGCCCCACTGGGTGGGACCCAGAAATACACCGTAATGTACAGTTCCTGCATTGCACACGGTGTCCCAGGTATAGAACCTGCCTTCAAAGTCCACGCGGGTGGAGCAGCACCCCCTCTGAACCCCTCCCCGCTCCTAACTGCTTCATGGGGGAGGGGGGTTGAAGAGGCGAGAGACCCCCCAGGCTAGGGTGGGGCACAGAAATACACCTTAATGTACAGAGCCTGCATTGCACACGGTGTCCCAGGTATCGACCCGCCTTCAAGGTCCACGCGGGTGGAGCAGCACCCCCTCTGAACCCCTCCCCGCTCCTAACTGCTTCATGGGGGAGGGGGGTTGAAGAGGCGAGAGACCCCCCAGAGTAGGGTGGGGCACAGAAATACACCTTAATGTACAGATCCTGCATTGCACACGGTGTCCCAGGTATAGAACCTGCCTTCAAAGTCCGCGCGGGTGGAGCAGCACCCCCTCTGAACCCCTCCCTACTCCTAACTGCTTCATGGGGGAGGGGGGTTGAAGAGGCGAGAGACCCCCTAGGCTAGGGTGGGACACAGAAATACACTTTAATGTACAGAGCCTGCATTGCACACGGTGTCCCAGGTATCGACCTGCCTTCAAAGTCCAAGCGATCAGGGCCGGACTGGCCGTTGTGGGCACCGGGAAATCCCCCGGTGCACCGCAAGGGTGGGGGCGGTTTTGGGCCCCTGGGGGCCGTTTTTGTTACAGGGCTGTTTGCTGCAAAATCGGCCCTGTAACAAAATCGGCCGAAAACCGGACCCGGCAAAGAACTCGGTCACACCCCCAACTTCACCCCAGGGGGGCTGGCCTAGCACTTAGCTAGTGCCGGTTTTATTTCCCAGTCCGGCCCTGCACGCGATACCTGGGACATCTTGTGCAACGCAGGCGGATCTGTACATTAAGGTGTATTTCTGTGCCGCACCCTACCCTGGGGGGGGGTCTCTCGCCTCTTCAACCCCCTCCCCCATAAAGCACTTAGGGGCAGATTTATGAAGGCCTTGCGCCGCCGGTGCGTCACTTTATTTGACGCAACGGCGGCGCAAACAATGCGCCCTATTTACAACGTGACGCATCTAGGAGATGCGTCACGTTGTAAAGCCCTGCGCCATAAGGAGGCGTTCCTGCGCAGGGGGGGCGTTCCTGCGCAGGAACGCCTCCTAAAAGTGGCTGAGTGAAATCTATGAGATTTCACTCAGTCACTTTCAGGACAATGCTGCGTCAAAAGCCTGCGCCTGCTTGAAGCAGGCGTAGGTCTTGACGCAGCATTGTGGAGATGGGGCACCCTCGAGCCTTGCTGGAGCTGCGTCGCGCTTGCGGCGCAGCTCCAGCAATGCGCCACTTTTACGGCACAGATGCGTCACGCATCTGTGCCGTTTTTGCCCCATGGTGCGCCGCATTATAAATGCGGCGCACCATGGGTGTCGGAGCGGCGGCGCAGGATGACTGGCGCATCCCTGGGGATGCGCCAGTCATCATAAATCTGCCCCTTAGAGTGGGTGCTGCTCCGCCTGAACCGCGCCTCACTGCTTCATGGGGGGAGGGGCGTTGAAGAGGCGAGAGACCCCCCCAGGCTAGGGTGACCAGAACTTTAAAGCCAAAAACTGGGACATTTAACAAAGACAGAAGGACTACAGTTTTACTTGAAGCATGAGAGCCTCCTCAGCAGAGAATTACAGAACAGGCAGTAAGAACACACTTAAAATAAAAATGTTAAACCCAGTAGCTTGCCTGTGAATTAAACTGCTTTCTTGAAACAAATGATAACTATCTCCACTTTGTAAAACATAAAAAAAACACCTCCCACCGTTATCAGTCGAGCCTCTCTAAAAGCCGGGACAGGAGCTACAGTGCTCTAAATGGGCCGGTACTGTCCAGTACGGACCACCGGCACTTTTTTGTAATTTTGATAGGCAGAGTCAAGGCACTTCTCAGGAGAAAGCTAATACTTTGAATTGGAGAGTGCCGGCACTTCTGAGAAACGAGCAGGGACGCTGGGACAGAGGACCTGCACTTCGGTGTTTCCATTTCAAACACAGGGAACCTACACGTGGCCTCCCTCGGCCCCGTCCACCCGGAGACACAAGCTGCCCCTCCCCCCCTATGGAGTCCCAGAGGAAGGAACACCCCTGGCCCTGCCCAGAGCACCCTCTCCCGGACCCAGGGGGGCCTCGACCCAGGGGTGCCTCGACCCAGGGGGTGCTGATGCTACAGCGGGCGGGGGTCTGGGGGGGCGGGGGTCAGCCCTCTGCACCAGGGGCCACTTACTGTATCTGAAGCCCCGGACGGTGGACTCTGCCCCGACCCGTGGCGCGCGCTCCGGTGGCACAGAGGTGCCAGGTGGGCGGGGGCGGCGGGTGTACCTGGCCCCTGCCCACTGCTGACCGGAAATGACGTGTCACACCAGGGGGTCAGAAACACGAGCCCAGCGGGCTAGGAGCCATCCTGGGGCACTGTGGTGGCTGCCCGGGGCCCCCTGCGTGGCCTCAAAATCTTTGGACACTGCCCAGGCGGGGCCTCTCCTCTGCCCCCGCAGCCCCCGCACACAGTGTGCGTGGTCTCCACCGGGGCGAGATAAGGCGGCAGCGACCGCGTCTCTGGGGCCTGGAATGCAACTTGTGCCGGATTCTTTGACAGTGGGGGGGGGCCGCCCCCGGGCACAGGACAAGTCACAAAGCACCACACAGACTACACTGGCCCCGTGCCATGTCCACCAGGCCAGCCTCGTGCTGCGGTCCTTATGGGAGGAATCCCTGGCCTGACCCCACCCGCAGTGATCCTAGCGCTGCGTACACGCGGCAGGCACTCGCCATGGAGGCGCCTTCTCTCCAGGGGGACCGGAAGTTTAAAGCAGAAAACAGGGACATATCCCAAAAATAGAACAAGGACTACAACATTACGTCAAGACAGTGCCTAGAATGACAGCGCTCCTTAGCAGAAAACGCAGAAAGAACAGACATAAAATCTCATCTTTAAAGCCAGCAGCCTGCCTGTTAATTACATTACTTTGCTAAACCAGCTGCGAACTATCCCTGCTTTGCAAAACATAAAAAAACTCCCACACGAGCTTAAATTCCTGAAATCTGTCGGGACAGCTGCCGAAAAACCGGGACTGTCCCTGCAGATCCGGGACGCCTGGTCACACTACTTCTCACACAAGACTCGACAAATAGTGACCCCTTGACGAGGCCCGCAGTGATACTAGCGCCAACATTCTCGCTGCAGGCACTCGCCCTGGTGGCGCCTTCTCACCAGGGGGACCAGAAGTTTAAAGCAGAAAACCGGGACATTTCCCAAGAAATGGAAGCAGGACTACAATATTACTTCGAGACAGTGCCTAGAATGACAGCGCTCCTTAGCAGGAAATGACAGGAAAGGCATTAAGAACATACATAAAATCTCATCTTTAAAGCCAGCAGCTTGCCTGTTTATAAAATTGCTTTGCTATAACAGCTGCGAACTAGCCCTGCAAAACATTAAAATACCTCCCACCCTTTTCAGCCGACCCTCTAAAAACACCAGGACAGCTGCCGAAAAACCGGGACTGTCCCGGCAAATCCGGGACGCCCGGTCACACTACTTCTCACACGAGACCCGACAAACAGGTGTTCCCAAGGTTAGCAGCGACTGGCAGGAGAACAAAGGGTTAATCACGAGTGACCAGCAGGGGGCGTCCTACAGCCCTGGGGTGCACACTGTCTTCTCAAACGGACGCCACCGCCATTTGCATTTTAAATATAATAACCGGGTATATTACACCCCAGCTCGGCTATTCCGATACGGTCTGCGTGGGGATTCCCGCTGTCCACGAGGCGGTGTTGAGGATGGTGGCTTTGCGCATATGGCGTGCCTCTGTCCTTTACGCATATGGCGTGCCTCTGTCCTTTGCGCATATGGCAAGGCTCTGTCCTTTGCGCATATGGCAAGGCTCTGTCCTTTGCGCATATGGCGTGCCTCTGTCCTTTACGCATATGGCGTGCCTCTGTCCTTTGGCATATGGCGCGGCTCTGTCCTTTGCGCATATGGCGTGCCTCTGTCCTTTGCGCATATGGCGTGCCTCTGTCCTTTGCGCATATGGCGTGCCTCTGTCCTTTGCGCATATGGCGTGCCTCTGTCCTTTACGCATATGGCGTGCCTCTGTCCTTTGCGCATATGGCAAGGCTCTGTCCTTTGCGCATATGGCAAGGCTCTGTCCTTTGCGCATATGGCGTGCCTCTGTCCTTTACGCATATGGCGTGCCTCTGTCCTTTGGCATATGGCGCGGCTCTGTCCTTTGCGCATATGGCGTGCCTCTGTCCTTTGCGCATATGGCGTGCCTCTGTCCTTTGCGCATATGGCGTGCCTCTGTCCTTTACGCATATGGCGTGCCTCCGTCCTTTGCGCATATGGCGTGCCTCTGTCCTTTGCGCATATGGCGCGGCTCTGTCCTTTGCGCATATGGCGTGCCTCTGTCCTTTGCGCATATGGCGTGCCTCTGTCCTTTGCGCATATGGCGTGCCTCTGTCCTTTGCGCATATGGCGTGCCTCTGTCCTTTACGCATATGGCGTGCCTCCGTCCTTTGCGCATATGGCGCGGCTCTGTCCTTTGCGCATATGGCGTGCCTCTGTCCTTTGCGCATATGGCGTGCCTCTGTCCTTTGCGCATATGGCAGGCTCTGTCCTTTGCGCATATGGCGTGCCTCTGTCCTTTGCGCATATGGCGCGGCTCTGACCTTTACGCATATGGCGTGGCTCCTTCCTTTGCGCTGCGCATATGTCGTGGCTCTGTCCTTTGCGCATATGGCGTGGATGTGTCCTTTGCGCGTATATGGCGTGCCTCTGTCCTTTGCGCACATGGCGTGCCTCTGTCCTTTGCGCATAAGGCGTGGCTCTGTCCTTTGCGCATATGGCGTGGCTCTCTCCTTTGTGCTTATGGCGTGTCTCTGTCCTTTGTGCATATGGCATGGCTCTGTCCTTTGCGCATATGGCATGGCTCCATCCTTTGCGCTGCGCATATGTCGTGGCTCTGTCCTTTGCGCATATGGCGTGCCTCTGACCTTTGCACATATGGCGAGGCTCTGTCCTTTGCGCTGCACATATGGCGTGCCTCTGTCCTTTGCTCATATGGCGTGGATGTGTCCTTTGCGCATATGGCGTGCCTCTGATCTTTGCACATATGGCGTGGCTCTGTCCTTTGCACATATGGCTTGGCTCTGTCCTTTGTGCATATGGCGTGGCTCTGTCCTTTGCTCACATGGCGTGGCTCTGTCCTTTGTGCATATGGCGTGGCTCCGTCCTTTGCGCTGCGCATATGTCGTGGCTCTGTCCTTTGCGCATATGGCGTGCCTCTGACCTTTGCGCATATGACGTGGCTCTGTCCTTTGCGCTGTGCATATGGCATGGATGTGTCCTTTGTACATATGGCGTGGCTCTGTCCTTTGCGCTGCCCATATGGCATGGATGTGTCCTTTGCACATATGGGGTGGATGTGTCCTTTGCACATATGGCATGGCTCTGTCCTTTGCGCTGCGCATATGGAGTGGATGTGTCCTTTGCACATATGGTGTGGATGTTTCCTTTGCACATATGGCGTGGATGTTTCCTTTGCACATATGGCGCGGCTCTGTCCTTTGTGCTGCGTATATGGCGTGGCTCTGTCCTTTGCGCTGCGCATATGGCGTGGCTCTGTCCTTTGCGCATATGGCGTGGCTCTGTCCTTTGCGCATATGGGGTGGCTCCGTCCTTTGCGCATATGGCGTGGCTCTGTCCTTTTTGCATATGGCGTGGCTCTGTCCTTTGTGCACATGGTGTGGCTCTTTCCTTTGCGCATATGGCGTGGCTCCATCCTTTGCGCATATGGCGTGGCTCTGTCCTTTGCACATATGGTGTGGCTCTGTCCTTTGCGCATATGGCGTGGCTCCGTCCTTTGTGCATATGGTGTGGCTCTGTTCTTTGCGCATATGGTGTGGCTCTGTCCTTTGCGCATATGGCGTGGCTCTGTCCTTTGCACATATGTGCGCATATGGCGTGGCTCTGTCCTTTGCGTATATGGTGTGCCTTTGTCCTTTGCGCATATGGTGTGCCTCTGTCCTTTGCGCGTACGGCGTAACTTTGTCCTTTGTGCATATGGCGTGGCTTTGTCCTTTGCGCATATGGCGTGGCTTTGACCTTTGCACTGCGCATATGACGTGGCTCTGTTCTTTGCACATATGGCGTGGCTCCGTCTTGGTGTGCAGCGCTTTTGAATTGCAATATTCCAACAACTGCGCGTGATCATAGCCACCCAAAAGGTATATGTGGTCAATACCAGGCGTGCTTGGAGTTGGCACATATGAGAAGTGCCAACGATGAGGTTGGGGAGGCGAGTAACGTTAAGGAGTCGATAAGTCGAGCTGCCCTATTTGCTGACCTACTAGACGTGAGTTGTTACACCTGTGGAGTGCGAGCTGGGATGAAAGGAGGGGGAGCAGTGACCCAGGGTGTGTGGGGGTTACGAGTGACCCCAGAGGGGGGCTAGCTGAGACACCACGTGTATCTATATAGGATTAGCCACCATTGCTCATGTGTGCATTTCACTGTGCTATGCACCCGCCATATTTATTATCATGCTCACCAAAGTCCTATCACGATTGTAAGTATGACTTATACAATTCGCTTGTGCTGAACAAGTTATTCCATATTGTCTGGTTATGAAACAAAATGCAAATAAAGTTACATTGTTAATAATTGTTAGATATTAAATGCATTTTTGAGCACACAAACAATAATGATTTCCTGCTGTATAAAAACAACTAACAATTTTAGTTCACCTGTGCAACAATGTGTTAGGATTACAGAATAATACACAATTTGGTACAATGTTAGTCACAGCATTTCACATGTTTAGGATAAGGCGTGCTGAACGTTCCATTCCAACTACTTTAAATTCAGGGCACTAAAGGGCTGCCTGGCGGATAGGATGATGGATTGTGTTTTCTTTAATGGCCCACGCCGGATACAACTTTTCATGCACTATCATTTTGTTTGACAATGGAAATATTTTTTAGGCAGTATTCCATTATTTCATCACTCATGTATGTATGATCTAAAGAAGTCAACCGTAAACCGGTAAACGTAGAAAGGCTGAAAGAGCTGACAAATAGCCTGTATTAATGGCCACTACAAGACCTTACTGGGCCAAGGACAAAAAAAGCAGTATAATATTTGACAGCATTACTTGTAAGGGGTCTGTCTTGTGGATACCACACCAGGCAACACATTTGTCCAAGCGGCTGGTGTAAATGGAGTTTGTGGACGTCAACTGGAGGTGAGGATGACACCCACCACATCAAGCTGCAAACCAAACACAGTTAACGGGTGCTGCTCAATCCACATACATGGAGGTGTAGCTTGCACAGATTCAGGTGAAGGATCACACCATGTTGCTGCAACAGGAAATCCTCATGACGAGGAAGCATGGTCTGAGGGCAGATGCCCAGAGGTTCCTGGTACCATACATGAATTTAAGGAGCACCAGGCAGCTGGGTCCTAGGCGACGGCACGACCAGGGCTGGTCACAGATTTTGATCCAGTATATTGCCCACCTCAAGAGGCCTGCTGCTAGTAGACTACAACAAATATAACACAAGCTAGTTTGAATGAGAGGCAACATATAAAGAACAGAACAAAGTGTAAGCATTCAATGACACAACATATTCAGATGCTGTTTTTCATCTTTTATTTTCAGCTATGCAAAGTACGCAGATGACGAAACCAACCAACGCGTTTCGCCCAAACATGGGCTTCTTCAGGGCAAAGAAATATTTTGCCGATTAAATGATCCTTCACGTGTAGTCAATGAGGCGACAAGAACTACCTGGTAACATACATGCCTTGCCCAATCCAGAGCCACTATCATGACAGGGTATCCAGGCATTCCTGATCTTTTTGGGAGCTTGGGGAAGGAGAGGCGGGGGCAGGAAGACATAGAGGAGTCTCATATTTCAGCTCAGACAGAATGAATCTCCTAGTGAGTGCTATCACAGGTACGCCAACGTGTAAATCTTTTGACACTCTGCATTCTAAATGGTGGGGAAAATATCTAACAGGAATTTTCTCACTGCTAAAAGATGCCCTGCGCCACCTTGGGATGTAGCCGCCATTTGTGATCTGTAAGGTGCCACCTGCTTAGCTCGTCCACTTTGGCGTTGAAGGATCCTGCCAGGTGGTTCACGATCAGGGAATAGCTCTGACACTTCAACCAGCTACAAAGACGTACAGCCTCCTAGCACAGGACCCAGGACCCCACTCACCCCTCCTGGTGCAATTCCACCCAATGGTGATGTTGTCCATAAGAACCGGTATCTGCCACCCTCTGATGGACAGCAGAAATGTCTTCAAAGCCAGACAAATGGCCCTCAACTCGAAAAGACTGAGATGCATCTGGGCTTCCATCTGAAAATGGAGTGCTACAATCATCATTATCAAATTTGGGAGATGGAGAGGGCCGTGGCGTTGGGCAAATTTTAATCAAGCAGCCATTACTGATCGTGAGCGGTCTTTTCTGAACGCTGAATAACATACAACAGATTTCCTTGCTAATGGGTCCACTGGAATTTCAGAATCCATTGCAGAGCCTGCAGGTGCCTCCTGGTACAGTCGACCAGGAGATGCAAGAGGCTAGTTGGCCAAGACGTCTCCGAGCTGCACTCAACAAGATCTGCTGAAACATCGGGCCCACAGCCTGAATGTCTTGAACTCGTGGCAGAGGGCAAGCCATAAACAGCTCACCCAAGGGACCCCTGCGCCCCTCGGGGCGATTGCATAACACACACACGGTCGCTGGAACTAGTTGAAGCTCAAAATCAGTGACTCATTCATCTGCCCAAATCCGCGGATCCGCAAATCCGCAAATCCGCAAAATCCGCCGGTTTTGCGGATCCACGATCCGCAAATCCGCAAATCCGCGGATCGTGGATCCGCAAAATACGCCCATGCTTAATCAGGAGATAATGTCACTTCCTATGCAGATGGTTGATGGGAAATCCATGTAAAAAATTGTCCTTGTCATAAGAAGAGGGGATAATAGTATCCTCTTCGCCACCCACATCGTGTTTAGAGTCACAGCTGATAAGACAATGACGACTCTGCTGGTAAAGGAACTGGTAGAGTCAGGCAGTAAAAGGACCGGTTGCACTTTAGTAAATTGTGTAATATGCCATCGGTCGAGATCAGGCTGAAGTCTGTTTGGGGTCAGACATAGGAAGCTGCACCAGATCCTCTACCAATGTGGGTGGCATTGCTATGCGGGCATGGGCACGGATCGCGCTGGTCATACTTCAGAAGAGGACATGGATATCGGAGTCAGTATAGTACCTAGAACAGACCACATAGGGTCACACAGAGTCAAGTGTGGAAACAAAACTGCAGGTCCATGTGGTTGTTGGGGTCCGAAGGAGCAACAGACGGAGCTGGAAGTGTGCACAGAACCTGCAGCATGGCCTCTCTGAAGACTTTGATCTACTAATGCAATCTGGGTTCACCGGAATCAGTAGGGAATCTACTCCACGAGAAGATCAACAGACAGGGTGATGCCCTGGCACCGCCTCCTTGGATACGGAGTAGCAGGAGGGTGTTTAATCATGCTTGGCTTTTTATGCTTCTGGTTGGACTTTGATTTGGAGTTTTTGGAGGACTTCAATTGCAAGATAGACTTCTCAAGGGAGCAGACAGGGAGTAAGAGTGAGTCTGCGACGTGCCCTGAAACGGGAGAGGAACTTACACAAGTGTCTTGACTTCTTCTCAAGACTACGATGTACAGCTGTGCTTCTCAGGTACGGATCGCCTTTAGATGCAGGAGGGCACATTTGTTGCAGAACAGAGTTGTGCCCTGATCCAAAACACCAGAAACACACATTGTGTGGGTATTCTGAATAGACTAAACCAAAACGCTACATCTTACCTGGGAGCCATCGAACCCATCGGAGTTGCTGCACCAGCCTGCCCTTACCCCTTGAGGGTACCGCCGCTTCCCGCTACTGCTCGCCGCACCCGCTTCGCGGGTGCCGCTTCGCGGTGAGAGGTGAGGGGCAGGAGGAGCTGACTGGCCGCCTGGGGCCAAGAGGAGGAGGAATTACCAGAGGCAGCAGAGGGAGCGCGCTAGCAGGGACTCGGAAGTCCAGGAGTCCCTGCGCTGCACAGGCGTGCACGGCCGCGCCCCCAGCGAGACACGCCCACCGCGCCTGCAACGCCCCGTATTTAACACCACGCCGGACGCTCGGCGAGACGCGAGCGGGACGCCGAGCGAAGCCCGAGCAAAGGGCGGGCAGTCTGTGGCAGTCAGGGGCTGACAGAGGCTGGGCTGGGCCACGTCCCTAACATCTTGCCTGTGGACCTGGTAGGTTGCGTGACTGTGGCAGAGGGAGTATACCCTACTATGTCTACCCGTTCCGGGAAATTGCTCAGGTGTGGGGGAGAGGGAGGAGCGGCTGGGAGTTCCACAATAGGAACTATGGACCGTTTCATAACCAGAGTAGCAGCGGTCATTGAGAAGGAGATCGTGATGACCGAACGTCGCCTCTCTGAGGTCTACTTACCAGCTAGACGCTCCTCCCTTGGTGTTGTGGCTCAGGCCTTGTCCCCAACTTCTGAACGGGTTCCACCTCTCCACCCCCCAGAAGCCCCAGTGCAGCCTCGGTTGTCGGCAATAGGAGCAAGTATAGATAGACTAGAGAATCTTGCTGTTCTTTTGCCAGTGGTGGTTGGCATCGAGGCGGCAGGGGAAACGAACTCTCAAGCCCCACTGTGCCCCGCCAGCGGCCAGACCTTTTCACCGTTACATCAGGCTCCTCCTATGGAGCCGCGATTGCCCGGTCTGTCCCAAGGACCACAAAACAGGCGAAAAGGAAAAGTGTTGTGAGCTCCCGCAAAGGTAGTCACGCCATACTCTACAAGCATCCAAGAAAGCAAGGGCAAAGGGGGTTTGGGTCAAAAGCAGAAAATGGCCTAGTACCAGCTCACAATGGTAGGGCAGGGGAGCCTCCCGTTGCGGGAACTTTTCCTGATACTTTGCTCGTACATCCTAATGCCCATGATAGGGTAGCCGTCCCCCTAGAACCTGATTCCCTCAAATTAATTAAGGATCTGTTTAAAAACCTATTGGACCCGATTACGGATCAACTTAAGGGTTTGGGGGCGAGACTGGACAAATTTGAACAATCCACCCTTGATAATTTTTTCTCACTCAAGACCCTTATTAAACACCAGTCTAGAGTAAGTGAGGATATCACGGGAAGGAACATGGGAAAAGGATTGTCTGCAGTTCCTGTCCCTGTGCAGGCTGTACCAATGTTGACTCCTCTCCCTGAGGTAGCACTCTGCAGGGATTTATCTTTAGCCCCCCTGGTCCCTCCCACTTCTAAGCCAGGACCTGCCCCTCATATATCTCATACAAAAACAAATCCCCCCCTGGTCCCCAAAAATCAGCACAAGAAACCACCTCAGGTAAAGACACCGGCCGGTGCGGGTTTGGTTAAGAGCAGCCAAGCTGCCCAGCCGAGAGTCAATGGCAAGGGGGTCGGGCCAGCACCACCAGCTAAGGTCGCCAGATGCAATTTGGCATCTGACTCTACTGTAGTTGCTCCCCCAAAGGCCACCCTTCGGAGCCCTCCGGTTAATCTTCCCCCTGATTGCCATCCCTACGTAGTAGTGCTTGTCAATGTCCCACCACTGAAGGCTAATCAGATTGAGACCCACCAGGCCCTAAAAAATAAGAGTCTCCACTGGTTAAAAACAAACAAACCACTTCCAATAGGTGTGGATGGATTAATTCTCAGTGTCCGCAGGGTAGGTTGGGTGGGACAGGGCAAGAAGCGACTGGAGGGAGATTGTATCATTATTAATTTCCAGGATAATAGAGTGGCGAAGATAATTTGTGGCCAAAACCAAGAGGTGGATGGTCCCGGTGTCAGAGCGGTGGATTTGACTTACTTTTACCCTAGGCCTGCTGTTAACTTTTTCAGGCCTGTCATTAGGGAGACTTGCTATGGCCCTAGTGGAGGCCCACGCTGTTCTGTGGGGCCCCAGTCCTATCCCCAAGCTGGGTGGCCGGAGACGACCTGGGGCTCCAGGGGCTATTGACTTAAGGGCAAGGGTGGGATGGTGGAGGGGGAGTTGAGAGAGTCTTCACCCTCTACCATAGTGCAGCCCTTATCCCCAACCCCAGTCAAAACCCATTCCATACTACTCGATGTCGGGGGAATGGTAGAGACCCATGAAACTACTGGCGTATATGGAATATCGGTGGACCCGCAAGAGGTGGCCCCTTGTCATGACCTTGTATCCGGTAGCGTCCCAGCTGTGACGGACCCAGTCTTTAAGGTATTCAGCTGGAACGTTGCTGGAATTTCAAGGAAGCTGACACTGCCCAACTGGAATGCATTGGTGGACGAACATTCCATATGCATTTTCCAGGAGACATGGAGCACGGAGCCCAACCATAAGGTGGGTTATTCGGCCTATTCTATCCCAGCAGTATGCTCAGAATCGGGGAGGGGACGCCCTTCTGGTGGCCTCCTCATCTGGGTTGCTGCTTCATTGAATTGTAGGATAGTGGAGCACCAGACCGGTTGCCGGGACCTAATTAATATTATCTTGAAGGACTCCAGGGGCCGTGCCATTCTAAATATTTACAATATTTATGCACGAGGTACAAAGGGGGGAAGGCAGTCCCCAACAATTGCACTTCTGGAGGGCCTCTTAAGATCAACCCCATACAAGGCTTGCACCCTGGTCGCTGGTGATGTTAATTGTACGTTCGAGCCCTTAGGCTCGGACGTCTTCCTGGACCAGGATGAAGAGGATGTTAGGCGGGGGATTCCCGCCCTAGAGATAGCTCCCATCAAGAGGTGGACAGAGGTAGCCTTGCAGGTGTTTACCCTAAGTATGGAGTTCAACCTGAGGGCCCTAAACGGGAGGTCAGAATCGGACAAGGGGGGGGCTCACACTTACAACAGGCCCAATCACACATCAAGAATTGACTACATCTTGCTTGATGTGTGTTTGTGGAACTCGGTGAGGGACATGGTTGTGGTCCCCTCAGTAGAGAGCGATCACAACCTACTCTCCCTCACTTTAGTCTCCTGGTGGCTAGCCGGCAGGGGAGGCTCTGCTCCCTCCTCCACAGCAGATCTGGGCGAGTCGCAAGTATCACTTTGTGGGAGACGAATGAAGTGGACGAAACTCGCCCTCTCTGTGGAGAAGGTTGCAGCAATAACCCATCTCCTAGCCCAAGCACAATTAAATCTGGGGACCACTATGGGAGGGGTGGGGGCGGCCTGTGGGGCTTTTTGCGATCTTACTGAGGCCCTAACTAATCTGTTCACTGCTCACCCAAGTAGATCAGGGACCAAAGAAAGGCAAGTGAAAGTCAAGGGATGGTACACCCACACATGTAGGGTGATGAAGACCAGACTGGTAGAGGCAGTCAAATCCAAATCGCAAACCAAGACCAGGGAGGCCAGAAAGACTTACTCTAGGACCCTCCAAATTGCCAAGAATGAATGGGAGGAAAAGTTCTGGGCGGACCTACTGGTTGCCAGTAAAAGTAAGGACGCAAGAGGGTTTTGGAATCTGGTGGGCTCCCGTAACAGACCCGACGAGACACTGAGGACATGTAACATCCCTCCCCAGAGCTGGTCAAAACACTTTGGGGCCCTATACTCATTGGTAGAAGGGCCCCTAAGTGACCCAGCCGCACTCACCCTCTCGCTAGGGGATGTCACTCTTGACCTTTTCACGGCACGGGAGGTAGAGAAGGTTATCAAGTGGGTGGCACCACGGAAAGCTGCAGGACCAGATGGGCTTCCAGGAGATCTTTTGCGTGCATATCCATCTGACTAGGGCATTGTAATTTCTGCGCTTCTGAATGACATCTTGAAGGGTGGCCCAGTACCAGACTCGTGGAGAGGGGCGCTGGTCGTTCCCATCTATAAAAAGGGTTGCAGAGATAGCCCAGGGAATTATAGGCCAATTAGCCTGATCGATTCCACGCAAAAGGTGGCAGGAAAGGCAATTCTGGGAAGGATTCTCCACTGGGTTGACGAGAACAGAGTGCTATCTGATTTCCAGGGCGGATTCCGCTCAGGAACGGGCACCATTGAGCAGGTTTTCAGGCTAGCACTCTTAAACTGGAAGGTCGTGGAACTAGGCAAGGGCAGTCTTTACTTGGCCTTTATTGACCTAAAGACTGCCTTTGACCTGGTCCCGAGGGAAGAACTCTGGAGGGTACTACAGGGCCTGGGGTTGCCCCCCTACATTTTGTCCCTACTCATTAAACTTCATACCAGCAACTATGCCCAGGTCCGTTGGGGGAAAAATGGGGAAACAACGGACAGGATTCCGGTTTGTAGGGGTGTCAGACATGGTTGCGTGTTGGCTCCCACACTCTTCTCGCTGTATGTCAACGGGGTGGTTGAGCATCTCCAGCAAGAACCAGCGGACCCACCCTGTCTGGGGGGAGTACGGATTCCTACTCTGCTGTTTGCAAATGATACTCTCCTCATTTCAAAGACTCCCCAGGGGCTACAGAAGCTATTGACCCGCTTCCAGGACTTGTGTTCATCCAGAGGACTGGTAATCAATGTGGACAAAACTAAATACCTGATTTTGCACCCTCCAAGGAAATTAGGACGCCCGCCTGTTTTGAACACAGTCCCCTTGGAGAAAGTTTCCGAATTTGATTACCTGGGGTTACGCATAACTGACAATATGAGTTGGTCCTCCCATATTGACAAGATGGTCCTGAATCACAAAAAGGTAGGGGGTGCTCTGCTTAGGGAATTTCGAGCATCACCGAAACTTTTCGTGAGACCTGCAATCGAGATTTACAAGGCCAGAGGCGTAACATCAGCATTGTATGGGGCAGAGTTGTGGGGTCACTGCAATTTGGAGTCCCTATCCAAGGCTGAGAGCAAGTTCTTGAAGGACCTCCTAGCTCTTCCCTCGAGCACCCCGACAGTCCCGGTGCTCTTGGACGTGGGTTGCAAGAGCATCAAAGACCAGGCTCGCCTTCGACCACTGCTCCTATAGTCCCGCATATGGAGGGTCCCGGAGTTAAAATCTTATGCTGATGGCCTGGCGGAGGTAATGAGCATGGGAGGCTGGGCCAAGATAAAGTGGCTGAGGGACACTAAAAATCTTTTGTGGGAGCTGGGCCTGGGGGACTGTTGGACTACAAAATCTGCTCCACCAAAGGCTGTCCTCAAAAAACTCTACTGGGACTGGGTCTCTGGCCAACTGATTGGGAACTCAAACCACTGTAACTCGACTGCAGAATTTTTAAAAATAAAGGATGTGGTAGTCTACGAACCCTACCTGGACTTAATCACCTTGCCAATGGATAGGGCTCTGTATTTTAAGCTCAGGGTAGGCACCCTCCCGATCGGGGCCTTTGTGTCAAAATGGAAATCCGGTGCTCAATTATCGCCCTTCTGTGCCCTTTGTCCTTCTAGGCTTGAAACGGTAGCACACATTTTCTTTGAGTGTCCGGACTATATTAATCCTAGGAGATATTGGCTTAAACCTCTATTTAGATGCCTGGGAACACGTAGGCATTTGGTCGCATTGCGAATTTTATTGTCCGATACCTCCTCTCCCATTGTTTGTGGTGTCTCCAAATTCTTAAAACGTTCATGGTTGATTCGCAGCAAGAGATTGTCAATTTCAATTTAATTCATTTTTTAGCTAAATTATTTAGGGTTAAATCCTATTTTATTGTCTTAATATCTAAATGTTGACATATTTATTTATTGTTTTGAAATGCTGTTTTTATATGCATGTATGCTTTCAAGATATCTTGCATATCGAATAAAAGCTTCAACCAACCTAGACTAAACCTTGCGCCCACTAAAGTACTTGGGGTAAATTTAGTTTTTAATTCCTTATCATGAGGACTGATTGCAGGTGTATGGTGTACCATTCATTTGTTTTTTGCTGGAATTATTTTCATGAATTTGCCTCCTTTTATGCAAAATTATATTTGAGTTGAATGATTGAAACCATTAAGTGCAATAAGTGAATACTGCTAGCACACTGAGGTGTAGACATGGGTGGTACTTTTAGATTTTGCTTAGAAATTCTAAGACACTTTGAGATTAGGGACCCGATGTACAACTAAACCAATTGCAAATAGTGGTTGCAAATTGTGCATTGTCTCTTTGCAGCTTATGTACTAACAGGTTGTGTTACAATATCTCCCGTCGCAGAACAACATGCCTAATGAATATTATTTAGGCAGGTTGCTATTTAGCATAAATGTACGGATGGCGACTTGCAAGGAACAGCAGACCATCATCCCGTTGTTTGGATTCCCAAATGAGAATTTTATTTTTTTAATATCAGCCTGCTTTCCTTAAATGTTCTGTTAAGGGTTTTATAAAGCGCGCAGCTGCCTCAGCAACAGAGCATCCGAGCGCTGGAAATATCGCTGCCCTAAACAATCCAAGAATACACAGAAGGCAATTATGCGGAGAAGTGTTGGGTTTTGATGGCTTTAAGAAAGAGCGGGTGATCTTGAATATTTCTAATATGTACAGGGAGGGAGTCCCAAAGCTTAGGAGCACAAACGCAGAAGCAGCGTCCTCTGGCCCGTGCTCTCTTAAACCAAGGAACAAGCGCTAGATGCTGGTCCATGGAGCGCAGCCGACAGGTAGGTCTATAGGGCGCCATGAGGCTAGCCAGCATAGCGGGAGGTTGGAGAAACATAATTCTGTGGGCAATACATAGGGTCTTAAATTTAATACGTTTCTCCAAAGGAAGCCAATGTAGTTTGCGGATGGAACTAGCGATGGAACAGATTCTCAGCAGACCAGGTAGAGCCCGGGCTTCTGCATTTTGTGCCCTTTGTAAACCAATATCCGATATAAAGGGAGCTCGCATAGTCCAATATAGAGAGTACTGTGGCCTGCATAATTACCTGACGGATGGCAGGTGGGAAAAACCCAGCAAAGGTTTAAGCCCACGTGGGAGCCAAAACATACTCTGGCTATTACCTTATTCTGGGTTTGAAAGGAAAGAGCAGAGTCTATCAAGACACCTAGAGTTTTTATTGCCGGTTTAGGAGCCGGATGAGGGCCCAAAGAGGACGGCCACCAGAGGTCACTCCACAGATGGATGTCTTTGCCCACCACCAAGATCTCTGATTTATTAGCATTGAGCTGAAGACAATTGGCCGTCATCCAATCTGCAATAGCAGTTAGATCTTCCTGGAACTTAAGTGCACCCTGCCCTGAGTCGCCAGATAATGCCACCACCAGCTGTGGGTCACCAGCGTAAGATACCACAGCTAATCCTCTGTTCCTGGCCACTGCTGCCAGAGGTTGCATATAGATGTTAAAAAGGGTTGGGCTTAAGGCCGAACCCTGCGGAACCCTTTGATGGACGGCATGTACCTGGGAGCAGAAGGGAGGGACAGACACCTGGAATGTACGTTCAGCAAGGAAGGAGGTGAGCCAGCCCAGAGTAGAGCCACCGACACCGATGTCCTCCAGACGCTGCAGCAGGATTCGAAGGGAAACAGTATTGAACGCAGCACTCAGATCCAATAAGATTAGAGCTGAGGTGCCACCGACATCTAACATGCCCCTCAGATGTTCCGCTACCACCAGAAGGGCACACTCAGTGCTGTGCAGAGGCCGAAAGCCGTTCTGGGATGGGTCCAGCAGATTATTGTTTTCTATGAAGTTTATAAGAATGGCATTACATTTGTGTTTCGGTGATCTTGGACATCAGCGGGAGGAGGGAGATAGGGCAGAAGGGATGCTGTGAAGAGCTGGGACGACCTGTTTTTAAAACCTGAATCAATTACCCTGAAGGACGTGGAATTTGTAAAGAAAACTTTCACTACCTTAAAAAAGTTTTGTAGAGATGACTTGGAAATTGGAAAAACTAGTGTCTGCAAACATATGGTGCTCAAAACATCGCCATCCATTTAGCCCTATCTCTTGTGGCCACTTTCATCTCATGAGCGGTTTTTATTGATCAGGATTCGTTTAAATTATTTTCATTTGATACTTGCCGACGCATAAGGGAGCTGCAGAGGTCCGGTGTTAGCATCCTGTGGCTGCGACGGAGTGTCTCCTCAGGATTTGCTACACTTCATGTTTTTTTGTACCTCGCAGATATTTTTTAATACCCCTTTTAAAGAAGTTTAATTTTATCCAGGTCCACCCAGCCCTTTTTTATCTACAATTGTTGAAACCAGAATGTGTAACTTTTATAGTAGGTTTTTTTAAATCGTCTTTGCGATCAAGGATTTGTACAGAGTAAACCCCAATCATTGGTAGGCTCTCCTTTTTGTGTGTTTTCTCCGTCTGACCAGTCTTTTGTACCAGATGTATATAATGCTGTTTTTTGGGGATTTTTATTCATTTTTATCGTTATTCATTGTATGTTTTAACTGTTTTATGGATCTATGTAACTTTTATGGTTTTAACTCTAAAACTGAATAAAGAATATTTGATTTGATTTGATAGGGCAGAAGCTCTCTGTATGGAGGCATCCAACATGGGCTTCTTTAACAGAGGAACCACCTTGGAATGTTTCCAGGAAGTGGGAACCACCACAGAGGATACAGATAGATTGATACATTTCCAGAAGGGAGAGAGAAGTTGAGGCAAAAATTTCAGGAATAGATCAGGTTTAAGAGGGTCTGCTGGGGATCCTGATTTCAATTTATTCCAGATCGTATGCATTGCCTCCTCAGTGAGGGCCGGAAAAGCAGAGAGAACCGGTGCTTCACATGCCCGTGGAGAGGGACTAGCCCTAGTCTCAATGTGAGGAAAGGTTTTATAAATCTCCTTGACCTTCTTGATAAAGAAGGCCGCCAGGCTCTCGCACTGCTGATTAGAGGAAGGGAGGGTGGCTGGAGGTTGCCCTGAGGCTTTGAGGTCCTTGAGCAGAGAGAAGTCACTTTTAGCAGGGTTGCTGCTAGATCTAATTTTATTGGAACGCATACTAATTTAATTAGAAAACAAATAAAGAGAATCAAAGTTTCATGTTTGGGGCCATTACCTGCTCCTCAAATCTCCCTCCCGGCTCCCTAAGTCATCATCTCACCCAACATTATTCCCAAAAGAGAAGCTGTCTAACGGGAAAAGCTTCTTTCTTCTTTCAGGAATCAGTAACTTTTCTATGATTTACTACAAAATTTAGCAGCAAACCACTGAAACCTCTCATTATGACTCAGACGGAAGCCCCTTTCTATCTGTGATTCAGAATGAGTCAGAAAACCAATTCTGCAAACTCAGAAAGGCTTTTCCAAATCACGAAGACGGGTTTGGTTTATCACAGAAACCCATTTTACTGTTGCAAATCCTGTGATTTTATGACTCGCAGGCAGGGCTGGGCTAGGATCTCAAAGCAGCGCTGGCAAATGTGGTCAGACCAGCCCCCATACAGTGCAACGGGATGCAGTGAGCAAGTCTGACCACCACAAGGAGGGTTTTGGGGGGTTCTCCCCCCCCAAGAAGATTTTGACAAAAATTGAAAATTTTGCAACACATTTTTCACTATACATTCAATTGTATTGGCTTTTAAAGCATAGTAAATGATGACCTTACACTGCACCAGAATTCAACAATCTTTACTGGGGCTCTTCTATTATTCCCATACAATACTCATCCCACAGTGCCCTTCATCTCTCTATAGCCACTCTTTCATTTGCTTTATAGCGCCTCTTATACCAGTGTAGGGTGTTGGAGCACTTTACCTCATAAAAATACAGAGACAATGTATCGTACATCTGAATATGAGTGTATAGGAAATGTTAGGCAAGACAAACGGAACTACAAGGTCTAAGATCAGGTCATCCATACTGATAGGCATTTGTTTTTGGCATTTGTTTTTTTAAAGAGTACTTGGTCTGGAGAAGCACAAACTCAGGATTTATACCGTAACACAGTGGTTAGGGTTGGCTTTACTAGTAAGTATTGATATCTACCCAAACAAACCCTTTTTACCAACCTTAGGATAATGAAAGCCTCAGGAAAAAAACATAACTTTCTAACCTGAACCATGCAGTTTGCGTGCGGCTCTTTGATGACACTTCATAGCTCACTGGACTGGATTATGATGTAATTTATTAACTGCACACTAACAAAAGGGTCTCTGCGGCAAAAGCAGTAACCCACTAAGCTATGCACATAAAATACTGTTCTGTGATATGCATGGTGCATGTCCTTTGCAGCAGGCATATTAACCCTCTGCATTACCTTATAAGAGTCAAGACTGCCACTATACAAAACTCAGATCTCGGTCCATCAGGAACATTAATCACCAGTTATTTTTACACTTTTATTATTACCCAAAAACTACTGGACACACTCTGCAGCAGGTGCTTTCACAACTGCTGCACTGCTAAACAAACGGCCCCCAGTAACAAAACTGGCCCAAACCCTTTCAGCCTCCCGAGGAAAAGCCTAATGCCCGGTATGGCCAGTCCGGCCTTGGTCGGAGGGTTTACAATTGAAAATGGCTTTGTGTATCTGGTCCTAAGCTCCAAGGGGAGGTTCAAGGATTTCTCGCTACAGATTAGGATTTTAATTTATTAACTGTACCAAAAAGTCTCTGTGACAAAAGCAGTAACCCACTAAGCTAGGCACATAAAATACTGTTCTGTGATATGCATGGTACATGTCCTTCGCTGCAAGCATATTAACCCTCTGCACTACCTTAGATGAGTCAAAACTGCCCCAATACAAAACTCTGATCTCTCTCCAGCAAGAACATTCATCACAAGAGTTATTTTGGCACTTTTATTGTTGCTTGAAAACTACTGGACACACTCTGCAGCAGGTGCCTTCAAAACTGCTGCACTGCTACAAAAACAGCCCAGTAACAAAACCGACCCCCCAACCTTTCAGCCTCCCGAGGAAAAGCCCAATGCCCGGTATAGCCAGTCTGACCTTGCTTGCCGGGTTTACAGTAGAAAACGGTTTTGTGTATCTGTCGCTAAGCTCCAAGGGAAAGTTCAGGTGTCATTTCTTGAAGTAAACTGATTTTGGTCTAGTAAGAATCCCTACAATGTGAATAACATCTACAAATTTAACATAGATTCCAAAGGATAACCTTAAAAACATATTTACTTTCATTGTATGCTGCAGGTGTTAACATTGTCATTATATGAATAAAAGGATTTCTCCCTACAGAGATCACGTTTGAGAGCTTTTACTGCAAGAAATGCAGTGTTCTTAAAACCTAGATGAAACCATGAAATATGGAAAAATATTTCCATTTTCGTTGTGAAATATAGATTTTTATCAAAATACCCCTAAACCACTCTGCAAAGTTTAAACATTATCGGGGCTACTGGGTTATGGGGGGAAACAGAGGACTGCATTATGTGGTATGGTTATCTAAAGTATGTGTAAAAAAAAAGGCTAATTATGTGGCTAAAATAGTTTTACTGCACTAAGGAAGCAATGCTTAATGCCCAGGCTTTGAGAAATCTACCTGCCCACTCGCCATGGCGAGTCGGATTTAATCAGTGCGAGCTATTTTTAGGGCGTACCGGCCCAGTTTGGCAAGAGAACTGAAGCTGGTAAAGAATAGGTGTTCTATTCATTAAGAAAGAGGATGAACAATAAATATGTCTTTAAGTCTTGTTTTGATCTTGTCAGAGTTGCAGCCTTTTCAAATGTCAAATGTAAGCTCATATCTTTAAACAAATTGCTGCTCATTTTGCCCTGGAGATTGGGGTTTACTTTTTTTGTTGGACAGCAGAGTTTGAAGATTTTGTAAAGTAACCTGTCTGACAACCGTGCTGGGCACACAACATTTATATAAATTGTAAATGAACTGTACAAATGCATCAGAATCTATTTCAGTAACTAGGAAAGCACTTTTTTTGTAAATATGAAGTGAGATAGATGAAAAACAAGATTTCAATAAGATCAAAACAAATCAGAATATAGGTGATTTGCAAATGATAAATATTTGCTGAAACCTGATTTCATCACAGGCATGTGTATGCAATATAGTTTTGTCAGTAACACTGCATGTGAGTGGGAACGTCTGTGGCCATTTCAAAGGAAAATGTCTGTCTGTAAATGACAATGTGCTAATCACATCATACTTTAGTATTATATTTTTATATATGACCTGAGAAAACATTCCTGCCCCGTCTTGATGACAATGCTGATAGTGAACCAAGAAAAACCTTGTGGGCCATGTGTACCCTATATGTGGGTTAGATTGTTATTATACTTTGACCAAAAGTTGAGTCTATTAATTCAAATAAAAGGGTATTTTGTACAGAAGACATGCTGATCTCACAGAGATAAAGATGCTCTTGGATGTGATAATGAAGAAAAAGAGGATTAACTGAAATAAAATATTTGCCAAGGATCACACAAATTGAGACAAGATTATGGGACAAATGTATTACAGTTAGCTTGAGTAGATCATTGAAGTCCCTAAACCTGTAGGTCTGGTAAAATCTTTCTGATTTTGAGAGGCCTGATGCATCAAAGATTCCATTCTAAAATAATTGTACAAAAGTCATCAAAGTGGCCCTACACATGAAGCCTGTTTATGGTCATTCTTTCTCATTGCACAGATTAAACCCCCTTGTGCTTTGGTTATGGTTAAATAACGTTGCAATTAACACTACTGCACATGAAAATACAGCATGACATAAACCATAATATGCAAAGCTGCTGAGTGAAACTTACCTTTCTTTTAACATTAGTTTCTAAACAAGTATTTCCCAAAGTCCTTATCACCATGAAAATATTCCCTGTATAAATTAGCTTTTTTAAAGTAACAAATACAGTGAAAGAAAAAGAAACTATTTGTACATTATACTGGTCCATCACAGATTCATGTTCCATATAGAGTAAAGTTCTCCAGTGTGGTAGACAGTATGCATGATCTCCAAAACAGACTATCAAATCATTAATCAAGCAGGTCTGCTTTGGTTGTGTAATGAATGACATTGTTTATAGAGCGCGACAGCTGCTCCAGCAGAAGCGTCCCAGCGCTAGATGCAGGTAAAGTAACCAGAAGGACTATTGAAATGTCTAAGACAAAGACCGGGGGACTATTCACAGTTCGTTAAAAAAGTGAGTTTGTAGCTGATCACTGAACATGAACTCTGTCTGTATATTCCTTAGATAATCAGGAAGCGAATTCCACAGCTGGGAGCCAGATAAGACGAAGCCCTGCCTCCTGCTCTGGATTTGGATATTCTTGGAACGACAAGCAGATTTTGGGGAGTAGACCGCATACTTATGTGGGGCTGATATCTTTTCACTTTGTTCTGAATGTAGCTCGGGCCTGTCAGATTCACAGCTCTAAGAGTGAACAAAAGTTCCCTGAATTAATTATTTGACTGATAGGAAGCCAGTAGAGTGTTTTCAGTCCCTTTTGGATCGAGTTGAATTTTGGGATATTAGGGACCAGGCGAGCCGTGTCATTTTGGACCTGCTGTAGTCTATAAAGAAAGCCTTTGAGGAGCGAGTGTTTGCTGGCAGAAATTTGAAAAAAGCCCTGAGAGATTTCAGTACTGCAAAGCATGTACCGGTTTTGGCATTGACTTGCGGTTTAAAAAACAGTGTGGTGTCAATTTGACACCCACGTTTTTGGCCATGGAGGTGAGGGTAGGAGAGACACCCAGTTCAGTCAGCCAAATTCTCTCAGTATCCAGTGGAGAGGAGGTGCTGAAGAATGGGATCTCAGATTTATCTGAGTTTAGGCACAGGCCGTTCCTAAACAACCAGTCTTCCACTTCCAAAAGGCAGCCTTGAGAATTGTCTGTAGCAGAGTTGTCTCGGTCATTGAAAGAACTAACTGGGTGTCATCAGCGGAGGACAACACATTCAAGTCCCAGTTTGAGCCAACGCTGCAAGGAGGCCATATAAACGTGAAGTAAAGTGTGGGCTGAGTCCTGGGGTACCCACATTCCAAACCATTGTCAATGTAGATTCGATTGTATCAAGTTAACATAGACGTTTGTGGAGTGTCTGATGATTGATCTTACATGTAGCTTAGTATTTTTGAGAGAAAAAAAGCTAATGCTTGGGGAAAGAAGTAGTGCACATTATTTACAGCTTTTCATAAAGGTTCTACTTTTCTAAAAATAAGTTTCGAGTTCAAAATATTTTATTGAGTACAATAAACATTTTTAAAAAGCACAGAAAGAAGAAACAGTAACTAATTACTGGTAATTATAATGTCATATGAAGCATTGGTAAATCATATCAGTATGCAAGTGTATATAATATATCAAAAGACAATAAGATAGTTATGAAGTTACAGTATTAGTAATAGAAAGTATAATTTAGATCAACACTTTTTAATACCTATGAAATATACATTTTGAAAAACATAGTAGTTCAGTTGTCTCCACAAAATTTCATATTTATGTAATGTAAGAGCAGGATGAGGAGAAGAAATTCTATCACCTTGTCGTGTAAATATAATCCATGCCCACCAGGTATGTGTAGAAAATAAATTAGCATCTTTACAATTTGACATAATAGATTTAATTGCCAAATATATTAAAGAATGCCTGATTAGTGAGTGACAAATATACAGGAAGGTAGAACAAACTGTTTACATGTAATAAATTAGGACCATTTAATAGAAATGTTGAGATTTTCCAAATAATAGCCCATATGTCGAACCAAAAAGCATATATAATACTGGGCAGTCAAAAAATAATAAAAGCTTCAAAGAACCATTAGTAACATGACAATGGCAGCAAAGGCAACAATTCAGTGGTTTAGATTCGAACAGTCTAACAGGAGTCCATAAACAGTGTAATAAAGAGATTTGATTAATATAGGAAACTAGGATATTTTCTTGCAAACATTTGACATAACAAGACCGTACTGATGAGAAATATTTAAAGACAATTTTATTTTAAGTACCGTGACAACTGCAATAACATTATAGAAAATGAAGAATGTAGTTCTTTAATTGATATAACAAAACTGGGATCATATTTTCTTGCACACGTTGGATGTAACAAGACAATAGTGATGAGAAAAATTTATTTAAAGTACCATAACAACTGGAATAACTTTAAAAAAAATGAAGAATGGAGTTGCATAGAATTCCATGATTAGGGAGTTCAGAGGAGAGAGTAGGAAAAAAACATGTGTAGTTAATCAGTGAATGATAAAAAGAATCTTAGTATATTGACTTCTTTCGGATAAGTAAACAATTGTGGGATCTATACAATTTGTACTATAATTTATAGTTTGAAAATGATGGCTTTGTAAGATCTGCAGTAGCTTATTGGTGAGATGAGGATAAAAATAAATAATATTAATTTATATTATGATGTAGTTTAATAGCAGGATTTAACCATAAAGAGGTCTGTTTAGAATGTTTAACACTAGTATAAAATGATTCGTCATGCGACAAGAGAACTAGTTTTGTAGTTTTAGTAACTGGAGATTGTTAAAAGTTTTTGTAATGGAGATAGTTAAATTCAAAATTAGGGAAAGTGATTAGTTAAATCTTCAAGTTTAACCCACATAATAGTAGAGGATGTGGCTCAGCTGCCAGAGCTGCAGACAAGGGAGGTGGGGGTCTGGGTTCGAGTCTCTGCATCGGGGTGCAACATCCTGTGATTCTGGGCAAATCACTTAATCGCCCCGTGCTCGTGGACAGTGTCTGTATACCCTCACAGTGATAAGCTGCGCTATATAAATCTACAAACTTACTAACTTAATTACCGTAGTATTTTGAACCAAAGAGGAACCCTGTCATACAATAGAGGCAGAGTGGTGAAAATAAAAATTAAATGCAACCATTTATGAAAGGATACCAGGGCTTAAAGAGGCAACATAGATAGCACATACAATATTTGCAGTACAACCACCATTTTTAATTTACTGAATTTACCCTCACTAAGATTAAGAAAGATCAATTTCTTATTTTAATTTTTTGAATGGCACTTTAATTATCAAGTATACTGTAAGTATTTGTGAAAAGGATTCAGAGGAATTAGAGTTTATTTGGACACCAGACACTATTCTATTGTTTAATCATATTTGATGTGGATCATGCAGTTGGAGGAAACAATGCCATCCTATTTACACTAAGAATATAATCTGAGTAATTTTTAATTCTGTCCAGTATTATCAGGATTGGTGTCTCTTGATCAGAAATAAATAATAGATCATCAGCATATGCTGAAGTCTTAGCAGTAGTGTTGCCAAATCTTATACCTTTATTATGAGGATAATTCCATATAAGGTTGAGTAGAGGTTCAATAGCCAATAGGAAAAAGGGGGAGAAAGTGGAACCCTGTCTAGTTCCTTTAAAGAGATTGAAGGAGTTAGAAATGTGGGCAGTAACTAAGAGTTTAGCTGTAGGAGAAATATAATAAGCTCTGATCATGTTTATTAACGGCTGACCAACAAATGACAGCAATATACCCTGAAATAAAAATCGACCATTAACTTTAACAAGCACTTTTTCTGCACCTACTGCAAGTCAGCCTGATGGTTTGTACTATAGATGAATGGTCATGGTAATCAAGTCTGATGTTATGCTCAGATAACCTTTGTCTCATTAAAGCGGCGTGGTCAGTGTGAATTAGCAGACCAAGCAGTCTAGTAGCAATACATTTAGCAGGGTTTTACATTCCTAATTGACTAATGATAATGATCTGTATCTGGAAACAATTGTGGAATCTTTATCTGTCATAGGAAAAACTACAATCAAGGCTTCAGAAAAGGAACCAGCTACAGCCGCATTTTGTGCAAAATCTGCAAAACTGTAAGAAAAAAGATGATAATTGTGTGGTGAAAGTTTTATATAACTCAGCAGGAATGACATTTGGGATAGATCATTTTCAAGAATTAAGTGAAGCAATTGCAGATTACTTTTCGGGAGAGAAATTAGGAGAGTTTAAGAATCTCTGTTGTCGTGAGTAAGGATAAAATACCCTTGAAAGATGTCAACAATTGTCCGAAATCTGAGAAAACAGAATAATAATAATAATAATAATAATCCACATTTGTAAAGCGCACAATCACCCGTAAGGGTCTCTAGGCGCTGGGGGCCGTCGGGAAGATTAAGCAAGCTATTGCCCAGAGTCACATGGTGCTGGGCTAATCTGCCGCCGGTGCTGGGGATCGATCCGTGATCTCCGGATTCCAGCGTCAGTCGCCCTGGCCACGGCGCCACACCTCTTCCCTTGTGTTTGTAGTTTATCATGTTTATTACATAATTAACAAGGAGTTTCCTAGATCTACTGGCTTGGAAATACATCTTTGCTTTATTGTTTGATATTTGCAGCCCAGCATTTTTGCCAACCAAAGAGTTATATTTGTATCTTAATTTATGTAGTTCTATTTTATAAACCTCATTATGTGAGGAGAAAAGAACCTTTCTTATTTGGTAATCTCATTTTATGAATTAGTTATTTATGAGTGAATCGTTTGTTTTCATTAACCGTAAAAGAGATAGTTAAACCTCTATTATAAGGCTTGAACACATCCCAAATGGTTACATTTGACATATTGTCTGCATCAACAGTAAAAAAAACTGTGTAAAATGATATATTTATTTGTTTTTGTGTTCATCTTTGAGAAGAATATCAGCATTCATTATTCAGTAGGATTTATGGAGCAAGAGTTGGCATATTTTAATTTAAAAATATATCATAGCTTGGTGTAAGATATCAATTGCTTGCATCTTGGGACAGGTTATTCTCTCAAGATGCCAGTAGCTGATCAATCCAGAAACATGGCGAGTGGGGATTTGAGAAAAAGGTAAATTTTTTACTAGTGGGAAAATTAAGTCTCCAAACATCTAATCATTTTGTGTTTTTGAAAAAAAAATGAAAACAAGAAACTTTCAAGAAGGTTTAAAGTTTGACGCAGAAAGTCTATTCAATAGAGGGCCTGATCTAAAAATATGAGTCTTATCTAATAATTAAAGGAACACTGTCAAGCTTAATAATTTCAGAAGTAACAGCTTCCAAAACAATTGGCTCATCTGTCGTAAGACCATAAATACTGACTAAATACCAAAACTATTTTATCAATCTGTAATTTACAATTACAAAATTTAAAGGGGAAGTTCTTAGAAAAAAGAATGGTCACACCATTTTTCTTTTTGTGAGGAGAGAAAAAACAAAACCTCCAAACTGACCTTTAACCATGAAGGATCAGATCCTATCATTCACATCAATTTTCTGAATCATACATATGTCAGCATTGTGCCAAAAAAGATATTCATTGATCTTTCTACGCTTTATCAGATGTCTGAACGGTTTGACATCTAATGAAATACTTTAAGGATGGACAATCTGAAGTCATACAAATAACTGAAAAGGGGAGAAAGAATCAGAGAAGAAAAAGATTAATGAGATGAGAAGTATTGATAAGAAAAGAAATAAAAGTATCTTAGGACATACTAAAACAAATAACATACAACACAGAACAAACATAAATAAATAAATATTTAATAGTAGCGAAGCCCAGCGGGGCAAGCATAGGATGGAGAAGTGATGTGACACTACAAACCAGCTACAAATAATAGATGTGCGACAGGGGACCCAGCAGTATGATTCAAATAAAATACAAATTAACTAGATCTTGTTGTCTAATATTGATAGGATGATGTTGATCAAGAATCTCAATTACGTCCTTTTATTAATCCATCTAAAAGATTTGCATGATCGAAGGGTCAAAAAGGCCATATTTATATCCTAAATTCTAGAGTTGAGATAAAAGAGTTGTAAATTGTTTACTAATGGTTACAATTTCTTTTTCAAAGTCTTGATGAATTTAGATCGTATTACCATCCACCATTCCATAAGGAATTTCCTTGTCATGACAAGGTGGTGATGATGTAGTCTTTGAAAAAAGTTGTTGAGGTTTAGATTGGTTTGCCTTCCTGCGTTGACGGAGGAGGCTTATCAACTTCAAATAACTCTACAAAAAAAGGTTTAACAGTTTGGATTGGAGTATTTTCACATAAGCATGACTGGCCCTCAGCTTACCCTTCAAGGTTAAAAATCTGGAGGTTATACGGTCTGTTGCGATTTTCCAAGTCAAGAAGTTGTATGTTAATTAGAGAGAGTTTGGAGCCAAGAAGAGATAATTGATTAATTTTAATCTGATTATTTATTTATCCTAATTTCATTGTCTGAGACGATCAGAGATTATCAAGGAGAGGTTAGCAATATTCCTTTGAATATGTTTAATATATCAGGCTAATGACATCTACATGGCTCCGAACTGCCCGGATTTCCACTAGAATTTTATTTAGTGAAGGGTCTTTTGTCTCAAATACTTTACACTTAAGTGGTGGATGCAAAGGTGTTTGTTTTCTTTTGTTGGAATTTTTAATCTATAGATTTCAATTCTTGAGACAAACTTAAAATCAAATTTCTGCAAACATAGATCAGTGTAAGATCACTAAATCGCTGTCAAAATAAAAAAAAGGTAATTGTTCCTGACATTTAATAAAGTCATATGTACTGTAGGCAAAAGTGGCCTCGTATTGAAACATAAAAGGAGCCGGCCTAGTGAAAGTCATTCAATTTCCTTACAAGGGTGCCGCATCCTTGACAGAAGTTTGAAATTATCAAGGGAGGCATTATTGGAGCAGAAAACCATACACAACGCAAAGGACGAACCAGAAATGCTCTCATCTTAGGCAAGGCACAAACCTCCAGTCCTGCAGAGCAAGAGAACGGCATCAGTTGTCTTATCTTAGTTGGAAGAGCTTGTTGCCCGGCCAGTGAGTACCAGCTCACAGTACTATGTCAATCCGGGTCATGTGCAAGCTCTGACTCCCTAAAAATAAGCTTCATTCTCTTACCCCATCCTCTGCAGATTTGGTACAGTCCAGTTTGTTGAACCTATGAAGTACACAGTGCTTCTCCCAGAGTATATCAGAAATAAAAACAATGTTTATATGTCTCATAAATCATTCTTGTGCTCGAGTGTGCAGTACAGATTGAATGTTATGAAAGTGAAAATTCCTGTTTAAAAAAGGATACATGTATACAAATTAAATCCTTTTAGCAAAATTGTCCAATAAGGCAAAACAGAACCATAACAATATCTATACTAAAGTGGAATATGCTCACAAAGCAGAAAAAATATTTCTAAACTGGATTGTTGTTTACAGGTTGTTTACAGGTATGACAAATATTATTAACATTAAGTGAAATCAAACATGTTTAAAAAATACTTTTTTATTTAAAAAGAAGTAGTGACATCATAAGGATGTACAGATGAATCAATGTCATGTGGATGTCAATTAAAAGAAAATAACAAAGATTACAAATTGAAATTTACCTGGAACTTAAAGTTTACCATCTGTAGGTGCATGCATGTAATGGAAAAGTGCCTCATGGTCAACAATGTTAAAGGTTACAGAGATACTGAGCAATAGGAACAAAGAGATCTCTCTTCTACTTGCACATATAAGGCATGTTCAACAGCGGGAGGGTGGAATCAAGGTGTTCTAGCATTTTTTCCAAGGCTAGGAAGGGCAGTAATAGAAAGCTTAGTTGACATTAGTGAGGTCCAGAAACGGTTTCTTCACAAACCTTCTACTTTTGCATGCTGAAATGTGACAAATTCTTCCTATATTTTGTTTGGATGTGTTTGTATTTAATGACAGCAACTTATAAATTTGGGACAGACTGACACTAACCCCATATTCGATCCATGTGTATAGCTTTTCCTCTGTGTGAATTTACTTATACACAGGTGATGCAAAACAATGGAAGCTCATCCCACATTCTATACGAGAGAATGCTATTTCCCTATTGTGTGTTCACTAATTGACCATTAGGTATAATAGATCATGAAATCTCTTCACAATTTACAGGTGGTGTCTTAAGAGAATTTACGAAGAAGTGAAATACATGCTGAATATTTTATGTTGTTTTCCATGTGAGCTCCCTGATGGCATTTAGAGTATGTTAACAAAATCCGTACATATGTATAGTTTTTTTCCCTGTGTGCATATGCTGCTGGACTATTAAGGCAAATGAACAAATAAAGCTCTTTCTACATTCAATACATGTGTATGGGTTTTCCCTGTGTTTGCTGATGGCTCTTTAGATGTGCTGATTTAGTCAAAACGCTTTCCTAATTCACTGCAGGTGTATGATTTTCTTTGGCCAGGTGTGTGTTCGCTGGTGGATCTTTAGGGTTCCTAACTGACGAAAGTTCTTCCCACATTCACTGCAAGAGTATGGTTTTTCTCCTGTGTGTCTTCGCTGATGGAGTTTTAATTTTGTTAACTCAGTGAAGCTATTGTTACATTCACTACAAGGATATGGTTTTTCCCCAGTGTGTGTTCGTATGTGGCATTTCAAGCTTGTTGCAAAAGGAAACCTCTTTCCACATTCACTGCATTTGTATGGTTTTTCCTGTGTGTGTGTTCTATGATGGAGCATTAGGTATGCTCTTTGAGCAAAGCTCTTTCCACATTCAACGCATATGAATGGTTTTTCTCCTGTGTGTATTCGCTGATGTTTTTTTAGACTATGTATCTCAGCAAAGCACTTTCCACATTCACTACAGGTGTATGATTTTTTTTTTGCTGTGTGTATTCGCTGGTGGCTCTTTAGGCTTCCTGACAGACGAAAGTTCTTTCCACATTTACTGCAAGAGTATGGTTTTTCTCCTGTGTGTTTTCGCTGATGGATCTTTAGTTTTGATAAATTACTGAAGCTATTGCTACATTCACTACAAGAATATGGTTTTTCCCCTGTGTGTATTTGTAGGTGGCCTTTCAAGCTAGATGACAAAGTAAACTTCTTTCCACATTCACTGCATGTGTATGGTTTTTCCTTGGTGTGTGTTCTCTGATGGAGCATTAAGGTTGCTCTTTGAGTAAAGCTCCTTCCACATTCACTGCATGGGAATGGTTTTTCCCCAGTGTGTGTTCGCTGATGTTGCTTTAGATTAGGTATCTGAGTAAAGCACTTTCCACATTCACTGCAAACAAATGGTTTTTCCCCTGTGTGTGTTAGCCGGTGGCTCTTTAGATTTGCGGACTTACTAAAGCTCTTTCCACATTCACTGCAGTTGTAAGGTTTTTCCCCTGTATGTGTTCGAAAATGGTTCTTTAGTGATAATAAATGAGCAAAGTTTTTTCCACATTCATTACAGCAGTAAGGCTTTTCTCCTGTGTGTGTTCGCTGATGGATCTTTAGTTTTCCTGAGAAAGCAAAGCTCTTTCCACACTCACTGCAGGTGTATGGCTTTTCTCCTGTGTGTGATTGCATATGGATCTTTAATGTTGATGAACTGTTAAATCTTTTTCCACATTCATTACAACTGTATGGTTTTTCTCCTGTGTGTGTTCGAAGGTGGATATTTAGATGTCCTGAGAGAGTAAAGTTCTTTCCGCAATAACTGCATGCATTTCCTTTTTTTCTTGTATGTGTTTGATATTTGACCTGTAGAGCAGATTGCTCATTTAAACTCATTTTACATAAATAGGCTTTTTACTGAATTGCTGCGACAGACAATGTAGGGATGATGAGAGATTAAAACTCTTCTCACAAACACCCACCTGTTTGTTTTTCTTATATTTTTGTTTGTGAGTGAACTCGTAGTTGTGATGGTTGATAAATACTCTTGACGCATTCACTGTGTCTTTATAGGTTTTCCCCAGAGCATGCTTGCTGATGCTGCTTTAGTAGTGAGGAGAAACAAAAGCTCTTCTTAAGTTTGTTGTGTATGTATGTTTTTTCTCTAAGGTTTAGTGGCAAATGGTCATATGTTTTGCCATAGATCCTGTTAATGTGTTTCCCAACGGACTACTGTGGTTGCTGACAAACTGACTGTATTTTAACATTCACTGCAAATGTGTAGTATTTGCAATGTATCCTGTTCTCTCTATAATAATAATGTTGAATGGTCACTGTAATGCTTGCCAGAGTGATAATATATCTATCAGGGCTTGTGTCTTGAACGCAAATTAAAATGTTTAAAGTCTGGGACCAAAGAATACAACTCACAGCTTATTTACTATAATCTGCATCTTTCAATTTCAGGCAATATTTATGAAACATACAAAGAACAAGCCTTGTTACCAAGTCTTTACATTCTAGGACAGTGTGCTCCAATGTATCTAACCAAAGCCTTCTTTCGTTGAACTTTCAGAAGTCTGCTTCACAACTCATTTTGTTCACATATGGTCTTTTTCTACAGTTTGTAGGGTTCATCAACAAATCTGAGCTTATAATGGTCTAACACCACACTATGGATGTTATCCTGTTAGGATCTAATAGTTATCTCGAACGAATGGCGAAATCAGGTGTCTTTTAATACTGGATGAGTGTCCTCAGCCTCCTTAAGCCACCGGATTGCACTTCATGTTTTTTGCAGGAATTGTCTGTTGAGATACAAGGTTTTTACAGTGCTGTTATATCTATAATTACTATTTGCAGTTATTTTGAGGTCTTCTTGAATATTAGACAGCTTTCGAGTATTAACGTACTTTCTTCATTACTCTTCATCTTATATATTCTTGAATCGGCTCTCTGTGGATACAAAAATATTTGTAATCTCAGAATGTATACGCAACATAAAGATCACTATGCAGAAGACATACCTACTTGTTTTCTAATACGTTGTACATTATAGGCCTGATGTAGATATTTTTGGACGGTGCTAGTACCATCACCATGCAGAGAACTTTTCTCCTGCCATGGTGACGGTACTATGCCCACCAAATTTGGAGATCCCTGGCAGCCCAGTGGACATCTCATGTATTTAAGGACCCACCTTCATGGCAGATCCTGAAAATTCATTGAAAGGGTCCCTTGCAGCACCATCAGTATGACGGCATCGCCCACTTGAAATTTTAATTTTATTTTCAAGAACAAAATCCCAAAGCAGGATTTTGTTTTTGAAAATAACAAAAGAATAATGAGCCCCTCATTACGGAAGTGTTCTTCCATGGCAGGGGACCATTAAAAAGTTTGAACTTTTACATACCACCATGTTTTAGGTGGCGGTTTGTACTCTAAATCTGGCAAGCACACTGTCAAACTCCCATCAGCGCTTTCTTTGTAGGCCCGTCAGAGGGGTATATAGGCAGAGGAGACTCAGTAGTCTCCGCTGTCTACATACTGAAGGTCCATATGCCTATAAATTAGGTGAACAGACCTCCTGATTGGCAGAAAGGAGTAACCTTTTCTGCCAGCGTCTAAAATCAAGGCCTATATATTTAATCACTGTGCCACTAAACACAAAAATATTAGTATGCAAATAAGCCTTGATCCTGCTCCAAAAGTAACAGTCCAGTATGAACAAGAGTCCATGTTCCTATAAATGGAAACAAAAGCAACCACATGATAGTTATGACTTTGCTGGACCGGGTTCGTGAGTTATAGCTTAAGTCCTAGGGCACAGCAAGACAATTATTGAATACATTTCCACTTAATCAAGTTTATATCTTAGGGAATAACATTACAAAGAAAACAAAACACAACATGGCTATTTGGAAAATAGAAATAATAGAATCCTTCTCACAATGAAAACCAAAACATAGATTGAAAAGAGGATTGTGTGGCATTTCAATGATGATAGTATCTGTAGGTTCACTGAATAGAGTAGCCAGGCAATGCCTTTATCCTCCCACGGCTCTTTAGAGGCACTGACACATTTGATTGAAGTTAACATGACCTGGTGGACACAGTGTGGATGCACATAGAGTGGCTGTGTGTTTGAAAATGCTGAATTTATTAACTTGAAGATGGCACACTAACGGTTTGGTATTTAGGGAGGGGTAGTTCTTTGTGTTTGCATTAGAAATAGCAGCAAGGTTGGCATGTTGAAAGTTCGGTCACAACTCTCCAGTCTTGAACAAACTGCTGACAATCATTTGAGATGACCCTGAGATTTTAGTGTTTTATAGACCATGCCGAGCTCAGACAGCGGGCAACCAGTTCAGCCAATGCCATCCAAGTGAGAGGAAGATGTGTGGGGCTAACTGAAGCCACCTGGCTCAGGGATCATGCACATGCTAAAACAAGCTCTGGGAGTATCACATTTAAACTGACACGTAAAATAGTTAGCTCCTGAGGACCTACATAAGTTATACAACAGAGCAGATTTTTATACAAATAAGATATTCCTGTCCACTACTAGGGCTCTACTAAGGAGAAAAGAGTAAACATATTGAATGAGGGTGTTTTAAACAACAAAATACATTTATTGCTTTGACCCTACTATCAGGCAGGAGAAGAACAGACCCATCAGGTTTATGGCTCTGCAAGTGGCTTAAAGCTGTGGCTTACTGGCATGTTGCTGAAAAGATTCACATGCAGCGCATAAGAATGACCCTAAATGTAATGTGGACCTGGGAACAAGATGTAAAATGATGTGCTTTATGCCTCATAAATCTTGCCTCTCTAAAACGTGACAGAATTTGATTAAATAAATGACAGCCTTCCAGTAGAGTGCCCTAACTGATTTAGAACTGTTATACTTTGCAAATATGTATTACACTATAATTGATACCATGTCAGGTTGGTATATCGCCCACATCACACTATGTTTGTTGTCTGTATTTAAAGACCAATAAAACAAATTGCAAAAAAATAAATGCATGCTCTGTAAGTGCACCAGAAATTGGGAGCTTGTAGATCATCAAACACAACCCAGAATACATAAAAAGAGACTAGTGCTTCTTACTGGTGCAATCAGTGTAACTACAACCATCACCGAAAAAACTACTTTTCCCAACTCAATCTACATCTGTTTAATGCGATGTACAAGAACAGTAGCCCAGGAAAGACACTTATCAACCAGCCTCAACACCACAGACAAGGAGCTTCAAACAAGGCCAGAAGCCTGCCTACTACACTTGAATAGCATCTAGGGTTGGGCAGGGTTTGGGGGTTTGCACTATGCAGAATTCAGCAGAGTTGCATTAAAAACTCAGAAGAATTCCGCGGAGTTCCTCTCCACCCTACAACTGTCTCTCGGTCTCTTACCTTTCACCCTCCCCACTACCTATATCTCCAATTCCCTCTTCCACCCTCCTCCTCTCTCGGTCGCCCAATTCACTGCAAAAACTCAGATGTCTCCTCTCCCCCTATCACACCCTTCTTTCCCTGCTGTTATCTCCTCTCTGGCTGTACCGTCTCCCAGCGCCTCCTGCACATCCCTCCCTGCAAAGGAAGGATCTCACCGTGACACTCTGCGTTCCCTGGTTGGGACATGATAGGACATGATGCGATCTGCTGAATGTGCAGCCTTCTTGTCACTGGAAAGTACCACTGTGCACTAGTATTCAAATAGCTGAAGGTTGGTGCGATAATCATCAGTGGAGACCTGAGCATGGAGCAGTTCCAGCGAGATAGCACATCTGGGTGTCCAGGTGCGTCTCTCTGCCCGCGTCTAGACGGTGGGCAGTGTGTGACTGGGACCCAGAGAAAGTGGACTCTGAGCCATAGAAATGCAAGGGACAAAGGCGCTCACATGAATCTGATCGGTGAGTGTGGCATCGCAGCCTGGCACACCGATGCAGCCCACTTATGTTTGTGTATTACATGCAGACTTTCGTGCAGTCAGATTCACCCCAGCATGGAAGGGCGGTGTATGGATGGTGCCAACATGGGCGGGTAGGGTGCACATCCTAGTGCCAAAGTTCTCTGCCCATGCTCATTCTGTTGGTGTTCAGGTGTCCTCTGCTGCATTTGTGACACGACATGCTGACCCACCAGGTCATGTTTCCTGGTGTGTGTTGATGTGTTTGTGTGATGTCTTTAATATTCAAACAAGGATTACTCAATGAACAATTTCATTTTGGCATCTTCCAGTTTCATCTTCATATACCGAGGATTTTGCGGTATCATCTACTACCTGATAGTTGGGTTTGCAGAGTATTTAGAACACTACGTGCATTGCCCCCTTCCCTGCGCTGAGCTGGATTCACAGCTCTATGAAGAAAAAGGACTTTTGTGACACTGCAGAAGGCTACTCACGCATGCATACAAAATGTGCTCACTGAATGAGGATTAATTTCCTTTAAGGCTCTATGCTGAGCGTACATATCTATCAAGGCAAATGCTCCTACCTATTTGAGGACAAATTTGATAACGTATACCCCCAGCAGAACTCTTCGATCAAGTACAGCAAACTTGTTAATGGTCGCTTCCTTCAGACGGGTCACCGGGGGAGGCCGAATTTACTTCAGAACCATAGTCTAATTGTGGAGTCTTCTGCCTCCGGAGCTTAAAGATGCACCTACCTTTTTAGTGTTGAGAAAGAACCTTAAAACTTGGCTGTTTAACCAATGACCCCTTATGATTTGGCCCTCGTATGCTCCCTTCCGATTCACTCAGCGCCAAGATGCTTTCGGGTATTCATGCGCTTTTCATTCATTCAGGATATTATGTTGGAAGTTGAATCTCCCCCATTGGATCTCTGGGTTTAATATGTTCCCTTACTGAATTCTCTTTCTGGGACATTAAGGAAATATGTGTAAATAGCACCAGGGTCCTGTTGTTTGTCTCTGTCGGGAGCGCCATGTAAATGCATCGTACCTAGGGGTAGGCTGTTTTTTGCAGAATTCTGTGCTCCCAGAGGAGTGCAGAGTTTGCAAAACTCTGCAAACTGCACTGGCGGAGCAGAGTTCACCACCCACCCCTCATAGCAACCTGCAGACAACTTGTATATCTTTCATCTCCAACCACTATAAATAGCATGTGAGATTGCAAGATGAAACCCTCCCAGACATTCACTCAGATAAACTGCAAAAGGGCAGACAATGGCAACATGTAATGATTTAGGAACACAATAACTATAGGACAGAAATATCTAAAGCAACAGTAAAAATAGCAGCCTTACACTTAGTGGGGATAAGACGTTGGTCTATTTATACATCTGAGTTAAAAAGTGCAATAATTTCTGAACGATAAAACTTAGGAACATCTTCTTCAAGCCAGCTGTCTTACCAAGAGTTATTGAGTTTGGGAGATTGTGAACTGCCAAATATTTTTGTATCTATCATGGCACTGTTTGCGCTCATATTATGCCCGACAGCTGAATTAAACTCTTTGAAGAGATTCATAATTGCATCTCTTACACCCCTTCTGAGATGAGAAGGGCTTGTATGAGGGTGTTTCTAAAATAGCCTTTTCCCTATGAGAAGTAAAAGATGCAACCTTATGGCAATCTAAGAACAAATCCCCGGGACCAGATGAACCCCCAAATTAATTTGTAAAACAATCCTTTAGTCTGTGGTCTACTAATTAACCAGACACTAAATGAAGCAGCCGAAGGTATTCTGTTGTCCTGGTCAACATCTGTAATTGTGCTGGTTTTCAAAAAGGGTGATTAGGATTACCCCACTGCTACATTTCAATATCTTTAATTGTCTGATTGTCTTACTTGCCACTATACGCCAGAATCGAGGAACAAGAGGAGTCTTGTTGACCCACGCCACGCCAGCTGATTCCATCAATAGCGACCGCCGCCACCAGGCACGCCGCCGCCGCTCCGGGACTCCAAATCCCGGCAGCCTTTGCGGCGGCGCGTTCCCTGACGCGCCAGAAGCGCCAGGAGGGGCTACATAACCAGCGAGCCCTCGGTGGAGCGGGGGGACTGATTGTCTTACTTGCCACTATACGCCAGAATCGAGGAACAAGAGGAGTCTTGTTGACCCACGCCAGCTGATTCCATCAATAGCGACCGCCGCCACCAGGCACGCTGCCGCCGCTCCGGGACTCCAAATCCTGGCAGCCTTTGCGGCGGCGCGTTCCCTGATGCGCCAGAAACGCCAGGAGGGGCTACATAACCAGCGAGCCCTCAGCGTCGCGGGACGCGAGCGGGACGCCCGGGGCTAAGCCCGGGCAAAGGGCGGGCCCTCTACGGCCCTCATCGGTCAGAGGAGGTCAGGCCAGGCCCTCTCTCTGTCACCTCGACCACCAAGCACCAAAGGTTAGGATCTTGTGCCATTACTATATTATATACTTCACGCGTATTCTAACTTAATTCTCTCGATTGTCTACAGTATGAGGAAAGGTTTGAAACCCGGCAGGATGCCTGTCTTAAGATCTAAATCTAAGTTGAAAGAACCCTCACCGCAACCCGTTCCAACCCTTACTGCTATTGACATTATGTTACAACAGACTATAGGGGCTGTATCTTCCGCCATTGCTAACACCGAAAGGAGGCTATCTCTGCCACCAACAATATTCTTGCCAGACTCTCGGGAGGAAGTAGCCGATTCTCTCGCCTTGTCCCAAGACGTAAATGATGAGTCGGACTTAAGCCTTGGAGTCAGCACATCGTTTGTCGACTTTCCGTGTGGCCAACCTCCCATTGAACAACCAGGGAGCTTACAAGACACTCTATCCAACAAAAGCCCCACAAGGGAACATGGTATAAGAAACAACCTATTGGCAGAAAAAGCCAGCATAGGTCCTACTAACAGTAAAACAATGCCAAAGGAGAAGCCCAAAAATGTTGCACAGAATCATAACTTAGTATCTCCCACTCCCAACTCCGCATCTGGCATACCGTGTTGGATAGTAAACATGGTGGCTGACTTAAAATCAGATCTTGAAGCCACGATTATTGCCCACATAAAGCCCCTAATGTCTAAAATTGATAGACTGACATCATTAATTAATACTAAAGGGTGTGGCTCTAATAAATCAAGTGGAAACCACGGACTGGGTTGACTGACAAACACAGGGTTTACTAAGTGGACAGCGGCGCCATACCTCCCCCACTCTTCTGCTAAAAGAGGATAGTATCGCGGACTTGCAGAAGTCAAACCTAACTCTATCTCCTGATAAGGGTCCTGTAGTCATTGAGGACAGGGGAGCGCATAACTCGCATAATTTCAATAAGCCAATTTGTAAAATCCTCACCTGGAATGTAGCGGGTATTACCGCTAAGGCTTCAGATTCTATCTGGCAGGGGTTTGTTAAACAACACGATATATTGGCATTTCAAGAAACATGGGATACATCAACCTGTTTCTCATTGGATGGTTTTCATAGTTTTTCGACCCCAGCAGTAGCGGGTGTTAGAGGGAGAGCCAAGGGTGGCCTACTCACACTATTCTCATTGAATCTGGCTGGGACTTTAAAAAAAATAGAACCTGCTCCTATGAACACGTTAATAATTGAGTGGGCTATTTCGGACCATCAATCCTTTTTATTTATCAATTTTTATAATTCTAGGGATGGCTCTTTTGTGAATGAGCATCTGACTGCCTTGTCAGACTTTTTGTCAGTCTATAGACACGATTGCACTTCCGTCCCAGAGATGGTTATCCTGGGTGATTTTAATATTCACCCCTGTGAGGGGGATTGTTATAATGATAGATACGGAGGATCACCGGTTGAAGGGATTCCTCATTTTGAACATACTAAGGAGGGTGAGGGGCTTGAGAGCCTTCTTGCCAACTTAAATTTATTCGAATTAGGCCATGGCAAAAATGAGATTAGAGCGCCTACATTCATCGGGAGAGATGCAAATACCATCATTGACTACATCTTTGTATCATCGGGGGTGTTAGTAAAGGCACGGGAATACAGGGTTGTGACCGCTACTTTTAGCGACCACAACCCTGTCCTACTGACTATGGATTTAGACTGTTTCCTGAATGGGAGGGAGATAGGTGTGGTAGCCCCAAGAGATCTCTCATCTAAGGAGCAGGGTAGGAGGATAAAGTGGGAGAAGATTGTTCCCGAAAACTTCTTCCAAACATTAGCGCTGGAAACAGAGGCAAAGATGGCAGTCTGCTTAGATCCCACTTCCTTAGGGCCTGATGTTGTGGCCGCCTATGTTGAGATATGCTCAAGGATCTCCAAGAACTTGGAGTCCAGGAATGGCCCGCAAGGCAATAAGAACATACACAAATGGTTCGATAAGGAATGCTCGAAAAAACACAGCGCCTTACTGAAAGCACTCAAACAGAGACCTAGAGATAGGACTCTAGTGGCAACCCTGCGAAAGGAATACAAATCCGTACTTGCCAAACGCAAGACACAAATCAAGGAGGAAGCTTGGGAGAGTTTATTATCCGTAGATGTTATGAGAGACAGTAAAAAATTTTGGGCCATCGTTAATCAGTCTTTCTTCACCGAGGATGGGAAATCAGACATGGATTGTGTGATTGAAGACGAAAGATGGCTTAACCATTTTAAACAAATCTATGAAACCGAGGCTCCAACCCCCCCAGCTAGTGCCCCTTCGCGAAATATCATGATCATGGATTTTAACACTTCTGAGGTGGAAAGGGCGATTAAAGACACAAGTAAACATAAGGCCCCTTGACCTGACGGGGTACCTGCCGATCTTTACATTCAGTATCCACAACTCTGGTCTAAAATACTGACTAACGTCTTTAATGCGATGCCTTCGGCAGGCTTTCCGTCCTCGTGGTCCACCTCTATAATTGTCCCGATTTTTAAGAAGGGGAACAGGGGGGACCCTGCTTGCTACAGGCCAATCTCCTTGTTGGACTCTGCTGTTAAAATCTTGGGCAGAGTCATTTTACAAAGACTCGGGTATTGGCTTGAGGGAAGTGGGGTTCTCTCTGACCTTCAGTATGGTTTTAGAGCACACAGGGGGACCATGAACCAATGTGTAAACCTTCACCTCATTATTAGTAAATACACTGTGGTGAAGAAGGGGCTTTTATATTTAGGATTTATGGACTTATCCGCCGCTTTTGATTTGGTTAATCGCTCTAAACTTTGGCTTATTTTGCGGGATTTGGGTTTGGACACTACCTTGGTGAATTTTTTACATGATCTCCATCAGAATTTGTTCGCCTCTGTTAGGGTAACAAGGGAAGGTAGGTGTACTGAAAAATTTAGATCAGGGAGAGGGGTCAGACAAGGCTGCATTCTGGCCCCTCTTCTATTTACACTCTACATTAATTCCCTTGGTAAATCACTAAATTTAGCCACCTTGGACGTCCCGCGTATGGGAGGGTCACCCATTCCGGTCCTCCTGTACGCGGACGACGCCATCCTACTAGCACGTACAGGCACGGGCTTACAAAGACTGCTAGACCATTTTGGATCTTTTATGGAAGCTCTGGATTTAAAGATTAATACATCAAAATCCCATGTCATGGTAACTGTCTCACGCAGGAAAAGCATGAAGATTAAAACTTTTAGATGCAACGATACACCAATCTCTAGGGTACCTTTCTTTTGCTATTTAGGCGTCACTTTTGACGGAAGAGGATCCTGGGGACCTCAGCTAAAACTGAAGGGCAACGGAGTTGCAAGATCTACTACAGGTCTTTTGAACTTTTCTAAAAGACTAGGTTCGAGACCCATGGAGGCCATGATCCGCATCTATAAATCCAAATGCCTAGCAATCGCATCCTATGGGGCTGATATTTGGGGCTATGTTTCATCTCAAGGCATCCAAATTATAGAAAATAATTTTATACGAGCTTTGTTGTCACTCCCAAAGTCATCTCCTACATACTCAATTCATAGTGAAGTGGGTTTGGGACATATTACCGACTTTCTAAAAATGTCCCCCCTGCTATGCTGGGTCAAAACCTGGACAAACGAGGAGATCACGTTGAACCACCTCATACTCAAAGACTGTATGGCCTTAGATAAAGCGGACAGTATTCCCTGGCTTGCGTATGTTAGAGCGGCATGTGTGAAGCTGGGGCGTCCGGATATGTACTCTTTACCACAGGGCCTCAAGAAAGAGGATGTAGGGTGGGTCAAGTTGCATTTCCGGAATTTGTTGGAGTCAGAAAGGGAGGAGGTTGAACTTAATAAACCAATGGTGAGAACAATATATCAACTATCTACCTCCCCAGTCATGGAACCCTACCTAAAATACGTGACTAAACCATACCATTGTTTTCTTCTATTGAGATTTAGGTTCAACCTCATTCATTTAGTGCTTGGTACCTATATAAAGTGGGGGACCCCAGAAAACACCCCACCTTGTACGTGTGACAGCTTTTCAAAACAGGATACGCTTCACTTTGTGATGTTTTGCGAACACTATCTGGCGCCCCGAAAAAATTTTTTATATCCAATTCTGAAGGAACTCAACTTTGTCCAGGTGAGGCCTGCACTTTTACACTTGCAAATGCTTAACTCCGTGCAGGTCACATATGGTGTAGCCAGTTTTTTGGTAGCGGCTGCTTGATTAAATAAAACAAGACTTACCCAGACAAATACACATCTAGGTTGATATTTCGTCAACTTCGTTCTGGGGAACTGCACCAAGATTAGTGGGATACAGAGGTGCCTGTTTTTCTTGGACCTTATTTTGTATAGTATCTATTTTTTGTATCAAAACCTTTTAAATTGTTTTAGGAATGAACTTAGGAACTGCAATCAGGTGTACATTTGTTTAATTGTAAATTTTTTACCTATATAATGTATGGATATTTTACAATGAATTGTGTACTGCTTTTATGGTTTTAACTAACCGAATAAAGATATTTGACTGACTGACAAGTGGAAATATGGCAACAGCCACCAAAGAAAACTTGAAAGGGGTACCACTGGCCGATTCGATAAGCAAGACACCAAAGGTTATCCCCACTGAATCCAACTTGCCTCCAGCAACTATAGGGGTAAACACCCAATGCTCGACCCAATCTGGTGATAAACCGGTTGCCACTCCTTTAAATCCCAATATCAGTGGTCCTATTTCGGAGACGCAACAGGATCTCGACACTCGAAAATCTTCCAACCTGCCAGCGAAGGGTGTGCAAAATACTGGTGTAAGTGTTCCATCAGCCTCGTCCCCAACAAAAAAACAAGAGCCTTCAAAAAAGCCAGCTCGCTTTAAGACAATTAATTTGCCTCCAGAGGCTTCACCATTTGTGGTTGTGTTAACGGGTGTTCCACCCCTTAAGGAGGGAAGAAGGGAATCCCCTGTTGAGCTGAGAAACAAATGTGCACAGTGGCTCGAGCTACATAGACCTTTACCCCAAAATATGCATGGTCAAATACTTGCGGTCAGAAGAGGAGAGTGGGTGGGAAGAAACACTAAGACTATAGCAGGGGACGTCATAACTGTTAATTTCAGGAACACGGATGTGGTAAATTACATATGTAACGCACCTTGTAGTGGACCTAATACCCAAGTCCATCCATTTCCGCTTTCCTATTTTTACCCTGTGGCACCAAGACAACACTTTCTGAGATTTGGCTTTCCTACTAATAGGGCCCATACATACGTTCCCCATCACACTATTCAACACCGACAGACACCCTGCCATGGCCCACCTGATTTTGACCCCTTTCTATCTCAGTTCGCATATTGGAACAGATTCTGTGCCCTTGACGAGGTAGATTGACTTACATGTGAGGAAATTACCACCTATTACTTAGACCCGAACTGGTGTGAGGAGGAGCAAGCGTCGATGGCATTACAACCCATGTGCTCTAAGCCTCCTATTGCGTTAGTCACCAGTTTAGTCCAGCAAACACCCTCTATACTGGCAAGTGATTGCCTGGAACCCCAAATCCTCAATGAAACTAATAACCATAAAAGCAAACCTGACAAGGATCCAATCAAAATTCTTAGTTGGAACCTTGCAGGTATCCATAGGAAATTGGCTCTACCCGAATGGAACGACTTGGTTGAGGCACACAAAATCTGCCTCTTCCAGGAGACCTGGAGCACAGAACCACTACATCGGGTTGGTTTTGTAACCCATTTTGTACCTGCTATGAAAGCATTGCATGGGAAGGGACGTCCCTCAGGGGGTCTCCTTATCTGGATAAGCATTTCCCTTAACTGTTGTATAACAGCCAGGCAGGTCAATAATCCAGATATATTAGGGATTCTATTAACTAATCCTAGGATGGGCTTATCCCTTGCCTTATATAATGTCTATGCCAGAGGCACAAAAAATGGGTGCACTTCTATGGTGATTTCCGATTTGGAAACACAACTTAGAGACCACGAGGAAGCTGACCATATCTTGGTAGCAGGTGACTTTAATTGCACCTATGAGCCACTTCCTATGGAGGATAATTCAGACCTTGGTGAGGAGGACAGCAAATGGGGTATCCCCGCACTTGCTATCCCCCCGATAAAAAGATGGTCTCGTAGCGCAATACAGCTTAATGCGCTGACACTAGAATTTGGCCTAAGAGCTATGAATGGTCGCACAGCTTCAGACCGCCTGGGTGCCCATACGTTCAACAGAGTAGATCATTCCTCACGGATTGATTATATTCTGTTGGACCTAAAACTTTGGAGATTGGTCCATGATATGGTAGTGATACCTACTGTTGAGAGTGATCATAACTCTCTTTCCCTATCTTTAACGAACCCCTGGTTTAGCAATGTACCTGTAGTCTCACTTAATTGCCCACATATAACTACTGTTTCTTCCTGTGGAAGACGTCTAAAGTGGAATAAAATCGCTATGGACGCTATTAAGATCTCCACCATAGACGAATTACTTATGGCCTCACAAACAGAACTGGATAACACCGAATCAGATTTGTTAATTGAGAAGGCAACATCTATCTTTGAAGCAGTTGTTAAGTCCATAGGGGAAGTCTTTTCGGTAAGGGGCTCTGCAGGGAGGAACTGGTCACATCTCAAATCCAGGGGAAAGCATGATTGGTATACCCCAGCATGCAGACGGGCAAAGTCTCTCTTATTAGAGGCCGTCAAAAGCAAATCTCAATCCCCGATACAGATTACCAGGAAAGAGCATAAGACCACACTGGCTCACGCTAAAAAAGAATGGGAGGAAGAGTACTGGTCTACTCTTAAAGAAGCCAGTCTCAAAAAAGACCCAAAATGTTTCTGGGATACAATTAGAGCCAGAAATAGGCCTGATAGTGATCTTATCACATGTAACATTTCAAGCCAAGCGTGGGTAAACCATTTCTCAATGTTATATTCCCGACAAGATGATCTGCCTCCTATTGAGGCCCCCAACGATGCTGAAGGGAGGCTTGTGGTTCCAATAACGTATCTAACAGATTGGAGTACTGACCCCGATGAATTTGGTTTTACAATTAAAGAAGTGGAGTATGCTGTAAGTACCATCAAGCCCCAAAAAGCCGCTGGCCCGGATGGTATTCCTGGCAATCTTCTGAGGTCAGATATTCCAAAGTGGGGTAAATTTATTTACTCCTTACTTGTTGCCATCTGTAAGGGTGCTCCGATCCCCTCGTCATGGAAAGGGGCGGAGGTGGTCCCCATTTTTAAAAAAGGTGCCAGAGAAGATCTGTCCAATTATAGACCGATCAGTCTGCTGGATATTACCCAAAAAGTAGTCGGCAAGGTTCTACTGGTCAGAATATTGGACTGGATTGAAGAGAATAAAATCCTTTCCGACTACCAGGCAGGATTTAGAGTGGGTACTAGGACAATTGAACAAGCTTTCAGGCTTATGATGGTGTACTGGAAGGTCGTGGTTATAGGCAAGGGCAGTCTTTATCTCGCGTTTATCGATTTAAAGACTGCCTTTGACCTTGTACCGAGGGAGACCCTGTGGAGAGTCTTGGCCGACATGGGGTTGCCACACTATTTACTTTCATTATTGGTTAGGCTCCACCAAAATAGTTTTGCCCAGATCAGTTGGGGTCCAGGAGGGGAAAAAACTAGTAGTATCCCGGTAGAGTGAGGGGTCCGCCAGGGATGTGTCCTTGCTCCCACCCTGTTCTCTCTTTACATCAACGGGGTGGTTGAGCACCTTCGAAAACATCCTTCAGATGAACCATCCCTGGCTGGAGAACGTATACCCACCCTCCTCTTTGCGGACGATACGCTTTTAATATCGAAATCCCCGATAGGCCTCCAAAGGCTCTTGAACAATTTTCAATCTTTTTGTACTAAACGGGGCCTCGTAATTAACACGGGCAAAACTAAATATCTTGTGTTGAATCCCCCAAAAAAATGAGCGCGCCCTCCAATCCTGAATGCTGAACCTCTGGAGAGAGTAGAAGTGTTTGACTACCTCGGCATTCGTTTATCTCACAAAATGCAATGGTCCCCACATTTGGATAAAATGTTATTATCCCACAAAAGGATAACAGGAGCTATTCTGAAAGAGCAACGCTCCTGTGTAACCAGACCAATAGCTGTTGTTCTTGATATTTATGTAGCTAAAGGGGTCAGCTCTGCTCTGTATGGGGCGGAGCTTTGGGGCTCATCCATTACCAATGATTTGCCAAAGTCCGAAAGGAAATTCTGTAGGGCGATTATGTCACTTCCTCAGGGTACCCCTACGGTCCCACTAATGCTCGATTTAGGCTGTCGCCCTATTGAAGATCTAGCAAGATTACGCCCACTCCTACTATGCGCACGATTGTGGCGAGTGCCTGAACTTAGTAAATATGCGCAAGGCCTCGCAGAAATTATGTCCTCGCCAGGGTGGCACAAAATTAAATGGCTGAGTGATATTAAAATCTTGCTACTTAATTTGGGCCTAAATGATTCATGGGCTAATAGATCTTCTCCTCCAAAGGCAACCCTTAAGAAACTTTATTGGAACTGGATTGCAAACGAAACACTAATGCTTCTATGGGCAGACTCACTGAAGACTTCTTAAAATTTAAGGACTTACCAAAACGTGAACTCTATTTGGACGCTATTGGCAAACCATTTGATAGGGCTCTTTTTTTTTAATTTAGAGCAGGAACATGGCCGTTGTACACTTTTTCCTCAAGATGGAAATTGCCTGTACAAACTGTAGAGCTTTGCCCAGTATGTCTAGTCAGACCAGAGACATTGGCACATTTTATGTTTGAATGTGGAGAGTACAATCTACCTAGGAAGATATGGCTTAAACATCTATGTCGCCAATTGGGCACTAGGTGCCACTCAGACGCAATTCGTATACTAATGTCTGATAGCCGTACTACCTATGCTTGCGCTCTCGCCAAATTTTTATCATGGGCTTGGTCAATCCGAGCCAAAAGGCTTAAATCAATTGTTTCATTTTTCTCTTAATTAACTCATGATGTGATTTTTAAGAAAAAAAGGAAAAAACATTGAATTTTTTTCTTTTTTTAACAATTATTGCTTATGTGTAGGTTCTTTTTGTAATCTGTTTTATTCTTGGCCTTTTTGGCTTTTTTTATTGTACTTATGAATTTTATATGAAGCTTTTATGATAATCCTTTTATCGAAATAAAGCCTTTTTGACTTGATATCTTTAATTGACTCTGTAGTAAAGGTCATAGTGTGGTTGACTCTAAACAGGTTAAGAACCCGGCTGATAAAAACAATATTCTCTCAGATCTACAATATGGGGTTAGACCTGGTTTGAGCACAAACAATGAGTGCTTAAACCTGTATCCCATTATCAACAAGTGTACAGTAGCCAAACCAAGATCTATTCATAGGACCTTTATAAACCTTACCTCAGCCTTTGACAGAGTAACATTATGGAACATCTTATGGACCTAGGAAGTCGACACAGACCTCGTTTATTTTCTGGAAAGGATTTTATTATCTAATTGCATTTATTTCTCCTCTGTGGGAAAGTTTTCCAGTCTGTTAAACAGTCTTTTTGCCCACCCTGTGGGTCAGATGGGGCAATGGCCCATGATCTGCCCCTCAACCGCTGGAAGGGGGTGGGCAGAAAGCTGACTAGGCCCCAGGGATTTCTTTTATTTAAAAAAAATAGAGGGTTGTGTGATGCCCAAAATGGACCCACCCCTAATAAAAAGGTAAACAGTCTTTCTGCCCCACCGAGGGGCAGATGGGATGATTGCCCCCGATCTGCCCACAGGGGGGGTGGGTGGCACAAAGCCCACCAGGGAATACTTTTTTTAATACAAGTAGAGAGGTGGTGGCTAACCAGAATGGGTATGGGCTGGCCCCCACCCCTAATAAAAAGGTAAATAGCCTTTCTGTACCCATGGAGGGTCAGATGGGGGTTATTACACTGATCTGCACCTTCAGGGGGCAGAGAGTCCACTAGACGCTAGGGAATTATTTTGTGTAAAAAAAGGGGGGATGGCCAAGATGGCGGAGTGAGCAGACGTACTGCTCCCGAGCTCCCACCGCCGGCCTGATACAGCACCGGCCTGAGGGCCGTTACAGCTACGGTCGGCTCAAATTTAGGGGGCTGGAGAGGTTGCGGTGCCAATGGGGGACACCCTGGAGTGGAAACGGTGCCTGTAGACGCTTATTCTTGGGCATAAACCCTGACGAGAGCGGACAGCGTGCAGAGACGGCAGGGCCACGCTGAAACGCTTGGGAGCGGAAGGTGGGATGAAGAGAGTCTGGTGAGGCGGAGCCCGGATCTCCGAGCGGCCCGGGGAGTGCGACGACCTCAGACAAGACACCGGCACGCCGGCCGGGGCTGGTGCCGACGAAGCGGTGAGACTGTGGCTGCAGGAGATGGGTGAGGTGCCGTAGTGCGCGGCCCGCCCACCATTTTGAAAGAGAGGCGTACCGTACCTTGGGCCAGCACGGGCCCATCAACGGACTTTGGCGCTCCCCTGCTGGGGTATTGCAATGGGGGCCCGGCGGAGCCCATGAGAGAGCTGCAGAGGCGGAAGGCGAATGGCAGAGTAGCTGTGACTGGGACCGGGCCTCTCATGCCTCAACCGGGCCTGACAGACAACGAGGGCCCGGAGGAGGCCAGGCCTTGTGGAGCTCGGGTGCCTGGAGGAAGCTAAGGGAGGAGAGGATGACGGAGCCGACCCGGGAGTTGAGGCAACAGATAGAGGTGAGGCCGCCAGCTTGCTGCCAGCGTAGCCAAGGCCTAGTCCCTAAGAGCCGTGGGACGGACTGGTAGGCCGGCTAAGTGGGCCTCGTGGGATGCGGCCTTGAGGCTGGTTGGTGACACGGGAGCGGTTCTGCTGGACAGGGGCCGCACTGGAGGAGACCCCACTTGGAGGGGCAGTATAAAGACGCCAGCGGTGTGGTGGAGGAGAGCCCGGGAAAGAGGAATCCAGGCCAGCCATTTTGGAACTATGACTTGGCAGATGCCGGGTCCGAGCACCTACTGCAGATGGCCCTGCAGTGTCGCTAGCACCCTCCGCCGAGCATTGGTGCAGCCACACTGGCACTTCCCGCATAGTGAGAGCCCAGGCAGGAGAGCTGAGGACTGCCATGCCGCAGTGCTGAGGGGGCAGGGGGAGGCCCGCCTGTCCCCAGACATTGCCTTGATTCCAGGCCTGGCCTAGACGGACGTCGAGCTTGGGAGTCACAAGAGGGGACTAGATTGCGGCGGAGCTAATTGAGGCCTGATGTAATGGTTGGCCAGCAGAAGTGGTTGAAGTACCAGTTTGGAATAGCCAAGTACACCGACTGGGGAACGCCTTAGAGGTGAAAAGGGGCAACGCAAAGGATAATGGCAGAGGACAGTGGGTCGTCACTGGCTGTGAGGTCTTGACTACGACTCCAGAAACGAGGTGGCCCCTGGGAGCAGCTGGTTAGGACGAGGGTTGTCCGCTTTTTTGCGGTCTGCGGGATCCCTCAGACACCTGGGCTCTGTTGCCTTCTAATTGGGACACTGGTCGACGCTAAGCGCTAATAGGGACTGGGTGCTACACCACAGAGGTTCTCCCACAGCATTTCTGGATCTAGTTAAAGCGAGCTATGTCCTCCTCCATGGGCCGCAGAGATAAGACCCTTAAAGACTTGTTTGCGAAGGCACAAGCTAGAGAGTTGGCTTCCAATATGGCGACAGGTGCCTCTGGCCCGACATCAGAACGTGTCGATGACGCGGAACCCATCACCAAAGCGTTTCTTGAGTCTATGTTTGTCGCATTGAGGTAGGATATCCACACTCTCAAGCAGGAGTTCGCATCGGAGATCAGGGAGGTCTGCCGGGATGTGGATGGCATTGGAGAGCGGGTCGCTGAATTGAAAGGCAAGAGCGACGGGAGAGACACGGAGATGGTGGCACTTCAGCAAGAGGTCACCAGGATACACGATCAGCAAGCCGATCTCCAAACCCACCTTGAGGACCTGGAAAACCGTTCCCAGCGCCATAATATTCGGATCAGGGGAGTGAAGATAGACGACGACTCTAAAGACCTTTTCACCTACACGAAAGAGCTCTTCAATCACATCTTGGGTAGACCCTTGGAGACAGAACTGCGCTTAGACCGGGCGCTTCACGTGGGTCCTCTGCGGGCACCATCGGCTCCACCGCCAGATATATTAGTCTGTGTTCAGGACTACAGCACCAAAGAAGCCATCCTCCAAAAGCGCGTCAGATGCATCCCCTGAAGTTTCGTGACCAGCTGCTGGTGCTCTACCAGGACTTATCCGCCCTCACCCTGCAAAAACGAAGGACCTTCAAACCTGTTACCATGCACCTCCAGCAGCGCAATATTACTTACAGCTGGGGTCTCCGTTCCGGCCAGTGGCGTCACTGGGGTTGGTGTCACCCGGTGCGGGTAACTCATGGTGTCACCCCCTCACGACTTACCGCATGGACCACCTCTGTCGGAAATGTACGGCGCTAGGTACTGTCTTACTCCCTCTAGCTCCCTCTCTCTGTCTAGCTCCCTCTCTCTGTCTTACTCCCTCTAGCTCCCTCTGTCTCCCTCTCTCTGTGTCTTACTCCCTCTAGCTCCCTCTCTCTGTCTTACTCCCTCTAGCTCCCTCTCCCTCTGTCTTACTCCCTCTCTCTGTCGTGCTCCCTCTAGCTCCCTCTCTCCCTCTCTTACTCCTGCTCCCTCTCTGTCTTACTCCCTCTAGCTCCCTCTGTCTCCCTCTCTCTCTGTCTTACTCTCTCTAGCTCCCTCTCTCTCTGTCTTACTCCCTCTAGCTCCCTCTCTCTGTCTAGCTCCTTCTAGCTCCCTCTCTCTGTCTAGCTCCTTCTAGCTCCCTCTGTCTCCCTCTCTCTCTGTCTTACTCCCTCTAGCTCCCTCTCTCCGTCTTGCTCCCTCTCTCTGTCTTACTCCCTATAGCTCCCTCTCTCTCTGTCTTCCTCCCTCTAGCTCCCTCTCTCTCTCTTACTCCATCTAGCTCCCTCTCTCTCTGTCTTCCTCCCTCTAGCTCCCTCTCTCTCTATCTTACTCCCTCTAGCTCCCTCTCTCTGTCTAGCTCCCTCTCTGTCTTGCTCCCTCTAGCTCCCTGTCTCCCTCTCTCTCTGTCTTACTCCCTCTAGCTCCCTCTCTCTGTCTAGCTCCCTCTAGCTCCCTCTCTGTGTCTTGCTCCCTCTAGCTCCCTCTCTCTCTTATTCCCTCTAGCTCCCTCTCTCTCTATCTTACTCCCTCTAGCTCCCTCTCTCTGTCTAGCTCCCTCTCTCTCTGTCTTACTTCCTCTAGCTCCCTTTGTCTCTGTCTTACTCCCTCTAGTTCACTCTCTCGCTTTGTTACTCCCTCTTGCTCCCCCTCTCTCTGTCTTGCTCTCTCTAGTTCCCTCTCTCTGTCTTACTCCCTCTAGCTCCCTCTCTCTATGTCTTACTTCCTCTAGCTCCCTCTCTCTATGTCTTGCTCCCTCTAGCTCCCCCTCTCTCTGTCTTGCTCCCTCTAGCTCCCCCTCTCTCTGTCTAGCTCCCTCTCTCTCTGTCTTACTCCCTCTAGCTCCCTTTGTCTCCCTCTCTCTCTGTCTTACTCCCTCTAGCTCCCTCTGTCTCCCTCTCTCGCTGCCTTACTCCCTCTAGCCCCCTCTCTCCGTCTTGCTCTCTCTAGCTCCCTCTCTCTCTGTCTTACTCCCTCTAGCTCCCTCTGTCTCCCTCTCACTCTTACTCCATCTGTCTTCCCTGGATTTGTATAAACAAGAGTGCGAGCAACAGGTGGCACTGTAGTGAAGAGCAAGCTGAAATTTGGAACTGGTTCACTGGAAAACTGAAGACTGTGCAAGATACTGAAAAATAGGAAACCATGCACCCTCAGATGAGCTAGGCTGCTATAGAGTTGCCTTGTGAGCAAAGAAAATTGCAGTCAAGCATTGCAGATCTCCTGCGAGACGCTGGCGAGTGTGAACAGCATGAGGAACAGGAGAGCTCTTGGCCTAAGTTGGTATATCCAAAAAAGACATGAAATGTTAGGTTCCCACTCGAGGCCTGCACATGATTGCAACAATGCCTGTCACATAATATTTAAAGATTGAATCTCTATCTCTATTAACACACCTGCATACAGTCCGCTGGCTTAAATGAACAAAGCAACCTTTCCCGGGCCGAGAGCTCAATAGGCTCATTAAAAACCCATCGATTCCCTGCTGCCTTTGAGGGTTAGAAATCCTCGAAACCGGTTGCACGCTTTCTGATATAATGCAGCAATTTTGCAATGTTTGGCATATTTGGCAATGCAATAAAGGCCCTGGAAGCGCTGGAGGGTGGGGGATGGGCTGGGCAGGGGCCGGCTACCTCGACGAAAAGGGCATGTGTGGGGCATAGGAAGAATTTAGAAAGCCAGCTTGCACCCGCCGAAGAGGGCCCTCAGGGCCGTGTTTTCATTTGTGTGCCACTGCACTGCTTTACTGCTACGACAGTCTCATGTCATGCAGTCAGTATTTATGATAATGATATACAGTATAATATACAATAAAATATACTATTCTCTAATGTATCTACTACTAGTGACAGTCAGCAGTCTCTCACCGTCCCAAATTTGAAGGGGAGAGAAGATAGTGCCGGAGTCGGACTCGCGCCTCGGCTCGGACCGGTGTCGTCGTCGTTCTTTTTAAGTTTATTCTCACGACGCACAGTACGCACTCTCCCTGGCGCTGGTGGGCACGTGACGCGTCAGAGGCTAAGAGCAGGCGCAGCAGATGCAGTTACGCACTGCGCACAGAGCGCGGGGGCTGTCCCAGGGCCGTCACGTCATTGGTAGTAGGGATAAGATTGATGGCCCTGGGACCCAAACTGCTGGGCAAGTGTCAGTGAAACCAAACTGCAAGTCAACGATGCCATTGCCTGCCTTCCTGGTATATGCTTAACTGGGTTTGGTTTGGCTTCGGTTTCGTTTTGACTTTCGTCACAGAACAACAATGCAAACCCAAACCCTTGACTAAAGCAGGACGCAGGTAGACTCGTCAGTGTAGATTGGTGTCACCCCCCAGATGGGGTGACACCCGGTGCGGTCCGCACCCCCCGCACCCCCCTCGTGACGCCACTGGTTCCGGCTGGTGTCCCGCATGGATAACAAGCTGTACCAGCTATGTTCGTTGTCAGAGGTGTGCAGGCTGTTGGGGGTGGAAATCCCCAAGGAGGAGAGTGGGGATGAGAGCCTTAAAGAGGTCACTGACAACGTGGGTGGGAGGGGAGCTTTCTCCTTGTTGGTAGATTACCCCAAACTGTATTATTACCGATCATCGCCGAATGATGGACAATGTATTCCTATTTACTCCTTTCAATTGTTCCTCCTTTTGATACTACTAGGGGGTCGGGTGGGGGGGGACTTGGGGTTCCTTGCCCACTTTTCGATCTCAGATGGAGGATGGACAAGGTGCTGTTATTCACTGTTTTCGGTTGTCCTTCATTTTGGGTTTTCTTGGGGACTTTATGGGGGGGGATCCGGTGTTCCATGTCCACTTACCCTTTTAGAATTAGTGTAGGTTCACACGATTACAGGACCCTAGGTCACCCGACCGCCCCGCGCTCCAGTGGTGCCATGTGTGACATCTTGCCTAACCTGTTGACCCTCTTTGTCACCGGTAATGCCCACTACCACGCTTAAGATTTTAACCCTCAATGTCCGAGATCTCAATAGTCTGGTGAAGCGCACAGCGGTCTTGTCATGCCTAGAAAACACCCAAGCGGATCTCTGCCTCCTACATGAAGCGCACCTTTTGCCCTAGGCAGCCTGACCTTCACAATTGGCTCCATATATGCCCCTAGCAAGGGCCAGGAACGGTTCCTACACTCCGCTCTCTCGGAGGCCACGACAGACCTCCATGTTATCCTGGGGGGCAACCTGAATCTAGTCTTTGATAACAACAAGGATAGATCTAGCCAACACACTCATCAGACAGGCGCACTCTCTGCAGAGGGGCTTGCTCGAATACACGACCTGGAGTTGTGCGATCTGTGGCGCAGCTTTCACCCTCATGAGCGGGAATACTCATACTATTCCAATGCACATAAGACTTACGCGAGACTAGACAATTTTTTAGTATCTACACCAGTGCGCGCGACTGCAGTTGACATAGGAGTTGCCTCCCTCTCGGACCACGCACCAGTAATCGTCACTCTCACCCTCCCACCCATATCATGGCCCTCCAGGGTATGGCGTCTCAGAGAGACTCTCCTGCACCGGGAGGATGTAGTTAAGCACATACAGCGCTCCATTACTGATTACCTCTCACATAATGCCAATTCTGACACAACCCTTGCAACGCAGTGGGCAGCTCTGAAAGCAGTCATAAGGGGGAGTTCATCGCCATTTCAGCCTCAGATAATGTAGAGCGCAGGCGCAAAAGGGAAGAACTTACGCAACAAACCAGAGAGTTGGAGCAGATCCACAAGAGGACGGGAGCCCCTCGAGTGTGGAGACTGCTTAAGGCCGTGCGCCATCAACTAGCGGCGGAATTTGCAGCACTGCGATTGAGACACGCCTACTATACCGGGGGGGGGGCAGGTGCAGGCGCCTCCTCGCCCATAGGTTGCGGGAGGTCCGACAAAAGCAGGGAGTCCGAGAAATCCGCAAGTTGGATGGTGAATGCGTATCGGAGGATAAGGCCATAGCTGAAGCCTATCGCGAGTTTTATGCCAATCTCTACGCCGGGGCCCCGCTAGAAAGCTCCGATGGGGCTGCTTTCCTAGACTCGGTCACTTTGTCAGCTCTGACCAAAGCCCAGGCCGGCCACCTCAACAGGAATATTCACACAGAGGAGGTCATCGCCACCATTTCTCGTCTTAAGTCAGACGGATGACTTTTCAGCTATCTTCTACAAAAAGTTTGGTGTCTTGCTCGCCCCTCTTCTCACCCAGCTGTTTAACTCCTTTGCTGACCCTTCGCTGACCCTGGGGCAATCCCGAGTGATCTCTTGGAGGCCTCCATAGCGGTCATCCCCAAACATGGAAGGATAAACCTACGTGCGGACCGTATCGCCCAATATCTCTCCTTAACATAGACCTTAAATTGTACACCGGAATCCTGGCCGCTCGTCTTGCCCCTCATATGCCAGGTCTCATTGATCCGGACCAAGCAGGATTCATTCCTGAGCGCCAAACGTCAGATAATACCAAATGAATTCTCCATCTCATTGAGAAAGCCACGCGTCTGCCTGGGGAGTACATGATGCTCGCTATCGACGCCAAGAAGGCGTTTGATCGCGTTCACTGGCCCTATCTAGAGCAAGTTTTAGAACGAGCAGGGATGGGGGAGTGGTTTCGCACATACATCCTCAACTGCTACAAGTTCCCTACAGCTGCTGTCCAGGTGAATGGGCATACGTCCTCCCGATTCCCCATTGAAAGAGGCACGAGACAGGGGTGTCCTTTGTCACCCCTTCTCTTTGCCCTCTATATGGAGCCTCTAGCTCAAAGAATGCGGCAAAACCCAGCGGTTACCGGGATAACATTTGGCGGCTATGTCCATACGATCAGCCTATATGCTGACGAAGTGTTGATATCACTTGCCACTCCGAGGAGTGCGCTGCCGGCATGTCTAGCGGACTTGGATACCTTTGCTCGGGTGGCAGGATTTAAGGTGAATACAGATAAATCGGTGGCCCTAAACCTATCCCTGTCACGACCCACCCGGGAGTACTTGCAAAACGTTCTTCCTATTTAACGGGCGGCGGACACAATTCCATATCTGGGTATCCAACTAGCTTCCTCCCTGCAGTGGTTACGACCAACTATGCACTCCTGCGTAGGAAGATTTGGGAATCAGTCAATGGAAGCATTACCCCCTTTCATGGCTCTGCAAAATTGCGGCGGTCAAAATGACCATTCTACCCCAGATCCTCTAGTTTTTAAACACAATTCCTCTCCGACCACAGGCAGGCTGATACAGCAGACACAATTGGATCTTGCACAGTTCATCTGGAGTGGTCGGAAACCAAGAATGAGGCGAGCTCTGGCAACGCTTGCTCCTGAGGGGTGAGGACTTGGTGTTCCTGATCTCCGGCTCTACTTCCAAGCAGCTCAACTGCGGCACCTGGTTGAATGGAGTCGCTGGGAATCAGAGAAGCACTGGCTGTTTCAGGGCCAGGCTGTGGCGGCGCGACCCTTGCAAGAAATTCCATTCTTACGCAAGCCCCATAGATCCTCTAACTTATATGCCTCGTACATTACACGGGTTCCCCTTGAGGTGTGGGACGCTACTAATATCAAACACAAACTCACAACCTTCCGGTCTCCACTCACCCTATTGATGGACAACCCTGATTTTGGGGAGAGGTGTGGCGCCGCGGCCAGGGCGACTGACGCTGGAATCTGGGGACCACGGTTCGATCCCCGGCTCCGGCGGCAGGTTAGCCCAGCACCATGTGACTCTGGGCAATAGCTCGCTTAATCTTCCCGACGGCCCCCAGCGCCTAGAGACCCTTACGGGTGATTGTGCGCTTTACAAATGTGGACTTTACTTTACTCCCGGTATGGACACAGTCGCCTTTGCAAACTGGAGGCCTGCTGGGTGTCGCTTTCTGTATCATATGTACGATGCTGAAGGGGTCGTCCCGTTCTCACAATTTAAGCAGGAATATGGGCTTCCAGAGACCGAGAGGCTTAGATATCTGCAAGTTAGGCACTGGGCGCTTCAAACCCAGGTCCGCTCCGAAGCAGATAGGCACCTTTCCCCTTATGAAAGATGGCTCATTACACGCACGTCAGACAAAAAACTCATCTCTGATCTTTACAAGATGCTGCAAGTAAGTGTGGTATATAAATAAATAATACCGGATCTATTTTTGGATGAATAAATGTATAACAGATAGCTCAATAAAATAAGAGTCAAGATTCGAGGTAGTAGGAGTTTCTGCAGGTTTATTACAGCATAAGGACAGGATCAGGACAACCTGCATAGAACGGGGGTAACAGGGCCCAGCAGGACAACTGGGGCCCAGCAGCTGCCGGGGCTTGATCTGGGATGAGCGCGCTAACTTTTAATAACAATACATCAACTTATATACATAGCGCAAACACATAGCATTACATTGCAGTAGGCGTAACAGTGGGTGGAGCAGAAGGCGTGACGCGTAGCAGTCGCGAAAGATAACAGTAGAAAGAGGTGTAACTGGGAGTATACTTAGGCATGTGGTGCAAACGTAACAGAATATGTCATGAATGGGGCGGAAACATAGGAGGGGGCTACCTAAGGAGCCGGGACCTCTAACCTAATGGTGCGCGAAAACTGGCAATGACGTATTACTAGGAGAAGCTGGGGGCTACGAACTCTGTGTTAGGAGCAGAGACTAAAGTCTGGAGGGTCGGAGCGACATGTACCTAAACCCTATCTGGTATCTGATGTTTAGGGAACATGTTGATATAAACTAGAAGTCATGAGGGGAAAAGCTAACTTGATTCTAAGACTGGACCATGCATTATTCTACATGTAGTGCGTGATGAAGAATATTAAATGACCATTAAATGCAGTATTTCTCTAACATGGAGACGAGAAGGCTAGACAATGACGGAAACTATTGATGCAGTTCAGTAGCTCAGGAATGCAGAGAAGGAGGACTGAACTGATAACTGGAACTATAACATACTTTTGGCAGACTCAGAGGCAGAGCCAAGCTGCACCGGGCACTGCGAGGCAGGAAGTAAGTGAAGGGTCGAGGATACAGGTGGGGGCTGTATCGCTCCTCAGCGAGGCTTTCAGGAGACAGGAGCTGAATCTGATGTCCGGGCCCTTTTGAGGCCTGGAAACGGGGACTTTATAATGGAATAACGTGCACACTGGGAAACGTGGCAATTATAACTTTACATAGGCCTGATATTCGTAGTATTCACGAGGACTGGAAACTAGCATACTAAAGGTGGACACAACTGGAATTGCGTCATTAATCGGACATGGGGAATAACATATGCATATTGGTCATGCACACATAACATATGATGGATGAGGCGTAGGGACACAGAACATGGCAAAATTTACTTTTCCACATTCCCTCCTTGTCACTACGTTTCCATCAGGAAACATAAATTTTCATGATACCATCTATCATTTCATACAGTACCATTTGCTCGTCTCGAATTGTCTTGGAACGGGATTTAGAACGGGGCTTAGGACTAGGAATACAAGAGGTAGCACACATGCTGCAAATCGCAGGGCCACATTGTATACAGAGGCAGCAGCTAAATATGATCGCTACTGCAATACCTAGAAAGGACAGGACTTTCCATCCCCATGCGGAAATTATATTCCAGAACCAACTGGACCATGTCCAGGTGCCTGGATCTTGGTGTAACAGATGGGCAATTTTATGGAGTCTGGTTATAGCTGAATAAACAGACGGCGCGTTATTTGGAATGAAAATGCAGCAACTAGATCCGATGACTCTACAGGCCCCGCCCCTATCGGCCAGTATGACGTCAAGGACGAGACGATTTTGCAAAACGACAAATCTCATAGCAGATTGTTCTTCGGTTAAGTTACCTAGAGCAGAGGCAGTCTCATTTACTACAGCTTCAAGGGTTCTTGTTAACCTACGGATCAGTTTACTATTCTGGACAGGTCCTACAAAGAAGAAGAAGCCTTTATTGAAATCTGTATACTGTTCTAGAGTAGTTTCAGTATAATCGACAATTGGGGACTCCCTTCTATGTCTAATGTGTACTAAATGTGTGTTTCTGTGATAATCAGATGGGGCTAGGAAAACAGGTGGCAGTAGGAAGGCAATGTAACAGGTTCCCTCCCAATCGAGGGGCAGACGGGCATATGCGGTTTGACCACAAATAAAATAAGAATGACGTGAAGCTTTGAAAACAGATTTCCCACCGTCACTATACTGGATAACAGTAGTACATTCACTATGACCTACATGTACAGAACCATAACTACGGACACATAATTCGCCTTTGACAGGTAGTACTGAAATAGCAGGTAAGTCTGGAGTAGTATCAGACTGAACATTCAGGACCATAAAATTCGACGAATAATTACCTAAATTATATACTTCATTTTCTAGATCTAAACCTGTTCTGTGGGGGAAACCTTGCTTGTCTGAAAAACATGTACTGTTAAGAAAAGACATATCTGTTGAGGATGACGTTATCGTGGACCATGCTCCACACGAACCATTGTGTGAGAATGGATAAGGAAAAAGTGGCAGAACTCCCTTTGATGTCTGAAAAGGGGGGAGTCGACCACACACCCAACAATTAGTGGCATTGCTGGTCTGGTGTGAATAATGTAACATACGGATAAATGTGTTGTTGCGCATAGCGAGGCGGTATGAATATTCGTGAGGAGGCAGATCACTAAACGTGTGCTCTACTGTAGCATTAGCAGACATATTTACATGAGGAACTGGAAAATACAAATAGAACGCATAGCTGGTGCAGGAAATCATTATGCTGATGAATAATACGAAACTCAGAAAAACGATACATTGAATTGAGTTATTACTGACTCTCTCACTATGGGGGTCTATTTTATACATGTCAGAAACAGTCTAACCGTTTCACCTAGGGGAGGACTTATACAATCAAACTGACTGACTTATTTTACTAGACCTGAGCTTTAACTTATACTCCTGCTGCGGAGTTTTCTCTAACAAGGGAGGGGTTGTAATAATGTCTTGTGCGGGACAGTCCTTAAGAGCAATATTCTGGCAGTCTTTCGAATCCTGGGGAATGTTTTTAGAAACGGATTTCAATCCTTTAAAAAGTTTAATATGAGAAAGGTGGATCCATCCTTTTCTGCCTTCCAACTTGACGGCAGTACGGGTGGTCAAGAGGACCTGACGTGGCTCCTTCCAACGTGGTTCCAGCGGACTTGATCTGTCAAAATTTCTGATCATCACCAAGGAGCCTGGAACGATCTCGTGCGGTGCCACCTCGGTATTGTCTGGAAATGCGGCGGCAACCTGTGAACGACATGAGTTGAGGGCAGACATCAAGGAAGCTAGGTAATCTGTCAGCATATTACATGAAACATCGGTAATACTTCGGGGTCTAGGAGTACCCCACATGTTAGGGGGGCGGCCGAATACGACCTCATACGGGGACAGACCTGATCTGGAATGTGCGACCATGCGCATATAAAACAAAGCAACTGGCAGAGCTACTAGCCAGTCCACACCTTTTTCTTTACAGACTTTGGCAATACGGATTTTCAGGGTCTGATTATGTCTCTCGACCAGACCGGCTGCTTCAGGATGGCGTACACAATGGAACTTCCACTGGTACCCTAACAAAAGGGAAACGTGCTTCATCAGTTCAGATGAGAATGGCTGACCGTTATCAGAATATACGACTCTAGGGAGTCCATATCTAGGGAAAAATTCACGAACCAACTGCTTGGCAGTGGTCGCGGCTGTGTAATCTGGGACTGGATATGCTTCTGTCCACCTGGACAAAGCGCATACAACTACAAGGACATACTTGAAACCTCGACATCGCTCCATCTGAATATAATCCATCTGGAGGACCTCAAAAGGGTGGTCAGGGGGCTGGAAACCACCTTGTTCCACCGGGACACTTTTACCTGGATTAAACTGACAACATATCATACAGGTACGGACTTTCTGCTTGGCTGCAGCTCGTAAATGCTTGTTGAACCAAATGTTCTGGATACTGTCTAACATAGCTTTTTCTCCTAAATGTGCTGGACTATGTGCGGTATTGATAATGACTTGAACCATAGAATCGGGGAGAAACCATGTGGCTCTACCCTTCGTTAACCATCCTTGATCTGTCTGGACCCCTCCTTGTTCAGACCATTTCTTGATTTCATCGGGAGTAGCATGTAACTGTATATCTATGACGTCTTGTGTAGGGTCCTTAACTGTCATGCATGTAATCGGATCTGGAGTATGTGTCATGTTAACTGGAATGTCTGGAGTCTGTGCTGTAAGCTTGGCTGTGCGGTCTGCTAGATCATTACCTTGGGAAATAATGTCAGTAACTTTCGTATGTGCTTTGCATTTCATGATAGCAATGGATGTCGGTAAATGTACGGCATCTAACAGGGCTTGAATAAGGAGACCATGCTGAATCTTGGTTCCATGAGAAGTCATGAAACCTCTCTCCTGCCAGAGCACTCCGAAGTCGTGTACAACTCCGAATGCGTAACGTGAATCTGTGTAAACATTAACTTTCAGGTTCTTGGCATGTATACAGGCTTGTGTCAGAGCGACTAGCTCTGCTGCTTGAGCGGACAGGGTATCGATACGGTGTGTTTCAATAACTTCGGTGTCGGTAGTTACTGCATACGCGGCAACTAGTTCTCCTGTACTAGTTCTCATACATGAACCATCCACATAAAGTGTCAGGTCAGGATCTGGTAACGGAATGTCTGTCAGGTCTTGTCTTGGCTTTGTCGTAATGTTAACTACTTCCACACAGTCATGTGTGTCTGGATTTGAATTAACTGATGGTAACAGTGTAGCAGGATTCAGAACGTTGCAGCGTCTAATTTCTATGTGTGGCTGGAACAGTGTCAATTCATAACCTGTTAAACGTGCAATTGTCAAGTGCTGAGTTTGTGTTCGGTTTAAAAGAACTTCTACTGAATGTGGAACTTGTACTGTCAGGGAATGTCCTAAAACTATGGAATCACTTTGTCTGATAGCTAGTGCTGTGGCTGCAACTGACTTGAGGCACGCAGGCAACGCCTGGGCGACTGGATCTAATGTGCTCGAAAAATAAGCACAGGGCTTGTATTGTCCTGCTTGATCTTGTGTGAGAACAGATAATGCTGTACCTTCGCGTTCAGTAACGAAAAGTGTAAAAGGCTTACTGTAGTTCGGTGTAGCTAGAACTGGAGCTTGACATAAAGCTTTCTTTAACTCGTTGAAACTAAGTGTATGTTCAGATGTCCAAGGGAGGACAGTCGATACGGCTGCCTCCTGTGTCGTTAACTGTATCAGTGGCTTGGCTAGAAATGCATACTGGGGAATCCATTGTCTACAATAAGAAGTAAGGCCGATAAAGGCACGTACCTCCTTCTGGGTTCTGGGCTGGGGAAGACTCGCTATTAACTGGATACGGTCGGGTGTCAACTGCCTACCCCTCTTGGACAGTAAGTGTCCTAAGTATACCACTTGCTGGACACAGAATTGAAGCTTCGAAGGTGACACCTTGTGCCCCATCTCGGCTAGAAAATACAAGACTGTAAGGGATGCTCGCTCGCAGTCACGTTCAGAACGGGCTGTGATCAGTAGATCATCGACATACTGGAGCAGGGCAGTGTCAGTTGGCATGTGAATATTGTCTAGTTGTCTCTTGAGTGCTTGACTGTAAATACTAGGACTTTCTGTGAAACCTTGAGGAGCGCGTGTAAACATATAGCTCCTTCCATTTAAACAAAATCCGAAAAGAAACTGGCTGTCTGGATGAATGGGAACACTAAAAAATGCATTCTTGAGGTCAATAACAGTGAAGAACATGGCTTCGGAATCAATGGCTGTTAACAGGGAAGAGATGTCTGGGACAACTGGGTACTGAGGAATAATACATTTATTAAGCTCTCGTAAATCAATCACTAATCGATATACTGGGGGTGCATTCGGATCAGTACGTTTCATGACTGGAATGATCGGAGAATTGCATACATTGGAGTCAGTTTCTACAACTACTCCTTGAGCCATGAGCTCGTCAATAATTTTGGATAAGGCTGCTACAGCCTCAGGTGGCAATCTGTACTGTCTGATTCGGGGTAACACTACACCTGGTTTGAGAGTCACACGATGGGGTGTGATTTGCATGTAACCTACATCAGTTGGACCTTGCGCCCATAAATGCTGTGGAACATTAGACAATCTTGAATCAAAATCTCGTAATACATAGTGACCCTTAAAGTCACGTAGGAACAGACGTATTCCCTCTGGGGAACAGCATATGACTGCACCTAACTCTTTCAGTGTTTTAATGCCTAATAGGTTTTCTGGACATGACTTAGTAAGTAACAGATCAGTAGTGCGGGACAATGGACCTACTTCTAGAGTGACTGGCTTAGATATCTCATTAACTATTGGCTTTCCTGAAAATCCAAGGGAAACATTTCTTGAGCCTGAGAGCGGAGCCCCTGGAACTTCGGCGTGACTAATTGTGGTCCTACTTGCCCCTGTATCGATCAAAAACTTTCTGTCTTTCCCTAATACTTGACTGTGAACATAGGGACCTTCTTGATCTACAGGTATCTCGATGAGAGGCAAGCCTACCTCCCTCTCTAGGCTGTTTCATGAATATGGCTGGTACTCTGGATACTCAGACTGTGCATACTGGTACATCTGCGATGTAACGTGCTGTGTTGCAGCAATAGGCTGCGGTGCGGAAACTGTCTGTTGTGCATTCTGTGACTGAGGAATCTGTGAAACTTGTTCTTGTCTCGGCGGACGTGGTCTTTCTTTAGTCTTACCAGTAGCTATATTATGTTTCAGAACTGCACACTCGTTTATAAAATGACCTGGCTGTTTACAATAATTGCAGTTCCCTTTAACGGGAGCTGCAGGATGACTGGCTTGATTGGCTTGATTTGGACCCCTCTTCTGACTGTCATGAGGAACGGATTGTGCAACTAGTACTTTCATTTTCGTGTCTTTCATACGTTTTCTTTCGTGTTCTTGCTCTTCTCTGATTCTATTCTGGTGATACTGGAGCATCTGGAGCATCTGGGACGGAGTATTTGCTTGCCAGGTGCTTTCGACTTTCAAAACTCGGTTTTTAATTTGTGGGCTTGAATTTTCGACTAATTTGGTAACGAAAAGGTGAGGGTATGACTCACTACTTGTCTTGAGACCACTGTTGATACTGAAACATTTTTCAAATCTAGAATAAAAATCACTAATATCTTCATCTTGTTTCTGTTTACAGGCTGAGATTGCATCCCAGTCTTCTTTTCTCGTTGTCAATAATCTGGATAAAACTTGAATCAATAATTCTGGTAATTCTTTACATTTATCTCCAAGACCGGTACCTGGTACTCGTGCCTTGTCTTCAGCTTCTAGAGCTGCCCAATCGATCTTTTTCTCTCCCACCTCCCATTCTTTTTCTTTTAACTTTTCATATACCCCTGCGGGCAGCAGGACTTTTAACATTTTAATGATATCTGGGTAAGTGTATTCTCCCATACGGAGCATGTCTTTTAATTCTCTATGGAACCCTGCTGGATCTTTGTCATGACAGGGAATTAATTTCTTCATTTCAAGAAGTTCCATCTTTGAAATCGGAGTGTATACAAACACTCGTTGCATTACGCCACCCGCCCCTTGGACTGGGTGGACTTCTCGTAACGGATTCTGTCTGTCTATGTAGAATGATTTACTTTCTGGGGGTGAGACATGAACAAAATGCGGGTTCAGGAACGTTCTATATTTGTGACGCTGTTCTAGAATGATACTGATTAAATCGGTACCTAGACCTCTCCATCTATACTGGAGTAACTCGTTCAGGACATCGTGCAACGGACCTGGATCAGAATGTTGATCCTCATACAAAGTAATGAGGTGCTGGATCATATACATACCCACCAGTCGCTGCTCGGCTGGGGGCAATTTCAGAAACATTTGTGCCACTATTTCGTCTGGAAAAGTGGTAGAATCAGTAATCCATCGGACTGCTGATCGGACTAGTTCTTGTTCATGCATAGTACTTAATTCACTGTAACCGACTCGTGATTTCAGAATGTGATCGGTAGCTTGAAATACTTGTTCTAGAGAACCTTGTTCTGGTGCTTGATGATGGAAAATAGACTTGCGTTCTAGGCGTAAATGGCGATCTGGAAATCTAGATTTTCCTACATACGCTATTCTGGCGGGATTCTCGTCTTCCTCTTCAGGATCAGAGATACTTTCTTTCTCGCTTACTTGTGCTGCTTTACGCTGTTCGTGTAACCTTATTATTTCTTTACGAATTTTCTTGTACATACTTTCCATGGCACCGACGGTCTTGTGCTTACCCTCGGCTATATTATCACTCCACCTTGTCAGGATTCTCATTTCGGCGGGATCTTTAGACGGGTAATCTTGTTCTCTTATTAGACAATTGATCAGGAACTTTAATATCATGAGCTGGATCTCGGCTTTCCTTTGAGACATAATCTCGCCAATACTTTCTGGATCATCCCCTGTACGGATGAAACGATATATTCTGTCTAGATCTTCTTTCATATTCGGTAAGGTGACTAGATACTCGGTCACTCTCCTTACACGTAAGGAATATAAAACCATATTATACTCGCCTGGGACTGGATCATAGACACATTCGTTAAGGGTTTGCCTGATTTCTGTAACAGACTGATGTTTGGGCGTGCGCTGTAACGCTTGAGCATGTAATTCGAGTAATGTTAAACGCTTGTGTGGCGGCGGGGTTTGAGGAAGACCTCCTCCTGCGGCCCCTAGACTAGAATCGTCTACTGACATTCTTCGTCCTGGCAGGGTCGGTAATTGTAACGTGGGCTGGACTTGTATGGCGGACTGGGCCGGGGGAGCTGTTAAGGGCACCCCGGTGTCTGGAGGAGCAGGAAGTGCCTGATTTACAGGGACTGGCGGAGCGCGAACAGGATTTGCATATTCTGGGACTGTGTCGTCCAAGTAGGACGAAATAAAAATATCAGCTGCGGTCGGTTTGTGACGTCGCTTGGTCGGAACTAATGGTGGCGGGAAATTACTGGATGCCTCTGGGGTCGCTTTTGGCAAACCTTCGGCAAGAAGAGGATACATACCCTTAATGAGGGCATGCCTCTGTCTGTCTGACTGTTCGGCTTTGACTTGTTCACCTATCTCGATTAATTCTCTTTCTTGGGCTCGTTCCTGGGATTCTCTACTTAACTCTGACTTTCTGACCTCCTTTTCAGTTCTTCTATGCGCTTCTTTACGCCATAACTCGATGGCATCCTTTTGTGACTGTCTGGCTTTCTTTTTCCATAATGCTTCTTCTACTCGCATGATACATTCGGCATCCCATGTACCCGATACGGGCCATCTATACTTTTCTTCTAACTGTTTGGTATACTCTACCCATAAATCTAGATACAATATGGCGCTTATGCCATGTTTCTGATACATAAAGTGGCCTGGACTGTCCCTAGGCGGAACAGGAACTGCTTCTTCTAATAAACCCTTTCTAGTTTTTAACTGACGTAACTTGGAAAATATAGGCATGACTGAACTGTAATCTGGACACAATACAATACACAATGAAAACACGAAATCACATCACACTCATACCACAACATTAAAATACATAAAGAACATTATAAATAACAGTTCGAACAGAATATTACCTGAAATACTGAGAACAGAAATACAAGAATTTTCTCGAGAACGGAACAGACTAGAGTTACTGGATGCACTGCTGTAACAGTACGGAACATACCGGTCCCATAAAGAGACACGTCAGAACCCGCATCCACCGAAGTGGACACTTCGTTTGTGAGTCTGGGCACCACCAACCCACGGACCAGGAGTCAATTTAGATTGGTCCTGTCTAGATACTACCCCAGCAATGGTACTCACCGGGCAGCACGGAACGGAAGGCCTCGGACGGGACTGGACTGTTACGACGACGAACTTCGGACTTCGGACTTCAGTTACGGGTGGGCCTCCGGATACCTCGGACCTTGGACTCTCCGCTTGGGCTCTGGTCGGGACTCGCCGCGTTCCTCCACCGTCTCGTTCGGATGCTGGACCGCCTCCTCCGTCTCCTCCGTGGGCCTGAGGGATACTTGAAGCAGAAATATCTGCACGTGGCCGGTATGGTTCCGTCACGGCTGCAGAGGGTCAGGGGGTCGGCGTGGCTTCACCGACGCGTGGGGAAAGGGCAAGTCCCTGTTCGGGCGCCATTATGTGGTATATAAATAAATAATACCGGATCTATTTTTGGATGAATAAATGTATAACAGATAGCTCAATAAAATAAGAGTCAAGATTCGAGGTAGTAGGAGTTTCTGCAGGTTTATTACAGCATAAGGACAGGATCAGGACAACCTGCATAGAACGGGGGTAACAGGGCCCAGCAGGACAACTGGGGCCCAGCAGCTGCCGGGGCTTGATCTGGGATGAGCGCGCTAACTTTTAATAACAATACATCAACTTATATACATAGCGCAAACACATAGCATTACATTGCAGTAGGCGTAACAGTGGGTGGAGCAGAAGGCGTGACGCGTAGCAGTCGCGAAAGATAACAGTAGAAAGAGGTGTAACTGGGAGTATACTTAGGCATGTGGTGCAAACGTAACAGAATATGTCATGAATGGGGCGGAAACATAGGAGGGGGCTACCTAAGGAGCCGGGACCTCTAACCTAATGGTGCGCGAAAACTGGCAATGACGTATTACTAGGAGAAGCTGGGGGCTACGAACTCTGTGTTAGGAGCAGAGACTAAAGTCTGGAGGGTCGGAGCGACATGTACCTAAACCCTATCTGGTATCTGATGTTTAGGGAACATGTTGATATAAACTAGAAGTCATGAGGGGAAAAGCTAACTTGATTCTAAGACTGGACCATGCATTATTCTACATGTAGTGCGTGATGAAGAATATTAAATGACCATTAAATGCAGTATTTCTCTAACATGGAGACGAGAAGGCTAGACAATGACGGAAACTATTGATGCAGTTCAGTAGCTCAGGAATGCAGAGAAGGAGGACTGAACTGATAACTGGAACTATAACATACTTTTGGCAGACTCAGAGGCAGAGCCAAGCTGCACCGGGCACTGCGAGGCAGGAAGTAAGTGAAGGGTCGAGGATACAGGTGGGGGCTGTATCGCTCCTCAGCGAGGCTTTCAGGAGACAGGAGCTGAATCTGATGTCCGGGCCCTTTTGAGGCCTGGAAACGGGGACTTTATAATGGAATAACGTGCACACTGGGAAACGTGGCAATTATAACTTTACATAGGCCTGATATTCGTAGTATTCACGAGGACTGGAAACTAGCATACTAAAGGTGGACACAACTGGAATTGCGTCATTAATCGGACATGGGGAATAACATATGCATATTGGTCATGCACACATAACATATGATGGATGAGGCGTAGGGACACAGAACATGGCAAAATTTACTTTTCCACATAAGTCATACCCACACATACAATTCCAGCAGAGCGCGATGGGAGAGGGAACTAGGCAGGACACTTAGCCATAAGGAGTGGGGGAAATTATACTATAGAACCCGGCACTCTGCGTACCACATGGGGCTTACTGAGACTCTCACGAAGGACGTAATATACTGGTATTATACTTCGGAGCGCTTACATGCAATGGACCACACTCATGAGGCGACATGTTCGCGTGGCTGTGGCCAATTAGGCACTTTAGTGCATCTGTTACGGGAGTGTGAGCAGGTTCAGCCCTACTGGACCCAGGTACTAGGCGAGGTGGACAAACACTTCGAGACCGAGATCCCACGCTTTTCAGCATACATCTTGCGTGGTCATATTTGTGTGCTGCAAACTTAATAATAATAAAGAAATTTAAACCATAAAAAAGAGGGGTGCAGGCTGCCCAAAATAGACATGACCATGATTCCATTCCAAATAAATGAAGACACAGTCTTTATGCCCCCCTGAGGGGAAGATGGGGGTAAACCCCCACCCCGATTTGCCCCGTTGGGGAGGCAGACAACCCACGAGTTGCCACGGAAATAAAAAACACAAATAGAGGGTTGGGGGCTGCCAACCCTGGAATGGTTATGAACACACCCTAACTGAAGGGGACAACAGTTTTTCAGCCCCCCCACCCCCTGCCCGGGTGTAGATTAGGTTAACCCTATCTGCCACCTAGAGAGCGGAAAGCCCACTGTATATCAGCAATATATATTTTTAATAAAATAATCGGGTAGGTCTTTACCATTTTAACATCAGGGCCTACTCTCACCCCTAAAACCGCAACAGTTTTTCTGCTCCCCTGCGGACTAAAGCATCCCTTCCCAGTGGCAAGCAAGATGTTTTTACACATGGGCCAGGAAGGAGAGTGTGACTAACTTCATCATCCCACTTGCAATGGTGAACGGCTGCGCCTTTTGGGCTTGGGTAGTCTGCTACCAGGATAAACCCACCAGACCCAGACACTTCTGAAAACTAAATATCTGGGGAAGTCCATGACGGTGTGCTTCACAAGCATCCAACACGATTTTACTAACAGCAATGTCCTGCAAACCTCAAGCATTGACTAAAAACCACACATGTTTCTCACATTTCTGTGAGGAAAACTTCTGTCATCTGTGGGGAGCCACAAATGTCCACCACACAGCATTCCCCCAAGTCTCCCAATAAAAATGGTACCTCACTTGTGTGGGTGGGCCAAGAGACCTCGACACAAAAGGCCCTATAGTGCTAAGTGGAGAGATCAGTGATAGGGGTAGCTGCGGGATTTGTGACCATGCTCGGCTGCCAGCCGTGGAAACCTACCAACCACAGACATTTTTCAAAGTAGACAACAGGGTTTTCCAGGGTGGTGTGCCTTGTCTAAATCCCCTGATGTTTTCTTACCCACATTGCCCTGCAAACCTCAAACTTTGCCTGAAATCATGCATTTTCCTTACATTTCTGTGATGAAACCTGCAACCGCAAGAATCCACAAAATTTCCTACAACCCAGCATTGCTCCTCTTGTGCCAATAAAAACACTGCACCACTTGTGTGGTTGGGTCTAGTGCCAGCGACAGGAACAGATCAAACCACGGTCAATAGGCTCCCATTAGCCTTGGTTTGATCCATTCCTGTCGCGGGCATTAGGCCCAGCCACACTAGGGGGCCAAGTTTTTAGAGGCACAAGTGAGTTAATGATGGGTGGTCAGACTTTTGTGGATTCAGGCGGATTCTGGAAGTTTCCATCACAGAATTGTAGAAAAAGGTTTGATTTCTGCCATGGTGTGTGGTTTGCAGGGCATTGTTGGGTAAAAACACCTCATGGAATCCAAGCAAGTCAACACATCATGGATTCCCCTAGGTGTCTAGTTATTAAAAATGTGCATGTTTGATAGGTTTCCATAGGTGCCATCTGAGCATGGGGCCCAAAATCCAGTGCTACCTACTTTGCAAAAATAGGGTCAGTTTTGATTGGAAAAATGTGATGTGTCCATGTTGTGTTTTAGGCCATTTCCTTTATAGGGCAACAGGCCTACCCACACAAGTGAGGTACCATTTTTATCGGGAGACTTGTGGGAAAGCCGATTGGAAGGAAGTTTGTGGCTCACTGAAGAATCCAGAACTTTTCATCACAGATATCTGAGGAAAATCCTTTTTTGTAGTCAAAGTTCGAGGTTTGCAAGTGATTCTGGGTAATAAAACCTAGTGAAAACAATGCAAGTCAGCCCACCCTGGATACCCTTAGGTGTCTAGATTTAAAAATGTACAGGTGTGCAAGGTTTCCCTAGATCAAAATAATACAGCTACTAACATTACAACAACAAAAAAGGGTCAGTTTTGAGTGAAAAAAGTAATGTATCCATGTTGTGTTTTGGCCCAACATTTCCTGTTACAGTCTACCCACACAAACGAGGCATCATTTTAATTGGAAAATTTGTGGGAGCATAGACTAGTAGAACATTTGTTATTATCAATTCAATTTCACAGCATGTGACTTTTAAAATGTAAGCCAGTGTATAAGAAAGAAAACATTTTGAAAAATACCCTCTAAATTATATGCGAGTACGGGTACCCACAAATTCAGAGATTAACAAATAACCACTGCTCCTAAACTCCAAATCTTGTGCCCATTCCGGAAATGCATAGGTTTCCTTGATACCCATTTTTCACTCTACGTATTTCACTAGATTAATTGGTCTATACTTAGTACTCAATGAAAAAACACTATACAGTGCAGCTCAGTTGTTGCTCTGGGTACTTAGGGTCACTGGAGAACCTACAAACTATATAGCTATATTTCAGGATTGGAGCAGGAGCAGCGGGGACAAGCTTAAACTGAGCCGCTTGTGCTGTGCCCTACGGTCTACTTCACATTTCTGCTGCTAAATTATGCAGATCAGTTTGTTACGTACCACTTTTCCTTTTGATATTTTGGATATTACAGTGTTGGTGGCCCCTTGTCTGAGGGTGGGGGGATGGAGGGGGCTTGTTGCCCTGGAACTGAGCATGTTGTTCGTGGGGTCCTCCCTGATGGCTGGGACTCCCTCAATATCATTGTGCTGGTTGTGATTGACAGAGACCCAAAATATGGACCGTCGTCTCACTGAGCTGGATGCACATACTTGGCAGCTGACAGCTAGGCTGGATGACCAAGAAGGAATGGATGGCCACAATAACATCAGGGTTGTAGGACTGCCGGAGAGAGTGGAGGGCGACTCCATGTTGGGTTACTTGGAGGATTGGCTCTCCAGGAGGTGGTGGCCTCAGATGGCCTTTATGTTTTTTGCCCTAGAACGGGCGCACATGGAACCTGCTGTTCCCCCCATCCCCAAATCGGGGGTTCCACCCAGTCTGGTGGTGGCCCACCCCTCTTGCATTTCTGTCACAGAGATTTCAATTTACTGCAGGCCCACAACAATGGTTCCTTCGTGGCGGAGAACATCACATTTCCGGTTTATGCAGACTTTACCAACCAGGTGTAGATTTAGAGAGCATTGTATATCGCAATCAAGAAGATACTTTGTGCGTTGGGGTTGCTTTAGTCTCTGCCCGTCTGAGAGTACAAGTGGAGGACAAAGTGCATTTTTTCCTTGAACCTTCTGCAGCATTGGACTGGTTGGAACTCTACATTAAGGAGACAGTGCGACTGGAGCCTGTGGAGCAGTTTCAGCAGTCGTGCCTGAGGCGGCACCGGTCTCGTCGAAGAGGGGAACACTGGCCTACGAAGCAGCAGGCGGTGGAGACTGCGCCATCTCCGATGTGAAACCCCTACCTGTAGGGGGATATACTCCTAGCTCAGAGGGCTCAACAGTGCTGGGACTTGAAGACACACTTTGGAGGGTTACCCAAGCACAGTTCACCACATTTGAACCCAGTCTGGATGCTGATGAGGTTCTGCGAGGCACATGCCTCAACTAGGGTGCTATATTGTAGTGGCTGCAATTTCTACTCATGTGGTTTTATGCGGATTTCCCTTCTTGGCTGGGTGGGACCTGGGTGTTTATAGAGGGGCTTGTGCTAAATGTACTTTTCCACTCAACTCGGTTTAGCTACTAGACTGTCTGGTCTCTTTCCTTAACTGACTTTTCCAATACCGACCTAGATGGCTTTTGTTGATGGGCCTCAGCTTGTAGGCTCATTACCATATATTGTTTGGACAGATGTATGCATATCACAGTCTGAGAGGATTGCGGGAGTTTTTTTTGTGTTCCTTTGATGACTTTCAGTTTGCTTTTTCATCTGAAAAAGTGTGTGTTGTGAGTGAGCCTGCGTTGCGAGGCTAATAAATGGCGCTCTGAAAGTATGGCTGGTGCGGTGAGCTGTGTCACTGCATCGCGCAAAGGCTTGACAAGAAGGCTGATTGGATTAGAATGATCACCTGGAATGTATGAGGCATGTCCACTCCCACCAAGAATTCTAATGTCCTGTTTTTTTTTAAACAAAGGGGGGTTGCATTCTGCAGAAGACGCACCTAACGGAGCTAGAGAGTAGGGCACTCCGCAAGCGTTGGTAGGGGCAACTGTACAACACTACTTACGCAACATTTACGAGGGGGGCTCTTATTTTGATTAGGTCCGGGTGCCCTTCCAGCTGCATAGGGCAGTCACTGTCTCTAGGGCACACATGTGCTGGGCCGCTTAGATGGTAGAGATGTTGCCTTCTTTAATGTGTTCCCATTGAATGCGGACCAGACCTCCTTAGCCAGCCTGATGTCCCTCCTGCCTTTTTTGATGATTGTGGGAGGTGACTTCAATTGTGTTGCGGATCTCGCCTTGGACAGATCTCAACCCCGCTGTGTTTGGCCCCAGCACAAACTGGCTGGAGCCTTTTGCACTTGGGCTAAACAGTGGGGTCTTATAGATTGCTGGAGGGTGCTGAACCCCATGGTCCAGGCTTATTCGTTTAGATCTGGTCTTCATGATTTAAAGGTAATGCTGGATGAGAGAGTGGGGGAGATAGAGTATTTGTCGAGAACCTATTCGGATCATTCCCGCCTGCTATAAACCTTCCAGTGGTCGCCCCGCAGTTCTTATATCTCCTCTTGGCAGTTGGCTCCGGTTTCCGGGCCTCACTTGGTGAGCGGATCACCAGTTTGGATGTATGACATTACTGCAGGGGGCACGAGTTTGGTGATCGCACTGCGCTGTTTGCTAGACTTTTAGCTGCCATTGCAGGGGGCACGATTGAGGTGCTCGCACTGCGGGTTAATTTTTAATAATTTCTCCTAGCGCATTATTGCTCTTGACACTGGCGCTGCTGCTGTGAGAGAGCAGGGGGGCACGATATCAGGCGCTGCGCTGTAGGCGTTTTAAACATCACGTTTACCTTCACTGGATTCCCACTCCCCAGTCCACCCCGAGCCTAGCTCGTTGTTGTGGAGGGAGTTTCTTGCTTTCTCTTACTCACTTCCGGCGGAAGGGGGGAGCGGTCTAGTTTCCTACCGCCGCCTCCCCTCTTATACTGATGTGCTGGCCGACGCGCAGCGGACGCGCACAGCGGGCGAGACGATGGCGCGCGGAAGTCGCGCCAAAGTTCAGCCCGTCTGCGCCCGTCCGCGACGGGACCAGGGGCCACGTCCCTTGCTACTATACTCCCCGGACTACCTCTTACTTACGAGGTCCTCCTTAGCCTCAGGTCATCGCACTGACTACACTGTATCACTCTGAACTGTCATCAGGCCCCTATAACCTGCCCAGACTGTAACCTTTCCCTCACATCCCTTCCTTCTCTAACTAATATAGCTATATGCAATTTCCCGTCATCTCGATCCAGGCCTAAATATACAGACTCTCCTAAGGTACGCACGCTGATTAGTCTCAATTGTAGGTCATTAGTCAAACACAAGAGAGAGATTTTCGACCTTCTCACTTCCTTGGAACCAGCGGCCCTATTCCTTACTGAGACTTGGCTAAAAGACTACTCTGGACCGGACATTGCATCTGCCCTCCCTGATAATTACACGTACATAGGTAAAAATAGAGTGGTGAAAGAAGGTGGAGGGATAGCTATAATTTTTAATAGATTGTATTCTTGCAAATGAGAGGACCCTGATCTACGCAACAGTGAACCTGGCCTTTTTAAACTTTCGTTATCTCCCAACTTGTCATATAGTTACTGCTTATCGATATATTGTGTTAAGTTAGCATGAGCTTATTAAATGTTTAAACGCCATTTTTCCTTTTGCTGCTTCTGCACACGACACTTAATTGTTGATTTAGCTTTCAACCTACAAGAGCGTTGTGATTTACATGAGAATAATATGTTATTGCTCTGATATCAGCTTTGCTTAGTAAACTATGTCTGTACAGAGAGTGCTGAAGCTTCAAGGATAACTCGACACAGAATTGTTGTGAAGTCTGATCTCCGCACCTTCATAGACATAACATAAGTGCAGCTCCTGCCAAATTCTGGCTTTAGGTTCGTTTTATATTGCTTTGCTTAGAGCACACATACACACATGATGCTGTTCGCATGCAGAGAGAGCTGGTGGAAGCTGATGTGATCTCTTCATACTAGGATCTTGAGGTATGGGCCCGCCCTGCTAAAACCCAAAGAGACCTTCTTAGATATTAATATAATATGCTAGTTAGGGAGGGTGAGAAATAGGTGTTAACCCTTATTCATTACAGCATCTTAGCATGCTGTCACCATTTGCTTTTTATGGACTAGTAACTATGCTGATAACTTTGCTTCTGATAATATGTTTCCTTGTATTATCTAAGATACTGCTTTTGAGAAAACGGCATTAGTAAATAAATATTTCAAATGTGCACGTGTCCTCATCTACTCCACGTTCTGGTTTGAAATGATTATATAACGAAAGAGTGTTCATGTGTTCCACGTAACCTGAGGTATCGTAAGTTCATGTTCTGGTTTGTCTAAACATTGGGAGTTTGTTATGACCAATGAGACACTGTAGCTAGCCTGGTAAGGGGGTTTTGTGTACTGAGGTGAGTTTTGGGCCACCCTAATTCACTGAGGTTCCAAATCTCTATGCACAGTTCTGTAGGAGAACAGAATCCCTGCGATAAACTTTACCCTCTTTGAGATGCTTATTTATCGTCCCCCCGGCCCAGCGAGTTCCTGGGCTACTGCCTTTCCTGAGCACGTAGCACCTCTACTCCAGAACTCCACTAACTTTTCGATCATCGGTGACCTGAATTTACATTTGAACGACCCTTCTTGTTCTATCAGTGCCAACCTTTTACAGGACCTTGCTGCTCTCAACATCACCTTACAAGTCAAGTCAAATTATGCTTTATTCGAGATTTCACTCATAAAAGCAAGAACAGTCTAGATTTAAAATACAATTAAATTTACAGCCAGTTACATTAAAAAAACTAAAGCATAATATTTACAGTTTGTGACTCGATTTACAGTTCAAATTTTGAAAGATTTCATACAATGCAAAATTATCCATTTCTAAAAGTAATGAAAAAAGGTTAAAAAACAACCAAATATAACAAATTCATATTAAAAACGTAGATAAAACATACGAACAGTTTACCCAGACAGAGAATAGTCAAATGACTAGCAGTCTCTGTCTGATCGACCATGCCCATCCAAGATATTTGGCAGTGGCTATTGATACCCATATCTCACTGCAAGTGCATATAATACGCAAGGCAACTGTACTACTAGTAGTCCCTAATTTCTTGCACATCGGTTTTAGCCATACACGTCTTGGGTCCGAATAGGCAGTGCAAGAAAATAAAAAATGGCCCATTGTTTCTTTGGTGGATCCACAAGCAGGGCAACAATCACTCAGCCCCCCTTCCCATTTAGCTGTCAAAAATCTAAGGGGGATTGAACCTGCTCTCAATTGGAAAAGAAGTTTTCTATCACATAATCTAGTTACGATATCCCAGTAGGGTTCCAGAGAAGGATACAACTTAGCCTCTAAGAATCCTTCTGTCATAGATCCTAAATTAGTGCTACTCCATCCCCGGGAGGCTACCTTTTCCCAATAAATTTCTTTTAGAGCACTTTTAGTAGGGAATATTGCTCCAACTGGGTCTATCCAGAGCGAACTCATTCCAAGCTCATTCAAGATTGCTTTCAACGATTTGAGCCACCCATTTTTATGGAATATATCGGCTTTGATAATATCTAAAAACCCCTCAGCATAATGGGAAAGCTCAGGCGTAGTCCAGAGCCTTCTCCAGTACAGAATCGGTCGAAGCCTGACCAAATCTGTAACCGCTTTTCTGCCCAGATCGTACCTAAGGGGCAGCAAGGGAGTACTTTTCGGGACACCAGTTATTGCCCAGAAGAACTTGTTTTCTGATATTTGCAGGGCAGCCACCTTCTCGAAACCCCATAGTTCAGCACCATATAGTGCGGAGCCAAGAGCCTTTGCTTCATATATCTGCAGAGCAGGCTTTACCGGTTTCGTCAGGGACTTTCTATGCTCAGAACTAATAGCACCTGATAGTTGCCTGTGCCTCAATGTAGCAATATCTATATGTTGGCACCATCCGCTCTTATTTGAGATGTGGATACCCAAATACGTAAAACTGTTCACCACTTCTAGTGGACGACCATTCATAATAATTTTAGATTTAAAACTACAATGAGGATTAAAAATCATAAGTTTTGATTTGGTCACATTGACCTCCAGGCCATGCTCCCCGCAAAATAGATCAAAGATAGACAATGCACGCTGTAAGCCACTTGGGGTCTTTGATAGAATAAGCGTGTCGTCTGCGAACATTAAAATAGGTATTTTTGTACCAGCTAATGAAGGAGCGTCCAACTTCGCAGATAACATGCGGGATACGACACCGTTAATAAACAATGTAAAGAGAGTGGGAAACCATTGAGGAGCCTTGGCGGACGCCCCGCTCGACCGGGAAGTCCGCAGTCACCATGCCCTGCCCTCCCCACTGGATTCTAGCAAAGGTTGCTTCATGGAGCCGCATTATCAGTGTCAATAAATCATCTGGTACACCCAGGTTCTTGAGAACAGACCACAGCATCGACCGCGGTACTAGATCGAAGGCAGCCCGCAAGTCGACGAAAGCCGCGTATAGGCTACCCCCGCCCAGCACCACTGTCCTCCATTGCAGCAAGTTAAAGCGGAAAACCTGATCCACAGTACTTGTGGACCTACGGAATCCCGCTTGAAATGGTGATAGAGCATCATTATCCTCTGCCCAGTCAATAAGCCTGTTCACAATAACACGCCCCACTACCTTTTGAATGGTGTCAATAAGGCTTATCGGCCTGTAATTGCTGGGCTGGGATCGGTCACCTTTCTTGTACACTGGTATAATTACTGCTCCCTGCCAGGATGTCGGTACCTCTGCACCCATAGCAATGTTATTAATAAGAAGGGAAATGTACTTACACCAACGTTCTTTATCATTAATAAAGACGTCGGCAGGAACACCGTCTATGCCAGGGGCGCGCCTGCTATTCACGGTATTCAAAGCCACCAGAATTTCTTGTAGACTGAACTCTGGCCCTACCCATAAGGCAGGGAACCTCCTGGACCCTGTCCTGTCGAACTTAGAAATCATTACCTATCCTATGGTCAGATCATTTTATGGTAACTTTCTCTGTTGCTATTGGTGGTTTGCCCAACACCCCCTTCACCTCCACTGAATCTAGGACATCCAGAAACTGGAAAAATCTGGACTCCAAGAAACTCAATTCCTGTCTTGAGAACTCAAGGCCCCTCACTGAAGTCACCAGTATTAAAGCAGTGGTTGTTATTCATTCCTGGCTCACCCTTGCTGCCAATGCATGCGTACCTCAGCGCGAGCAAAAGCACAATTTACACCATCCGCCTGCGCCCTGGTTCACAGATGCATTAAAAAAAGAAAAAACTAACTGCAAAAACCTCGAGCGCAAGTGGCGCATACAGTATGATCTGTGTTCCAAGCAAACTTATAAGACCGCTTTAACCAAATACCATCTACTCTGTAAAACTGCAGAAATGTAATATGTCAATTTAACTATTCTTGAGGCACAAAATCGCCCTAAGGCGCTTTTTTTCAAAACTCTTTTTATTGAGAGATCGCATAAAATCACAGCACTCCAAACCCCGGAGGAGCTGTAACAATAACAGTACATCATAGTAAGCGATTCATTTGACTGTAAGAATTTTGTTCTCTCTACCATCCACCCCACACCCCAACTTCCCAACCCTCCCTTTCCCCTCCCTCCTTTTGCACAACGTCTCTCCGATACTGTTTAGGTTAATCATACATGAATCGGTATATGTATCATTGTCTCTACAAACCCATCACAACTGCCCCTCCTCGCCTACGCTGGTGTCGGAGGCTCCTGCCATAGGCCCCTGTAGTCTGCCCACCTTTTCCATATTTTAGAGTGTTTTTGGGACAGTCTCTGGCCTCAAACACCGGTCTTTCCAGTCCCATGCAAAAGTCCAGTCCTTTCTTCCACCCAACCACCTTGGGAGCCCTGCGATCTTTCCAGGCCTGCGCCACATCTCTTTTGGCCAGTGTAAGGCCTAGTAGGAGCAGGTGCCGTTTGTAGACGTTGCCGCCCACCCCTTCCAACACGTGGAGTAAGCCCAATTTTGCTGTACAGGGGAGGTCCCATCCCAGCACTTCAAATAGACAATCCCACACACCAGTCCAAAATTGCACCAGGCCACTACAGTCCCACACTGTGTGTAGGAGAGTGCCCATCTCATGGCCACACCACAAGCACGCCGGGGACTCAATCAGACCAGCCCTCCACAATCTCTCTCTTGTATAATAAGCACGGTGTAGGTATTTAAATTAAATTAGGCGTAGGCGGACCGCTACAGCCGCTCCCCTGGGGGACTCAAGAGCCTCCCGCCAATCTTCTTTCTCCAGCTCACCCACATCTCTCACCCAGCGATCTCTAAGGGGCTGCAGATCCGAAGAACAATGTGTAACTAGTGTCTGATATATCCGGGATATCTTCTTCTCTACCAGGTCCCCCATAAACACATGCGCCTCTATCGGGCTAAATTCGGGCAAAGTTTCCAAGCCCGCGAGTGCGGGTGTATGGGCGTGTCTTAGCTGCAGGTATCTAAAGAACTGTGTGCGGGGCATATAAAATTCAGTGCTAAGTTCCTGAAAAGATTTAAGCGTGGTGCCCTGTAGGACGTGGCCCAGTGCTGAAATTCCTATCGAGTCCCAGCCTCCGAAACCCCGAAGTGACATCAGTGCCGGCAGTTGCCCATTATGCCAGAGTGGGGTCTCCCTCGTTAGTTTTCCCCACCATCCCATACGACGCAGCGATTGTCGCCAAATCTGAAAGACTACTTGTGTTGCTTTAGGTAGTCTCTTACGTAGCTGCGCAGAGTATAAGACCGTGTGCAGGGTGACCGGTTCCATTAGGTACCTTTCAAGAGCATATGCCGGATCCCCCCTGTAGCCGTACCACCAATCATTCAGGACTACGAGGTGGGATGCTTGGTAATATGACAGGACATCTGATGTCGCCAGCCCCCCACAGTATGTGGATAGAAAGCAGGTTCGTAGGGCTACTCGCGACGCACCACCGGCCTATAGGAATTGGCCCAGAGCCGAGTTGACCTGTCGGAACCATTGCGGTGGGATTGGGTAAGGGGGATTCTGTAATTGGTATAGCATGTGGGGGAGGGCAACCATCTTAAATATAGCGAACCTGCCATATATATTAAGGGGCATACGGGACCAGCATTTCATCTCCTGCTGCACTTTATCCCACACTGGGACTACATTGCGCTCCCAGGCAATTGCCGGCAAGGTCGTCAAAAACACTCCCAGGTACTTAAGACCCCCCGCCGCCCTTTGTAGTGTCGAGGCCCACGGCCCGATCTCAAAGTGGTTACCCAGTGTCCAAAGTGTGAATTTCTGCGGTTTAAGGTAAAGTCCCCAAACTTCTCCAAAGATTCTCATTATTTCTAGGACCCGCGGCCCGGACCGGTTCACGTTCGTAAGAAAGAACAGGACGTCATCCGCATATAGTGCGATTCTGTCCGAGGGTCCAGCCTCCCATTCAAAACCCCTCAGCTGCGCATCAATCCGGACCCATGCCGCCAGCGGTTCCATAGCTAGGGCAAACAGGTAAGACGAGAGGGGGCACCCCTGCCTAGTGCCTCATCCTACCGGGAAGGCTGCAGACGCTTCCCCCGCCACCCTCACCGAGGCCGTCAAATCGGTATACAAGAGCCGAATATAGGACATAAAGTGCGGCCCTAGATTGAGGCGAGGGAGTAGGGCAAATAAATAGGTCCAGCTCAGGGAGTCAAAGGCCCTGTCGATGTCCGCCAACAATAGCGTTGCTTGATCTCCAGTTTTGCTCATCGCCTCCACCGCCACGTGTGCGCGTCTAATATTGTGCCGTGTCGCTCTGTGGGGCATAAATCCGGCCTGGTCCGGGAGGACTAGGTCCGTTATATACGGGAACAGGCGGTTCGCAAGCGCTTTGGCTAGTATTTTGGCCTCGATGTTTAAAAGGGAAATTGGCCGATAGGACTCATGGCGGTCCGGGGGTCGACCGGGTTTCCAAAACACTACTATTTCTGCATGCCTCCAGTCTGCCGGCAGGAGACCCTCCTCTCTCGCTGCCTCCAGGGCAGCTTTTTAATGCGGCCCCAGTTGGAGATGATAGCGCTTGAAAAACTCACTAGGAAAACCGTTGGGTCCTGGGGCCTTACCAGTATTGAGCTCCCCCAGAGCTGTACCCAGTTCTTCTGTCGACAGCGGGGCCTCAAGGCGTTCACGCACGTCATCCGGGAGCGCACGGGCGGAAGATCAGTTATAAATTTGTCAATGTCAAGTGCCGAGAGGGAGTCCCGTGGGGCATACTGGGCCGGAAGGTAGCGGGCGAAACTGTCCGCCAGCTCCCTCGGGGCTGAAATGGAGGTTCCATTATCGTCCCTGAGGCCCGGTAGTTCCTGTGCCTGAAACACTTTTTGACAGAGCCTATGGAGCATCGTGCTGGATTTGTCGCCCCATTGATATATCCTACTTCTCGTCGCCAGCCAGACCTGCCGAGCCTCGTCTAACAGAAGAGATGCATATCTTTGTTGTGCCAGTAGCAGCTGCCCTATATCTTCCTGGTGACTCGCTACCCCACACTGAGTCTCCAGCAGTTCCACTGTCGCTGCGGCCCGCACCAGCGCTTCCTGTCATTTGCGGCGCGCTGCTGCACACCAGGCTATATCTACCCTACGAAGCGTGGGTTTCAGAGCTTCCCAGGCCGTTCGTATGTCGGACACAGTGCCCAGATTCTCCTCCCAGTATCGGGCGATGGCTACTTCCAAATGTTGCTGATATGCTTCCTGTTGCAGGTTCCAGGTGGAGAGGTGCCACCGGAATGGCTGTCTCCCCCTATCTAGGGTAACTTCAACCACCACCGGGGAGTGATCCGATAATCCACGCGGCAGGATGGATGCCGAAACTACCCTGTTCACAACCGTGGTAGGGACAAAAACATAGTCCAGTCTCGAAAACGAGTTGTGGACCGCCGAGACGTAGGAGTATTCTCGTTCATGTATGTGAAGGTAGCGCCATGTGTCCACCCAATTCATGCCTCGCACCATGTCATTCAATTTAGTGGGGGTATCTGTTATGGGGTCGCCCCTAAGTCTGAGGCGGTCGAGCCGACAATGCATGACATCATTCCAGTCCCCCCGATCACCGCCAGGCCCTCAGGGATTTCGGCCCATAATGTGAACAGTTTTTCAATCAGTGCCCATTGTAGTGGGGGCGGGGCGTATACACTTCCGAAGATTATTGGCTCTGTACCTACCATCCCCTGTACAAAGACATAGCGGCCCTGGGGGTATGTCCATTGTTTCATATGAGTGTAAGACAGTCTGCGATGCAGCAGTATGGCCACTCCCCGAGATCCTCTCCCAAAGCCGGCGTGATAGACCTGGTCGTAGCCATATCTCTGTAGGCTCAGTGCTTTATTACCTAGTAGGTGTGTTTCTTGTAACATCAAGACATCCACTTTGTCTCTCTTCCCCTGTCTCAGCACAGCACTTCTCTTAATTTTATCAAGCATACCCCGTACATTTCAACTCATCACTTTCATCAAGGCTCTAACAGGTTTTTGCTCAGCGTTTTCATGCCCCATCTAAGCGTAGACGCAATTGTACACCAAGCAGTGGGCATATTGGACTCGGGCACCTCAACAGCATCTTTCGAGACAACCATGTGCAAAACAACCCCCTCCCCCGCCCCATCCCTCAGTTCCCAAATATACCTCCAGCCCCCATCCCCTCCCCCCCAACTAAGGCGCTTTTTAAAGTTGTACAAGAACTTTCGGGCGCATTATGTCAGCCCAATACGCCTTGTCTAGATGCCACACAATGCAATTCTCTGGCGGAATTCTTTATCGCCAAAATTGACGCCATTTACACTGACTTTGAAAAATCTATTTCTCCCCACCTCCCCCCCAAATTACTTGCTCCAGTTACTCTCTGTGATCCTGTGACTTCAGAGGATAGGCACTTTACACCCTCACAGCAGATCTGCCCCCCTAAAGCACCTAATCCTGTGATTTCTCATGAATCTGTGGTCTCAGAGGAGACTAATCATCCATCTTCACAGCAGATCGGTACTTGGGATCCTCTTAATATTACTACACTTCATGATATTATCAGTAATATCAAATCTGGTTCCCCACTGGATCCATTTCCCCCTCAAATTCTGAAAACTCTGGACAATTCTTCCCTTAAACTTCTTCTGGACTTACTTAACACCTCCCTTAGAGAAGCCATAGTACCTTCTGCATGGAAACATGCAATGATAGTGCCTCTGCTAAAAAAGGCAAATGCTGATCCGAATAACCCATCCAATTTCCGCCCCATCTCACTCCTCCCGGTTTTTTCAAACATTCTGGAAAAACACATCAACACACAACTCACCCTACATGTTGAATCTAGGAACATCCTACATCCATCTCAATCAGGTTTCAGGTCCGGCTTCTCAACGGAATCTACTTTGTTGGGGGTTTCAGAAACCATCCGATGCCGAGTGGACAGGGGGGAAACCGTGGCACTCATTTTGCTTGATCTGAGTGCCGCATTTGACACGGTTTCCCACTCCATCGTCATTAATGCCCTTAAATCATCTGGCATTACCGGCTCAGCCCTCAACTGGCTTGCTAGTTTTCTTTCAGACCGTACCTTTCAAGTCTTCTCCTCCTCATCAGCTTCTCAAATCTATAAATCAGCTTATGGTGTCCCTCAGGGCTCCATTTTGAGCCCCTTACTTTTTAATTTGTATGTCAGATCTTTGGCTACTATTGCAGAGCAAGCTGGGCTCACTATTTACTCATATGCCGATGATACCCAGATCATTTACTCTCTCTCGATGGGACCTCACTCTTCCTCCTCCTCCCTCTGTGAAGGACTTAGTAACATCGCCGCATGGATTCATGAAAATAAATTGAAATTGAACGGGGGGAAAACAGAGCTTCTTCTGTTTGGCCATAATACTTCTCTGTGGGGGCCCCAACACTGGCCCTCGCAAATGGGCACCCTACCCATTCCCTCTAGAACAGCACGTAACCTTGGCGTTATTCTTGATGACCAGTTATCCATGAAGCACCATGTGGTCAAAACTTCTTCTACGTGCATCACCATCATCAAATGGCTTAGAAAGATCATTTGGATGCTCCCCCAGGAGACACAGAAAACTGTAGTCCAGGCCCTAATCACCTCGAGACTAGATTACGGCAATATTCTTCTCCTGGGGTCCTGCAAAGAGGTGACCCGTAAATTGCAGACAGTCCAGAACATGGCAGTTCGGCTGCTCTGTAAACTTCCAAATAAATCCGCCACCTCTAATTCTCTACGTAACCTGCAATGGCTCCGTATTGAAAGCCGCACGAAATTCAAGGCCCTCTGCTTTATGCACAGAATTGATGCTGGTCGTGCCCCATCCTACCTTAATACCTTGGTTCAGCTGTACTGTCCACCCCGTACTGTTCGCTCATCTAATCAACATAGGTTTCTGGTTCCCAGAGTTAAAAGAGCCAGAATGGGTGGTCGTTCCTTCTCTTGCCTTGCTCCCTCCCTTTGGAACTCCCTTCCCCTATCGCTGCGCACTGAACCTTCCTATCTCAAGTTCCGCAGAGAGGTGAAAACTTGGTTATTTAACCTGTAACTGCCTTCCTTCCCTTTAGTTTGCTCTCTCCCTCTTTTGGTTCTAGCGCCGGGAAACCTCCGGGTAGCTGCGCGCTTTATAAACTTAAATATATTAACTATATAACGCGGGCTTTTACCCCGCGCTGCCATTACGAGGCTGCTTTTACAACGCAAGTCGTTACAACGACTTGTTACAACGACTTGCGCTGTATGCGCTGGATTGTGGAATAGTTTAATTTTCTATTCCAACTCCAGCCACGTTACAGTAGGGAAGGTGTTGGAATAGAAAATTAAACTATTCCTTTTCCAACAGCGCCCTCCAGCGCAAGTCGTTGTAACGACTTGTGTTGTAAAAGCAGCGTCGTAATGGCAGCGCGGGGTAATGCCCGTGTTATCATGGCTGCTTACCACCAGTTTCTGGCTTGACAATGTAGGTTCAGCATCGTTGGTGGCCAAGGCATAGGAAGCCATGAAGGTGGTAGTAAGAGGTCACTGCATTCCAATAAGTGTGTGGGTACGTGCTCAATTACAATCGGATATTAGCTGGCAGGAGGCAGTCCTCAATGGGCTTCCCTGGATCTGGGGGGTGAGATACCAGCGGGCAGGAAAGGGATACTTATTGAATGGGAGAAACGACTTCCAATGGTGGAGCGCTTGTGGCAGTATGATTATAGAGCATATATTGCAAGAAGAACACAAGGGCACACTATTCTTCAGATCTGCGACTTGGCGGGCCTTGAATTGCACACACAGTAGGAGATGAATACTGCGTTCCTCCAATACTCCTGTGACTTGCACTCCACGAACACCACAGTTTACAAGTCTGATGCTTTGAGCTACATTACAGGCTCTTTCCTGTTGGTACCCAAGCCCACAGTGGCAAGAGATGCAGGACGAAATTAAGAAGATGGCTCAGGGGAAGATCCCCAGATCGGACCGGTTGCCCATAGAATTCTATGCTATTTATGCTGCCGCCCTTGCCCCTAAATTAGAAGAAGTTTTTAACGGTGCCCGGCAGCGAGGAGTACTCCTGCCCCCTCTGCATGAAGCCACGATTGTGTCAAATCCTAAGAAGGATAAGGACCCACTTTTGCTCAATTCTTATGGCCCCCTCTGATGCTTATTCCACCAAACAAAACGGTTCAGGCGAAAAAGAATACAATTAACACTTAAACAATAAACATTAGAGTGAAAAAAACTAAGTAAGGAAGTAGAAGAAGCCTATATACACACATTGACGGATTATCAAAGTCAATTATAATTTATTCTATAAATATTTTTCATAAAAATTCAAAAAAGAAACATAACGCTCAAAGAGGAGTTGGCAGATACAAAAACAAACATTCCACATGCCAAACTAGTGGCTAACAGACAAACATTATCAATACAAAAAAGGAACAACAAAGACAAAATGATGTGTCCTTAATGAATTATGGCCACAAAAAGCATCTGATGCGTAACACTGATTATAAAGGGCTGAGCATGGTTCTGGCGAACTGGCTTTACCACCCATGGGCAATCTGATTCACCCCAATCAGACACACCTACCTGCAGTACCTTACCTAAAATCCGTCAATGGGTTCATATATTGGACCAGCGGGCACACCTTCCACCAGATTCACAAGTATTATCTGTATATATTTAGACAACGTTTGATTCTCTTCTCTAGGAGTTCTTGTAGATTGCTTTGCTTGCTATGGGTTTTGGGTTGCTATTTATAAAGTGGACAAAGGTGATGTATACTCAAGTGATGGCTGGAATCTGGACTGGCTCAGTGATTTTAAAGATATGCAGAGCGGAGCAGGGCACCCGGCAGGGTTGATCATTGTCCGCTCTGTTATTGGCTCTAGCCCTAGAACCGTTCGCACAGACGAATCGACAGGGAGGCCACTATTGGGCCTACGGGTATCCAGAGAGTGTCTGTATATATTGTTATGCTGTATTTTATTTATTTATGAAGTTTTATATAGCGTGAACAAGATCCCGAAGGATATCAGAGTGCATTGTATTACATAAGAGGGGGTGCTACAGTTTTGGAGGGGACGGTAGCAGCTCTGTCTGATTTTGGGCACCTGTTGGGACTAGAAGTAAACGTGCATAAATGCTGTGCTCACCCACTGCGTTATAATTCGGGGAGGTGAGTCCCATTACTGACGTGCTTGCTCTACGGTGGGAACACGTTAACATACGCTACTTGCGGGGTCACCATTTATAGATCTGCAGAACAGCTCCACGAGGGTACCTTTCTTCGGGCCGCAGACAACTTGTGGCAGCCAGTGGCCTTTTGGAGTACCTTGCCCTTATTGGTCTGTGGACGGATTGCCAATCAGTAAGATAGTAGTTCTGCCATGGATTAAACCATCAATGGCAAGCAGATCTCCTAAAAGTGTGTGAGTGCATCAGATAATGGCAACAACATTTATATTAATGGAGAAATATGTGCTATCAAAGTACACCTTTGTCACTGGCTTGAAAGATATACCAGAAAGTGTCATGATAAAAGTGTTTAAATACATTTTCAGCAAAAATGGTATCCCGAAAATGTTACAAACTGTTATAGGTAAAAGGTTTGACAACTTTAAACTAATGGGGCAAATTTACTAACTTTTGACGCAATACGGCAACCAAAGTTGCTGTGCTGCATGAACGGGAGGGTGAAGAACTGTGCCATATCTACTAGGATATCGTGCAGTGTTTCCCTCCTCAGCGCCAGTGCACTTCAGGCTACCAGGTGCCAATGCACACTAACGTGTACCATAGTGCAAGGGAGTGTGCTTTCAAGCATAGGTTTTGCATTGGGAGGGGAGCTTTTCATCACAAAACCTATGCGTGATTAGCTTTACCACTTTGTATGTGTGCTGTACAATGCAGCACAGATGCAAAGATTGATAGTTATGGAGTAAGTAAAACATTTTTGCTCTGTTACACCTGCATTGAGGAAGTGGAGGGTTTAATCGCCAATCCTTGTCGACAATTGTTGGAAGATAGGGATTTACATTAAAATCCATGGGAAGCCCCCCGCTCTACCCATGGAACGCCCCGTTAATGTAAAGTAGTGCAGAGCTACTAGAAAAACACATATGGTCATATGGTCAACAACATCCCAGTTCCAAAAAGTGGGATAACAAATGTGGATCATTTTAGGATATCGAGAGGGGGAGTTGTTTATCAAAAGGGGAGACGAGCAGACTTTACTGATGTCTCTTTTTGTTTTTCTGCAATAGACAAGATTTCCACACACGTTGCAGTTATAGTTTTAACTTACAAGACTACAGAAGTGGTGGTCAAAGGATGTTTGCTTGTTATTTAACAGCAAAGAGTTACAAAAAATAAAATTAGCTCAAGATTGACTGTACCATTTAGAGAAACTATTCGTGAAGGGTTGATGGTAGCAAAGACAGTATCTGGGTAACATTGTTAACCTGGAGGGGTGTCCTGATAAATTTAGCAGTTACATTTATAAACTTAAATTAAAGCATGTCTATTGAATGCAACATATCTTGACTCTAACCATGACCTTCCTTCCCTGCAGTTACCCCAATGTACAAACTCTGAGCTGGATCTTTTCCAAGTAATATAGATGTAAACCAGCATAGAAAGGTCTCTATATAACGCGGTACTGCTCCATCATCCTGGTCACTCACCTTTAAATCTTCATGTTGAGTAAAAAGCAATGGACTGTTTTTTTCAAACATCCCATCCATCAACTTGTTTTTAGTGACCTAAGTGTGATGGGTATGTCCAGACTTGGGTCCTGTGCTCTCTGCGCCACTCGATTCAAGCTTCACCTGGCTAATGCTTGGGGGTTCGGGATGAACTGTTCCACCTGCAGCAGGGTCACGGCTGATTTGAACAGGGATTGGTCCAAACTTAGGTGGCATGATGGGCATAAAACGATGGATTGGGATTTGGCCCCGGGTGATTGCCAGTAACTGAGAATAATTCAAGCTTTCCATCCATCACCTTGTTTTTGTTGCCCTAAACTTTCTTTTATGGACATATTTGCTGCAAGCACACTCTAGGAGTAAACAAAGATTGCTACACCAAACGGTCAACACAAATGATTAAATTAAAAATGGCTGTCACTTATTAAAATATAGCTAAGGGAGAGGGGCTGGCATTTAAAAAAAAACTTCCTGCCGGCAGAATAATATTTCCCAATAATCGGATTACATAATACAGGCCTTATTTACAGCTTGCTGGACAAGATACTCCATCAAAAAGTGGAGAATATCCCGTCCACCAAACTCTAAAAAAGTGCTGTTGGCAACAGTGCACTTGTATTAAATATAACAGGATATCTGCCATGTTTGTGACGGAGCCTTCAATCCTATAAACTCTAAATAAGGACCGTGGTTTCATTTACTTTTAGGACATGTTTATTTTATTTGCAATATAGATGCAGAGGAATAGATATTGTGCCTACAAAGCAACACACTTTTTTGGAGGGGAGCTAGGTTTTTCTCTATTTGGCCATACTGCACAGCATCTGCTGTAAGTCATCGCCATAAGGCACTGGCAAAGTCACTATGTCACAAAAGTAAGACCCTCTGGCTTTGCCAGTGCTTGTTTTCTTCTAGTAAATAACCTGATGCAATAATCCCTCACTTTGTGCATGAACAGATGTTTGTGTACTCTAAATTCCCTAAAGGTCTGATATTTTAGCTGAATACACTCCGGGGATCCAAGCCTCCCCCCCCCCCGGATGCTTTTGTGCGAATGAAGGTGATTTGGGGAGTGTGTGACTTACAGCAAATAACTAGACCCAAGTAGATTCTGAATATGATGGAAAACTAATCAGGCTACAAGATACAAGCAGCCTGCTGGAACATTTCAAGCACACCATCAAGAAAAAGACAAGTTGCTCCTGGCTGACAATCCCATTGCCTACACCAGGGGTCTCCAACCTTTCCTGTAATGAGAGCTACTTCTGTTCAATGAAAATCACACAAACTACTGATACTTTAAGTGTTGTAATACTGACCACACCAGACAAGATTTCATTAGTGGACACCATTTGTACCATTACAAGCAATGATTGTCTCAGTTTTCCAAGCATGGTCGCCAGCAGTAATGTAAAATGCTTTGTCAATGTAGAATGCCTCTAGGCGAGTAATACATAACAGCCATAGAAGTAAAGCTTCTGACATCACGGTAATAACAGCAGTAATAAGTCTTCCCACATCACGTGGTGTATTACTCAAATATCAGCTTTAAATATATTTTGGAAATTCAGCCATTTTTCTCCAAATATCAGTCTACAAGTTCTGAAAATAAATAAATGTTCATCTTGAATATATGCTTTCAATTTTCGCATACATATATTAATTCAACCAAGCAAAAGCTTTTAGTTTGGTAAGCTAGGTTGCACTCAGAAGAGCTACTTATTGGGACCAGGAGAACTACCAGTAGCTCACGAGCTACTCATTGGAGCAGCCTGGCCTACACATCTGGCCTGCTCCTTGCAGTCTTCGCACAGCCTGAGTGAGAAGAAAATTCAATACCAAAGATTTTGAGGTCTGGCTGAGGGAATGTACTTTTTGTTTAAGAGAATGGCTGAAAAGGTAAGACAGGATTGTCGCATATAAAAGATGCATAAGGGCACCCCTGATTTTTATTTTGATATTAAACATCTAGGTGTGGTTTCAATATTGATTTTGGTTTTAATTACATATAGCTAGTGGATGAGAGAGTGAAGAAGAGAATCATCATTTTGTGTAGGAAGAATTATAGAGGAATGTATGATTTAGTTTGGTAATTTAGAAACACTGAGCTTTAGTATCCCCCAAAGATCCTAGCCTTGCAGAAAGAAAAGTGCTGGACTATCCAGGCAATGTGAAGCATGCACAGTGTGCTCAGTGTGTGACATATGTAGACGTGTTTATCTGGTAATGTAAGATGCCAGTACGTGTGTGTCATATTTTTTATTTGTCAAAAGTAAAACTAAGGGAAAAGTAGCAGGTGGGTTTAATATGTGCAAATCTTTAAACATGGTTTTAATTAAGTCTTGCTTGCAGTGTGGAGAGTGAAGCAGAGTGTTGTATTTTTGCATACATAGAAGAGTGTATGATTTAGCAGTTTTGGTCATTTAGGAAAATGTAGCTTCTGCCTACCCTGCCTGTGGATAGTATTTGTATTTGTATTGGTTATTTATAGAGCGCAACTATCGCTCCGGAAGGAGCATCTTGGCGCTAGTGACACTTACGTGAGGAGGTGGAGTCCCAATGACTCCCTCAACAGCCCGACGAGGACCTGTGAAGGAAGACACAGAAGAACTGTTAGAAAGAGAGGAAAGACTGGTGACAAGGAAAGAAAAAAAATACTACAAGATGGAAAGAGAAAAACAGCTTTAAAAAGTGTGGAGAGAAAACCAAGGAAGGATTATAAATGGTTTATAATGTTGATAAACATTTCAATAAAGCCCTGGTAAGCAGGGGACGGCAAATGCAGAATCCGCTCTCGCAAAGGGCGCCCTGCCTCACGAGGAATGCAACAATGTGCCACAGCATGGACGATAGCCAGGAGGAATCGAGACCCAGGAGCTGCCATCAGAGGGAGGAGGACCAAAGAGCCAGGAAGGAGACCCCTGAATCCGGACAAATTATGGAAAAAGAAGCCCCATCATGGTCTATGGAGAACTGCGGCTGACCAGGTGTATGATGGTGACAGCCTTGGAAAGGAAGAGGTCGAGGACAGTACAGGCATAGATGCTGAAGTTGAATCTGTGGGGCATAACTGGAGGTGAAACTAACAATCATGCACAGAATCCTTCTTACAGGAACAGTCCTAAGATCACCTGTTTTATCTCTTTTAGTGGCGAGTCTTGGTGGCCTAAAAGTGTGTCTTATTCTTATGATAAAGGTGGTAGTGAGGAGACAGGAGGGCAAAGGAAAAACAAATAAAGCAGAAGAAAGGATAAAATAGAAGAAATAAAGCGAAAGTGATACAAGTGTACACATAAAGTAGAAACAGAAACAAAAGCTGGAAAAATTCCAATAGTTTTGAGGGTTTTTTTGGGTTAAAAGAACACTTACCTTTTTTTTAATATAGGGACATTGGAGGTGGAGACCACAGATGGTCTCTGGAGGGAGGAGGAGGAGAAGGGAGGAAGGAGCTTGCGGGACTGAAGCCTAAGGAAAATAGAAGAAACAATTCTGTGAGATCGTTAAAAACCAGACATTTTGAATCTCAGACAGCCTTGTAATAGGCCTCTGTTACTGAGCCAGAAAAAACCCACACTCCCAAGGTCCATGAACAGTCTTTGTGTGGAGAGAGAAAGAAAGAAAGAGAGCGAGAGAGAGACAGAGGCAGAGACAGAGAGAGAGAGACAGAGATAGAGACAGAGAGAGACAGAGAGAGATAGAGACAGAAAGACAGAGAAGAGGAGAGGAAGCGAGAGAGAGAGGAGAGAGAGACCAAGGGGTGAGAGAGAGGAGAGGTAGACCAAGGAGAGATAGATTGTTTTTTGCATCCGGCCTAGTTTGTCTCCCTGTTTCTTTTTCAGTATCCCATAGATTGCTCCGATGAGAACACTCAAGGTTTTGGACCCTTCAAGCTACGCCCCTACATCGGTTTTGATGACGGGGTGTCTGTGAGTCTACATGATGGCTTAAGCTGCTCCCCCAATCATTTTTTGATGAAGTAATGTTTTTGGACTACGTACGTCTGCCTGTTTGACTATGTGTCTCCATCATGTCTCAAGCTGCTCCCCAACGTCATCTTTGATCTTTGGCACCTGCGGGACGATATGAATATCTTAGATCGCAAGGACAGTGATCACAGAGCTCTTGTACTGACACGCAATGGTTTGCTATATCTTTCAGTAAAAGCTCCCTCCTCATTCTCTCCAGGAGAAATCTTGCGTACCAACAATAGGAAGTGTATGTAGGAAAGTGTCCCTTTTTGACATGGTCATCCCCACTTTTTGCCAAGTGTATCTCGAGCAATATCTGGAGGCCTCGCCTACCAACACTGGGGCCTGGGTAAAACAACACCTCAACCTCACAGTTACGTTGGCTGTTGGCACTTCCGCCCTCACTCCCCATAGGAACACCTAGAACCCCGACCCGGGGAGCAATTCCGGCAACAGAAAGTAGAACCACAGCCCCTCCTAAAATACACCTAAAACCAAGTATTGGCGGAAGCGGGCAAGTACAGGGTCCACAATGCTTGCACCGTCCCTCACATGTCCATGCTAGTGAGCCCATGGAGGTGGGTTACACCCAATGGGCATATATGAGTCACCGGGGAGGTCCCAGAGAAGTACAGAAAAAAGTCCACTTAAATGGTGAACCTGTAATCAACCTGTTAGACACGGGCTGTCACATACTGTGGTTAGCAGAGAGAGGACACCTAACACTGAGATACAGGAGGGAGAGTCTGTACAGGTCACCAGTGTGCATGGCGATAGAAAAACGTACTCCCTTGCAGAAGTTTTAATTGAGATAGATTGTGAACCCCAACTGCGAAAGGTAGGGATAGTTCCATCTCTTCCCGAAAAAGTGTTACTAGGTACAGATTTGCCTAGGTTTCACTAGTACATATCCAACCTGACAAATACGAACCCTATGGTGGGATGGGTCAAAGAAGCTTCTTAAAATAATAAAATCCTGTAATGTGAGAAGGGAACGGACCCACTCTCATTTGTTTTCCTGTCCAACAACCGCTTGTACCTTTACATTATCCTTTTGAATACAAATAACTGACTAGCCTATCCACCACTCAAATGATTTTCATATATCACTATACTAAGTCAACACTAATCCTTTATGGGTTCCGGAGTAGCGTGCTACTCGTCGAAAAAGCAATTTGACGCCTCTTCATGGGTAGTAAGCGCTATATAAATGCAATTTTGCAATACATCATCAGATGGGTTCCAGACCGCGGGATTTTGTTTTCGGATAGCCCAGAAGGATTATAGTTCATTGATGTATGCCTGTGAACAAGCGCAGGAAGAGGACCCACAATAGGTAGATCCATTCTTTTGTATAAAAAATACTTGTTATATAGGATAACTCGAAACAGTGTACAGACAAGAGAACAACTATTGGTATCAGTGGCGTTTCGTGACCAGCTCATACATCTAGCTCATTGTCAGACAAGGGTAGTCATTATGGACAAGAAAACACCCTGAAGTATCTGCTGGGGAAGTTCTATTGGACTGTGGTATAACAGGAGGTGGCTACGTTTTATGCACCTTGTCCCATATGTCTGTTAGTCAACCCCCCTTCACTTCCTCGTGCCACACTCCAAACTCTCCCCATATTTGAAGTACCCTTTCAGCGGGTGGGTATGGACTTTGTAGGCCCCTTGACCCAGTCTACCCGTTGGACACCAATATATCTTAGCATTAGTGGATGATGCAACACGGTATCCGGAAGCCAAACCCTTGACCAGGGCTACTGAGTCATTAGCCCAAGTCGCCATTTCTTTTTTCTCTCAAGTGGGTTTTCCCTAAAAAATTCTAACTGACCAGGGCACCACCTTTATGTCTCGCCTGATTGAACAGATATGTAGTTTGCTGGGCATTAGACAGATTCGGACTGCAGTTTATCTCCCTCAAACAGACGGCCTGGTCGAGATATACAACAAAACCATTAAAACTATTCTAAGGAAAGCTATCCATAAGTCGGGGAGGGATTGGGTCCGGAAGTTACCCTCAGTGCTGCTCGCCATCGGTACGCGTGAACAGAGGTCAACATGGTTTCCTCAAATTGAGCTACTTTTCAGGAGAAAACCAGTGCTCTTCTTGATATGGCTGCAGAACAGATTACAGAAGAGGAGGATGAAAGTAAGCCCTTACTGACATATAGTATTGCCTTAAAAGAAACCCTTGCTACTCAATTGGAAGATGTCCATGTTAATATGGAGAAAGCCAAAGCCTGCCAGAAACAGCCCTACTATAAGGGTACCAAACTAAGGGCATTCTCTGTGGGAGATAAGTATTAATTTTTCATCCAAGTACTGGAAAGAAGTCATTAGTGACATGGCAGGGCCCCTATCAAATACTGGATAAATTCACTCCAGTGATGTATAGGGTTTCCATCCCACACAAGGACGGGTGGGGCAGGTCTGCTATGTGAACCTTCTAAAAGCCTGGGAAGAACACCCATCTAGTACCATAAACATCAGTATCGCTATAATTCACGTCAATGTCAACAAACCACTAGACATTCCACTCCAGCGCCTGGTGGATAATACAGAGGGACTGATTAAAATGGGAGACAACCTAACAGTTGAGCAGAAGGAACTGACCGCTCTATTGAACAAACGTCCTAACCTACTGTCGGGTAACTCTGGTCGCACCTCTTTGGTAGAACACAATGTTATGTTATGTTATAAAGGAATTTATACATCGCGCACTGCTACTCAAGAGTGTCCTGGCGCGTGGGAGAAAGAAAACATGAGAGACCGGAGGGACTAGAAAGACTGTTTAAACAGATAAGTTTTTAGCCTCTTTTTGAATGCGGACAGTTCCTCAATATGCCGGAGATCCAGAGGGAGCCCATTCCAGAGCGTTGAGGCCTTAACTGAAAAGGACATCCCCCCCAGACGCGCTCTCCGAAATCTAGGGATCACCAGCCGTCTTTGCATAGCAGACCGCAAAGGGCGATTGGGAATGTAGAGGGACAGCCTGGCACCAATATAGGCAGGTCCCTGACCATGAAGTGCCTTATGGGTCATAGTCAGTGCTTTGTAATGCACTCGCTGGGCAACAGGGAGCCAGGGCAGATTACTCAGCTGGTTGCGCACGCTTAGGCATCTAGGGATATTAAATACAAGCCTAACAGCCGCATTCTGGATAACCTGTAATTTTCCCAGACGATATCCTGGGATGCCAAGGTAAAGGGCGTTGGCATAATCCAGGCGTGCCAGTATTAGGGCCCTGACCACCGTCTCCCTAGCAGCGCGGGGAAGCAAGGGAAAAAATCTTCTCAGGGCTTATAGTGTGCCAAAGCACACCCCAGACAGCCACGTTATCTGTTCGTGAAAGCCTAAATCACCCCCAAACCAAATTCCCAGATTTTTTGCAACACCGCAGTCTCCTGAGGGGCAAGGAAATCCGGGAGGCCAGAGAGACTCTCTAAAGGCAGGTGGAAAATGACCATAGAGGAGCACCTCGGACTTCTCTTCGTTACATTTCAGGCTAGCCTGGGCCATCCATGAAAAAACTGCTGATAAGCAGCGATGGGACACCTCTGTTTGCAAATCATCCCCCTTCCAGGTAAAGAGAAGCTGGGTGTCGTCGGCATATGCCATAATTTTGGCACCCAGCCTCTCCGCAAGACCGATCAGGGGGGTGAGGTAAATATTGAACAAGAGGGGGCTCAAGGTAGACCCTTGAGGCACCCCTGTTGCTACCATGGAAACCGATGAAGAGAAAGGGGGCATCCACACCTGTTGGGAGCGATTATCCAAAAAGGATCTAATCCATTCCCAAGCTGTACCATTGATCCCGATGTCAGACAGACGGGAGAGGAGCTGGAGATGGGGTACCGTATCAAAGGCGGCAGAGAGGTCGAGTAAAATCAGAGCCGCCCTGCCGCCTGCATCCAGACACTCCCTAATAGCCTCCGAAATTTCCACAAGGGCCGTTTCAGTGCTAAATGCAGTTCTGAATCCAGATTGAGCTGGATGTAAAGCTCCTGTAGCCTCCACAAATCTCTCCAGTTGTTTGAAAGCCACCTTCTCGCACACCTTAGCCAGGGCTGGTAGGAGGGAAATGGGGCGATAGTTGGAAAGAAGTGAGGGGTCAGCAGAAGGTTTCTTGAGAAGGGGGAGGAGTTTTGCATGTTTCCATTGCACAGGCACCCTTCCAGATTGGAGTGAGTCATTCACCAGCTTCACTACCTCCGGCACTACTGTCTCAGCCACCCCACTCAGGACCCTAGCATGGCAGGGGTCTGCCGGTGAGCCAGATTTTAGTGACTTGAGTATGGCTAGGACATCTCTCTCCTCGGCAACGGAAAAATGTGTAAAGAATTGACTGGGAACAGTGGGACATAAGGCAGGCTGATCAGATAGAGGGGACTGTCCTAAAGGGATAGTCCGTAGGCTATCTTGAATCTTTTGTATCTTGGCAGTGAAAAAGTTAGATAGATCCTCACACCATTGGAATGAGTTCGGAGAGGGGGGAAGTTCTGCATTAGGGGACAGAAAACTGCGTACGATAGCACAAATCTCCTTGCTATTGTTGTTAGCTTTAGAAATTCTGTCAGCAAAAAAGTTACCTTTAGCTTCTTTAATAGCAGCATAATATTCCCTCTGAGCGGCCCGCAGTGCCGCCTTCGCACGAGGACAATACTCGCGGCGCCAGCCCCGCTCCAGTTTTTTACATGTTATTTTCAAAGCTTTAAGGGAGTTGTTAAACCAAGGTTGGGAGGGAGAGCCTCGAGGGGGGCCCTTCCTCGCGGACTGGGAAAGTGAATTAGTTGCCTGGCGGATCCAGTTAGAAAAACTTTCCACTGCCTCAACCAAGTCGGCGGTTTTGACCGGAGATGTAAGGGCCAAAGCTCTAGCTAGAGCTGGGATGTTAGTCTTTTGTGGATACTGACTGACAACCATACCGGGTGACAGAGTAGAGCGGCCTATGTTCCAATTGAAGCAGATAAAAAAATGATCAGACCAGGTGACAGGCCTAGGGGCTAATACCCTGAGCTCGAAGTTCGAACATATTGGATCTAATACATGCCCACCAATATGGGTGGCCGCCGGCACGTGCTGGGTCATATGAGTAACATTACAGAGATCCAACAGGTCCCTCGACCCAGGAGCCAGCCGGTCCTCCAGGTGTACATTCAGATCACCTAAAAGAAGAAACCTGGAGAACTGGAGAGCCCGGGAGGCAATAATCTCGTCCAGAAATTTAAGGAAAGTGCTTGGTGGACCCGGCTGCCGATAGACCAGTACCCCACCTAAAGAAAACTGAGGAGACAGGGCCAGTGAGAATTCTAATACCTCGGCCTCTGGGATCACCCTTGTGCACTCCTTCTTAATTGACCATATATCTCTGAACACTATGGCAACACCACCCCCTCTGCCAGAAAAGCGGTCCACCCTCACTATCTTATACCCCCTAGGGATAGCTAGTTCCACCACTGGCGAGCATGAATCGTTCAGCCAGGTCTCGGTGACAAATAAGAGATCAAGTTGTTCGTCAATGATCAAATCGTGGACATCGGCGGCATGTTTAACCATGGACCTTGCATTAATAAGTGCCGCTCGGATATTAGTTTTAAGGCCAGAGGGAAGGGCGGGAGCAGGTTGACTCAAGTTGTAGCGAAACTGACAGAAAGGGCAAGCCCTCGTCCTATCTTTCCGGACGTCCCAGTCTCTAGACCCACAGGAGACGCTACCTAGTTTAAGCAATGTATCCCGGTTATATGAGATCTTTACCGCCGCATTCTCGACCACGGAGGGATCAGGGCTCCTGGCCCTGGGTACTGCCGAGGCGCGGACAAGCGCAGACGGGCTTACCTCTGGCGCACCTCCGGCGCGCCATGGTCGCGCCCGCTGCGCTCGTCTGCTGCGCGCACGAGGGCACATCGCGTTTTGATGGTGGACACCCCCGAGCAGCTGGACCGCTGACTGCGGTCCAAGCAGCCTTCAGTCTGCACCCAAAATGGCGCCCGCCCTCCACTCAATCGGCACGAACAGCCGTGGTGGACCGGGGCTGAGGAGGCCACACAAGAGGTAACAGAGCACAAATTATATATATATATATATCATCACAGAGGGGTCAAGAGTAGTAAAACAAACACCCCATCATATTCCGGCTGCTAGGAGACAGGAGGAGAGCAGGAGGTAGATGCCATGTTGAAGGCCGATATCATTGAGCCTTCCCAGAGCGCTTGGTGCTCTCCAGTTGTTCTTGTACCCAAACCAGATTAAGTCTTCGATTTGTATTGACTTCCATTAGTTGAATTCTATCTCGTGGTTTGATTCCTACTTCAAGCCCTGTGTGGACAAACTTATAGAAAGGCCAGGAGATGCCAGAGTTATGTCCACAATTCACTTCACAAAAGGGTAAATGTAAATGTAAATGTAAATGTAGTTGAGCTTATATAGCGCACAGCTACCCGCAGTGGGTTTCCCGGCGCTTGCTTAGGGAACCCTTCCTGGTATTCCCCTGTGAGATAGCAGGGTATCCACAAGGTGAAAGTCAGGCATCCCGCCGCGAGGGGCCGTTGTGGAGATTAAGCAAGCTATTGCCCAGAGTCGCAGAGTGTGAACCCATGAGTCGAGGAGGCACCGGGGCGAGAATTATCGAGTCCGTGGAATTTTTAGCCCAAGACCCGCCGAGGCGGGGAATTGAACCCTGGTCCAGGACCGATCTCAGCTTTCGGGTCTGCTGCCTCTAACCCCTGAGCCACACTTCTCCACATGTTTACCGGCAGATACCCCTTACTCCAGAAGCACAGGAAAAGATTACCTTTCCCATTCTCACCGGATTCTATCAGTTTCAGGTCCTGCCATTTGGCCTTCATAGTGTTCCCGCCACCTTTTAAAGACTTATGGATGTTCTTTTACAAACACACCACAAGTACACAGTTGCATACTTAGACGACATAGCCATTCACTGTCTTGACTGGGACACACCTTCATCATTTAAAACAGAGCCTGAATACCTTGCACCAAGCAGGCCCTACCCATAAAAGACCACTTTTGGCACAAACCACATAGAGTACTTGGGGTCTGACATCCAGGCAGGAGTCATTCAGCCCCAAAAAAACAAATTAGGGCGTTTGTTCCTTTTACTTACTGATCATGCTCCTCTTACTTGGCTTGCTTTGTATAAGGACTCGAACCCTAAAGTTCTCTGTTGGTTCCTTGCTTTACAGCCTTTTTCCTTTCAGGCCTTCCATGTGCCAGGGAAGCTGCAATCAAATGTAGATTTCTTGTCTCAGTGTACGGTGACTGAATGGCCCTCACTTCCATTCTTAATGGGAGGGCAGTGTGATCAGGTCGGGGTGTGATCAGGTCGGGCTTGCCCCCAGGACTTTCTAGAGACGGCCGCATCCTTCCCAACCAGATATGGTTGTTTCGCTCAAGACATTCAGGACGGTCTCATGAGGCCAAAGCAGGACTTCGAGCATTTAAGGGGCAGAGTAGGTGATGGCGGGACAACAGAGATTCCCGAGGGAAATGGGAACACCAGCAGAGGACACAAGGAGGAGGATGCTGACGGAGGCAATGAGGAGAAGGATACAAAGCAGTCCGACGCTGAAGCCGCGGGGGGAAACAGTGAAACAGCTGTGCCGAGCCAGGGGCATCCGCCCAAGCAGCTGACGCTGTCAGAGGCTCCAACACCGCCCACCAGGAGGCATAGGTGTTCCAGAGAAAGAACAAGCGTTTACAATGCAATAGATCTCGCAACTGCGAATTTTGGAGCTATTGGCACTGTAAATGGCAATGCCGTTAAAAAAATTAAAAAACATTTAATTTACAATACCAAAAGCAACATCTAGTACATTGCATAGCGCGGTGTCCGTGAAGACGGCACCGTGTTCGTTAAAGTAAAAAAAATTTTTTTTTAAAGAGTTGTGTACATGCAGCTGTGAGTGGAAAAAACATTGGCTAAAAGCAAAACTAGTTTTTGGTCACAACAAGCACACATTGCCATTGTAGTCCCTGGCACTGATTGGGAGCAGCTTTGTGTGTAGATGTGCCAACGTGAAAGAGCAGACTGCTTTAGCCACAGTGACGATAGTCAAACTTGGGCTGACCCCTTGCCCCAGTGCCTACACTTCTCAGAGCGAAGCATCTACCTCACGTTTATCCGTTTTCAATTGTTACGTCAGTGAAAGTAAAACAGCTGCCTCGGCCAACTCAATATACCTTCAATTCAGACCAAGCATCGATCAAGTCTTGACCTATTGGCTTTGCCATTGCTTTTTGTCGATGTTGAGCAATTCCAAAATAGAAGGGAGAATCTGTGATCACTAGGGACCTGGGGTAGGATTAAAGTAAGATGAAAAAATGGTCACTAATAGACAAAAGAATGTCATAAAATTCACAGAATGCGATTTTTTTTATTTAATAACCATATGTATCTACATGTCTAAAATGCAAACATGTTTCCTCAGTTCCACAGTCTACAACGCTAGCGCTAAGACCACTGACTCCCCCCATCTCAGTTTCATGTGTTATTAATACTTAAAAGGAAAGTTTGATCCTGTTAAAAAGTGTTTATTTTGGCTAGTCGAATTTACATTTTAAAACTTCACACCCAGACTACATTGTTAGGCGTGGAGACATGCTTTACGCTGTCACTGTAGTGGGTCACACAATGACTTCTGTAGCCCATTAGTGACATTCAACTTGAAGCCCTTGGTACACTATGGGTTTCATATACTAGGGCCCTACAAATATGCTAACTATGCCAATCAGCAGTATACCAGTTTTACCATGATGAAAAGAGGCACGCAGAGGTTGATAAGCACTAGATCTGTGTAAGCTTTGAAAATGTATACTTTTATTGAATATTGAGGGTGATTTATTTTCCCTTCAAGCAGATTTTCCCACCGGATAGCTGGTAGGCAAAGGTTTTGGGGCTCACAGAGACAAACTCCATTATTCGACCCAAGTACAAACGGCATTTTGTGGTATGTTTAGCAGTACTATAATTGTACTAAAGTACTACAGAGCGCTATTCACAAACCTAGGAGTGGAGTTCTCATCCTGCAGCACGCCTATCTTTTCTATCAGGAGATCTCCACACATGTGATATTACTACTTAGTACTAAATGTGGGAGAGAGCAATTTCAAAGGGCCTTTAAAGTCAGCTAAGCTTTGTTGGTGAATAACACACTCTCCTCGGTTGGTTAGGAGCAGCAAGGAAATAACAGAACTGCCGTCTACCATGCCACTCTGCACCGGGTGCTGCCAGGAGGCTAACAAGACACTATAGCCACAGAGGGGAAGGCGCCTTGCCAAAAACCAACAGCCAAGGTGCCACCCCCGATCCTACTTGTGAGTGCACTGCTTCGTCTTGTATTACCTTTTATTTACCAGGGCCTGGCTCTGAGGCCACGTGGTACAGCGGAGGCGAGGCTGGAGAGAGAAACAAGCCCAGCCGAGGCACAAGAGTAAAGTACAGTGTTGTTGCTGCCAGTGCCTGGTTGAGATGACAGCAGCCACAGTATTGTTTTCAAACAGCAGGCACATGCAGCGCGCATGACACAGGTGCTCGGTGCACTAGCCTTAAAATGAGCGAACAGTGCATTTGAGTGCAGTGAAACCAACACTACAATGTGCGAGTCCAACACCCAGCTCAGCCAAGTACCACGCAAGACGGGATAAACAAACCCCTTTTTGGATAAATCCCTGCATCATCGCAGGGTGCCTCATTAGTCATGCATATCAGCTGCGTGGTCTCTTAATTACAAAGAGTATGCATAGTAAACACTGGCCCGCATCCTGGATTGGTGCATCAGCCCTAGAGGGCGTTTTAGATGCACACAATGCTAAATGTGCATCACATGCCCGGTGTGCACAGTGCTATCTGCCCTGCTGCTGCTGAGTCTGTGAAGAGAAAGAGCGCAGTACTCTCAGGGTCTGCAGTGAGCCCGGAGCACACACACCTGCCCCTGTATCCAGAGAGTCCCCACCTGCCCCTGTATCCAGAGAGCCCCCACCTACCCCTGTATCCAGAGAGCCCCCACCTGCCCCTTTATCCAGAGAGCCCCCAGCTGCCCCTGTATCCAGAGAGATCCCCCTGCATCCAGAGCTCCCACCTGCCCCTGTATCCAGAGAGCCCCCACCTTCCCCTGTATCCAGATAGCCTCCACCTGCCCCTGTATCCAGAGAGCCCCCACCTTCCCCTGTATCCAGAGAGCCCCCACCTGCCCCTGTATCCAGAGAGCCCCCACCTGCCCCTGTATCCAGAGAGCCCCCACCTGCCTCTCTATCCAGAGAGCCCCCACCTGCCCCTGTATCCAGAGCTCCCACCTGCCCCTGTATCCAGAGCTCCCACCTTCCCCTGTATCCAGAGAGCCCCCACCTTCCCCTGTATCCAGATAGCCTCCACCTGCCCCTGTATCCAGAGAGCCCCCAGCTACCCCTGTATCCAGAGAGCCCCCACCTGCCCCTGTATCCAGAGAGCCACCACCTGCCCCTGTATCCAGAGAGCCCCCAACTTCCCCTGTATCCAGAGCCCCCACCTGCCCCCGTATCCAGAGAGCCCCCAGCTACCCCTGTATCCAGAGAGCCCCCACCTGCCCCTGTATCCAGAGAGCCAACACCTGCCCCTGTATCCAGAGAGCCCCCAACTTCCCCTGTATCCAGAGCCCCCACCTGCCCCCGTATCCAGAGAGCCCCCACCCGCCCCTGTATCCAGAGAGCCACCACCTGCCCCTGTATCCAGAGAGCCCCCACCTGCCCCTGTATTCAGAGCCCCCACCTGTGCCGAGAGAGCCCCCACATCCCCCTGTATCCAGAGCCCCCAGCTACCTCTGTATCCAGAGAGCCCCCACCTGCCCCTGTATCCAGAGAGCCCCCACCTTCCCCTGTATCCAGAGAGCCACCACCTGCCCCTGTATCCAGAGAGCCCCCAACTTCCCCTGTATCCAGAGCCCCCACCTGCCCCCGTATCCAGAGAGCCCCCACCCGCCCCTGTATCCAGAGAGCCACCACCTGCCCCTGTATCCAGAGAGCCCCCACCTGCCCCTGTATTCAGAGCCCCCACCTGTGCCGAGAGAGCCCCCACATCCCCCTGTATCCAGAGCCCCCAGCTACCTCTGTATCCAGAGAGCCCCCACCTGCCCCTGTATCCAGAGAGCCCCCACCTTCCCCTGTATCCAGAGAGCCACCACCTGCCCCTGTATCCAGAGAGCCCCCAACTTCCCCTGTATCCAGAGCCCCCACCTGCCCCCGTATCCAGAGAGCCCCCACCCGCCCCTGTATCCAGAGAGCCCCCACCTGCCCCTGTATTCAGAGCCCCCACCTGTGCCGAGAGAGCCCCCACATCCCCCTGTATCCAGAGCCCCCAGCTACCCCTGTATCCAGAGAGCCCCCACCTGCCCCTGTATCCAGAGAGCCCCCACCTGCCCCTGTATCCAGAGCCCCCAGCTACCCCTGTATCCACAGAGCCCCACCTGCCCCTGTGTCCAGAGAGCTCCCACCTGCCCCTGTATCCAGAGCCCCCACCCGGCATGCCTTAAAGGGGGGGTGCTGAGTTCAGGTTGTCCTCAGCGGGGGGGGGGGGGGGGGTCTGTAGACTCTACCTGCGCAGACCCCTGCTCAGAGCCCTCTCCCCCTCGGCCTGGGACGGTGAAGATGACAATCCGAGGCCGGGGGTGACGTCCGGGGTCAGAGGGTGAAGGTCACCGCACAGACCGAGGATCCTTCCACCCCAACAGCTGCTGGAGCCGAGGAAGAGGCCGGAAGTGACGGCATTCACTGCTGGTGCTGTCTCTGTCCCCGCTGACCGGAAGAGGAAATCACGGGCCCCAGGGCTGAGAGTAACTGAAAGAGACGACGGACTAAGTTGAAAGGAGCTTTGAGGGGAGCAGCAAAGGTCAGCAGCACCAGTGACAGCTGCAGACCCCGGACTCTGAAGAGGGGACGAGTGAGGGAGAAGGGAAAGGAGAGACATAGAGTGCATTGGACCTGGGAGGGGAATGACGAGAGCGCCGCTGCGAGGACTTCTGGACTGCATCACTAACCCCTGTGACATCACTGCTGCCCGGCCAAGTACCACGCATCAGGGGTTAGAGTAACGCGTTCTAGTTCTGGTGTCCACACTAAAATACATTAGTCATGCATTAAAGCACCTGAACCCTCTACGTAGCAAAATGTGATATAGCACACTGGGCCTGGAAGGGAAATAAGAAGAGTGCTGCTGCAAGGGCTTAAAACTTGAGCCAAAAGGGAAAAGTTTTTTTCTAAAAAATATTAATTTATTCGAATTTAAGTAAAGACATAAGGGAAAAAGGCATGAGCACACCGCATGCCATAGGATTAGTTCAAACACTTGTGAGACATGGACAGCATGTATCAATAATGCATATATTATGAAATGGCATGCACATATCTGTGCGATACAAGCGATTCACTCAGTGCAGCAGCGTGTAAGTCATTAATTCAGCTATTATTTTAACTATGGTCCTAGAGGTCTCCACGTAGTGCATCACAGACACCTGTACAGCGACATCATTTCCGCTTCACCACACTAAAATGCATTAGTCATGCTTTATAACTCCTGGACACTTTCCGTAGCACTAACAAGGCTGCATAATAAAAACTGTTCCCATGTATATATGACAGGGTCTTTTTGATTTCTTGATCAGTGTTCTTGTTAAATTTTCTAAGGCCATAAGATTCCCAACTTGACCCACTGTGACTGACAACATATAATTGGTTATATAATTTGTTACTATGTGCCTTTAGCCTTCCTTACATTGTAAGCCCCCTCATATTCCCAAAACATTCTCAAAGGAGCGCAATCTACCTTTGTACTTACTGTCTTCACAATAGTCTGTGATGCCTTCACAGAGTATGAGATAAGTGGGGGTACGCTCCCATGCCAATTAAAAGTCACCAACTGTGTCGCTCATACAACACTCACACTGGGAAGACCTACCTGGGTCTATTCTATGTAAGAAACTGGGGCAGCAGTATAGTCTTTCCATAAATGTAAAATGAAGCAGTTAATGCTATAGTTTACTGATTTAGTTTGAGCTCAGCCTTATTTCCATACTTCACATTTAATATCCTTCACAAATCCAATACTCATGTTTTAACGGACCTTGTTATTAGCTGAACCACAGCATTCATAACATTTAGATATTCAACCTCTACCTCCAGGATTCATGACCATTTGAGCTGGTGGTAAAAACTCTATAGGTTTGTCCGGGAAAGAGAGCCATATGGCAGTTGTCTCCTTGGTTTCTTTAAATTGGTCTAGTATTTATTGTTTATGTACAGCTGGCCTAGTCTCACTAGACCACTCTTTTCTAGTCTTGATTTAATGCCCTTCTCCAGTGTTGAAGAAAGAGCGGGATTGTTAAGGAGCGGGTTGGTCAGGGAGTATACTTGTGACACACCGGCCACTCTAGAAAGGCCTATTCACTCATTCACACCACACAATAAAGTGCTTTGCAAACTCAGCAACGTACGCAAGAAATTAAAAGAATAAAAACAGAAAAATTATACAAAGCAGCAGGTGGTCGTCTTGCAATGGTACTGTACATAGTGTAGTGTTTTCTTGTTGCATCTCATTGCCACGTTTAGATCCAACATGTTGACCATTTTGCGATGTTCAAGGCAGTGAAACCCTTTGGACAATCGTCTTCCACTGTGGTCAGGTGGTTTAGATGCAGTGGCTGTACATGTTGCAGTACACCACACTGAGAGGCAAGCAAGCAGCTTTAATCATGAAAATAAAGAGAAGAGGGGAAGAAATGAAAGGACCATGAAACTAGAGAATGGAAAACTAAAGGACTGGTCCACCAGCCTTGGCTCTGAAATGCACCCATTTTCAGGTGGCTGTGCACAAGTGTTCAGACAAATATCACTCACAGGGCACTAGAGTCAATGACTAAAGTGGTTTATATATACCATTGGCACATATAGCAGTGGTATATATGATTTTTAGGTCGAGACTGGCATAGTCTGCGCAAATGCGCAGTCTCTCCTGCGAGAATTAATGCCTCTGAGTAGCGAGGATAAACCCCGCCCCTCTTCTCCATTGGCTGGCCTCCCAAACGGCGGCCAGCCATTGGAGAAGAGGTATCAATGTCATCATTGTCTCGCTCTAAGCCCCGTCTTTTTCAGATTGAGGGGCCTGTTTTTTGCATTTGTTCTACCCTCTTCTACAACAAGTCAAAAACACGCCCGCTGTTTACACTCCAGCCAATGGAGAAGAGGGGTGAAAGAAAAACACGCCCCCCAGTCTTCCGGCTGAGGGTTTTAGGTTTAGCTCATGTAGTAAAGTTTAGTCTTGGGCCAGATGTTAGCTCGGGTCAACTCAGGCCGCTTGGGTCAGGCTCCACCTTTCTGTACCTCATTCTACCGTGACTCATGCCTGGTCTTGCGCCCCTCCTTGACCGGTTCGTGCGGCATTCCCTCTGTCACCCCCCCGCCCCCATTGGTGTCTCTTCCTTGTCCGAATCCGGAGTGAGGGGAGTCTTGGAGATTCTCCGCCCCTAGTTCCAGCTGGTGTTTGGAACCGCCATTTGCTGCCTTCCGGGGTCTGTCCCTCCGAGTTCCTTTGCTTCACCCCCGCCCCTGTGCGCGTGCCCGGCTGTCGGTTGGAGCGGGCGACCCGCACGGAGTGGTTTGTGGAGTAAAGTTGAGTTTCCAGGTCGGGTCCCCCTATTTTCCTCGCCCCTGCATGAGGCGGCGGCAGAAGCGGATCTTGCAGGCCGCAGGGCTAGCCTTGACCGCTCTCCTCCTGCTGCCCAGCGTCTACCGGGGACAGCGCGGGGGCTGGCACCGTGGCCCCCAGGGGCACACCGGGGGCAGCACCAACCGAGGTAAGAGGACACCAGCAGGGAAGCAGAGGAAATGATAGTGGAGGGTAGGCTCTAGCGAAAAGGGCACAGCAGGGAATGGGGTAACTGTATGGCAAGGTATATACCTGTGGGACAGCGCTCCACCTTCAGGAGGGAATCTATGGTCAGGGATAGGAAGTGATCACACAGGGAGGTACACCTTTGAAAGTAAATTTGCTCCTCGCTGTGCTCAACTGGAGCCTGGCCACGCTGGTGTACTTCGGCAATGCCAAGGTAAAAGGGCACAGTGTGTGTGTGTGCGTGGGAGGGGGAGGGCTGGCTGGGAGCCAGCACACAGGCGCGAGGGCATAGGCACCGGATAGGGGGCACATAGGGATGGGGTGCACGGTAGGGGGGGCTGGGAGAGGGCACGGGTACCAGGGCATGTGTGATACACCCCAATGTCAGGCCGTGGCATTGAGGTGCCCACACCGCATTAGTGCACCGAATTACAAGGGCCATGCAGGGCCTGTGACTTGTTCAACTTATGCCGGATTAGCTACCGTTGCTGATTGGGGGGGGAATGGCGCTATGGGAGGGGTGTGTCGTACAATCAGTGCGCTATGCTGGTACCCCACAGAGAGCAGGGACCCCAAAGACTCCAGAGGACGTCTCAAACATCCCGTCACCTGAGGCTTTTAAAGCGTGTTCATCCCAGAGTGCCCACGGAGCCTGGCATGGCTTGGCACCATCTCTTGCAGGGGGTACCGTGCCAACTTACTTCCAGCGGAGTCCACCAGCTTGGCAGGGCCGATCCAGTTTGCGTCGTTTGCCTCATGAACCACATAACTTGCGTGCTCTTAAGCACGGAAACTAAACTATGATTACTATATGTTGTAAAGTGCTTAGCTGTAATACTCTGTACAATTGTATTGTTGGTAGAGTAACTTGTTTTGCCTTATAACGCCCTTGTTTGCTGTCTATATCATCCCTATGTACCTGTTCTGTTAGTGCTGGTCACAGGCTTGTGGTCCACACTGGCTGATCGTTGGAAGGTATCTGGTGTGATTTGAATACATGAATTTTGAGTAAAATCTCTGAAAGACCACTGTCCGGCTGGACATGTCTCTCTAAAATATAGATTGACTCTCTCTATATTTTATTTTGTTCTGATACTTCGCTATGCTTGGGACCAATGTTGTTTGAAAAAAAGTATGCTCCCCGAGGTCCCTGCTGACTAATATTGGGGTCCCTTGTTGTTGTTAAATTAACTGTACAGGGCACTAGCACAGTGATGCAGAATAGGGATGCTTACTTGTGAAATAGTGCTGCACACCAGTAGCGTTGAGCTTCGATCTAGACTCTCCCAGCTGTTGTGGCCCAGGATCACACCATGTGACCGAGCGAGGGCATGGCACGCCTCACAGTTTTTCGCACAGCCTCCCGTGACAAGAAAGGGCTGTGGTGGATTGGCCGTGAAGGCAGGCACTGTCTGCAGAATTCAAGGCACACGCCAGCCTCGTGTCTACGTGTACGGATTAGTCTGCCGTGTTTAGAAGCGCCCCATCCCTTAAGAGTACAGCTTGAAGGCGCTGCTCGAGAACTATCTATGCGCGCTCTGATGTGCTTCAAGTGTCAGAGTATTGTTTTAAGAACATGCTTTTATTGTTTTTTGTGAGGAAAGTAAGTACTTGTATTAATACAGAACAGTACAGTACAAATGCGTATTGTAAACTTTCGATATATTTCTTTAGAGGTCCCTAGCGGAAAGGTCTGGCACAGTTCTGAAAGGGGGTGGCGGGGCAGCAAGCTGTGTCTGTGATTAGGTACCCCTCCCCCACACCTGACTTTATTAAAGGCTAGAATATTGGATTTCTATCCCGCAGTCGGGTCTATCCAGCGGTGTGTGATTTGGGGGCCCCAGGGGAGTTGGGCCCCCCACAAGCGGCGTTCCTGATTGAACAGACCAGCCCTGCATTCCTTCTCCGCCAAAGCGGGGAATTAAAACACGGGACACCCGCGTGCTCCACGGAAATGGAAAGGCCAGCCCCCGCCGCGGTATAATTTCAACCCACCCAATCGGTCTGGTGCGCAAAATCTGATCTGTCAGGTGGTTATCAATGGGTAAAACGTGATGTACATATATATCCTTGAGAAGCTTACATACCACCATACTGCAGAGGGACCCATATGACAGACCTGTTGGTTACAGACCGTGTAGCGCTCGGAGATAACATAAAGTGTCTTTGTAAAGCGCACGTTCACACATGGGTGCTAAATAATGGATGTTTGTTACCCCCCCTCAGTGGTACTCATTTTATCGACCTCCAGAAGGATGAAAGGCTGAGAGGGTCTATTGGGATTTCAACATGTGACCATTATGTGGCACACAGGTCCCTGCAGTGGACGCAATAGTCCCCACAGCCACCAGACCTCCAGGGGCGCAAGTTGCAGAAGCTCGTACGTGTATACTACTCTCTACTACTCACTCTCTACTACGCTCTACTACTCACTCTCAACTACTCACTCTCTACTACTCACTCTCTACTATTCACTCTCTACTATTCACTCTCTACTACTCTCTACTACTCACTCTCTACTACGCTCTACTACTCACTCTCTACTACTCACTCTCTACTACGCTCTACTACTCACTCTCTACTACTCACTTTCTACTACTCTCTACTACACACTCTACTCACTACTACTCACTCTACTACTCACTCTCTACTACTCACTCTACTGCTCTACTACTCACTCTCTACTACTCTCTAATACTCTTTACTCACTCTCTACTACTCTCATTCTCTTTACTACTCACTCTCTACTACTCTCTACTACTCTACTACTCACGCTCTACTACTCTCCGTTCGCTCTACTACTCTCAACTACGCTCTACTCACTCTCTACTACTCTCTACTCACTTTGTACTACTCTACTACTCACTCTCTACTACTCACTCTCTACTCTCTACTACTCACGCTTTACTCTCTACTACTCACTCTCTACTACTACTCTACCTCTCACTACCTCTACGCGCACACATATGCACGTATATATATATATATATGCCTATGCGTTTATATATATGTGTATGTGCCACCTTTTATTTATGTTTTGGTTTTTTAACCCCTTGCATGCGCAGCGAATTTTTGCGCTGTGCGGCCATTTTAAAGAGTAGGCGGGATCATGACGGCCCCCAGCCGTCATCAGCACACGGCCACCGTGTTGCATGACGGATGTGGGCCATCATCAGCATGGAAGGGGTTAAACAAAAACAAAACGCATTGTTATTTGCAATGTCAATAGCTCAAACTCGCGTAAATACGCGACCTATTGCATTGCAAATGCAATAGGTCTCGCTTTTGCGAGAGATTAAGCTATTGGCATTGTAAATGACAATGCCTTTTATTTATCGGTTTTCAAAACCAACACATAAATAAAAATGTTGTTATTTACAATGCAAATAGCTCAAACCTTTGCAAAGGCGAGGCGGTTGCGCATTGTAAATGCTTGTTATTACAAGATCCTGGCAGACAACTAGGCCTGTTAAACCTTCTGTAAAGATTCTAGAAAGAATTAATGCAATGCAAATCATGCACCTATAAGGTTTGTTCAAAGGGTAATAAACACAAAGTCTTACCTAAAAATAAATCTGTGAGATTTCATGTAACAATTTACTTCTGCAGGCTTTAACTGGGTGCAATAACAATCCACTCTTAGATGCCTATTGGCTTTAATAGGTGTATTTCATAATAAATAAATCAGGCCTACAGCCAATGTCAGAACTTTTCATAAGAGATAGATCCGATCGATGGCATATGCAATACATTTCGCCAATGAACCAATCAGGTCCGTAGCATTTGTTATTGGCTCATCATCGTAATAAAGGCAGAGTAGCTGTACTGTAAATACACTTTACTACAAATCAACCGTTAGTAAAATTGCAAATATATACAAAATTAAAGTTGTCTAGAAAATAAAAGTTTTCCTAAGTATTTGCTGACTGTAAGCAGGGCCACTGGGATTATGCGATTTTACGGTTGCAGCATTTTCTACATATTTATGAATTTTCTGCATTTGACACATAATCCAGTATCTGCTGCATAATCTGAAGAGTTTAGCAAAATAAGATTCTTTCTAGCGCAAACAGATAATAAGTTATTAACTTAGGAGCTACCAGATGGTACCTTACTTTGTACCTGGCACCACTGCACCTGCTGCACAATTTCTATCCATGTCGCTCTTTAAAACAAGAGAGGCTTAAGCAATGAAAATGCACAGTCCTGTCAGCAAGAGAGTTTTAAAACTATCAGGGTTCAGAACTGATGGCTCCCATTTAGTTATGAAGTTTCAGCCTCTAGAATGTTACTGGCGGCTGACACCTGAGAATGTGTGCCCCAAATACCAGAGTATGATAATGTCTGAGAACTGCCACAATTCCCAATGTATGCTTCAGATTGGAGTGAAGGATCTGTGACTGCTCTCCTGCTGCTTCTGGACAGCCCTTCACTGCAGGTGTTTAAACTTCCTCGATGAGCATTTTTAAAGACTGAAACACGTCTTTAAAAATGCGTTCAGCAGCACAGCTTTATCACTACGGCCGCATTTCAAAAGCTCGAATTGAGCTCTTTACAAGTGCAGAGGAATCCTTTGCAGTGCACTGTGTTTTTAAATCTCTGCACAGATAGAGATGTAAGTGTCCTCCTGGGTCACTGGATCTGGCCTGGTGAGGCCCCGTGAGGTGCACCAGCATCTTCGTATGGCGGGCCCTATGGGTCTGTTTACAGATGTGGACCAGCTGCTGAGGTTGGATCTGATACCTCCCCCCACCCTCTTAAGGTGGAGGCTCCAACTGGCCTGGATGGCGTGGCCACAGTAAGGGCCAGTCTGCCGCAGCAACAAGCTCCATGCACTCTCCTGCGGCCACCGGCCTCATTGGCTGGCTGTCGTGGCACGTCCGACTGAATTCGGAGGGGGCGCTTCCTGGGCCTGCCTCGCGTGCTGTGCCTTAGCCTGATCTTTTGAGCCCACATAGCTGGCCGTGCGCTGCAGGCAGATCCTCGTGGTCATCCTAGTTGTAGCAATTGCCGGGGGCCCCTATGTTGATTTATTGTTCACCTCCCTTGCTGTGCAGATGGTGACCTGGCCCTGTAGCACCCCCTTTCTACTGATTTAAAGACAATGTGTTTCACAGAAAGGAACAGAAAGACTAGTTGATTGTGCTTGTGCATTGGAGGCTGTTGGTCTGCTTGTGCCTCCCCACTCCCCCTCCAGTGGAAGCTTACTGAGGTATTGCGGGGTCCTGGCTATGGCACCGCGGGTCGCCCCAGACTAGATGCAGTCACTTGCTCCCATTGCTTCTACCTAAGTCATGGCCTCTTAATTGAACTGCATTTGGGGAGACACAGTTTCGGATCCAGGACGCCCCTGGGGGCGCTCTGGAACCAACTGCCTGCACACTGGACACATGGAGATTGGGTCTGCTTGTGCCCACCGGTGGTAGACCCTTGGGTAGAGGTGAGAACCTGCAACAGTGGGCTCTACGTCCCAGGACCATCTACTGTACATTCACCATCATTGTAGATCCACAGAGCCCATTAACCTACAATATGGGCAAAAGTGACAATGGGCAAGCCAAACTATCCTTTGAGTCTCTACACCTGATGCACACAGCCTAAGTGGAACTGGAGAGGCAGACGCAGAGGGGGACCGGGGCAATTCCAAAGCTTCAGACATTAATTATAAGTTCCTCGATCTAAAATATAGCTTGAACAATAATTATTCTAAAATTGACCTCCTTACTACCAGATTTGACTGCCTTAGGAGTAGGTTGATAAGCATGAGGAACTCCATTGACTACTTGGAGTGTCGCATATCTGATATATGCATTTGTCCTCCGCTGGTCAACTCCTCCATATGGAAAAGGTACTGGAAGTCATCAAAAATAACAAGCATTGAAAATGCAATAGGTCTCGCAATAGAAGAGTTTGACGTTTTGGTGTTGCAAATGTAATTTTTTTGGGGGGGTTTATATTTTTTCAAATGATAAAAATATTAATTTTGTTTTTTGTAAAGTGAATAGTTATAAATCTACCAAATGTTAAATTTATAGCATTAGTAAAGTTACATGTTTAGTTTTGTCCTTGTTTACATGTATTGATGTGCAAACTTACAATTTTGTGTAAAATGTTATAAATAAAGGAAAGTGACCTAATGTTGTGTCTAATTTTTAATGCTAAAACTTTTTACATGTAAAAAAGTACAAAACTAAACATGTAAATTACCTAAAGCTATAAAGTTAACATTTGGTTGAATTCTAACTATTCATTTTACAAAAAACAAAAGTAATACTTTTATAATTTTAAAAATTAAAAAAAATGTTAAAAAAAATTACATTTGCAACACCAAAAGCTCAAAATTTTCTATTGCGAGACCTATTGCATTTTGAATATCACTCAGCTAAAGTGCCCTGGTGATTGGATCACGTGGTGTGGGCTATCACAACAGTAATTGTGTCTGTTCCTGCATTGTTCATTTTCCTGCTCTGCAGCCTTCTGAGATTGTGTGACTGGGTGTCTGCCTATGACAGACTCCTGTGACAGTGAATACATTTCCTGCAAGACAAAGTGCTTTGTGATTGAAAGTTATGAGCGGGTCTATCACTGTGCTGCCTGTGGCGAGTGCAAACTACAATCAATTGGCACAGCTTAAAATAATATTTTTTAAAACATGATTTTATTATGGCAGTTTCAAAACAACTAGTAGTTTCATTTACCCTGCATTAACAGTAGCATTTTTGGAAGTCCTTTACTGTAGCCTTTATTCAAATAAATAAAACGGTAGGAGCTTTGGCAGGAGCGAATTCAGAAGCGAGCAGGGCGGCGCTACACGAATGTCCGGTGAGTATGTTTGTTTACACATCAGCGCGCGGCAGGGAGGGGTTTCTTCCCCTGAGTGATTGTGCAGGGATTAGTGACAGACTGAGTAATTTGCATTGAGCTGACAGAACTAGGGAGCTGTGCATCATCATCAAAATATAAACAAAAAGTGCGATAGTAGTCGAGTTATTCCACTGTTGCACATACATTAGAACGCTTGTGCATGCCAGCGGAATGACGCATGTGCCATATTCTTTACTTTTTCATTTGTCGATCCTACCTGGCGGCCACGGCTTGTGTTGGTAAATAAAATGTCGATTTTCTGGTGCCAAAGCGTCAGTTACATTTAAAAACAAGATAAGAAGAAACAATGGCAGAAAGGATGGGGAGAAAGGAAAGTAAGGGAGAGAAAGGAGGAAAATAAGGAAAATAAGGAAAAGGAGAAAGCAGCTAAGAAGAATTGTGAGGGAGTTACATCAGCACGAGAAACAAGAGGTGGTGAGGGGAAAATGGAATGAGATGGGATAGGAGCGGAAGAAGGAAGAGGAGACATGGTGTGAAGATGGAGAGGCGGAAAAGAGACACCAATATGAACAAGGGATGAGGCGGGGATAAGGGAGGGATAGAAGCTGGAAGGAGAGCGTCGGGGGAAGGGTAATTTATGGAGGAAAAAAGGAAATGAGTGATGGAGAGGTGGCGAAGAGAATACGAGGGGCTTAGATAAAGAAATAGGAGAGGCGAGGAGGAAGGGAAACTGGGGTAAGGAACAGCCGACGGAGGAAAAAAAACCATCAGGGGCAGAGGAAGGAAGAGAGATGAAAGTGACTGCAGAGGAAAGAGAGGGATGAAAGTGCGACAGGGGAGCAGCGCCGCCAGGCTGAAGGGATTAGGGGAGATGCGCTCCAGTGATGGAAGGAGCACAGACAGCTGTGAATGTCAAAGCCGCAGATACGGGCCCGGTATCTCCGTCGCCATCAGGTGCCATCAAAGACCCAGGTGTCCTTCTAGTCGAGCCTGGCGCTAGCAGGCACGAGACGGAGCTTGGAGACCCGTGACGGGGCGGAGAGAGGGGGGTGACGAACATTGAGAGACAGAGGCTGACAGAAGCAAAGATACCCAGGCAGGGCCGCACACTAAAAGAACTAAGAGACAGAGGTAAGCGGAGAGAGGAAGGCTGTAACAGAGGAAGACAGAGTGAGAGAGTGACAAACATGCAGAAACGGAGGCAAAGACAGAGAGAGAGACAGGGAATGGTTGGCAGAGAGATGGCGACAGACAGAGGCAAAGAAAGAGCCAGACAAAGGCCGAATGAGATAAGCAGAGTCAGACAAGTACAACAGAGACAGAAACTAACGAACAGCCATAGAAAGATCTCAACAGCAACAGACTGAGGCAAAGACAGAGACAGGTAGTAACAGATTTGCAGATACAGAGTTGGCAGAGACCTACAGAGTCAGAGAAAGAAAGAGACTGGCAGGGGCATGGAGGCAGAGTTTAGAAGGAGGTAGATAACACGACGGAGGGCATTGCTGTGGGGAGGGGGAGGAGAAATGCGACACGGCCGCAGCAGGGGGCGGAGCGGGGAGAGCGGCGATGAGGGAGAGACACATCCTGGCGGCCGTGAATAGTGTGAAGCAGTAGGGGCCTTTGAAGAGAAGCTAAGCTTCACTTCAAAGGTGTGGGAGGAGTGCGGCTGAGGGCAAGACAGCGTGGCGCCCGTCAAAGTGAAAGCCGTGGGGAGTGAATGGAGAAATGCCTGAGGCACAGCGCACGCTGAAGATAGCCGTGGGAGGGAGCCTTGTCGCTTTCATGTGCACGCGCTTTTAATGTCAATGCGCTTGCGCATTGAGCTTAAATTTCACGTGCACTGCAAGGAATCGCCATGGAATCGCAAGTTGGTTAAAGTCTGTTTAAGCCCCTATAATCTCGCAAGCTCAATGCGCATGCGCATTGACAGGCGAGACCTAAAAATGAGGATCTTGAGGCTCTCTCCCAGCAGAATAACCTGCTTATTGTTGGTATCCCTGAATCGACAGCCATGGACAAGATGGAAATCAATATTGAAACAATGCTAAGAGCCCCATTTGGCAACAAACCTCTCTCCAGTCTTCATCATTGAACGCGCACACTGTTTCCTGATGCTGTGTCCTCCCACAATACTGCGTCTAGCCAGAGAGTGCTGGCCCCTCTAGTATCAAGGCAATGCCATCGTGTTGTATCCAGACTTCATTCTGGCGGTGCTGGCTGCGTGCAGAACAATCTTGCCTATTAAGTGCACACTACAGAAAACCGGTGCCACATACTCACTACTTTGTCCTGGAAAGCTTCACATCAACCACAATGGGAAATCCTAATACTTTACAGACCCCATTGCTGCCTCGAAATTTGCTCGTGGCTTGGCTCCTAGGTGGACGAGTATGCAGTCTCTCCCTGGAACTCAAATACTGGCCACGCTGCTCTTTTTTACAGTTAGGTTGGAATGTTGAGCAAACCGTGTAGCGGTTGGAGGTGCCACAGTGCTCCTGATGTTGCCAAGTGGCTGCCTGTAATATTAACGCCCGGAACTTTAAAAAAACTTTACTTGTCTCATACTCAAGTATGCCAGCGTATTAGCTCCTAGCAACACAGACATTTCATAGGAGGTACAGGGAGCGAGAGCGATTTGGTGGCTGCCACCCGGAATGGGAGAGGGACTTACACAAGGGTCTCGACTTCTTATGATCAGTGATGAACAGCTGCCCTTCTCGGGCCTGGATAGGGTGTGGATGGTTGACTGTACACATGTTGCAAATCTTTCAGTTGTGTCCTGATGTTGGGTCACAGACTGACATCTGTTTTCTCATTAATGGCTACGCCTGAAACCTGTTGTTTAGAGAAGGGGAAAATCATTCCTTAGCTCTGGGTGGCAGTGAGAAGTCATCGGAAGGCTTAATGTTCTGAGGAGTAGAGCTGATCTGCACCGGAAAGTACAAACAAAATTAACTGACATCAGCCTGCAGGGATGGTATTTAAATGCACGTAGGTGCATTGCTGGAGAAAAGTTTCAGAATCTGTGCTTGGGGAATATTCTAAGGTGAGGCTTCAAAATGAATGTGAAATTAATATTCAAATATACTTACCTGCAATGTAACGACCCTCAAAGTAACTGTGAGATACTCTGATCATTTAAATACATATTAAAATCATACTAGTTGCAACTTAACTTTTTCACTAACCAAAAGAAGAAAATGTATTAATCCTAAAAAAATGAGAACACAATAAATATAAATACATACAGATAGATAGTTAAGAATTTTGTTTATTTGGCATTTCAAATGACAACAATACAGTACAATATTAACACTGAATTGGTAACTTGGGCTTACAATTTTTAGCCACGCAGACAATAATACTCATTAAGTAAACAAACTATAACCGTGTCCATGCATGCCAAAGTCTTATCAAAGAATGTGTGAAAACATCAGTTGCGGGGGTGCCAAAGGTGGGCAAGAAAGAGCAATCCATTCCACCTACGGCCGCACCACGACTTGTGCACTCTCAGTTCTATCAGTGTTCGACAGCTAGGACTTGGCCCCACAGTCTGCCCCGCATCAGAGTTAACAGCAGTGCCAGGGGACTCCCATTCGTCAACCACCTCCCTCCATAGCAGTTCAAAAGGTCTGTGACAGACACCCCTTGCTTCCTCTGTCAGTAGCGCCCTTTCCTCAGCCCTTGCCCAGGGTGTGACATCAGTAACACATGTTTCCACATTAGGTCCCCTGGGCGATTTCTAGCCCGTGGACACTCGTTGCTTGGCCAGAGCCAGGGCCAAGTGCACAAATTTGTTGCCCATCTTCTTGTGGCCCAGCCCATGGAACAGGCCCAATAAACGAACTACAGGCGTATTTGCAACTGTCCTAAACAGAGTCCTATTAACACACAAGATTACCTCCCCACGGAACACTGTGAGCCCAGGGCAAGTTCAAGTCATGTGACCAAAATCAGCATCCAGTGTCACACAACGAGACCAACCTCTAGGCTCCCCACCCTAGATAGTCTGTAGTAGGTCCTGTTAGTATAATTGAATTGTATATATGACTCGTATTGTGAAAAACATTCTGTGGATATGCAATCACCCTTCCCCATTCAGTATCAGTCATGTTCAAGCCCAAGTCAACTGACCAGCGAGCCTGAAGGGTGACCAATGGTTTCTTAACCAGCCCATTCAGAGCCTTATAGATCCACATCACTAGGCAAGAGCCAGTTCCCTGCTTCCGGAGTATCTGTAGGACCACATGTGTGGGAGGTTCTGTTCAAGCAACACCCCAAAGGTCCCATGGAGCATAAGTAGGCTTTCCTGTTTTCAATTTCTATTTTTGGTAAATTCTGGTGTGGTTTTTGAGTGTTTTCAAGTGATTTTAATACCTTAAAAACAGTGGTTATCAGTGGATACACATTCTTGCCCCATTAAAAACAACAGAAAGAGTGTTTTTCCGGTGTTTATGGAACATTTTGCTTTTATTATTGCTTGCTTTCTGCACTGATAGTGCCTGGTATAGAGAGAATGTACGCACAGCGTGTATAAGGTCCAAATTCATTTTTACAAATCAAACTTATTGTAGTACACTATACAATACTTCTTCAGTGAGTCTTTGGTCATGCGCACTTACTCTTTCCTTACCATGTAATCTTTTATCTGTGAAAAGGCCCTCTCGACATTGGTACTTGAGACAGACAATGTCAAAACAGCCAGTAGACAATTTGCTAATTCTGGCTACTGACATAGCTTTCCATGGCAATACTAGTACACCTGAAGATTGCGATTCACTGGGACAGGCTCTGCAACAAATGCTTTGAGCTGGGCACATATGCCCTCAGAGGCATTGAAGCGGTCAAAATGAAGCAACACTTTTGAAAGTACGGAGAAAATCCTCCTTTACAGAAGGGATCTATAACTTGTGCAGACTACAACAGTGAAGCTTCATTGACTTCAAACTCCATGGTTGGCAAAGGGACATTTCTATGCATCATTGCAAGCCATTTCTTATACATTGTAAAATACAATTTCCTGAATTGCTCCTCCACATTTCTTTGCAAGTGGCAAGCACTCTAACATGGAACATGGTGCAACGCCAAAGTCACTTAAAGAGTCTCCCTGCCTACTCTCAAGGATATGATTCACATCTACACCAATTATGCTGAACACTTGGTAGACAAGGGTGTTTTAGACTCTATTTTCTTGTATTATGTCAACTACAGCAGTCGTGTTTTCCTGTAAAATTCTAAGAATGCCGTAGAGTGTATTTTTTCTCATCACTATCAATATGAGACCAAAGGTCCTCACATATCTTGCCGTTGGCATCATCACTCAGTAAACATTTTGTAAACAGTTGCCACAGGGATACTATAGCATTTACGGCCTCTACGGCTGGAAACCACCAGGCAAATGACAAAGTTGGGATGACTCTTTCTTTGATGCCACACAAGGTACAAAATGAGAAATATTTGTGTTTTAGTTCCTCTGCATAACAAAACAATGCACCAGAATGAACTAAAAGTCAATAGCATTACACATTAACTTTGAATATTGTAAAGATGTTTTTGGCATACCATCATGCACACAGCTTTCCAAACTTTTCATGTTGGTGACACACCCTTTTGGGAAAACATGTTCAGGGACACGGTAACGCGAGGAAGCGCAACGAGCGAGCCCGAACCACCTATGGTGGGTTCAGGCCCCACACACCCCACCCCACACACAACCCCACACACAACCCCCCACACACCACCCCACACACAACCCCCCACACACCACCCCACAGACACACCACCCCACACACACAACCCCCCACACACACAACCCCCCACACACACACAACCCCACACACACCCAACACACACCCCACACACAGAGACTTGAGGGGCACTGTTAAAGGGTACTAGTGAGGGAATCAGTAGCAGAGGTGGCCTTTGCCTCCATCTGTCTCCCTCCATTAGTCTCCCTCCGACTGTCTCCCTCCCTCCCTTCCTCTCTGTCTCAATCCCTCTCTGTCTCACTCCCTGTCTGTCTTCCTCTCTCTGTCTCACTCCCTCTCCTTCCGACTGTCTCCCTCCCTCTGTCTCCCTCTCTGTCTCACTCCCTCTCTGTCTCACTCCCTCTCTGTCTCACTCCCTCTCTCCCTCTCTGTCTCACTCCCTCTCTGTCTCACTCCCTCTCTGTCTCCCTCCCTCTGTCTCACTCCCTCTCCCTCCGATTATCTCCCTCCCTCTGTCTCCCTCCCTCTCAGTCTCACTCCCTCTCTGTCTCACTCCCTCTCCCTCTGTCTCCCTCCGTCTCACTCCCTCCGTCTCACTCTCTTTGTTTCACTCTCTGTCTCCCTCACTGTCTGTCTCCCTCCGTCTAACTCTCTCTCTCTGTATTCCTCCCTCTCTGTCTCACTCCCTCCCTCTCTGTCTCACTCCCTTCCTCTCTGTCTCACTCCCTCCCTCTCCCCCGACCAACATATTCTGTGGGTTCCATAAGGGTCTGTGACAAAGAGGAAAAAATGTTGCTTTCATTCTTAAATCTTTTTAATATTTTCCTGCATTGGTGGTGCCCAGGTGCGCAGTGCCCCTCCCCACTCCCTCCCCCGCACTCCTCCATGCCCTTGGCTCACACGGGCATTCTCCATTGAACTGAATTGTTTATGTTTTCGTAAGGTTACAAGCCGCAGCGTGCAGAATGATATAAATGTGAAAGCTTCTATAGGGCTTCTTGGCAGCTTTTCTTTCCAATGCACCGCGATCGCGGGGCTGCCCCAGGCCAACCCCCTGGACCCAATAACCCACCGTATTCACCCATTGAAGGGCCCTTTGCCAAATGGACTATCCACCAATGAATCCCTCCCCCCCAATCCCTGCCCCCCCACCCTCCGTCGTGTGTGTGTTGGCCCGGGTTGAGACAGCTTTCGGGGGCACACACACAGCCGCACCCGAGCACTTCACAGGTCTTTAAAAGACCATTTAACGTGCTAATAAGTCTTTGTTGTTTTTCATATTAGAGCCCCTGCAGCGCCACTCTGTCTGTTGCTACAAGGCCCGCGGGGGTGATCTAAACAGCATACTAAAACCGGGACATTTGGATGTTTTACCCGGACGCTGTTGTAAAACCCGGACATTTCTCTACTTCAGCCCCCCCTTCGCGTGTGGCAGCACGAGACCGCTCACAGCCGCACCCGAGCACTTCACAGGTCTTTAAAGACCTTGTGCATGTTAATAGGGCTTTGTTGTTGCTTCGCCCCTTCTAAGAGCCCCTGCAGCTCGAGTCTGCCGATGCGACACACCTACATATGGGTCGCGACACAGTAATGTGTCGCGCCACATAGTTTGGAAAGCTGTGATCTAGCTAGTGACAAGGATCTCTTACAGGGAATCACTTCAGGTCAGGTTTTGATTTTGACAGGCCATCACACAACTTTTTCATATACGTAGCTGAATCACTGCATATACAAACAATATCACTCCAACCTTTTTTGAACTTGGTAAGAACTTTTTGCAACAGCATTCCAAGTGACACTGCATTCCATGTTTTCCAAAAGTCTGGTGTCATGTTTTCACCACTATCCCAGATGCTTGGTAATAGCACTCTTTTCACATATATCTGTCACTACACATTGCATTGAATGTTTAAGGCCTGGGGTGTTTGGCTATTCACCTACTATCAATACTGACTCACTAGAAAAAGGGGCTGATATATCATGGGGTTTTACCCATTCTCTGTGGGTAAATGTGATGGTACAGACGGAAAAAGATTGTTATGAAACCAGCCATTTTACATATCATTGAAAGAATCAAACGTAGCCAAAATATCAAATATGATTTGTTATTTCCTGATTCTCTACAGTTTATAAAATAATTAAACAAGACCTAAAACATGCTACTAAACCTTGCATCTTTAGACCAAAAACTACAACACAGAAAAAAGCAAAAGGAAGAAACAATATTTTACTGACATCTCTAAACAACAAAACTCAAGCAGAATAACGTTAGCCCAGTCTTTCTTGCTGCTCCCTTGTATAACAAAGTTACATTGTACTGGCCCATTCAGGAAGAAATAAAAATGACTGTTTCACTCTCCTTTTCCTTTCTTTGAACGGCATTTAGTTTGTGGTTGTTCATGTGTTTTTTCAGTAGGGCTATTTCCCTTTCAGTGAGGTTTTATTAGTTAATATAGGTTTAAACCTAAATCAGGATAGCCTAAGCATGAGTAAGCGTTTATTTGGTAGGAATTTGGCCCACTGGCAGGCCTGCCTGCTCCATTACGTTTCTAAAGGGCAATAGGACATTTAACTAAAAGCAGCCACCCAGGGTCACCAAACCCACCTCCTTCCAGCAGTCCATTTGCCCTGCAGAAATGAAAGTCAAACGGCCCCCTTGAGGAGGCCCACCAGCAGGCGTTCATGGGTATAGGGGAGTCACAGTGTGCCACTGTAAACATCGCCAGCCGGCCAAGGCATTGGACAAAAGGATGCCCAGGCAGGGAATCCAAAGTGTCGAGCGCAACTGCTTCACCTGCAGGAGTCCCTGGGTGGACTCAGCACCCAATTGACCAAGTTCCTGAAAATCCTCCCCATCCTGCCATTTCGTAATCCACTGAAGCTGAGCTGCGAGAAAATACAATTCAAAGTCTCGTACTCCCAGTTCACCCTCAAGTAGGGGGCAGTGGAGGGTAGCCAATGCAAAACTCTGGCGTCCAACATGCCAAATCAAATCCTACAGGAGTGCATCAAGCCTCCAAAACTAGGATACCATAATTTTCACCAGGAGGTTTACGAAAAAGTAAAGAAGCCTCAGGAGCATGACCATTTTAGAAAGTGCAATACACGGCATAATTGGCAACTCAAAAGAGCACAAAATTGAGGCACAGAACCTCAGAGACTGAAAGCTCTCCTGTCCCCCAGGTTTCCCTCACAGAGATCATCCAGATTTTGGAAGACCTGGATGCCTAAGTATTTAAAGATTCGCGGATCCCAAAGTAAATCAAGTGGACAGAAATAGGACGACCCAATCCAGCGACCACTGGGAACATACAAGTTTTACTCTGGTTTACCCGAAGATCCGAGAGCCTTCCAAATTCTTCTAGGAGCTGCAGGGCACGCGGATGCCATTCCTACCATCCCGGGGGTAAATAAGCAGATCATCTGCAAATAATGCAATTAGATGGATCAAACCATGTACTTTAATGCCCAAGTCTATTCCCTTAGTTTAGACCACCCTGTTTATCACCTCTGAATATTTTGTAGGCCTATGAAATTTTGCGTCCTGTTTATCATGCAACCTGTTTTAGCCTTAGCCACTGGGTGAGTGTAGAGTAGCCTGATCGATCTTATCCAGTTAGCACCAAGTCCCATGTGATGCATAGTGGTCTCCAAGAAGTCCCAACGCACTTTATCGAAGGACTTTTCAAGCTCCATCAACACAATCACTGAAGAGGGGTCAGATAACCGGTCATGGGCATACAGTATAGAATAAAGTCTATGGCGGTTGTGATATGTATTACGAGTTGGTAGAAAACTGTTTTGGTCTCCGTGAATCTGGATTTGCATATGGGGTAGTAACCTAGACGCTAACATTTTATTGAGTATTTTTAAGTCAGAGTTCAACATAGAGAGGGGTCGAAACTCCAAAGGCGCCACATCCTGCATGCTAGATTTGGGTAGAGGCTCCATCAGAGCCTTCCTCGTTGTTGCGGGAAGGATACCCGTTTCATTAACTTCCATGTACATTTCTGTTAATTCAGTCGCCAGTTCGATCATGAACGTCTTGTAAAACTCCAAAGACAGGCCATCTGCGCCAGGCGTCTTACCTATCGCAAAGTCTTGGATATCGTTTGTGATCTCCATGTCTGACACTGGGGTGCCTAGTGATTCTTGTTCCGCCTGAAGGAGAGACCAAAGTAGGAGTCCCTCCAAGAGGGATTCCAAAGCTTTCGGGAGGACCAACTTCAGCAGACGATAAGAGGGTCACGTATTAAATTCTGAATACCTCATTAATAGCTCTCATCCGCAAGAAGACCGCCCCCCACCATCGGTACTAGGTGAGTAATAGGGGTATCCCTACACTCTGCACAAACCAACCAGGCAAGGGGCTGTTCCGACCTGTCTTCTCTTCATGTACTGTATTTACATAATTTGTATAGTCATGGCATCAAAGCCACTCCAGAGCCACATTATACAGTTCAAGTGTCTTTAGCAACTGTGGAATACCACCCAGCTCATTAACCCTGTGATGCAGATCAGCCTCAAAACTCTGGAGGATTCTCTCCACGTCACATCAGGTACCCACCTGGGGTACCCCAGGCAGTGCTCTCCTGCAGCACAACCTTAAATGTCCCCCATTCTAGGCTTTGACTCAATGCCAAACCCAGGTTAGTGGGGAAGAATTCAGCAATTATGGCTGCTACGGAGTCTCTAAAGAAAGCATCCTCCAGTGAAGTTGAGCATAACCGCCATGATGTTATAAGTGGGCATTCATCCACTGGTTTCAGCATCAAGAGGAGAGGGCTATACTCTGACCGTATTCTGTGTGTAATATACAACTGTTAAGGGACTTAGAGCAAACAAAGCGATCAATTCTCTCGTGAACTTGATAAAGGCTCGAGAAGAAAGAGTAATCCCTGTCTGTGGGATGTTGTGTACGCCAGGGGTCCTAGATATCCCAGTGAGTAATCCAAAGGCCAATCCAGCAGCTGTTCTATGGGCTGATGCCCCGGGACGGCCGAGTTGAGCGGTAAAAAGATGTGGCTAAAACACAATTAAAATCGCCACTATTGAGGCACAGCCCCCCTGTCAGGTGAGCTAAGCACCACGACAGGGTATAAAGAAATAAGGCCTGATCATAAACACTGCCCAGTACCAGAGGCCTCCTGCTAAGACATCGCTCTTTTTCAATATCGACTGCATTTGTTTAAAAAGGAACTCCCCCCTGCTCCCAGAGTAGCACCCCATCTTGCAACGGCAGAGTATGTAGTAGCATGAAGCTGACCAATCCATCGCCTGCAGAGGTGATCAGCCTCAGTCAATGTGATTTGCGACTCATGAATTACAGCAACATGCACACCACGTCTTTTAAGAAACATCAGGATTTCATGGCGTTTGGTCGCAGAGCCCCTGCCACGTATGTTTCATGTCATCACTTTTTAGATATTGAGTTGGTTGGCCATAGCGCTAGCTATGTGGTAATCTGGCACCGGACACCACCGTGAGGACGGATGGCAGTAGGATGTAATGTTCATTTGATTTTGTTAAAAAACTGATTCCCATATATTTGCCCCTTTTGTGAAAAAGTTTATTTGAGTCGAGTACTTGAAACCAATGTAGCATAGTAAGTCAATACTGCTAGCTCACTGAGGCATAAACGTGGGTACTTGTTTTAGGTCTCACCTAGCGAGGCAGCGCGCATGCGCTGCTCGCTCTGCGAGGCTTCTTTTAATGGATACAATATTAGAAGTGAGTATAGGCTTGGCCCTTTTTTTCATTGGCTTGCATCATTGTGCATGCAAAACGCTGGCTTTCCATTGCATGTGAGGATTTTTAGTCCCTCCTTTTTTCCGCCCTGTCTCCTTGTGGCCCCGCCCATCCGGACTCGATCGTTTACTGGAGGAGTTACACGGTGTCCATTATATGTCTGTAAGCACGCTTTCATTTTCCTTTTCAGCGCGGTCCGCTTCGGCTGTGCTTGTTTATTTACTTATTTATTTTCTCGCACAAGCAGAGGCTGCTCCCGCTTTTGGCATTGACGTTTTTCTCTGCCATAAAGAAAGATGCTTGTTCACCTAAACGTCTATTATTCCAGTCTTTGCTCCCACACATACATACGCTACATTAATTTTACAGTGCCCAGAACGGACACCTTGTTAGACCGACACAGTGATTCCAGGTCACTTCGCACACGGTCAGCAAGAAAACCAGCTAGAGCGCTACAAGGAATGGACACGGCAGGCACTATATGCTAATCCTCTCAGCAAAGAGAGCGGCAGTGTGCCATCCTACGACTTGAGGTAGCGGGTTCTCACTGTGCTGAATTCCGTTCCTCTTATGTACACTGAAGTTAAATAAACTCGCTGTACATTGTAGAAGGAGCGTTTATCAAACTATACCCAATAAAGCACCAAGAAGCGCCTGTGCTCTTGTTAAATACTACAAATGGATTGCCAACGGGTGGGAGTTCACAGCCTGTGCTCGCTGCAGCACCATTATGCCCAGATTTCTTAGCATAGTTTAAAATTGCAACAAAGGATTGAAACGTTAAGTTGTTTGTTTATTTTTGTATTCAAGTGTAAAATGTATCATAGATTTGCACCCACCCACTCTGCCATCAATCAGCCTGTACACTCTGTGCATGAACTGGTGCCGCCGCCCGTGCAGTACACTCCGGTTACCGGAAGTCCTGTTAATTGACGGGTTTGTGTTCGCGCTGAGTCTGCAGTGCGAAGGTGGGAGGTTTTGTAACGCAATAGGAAGTGTGTGTGGGAGCGAAAGCAGGGGAGCAGCAGCTGACAATGGAACACAAGTAAACCTTTTGTATGAGCAGGTCTCCTGAGGCACTCAACAACAGAGCGACAAAATGTGAGTAAGTGTAGTGCCTGGGCGGGGCCAAACCCTGGTGCATGGATGAGGCCTGTGTGGCTGAAGATGGTGATGCTGCCGTCCAAACAGGCGAACGTGGGGTCGTCCACGGGGGCTTAGCGCGGACAATAGTTTGTGACGCATGCAGTGACTTGGAGTTCACATCATATATTATTCATTTTTTTAATTTTTTATTAAATAGAACGCACTTTTTGCTCCATTTCTGCATTGAATATTGAGTATATTTGGTTAAGGCTAACGGAAGACTCCATATCTGTAGTGACATCATTTGAGTCATAGGCATTCATTTAACCGCACAGTGCATTTTGGGAGCTGGTGTCCCAGTTCACAACTGGCCTAGCGGTAAAGATTACAAGGATTTCGAGAACGGAAAACTGGATGAAATATGATCTGGCTATTGTCACATAGTGCGGTGCTGTTATTAGTTTAACGCAGTGCATTCTGGAAGCTGTTGTCTGTGGCTCACACCAAGTGCGAGTTGGAATGCAGTTCAAGGTGACCGTAATTTTCAGAATAAAGAACCTGTAATCTAAAGGGATAAATGGGTAAGCACATGTGATCCAGAGAGGTGGGAGCAGCTTTCCGTCTTCTGGGGGATGGAGGGTTGGGAGAATCTGGATTATCCGAAGGCCTTTAGCTGTGAAATGCCTTCTCGATTGGGCACTTACCATCCAGGGGTAGAATAAAATCCTCTAGGTTTATTCATTCGTGTCGGCAGAAGCAGCACAGCCTTTTTTGGACCAGAAATCCCCCAAAAAGGTCAGGTGTGGTACATCATATTGGATATGATGGAATAGAGAAGTGGGAGAAAAGGGAGGTTTTCAGCAAAGAAGCTGTTTTGTGACGAAGAGGGGATGGTACACGCTAGAAGGAAAACGCGAATAGTACAGTCCAAGGTGTAGTGACCTGACGGGCCTGTTTACACTTTTGGAGCTGTATGTATTCTTCTTGTGCTCCCAACTCATCAGATGGCTTTTCAGGGAACTTCTTTACCCAATGAGTGGGCAGACTCTGAAATCCGGGTGCACGGAAGAGGGATGTGCATTTGCAGTAAAATCCAGCAGGTTATTGCAGTAAACTAATTTACTAAGTACTATTGAACTAGTGACTCGGTGGTGCTGGGCAGCAGATCTTGGGGGTATTCTGCCAAGATTTAACTAACAAAAAAAAGTGGCCCGCCATTTTTTTTCTATTTGGTTACTCTTGATTTTTAAGATGCCAGTGTCTAACAGGTGCATTACGGTGACTCCAGTGCAGCTATTTCATAGGGTATACTTGCAGCCAATCACATGCTGTCCTGCAAGCTTAAGCCTGCTGTAGCCATCAGTAGAATGCACAACCATCCAATTGCATCAGTCAGTCCTCTCCTGCAAACCCTAATCCCTCCCCCTGTGCAACTCGGCTCCATGACCTCCTATAGCAAAGATGTACTGACGCTTCTGGTTCATAAATGCCAGGCCCGCTTTATAATGCACTGAAGTGTGACGTCATCTCTCACTCCTGTGATACCACAGCGCTTCAAAGTGACAATGGGTGACATAACAACACAGGACCGCAGCAACTGGCCCATGTATCCCCACTGCCTTGCGCCACATGCACCCCGCCCCTTCCAAAAGGCGCCCGTTCACTCCAAAACCTCCTGCGCAATCCACCTCCAGCCTCCCCTGCATTCCCCCTGCACCGCGCTGCTTCCTCCCTCCCTGGCCACGCTCTTCTGAGCACCACCATAGGCACCATGGTTATATGGAACCTTGCCTCATCGTCCAACCCGCCCGACGCATCACTGTTCCCGCCATGGCGCGTCGACCCCACCCTCCAACCATCTGAGGGCCCTGCATCCTCGTTACCCTCCTTCCGGCATCCCACCATGTTCTGCCACGGGCACCTCGGCGCCACAGCCGCAGCACAACACCGGCTGGGAAACTAAACATTATGCCCAGCACCAATTCATCACGGCGGTACATCATCCACTTGGAAACGTTACGCTGCAAGTCTAAAGAGCTTCATCCGCACCCCCCCACATCAGCGCACCACCACAATTGCATGCACGCGGGGGCACTGCTCTGCTCGATGAACGGCCAACCCTCCCGTAGGTCGACTTTAAAAAAGAAAAACAAAACATTATCATTTACAATGTCAATAACTCAAACTAATGTAATTGCGAGACCTATTGCATTGCAAATGCTTGTTGCTTAGGAGATTAAAGTATTGAATTACAAATAGACCAGTTGCGAATAGCGATTACAATTTGTGCATTGTTTGTTCAGTTTGTGCATCGTCTCTTTGAATGCATCCTTTGCAGTAATTGGTCGCAGAGCAACTTGTCTAATGTATATTATTTAGGCAGGTTAGGATTTGTGACCTCCTGTGATTGGATATAAACACAGGGATGGTGATATACAAACAGGAGACCACCATGCCTGTGTTTGCATTCCCGAACTAGAAACATTTCTTTTAAACAGCTCACAATAGAGTAGTTTGATGTGTTTCAAGGCATCACATTGAATACAAGCACTAATTAAATATTTTACTATTAAGGGTAGACACACCTACTATAGAGGAGCGCATTGATTTAAAGCACTGCATATGGTATGGATCTGCCCATGTGAGAGGTGGGCAGGCAATATGTATTATTCTCCTTGTCACTTTATCTCCTTGAACAGATGCTACGAGTCTGATATCAACCGTATGTATTTAATTTTGGTGCTCACACATTAGGTGTGCGCCTGTTCTTTATTATTATTTTCTTTAGTATAGACTTGTTTTCTCACGGAGTGGTACATGTGGGGCTGGCCCCCATGTGGGCCTGAAGAAGAGGTTTAGGGGACCCCTCGAAAAATGTTGACCAAATACTAGGGATAGTATACACAAAACAGTTACATTTCCTCCCTATTATTAACCCCTTTTTATCCATCCTAACTAGGAGCAGGAATAAATTAATCGCTCACTAGCTAGGTATTTTTAGCATCACCATCACTTCTCCCTCCAACACTGCACTACACATTTTTTCACAAAAACGTGCTCTTACGTAGTTCCGCAAGCCACAGCACGCCCCAGACAGTAGCTGTCTTGGATGGCCGCAATGATGAAGCATGTCACCTAGGGGCAACCCTGGGTGAGTGAGGGGACTTAAGAAAATCATTTTCTCTGCTTAGATTTGGGGCGTTGTTTCGCACATCTAGCGGAAGCCTTTCCCTCAGGTTAGGTTCTCAGATCTGTTATTTACAGATTCTTTAATAATTATACATAGTCTGGAGGATGAACCTAACGTCTACCTCCATCATCCCCCATTTTTGTTAACAAATAAAATCTGCACCATTCTTTAGTAGACCTCGGAAAAATTCTTTGAAATCAGCAGTTTTTATGAACCTCGCATAGAATTCGCATAACCCCATAAAATACCTTAGTTGTTCTTTATTGGCAGGATGGGGAGCATTGACAATACCTTCAACAATGCTGGGCTTCGGTTTGACACCTTCATCTTAAAGAATGTGACCTAAATATTCGATTTTGTTCACAGCAAAGATGAATTTGTCCTCTCTGAGTGTTACACCATTTGTTTGTGAAGTAAGAACAACTTGTTCAATTATCTCACGACGGGCCTACGACACCGCCACCCTCAACGCACTCAACGCCGGCCGAACCCCCGCCTGCTACCGAGCCACCCCGAAACGCACCCACGGACCCTTCACCTGCCAAGCCTGCAAATTCACCTGCCTCGGGACCTGCACCACACCCGACAAGCTGAGCACCAGCAGCAACCACCTCAAGTGCATCCTGCTCAACACCCGCTCCGTCCACAGGCACGCCGTCGAACTCTGGAACCTGCTCGACACAACATCACCGGACGTCGCCTTCCTTACAGAAACCTGGATGAACGCTTCCTCAGCGCCTGACATCGCCATAGCCATCCCGGTCGGATACAAGATCACCCGTAAGGATCGTGTAAACCAGACTGGAGGAGGCATCGCCATCGTACACAAGAACACCATCCACATCACGACCAACCCCGACGACACCTTAACCGCCGCCGAACAACTCCACTTCCAGATACACACCGATCCCAAGACCTCCCTCAGAGGCACCTTCATCTACAGACCCCTGGGACCACGCACACAATTCAGTGAAGACATCGCAGACTTCATCAGCCCGCACGCCCTCCCCTCCGCTGACTACATCCAACTAGGGGACCTCAACTTCCACCTGGAGAACAACAAAGACAGCAACACCACCACCCTGCTGGACAACCTTGCCAACCTCGGACTCAAGCAACTGGTGAACACCCCCACCCACTACGCCGGCCACACGCTTGACCCCATCTTCTCCTCCAGTAAGCACATTTCCTTCAGCCACTCCACCGGACTGACCACAGCTGCATCCACTTCAGCTTCAGAAGAACAACGACCCACCACCTCCCACAACAGATTCCTCGCAGAAGCTGGAGCAAGATCACCAACGAGCAGCTCACCACCTCCCTCCGCCAGAACCCTCCCGCCAGCACAACGGACCCCAACGAAGCAGCCAGCAACCTCACACAGTGGCTCACCAACTGCGCAAATGACCTCGCACCACTGAAGAACCCTCCCAGCAGACCCGGCAGCAAGAAAGCCTCCTGGTTCACCGACGAAAAAGTAAAGAAGCCTCAGGAGCATGCCCATTTTAGAAAGTGCAATACGCACCATAATTGGCAGCTCAAAAGAGCACAAAGTTGTGGCACAGGACTTCGGAGACCGAAAGCTCTCCCATGCCCCAGGTTTCCCTCACAGAGATCATCCAGATTTTGGAAGACCTGGATGCCCAAGTATTTATAGATTCGCGGATCCCAAATTAAATCAAGTGGACAGAAATAGGACGACCCAATCCAGCGACCACTGGGAACACACAAGTTTTACTCTGGTTTAGCCGAAGATCCGAGAACCTTCCAAATTCTTCTAGGAGCTGTGGGGCATGCGGAATGCCATTCCTACAATCCCGGAGGTAAATAAGCAGATCATCTGCTAATAATGCAATTACATGGATGGAACCATGTACTTTAATGCCCAAGTCTATTCCCTTAGTTTAGACCACCCTGTTTATTGCCTCTGAATATTTTGTAGGCCTATGAAATTGTGCGTCCTGTTTATCATGCAACCTGTTTTAGCCTTAGCCACTGGGTGAGTGTAGAGTAGCCTGATCGATCTTATCCAGTTAGCACCAAGTCCCATGTGATGCATAGTGGTCTCCAAGAAGTCCCAACGCACTTTATCGAAGGCCTTTTCAAGGTCCATCAACACAATCACTGAAGAGGGGTCAGATAACCGGTCATGGGCATACAGTATAGAATATAGTCTATGGCGGTTGTGATATGTATTACGAGTTGGTAGAAAACTGTTTTGGTCTCCGTGAATCTGGCATTGCATACGGGGTAGTAACCTACAGGCTAATATTTTACTGAGTATTTTTAAGTCAGAGTTCAACATAGAGAGGGGTCGAAAGTCCAAAGGCGCCACATCCCGCACGCTAGATTTGGGTAGGGGCACCATCAGAGCCTCCCTCGTTTTTGCAGGAAGGATACCCGTTTCATTAACTTCCATGTACATTTCTGTTAATTTAGTCACCAGTTCGCTCATGAACGTCTTGTAAAACTCCAAAGACAGGCCATCTGCAAAGTAGGAGTTCTTCCAAGAGGGATTCCAAAGCTTTTGGGAGGACTAACTCCAGCAGACGATAGAGTGTCACGTAGTAAGACCTGAATACCTCATTAATAGCTCTCATCCGAAAGAAGACCGCCCCCCACCATCGGTACTAGGTGAGTAATAGGGGTATCCCTACACTCTGCACAAAGCAACCAGGCAAGGGGCTGTTCCGACCTGTCTTCTCTTCATGTACTGTATTTACATAATTTGTATAGTCATGGCATCAAAGCCACTCCAGAGCCACATTATACAGTTCAAGTGTCTTTAGCAACTGTGGAATGGCACCCAGGCTACCACCCAACTCATTAACCCGCTGATGCAGATCAGCCTCAAAACTCTGCAGGATTCTCTCCAGGTCACATCAGGTACCCACCTGGTGTACCCCAGGCAGTCCCAGGCAGGGCTCCCGCAGCACAATCTCAAATGCCCCCCATTCTAGGCTTTGACTCAATGCCAAACCCAGGTTAGTGGTGAAGAATTCAGTGATTATGGCTGCTACGGAGTCTCTAAAGACAGCATCCTTCAGTGAAGTTGAGCATAACCACCATGATGCTACAAGTGGGCATTCATCCACTGGTTTCAACATCAAGAGGAGAGGGCTATGCTCTGATAGTATTCTGTGTGTAATATACAACTGATGGCAGTAGGACGTAATGTTCATTTGTTTTTGTTAAAAATCTGATTCTCATATATTTGCCCCCTTTTGTGAAAAACTATATTTGAGTCGTGTACTTGAAACCAATGTAGCATAGTAAGTCAATACTGCTAGCTCACTGAGACATAAACGTGGGTACTTGTTTTAGGTTTTAGGTCTCGCCTAGCGTGGCAGCGCGCATGCGCTGATCGCTCTACGAGGCTTTTTGTAATCGATACAATTTTAGAAGTGAGTGTAGGCTCGTCCCCTTTTTAGGTCGAGTAATTAAATAAAACTATTGTGTTCGACCAAAATCTCTTGAAACAAGCCGGATTTCCTACAATCCATGTTGGGTAATGGAGCATGAAGCTTCCCCAGGCGCGCGCTTGGCCTCGCACACCACCATCAAAGGCTTCTGCTCCCCCTCACTCACACCCCATCCCCATATGCTCATTCCCTCCCTCCCACTCGCTGGCTCCCCCGCCTCCCCACCAGGCTCTTAAAGCGTGACGCTTCACCAGCGCTTCCCTCCCACTCGCTCACTCCCCTTCTTCCCCGCCCCACCCCCATCTGACTTGTTAACACTCCACTGCTTCAGCACCTCCCCGCCCCTATAGAGACCCTACCTAATAACCCCACCCTCCCTTCACACCCTTCGGTAACGCTCCGCCTCCGTGATACGGCCCTTAAATGTCCACCTCCCTCCAAAAAGATTACCTGGTACCTTCATGAGTCGTCTCCCGGGCTCACCTCCTCCGCCTCGCCTGAACTCTCCTCCGCTGTAGTCGTCTCCCGGGCTCACCTCCTCCGCCTCGCCTGAACTCTCCTCCCCTGTCCAGTTGCTCCAAATTTTCATCTTCTCTCCCCCCCAGGCTCCCCGGGAAGCCTGCACCCACATCCCTCAGGCAATGTCCCAGGGCACCCGGAACTTGTAGTTCCCATCAGTTTCTGCGTGCGATAACTAGCAAAAGAAGGACTACAATTCCCGACGGCCTTCACAGCAGAGGCCTTGAATTTGAAGGGCGGCCCCTGGCGGCTCAGAGAAGAACTCACTATGAGCAAGACGGAAATAGAGCGCGGACGCTTATTCCCACTCACATCATCTCTGGTAAGGAAAGCGACAGTGGAACGGGCATCTAAACAAACCTTAAATTACACCCATACGCCTGCTTCCCTCAAGGTTCCACAGCAAATAATGTCACTGAGGAGTGCAAAAGAGTATGTTCCTTCATTTTCTATATAGATTATGCATGGCATTTAAGCTATGCAGCTGCCTGCTTAAGAAATGGAGAACCAGTCTCGAGTTCGGCCTCTGCTTAATATGTAGTGTTTCTGGGCAAATCCCAGTCGCTTCGTGCTTTTAAACAAATAAAAATCGTAGTGCCTGGTTTTCTTGTAAAGCACTCCAACGCCCTTGGTACAATTTTGCGTTATATAAAGCTGCAAACATGTATATATCGATGTTTTTGGGACATACAAACGGAGAGATTTTGGGCAGCCAGATAAACTCCCATTGGATCCCTCCAGGAGCCGTTGTTCTACGGCCCACTTCCACACAACTTCCTTCCCATTGCTTCTCAGCACGCCCCCTCTAAGCCTCCATGACGGCCCCTGTCCCACCCCTCGTGCTCCTCTTTTTCTCCGCGCCATGTTTGCTCCTCTTTTTCCACATGCCTCGTTTGCTCCTCTTTATCTCCATGCTGTAGTTGCTCCTCCTGTTCTCTGCGTCGTGTTTGCTCCTCCGTTTTCCTCAAGAGCCCTCTATATTTCTCTTCCACACTTGTTTCTTACGGGACTAGGCATATTCCCGGAATCTAGCGCCTTTCCCACTACTTTATCTTTGTCTCTTTTCACCCAATCTTTCTTCCCCCCAGTTTCACACCTCCCTCTTTGGCATTCTTCTAATGCTCCCTTCTTTCCCGTTGTTCTACGGCCCACTTCCACACAAATTCCTTCCCTCATTGCTTCTCAGCGTGCCCCCTCTAAGCTTCCATGACGGCCCCAGTCCCACCCTTCGTGCTCCTCTTTTTCTCCGTGCCATGTTTGCTCCTCTTTTTCCAATAGCCTCATTTGCTCCTCTTTTTCTCCACACCGCGTTTGCTCCTCCATTTTCCTCAAACGACCTCTACATTTATCTTCCACACTTGTTTCTTACCGGACTAGGCATATTCCTGGAATCCAGCGCCTTTCCCACGACTTTATCCTCGTCTCTTTTCACCCCATCTTTCTTCCCCCCAGTTTCACACCTCCCTCTTTGGCATTCTTCTAATGCTCCCTTCTCTCCCGTTGTCCTACGGCCCACTTCCACACAACTTCCTTCCCTCATTGCTTCTCAGCGTGCCCCCTCTAAGCTTCCATGACTGCCCCAGTCCCACCCCTCGTGCTCCTCTTTTTCTCCGCGCCGTGTTTGCTCCTCTTTTTCCACATGCCTCGTTTGCTCCTCTTTTTCTCCATGCTGTAGTTGCTCCTCCTTTTCGCCACGCCGCGTTTGCTCCTCCGTTTTCCTCAACACCCTCTACATTTCTCTTCCACACTTGTTTCTTACCGGACTAGGCATATTCCCAGAATCCTGCACCTTTCCCTCTTGAATGTGCCCTGGACCTGCCCCGCTTTGCTCTTCTCCCCCCTTCTGGGACAGGATGGCACGTCCGAGAAGATAAATGCCACCTGCAACGAGCTCTTCCCTATAGCTACACTGGTCACTGTGTTTACTGGTCCCTCCACCCAACTTTATCTATCTATCTATCTATCTATCTATCTATCTATCTATCTATCTATCTATCTATCTATCTATCTATCTATCTATCTATCTATCTATCTATCTATCTATCTATCTATCTATCGCCCTCACTCTATCTATCTATCTATCTCACGATATCTATCTATCTCCCTCACTCTATCTATCTCCCTCACTCTATCTATCGCCATCACTCTATCTATCTGTCTATCTATCTATTGCCCTCACTCTATCTATCTTTTACTCTCACTCTATCTATTGCCCTCACTCTATCTCCCTCACTCTATCTATCTATTGCCCTCACTCTATCTATCGCCCTCTATCTATCTATCTATCTATCTATCTATCTATCTATCTATCTATCTATCTATCTATCTATCTATCTATCTATCTATCTATCTATCTATCTATCTATCTATCTATCTATCTATCTATCGCCCTCACTCTGTCTGTCTATCTATCTATCTATTGCCCTCACTCTGTCTGTCTATCTATCTATCTATCTATCTATCTATCTATCTATCTATCTATCTATCTATCTATCTATCTATCTATCTATCTATCTATCTATCTATCTATCTATCTATCTATCACCTCTATCTATCGCCATCACTCTATCTATCTATTGCCCTCACTCTATCTATCCCCCTCATTATATCTATCTATTTAACTATCGCCTACACTCTGTCTCTCTATCTATCGCCCTCACTCTGTCTCTCTATCTATCGCCCTCACTCTATCGCACTCCCTCTATCTATCTATAGCATCATCACAGCATCACTCAGCACCACCACAGCATCACTCTGGGGTACCGCAACATCACTATGCGCTACCACAACATCACTGAACGCCACAGCATCACTCATCGCCACCACAACATCACTCAGTGCCACCACAGCATCAATCTGTGCAACCATTCAACAACAACTGGTTCAAATATGTTCTCTCAATGTTTCAAGCTTTATTACAAATGTCACAAAAAGATGTTAATATTTCACTTCTGTTCTTGTATTTTCGTCACAATAAAATACACTGAACATAATCTTCACAAAAGTTTTTTATAAAAGTTCAAGCTATTGCCATTATAAATTACAAGAACTTTTATTTAAGTATTAATTATTTAAAAAATGTACAGCCATTGTTATTTGTAATATCAATACATCTAAGTCACGTAAATAAAACATATATTGCATTACAAATGCTATAGGTGTCACATTTGCGAAAGGTAAAACTATTTAAATTGTAAATGACAAAGCTATTAATTTAGCTATTTTCAAAACCACACATAAATAAAAAAATTGTAATTTACAATACCAATAGCTCAAACTTTCCTAATGCGAGACCTATTGCATTGCAAATGATTGTTTTCATTGGCTTGCATCATTGTGCATGCAAAACGCTGGCTTTCCATTGCACGTGAGGCTTTTTAGTCCCTCCTTGTTGCTGTCCTGTCTCCTTGAGGCCCCGCCCATCCGGACTCGATCGTTTACTGGCGGAGTTACACGGTTTCCATTATAAGTCTGTAAGCATGCTTTAATTTTCCTTCTCAGCACGGTCCGCTTCAGCTGTGCTTATTTATTTATTTTCTCGCACAAGCAGAGGCTGCTCCCGCTGTCGGCGCTGATGTTTTTCTTGGGCATAAAGAAAGAGGCTTGTTCACCTAGACGTCTATTTTTCCAGTCTTTGCTCCAACACAGACAAATGCTACATTCATTTAACAGTGCCCAGAACGGACACCTTGTTAGACCGACACAGTGATTCTGGGTCACTTCGCACACGGTCAGTGAGAAAACCAGCTGGAGCTCAACAAGGCATGGACACGGCAGGCACTATATGCTAATCCTCTCAGCAAAGAGCGCGGCAGTGTGCCATCCTACGACTTGAGGTAGCGGGTTCTAACTGTGCTGAAGTCCGTTCCTCCTATGTACACTGAAGTTAAATAAACTTGCTGTACATTGTAGAAGTAGCGTTTATCAAACTATGCCCAATAAAGCGCCTGTGCTCTTGTTAAATACTACAAATGGATTGCCAACGGGTGGGAGTCCACAGTCTGTGCTCGCTGCAGCACCTGTATGCACAGATTTCTTAGCATATGTTAAAATTGCAACAAAGGATTGAAACGTTGAGGTGTAAGTTTATTTTTTTATTCAAGTGTAAAATGTATTGCAGATCTGCACCCACCCACTCTGCCATCAACCAGCCTGTACACTCTGTGCATGAACAGGTGCCGCCGCCCGTGCAGTCCGCACCGGTTACCGAAGGTCCTGTTAAATGACGGGTTTATGTTCGCGCTGAGTCTGCAGTGCGAAGGTGGGAGGTTTTGTAACGCAATTGGAAGTGTGTGTAGGAGCGAAAGCGATGGCCGCAGCAGCAGACATTGGAACACAAGTAAACCTTTTGTATGAGCAGGTATCGTGAGGCACTCAACAACTGTGTTGCGCCTGGGCGGGGCTAAGCCCTTGTCCATGGACGAGGCCTGTGGTGTGGCTGACCATGGTGATGCTGCCGTACACAGGGGCTTAGCACGGACAATAGTTTGTGACGCATGCAGTGACTTGGAGTTCACATCATATATTATTCATTTTTTTATTTTTATTAAACAGAACGCCCATTTTGCGCCATTTCTGCATTGAATATTGAGTATATTTGGTTAAGGCTAACGGAAGACTCCATATCTGTAGGGACATCATTTGAGTCATAGGCATTCATTTAACCACACAGTGCATTTTGGGAGCTGGTGTCCCAGTTCACAACTGGCCTAGCGGTAAAGATTACAAGGATTTCGAGAACGGAAAACTGGATGAAATATGATCTGGCTATTGTCACATAGTGCGGGGCTGTTATTAGTTTAACGCAGTGCATTCTGGAAGCTGTAGTCCGTGGCTCACACCAAGTGCGAGTTGGAATGCAGTTCAAGGTGACCGTAATTTTCTGAATAAATAACCTGTAATCTAAAGGGATAACTGGGTAAACACGTGATCCGGAGAGGTGGGAGCAGCTTTCCGTCTTCTGGAGGATGGAGGGTTGGGAGAATCTGGATTATCCGAAGGCCTTTAGCTGTGAAATGCCTTCTCGATTGGGCACATACCATCCAGTGTTAGAATAAAATCCTCTAGGTTTATTCATTCGTTTCGGCAGAAGCAGCATAACCTTTTTTGGACCAGAAATCCCCCAAAAAGGTCGGGTGAGGTACATCATGTTGGATATGATGGAATAGAAAAGTGGAAGAAAAGGGAGGTTGTCAGGAAAGAAGCTGTTTTGTGAAAAAGAGGGGATGGTACACGCTAGATTGAAAACGCGAGTAATACAGTCCAAGGTGTAGTGACCGGACCGGACCGGACTTTTGGTGCTGTATGTATTCTTCCTCTGCTCCCAACTCGTTAGATGGTTTTTCAGGGAACTTCTTTACCCAATAAGTGGACAGACTCTGAAATCAGGGCGCACTGAAGAGGGATGTGCATTTGCAGTAAACTCCAGCAGGTTATTGAAGTAAACTAATTTACTAAGTACTATTGAACTAGTGACTCGGTGGCGCTGGCCCGCTGATCTTGGGGGTATTGTGCCAAGATGTAACTAACAAAAAAAGTGGACTGCCATTTTTTTTCTATATGGTTACTCTTGTTTTTAGGTCTCGTAAGAGGCGTGGGCTTGCCACGCCCTGTGAGAGATTTTGTTCTAAAAAGGGTCCTGTAAGCCCCGCCCTCTTTTTCATTGGGTAATGTCAGCGTTCATGGTAAACGCTGGCTTCCCATTGGAAAAGAGGGGTTTTGGGTGCCACCCTGTCCGCTTTTTGGACAGCCCCTACGGACAACATCGTCTGGTTTGTGAAGAATTTCTTATCAGCTTGTTTTGTTTAACAAGCTGATAAGAAAATAGTTCATCACGGCCGAGAAACTGACAAGATCGCGCGCCTACTGTGCGCGTGCATCCTGCGTGCCCTGAACCCACTGCCCCCCTCCTCGTGCATTAAATCACCCTGCAGTATATTCTTGGAGCCCCAGGCAGAATGAGAGTTTGTCATTTGAGCACTCTTCCTCTCCTAGAAATTAGGCAATTTCTGGAGCCATTTATAAACTTAATGTGGCTGTTGGTCGCTGTGTATTTGGTGCAATTAAAATGCAGTGCAAGGCTTCTAGAGGCACAACTGTGACGGACGCACTGCAGATCTGAGGAGTTGGCGTGCTCTGAAGGTGGTGTTTGAACGATCGAGCTGGGCGTACTCTTATGTTGCAGGTCGAAGGGTTTCCAATCCATAGTAGTACTAGCAAATTAATATTGTCGCCTGGCGTAGACTGAGGGGTGTGGGGCGCGGCTGGATAGCGCAGACATGTAAGGACTGGTCACTCCAGCGAAAGAGGGAGCTTGCCTGCTGTGCGTGAGGATACTTGGAAGCACCCGCCTGATGGTATTTTACTGACATTCTCCCACCCTCCAACTCCAACTCCACCCTCCAAATCCACCCTCCAACTCCACCCTCCAACTCCAACCTCCAACTCAAACTCCACCCTCCAACTCAAACTCCACCCTCCAACTCCACCCCCCAACTCGCACTCCAACTCCACCCTCCAACTCAAACTCCAACTCCACCCTCTAACTCAAACTCCAACTCCACCCTCCAACTCAAACTCCAACTCCACCTTCCAACTCCAACTCCAACTCCGCCTTCCAACTCAAACTCCAACTCCATCCTCCAACTCCACCCTCCAACTCAAACTGCAACTCCACCCTCTCCAACTCAAACTCCAACTCCACCCTCCAACTCCAGCCCCACCCTCCAACTCCAACCTCCAACTCCAACCTCCAACTCCACCCTCAAACCCCAACTCCACCCTCAAACTCCAACTCCACCCTCAAACTCCACCCTCAAACTCCACCCTCCAACTCCAACTCCACCCTCCAACTCCCCCCTCCAACTCTAACTCCACCCTCCAACTCCACCCTCACCCTCCAACGCGACCCTCCAACTCAAACTCCACTCTCCAACTCAAACTCCACCCTCCAACTCAAACTCCAACCTCCAACTCCACCCTCCAACTCCACCCTCCACCCTCCAACGCCACCCTCCAACTCCAACCTCCAACTCCAACCTCCAACTCCAACCTCCAACTCCACCCTCCAACTCCAACCTCCAACTCAAACTACACCCTCCAACTCAAACTCCACCCTCCAACTCCACCCTCCAACTCAAACTCCACCCTCCAACTCAAACTCCACCCTCCAACTCAAACTCCACCCTCCAACTCCACCCTCCAGCCTCCAACTCCACCCTCCAACCTCCAACTGCACCCTCCAACCTCCAACTCCACCCTCCAACTCCAACCTCCAACTCCACCCTCCAAATCCACCCTCCATCTCCAACCTCCAACTCCAACCTCCAACTCCAATCTCCAACTCCACCCTCCAACTCAAACTCCACCCTCCAACTCTACCCTCCAACTCAAACTCCACCGTCCAACACAAACTCCACCCCCTCCAACTCAAACTTCACCCTCTAATTGAAATTCCACCCGCCAACTCCACCCTCCAACTCCACCCTCCAACTCCACCCTCCAACTCCAACTCCACCCTCCAACTCCACACTCCAACTCCACACTCCAACTCCAACTCCACCCTCCAACTCCACCCTCCAACTGCAACTCCACACTCCAACTCCACCCTCCAACTCCACCCTCCACTCTCCAACTCCACCCTCCAACTCCACCCTCCAACTCCACCCCCAACTCAACCCTCAAACTCCACCCTCCAACTCAAACTCCACACTCCAACTCCACCTCCACCCCCAACTCCACCCTCCCTCCAACGCCAACTCCACCCTCCAACGCAAACTCCACCCTCCAACTCAAACTCCACCCCCCAACTCCACCCTCCCTCCAACTCCAACTCCACCCTCCAACTCAAACTCCACCCTCCAACTCAAACTCCACCCTCAAACTCCACCCTCCAACTCATACTCCACCCCCCAACTCCAACCTCTAACTCCAACTCCACCCTCCAACTCCAACTCCACACTCAAACTCCACCCTTCAATTCAAACTCCACCCTCCCTCCAACTCCAACTCTCCAACTCCAACTCCACCCTCCAACTCCACCCTCCACCTCCAACTCCACCCTCTAACCCCAACTCCACCCTCCAACCTCCATCTCCACCCTCCAACTCAAACTCCACCCTCCAACTGAAACTCCACCCTCTAACTCAAATTCCACCCTCCAACTCAAACTCCACCCTCCAACTCCAACTCCACCCTCCAACTCAAACTCCACTCCCAACTCCACCCTCCACCCTCCAACTCAAACTCCAACCCCACCCTCCAACTAAAAGTCCACCCCCCAACTCCACCCTCCCTCCACCCTCCCTCCAACTCCAACACCACCCTCCAATTCAAACTCCACCCTCCAACTCAAACTCCACCCTCAAACTCCACTCTCCAACTCAAACTCCACCCCCCAACTCCACCCTCACTCCAACTCCAACTCCACCCTCCAACTCCACTCTCCAACTCTAACTCCACCCTCCAACTCCAACCTCCAATTCAAACTCCACCCCCCAACTCCACCATCCCTCCACCCTCCCTCCAACTCCAACTCCACCCTCCAACTCCACCCTCCACCTTCCAACTCCACCCTCATACTCCAAATCCACCCTCCAACCCCACCCTTCTACCTCCAAATCCACCCTCCAACCTCCAACTCCACCCTCCAACCTCCAACTCCACCCTCCAACTCAAAATCCACCCTCCAACTCAAACTCTACCCTCCAACTCCACCCTCCAACTCCACCCTCCAACTCAAACTCCACCCTCCAACTCAAACTCTACCCTCCACCCTCCAACTCCACCCTCCAACTCCAACTCCACACTCCAACTCCACCCTCCAACCTCCAACTCCACCCTCCAACTCAAACTTCACGCTCCAACTCCACCCTCCAACTCAAACTCCACCCTCCAACTCTACCCTTCAACTCAAACTCCACCCTCCAACTCAAACCCCACCCCCTCCAACTCAAACCCCACCCCCTCCAACTCAAACTCCACCCTCCAACTCAAACTCCACCCTTCAACTCAAACTCCACCCTCCAACCACACCCTCCAACTCCACCCTCCAACTCCACTCCCAACTCTATCCTCCCTCCAACTCCAACTCCACCCTCCAACTCCAACTCCACCCTCCAACTCCACCCTCCACCTCCACCCTCCAACTTCACCCTCCAACTCCACCCTCCAACTTCACCCTCCAACTCCACCCTCCAACTCCACTCTCCAACTCAAACTCCACCCTCCAACTCAAACTCCAACCTCCAACTCCACCCCCAACTCCACCCTCCCTCCAACTCAAACTCCACCCTCCAACACAAACTCCACTCTCAAACTCCACCCTCAAACTCCACCCTCAAACTCCACTCTCCAACTCCACGCTCCACCCTTTAACTCCACCCTCCAACTCCACCCCCCAACTCCACCCTCCAACTGCAACTCCACACTCCAACTCCACCCTCCAATTCCACCATCCAACTCCACCCTCCAACTCCAACTCCACCCTCCAACTCCACCATCCAACTCCACCCTCCAACTCTACTCTTCAACTCCACCCTCACCATAAAACTCCACACTCACCCTACCCTCCACCCTCCACTACTCTAGTACTCTCTACTACTCTCTCTACCACTCTCCACTACTCACAATCTACTACTCTCTACTCTACTCACACTCTACTAATCACTCTCTACTATCTACTACTCACTATCTACAACTCTACTAACTTTATACTACTCGCTCTACTACTCTCTACTACTCTACTCACCACTACTCTCTACTACTCTACTACTCATTCTCTACCAGTCACTCTCTACTACTGTCTTCTGTCAAATCACTACACTACTCGATGTATCTACTACTAACTCTACTACAACTATTCACTACTCACATTTGCGAGAGATTAAGCTATTGTCATTGTAATGGCAATTCTATTTATTTATCTGTTTTCAAAAACAACACATAGAGAAACATTTGTCATTTACAATGCCAATAGCTCTAACTTTTGCAAAGGCGAGACCGTTGCATTGTAAATGCTTGTTTAAGATGCCAGTGTCTTGTAGGTGCTTGACGGTGACTCCAGTGCAGCTATTTCATAGGGTATACTTGCAGCCAATCACACGCTGGCCTGTAAGCTTAAGCCTGCTGTGGCCAATCAGTAGAACGCACAACCATCCAATTGCATCAGTCGGTGCTTTAGGGAATAGTCAGGAGCTCGTCCTCTCCTGCAAACCCTAATCCCTCCCCCTGTGGTACTCGGCTCCATGCCCTCCTATAGCAATAGTACTGACGCTTCTGGTTCATAAATGCCAGGCCCACTTTATAATGACTGAATGTGCGACCCTCATCTCTCACTCCTGTGATCCCACAGCGCTTCGAAGTGACCATGGGTGACATAACAATACAGGCCCACTTGGAAATGTTACGCTGCAAGCCGAAAGTGCTTCATCCACGCCGCCCACATCAGCGCGCCACCACAATTGCAGGCACGTGGGGGCAATGTTCTGCTTGATGACCGACCAACCCTCCCATAGGTCGACTTTAAAAAACAAACAAAAAAAATTGTCATTTACAATGTCAATAACTCAAACTAATGTCATTGCTAGACTTATTGCATTGCAAATGCTTGTTGCTTAAGAGATTAAGGTATTGAATTACAAATAGACCAGTTGCGAATAGCGATTACAATTTGTGCATTGTTTGTTCAGTTTGTGCATCGTCTCTTTGAAGGCATCCTTTGCAGTAATTGGTCGCAGAGCGACCTGTCTAATGTATATTATTTAGGCAGGTTAGGATTTGTGCCCTCCTGTGATTGGATATAAACACAGGGATGGTGAAGTACAAACAGGAGACCACCATGCCTGTGTTTGCATTCAGGAACTAGAAACTTTGTTTTCTATTAAACAGCAGCCAGTTTTAATTAAATAAATCAGAACTAGTTTACAAAATAAGGAAAGTTTTCCTGTTTCGGTAAACCTCGGGGCAGAGCAACTATTGGTTCACTTGACCACTGCGTGTTGTTCATATCCCCCTGAGTCCCATCCGCACGACACTATTCCGAAAGGGGAAGCAGTCCTTTTCAAATCTGTTGCTGCCCTCTTTGAAACCCACACCAGAGTTGCAAATACTATGATTTTACAAATTGTGAGGTTTACATTTGAAAATAGCTTTGTACATCTGTCCCTTAGTCTAAAAGAGAAGGTTTAAGGTCTGGCTCCTTTCCTCAAAGTTAATATAAAATATTGTTATCATCCACCCACTAGGGTAGTTACCTGGTTAGATTCCTTTGTAGATGTTCTCCTTTCTTTGTCACTGTCCCATACCAACTTCATAGCGCTTGGGGACTCTTACTAAACGGGCAGAATCACTGTGAAGTCAACTGGATTCTAAATGTATTAATGGGATGGCTTCCTTCGAGCTCAGTCACTGTTCTGAGGTCTACACATGAAAAAGGCCATACGCTGGACCAAATTTTTGTTCCAATTGAGACAGTGAACTGTGGGGAAACTGTACCCCAAGTGTTATCTGATCAATATTTGGTCCGGTTTACCATCAAGTTGAAGAATTGTGTCTCACCACACTGGTGGACCAAATATGACTATGCTGATAAGTCCCTGGGGTACGTTATCCATTCTAGACTTTTTCCATTGACTCAGTACGATAGACAGGGCTCCTACATAGGATTTCACAGCTGAGGATTATAACAGCTATGTCCACTTGGATGTCCAAATAAAATCTGCACCATTCTTTAGTAGAGCTCAGGAAATATTCTGTGAAATCAGCATAGTTTTTTATGAACTTCACATAGAGTTCGTATAACCCCATAAAAGACCTTAGTTTTTTTCCTTATTGGCGGGATGGGGAGCATTGACAATACCTTCAACAATGCTGGGCTTCGGTTTGCACCCTCATCAGAAAGAATGGGACCTAAAGATTTGATTTCGTTCACAGCAAAGATGCATTTGTCCTCTCTGAGCGTTACACCATTCGTTTGTAAAGTAAGAAGAACTTGTTCAAATATCTCATTGTGTTTCTCTTGTGTGTCGGTATGCACCAATATCTCATCCTGTAGAATCAGAACATTGGGTACATCTTTGAACATGTTAGTCATCACCTTCTGAAATACAGAGGGCGCCAAGCCCAATCCAAACAGACTCTTTGTATCGGTCAATTGAGATCATAGTAATCCTGGCTCCGGAATCAAAGACCAGTTGAATACCACACCCTTCAATTTCTACAGGTACCAGGTGATCACCAACCTTCTTGTCGGTCTGGACGTTTTTCATTTCAACACATTCTACAGATAGATGCAGCTCTTCAACCTTTTTTCAACAATATCCTGTTCATAGCATGCTGCACAGTCTTAAACACTCATGATAGGTGCGCGTCTGCCACCCCTGAACACCTTGCCAAAATGCCCTAACTTCTTACACTTCCAGCGTTCTTGTGATGCCGACAGACAATTTTTAAAACTAGAAACATGAGTAGAATTGCCACATCTAAAACAGTGCAATTTAGAGAAATTGTGTCCAGAAATATACCTTTGCCTCCTCTAGCACTAGTTTCACCCCTTTAACACTAAAGCCACGGGTGTTGCACATATTAGAGGTTTTGGTGGCAGAATTGACACTAGCTACTCCAGCAATAGGCGCTGCAACCTCTAACTGCTTGGCATCAAGCTGTGAACTTTTGATACTTTTTGCTTTATCAATAGCTTCGTCCAAAGAGGGTTTTTTGCATGACAACAATTTCTACATACAATCTGGTCTCTAATAAGTTGAGAAGTGAAATGATCAAAATCACAATAACCGAGCTAACATTTTTAGAGGAGTAGCATAGGAATCAATTGATTCATTGGGTCCTTGAACACGCGTAAAGAACTTGTGTCTGTGCACTACTAAATAGACTTTTCCTTCACAGTACGTACTCAATCGTTTCACGGCTAATTGAAATTCATCAAGGTCTTCGCTGTTGTGGCCTGTTTACTCAGGCAAGTGGTCAAATACATTCTAACCTTCTATACCTAAGTAATAATACAAAAGACTGTGTTAACTGTCTGCTTTAAATTTAAGACCATCAATTGCTCCTAGATAAGCAATAAAGTATCTATACTATAAACACCATTTCAAGAGTGGTTCACTTGGTTCCTGTAGAAAATCACTGGGGGGGGGGGGGGGTGTAACTGTTAGAATTGTAGAAAACTGGCAATTACGTTTTTCCTTTAACACCTTCAGCACGGCGCAGATTCCTGCGCTGTGCTGAAGGTTCTAATGAGCCTACCGGCTCATGACGGAACGGTTCCGTCATGAGCACAGCTCAACCGACGCTCATGACGGAACCGTTCCGTCATGAGCATCGAAGGGGTTAAGAGAAACCTGGAAGGGAAAGGAGGTTAAAGGAAAAGAAAAAAAAATTTTTAAATGAGGAAACAAAAAAAATTAACATAAAGAAGCCTGTCATAAGAAACGTGTTAGGACACAATGGGAATCATAATGCATTCAACAATGTTCAATCCAGAGAAAAGACAAAGAAAAAAAAAAGTTTCTGTGTGGATGTAGTACTGTGGCTGCCCACACGGGGCGCTGAACAGAGCACAAATAAGAAATCAAACGCTCATGAAGTCACCAACTTGGTAAAAATAAAATTGGGATGGGAAAAAGCAGCGTCCCACACGTAGTAATCCCTGGGCCCTTGTATTTCAGGTGGAGAGTGCCTGAGTTTTGTAGGGCGGAGAAATCATTTTGCAGAGGTTCCTAATCGAAACAGGAGTTCATCCGAAGCTGTCGCCTCATTGTTAAGTACACTCTGAGACGTTGAAGTTCTCCAAGTAGCAAGAGTTTGTTGAGCGTGTTGTGTACAGGTCCAGAGGGCCCAAGGGATCAGCATCAACTGCCCAACAGGTCTAACAAACATTCCACGAACCACATGACTAATGAAAGCTCCCAGCAGAGAATGACCATTAAACATGCCAACCACTAACATATAAGGTACAATGAGAAAATAACATATACACCACAGTTCAATTAGCAGTGAATGGAATGTATAGAAAAAGTGCCTGGTTGGGCATATAGGAATATTACTGAAAAGAGGGTGCTGGCACCAGAAGTAGGTGATCATCTTAAATAATAAAAAGGCTTGTAGACCTGCCTGTGATTCTGTTGCGATCTCAGACTCTGTGGTGTTTATTTAATAATGTCAGGGGCTGCCTATTGTCCACACATTAGGGATACCAGTGGCCTGTCTGGATGCCCATCCTCGTCATATCAGCGTGGAGTATAATATTTGCATAGAAAGTGTATTTCTTGGTCTGTGTGGGTTATTGCACCTCCAGATGTTTTCTCGTTTGGTCTAGTGCCCTGGCAGCCAGTACTTTTTTAAATATTGCCCCTACCTCGGCGTGAGATTTGCGTCGCTCCGAGGCTGTTGACCGATCTGCCCTGCCACAGCGCTGCTGTTATCAGGCGCTCTCACCTCACTCGACCCACCTCAGCCGCCATCTTGCTGAGGGTAAGGCTGGCGGTGTAGTTGTTCGACCCCTCCCACCCTCCTCCAACCTCCTCCCACACATGTATAAAAATACCAGACCTCCCCGTCCGCGCAGCGGGCGGGCGCGCCAGCGGCGCGCCGATGGCGCGCCAAAGGCAAGCCCGTCTGCCAGTCCGCGCCTGGACCGGGCCCAGGGCCATGACCCCTGGCCTGACACATACCAATCGAAACTTGGTCTACTCACGTTCCTCCCTGATGGACCTCCGACCGCCCCCGGCTCCAGGCTGTATATCACATGACTTAACTTTAGCCTCAAAGGAAGCAGTCTTGCCTTGTTCACATTGTAACAGCGCGATACGAATAAATAATGTCAAAACGCACGCTAAGTTACAAATTAATTGCAGAGACACATCAATTGCTATGGCCCTTATTAATGCGCGCTCACTGTGCAAACATAGTCAGGAAATAGCAGATCTCATTACTGATTTTAGCCTGGATCTCCTCTTTATTACGGAAACATGGACCGACGATTCATCGGAACCTGATCTAGTGATCGCAACACCAAGTGGTTATAAAGTTTATCGACAGGACAGAGTCAGGAAAAAAGGTGGCGGGCTGGCTATTATAGCCAGAGAAAGGTTTGCTGTTAAAACCTCACCCATTCCTGCCACTTCATGTGAGGCCCTGCAGTTCGGAATCAAGCTTAGTGCTCTTTACAATTTTAAGGGGGTACTCTTATATCGACCCCCAGGAATAAAGACAGGCTTTCTGGCTAATTTAAGTACAATATTGGAATCACTCGCCACTGAAGACTCCTATACGGTCTTGGGCGACATGAACTTCCATTTAGAAGATAACAACCAGAAAGACACCTCTGTTCTTATTTCAGATATGGAGACATTGGGGCTCAGACAACTGGTCGCCTCTGCCACCCATTTGGCGAGGCACACCTTAGATGGCATATTTTCTAATGTCGAGGGTTTACAGGTATCAGACACCCTACCGATGCCGTGGACCGATCACTATGCCATATTTAGTAAAATGACAATTAAGGCTCCTTGAATAAGAAAGTTATTCCTTCCGGTCCAGGATCTTTTAAAGCCTGGAAGAACATAAACCAGCTAGATCTAAAAACACAGCTGGATAGTACGCGACCGCTGGTGTCCTCCGAGCCTATTATGGCAACACGACAATTCCAGGACTGGCTAGGCCATGCCACCAATCTTTTAGTTCCTATCAAGTCTGTATCCAAGAACAGATCCACTCCAACTGCTCCGTGGTACACGGATGAACTAAGAATGCAAAAACAACACAATAGGAACATCGAAAGGCTTTGGAGGAAAACATATGATTTAGTAAGCAGGACCCATTACAAAGAATCACTGGCTGTTTATAAAGCTATGATTGTAAAGGCCAAAAAATCATTTTACTCAGATCAAATCGAGAAAGCCAAAAACTCTAGCAAACAACTATATGAGATTACCAAGACTCTGTCAGGCAACATTCCCGACCTTACTCCACCCCCATCTCAATTAATGTGTGATGCTCTGGCCAATTTTTTCTTTGCCAAAGTGGATGATATCTACCAAGCCTTTACTTCTAATCCCACTATAACAAACTCCTCTCCTTCCAGCACACATCCAGCAATCGCCTTTACGAGCTTCAAATCTCTAACAATTGACCAAACAAGGACCATTGTTTCTACAATTAAAATAGGATCCGCTCTGGACCCCTGTCCTTTCTCAGTCCTCTCACCAGTGATGGACTCTATTATTCCGGTCATCACACAAGTATGCAATTCCATTTTGAGCTCCGGGACCTATCCCAATTCCCTAAAAAATACATTATTGAAACCTCTTCTAAAGAAACCAAGCCTGGACAAAACTGAACTAAAAAAACTACAGGCCAATAGCAAGCCTGCCTTTTATAGCTAAAGTGGCTGAAAAGGCCATGAACTCACAACTATCGGAGCACATTGAGAAACACCGATTGCTGGACGATACACAATTCGGTTTCCGAAAATATCACGGTACTGAAACTGCCTTAATTAAAGCTGCAGATGATGTAAGAGCAATTCGAGACCGGGGCGGGACAGCAGTTTTGGTACTGCTTGATCTATCAGCGGCCTTCGACACGGCCGACCATAAGATCCTGGTCGACCGTGTCGGAAAGATGGGCATCTGCCATACTGCAAGAGATCTGCTCGCATCATTTCTCACAGACAGAACCCAGGCCGTGACCGTGGGGCCTTACCAATCTGCGAAGCTCACGTTGCCATGTGGGGTACCTCAAGGCTCATCCCTTAGTCCGACACTATTCAATATCTATGTGTCGGTCCTTGCTAATGTCATCAAAGCACATGGGATGAGCCTAACCTCTTATGCGGACGACACGCAATTGGTATTGGCCATCAAAGGTGATGGAGGGGAGGTGGCTCAACGCTTCCAAAATGGAATGCTGGAATTGGAGAGTGGATGGCAACAAATTGCCTGAAGCTCAACTCCGATAAAACCGAGGTAGTCATTTTCGGACCTCTATCACCAGTTTGGGCATCATCCTGGTGGCCATCTACATTTGGAGCACCCCCAAGTCCAGCAGCTAAGGTTAGGAACTTGGGAGTCACCTTTGATGAGGGTCTTAACTTTATGGATCATGCGAACAAAGTGGCAACCACAGCCCACTACAAATTACGCATGATTAGGAAAATTAGTCCGTTCCTGCCAGCAGCAGCCACCAGAACTCTGGTTAGTTCCTTGGTCTTATCATCCCTTGACTACTGCAAAAGCCTATTTTTAAATACTCAGGTCAGGGTCACGACGAAGTTACAGTCGATACAAAATGCCGCAGCACGTCTGCTCTCCGGAACACCTAAATTCGCGCCCATTTCTGTAAACATTAAAAGATTCCACTGGTTGTCGATTCAGAATAGGATCAAGTTTAAATCACTTTGCATAGTGTATAAAGCTCTAAACAATCAAGGTCCGCACTTTCTTATGGACCAGTTGGTTCCCTATCAACCTTCCAGACCGCTCCGGTCCTCCAATCTTAACCAGTTAGTGATCCCACGTTCCACAACAGTGTCCTGGGGCGATCGCCGCTTTTTGGTTGCAGCCCCTAAATTATGGAACACCTTGCCTCAAGACATCAGGCTAAGCCCCTCACTCATCCAGTTTCGCAAGAGACTAAAGACTTGGCTTTTTAACCAATAGCTTCCATTAAAGAAAAATAAAAATCATTTGGAGCATATAATACCGAGCTGAACTTATGCGAATTGTCTAGCGCCGAGACGCCTGCGGGTATTTGTTCGCGCTTTATAAATGGCAATAAATAAATAAATAAATAAATAAATATTTTGCATCTGCGGTTCTATTGTTCTATTGATCTGAAGGTCTAGTCCCAAGTTGAAATCTCCGACTCATAGTTACTGGCATCTGCTGTCCTCTAGGTCCTGGAGAAATGTAGGCGAATCGATATTTGTTTCCTAGGCATTGATAATATTAACAGGCCTTATCTCTCATAAACTGTGTACTACCAGGAAGCGACCCTTAGGATCCTTAAGGAACACTTCTTGACATAGCTACAATAAGAAGCAAAAGAGCGGTGCATACTCCTTTGGGACGCAAATCTTGTTTACATGTTTAGGGTTAAGAATGTTCCCTGTAAACGTACAATGTGCACATTGTGCCTATCAAGATACGCCAGCACCTACCTGGCTTTACAGGCATTACTGGGCAAGTTACTTACCTTCAGTAACACCGTTTATGGTGGACACTCTAGCCACAGATTCTTTACCTTAGAATATTCCCCAGACGTCAGACTGGATCTGGAAACTTTTCAAGCAGTACCTCTGTGTGCTGGTAGGTGACATTGGGTGTCTCTGGGTCTGCGTCATCTGCTCTGAATGCAGCCTGTGGTGCCTATATAGGACCCACCCCAGCACGCTGACATCTGTTACTTTTGGCAACCTTTCCACACCAGGAGCGCAAAGTCACAAAGGATTCTGATGTACATTAAGGACCTCATAAGGGTTTCCCTATATGGAGAAATCTGTTCATTGAGGGGAGGATCAGTAAGTTCTCTGCTGCTAGATAAAGTCTCTCCAAGATAAGGCGTTACTGATGGAGTCATTTGATACAGACTACCAGCTGCAGATTCCTTACCTTAGAATAGATACCCAATCAATACCTCCCCGGAGGTGGGTCTGCCCACAGATTTAGACCAGGAAGTCCAAGAGGACAGAACAGGCAAAGTGCCCATCACAACAGACGCGACTACCCAGGCAGTAATGTTTGGTAAATGGGTGCAAAGATGCCCACATTGCAGCCTGGCAGATATCCAGGACAGGCACTCCACAAGCTGAGCTAACGCAGTGTTCACGGACTTGGCTCTGGTGGAATGAGCCCTCAGGGGCTTAATTCTTGGGCAGTGCATAACAGAATTTAATGCAGATCACAATCTATTGTGATATGGTTCATTTCTGCACTGCCTTTTTTCATCCCCGACAAACCCAGTGTAGAGTTGATCATTCACCTGGAATTCTTTGGTACAATCGATATAGAATGACAATGCTTTCTTTGGGTCCAGTCATTGGGATCTCTTCTCCACATTGGAAGATGACAAAGAACAAAGAAAGTAGGCAATGTGATGGTCCGGCCTACATTGAATAGTGTTACTACTTCCGGCAGGAAAGAGACATGTTCTCAAAACCAGTGTGTCTTGGGGAAAAATGAAATGTAATGAGGGTTCACAGAAAGTATCTGCAGTTCACTAGCCCTCCTGACCAATATAATGGCGACTAGAAAGGCAGTTTCTATGGTCAACAGGTGAAAAAGGCAATTATGCAAGGGCTCAAAGGGTGAGCACATTAGGAAGGTCAAAACTGTGTGCAGGTACCATTGAGGCATGATTAAGTGGTTTGGAAGAAACATGTGCTCCCATGACAGTTATTCGAATACTACAGGTCATGAAAATGCTGCAGCACTCTTGCTTTTAGGGATACCTAGATATAAGTGGTTGATTGATCTTCATTGGTTGCCTATCACCCAAAGAATTGAACTTAAATCATTGTACACTATACAGAGATTTTTATGTGCACAGCCCTTACATTTATGCCAAATGGTTATGCTCGACTCCCCCAAAAGTTTTCTTAGATCACCCAATACATACCTAGTTACTGTCCCCACCACCAAAAGAGCTAGAAGTGGAGGAAAATCTTTTCCCCTTAGTGTGGCCAAGTGCTTGAATGCCCTCCCGTTGGCCATTCGGACCAGGATCAATGAGCTGAGTTTTCGAAAATCTCTTAAGACCTGGTTTTTCATGAATTGATCTTCTGTACCTATGGTCTTAGTGGGGCAGTTCTCTTTCTGCGTCTGCGCTGAGATGTCATTGCATTGCGTAGCATGTGTTGTAGTCCTTTTATGAAATGAGCCATAATGAGTGAGTTGAACATAAAAGGCTGATCCGGTAACCAAAGGAATGCTGATATGGACAAAATGCACCTTTTAAAAGTCTTTTAGGGTTAGTGAAAGAACAAAATAACAAAACTTCAGACAAGGGTGCAGAAAAGGGATCAACATTTTCGGAAACACACCAAGTCACGAATTTGCCAAAAAGGTCAGGCATATACTGTCTTGGTTGAGGCATGCCAGGCTGCTGTAATGACATCACTGACTGCGGCTCCATCTCTACCCATGAAGGATGAGCGTCCACCATTCAGGTACAAGTCTCTGCCCTGTTGCGGCAACAGTAGATACTCCAGAAGAGGCAGCACGATTGGAGGACCAATGTTCATGCTGAGGAGTTTAGGATACCATACTCTCTGTGTCCAATCAGTGGAAAGGAGTATAGGTGGTCTGACCTCCACTCAGTATGAAATGCCTCTCCAACAGCGAGAGTCGCCTTGGAAACTCCAGTGCGCAGAAGGGTGGCCATTGCCCGTTCTCTGTGGTTATGAATACATCTAACCAAGGTTCTCCCCAATCTCTTGAGAGACCATGTACCACTCCTAGTGGAGCTGCCATGCGTAATCCACTAGGCATCAATAGCTTAGTTTGTCCGAGCAGGCGTTCAGAAAGCCAGCCATATATTGAGCCACGAGGGAAATGCCCTAGAGTTCTAGCCCTGTCCAGAGATGTAGACTCTTTTGACAAAGGGTCCACACCCCCCTTTGCTTGTTGAAATACCAAATGGTGGTGGTGTTGTCCATGAACATGTGAACAAGCTTTCCCTTGATGAAAGGAATACAGGATTTCAATGCCAGCTGGATAGTTCTCAGCTCCAGCAGGCTGATTATAGAGCTGAGACTCCACCGGAGACAAGAATATTCTGACCTTAACCTACCCTAAATGGTCGGACCAGCTGAGGAGAGAAGCATTTGTCACTACGGTTAGCTCTGGGTGGAGAAGGGAGCGAGATCTACTGCTGACCCAGTTGCGCTTCGTCAGCCGCCACTGCGGATCTTTTGCACTTGCCTCCGATATCTGGACCAGGTCAAAGAGATTCCCCTGATGCTGCGCACTGTCAGGTTCCACCTTCTTGAATCCTCAGGGTTGCGCTGATGCTCAAAGGGGTCCACCTCTCAACTGCCCCAAGTCCGGAATATATATAAACACGGACTAGTGAAATAGTCAAACGAGGGAAGGAAAGGTTAGGGAACAGCAGGGAAGGAGATCTGTGAAGGATACAATAACAGTGAATCAATACCTAGTTGTTGGTATACTTAACACCTTCAGCTAAGGCACACAGTAATATGAGCAATAATAATGATTGTGTACCCTACCTGTAAAGAAAAAGAGAAAAGTGGCGACACCAGAAGAGAGAATAGGGTGATTGCATATCTCCAACATGGAACTAATAGGAAAAGAGAACATACATTGGTGACAGGTTCTACAGTACTAGTACCATCCCCCTCTCTCACACCCTGGAAAACAAAGAGGTCTCTCTACCTACCCCAGGGTATCTGGGGATCCACATATAATGCAATGGTGCCACCTCCGGCACACCCCCATATGATTCTCTCTCTCCTAGGAAACGAAATATAACCAACAATCGCCAAGTGAAGAAATAAGGAATAGCAGTGGCACAATCATCACTTGCAACCTGCTGCTAAAACGAGTATTTGTTTAACAAGAACAAATCTAATACTCAGTTCATATAAAGTAGAACAAACACATGAAGTATTTCTGACTTGGTTCAGAAGGAGGTCTTACAGAAATTACTGCCTTTGATGAATATCTCTCCAAGGATGTTCAAGAAACCAAAATGAAATCATAAAGGAAAATGTACTTCCTGGTGCAAGTGTTCTTCCTCAGGAACCAAAGGTAATTTCTATTCCAGGAGCCACTCGTGACTCTTGATAAGTTCTTCAACAAAAGAAAATAACTGTACAAAGGGGCTGTTTCTTCCAACAGCGAAACATAGGTATTGAAGTAGCTCCTTCACCGGCCGCCAGCACGTTCCTCTGCAAGAAACCGCTTAGGAGCGGTTTCGTCAACAGAGGATAAAGCGCGGCGTGAGAATGGTGCAGGGAAACACGGGCCGCTTGCAGAGAAGCCCGAACAATCCTCACCAGGGCTCGGCTCACCTACTCCCCGGTAAATCCAACAATCCATGATAAACCTCCGGAACGGCCAAACGAGCAAAATAATCATCAGCGTCCGATTACCATAACTGCGCTATATCCGGATTAGCGCATACCGTCAGAGTCACGTGAGCCGTGACTCACGCTAGGCATGCCGATAATGTAGTTTTCATGGGCATTTTGTACAGTTGATACGGTCTAAATCGTCTTTCTAGGAGCAGGCAGTGCGTAACCGGCTGTGGGGCCTGACAGTATATCCCCCTCCCGGACGACACTGACTGATACTAGGCTTGGTAGGATACCTCTTGTGAAAAGCAGCGACCAACCGAGCAGCATGCACATCCTCTGCTGGTTCCCAGGAGTTTCCCTCCGGGCCGTACCCCTTCCAAGCAATGAGATACCACAGTTTACGCCTTACCAGTTTTGAATCCACAAACCACTTGACTTTGTATTCTAAATCCTGCTGTACCCAAACAGGTATAGGCAGTTTTTTCACTGGACAGTGTGAGGGTTTCAGCAGAGATACATGGAAGACAGGGTGTATGCGTAACTGTGTAGGCAAGTTCAATTTAACCGCCACTGGATTGACGTGTTTAACCACTCGGTAAGGACCAATACATTTGGGGTTAAAAATACTATGTCTTTTGAATCTTATGTGTTTTGTTGACAGCCATACCCACTCCCCTCTTTTGTAGGTGGGACCTGGTCTACGGTGTTTGTCTGCCTGGGCTTTGTATCTTTCCTTGGCTCTGAGTAAATTGCTACGTGTTTCCAACAAAGTTATGCAGATGTGGGACAGTCTCTTGCATACATCTGGGAGTTTCTTATTCGGACTGGGATGGATCAAAGGGGTGAAACGAGGGTGAAAACCATAGGTGCTAAAGAAAGGAGTGTGCTGTGTAGAGGCATGTTTGGCGCTATTGTACGCTATCTCAGCTACCCATAACCACTCCACCCACTCATCTGTGTTGTTGTTAACATAACACCTGAGGAACTGTTTCAAAGTTTGGTTAAGTCTTTCTGTTTGGCCATCTGTTTGGGGGTGAAAATTTGTGGATTGTGAAGATTCTATTTGTAATTCTGAACACCAAGTTTTCCAGAAATTGGCAGTGAATTGGGCCCCTCTGTCTGATACGATGACTTTCGGAAGACCATGGAGCCGGACCACATTAGTCAACAACAGTCTCGCCAAAAGTCCCGCAGATGGTACCTGTTTGCAAGCGATAAAATGCCCCATCTTAGTCAAGTAGTCAACAACTACTATAATCGTTGTGCACCCTTGATCCTTGGGTAAACCTGCAATAAAATCCACGGAAAACCATTCCCACGGGGTATCGGGTGTGGGCAATGGTTGAAGAAGCCCTTGGATCGGTCTATGGTCTGTCTTCATCTGTGCACAAGTGGAACAGCGTTTTACACACAAAAGAACATCCGGCCGTACTGTCGGCCACCAGAATTTTCCCAACACCTTCTCTAGGGTTTTCCTTCCTCCAACGTGACCTGCACACGGAAGGTCGTGATACCGTGTGAACACCATTTGTCTCAGATCTGTGGTAGGGACTAACAGCTGTCCGTTTCTCATGGGGAGACCTTGGTGCATTCGCCATTCAGGGTAAAATTTCAACCATTTTCTCCAGGTGAAGGATTGGATCCTTTGTCTGTTTTTTTTGTAAGAACTCATCTGTCTGTATGGTACAGATCACTTTGGAAGGGTCTATGATTGCCCTCTCGGGCGTGACAGATGGATGCGTTGGGTTTACTTGCCTAGTAAGAGCATCTGCCTTCTTGTTGTTTTCCCAGGTCGAAATGTGACAATGAAATGAAACTCCGCAAAGAACAGCATCCAACGTAGTTGGCGTGGAGTGAGATGTCTTGCAGCTCGCATGAACTGGAGGTTGCGATGATCCGAGTAAACTGTCACTTGATGAGTGGCCCCCAACAACCAGTGTCTCCACTCCATAAAGGCATCTCTAATGGCCAGGAGCTCCTTTTCGGTGATGGTGTAGTTCTGTTCTGCGGGATTAAGTTTCCTGGACATGAATACTATGGGGTAAAGATGACCTGTCGTTTTGTGTCTTTGGGATAGAACCACCCCTACAGCCACTTCAGATGCATCCGCTTCAACGATAAAGGGCACTTCAGGATTGGCATGAGTAAGAACAGGGGCTGAAGTAAAGGCTTTCTTGAGGAGGTCAAATGCCATCTGCGCTTCTTCTGACCAGAAAAAAGGAGTCTTTTTCCTAGTTAGTCTGGTGAGTGGGGCTACCATGTCTGAGAACTGCCGAATGAACCGCCTATAAAAATTGGCGAACCCCAGAAAGCTCTGTATATCCTTAACATTCTGAGGGCACGGCCATTCGGGGATTGCCTTGACTTTTCTCTCTGCCATAACTTGACCTGAAGCGGTAAGCATGACCCCTAAAAACTCCACAGTGGTCATGTGAAATTCGCATTTTGTTATCTTGCAAAACCGATGATGGACCCATAGTGTATGCAAAACGCGTCCTACATGTATCACGTGTTCTTCCTCATTGGTTGAATAAATCGAGATGTCGTCTATATAGACAAAGTGGTCCAAGAAGTCTCTTAGAACATCATTGAGGAAGAATTGGAAGGCTGCGGGGGCATTACACAGCCCGAACGGCATAACCAGGTACTCCAACAGCCCATACCGCGTCTTGAAAGCCATCTTCCATTCATTACCCTCATGCATTCGCACCAGGTGGTATGCCCCGCTAAGATCCAATTTGGTGTATATCATCGCAGTTTTTTCTTGTTCCAGCAGGACTGGGATTAAGGGCAGGGGATATTGGTTCTTAACAGTGATGGTATTCAATTTCCGATAGTCTATGCAACACCTCAAATCCCCATTGGCCTTTGGTATAAAAAAGAGGGGAGATGCAGCAGGAGACCTTGAAGGGCGAATAAATCCCAAAGCCAGGTGCTTATCCAAATATTTCCTTAAGTTAAGGTTCTCAGGTGCAGTTAGCGCATATATCTGGCCACAAGGTATAGCTGCTCCGGGGATCAAATCGATCCGACAGTCATAGTCCCGATGTGGGGGAAGCTCCTCCACCTTGGTGTCGTTGAATACGTCTGCATATTTCCTGTAGCACTATGGTAGAGTCACGTCCTTCTCAGCCGCTGTGGTGATGTGATGTTGGGTGGCTAATGCTTTGGACGGCCTTGTGAGCGGCTGATTACACTGGCTCTGGCAGTAGGTGAACTTCATGGATAGTGTCTTGTTAGTCCAGTCTATGGTGGGCTCATGCTTTTGCAACCAGGGGAGACCTAAAATCACACCATATTGAGGGGCTTGCATAATAATGAATGATAACCATTCATGATGAATCCCGTCGTAAATAAGTTCGTGTTCAGGTGTGATGTAACTGATTGGGCCTGACTCCAACTCCTTGCCATCCACTGCATAAACCCATTCTGGGGTGGTTTTGTGGATGAGCTGCATAACAAGTCTCTGGGTTTCCTTTCTGTTCTTGACGCACTCCATGGCTCCGGAATCCACCATGGCCCTTATCTGTTTGCACTCCTGGTTGATTTGGATATCTAATTCTATGAAAAAAAAATCTGATTCCATAAACGCATAATGATTCACCGAAGGGATCATACTCACGCTTGAGGGCTCCCCTTCCTGTGCCTTCAAGCTCTGAAGTTTTCCGTTTCCTTTTCTGCCCCAACAGTGGCTATTTGTCCTGGTCGACTACGCCCATACTTAGATTTGACGGGGCAGTCACGAAGAAAATGCCCCTTTTTCCCCACAATATAGTCATAATCCTTGTTTGCGTCAGGGATCTCTTTCACTGAGAGTCAAGGATGCCCTCACCGCATGAATCTCCATTGGTTCCGGCTTCGAAGTGCTATGTTCCACAGGTAGAGCTCGATCAACCAGCGGGGTGTTTCGGTCTTTCCGCCAGTGATCCCCATTCCGTTTTTTGAGGCGGTGGTCTAAGCGTAGAGTCAACTCAATGAGAGCTGTACATGTCTGGGGCTGTGGGTCTATCTGGGCGAGGACATCTTTTAACTCATCCTTGAGTCCCTGATAAAAAATGGCGGCTTGTTTGGACTCAGGCCAATCCGTTTCTGCTACTAATCGGCGAAAGCTGTTTAAGTAAGTTATCAGATCCGTACTTCCCTGTCGGAGTGCCGACAGATCCTTGTCAGCAGAGAACGATTCTGCTCTGCGATCAAACGTTTTCTCAAATTCTCTTTTAAACGTATCCCAGTCACAGAGCAAAGGGTCGTCTCTTTACACTATGGGGACTGCCCACTGAGCTGCCTCGCCAGCTAAATACGATATTACAAAGGCTACTCTAGCCTGATTGGTAGCAAACATCTTTGGTTTACAATTAAAATTAAGCAGAGCCTGGGTCATAAACCCCTGTACTCTCGTGTTATCCCCGTAAAACCTTTCAGGAGGGGCTAACGGTATTTGTGAAGGCATTTCTACCACTACCGGTAGAGGTGCAGGGTGTGCTGATCCCCCTACATCAAATGGGTTTCTTTGCATCCTGTCTACCCTAGCTTGGAGAGCGGCTGTTTCATTGCGTGAAGCAGCGAGCTCGGCCTGTACTAGAGTGAGGGCTGCTATGACGTCCTCCAGGGTGGCCATCTCTAAGAGCAGCACAACCAGGAGGAATGAAATTCTTGGGCCGATTATTCTGTCAGGTTCCACCTTCTTGAATCCTCAGGGTTGCGCTGATGCTCAAAGGGGTCCACCTCTCAACTGCCCCAAGTCCCGGAATATATATAAACACGGACTAGTGAGATAGTCAAGCGAGGGAAGGAAAGGGTAGGGAACAGCAGGGAAGGAGATCTGTGAAGGATACAATAACAGTCAATCAATACCTAGTTGTTGGTACACTTAACACCTTCAGCTAAGGCACACAGTAATATGAGCAATAATAATGATTGTGTACCCTACCTGTAAAGAAAGAGAAAAAAGTGGCGACACCGGAAGACAGAATAGGGTGATTGCATATCTCCAACGTGGAACTAATAGGAAAAGAGAACAAACATTGGTGACAGGTTCTACAGTACTAGTACCATCCCCCTCTCCCACACCCTGGAAAACAAAGAGGTCTCTCTACCTACCCCAGGGTATCTGGGGATCCACATATAATGCAATGGTGCCACCTCCGGCACCCCCCCATATGATTCTCTCTCTCCTAGGAGGCGGAGTCGCCATAATATATAGATCTCAATGGACCATCTCCTCCTTCTCTTATACACAAATAATCGAAGCACTTCCTTTCTGTGTTAAAATGGCTGCTAATCTCACCTTGTCTGGCCTTCTGGTCTACCGTCCCCCCAATTCTATAACATCCTATTTACCGGCCTTTTTAGACTATGTTTTGCAGGCAACATCGCGTTATGCAAACTTTACTCTCCTTGGGGATTTCAACCTCCATGTTGATAACCCCTCGGATTCCATCACTCTTAACTTCCTATCCACTCTATCAGACGGAGGGCTAAACCAACTTATTACTAGTCCAACACATAAGGCCGGACATACTCTAGATCTGATTTGTACTAATCTGGATGGTATCTCCACAAAAGAACCCCTTCCGGTGATCTGGTCTGATCATTTTTTCATTCCGTTTTTCTTTTCCCTGCACCATCAAGACCGACCCAGACTCCCGGCCAAAACATTAGGTAGAAATGGGAGTAAGATCTCTCTTGATAGCCTGGCTGCCCACCTCACCCCTATCAATCCCTCAGATATAGTTCCTGATTTGGATGCCAGATTGACCAACTTCAGTGGCTGGATTTCTTCCGCCATCGACCATCTCGCTCCAATCAGACCCATTAAAACCTACCATGCTGTCCCCTCTGCCCCTTGGTACTCCGATGTGCTCCGTAAATGTAAATCGGCTTGCAAGCTTCTTGAGAGACGCTGGAGACTATCATACTCCCCCGACTGTAAGATTAAGTATAAATCTGCTCTCAAAGAGTATAGGAAAAGAATAACTGAGCACAAAAGAAACTATCTGGGAGAGAAAATAAATCGCGCACAGGGATCGTCCAGGGAAATATTTAACACAGTCAGAACCTTTACCGACCCATTAGCTCTCAAACGACCCCCTTTGGTGTCTAAGACACTCTGCAATCGCCTTTCGGATTTTTTTGAAGACAAAATTGCTTCAACACATGACTCTTTTTCTTGTAATACCAACCCAGACAATCATGTAACTAGTACAGTTGCCACGGGATCTGACTGTACCTTCTCTAACTTTAAAGAGATTGCCATAGATCAATCTCTAGCTGAACTCTCAAAATGCAGATCTGGCTCACCTATGGACCCCTGGCCAGCTAAACATTATAAATCTCTTGCACCTCTTCTCAATCCCATTTTAAACGCGATATGGAATGATTCCCTGCGCACAGGTGTCTTTCCCGAGTCCTGGAAGCATGCTCGATAAGTCCCCATACTGAAGAAAGCTAATGCCGACCCTAGTGAACCTGCCAACTACAGGCCTATCTCCCTCTTACCAGCCCCTGCTAAAGTGCTCGAAAAACTTGTACAGCAACAACTAGCAGGTTTTTTGGAAGCACATGGTGCTTTTCATGATTCACAACACGGTTTTAGACCGGGCTACAGTACTGAGTCAGCACTGATCGAGATGGCCGATGCCGTCCGTTGGAAGTTGGACGAGGGATCAAGAGCGGTGTTGGTGCTGCTTGACTTGTCGGCAGCATTCGACACCGTCGTCCACCCCCTCCTCCTTGACCGCCTCCGATCAAAAGGCAGCCCTTAAATGGATTTCATCCTTTTTGTCCAATCGGATGCAAGCAGTGTTCACTCCTCCCTATACTTCGGACAGTCGACCGCTTCGGTGGGGAGTCCCACAGGGCTCCTCACTGAGCCCTCTCCTGTTCAATGTCTATTTCTCGCCCCTAGCTGAAATCATCGCCCATACTAGAATTAAGGCAACATCTTATGCAGATGATATTCAACTCCTGTTCACTTATGACAGCCCCACTCAATTCACATTCGACCCATTAAAAAATTGCCTTCGCACCATTGCCCAATGGATGGATAACAATTTTCTCCGGCTTAATGCCGGGAAAACGGAGGTATTATTCTTCCACCAGCCATCCCCACTGGACCCTAACATCTGGTGGCCCCTTGAACTGAGTGCCCCGCCCCAGTCTAAAGACTCTGTAAAAAAATCTAGGGGTTAGATGGGATTCTAACCTCTCATTCCACCAACAAGTCCACTCGGTATCTCCAGCATGCTTTTCCAAGATTAGGATGGTAAAAAAATGTATCAACTTCTTACCCAACAACACCAGGAAGACTATAGTCCAAGCACTGATTACCTCCCATTTGGACTACGCCAATGGCCTGTATATCGGACTGACTACTGGTCTTTGCCATCGTCTCCAGACAGTTCAGAATGCTGCAGTACGGTTGGTGGGTGGTATTCCTCTACTCGAGCATATATCGCCACATCGCCGTAGACTACATTGGCTGCCCATACAAAAAAGGGCCGAATTTAAAGCACTCACACTGACCCACCGCGCAATGAGGGGAAAGGGCTCTGCTTATCTTTCCACCTGTATGTGCTTCTGTCCTCTGGAACAAGTTACCCATTTCCATCCGGATGATCCAGGAAGTAGCCCCTTTTCGGAAAGCCTTAAAAACATTTCTTTTCTGTTAAAGTTTTTCCTCTAAAATTCTAATTCAGCTTACGAACACACAGGAGTGCCGGGACACCCCGTTGGGGTAGCTGTGCGCTATATAAAATACACTAAATAAATAAATAGGAAACGAAATATAACCAACAATCGCCAAGTGAAGAAATAAGGAATAGCTGTGTCACAATCATCACTTGCAACCTGCTGCTAAAACGAATATTTGTTAAACAAGAACAAATCTAATACTCAGTTCATATAAAGTAGAACAAACACATGAAGTATTTCTGACTTGGTTCAGAAGGAGGTCTTACAGAAATTACTGACTGAATATCTCTCCAAGGATGTTCAAGAAACCAAAATGAAAAGATAAAGGAAAAGGTACTTCCCTGGTGCAAGTGTTCTTCCCCAGGAACCAAAGGTAATTTCTATTCCAGGAGCCACTTGTGACTCTTGATAAGTTCTTCAACAAAAGAAAATAACTGTACAAAGGGGCTGTTTCTTCCAACAGCGAAACGTAGGTATTGAAGTAGCTCCTTCACCGGGCGCCAGCGCGTTCCTCTGCAAGAAACCACTTAGGAGAGGTTTCGCCAACAGAGGATCAAGCGCGGCGTGAGAATGGTGCAGGGAAACACGGGCCGCTTGCAGAGAAGCCCGAACAATCCTCACCGCGGCTCACCTACTCCCCGGTAAATCCAACAATCCAAGATAAACCTCCGTAAAGGGCCAAATGAGCAAAATAATCGGCAGCGCCCGATTGCCAGAACTGTGCTATATCCGTATTAGCGCATAGCGTCAGAGTCATGTGAGGCGTGACTCGCGCTAGGCATGTTGGATAATGTAGTTTATCATGGGCATTTTTTACCGTTGATACGGTCTATTACATCGAACAAGGGAGTACTTCAGATTGTTCAGCAGGGTTACTCTGTCTCCTTGGTACAAACCCAGCCACCAATGTCACCATTTTTGGACTGGCTGATGGAGGGCCACCTGTACTGGGTCCGTCAAGAGGTTCTGACTCGTTTGGACAAAAGAGCCATCGAGAGGGTGCTGGCACCAGAAGTAGTTTGTGATTTCAATTTCTACTACTTTCTGGTGCCCAAGAAGGATGAAAGCATCCACTCTATTTTGTTAAAAGGAAAGAGAGGTTCTGAGCGTCCGATTCTCAGTCGAAGCACCTCAGTCAAGATGTTTGTCTCAACTGCTGCAGATGGGTAGCGTAGGTCCAGGACCTCAGCCACCCTTCTAGCCACCCTAGCAAAGGAAGCACCTTTCTCCATACCCACACTAGAAGAGACAAGGCCAGAGTGTGAGACGGTGTCCAGGCCACTGACACCTGCCAGTTTCTCATACCGGCTATCTGCTGTCTCATAAAGGAGGTTGGTGAAGCCATAAAGATCCTCAGATCTTCCTAATAAAACTCTGTATCAGGTAAGATTCTGGGGTCTCCACTGCCAAGGAACAACGTCGCTGGAACGGGCTCCGGGGAAGGTTGCGGTCTTATGCTCGGAGTCATTCTGTATCCTGAAATGGATCTAGTGGACCGGACTGACACCAAAACCATGAGGGCCGAAAGTACTCTAGAGGGGTTGGTCTGCCCAAAAATAAGATACATGGCATCATAATAATCTTGTAATTGGGACGCAGGCTCTATGTGGGAGAGGGGCCTAGAATGATATCTTTCTCACAACGCGTTTGAAGATTTAGACTAGCTCTGTAAACTTAAAGAGCGCTTCCAGTTCTTTTACTTTTTTGACTTTTTTGTGGGATTTACCCAACGACTTTGAGGGAGATGATGAGCGCCTGGAATGTCTCAGCAAATGGTCCTGGTTCCTTCCTCTTGACCGGGAACTTTGCGGAGTCGACAGGTGTTGAGTGACCGAGAGTATCACGCTTCAAGGAATGCTCTTTCAGCGACTTAGAGTTCATGGGCGGCGGTCCTCACAAGGCTTGGGATTGTGGTCCAATCAAAGTACCAAAGGCAAACTAGGTGGGGGTTTGTCACAGACAGACCACAGGGCTTAAACCCCACCAGTATTTGGGGGTGACATCCATACACAAAGTGGGAGACAAAGTCTAAAAAAACAGGGTCAAAATAATGTGGAAAAAATTTGTCCAGAAGTGGACAAAGGTAACACTCTTCGATTTGTGTGACTTCCTAAGAAAGAAAAGAACTGAGGGCAACGTGCTGGGGTGGTACCCATAAAGGCACCACGCAGTTCACTTCCTGCTGACGCAGAGCCAATCAACACCATCTACCGGCGTGCAGAGGTACTGCTTGAAAAGGTTATGGATCCAGTCTGACACCTGGGGAATATTCTAAGGTAAGCAATCTGCAGCTGTCGTATAGTTCCTACTAATCCATAGGATCTGCGCATTGTTTGGACAACATAAACGAAGGGCTTGGTGTCAAGACTGATTCTGGACACCCCCAGGATATGTTGGCCTATATACCAGCTAGCCCTAAGTGCCACCGTAAGCTCCTTCTAGCCTACATGGAGCAAACAGTTGAACATGACAATCCTAACCACTCAAGAATCGTGGAAATAGTAGAGAATCTTTCACTCGGTCACTCATGCTCACTTGTACTCAGAGAAACATACAGAGAACACACAGTGGGAGGTTTTCAATAATATTTATTGAACCAACGTTATTCTTGCATAAAATACTTTTGCTGCAATTGTTAGGAGATAGAAGCAAATAAAGGAGATTAGAAGCACCTGAAGCAATGAATATATGCAGGCATATATGTAAAATACAATAATCTAATGTACTCCTACGATGCAAACTGTACTCTGAGTGTACCTGGAATGTGTATGGGTGTAAAGCCAAGAGCCCCTCCAAGGGACGATCCAACCCCATTGCCTGATAGGAGAGAGTGAAGGACCCTGTCTTGGTCTCAAGTTGGACACCCCTCACATAATATCAGACCAGTGGATGATGATTTCTCCACATGCAGGGACCTTCGGTGTCAGCAGAAGTACCTCCTATACCAATTTATCTGGATGCCTATAATAATAATAAAAAACAGCCTTTGCTATGTGTGTGCTAGATTAGTGATGTTATGGATAGCCCTGTCACGTAGTGGATGAAGATAGGATGACTTTTGTACCTAGTGCATGGAGGGGCCTAGTACATGATATTCAAGGCATCGTGATAATTTTGTGCGAAGCTGGATGTGTATACAAAGAAGTTGCAGAGAAACTAATTCAACATTGTCGTGCATGTTTGTGTGCAAAAGTTCACTGCTGAAATGTCATTTTCTAGGACAATGTAAGGAATAAGCTGCCTTGCTACAAGGAATATATCACAGCTAGAAGTCTCTATCAGAAAAGTCTTTTACATTCCATGGGAGGAGCTTTATATGAGTTGTAAGGAACTTTTTCGTACACTTCACAATCTTTGGCGGGTGAGTATGGATACCATGTACAAGTGTTGGAATACCTTGTCGATCATGTGACATGCTTCGCAATCTGCTAATGCTTGATCAGTTTTGTGAATTAAAGTATGCCAAATCATCCCTCCCCCACCCACACTACCTCCCATTGGTCGGCAAACTCTCAATCACCCAAGAAAGCCATATAAAAGAACAAGCATTAGTAAATGTATTATGTTTTGCCTAGGTGATTAATATGCAAGTTATTTCTTACTGAGTAGTTGTACAATATATGTTACAAAAAGACTGCTAAAGTGTTAAGACTTGTTTTAGTACAAGAAGGCAATATATTGTTGTTACTAGGGGTATCATGAAAGTGGTAAAAGGTGGAGGACAAAGATAAAAATAAACATGTCCCTGATAAGTAGGCTTGAAAGTGGTGCGACTATGGGGAGAATGGGTAAAGGGTGGATGAAAAACAAAATTACAGTGTAAGCACTGTTTTTTCACATCCAAAAAAACATGGTTACGAAAACTAGATTAAAGGTGTTGTTTGGTTATTGTCCATTGTTAAGATAAAAAAATGAAATGTGACTTTACATTTTTCAAAGTAGCAATTGAGCAGGTGTGTAATGTGTGAAAGAAACACTCTTAAAGTAATATTGTTTTATTGAGATGAGCAAGTTTTTTAAATTACATTTTCTCTTATAAAGTTATTTTTATTTTGCACTGCACATTTTTTTATTATTGCAAAAAAACTTAAAACATAAACTTGCATTGTCATTGTCAATGTGTTACTTATGGTTAACATTTGTTCTTTATTTAACCAGTACACTGTGACATGTTCAATTGTTGTGCTATATTTATTTAAGTTTGTATGTTGTAACAAACACTGCATTTTTTTAAGGAATGTGTAATAATAAATCCGGTGCCACTGCACCTGCTGCACAATTGAAATCATAACCCTAATGCTGCTAGATAACTGCACTTTGCCCGTTGTAAGAATGTGCAGTTGGTGTTCTTTATAATATATAACAATGAAAATACAGGAGGCTGTTTACATTACTTTGGACAACTCAAACCCTTTTCAGCAATTATTAAGCTAAAATAGCATGCATGAAGCGAGCCAAAGTAGACAAAGCGTTTGCCTGTTTTACAAATGTGCAATCAATTTTATTTATATTACATAACAATGACAATACAGGAGGCTGTCTAAATTATGTTGAAGAACTCAAACAATTTTTACCAATTATTAAGCGAAAATACCAAGTGTTAAAAGTATACAAATATTATGAATGCATTTAACATCCACCGAAAAATGAATGGCAACATTCTCACTATTTGGAAATAGCTCCTGCTTACGTTTACAGAGTATCTCTCAATTACCACGTTGCTTATTCATATAGCCAAAGAACAATATAACATGTTTTTGGTGCAAGGAGAGTACAATCAGTACTGTACAGGACTTCGCCGAAAAAAAGCCAGTCTTACCACCAACTTGTTTACTAAGCTAAATGCTCGGTGTTAAAAAAGTGTAGAAGCCACACCAAAGAAGAAAAAACTTTTTTTTTATTACTCCAAAATAATAGATATCGTCTGAAAATAGAACAGCAGCACAAATCCCATACTGTCACCAAACACGCTTGAGCACAAAGACAAGCCTTGACACAATGCGACAACCATCAATCAATCAATCAATCAACAAAAATTTGTATAGCGCGCCACTCACCCGTAAGGGTCCCAAGGCGCTGAGGGGGGGGGCGCTACTGCTCGAACAGCCAGGTCTTGAGTTGTTTCCTGAAGGAGAGGTGATCCTGGGTCAGCCGTAGGTGAGTGGGGAGGGAGTTCCATGTCTTGGCTGCCAGGTAGGAGAAGGATCTTCCTCCGATGGTGGATTTCCGAATTCTTGGGACGGAGGCCAGGGCGAGGCTGGTGGATCGGAGCTGGCGGGTGGGTGTGTAGAAGGTGAGGCGGCTGTTGAGGTACTTCGGGCCCGTGTCGTGGAGAACCTTGTGTGCGTGGGTGAGGAGTCTGAACGTGATCCTCTTGATGACGGGGTGCCAGTGCAGGTCTTTCAGGTGGGCAGAGATGTGGCTGCGGCGCGGGATGTCCAGGAGGAGTCGGGCTGAGGCGTTCTGGATGCGCTGGAGTCTTTTCTGGAGTTTGGCTGTGGTTCCGGCGTAGAGGGTGTTCCCGTAGTCCAGCCGGCTGGTGTCGAGGGCCTGGGTGACCGTCTTCCTGGTTTCGGTGGGGATCCATCGGAAGATCTTTCGGAGAATGGGCAGGGTGTTGAAGCATGATGATGAGACGGCGTTGACTTGTCTGGTCATCGAGAGGGAGGAGTCCAGGATGAAGCCCAGATTACGTGCGTGGTCCGTTGGCTAGGGAGTGGTGCCCAGGGCAGGGGGCCACCAGGAGTCGTCCCAGGCGGAGGGCCATGATCCCAGGATGAGGACTTCCGTCTTATCTGTGTTCAGTTTCAGGCAGCTGTTCTTCATCCACTCGGTGACGTCTTTCATCCCTTCGTGTAGGCTGGTTCTGGCGGCGGCGGGGTCGTTGGTGAGGGAGAGGATCAGCTGGGTGTCGTCAGCGTAGGAGATGATGTTGAGGTTGTGTTGGCGTGCGATGGCTGCAAGGGGGCTCATGTAGACGTTGAAGAGGGTGGCGCTGAGTGATGATCCTTCTGGTACGCCGCAGATGACTTCAGTGGCTGCGGATCTGAACGGGGGAAGGCGGACACTCTGGGTTCTTCTGGCGAGGAACGAGATGATCCACTCCAGTGCCTTCTCTTGGATTCCGATGTTGCTGAGGCGCTGCACTAGGGTGCGGTGGCAGACAGTGTCGAACGCTGCAGAGAGGTCCAGGAGGATGAAGGCCGCAGTTTCCCCGTTGTCGAGCAGGGATCGGATGTCGTCAGTGGCTGCGATGAGGGCGGTCTCGGTGCTGTGGTTGGCTCGGAAACCGGACTGCGAGTGATCGAGGGATCCGTTCGTCTCGAGGAAGGCGGCAAGCTGTCTGTTGACGGTCTTCTCGATGACTTTGGCAGGAAACGGAAGGAGCGAGATGGGGCGGTAGTTCTTGAGGTCGGTGGGGTCCGCTGTTGGTTTCTTCAGGAGGGCGTTGATCTCGGCGTGCTTCCAGCTCTCCGGGAAGGTGGCGGAGTTGAAGGAGGTGTTGATGATGTACCGGAGTTGGGGTGCGATGATTGAGTCGGCTTTGTTGAAGACGTGGTGGGGGCAGGGGTCGGTTGGTGATCCGGAGTGGATGGTGTTCATTGTGCGGGTGGTGTCTTGGGTGCTGACCGGGGTCCAGGCGCGGAGGGTGATGGTGGGGGGCGTTGGTTCGGTGGTAGGGTGCGTGGCCTGTATTTTGGAAAAAGGGGACTCCTATATATTATAGTTCTACTTGCTATACATAGAGAAGAAACAAGACATTTGAAAAAGGTCTATAGCCAAGTAGTACAGATTCTTTTTTGGATTTCAATATTCGAATGTTTAGGTATATTAACATATATCGTCCAACTGTAGAAAGACACTTCAAAAAAATTATTTATCTGATATTACATTTTATTAATGATTTGTGTTTTACATACGAAAAATGTTTATATATCTTTTTGTTGATTTTTTGTATATTTCTCTTTTTTTGTCACATTAGCAATTTATGAAGAACAATACAGTGTTAAAGTGATTGATATTATACATAAAATTCGTGTATTTACATATTTATCTAAATTCAGGAAAAATTTAAAAAACATTAACACAGACGATAGAAGACATAATCAAAAAACTAAAAGAATTCAGCAATTGATTTGAAGGCAATACGGTAGATAACACTACGCGCGTTTCGGCTCTTGGGCCTTCTTCAGGTGACCGTCTATTGCTCTATAGGGTATGGAAAGAGAACATACATCACTCTTATTATATAACAAATTTATATACAGGTTTATATACAGGAGGACAGGAGAAGCAAAACATTTCTTCGTGAACTTATTTGACTAATTTATATACAGTAGTTCTAATCTTTATACAGTGAATATGTATGTACAGTGAGACAACCTAGAACCTTTGAAGACAGCACACAAGGTATATATATAAAACAGTGACAATAGATGTTATGTCTACTAATGATGAGACATCTCTTGAATTAAAGACATAGCAAAGTGAGATGGGCATTGAGTAGCTCTATCCCTGCTTAGACTATCAAGATGTGTAGTCTAATATTTAACTGAAACTCTATATGATTGTAGGCTTCTCACGTTGTTACTAGGGTAAATGGTGGAATAATCGATAGAGCCACTAATAATATAGGATGATCATACAACTGGATATAGTTAATTAAAGTATACTTACAGCAGGACAAATTGATAGACCCAGACTAGATGTATGGCAGCAGTGAATTCAGAACAGCTGCAGAATGGAGGAGTTGTTCAGGTATAAGGATACGGGATATCTAGAGGTAAAAGATGTATCTATATAATATTTGAATACCACTAGGGGTTGATACGATTATGAAACTAGAGCCATAGAGGCCATCACTGCCTAGACATTAAGAGTCTATGATTAGAATGGAATAGTTTAGTGAGAAGTGATACATGACTCTTTATGCGTGGAAATCACTGCTTAGACTACCAAGGTGTGGAGTCTGATATTTAACTGAAACTCTGTATGGTTGTTGACTTCTCACATTATTACAAGGGTAAATAGTGGGATGATCGATAAAACCACTAATACTAAAGGAAAATCTTAAGGCTGGATGTAATTAAATAAAGTGTACTTACATCAGGACAAATAGGTAGACCCAGACTGGATGTATGGCAGTAGTGAAAACAGAACAGCCGCAGAATGGAAAAGTTGTTCAGGTATAAAGATACGGGATATCTAAAGGTGAAAAATGTATCTATGTAATATTTAAATACCACTAGGAGGTGATACAATAATGGAACTAAAGCCATAGAGACCGTTACTGCCTAGATATTGGGAGTCAGTGATTAGGCAGGCACAATTTAGTGTGAAATGATACATGACTCTTTATACGTGGAAGTGCAACCAACTTATTTATCTGGCATTAAGAAAGGTCCATATATGATACTTAAATGCAATAGATTTATTTGTCAGACAAGTGTAAAGAAATGATGGAAGGGTGCGTGGCCTGTACACCGAAGCTGTTGTGTATGTCGGCGATCTTGCGGTGGAAGAAGGTGGCGAGTGAGTCGCAGAGGTCTTGCGAGGGAGTGATGTTGTTGTTTCCGGCGCTGGGGTTGGAGAGCTCTTTGACGATGCTGAAGAGTTCCTTGCTGTTGTGGGCATTGTTATCCAGTCGTTCTTTGAATGCTGCCTTCTTGGTGGTGCGGATCAGCTGGTGGTATTTGCGGGTGGCGTGCTTGAGGGTAGTCATGTTGTCTGTGGTTTGGTCGTTGCGCCAGGCTTTCTTAAGGGTGCGGCAGTTCTTCTTGGAGTTCTTAAGTTCGTCGGTGAACCAAGAGGCTTTCTTGCTGCCGGGTCTGCTGGGAGGGGTCTTCAGTGGTGCGAGGTCGTCCGCGCAGTTGGTGATCCACTGTGTGAGGTTGCTGGCTGCTTCGTTGGGGTCCGTTGTGCTGGCTGGAGGGTTCTGGCTGAGGGAGGTGGTGAGCTGGTCGGCGGGGATCTTGTTCCAACTCCTGCGTGGAACCTGTTGCGGGTGGTGGTGCCTCGTGGTTCTTCTGAAGCTGAAGTGGACGCAGCTGTGGTCAGTCCAATGAAGTTCGGTGGAGTGGCTGAAGGAGATGTATTTGCTGGAGGAGAAGACTGGGTCAAGCGTGTGGCCGGCGTAGTGGGTGGGGGTGTTCACCAGTTGCTTGAGTCCGAGGTTGGTGAGGTTTTCCAGCAGGGTGATGGTGTTGCTGTCCTTGTTGTTCTCCAGGTGGAAGTTGAGGTCCCCTAGGAGGATGTAGTCAGCGGAGGGGAGGGCTTGCGGGTTGATGAAGTCTGCGATGTCTTTGCTGAATTGTGTGCGTGGTCCCGGGGGTCTGTAGATGAGGGTGCCTCTGAGGGTGGTCGTGGGGTCGGTGTGTACCTGGAAGTGGAAGTGTTCGGCGGTGGTGAGGGTGTCGTCGGAGTTGATCGTGATGCGGATGGTGTTCTTGTGTACGATGGCGATGCCTCCTCCAGTCTGGTTGGCGCGGTCCCTCCGGGCAATCTTGTAGCCATCCGGGATGGCCATGGCGATGTCGGGCGCTGAGGAGGCGTTCATCCAGGTTTCCGCGAGGAAGGCGATGTCTGGAGATGTTGTGTCGAGCAGGTTCCAGAGTTCCACGGTGTGTCTTTGGACGGAGCGGGTGTTGAGCAGGATACACTTGAGGTGGTTGCTGCTGGTGCTCGGCTTGGCGGGAGCGTTGCAGGTCCGGAGGCAGGTTAATCGGCAGGCATGGCAGGTGAAGGGTCCGAGGGTGCGTTTCGGGGTGGCTTGGTAGCAGGCGGGGTTCCGGCCGGCATTAAGTGCGCTGAGGGTGACGGCGTCGTAGGTCCGTCGGGTGGGCTGGCAACGGCGGGGGCCGGGGGTTCTGGCGCTGGGCGTGGTCCAGGCGCGGACGGGCACAGACGGGCTTGCCTTTGGCGCGCCTTCGGCACACAATCGGCGCACCCGCTGCGCATGACCGCTGCGCGTGCGGCGCGGTCTCCATTTAAGGCGAAGTGGGAGGGAGGAGCAGCTGGGAGGCGGGAGCGGGGAGGAAACAGAAAGAAAAGGGGGCGGGGCCGCGATGTAACAGCAGCGGGAAGCGGGGAGCGGAGGGGGGTCACACCAGGGGCAGAAGCCGCAAAATCGCTAACCTACAGAAAAAAACAGAGTTACAGTGCAATACAAAAGCGAAACAAAACAGAGGCACAAGAGGGTAAAAACGGAAGAAAGAACGAGCAGCAGCGAGGGGGCACCAAGGTCAGAGTCGGATCTGAGGTGCTGGGCACAGACTCGCCTACAGCTGGAGGGCCGTGTGGCGTGGGGGTGTCCTGAGGTCACCACCAGGTCACAACAATGCCCAGCAACTGGAATTTTCAAATCCACTGCTCTAGAAACTACACAGCCTCCCTTCCCGGTCAGTCGAAGGTACAAGCTGCAATCACAAAACTCAAGGAATACTTTTAGAACAGACACATGATTGTGTTTACAATCCAAGACTCACCGGTAGTTATCGACACTGTAATTTTATACAGAAACTGTCCCAACAGATAAAGGAGGTTAAAACATCCCTACAGAGCACTATGGAGCGTGCTCATGTAAAGCACTACAATCACTTAATTCGTTTTATGCTACATAATGCGCAAACAACAAACACATGACACAGATTTTTTTTTTGCGACAAACAGGACAGAAAAAAAGCAATTTTATTAGTGGAACAATATTGGTTAACCCCTTCGACGCTCATGACGAGCTGGGCTCGTCATGGCGTAGCCTCCTCGCACGCTCATGACGAGCCCAGCTCGTCACGTAAAGTGCGCTTTTTAAAAACCCAGCGTACGGGCGGAATTCCGCCCGCACGCATGCGGTTAAAAGTTCCACCCACCAAAGCAGAGTTAAACAACCATGTTTTAAATGTGCGCAGCCAAGGTAAAATAAGTATCGGTAAACAGCCTTAACGTAAGAAAAAGAGTTTCACAATTAGTGGGCCTGGTGCCACTGCACCTGCTGCACAATTCAAAGCTTGAACCCAGTGCCTGGGGGATAACTGCTCTTGTTACTGCCTGTTTAGTTGTAAAAAAAATAGCAGTCACCTGTGTTTAGTGGGGTGCCTAGAGCTTTTGGTCATGGTGCTAATGCATCTGCTGCACAAGTGAAATCATAGCCATAGCGCCTGTCACCACGGGGCCTCCGAGGGCCACGTCAGGCAGCGACTGCTGTCAGGGTGCTGATAGGCGATCTCAAGCGGCATTATCAGATCATATAATCAAGACCCCATGCACTCAGAGCACTGCAATCATGCGTTATGCGGAATCAGAGAGCACTTAACAGTGCTGGCAGGCATCCGTTCATCAGGACAAATTCTCCAGAGTTTTACAGCCGAGCAGCCATCTTGGACGCTGGCTTGGCCACGCCCCTGGATACAGCTTTTATTACCGTGATGTTTTATCCTATGTGTTACTTTGGTCTTGGGAATGCCCAGTGCCAGAAGTTATTTCTTCTTGAGCGAACTTCCAAATCTTTCTATTTTTTGTTTTGATTTCAGTAATTTACTATGTTTGGTTAGTTGAAAGTTATGTACTGCCACGATGTCCAAACAGTCAGTTATCCCTTGCTCCACCATATCAATTCTCACTCCCGGTTTGTCCATTCTCTCCTTTACATGGTCTACACGCATAATCAATTAGTTGTTTTTCCCATCCATGATGTACGGGCAGTTTTCAGGTCCAGTAGAAGAGGTTTGCTACCGGCTGTGTCCAGGGCTGTAACCTCCTACCCCTGTATCTGTGTTTTGTTGTTTCATCACACCCATTTGCTTGTATAACACTTTGGATTGGCACTGATCTGGTGTAACCATGTTTGGTTTCAGAAGATCCACTGGCTTCAGCATCTGATTAAATGAGAATCTGCTATCCCCCATCTGCATGGGGTGTGGTAGACGTTTTCCTGTGACTAGTGGGTTTGTGAGTGCTAGGACCCCCAGGTCCTCAGAATCTGCTTATAATGTTCAAGTAAGATTGTGCTCATTTGTGATCATGGAGACCCACGCCATTATGATGGTGAATGTGCAGGTCTGTGTTAATATTCGAAGGCCCTGATTACGAGTTATGTTATGTTATGTTATTTCTGTTTTGTATAGCGCACGGCTACTCAAAGAGTGTACCGGCGCTTTTTATTAATACACATCTGTATCATAACACAACTGAAAAGCAAGAAGAAACAGAAGAGGGGAATCCAGACCAACCTAAGAAACTAATGCCTAGGAGGTAAAAAGCCAGGTTTTAAGGCCCTTCCTGAATGTCAGTAAGTTAGAAGTACTGCGCAAAGACACCGGTAAAGTGTTCCAGAGCTGCGGGGCCAACAGTCTGAAAGATCGGCCTCCTATGCGTGCCCTTTTAATATGAGGGACCGCGGCAAGGAATAAAGATCCAGACCTCAAGGGTCTTGTAGGGTGGTAGAAAACCACCCTTTTATGTAGGTATTTGGCTCCTGACGCATAAAGAGCTTTATGAGCCAGAGTCAGGGCCTTGAAAGTTATCCGCTTCCGGATGGGGAGCCAGTGAAGTGACTGCAGGAGACCAGAAGTTCTAGCACGGCCTGATAGTCCAAAGATGGCCCGTGCTGCCGAATTCTGGACCACCTGCAGTCGTTGCAACAGATACTCCGGCAAGCCGAGATACAGAATGTTAGAATAATCCATTCTCAAGCCGATTATAGCCTGTACCGTTATCTTCCTGTGGTCTTCCGATAGTATTCGAACAAATTTGCGTAGCATCCGGAGCAAACCGAAGCAGGTGCTGGTGAGACCGATTATCTGAGAACGCAGTGTCAGGTCATTATCGATCTTAATTCCCAGGTTCTTGGCCACCTGGGATGAACCTGAAGGTGGAAACATGTTCTCCGGCCACCATTCCTGCCACTCTGGATCCGAGCTGCACCCGAAGAAGAGTACCTCTGATTTATCCGAGTTGCACTTGAGGCCGTTGAGTTGGAACCAGTTAAAAACGGCCCCAAGGCAACCCTGGATACTCTCTCCATCAAAATCCGCACCCTTCGCGCACGTAAAGAGGAGCTGGGTGTAATCGGCGTAGGAAACGATCTGGGCCCCAAAGGATTCCGCCAGTGCCGCCAGAGGGGTCATAAAGATGTTAAAAAGAGTCGGGCTCAACACCGAGCCCTGAGGGACCCCGACACCCAATGACGGCATCTCAGCGGAACTAGAGGAGGCCCAGACCGTTTGTCGGCGTGTAGGTGCTATTTATCACACCTGATAAATAATGATACCACTGGGTATGTTATTTATTGGCTGCAATAGATAGCACCTTTTTAGAGTTTGTGGAGAATAACTTGAGCGTTTTGGTGTTTAATACACCAAAATCCACATGGTATGGTAAATATCGTACATATTTCTACTGTTAAATTATGGCAGGTTTGACCTGCTGAAATATAACGAAGCTTGAATTATTTAATACAACTAATAATTATCGGATACAATAAATAGCTTTTAGCTCGTAATTCTAACCAGTGCATAATCAGGGATTTAACAATGGGTCGGAATTAACCGATCCACTCATAGCCAGACTTTGAGACTCTTAGTTGATATTGATGCTAAACACAACCCCCAAGAGTGCGGCAACGTTAAGTTCAGTAGTTCCGTCTTGATTTCGCCTAGGTATATTATAACCCCTGTGGCACACAACCGGTCCTCCTACTCTAACCCCCGCGCCGTGGACACATGCCCAACAATGAGCTGTTACTCGGTCAAGTAAAGTAGGTAAATATACTCATTAGCACTTACAAGGGGTGGACAGACGCAAATTCGCTGATTTCAGAATCTTGTTTTGTGGCATGCAGCATGAATTGAGGCTCTCAATGAGCATGCTGGAATTGTAATGCCACACCTTACTTGGACACAATAGGCCCCAGTGATAACCTAGTCCTCCCTCTTTGGCTTTTTGTAGCCGTGTTCTCATGCGTTTTATCTCCCACCTTCAAATGGGCACGTTGATGTAGGCCAGGTGATGGTGGTGGGCCGTACCACTGCCCAGGAGGACAGAGCAGTCAGTCCATGAACTCTTCCAGGTCTAAACAGGCAGTCACCAGTGCAGGCCTCTGCTGGAGGGCCACTCATTAATGGCCCCTCCTCTGCTGGAACCCACATGGAGGTGTATTTCTGTCAAATGGAGTTACTGCATGGTTTTCTTCACTTCATTAAACCTCGCAACTAGCATGAGTTAGCGCGGCAGGACTGTCCTTAGGCATCCCGTATTCTGCTCAGCTCAGTGGTCATGCCAAGTACCCTCCCTGGCCTCAGCACACACCAGTCACATTGGGACAGTAGTGGTCCAGGCGAAGTGTGGCTCAGGGGTTAGAGGCAGCAGACCCGGAAGCTGAGATCGGTCCTGGACCAGGGTTCAATTCCCCGCCTCGGCGGGTCTTGGGCTAAAAATTCCACGGACTCGATAATTCTCGCCCCGGTGCCTCCCCGACTCTCGGGTTCACACTCTGCGACTCTGGGCAATAGCTTGCTTAATCTCCACAACGGCCCCTCGCGGCGGGATGCCTGACTTTCACCTTGTGGATACCCTGATATCTCACAGGGGAATACCAGGACGGGTTCCCTAAGCAAGCGTCGGGAAACCCTTTGTGGTAGCTGTGCGCTATATAAGCTCAACTACATTTACATTTACATTTACTGTTAGCATTTCATCCGAATACATGTAGGGGGGTCCATCCAGCTCAGCCATGTCCTTGCTTGCTTGTTGCTAACCATTTTAGATTAGCGATTCAACTCCTTGTGGGGTAGTTGATGGCTGGGGGTTTTTCTGGGCGACACTTCAGAAGTGTAGGGTGGGGGGAGTTAGGGGGTGGGGGGGAAGAGCGTTGTCTCCCAACAGTTTGTTGTTTTTAGCCGCCTACGGGCCACTGTTTAGTTCTCATTGGTAGCCGCGTGTTCCTAGATGTTCCCGCTGACGGCGAGCAGATCACTACTTCCCACCTTTAGGCCCCAGGCCCGGGTGGGTGTTTCCCTTGGACTGAGCGCAGCCCCACGCTTGCATCCGCCCCTCCACATATCATTCCTCTAGATGTCCTACACCCTCAAAAGGCCTCTCCACATCCTCTCCTGGAATGTCAATGGCCTCCTCGACCGAATCAAGCGCACGGCCGTCCTCCATGCTGCCCACCGCCACACGCCCGACATTCCGTTTCTTCAGGAAACAAACCTCATGGGCTCACAATGCAACTTCCTAGCCCAATATGGGTTTGACAGGGTCTGGCATTCTGGTTTTGCACGGGGTTCCCGAGGGGTGGCCATTCTACTCAGGAAGGGGCTTCCCTTTACCCTGGCTAGAGCCGAGACTGATGTGCAGGGCCTGTATGTGGCCATGTCGGGGATGATTGAGGGACACCCTATGAACCTCAAATCGGCTGCTCATCATACCCACTCCCGTATAAACTTCATCCTGATGCCCGCCACAAACTGACAATTATTGTCTGGGGCCATTATATTGCCCAGGGGGATCTCGGGTCACTCCCATCTCCCTCCATATTGGGACCTCCACTGTTGGTTCACGGGCGACTTGGCGGCTGAACGCCTGGTTCCTGCAAGACTCCGCGCTGGTCACTTGGGCAAGAATTGCATCACTACTTCTTCACTAATTCGGGCTCGGTCCCCTCACCGACGACGCTGTGGGAGGCCGGCAAGGCGGTCATTCGGGGTGTGGCTAGGGGACTGGTTCCACACGAAATGTGTGGAGCAGGCCACCCAGCTCGTGCAGCTGGAGACTCAGGCAGTGCACTTGGATAGAATCCAACTGACCAATGGTAGCGATGACTCCTCTCGACAACTTGCAATGGTCCACGGTGAGATACGTCGGATCTCGTTGGAATCCACTAAAATGCTCTGGCGCTCTTCAGTGGCACGTATTTATGGCTGGGGCGATAAAAATGGCAAGCTTCTCCACAACCTAGTGTCCTACCCCAAAGTTAACCGCATTATTCCCGAGATGCGGTCAGACACTGGGGTCCACCATGTAACGTCCTCTGCCATTGCGCAAACCTTTGTTGGCTACTACGCGACCTTATACGGCGCTACCCTCCGTGTGCTCTCCTGGCAACCTTGCTGGAGGAGACCGGCACTCGGCTGCCATGTCTTCCCCAGGCGATCGCTGATACTTTAGACCACCCCTTCACCCCGGAAGAAATTCACGTGGCGATCTCACTATTACATCCCTACAAGACACCCGGACCTGCCGGATACCCCCAAGAGTACTATGTGGCCTTCCCCGATGATTTGGTTCCCCACTTAGTGGAGCTATTCAATCATGTGGTGGAAGAGGGGTCCTTCCCGTCTGAAACCGACGTGGCCACCATAGTGGTCATACGAAAGACACAACCGCCCTCCCTGGACTGTGCGGACTACCGCCCGATCTCGTTGATTAAAACGGAGGTTAAGATCTTTGCCACCGTGATAGCCCAGCGACTCCGTCCCCTCCTACAAGACATGGTCAATCCAGATCAATGTGGGTTCATGCCTGCCAGGGGTACCCATCACTGCATTTGTCGCCTCCACCTGCCTATGGCCCACCATCGTCACCTGACCCCGTATCTGGCGTTGCTTTTAATCGACTTTGAAAAAGCCTTTGATACAGTGGACTGGAGCTTCCTTGAGGGCGTGCTGGAGCAGATGGGATTTGGCCTTCCCTTCCGCCGCCTGATCAAGTTCCTTTATAGTAACCCCAGGGCCCGTGTCCTCATTAACGGCAAGCTCTCCGAGACATTCCCAATCCGGATGGGCACCTGTCAGGGGTGCCGCCCTCACCACTCTTATTTGGTTTGGCGATGGAGCCCCTGGCGGCGCTCATCCGCCAAGACCCTCTCATCCGGGGTTGGGCCTGGGACCTGAGTCAAGTCGACAAGATAGCCCTCTATGCAGACGATGTCCTGCTTTATCTGGCGGATCCAGACCGTTCCGGCCCCAGATGCCTGGAGGTCCTTTCCGCTTTCGAGCGGGTCTCTGGACTTCGACTTAACCCAGCAATATCAACCCTGGTCCCTTTGCACCCCTCTCGACATGTTTTGACTGGCAGACAGCTATCCCCCTCCGGAGGCAATCATTCAAGTAGCTTGGCGTGTGGGTTACCCTCCTGCCGGAGATCGAGTGGGCCCTGAATGTCACACCCTTGGTCACTAGAATGAAGGCAGACCTCAAGAAATGGCAGACCCACCCCTCAAACCCCTGGGCAGGAGTGCGCTCTTTAAAATGAAGATCCTCCCCCTCTTCCTCTACGCTTTCCAAAATATCACCATCCACCTCCCAGGTAGCTGGTTCCGGGAACTGGACGGAGTTCTCGCCCGGTTTCTATGGGGAGGAGGGAGTCCGCGACTGTCCCTGGCCCACTGTCGTATTCCCCCCTTTGACGGAGGCATGGGGTTAGCTAATCTCCACCTCTACTACCTGGCGACAAGACTTATTGTGATCCACGACTGGTTTGAGGACGGTTGGTCCGACCCAGCATACCGGGTGGAACTCAGAACAATGGACTTCATACAGATTCAGGCGTTTTTATATGGCTGCCCGGTGCCGCAGGCTCTACCCCTTGTCACTAGGACGGTGCTCACGGCCTGGCGTACAGCCCTTTGCCACGTGCAATGGGACCGGAAGCTCACCAGGCAAACGCCGCTGTGGAATGGTGCTTGGTTGAGGGAGGTCTCGTCCCTGCAAGGGTTCCGTTGCTGGGACCTCATTGGGATCTCCCTGCTTGGAGATGTGTGGGTGGGGGACCACATTCGATCCTTCGCTGACTCCAACACCGCCACGCCCTTCTTCATTCCCAATTCCATAAGTATCTACAACTCAGTCAAGCCCTTCACACCCACATTCCATCCCTCACCTCTCTCCCGGAATTCAGTCCCCTGGAGGGGGGGTGTTCCGCATATACCGGTCACTGGTGAACAACGGTCCTGCGTCCCTGGACCGGCTATGGGCTCGCTGGGAGGGGTGGCTGGGTCCCCTGGAGGAGGTGGATTGGTGGGATGCCCTTATGGCACCCAAAACCTTGACCACATCCTCCAAGTTACGCCTGGTCCAACTTTACTACCTCCGTGCGGCATACCTCACTCCGGCACGCCTTTTTCAGGGCCCATATGCGATCTTCCCCAGCATGCGCGTGCTGCGAGTCTGCTCCAACAGATTTCTATCACATGATATGGCAATGCCCGGCCCTGGCGCCGTTCTGGAGAGGGGTGGAACTCGAGCTCACGCAGGCCCTAGGATGGGAGGTTCCCCAAGAACCGAGGCGCTTGCTGTTGGGGGTGTTTGACGGCCTGGATGGCTCCAGGGCAGATAAGCGTTTCCTGGGGACAGCAGTGGCGGTGGCAAAAAGGGATATAGCTGCGCTTTGGTCCCAGGCTAACGCGCCGACTGTGCGTAAATGGAAGAGGGGGGTGGATTGGTGTGGAGCACAGGAGGAGTCTCTCTTCGAGGCCCGGGGTTGCCCCGAATTATTCGGTAAAGTGTGGGGTAAATGGTTCAGTTTGCTACCAGTGTGAGGGTCTGACTAATCTTGTACATCTGCAATGTTTTGGGATTACCATACCCAGTCCAGCGGGCCGCCTTTACCTTTGTCGACTGTATAATATTAAAAAAAACAATAAAATTGATTATCAAAAAAATATCGTAGCCTGAAACAGACCAGAACTCTTTTGTCATCTCTAGGAGACAGCTCATAGTTTGTCTTAGTTTAGGGGTGTAAATTATTATGCCATCTGAATACAATCCGATCTTCTTGGACCAACCTCCAACCTCAAAAGGCACAATATTCTCAGAGAGCCTTATCTTACGTGTGAGAGGCTCTATGTAAAGATCAAACAAGAGTGGTGACAACGGGCACCCTTGCCTAGTGCCACGCCTAATCAGAACTGGCTGCGTCAGCGTCCCGTTCACCAGCACTCGTGCTGTGGGGCCCGATAAATAGCTGACATGGTTTTACAAAGATTTGTGCCTAGATTAAGATGTTTAACTAGAGTGTGCAAGTAAACCCAATTGACTTGATCAAAGGCCTTGGCGGCATCTAATGCGATAACCGCCAAGGGAAGATCGTAGGAAAAGGCTATGTCTATAGAGCCAATAAGGGAAAAGGTCAGCTCTTTCAGCTGTCTACCTCTAATAAAGCCATTTTGATCCTCATGAACGAAGTGTAAAATTACACTCTTCAGCCTCCCTGCAATAATTTTGGCAAAAAGCTTATAGTTGGTATTTAAAAGTGAGATAGATCTGTATAATTCAGCATTCTTTGGTGATTTCTCTGGCTTGAGAATAAGCGTTATATTTGCCTAATTCCAAGAGGGAGGCAGAGAACTATCTCCCATGAAAATCTCATTAAACAACTGTGTCATGATAGGAGTTAAAACTCCAACCAGGGCTTTATAAACTTCCGTCGGAAGGCCATCTGGCTCGGGTGCCTTGCCTCTTTTTCCCCATTTCATGACCTCCTCAACCTCTCCCTCAGTGATCTCTTGATTCAAAACATCCTTAAAATCCTCCGATAAAGGGTCCAAGAGTTCCACCCATCTCAGAACTGCCTGATCGTCCACCACCCGATCTTCCTGATATACCTTCCCAAAATACTCATGAAAGGCTGCAGCTATTCCTTTAATATCTGTGATAATCAGACCTGTCTCATCACTTTTCACTTCTTTAAACAGATTTTGAACTTGGTCATTCTTTGTCTTCCAAGCTTTGTTTTTGCTGCAGCCCTCACCGTACTCAAAATGAGCAAGCTGGCTAGCATCCCACTTCTATTTGACTATCTCTCAGGATTCCCGCTAAATCTGCCTTTAAATAAATTAGATCTTGTAGGTCCTTATCACCAGCCCCTCTGTGTCCTACATTTACTAGACCCGCCTCCAGCTTGCGAATCTTCTCCTCAATGTCTGAAATCCTGTTGTAATAAAATCTTCGTTGCCTAGCTCCCAAACCTCTTAGTCTCCCTCGCAAAAATGCCTTGTATGCATCCCAAACAATCTCGGTCTTTGCCGACCCCCAATTCCTTTAAAAAAATGCTCTTGTCTCCTCTTTCAAAGCCTCCATTGCCTCTTGTTCAGAGAGTATTGTTCAATCCAACCTCCAGATTGAGGCTAAAGTGCTGTCCCCTATTGTCAACCGATGGGAAATAGCTGAGTGGTCAGAAAGATGAACTCCAGTATGCCCAACCTGCTGAACTGAATCAACCATCCTGTGGTCCACCAAAAAATAATCAATCCGGGATTTATGATTATACTTTTTATTGTAGAACGTGAATCATAACTGCTGACTAAACCTCCTTCTCCAAATATCACATAAGCCTAGCTGGCTCACTAGTAATTTAACTCTGTTTGACATCTTGGGATTTACAGTCGCTCTACTATTTTGAGATCTATCTAGTTTGTGATCCAAAACAGTATTAAAAGCCCCAGCGATAATAATCGGCACAGAAAAGTGCAGTAATTCCCTTGCCAGGTCATCTAGTGGAACCGTATCGTCCTGGTTCGGGCCATAATACCCTACCACAATAAACAGTTGCCCAAAAACCTTTAACTTAACAATCCACCATCTCCCTCCAGTGTTGGACTACATACCTTCCACTGAGATATTCAAGCCTCGTTTAATTAGAACAGCCACTCCCTTAGTCACAGATGTCTGTGGAGTGTATACTACATGAGCCACCCACCGTTGAGATAAAAACAGCTGCTTACTCTCACCCAGGGTCAGGTGAGTCTCCTGTAATATAACTATTTGTGCTGGAGAATCCTTCAAATATTGCATTATCAATTCCCTTCTTCTCTTTACACGCATTCCATTTACATTCCATGATAATATTCTCAATTCGTTTGAACTAACCCCACTCATCCCAACCAAGAAAAAAGACTCACACCCTCCCAACCATTGACAGCAAAAATGCAATGAGGATTTTTCTACATTTACACCTTACCATTCCCTCCCCACCCACAAAAGGCCTGCATCCCACCCCCTTTCCCAGGAAAACCCTTTCTAACTACCCATGGCTAATAAGCCTTATGAGTGCCCCTTAACGGGCGGTGCATTTAATAAACAATAAAAATGAAAAGAATACACAAGTAGAATCCTTAACGAATCCTTAACCCCTTCCATGCTCATGACGAGCTGAGCTCGTCATGCAGTACACTGCTCGTGTGCTCATGACGAGCTGAGCTCGTCATGAACAATGGGATTTAAGGGGCTGCAGCACCATGGATGAAATGCTGCAGCATTCAAGGTGTTAAAGAAAGATCAGCCGGAGCCGCCCAAAAACACCTTATAACTTCAAATTCAAATATTACCCAGTTGACACTGTTCCAAAAATGTATCTAAATCTTGTACAAAACGGAAGAAGTGCATCTTATTATTCCACATCACCTTTAAAAGGGCTGGAAGTTCAGTTGAACCAAAATCCCCAATTTCCTCAGCGGCTCGATCCTTTTACCAAGCTACCACTGTCTATTAGCAGTAACAGTCGATAAGTCTGATCTTACTTCAACTTTAGCACCGTCTACTTCCAAAGTTTTATTCTTAAGAGCACTCGCTAGAATCTTCTCTTTCAAAGTGAAGGTCTTAAAATATATCAGAATTCTCCTGGGTTTAGCACGATTAGGGTTCAACCTGAAGGGGCCACTATGTACTCTCTGAATATCTCTAGAGATTTCCTCCTCTGTCTCTTCCAACTGCAACTCACTCTTTAACAAATGTACTACATACTTCCTGAAGTCCTCTCCTTCTTTACCCTCTGGAAGTTTTAGAATTTCCAGATTGTTCCATCTTTGCATATTCTCCAATCTTTCTACCCTTTCCTCATGCTCTCTCTCCTTATTCCTAATTAGTTCTAGCTCCTTCCGATTAACCATGACCTCATCTCTAAGATCTCTAACCTCAACCTCTAATGTAATCGTTCGGCTACTCAAGTCATCAATCTTCTTCTCTAACAAACCACAGACCGCCCTGATACTTTCCTGGTTAGACTCTGGCATCTCAAATCTCGTCTGTGTGTGGAAAAGTAAATTTTGCCATGTTCTGTGTCCCTACGTGTCATCCATCATATGTTATGTGTGCATGATTAAATATGCATATGTATTCCCCATGTCCGATTAATGACGCAATTACAGTTGTGTCCACCTCTAGTATGCCAGTTTCCAGTCCTCGTGAATACTACGAATATCAGGCCTATGTAAAGCTACGTTGCCACGTTTCTCAGTGTGCACGTTATTCTATTATAAAGTCCCCGTTTCTAGGCCTCAAAAAGGGCCCGGACACCAGATTCAGCTCCTGTCTCCTGAAGCCTCGCTGAGGAGCGATACAGCCCCCACCTGTATCCTCGACCCTTCACTTACTCCCAGCCTCGCAGTGCCCGGCCCAGCCTGGCTCAGTCTCTGAGTCTGCCAAGAATATGTTATGAGTCCAGTTATCAGTTCAGTCCTCCTTCTCTACATTCCTAAGCTACTGAACTGCATCAATAGTTTCCGTCATTGTCTAGCCTTCACGTCTCCACGTTAGAGAAATACTGCATTTAATGGTCATTTAATATTCTTCAACACGCACTACATGTAGAATAATGCATGGTCCAGTCTTAGAATCAAGTTAGCCTTTCCCCTCCTAACTTCTAGTTCATATCAACATGTTCCCTAAACATCAGATACTAGATAGGGTTTAGGTACATGTCGCTCCGACCCTCCAGACTTCAGTCTCTGCTCCTAGCACAGAGTTCATAGCCCCCAGCTTCTCCTAGTGATACGTCATTGCTAGTTTGCGCGCACCATCAGGTTAGAGGTCCCGGCTCCTTAGGTAGCCCCCTCCATGGTTTCCGCCCCATTTATGACATATTCTGTTACGTTTGCATCACATGTCTATGTATACGCCCTGTTACACCTCTTTTCCCCCTTATCTTTCGCGACTGCTACGCGTCACGCCTTCTGCTCCACCCACTGCTACGCCCACTGCAATGTAATGCTATGTGTCTGCGTTATGTATATATGCTCATGTATTGTTATTAAAAGCCAGCGCGCTCATCCCAGATCCAGCCCCAGCAGCTGCTGGGCCCTGTCATCCTATTCCTATGCAGGTTGTCCTGTTCCTGTCCTTATGCTGTATTAAACCTGCAAAACTCCTACTACCTCGAATTTTGACTCTTATTTATTGAGCTATCTGTTATGATATATGTCTAGTCAAAAATAGGGTATTATTTATTTATTTACCACATAATGGCGCCCGAACAGGGACTTGCCCTTTCCCCACGCGTCGGTGAAGCCACGCCGACCCCCTGACCCTCTGCAGTCGTGACGGAACTCTTCTGCGCAGTGGCAGATATTTCTGCTCAAGTATCCCTCAGGCCCACGGAGGAGACGGAGGAGGCGGTCCAGCATCCAGACGAGACGGTGGAGGAACGCGGCGAGTCCCGACCAGAGCCCAAGCCAAGAGTCCAAGGTCCGAGGTATCCGGAGGTCCACCCGTAACTGAAGTCCGAAGTTCGAAGTTCGTCGTCCGTCGTCGTAGCAGTCCAGTCCAGTCTGAGGCCTTCCGTTCTTGCTGCCCGGTGAGTACCGTTACTGGGGTGGTATCTAGACAGGGTCCATTTAATTGACTCTGGTCTGTGGGTTGGTGGTACACAGTCCCACAAACGAAGTGTCCACTTCGGTGGATGCGGGTCCTGACGTGTCTCTTTACGAGACCGGTAAGTTTCGTACTGTTTCAGCAGTGCATCTAGTTTCTGTTCTAGTCAGTTTCTGTTCTCGAGAAAATTTATGTGTTCTGTTCTCAGTATTTCCAGGTAGTATTCTGTTCGAACTGTTATTTTAAATGTTTTTATGTATTTTAATGTCGTGGTATGAATGGGGTATAAGTATCGTGTTCATTGTGTATTGTATTGTGTCTAGATTACAGTTCAGTCATGCCCATATTTTCCAAGTTACGTCAGTTAAAAACTAGAAAGGGTCTGCTGGAAGCAGCAGTTCCCGTCCCGCCCAGGGACAGTCCAGGTCACTTTATGTATCAGAAACATGGCATAAGTGCCATATTGTATCTAGATTTATGGGTAGAGTATACCAAACAGTTAGAAGAAAAGTATAGATGGCCCGTATCGGGTACATGGGATGCCGAGTGCATCATGCGAGTAGAAGAAACATTATGGAAAAAGAAAGCCAGACAGTCACAGAAAGATGCCATCGAGTTATGGCGTAAAGAAGCTCATAAAAGAACCGAAAAAGAAATCAGAAAGTCAGAATTAAGTAGGGAATCCTTAGAACGAGCACAAGAAAAAGAACTAATCGAGATAGGTGAACAAGTCAAAGCCGAACAATCAGACAGACAGAGGAATGCCCTTATTAAGGGTATGTACCCTCTTCTTGCCGAGGGCTTGCCAAAAGCGACCCCGGAGGCATCCAGTAATTTCCCGCCACCATTAGTTCCGACCAAGCTACGTCACAAACCGACCGCAGCTGATATTTTTATTTCGTCCTATCTGGACGACACAGTCCCTGAATATGCAAATCCTGTTCGCGCTCCGCCAGTCCCAGTAAATCAGGCACATCCTGCTTCTCCAGACACCGGGGCACCCCATGCAGTACCTGCTACGGTACCCCCGGTCCAGCCAGCATTTCAATTTCCCGCTCCGCCACGAAGAATATCAGTCGACGATTCTAGTCTAGGGGCCGCAGGAGGAGGTCCTCCTCAAACCCCGCCGCCACGCAAGCGTTTATCAGCACTCGAATTACATGCTCAAGCATCACAGCGTACTCCCAAGAGTAATAAGTCTGTCGCAGAAATCAGGCAAGCCCTTGGTGAATGTGCCTATGACCCAGTCCCAGGCGAGAATAATATGGTTTTATATTCAGTACGCGTAAGGAGGGTGACCGAGTATCTAGTCACCCTACCCAATATGAAAGAAGATCTAGACAGAATCTATCGTTTCATCCGTACAGGGGATGATCCAGAAAGTATTAGTGATGCCATGTCTCAAAGGAAAGCTGAGATCCAGCGTATGATATTAAAGTTTTTAATTAACTGTCTAATAAGAGAACAAGATTACCCGTCTAAAGATCCGGCCGAAATGAAAATCCTGACAAAGTGGAGTGATAATATAGCCGAGGGTAAGCACAATACCATTAGTGCCATGGAGAGTATGTACAAGAAAATCCGTAGAGAAATAATAAAGATACACGAACAACGTAAAGCAGCACAAGTAAGCGAGAAAGAAAGTAACTCTGATCCTGAAGAGGAAGACGACGAGAATACCGCCAGGATAGCGTATGTAGGAAAATCTAGATTTCCAGATCGCCATTTACGCCTAGAACACAAGTCAATTTTCCATCATTCAGCACCAGAACAAGGTTCTCTAGAACAAGTATTCCAAGCTACCGATCACATTCTGAAATCACGAATCGGTTACAGTGAGTTAAGTACTATGCATGAACAAGAACTAGCCCGATCAGCAGTCCGATGGATTACTGATTCTACCACTTTTCCAGACGAAATAGTGGCACAAATGTTTCTGAAATTGTCCCCAGCCGAGCAGCGACTGGTGGGTATGTATATGATTCAGCACCTCATTACTTTGTATGAGGGTCAGCACTCTGATCCAGGCCCGTTACACGATATCCTGAACGAGTTACTCCAGTATAGATGGAGAGGTCTAGGTACCGATTTAATTAGTGTCATTCTAGAACAGCGTCACAAATATAGAACGTTTCTGAACCCGCATTTTGTTCATGTCTCACCCCCAGAAAGTAAACCATTTTACATGGAAAGACAGAACCCGTTACGAGAGGTGCATCCAGTTAAGACAGAGGACGGTGAAATGCAACGAGTGTTTGTTTACACCCCGATTACAAAGATGGAACTCCTCGAAATGAAGAAATTAATTCCCTGTCATGACAAAGATCCAGCAGGGTTCCATAGAGAATTAAAAGACATGCTCCGTATGGGAGAATACACTTACCCAGATATCATTAAAATGTTAAAGGTCCTGTTGCCCGCAGGGGTGTATGAAAAGCTAAAGGAAAAAGAATGGGAGGTGGGAGAGAAAAAGATAGATTGGACAGTTCTAGAAGCTGAAGACAAGGCACGAGTACCAGGTACCGGTCTAGGAGAGAAATGTAAAGAATTACCAGAATTATTGATTCAAGTTTTACCCAGATTATTGACAACTAGAAAAGAAGACTGGGATGCAATCTCAGCCTGTAAACAGAAACAAGAGGAAGATATTAGTGATTTTTATTCTAGATTTGAAAAATGTTTTAGCATCAATAGTGGCCTCAAGACAAGTAGTGAGTCATACCCTCACCTTTTTGTTACTAAACTAGTCGAGAATTCAAGCCCGCAAGTTAAAAATCGAGTTCTGAAAGTCGAAAGTACCTGGCAAGCTAATACCCCGTCCCAGATGTTGCAGATGCTCCAATACCACCAGAATAGAATCAGGGAAGAGCAAGAACACGAGAGAAAACGTATGAAAGACACGAAAATGAAAGTACTGGTTGCACAATCTGTTCCTCAAGACAGTCAGAAGAGGGGTCCGAATCAAGCCAGTCATCCTGCAGCTCCCGTTAAAGGGAATTGCAATTATTGTAAACAGCCAGGTCATTTTATAAATGAGTGTGCAGTTCTGAAACACAACATAGCTACTGGTAAAACTAAAGAAAGACCACGTCCGCCTAGACAAGAACAAGTTTCCCAGATTCCTCAGTCACAGAATGCACCACAGACAGTTACAGCTCCGCAGCCTATCGCTGCAACACAGCACGTTACATCGCAGATGTACCAGTATGCACAGTCTGAGTATCCAGAGTACCAGCAGTATTCATGAAACAGCCTAGAGAGGGAGGTAGGCTTGCCTCTCATCGAGATACCTGTAGATCAAGAAGGTCCCTATGTTCACAGTCAAGTATTAGGGAAAGACAGAAAGTTTTTGATTGATACAGGGGCAAGTAGGACCACAATTAGTCACGCCGAAGTTCCAGGGGCTCCGCTCTCAGGCTCAAGAAATGTTTCCCTTGGATTTTCAGGAAAACCTATCGTAAATGAGATTTCAAAGCCAGTTACTCTAGAAGTAGGTCCATTGTCCCGCACTACTGATCTGTTACTAGTTAACATTACGACAAAGCCAAGACAAGATCTGACAGATACTCCGTTACCAGATCCCGACCTGACACTTTATGTGGATGGTTCATGTATGAGAACTAGTACAGGAGAACTAGTAGCCGCGTATGCAGTGACTACTGACACCGAAGTTATTGAGACACACCGTATTGATACCCTGTCCGCTCAAGCAGCAGAGCTAGTTGCTCTGACACAAGCCTGTATACACGCCAAGAACTTGAAAGTTAATGTTTACACAGATTCACGTTACGCATTTGGAGTTGTACACGACTTCGGAGTGCTCTGGCAGGAGAGAGGTTTCATGACGATTCAGCATGGTCTCCTTATTCAAGCTCTGTTAGATGCCATACACTTACCGACATCTATTGCTATCATGAAGTGCAAAGCACATACGAAAGTCACTGACATTATTTCCCAGGGTAATGATCTAGCAGATCGCACAGCCAAGCTTACAGCACAGACTCCAGACATTCCAGTTAACATGACACATACTCCAGATCCGACTACATGTATGACAGTTAAGGACCCTACTCAAGATGTCATAGATATCCAGTTACATGCTACTCCCGAAGAAATCAAGAAATGGTCCGAACAAGGAGGGGTCCAGACAGATCAAGGATGGGTAACGAAGGGTAGAGCCACATGGTTTCTCCCCGACTCTATGGTTCAAGTCATTATTAATACCGCACATAGTCCAGCACATTTAGGAGAAAAAGCTATGTTAGATAGCATCCAGAACATTTGGTTCAACAAGCATTTACGAGCTGCAGCCAAGCAGAAAGTCCGTACCTGTATGATATGTTGTCAGTTCAATCCAGGTAAAAGTGTCCCGGTGGAACAAGGTGGTTTCCAGCCCCCTGACCACCCTTTTGAAGTCCTCCAGATGGATTATATTCAGATGGAGCGATGTCGAGGTTTCAAGTATGTCCTTGTAGTTGTATGCGCTTTGTCCAGGTGGACAGAAGCATATCCAGTCCCAGATTACACAGCCACGACCACTGCCAAGCAGTTGGTTCGTGAGTTCTTCCCTCGTTATGGACTCCCTAGAGTCGTATATTCTGATAACGGCCAGCCATTCTCCTCAGAGTTAATGAAGCACGTTTCCCTTTTGTTAGGGTACCAGTGGAAGTTCCATTGTGTACGCCATCCTGAAGCAGCCGGTCTCGTTGAGAGACATAATCAGACTCTGAAAATCCGAGTCGCCAAAGTGTGTAAAGAAAAAGGTGTGGACTGGCTAGTAGCTCTGCCAGTTGCTTTATTTTATATGCGCATGGTTGCACATTCCAGATCAGGTCTGTCCCCGTACGAGGTCGTCTTCGGCCGCCCCCCAAATATGTGGGGTACTCCTAGACCCCGAAGTATTACCGATGTTTCAAGTAATATGCTGACAGATTACCTAGCTTCCTTGATGTCTGCCCTCAACTCATGTCGTTCACAGGTTGCTGCCGCATTTCCAGACAATACCGAGGTGGCACCGCATGAAATCGTTCCAGGATCCATGGTGATGGTCCGCAACTTTGACAGATCAAGTCCGCTGGAGCCTCGTTGGAAAGAGCCCCGACAGGTCCTCCTCACCACCCGTACAGCCGTGAAGTTGGAAGGACGCAAGGGCTGGGTGCACCTTTCTCATGTTAAACTTTTTAATGGACTGAAACCCGTCTTTAAGAACATTTCCCAGGATTCAAAGGATTGCCAGAATATTGCTCTCAAGGACTGTCCCGCAAAAGACATTGCTACAACCCCTCCCCTGTTAGAGAAAACTCCACATCAGGAGTATAAACAAAAACTACGGTCTAGTAAATTAAGTCAGCCAGTTTGATTGTCTAAGTCCTCCCCTAGGTGAAACGGTTAGACTGTTTCTGACATGTATAAAATAGACCCCCATAGTGAGAGAGTTAGTCAAAACTCAATCCGATGTATCGTTTTTCTATGTTTCATATTATTTCTCAGCATTATGATTTCCTGCACCAGTTATGCATTTTACCTATGTTTCCCAGTTTCACATGTAAATAAGTCTGCTAATGCTACAATAGAGCACACGTTTAGTGATCTGCCTCCTCATGAACTGTCCTACCGCCTCGCTATGCGTAATAACTCATTTATCCGTATGTTACATTACTCACACCAGTCCAGCAATGCCACTAATTGTTGGGTGTGTGGTCGACTCCCCCCTTTCCAGACACCGAAGGGAGTTTTGCCACTTTTTCCTTATCCTTTTTCACATAATGGTTCGTGTGGAGCATGGTCCACGTTAACGTCATCCTCAACAGATATGTCTTTTCTTAACAGTACATGTTTCCCAGACAAGCAAGGTCTCCCCCACCGAACAGGTTTAGATCTAGAAAATGAAGTGTATAATTTAGGTAATTATTCTTCGAATTTTATGGTCCTGAATGTTCAGTCTGATACTACTCCAGACTTACCTGCTATTTCAGTACTACCAGTCAAAGGCGAATTATGTGTCCGAAATAAGGGTTCCGTACACGTAGGACATAGTGATTGTACTACTATTGTCAAGTATAGTGACAGTGGGAAATCTATCTTTAAAGCTTCACGTCATTCTTATTTTATTTGTGGTCAGACCGCATATGTTCGTTTGCCCCTCGATTGGGAGGGAACCTGTTACATTGCCTTCCTACTGCCACCAGTTTTCCTAGCCCCACCTGATTATCATAGAAATACACATCTAGTACACATTAGACATAGAAGGGAGTCCCCAATTGTCGATTATACTGAAACTGCTCTAGAACAGTATACAGATTTCAACAGAGGTTTCTTTTTCTTTATAGGACCTGTCCAGAATAGTAAGTTAATCCGTAGATTAACCAGAACCCTTGAAGCTGTAGTAAATGAGACTGCCTCTGCTCTAGGTAACTTAACCGAAGAGCAATCTGCCATGAGATTTGTCGTTTTGCAAAATCGTCTCGTCCTTGACGTCATACTGGCCGATAGGGGCGGGGCTTGTAGAGTCATCGGATCTAGTTGCTGCATTTTCATTCCAAATAACGCGCCGTCTGTCTATTCAGCTATAACCAGACTCCATAAAATTGCCCATCTGATACACCAAGATCCTGGCACCTGGACATGGTCCGGTTGGTTCTGGAATATAATTTCCGCATGGGGATGGAAAATACTGTCCTTTCTAGGTATTGCAGTAGCGATCATATTCAGCTGCTGCCTCTGTATACAATGTGGCCCTGCGATTTGCGGCATTTGTGCTACCTCTTGTATTCCTAGTCCCAAGCCCCGTTCTAAATCCCGTTCCAGGATAATTCGAGACGAGCAAATGTTACTGTATGAAATGATAGATGGTATCATGAATATTGATGTTTCCTGATGGAAACGTAGTGACAAGGAGGGAATGTGGAAAAGTAAATTTTGCCATGTTCTGTGTCCCTACGTGTCATCCATCATATGTTATGTGTGCATGATTAAATATGCATATGTATTCCCCATGTCCGATTAATGACGCAATTACAGTTGTGTCCACCTCTAGTATGCCAGTTTCCAGTCCTCGTGAATACTACGAATATCAGGCCTATGTAAAGCTACGTTGCCACGTTTCTCAGTGTGCACGTTATTCTATTATAAAGTCCCCGTTTCTAGGCCTCAAAAAGGGCCCGGACACCAGATTCAGCTCCTGTCTCCTGAAGCCTCGCTGAGGAGCGATACAGCCCCCACCTGTATCCTCGACCCTTCACTTACTCCCAGCCTCGCAGTGCCCGGCCCAGCCTGGCTCAGTCTCTGAGTCTGCCAAGAATATGTTATGAGTCCAGTTATCAGTTCAGTCCTCCTTCTCTACATTCCTAAGCTACTGAACTGCATCAATAGTTTCCGTCATTGTCTAGCCTTCACGTCTCCACGTTAGAGAAATACTGCATTTAATGGTCATTTAATATTCTTCAACACGCACTACATGTAGAATAATGCATGGTCCAGTCTTAGAATCAAGTTAGCCTTTCCCCTCCTAACTTCTAGTTCATATCAACATGTTCCCTAAACATCAGATACTAGATAGGGTTTAGGTACATGTCGATCCGACCCTCCAGACTTCAGTCTCTGCTCCTAGCACAGAGTTCATAGCCCCCAGCTTCTCCTAGTGATACGTCATTGCTAGTTTGCGCGCACCATCAGGTTAGAGGTCCCGGCTCCTTAGGTAGCCCCCTCCATGGTTTCCGCCCCATTTATGACATATTCTGTTACGTTTGCATCACATGTCTATGTATACGCCCTGTTACACCTCTTTTCCCCCTTATCTTTCGCGACTGCTACGCGTCACGCCTTCTGCTCCACCCACTGCTACGCCCACTGCTATGTAATGCTATGTGTCTGCGTTATGTATATATGCTCATGTATTGTTATTAAAAGCCAGCGCGCTCATCCCAGATCCAGCCCCAGCAGCTGCTGGGCCCTGTCATCCTATTCCTATGCAGGTTGTCCTGTTCCTGTCCTTATGCTGTATTAAACCTGCAAAACTCCTACTACCTCGAATTTTGACTCTTATTTATTGAGCTATCTGTTATGATATATGTCTAGTCAAAAATAGGGTATTATTTATTTATTTACCACATGTGTCTCAAGATTAAGATTTCTAAGCATGGTAATTATAGAAGAATCACTGCTCTCCTGCTCTTCCTCCCTCTGCTGCTCAGACTGTACAACCCCCATCGTTGATAAAGTTCCAACTTCCGCTACAACTATGGTTACTTCAGAGCCAGGGCCAGAGCCAGCTCGTGATAGCCTTAAAATACCCTCATCCTGAACCTGTGATACATCATCACCCATGTCTAGAGCCAGGACCTGGAATCGGTTAGGACTCAAATGTGTGGACCAGTCAACCAAATCTAAATCAGACACCTCACCCAAACTACCACCAACACTAGCCAAATTATTTCCACACTTTGGATGTACCTGTTTACCAGTGGGGGTGTCACTGGCCTTATTAACTTTGTTGGAGTTTTCCCATTCAACACCAAAGTCTTTGGTAACACCTTAAAGTATGATCTGAGGGAGGGTATCACCTTAATCTTGATCTCTGACGAGTCGCCCCTTACCAGTTTGTTATGAAATCACCTCCCTTACCCCCTTGTTATTTGAATCAGAAGAGCTGCCCTACTTAAATATGAAATTCTGCACCGCTTTCCCTGCACTCCTTAGCGCATACCTAGAGATGCCTCTTGCGCCTGCCCCTTCCCCTGCCCCAACTCCATGGTTGCTAACCGCCACCGAATTTTTCACAAATTTTCCAAACACAACTGTTTACATGTGACCGCAGCCTTGTGACCTTCACTATCTTTACTGTTTGCCCTAGCGGGTAAAGTCTCAAGGGACCGTAGCTGGGGCTTTACATGTGTGCGAGAAAAGTGTACCTGTGCCTCTGAAGAGGAAAGCCGCACCTTCGACCTCTTCTTGCTCCTTGTAGCAGCCCGGCTGCCTCCCGCCCCCGTCCTCTCCCTCGAAAAACAATCCTGGCTGCCGCTCGATGCCCTTTGCTGACCTCGAGTGCCCCTCTGTCCCAGCTGAGATCCGCTTGGCTTGCGGGCTCCTCCTCTGTGTCCTCCTCCCGCCTCCTCAAACTCCGCACGGCTCCGTAAACCGATCCCACTCTTACTGTTTAACGTGCCCGCTCTGGTCTTCACAAACAAAATCTTGGCGGATACAAAATCATCGCATCCTCAGGCTACTTGCACCTACTCGCCAGACTCCACTCGGTAAAGAAAATCCCTGCAACCACCACCCGACTCGGGAGACACTCGCAGCCTGCAACTATCCGGCCGCCATATTTTCCCCTTCCAAAATACAACAAGGAGGAAGCCATTACGTTGCTTATATTATGGTCATTGTGCACTAGTCGTTCATGGTGCAGGGTTGCAATTTATGAGTATAAGAGAGAGAGCCACTGCCGGCTGCTAGTGTATCTAAGGGAGGTGAGCGCATTGGCGCTTTGTACGCCAATTGGTGCTTTTTATGCTCTCTCAATAGCATATTCTGGTTTTCAAAAAAGAAGTTAAATTTAATTCTGCATTCCCATGTGGATTTGTAACAGTACAATCTGTTGAATCTAGGAAGCACACGCTGCTTTTTCTGCAGTTTATTAGAAACAAAACAAATGCATTTATGTCCCCAGGAGCATTCTTGTGCCCGAGTGTTCACTACAGTCAGAGTGCTATGAAAGTTAAAATTGCTGTTTAATAAGACAAAATGTATTTACATAAAATCCTTTTAACAGTATTGCACAATAATGCTCAAAGAAGACACTATCTATTCTTAAGTGTAATCTGTAAACAAGAGAAAAATCTTATAATGTATATTATTGTTTACAAATATGACAAGATTACTAACCGTGAATGAACTAAAATATTTTTTAAATTAAAAAATGCATTCAGAATTATTTTTGTCTATTAAATATAAGTAGTGGGCCACCATGAGGATGGCCAGATGAGTCAATGTCATGTGGAAGCTGCTTGAAAGGTCTGGATTTTATTTATTTGTGCATTGTAAGTATTATAATCATGGTTCTTTTTCAATACAAACTGCCAGACCTTTTAAAAGGGTTGTTAAAAGAAAGTCTAAGACTTGAAAGGTTTTTGCCAAATGGTGACATCCAATCACCCTACACGTCATATTTCTTAAAAAAGAACAACAACATACATAAAAAAGATTGGTGTATCCTATCCTCAACACATTGTACTCTTTATTTTACAATCATACAGAATTCCCAGATCCGAGCATTGAAATGACATCACACTATAATAGAAGACAAACACATAGCAGGTTATCCTGTAATATGATCTTATACTGACCCGTGGGGTTTTGGAGGCATTTCATGGGCCACTATGAAATATGGGTTTCATTAGCAAGAGGGCAGTCTCAAACCAGCCTGCAGAGCTTTACTATTGCATTATGTTGATTTAATATTCCAATCATGAAAACTCATATCTGGCCATTCTTATTTTAATTAAAGGATCAGGGGACCAGCATTAACAATCTCACCCTTAACCAGACTTCACTTACAGTTTTTAGTAAACATTCCCATTTGAAAAACAATACATTTTTTAACTCAACTGCCACAAAATAAAAAATACAAACTGGCTAATGTTTATGATATGACCCTACATTGCCATCTGAGGGATCTGGTGATATTTAAAAACCACATCGCCTTTAGCCTTGTGGTTTATGATATGATCAGAACATCATGATGGAAATGTAGGACCATACTACATGGTTACCTATTATTATCCTACAAAAATAACAAAAGGTTATACATTGAAATATACTTGGAACTTAATGTTTACATAATTCATTAAGGTCTTCACCATCCCATGTGCACGAATGAAATAGAAAAATGTACCCCATGGTCAACAATGTCAAAGGTTACCAATACATTGAGTAACAGGATCAAAGAGCTACCCCTCTGTACAGTGTGAAAAAGACAACTTCCACAGTGGGAGGGTCGCTTCAACATATTGAGTTTTTCCAAACCTTGAAAGAGCAATGTTGAACCTCACCTGACATCGGAAAGGTCAGGACACAGTTTCTTCATAAACCTTATAACTCTGAATGCTGAAAAGTAAATGAAACCCTCCCACATTTACTGTAGCCAAAATTATTTTCTAAGATGTTTTGGTGACAGTGACTTATAATTTAATGAAAGACTGAAACCCACCCTATACGATGCTCCTATATGAGATTTCTGTGTGAAAACTTGCCGATGCATATATAGATGGAAAAAACATGGAAGCTTTTCTCACACCCATTACAACAGGATGTTATTTACACTTTGTGTGTTCACTAATTGACCACTAGGCATAATAAATCATGCAAGTTCTTCCCTCATTAACTATATCTGTGGTTTACAGAAGATGTCTTACATTTTATGAATAACTGAAACATCCTACATATTTTATGTTGTTTTTCCTATGTGTGATTGCTAGGGTCATTTTAGGTATGTTGAGCTAGCAAAGCCCATTCCACCTTCAATACATTTGAATGGGTATTCTTCTGAATGCCTTCACGGATAGATGGTTAGGACTTATGCTTGAGTAAAGCTCTTTCACCATCCACTGCATGTACGGATTTGCTAAAGCTCTTTCAACATTCATTGTATTTCTATGCATTTTCTGCTGTATGCCATCACAGATGGATAGTTAGGTCTGAGGCTTGTGTAAATCTCTTTCCACATTCTCTGCATTTGTATGTTTATTTCCCCTGCGTGTTAGATGGTGGCTCTTTGGATGCATGGATTTACAAAATTCATTCTACATTCAATACAAGTGCATGGTTTCTCTGCTACATGCCTTTGCAGAAGGATGGTTAGGATTGACCCCCAAGTGAAGGAATTTCCAGATTCACTCCATGTGTATGGTTTTTCCTGTGTGCTTGCGTTGCTGGTCCTTTATAGTTGATAAGCGCGTAAAGTTCATTCCACATTCCCTTCATGTGTATGGTTTTTCCATTGTGTGTGTTAGCTGGTGGCTATTTAGAGTTGCAGATATACGAAAGCTCTTTCCACATTCATTGCATGTATATGTTTTTTCTCCTGTATGCAGATGGATTGTTAGTTCTGATGCTGTAGTAAAGCTCTTTCCACATTCACAGCATGTGTATGGTTTTTCTCCTGTGTGCATTCGCTCGTGTGTCCTTACATGTGATAGTTGAGTAAACCTTTTTCCACATTCACTGCATCTGTATGGTTTTTCTCCTGTGTGTGTTCGCTTGTGGATCTTTAAAGCTGTAGCTTCAGTAAAGCTCTTTCCACATTCACTACATGTGTATGGTTTTTTCTTTGTGTGTGCTAACTGGTGGCTCTTTAGATGTGAGGAGATAATAAAGCTCTTTCCACATTCACTGCAAGTGTATGGTTTTTTCCCCTGTGTGAATTCGCGTGTGGATCTTTAAAGCTGATGCGTCAGTAAAGCTCTTTCCACATTTGCTGCATATGTATGGTTTTTCTCCTGTATGCCTTCGCAGATGGATGGTTAGGGCTGATGTCTGAGTGAAGCCCTTTCCACATTCACGGCATGTGTATGGTTTTTCCCCTGTGTGTGTTCGCTGGTGGCTCTTTAGATGTGCAGAGCTACTAAAGCTCTTTCCACATTCACTGCATGTGAATGGTTTTTCCCCTGTGTGTGTTCGCTGGTGGCTCTTTAGATGTGCAGAGCTTCTAAAGCTCTTTCCACATTCACTGCATGTGAATGGTTTTTCCCCTGTGTGTGTTCGCTGGTGGCTCTTTAGATGTGCAGAGCTACTAAAGCTCTTTCCACATTCACTGCAAGTGTATGGTTTTTCCCCTGTGTGAATTAGCTGGTGTGTCCTTACATTTGATGCTACAGTAAAGCTCTTTCCACATTCACTACAAGTGTAAGGTTTTTCCCCTGTGTGGATTAGCTGGTGTTTCCTTACAGTTGATGCATCAGTAAAACTCTTTCCACATTCACTGCATGTGTATGGTTTTTCCCCGGTGTGTGTTAGCTGGTGGCTCTTTAGATTTGCAGATGTACGAAAGCTCTTTCCACATTCACTGCAAGTGTATGGTTTTTCTCCTGTATGCCATCGCACATGGATTGCTAAGCATGATGCCTCAGTAAACCTCTTTCCACATTCACCGCATGGGTATGGTTTTTCTCCTGTGTGTGTTAGCTGGTGGCGTTTTAGCCGCGTAGAGCTACAAAAGCTCTTTCCACATTCACTGCATGGGTATGGTTTTTCTCCGGTGTGTGTTGGCTGGTGGCTCTTTAGATTTGCAGATGTACGAAAGCTCTTTCCACATTCACTGCAAGTGTATGGTTTTTCTCCGGTATGAAATCGCACATGAATTGCTAAGAGTGATGCTTCAGTAAACCTCTTTCCACATTCACTGCATGTGTGTGGTTTTTCTCCTGTATGTGTTAGGTAGTGGCTCTTTAGATTTGAGGATGTCCTAAAGCTCTTTCCACATTCACTACATGTGTGTGGTTTTTCTCCTGTATGTGTTAGGTAGTGGCGCTTTAGATTTGAGGATGTACTAAAGCTCTTTCCACATTCTTGACAAGTGTTTGGCTTTTCTCCTGTGTGCCATCGCAGATGGATGGTTAGCTCTGATGCACAAGTAAACCCCTTACCGCATTCGCTGCATGTGTATGGTTTTTCCCTTGTGAGTGTTTGCTGATGGATCTTTAGGTTTGCTGTGTGAGTAAAGCACTTTCCATTTTCACTACTTGTGTCTGTATTTTCTGGTTTATGTGTGCAATATGTGCTCCACAGAGTCGATGACTCATTAAAGGTCATCTTACATTCATTACACCAAAATGAATTTTCTGTTGAGTTGTTACTGGTGTCAGTGAAGTAATAATGAATTAATAAATATTTTCTCATAAACACAGAACCTTTATGTTGTTTCTTCTCTTTATTAATGAACTCTTAGTTGTGAATTGCTGATGAACACTATTGCCACATTAACGGTGTCCTTATGGGTTTCACACTGTGCATTGTTGGTGATGCTACCTTAGCACTGAGCAGAACCTAAAGCGTGTCTTCCATTGTATGTGTTTTACTTTGGGGTTTAGAGTCTAAGTGTTGGCTATATTTTGGCATAAATCATATTATGCCATGTGTTTGCTGACTGACCATTACGGTTCCTGAACCACTAACTATATTTTAATATTCACTTGATATGTGTAGTATTTGAACGGTTTGTGTTCTTATTAAGAATGTTAAATAGTTACTAGAATCCTTGTACGACTGATAACATATGCATTGTCTTCCTATAATGAGCTGTGTCTTCAACCTGCGTTAAGAACTTTTCAAGTAGAACTGCAAACTCGCAGCTTATCTAAATAATATATTTTTAGGAGAATATTTATAAAATACACACAAAAAAAAAAAGAACTCATTACCAAGTCTTTATATTCTAGAATAATGTACGGATTGTAGGGTCAGCCAAACAGTGTTGATGGTGGACTAACATCACAGTCTTTATATTATCATGTTAGAGAGGCTAGCATTGTTGTAGCTACCTAATAATTATCTAAGATAAAAGGTGGTATCTAGCATATTTTAATACTGGATGTGTTCTGCCAGTTTAATTTTTGTGATGTTAATTATTTCAATCTTTTGAGTCCAGCAGCATGGATGTTGTCAGCCTCTTGAAGCAGCCGGATTGCACTTCATGTTCTTGCAGGCTTTGTCTGTTTGTGTACGTGATTCTCTGTCTCCTACTGATTTTTCCTTTTTCTTATTACTATTTGGCATAATTTCTTGTTCTTCTTGAGTATTAGATACCTTTCAAGTATTGTCAAAATTTCTTCATTACTCTTCGTCGTATTATGTGTTCAGGAATCTCCTATCTGTGGATACAAGAATACTGTATTATCAAAGTCTATAAGCAGCATAGTGTACAATATGTCTCAGATGAAATGTCAAAAAATGAACACAAATAAATTCCTGCCACTGGTTATTACTCTAGAAAGCAATCCAGTCTATCTTGCTAGCTCACTGCTCCAAAATGAACAAGTCAGGAGTTGATCTGATGCGCCTACGCAATGTTCTATGTGCGGACTACGTCTCCCAGCATGCTTGGGAAAGTAGGGGAGGAGCTTAACTTATATAGGTCAGCAAGAGTGCACAGGAAGTGCGCATAATCCTGTCCATACCGTGGAGTCAAGCTGCTTGGTGGTTCCTATTCTGCTCTGTTAGTTGTACTCATGGTTGCTGGGGCAATCCCTTCATTCCTGTTTGGATTTCTGTTCTCTGCTGAGAGTCGCGCTGCTCTCCCTCGTTGCCACCCGGCTGGGCCGTCTGTTTATTCAGCACTACCTGTCTGGATCGAGCTCGGTCTTCCCGCGCTGACGTAAGCGCTGGGGAGCACCAGTACTTTGTGTAAAGTCCGCGCTCTGAATTGCGCTAGGAAGACTTTCGCCTCCCGCGCTGATGTAAGCGCTGGGGAGCACCCGTACTTTGTGTATAGTTCGCGCGCTGGATAGCGCAAGGGGTATATTTTCGCTTTTTGCGCTGACGTAAGCACCAGGGAGATCCTATTCTAGTTGTGGATTCGCGCTGAGGTGAGCGCTGACCCTTTGGGAGCCTGATGACTTGTATGCTATGTAAGGAAGCCGCCTTCCTATTGACTTTGGGTTTATTATTTTTTCTTGCACATCATTTGAATTCCAGAAACTCATCCCTGTCTGGCCATTTGGATGCTGTGCTCCTTATTCGGATCTTGTTTGATAGCTGTCCCTATCCTGCTGTGTGGGGTGGCTTCCTGAGTTTTGTGGAACTTACGGGTTGCTAGAGAGTACCCTGTTGTGGGTAGGTATGAATGCAACACAGGAGATTATTGATTGTTTGTGTGTGTGAAAGGGAGGTTAATCGTTCATGCTTTTCTGTTGTAGAGACATCGTGTATTTGGAGAGAAGTATCTCTGCAGATGACCACAAGTTGATATCCTGGGGAGCAAAGTGTTCAGCAGCTAGATCCCAGGTACTAGTTCCGCTCTAGTGAGACCTTACGAGAGTAGAAGGATTAGTGTGTTGTATTTACACTGTGTTCTTTTTGTTACAGGTCTCCATCTCCCCGCGGACCCCTCCCTACACCCTTTTTTCTCTCACCTGATTGCCTCATTACTCTGTGTCACGTCCAGAGTTGGGGACGTCGGGAGGTGGACCCCTTTTGTGCATCATACCGAATCCAGGAAGTGGATGTGGATTTCACAGAACAGCCCTGTATGTGCCGGAGTTCACCTGGCCTGGATCTGAAAAGTAACATAAGCAACCGTGCATAATAAAAAATATTACAGCATCTTAATATCCTGATACCGCAAAAAAAAAAATTAAGATAGACAGAAGATTTAGGATAGTGGGCATTTTTTGTATTCAAGAAATGAAAGGATGCAGAAGCTTTTCCAAGGAGTTTATTACAACCCCTTGTGGATTAGTAGTTTTGGAGGGGTAGACACATTTTACAAAGAAAGCTAAATTTACAACAACAAAAAACATGAAGTGGAATGGTTTCTCAGGAGAAGATGCTCATACATTAGGTAACAGTGCATGCAAATGCTTTCAAAGAAATTCTACACTCTTCACTGGACTAAGGTACTGATTTATATCTTGAGGCTAAGGATATGCTTATGGCCAAGATAATGGTCCGTCTGCCTGATTTAAATGTAGAAGGTCCATTGATGTAACCGCAGTGGAGACCACTCCATCTCCGGCGTGGTTACACCCCTCTGATGGCCTGATAAGAGTATGGCTGTGGGCGGTTGACCTGTATGTCCTCCCAGACACACAGGTCAGTTTTCACTTCCCATCACGCCAGAAAAACCCTTGCAGTAAGGGGCAGTGAAAACTGTTGTATGCATTTTTATACTGTTGGACTTGGCCCTTTTCACTGAAATTGTTTGCTTTTTGCGTCCCCTAATTCATGATGTCCCCCCTTTATAATGTATTTGTATAGGCCCTGCGAGGTTGTAATGCTCTGTGTATTGTTAAAACCAATGTATGGTATAGGTGCCCTCTTCCCTCAACATGGCTGCCACTGACCCCTCTTACTGCAGTGTGGTCTTGTTAAGGCGCATTCTAGTTGCCAGGAGCTGGCAGGGACTCCAAACAATGTTGCCATTCCAGCCTGCCTTGCCTGCCCACAGTTAAATTAGGGAAGCTCCTGGCACCTTCTAGAATAAGGGCGGAGCTTAGTTTTGCCGCCTTAGAGGGTGGTCACCTGACCTGGCCTATATAAGCAAGGGAGGGAAAACTTTTCAGTCAGTTGGGGTATCACTGACCTGGGGAACCCACGCAGGAGTTTTAGGCGGGAGGGCCTAGTTAGGAACCTATGCTACTGGGAGTGACAGGATTTAGGTGCTGCCTCTTAAGCTGGGTGAGGTGTCCTAGACTAGCCCCCTGATCTGGCCCGGCGCTAGGGAACCCCAGGGTCCATCTACAGTGACCTGCAGAGGAAGACTGCCTGCAGGCCCCCAACTCAACCCCCCCTTCAATAATCAAGAAACAAGGGACTGATATTTACGAGGGCGCAGAAACCATCAAGCGCCAAGAAAAAGAAGCCCTTCAAATTACCTCATGACTGCTGGGAGTTAACCAGGTATTGGCCTGCGCTGTCCTGCCTGAATTGTTAGCCTGTACTGCTAAGCGCTCCTCCTTGATAGCGCAAGCCCCCTGAGCTACCTATCCTACTGAGACTGCTGTAATTGCCCCTTGATAAGCGCTGGAATTCGAGAGAGGATTGCTGCCCTGGAGCACTGTTGTGGAAACTGCCCCAGCGCTGATTCTGCCAGAGACTGCTGTTGCCCGGAGCGCTGTGGTAATTGCCCCCTTGAACAGCGCGGTGATTTCCCGAGAAGCGCTATCCCTGTCAAGCGCTGTATCCTGCGCAACCTGTGTGCCTGGGAGCGCCGCCTCCTCGAAGCGCTATATTTTGCCCCCAAGCGCGGTACTGCCTTGAGGCGCTGCAAACGCCGACCGGACCTAGAGCGCGCTGTTTCTGAGGCGCTAATCAGCGAGGGTACTCTCGGCCTTGGCCCCAGTGGTCCGTGCAGCCGGGGCTGCCCTGTGGAGAGCTGTAGTTTGCCCTCGGCGGCCCTCAGTGCCAGGAGAGGGCCGCCGCGATCGCGCTGTGCCTCCGGGGGAGGCGCTGTCCCAGGACGTTACGTACCGGGCCTGCTGAGGCCTTCTGTGGGCCCGCCATCACCGCCGCAGCCGGCCCCAGATTGGATGATCCCCCGCGGCGGCCCCGGTTTCTGAGGTAGGCCGCCGCGGATTCCTGTCAGGCCGGACAAGGCCTGAAGCCTTCACCTGCGTCACGTGACTGGGGACGCGGTGTCCCTTGCCACGCCCCCATCCGGTGCCGCGCAGCGATTGGCTGACGCTGCCGCGCCCGCCCCAGCTGCCTGCTGATTGGTTCCCGGGCCGCCCACGTCATCACGGGCCCGGAAACAGAGCATTTCTTCACCGGAGGGCCTCCCATCAGCTGGAGTCATCCCCGGTGGAGCCAGACGAATCCCCAGGCCGTGTGAGGCCTGCGGGAGGGCCAGAGCCTGCCCCTCCCACCAGAGATCACTGCCAGGGGCCCGGAGTGGCCCGAAGAGTCAGGTAAACCTCGGGGAGGTGGGCGGGAGGCCGGAGAAGGCCCCAAGTTCGGCCCTCCCCGGGGGAAAGTTGAAATTGGGCCTCGTTGGCCCCTGCACTCCCTGAACTGGGGAATAGCCCCATGGAAAACTGGTAACTGGGCCCCGTTGGCCCCAATTAGGCCGGAGAAGGCCCGTGTGAACTGGGCCAGGGCTCCCAAAAGACACAGTGGGGCCCTCAGCTAAGAAAAGTTACCCCTGGCTAGGGCACTGTTACTGTGGTTGGAAATGTTAATGCCAGTACTATTTTGATGATTTGACCCTGGCTATGAAACTGTTATTTACAAGAGGAAATGTTTGTAATTGCTTCCTGCAAGCTAGTCCATGGTTGATGACAGTACCCTTTGGCCTGCTGATTAGTATAACGTGACAGGCTGTGTTATTTTTCTACTTTACTGAAAGTACGTAATGAAATGTTTTGCCATTTTTCAGGAAATGCATTTTAAAAGGCTTCCATGAAAATGCTTTAATGTGGTACTTGAAGAAATGCTCATGTTACTGTAGGCACTGTTCTGACTTGCCTCAAATGACCTAAGGTCAGAATTATTCTGATCTGCTGAGGTGTTCGTAGTGGATGTAATGTTTATCTGTACCGCGGGAAAGGTTTTACTCCTAGTTATGACCATGCTGATGCCTGACATGAGGAAATGTTTAACCTTTTAATGCAATGCTGGAATTAAGATATTAATGCCTAGTTTATCTATGCTCCTTCTCACCTTGGTCATGGTTGATTCCAGGTTAATGAGATGCTAAAGGAAGCCTACAGTTATCTACTGGAATGTTGACTGTTGTGTAGAGAAACGCTATTTTCTTTCCTGACAGGGTTATTGCGATATGCTGTGGTGATTAAAGAATCACACCCCTTTACTCCTGCAGGCAAACGATTATTAAGAGAGGCTGCATTGATGATGAAATTGTCATGTTTACCTTATGGGGGGTTCCCTCTGATTGATGACATGTTTATTCTGCATGAAATGTTCTACATTTAATGAACTGGTCTATCCTCATTAACTGCACTGTTTATTCCTGCTGAAGGATATGTTTATTCCGGCTAAGGAGTTTTAGGTAATGTTCACCCTTGTTGGGTGAGAGGTTAATTAGGTTACCCACCTGAAAACCTGTGGACATTTGCTTAGAAGTGTTCACCCTTGTTAATTGTTTACCTACTGAACGGGTAACTCACTTGATGAAACGGAGATTTCGTCCATACCTAAGGAAATGTTTGCTCCTGTTTAATGAGATGCTAATTCTTTCAGGAAATGTTCACTGTTAACTGATGAAATGCTAATTCTTTCATGGAATGTTATTGCAACATGTTAAATTGGATATTGAACTGCTCCCTTTTCTCCCCTCCTATGAAATGCTTTAATGACCAAATGATACTGTGATTTTCCACTCCTGAACCTTAATCTTACATAAAAGTTCTTTGATTTTTAATCAAACACACTGGAGTGGCGTCAGTCATTGCGTGCCTTTTATTGTCTCAGGGAGTGTGTGCTGTGTAGTCACTTAACACATAAGCTTTCGGGTGCCTACCTGCTCGTGCCAGGCTACCCCCGGGGAACTGGCGACCCCAGTTCCTACACATACATTTTAAAAAATAATTATATTTTCAATAAAGAATTTTCTTTGAAAATAAAAACATACGTTTGACGGGCGACTCTGTAATTTTGATGGAGCCATGCATAAAACTTAGAAAAGCATTAACAGGACCTGCTGTGAGTTCAGTTGTTGCCAATGCCTATAAATCACCACGGGCATGTTGGTCATTTCTAAATTTGGATAGTGGGGAAGCAGTAATTTACTCTGTTGCACTGAGGGAGGAAAAGCCCCTCCTCCAAATTATAAATCGGGTCCCTAATCATCAATGGCACGCTGACCTCATAGATGTGCATAAATATGCAACGGATAAAGATGGCATACCATTTATTTTAACTTATAAATGTACTGTCAAAGTACGCCTTTCCAATTGGCTTGAAGGATATATCTGGAAGAGTCTAAAAACTAAAACCTAAGGAGCCCGATTAGGCTGTTACATCCACGTCGAGCGGAATGAGGTGTATTTGACCATCTCCATATCTACAAAGGGGAATGCACCCGTCCTCAGCCGAGCCCAGCGTATTATCTTTCGTAAATTTGGCATCTTACTTGCGTACTACTTTCATTAGTTTTTGGACGAAGAAAACCAACAGTATCTATAACTGAATACTTTAGCAGCTGCAGCGTATATATGTACCACGCCTGCACCATCTAAGCAGAACTCGTTTTTACATTTGAAGCTGTATTCTTTGGAGCCTAATCATCCTTATAGGATAATGGTCACCGCGCAGCATCTAGTTACCACGATACATATGAAGTTCTAGATCTTTCGTTTTGCATCATCAAGTATCGTGTTCAAGCCCCTTTTTGTGCAATAGACGGCTACCTGATGAAGACACGTATGCCAAAATGCGCGTAGTGGACACCTGCCGCACTGCCTCCACCATCCTTACGTCTATCGTATATGGAATAATTGCAATCGTGTTGTCTCCAAACAAAAGTCTTATATGAAATGATTGAAACTGAATAAGATATATTTAAAAGGTTTAAACAAATTACAAAGCTGATTAAGAGCTCTACATAAAAGAAGAAAATAAAAAATATGTTTTGTAATATACTGGTGTATATATATTTGTTACTATAGGGTGGTTCTGTGAATTGTAGAGAGATTTAGTTATGTTCTGCACCAATTAGCTAGCTATACACCTTTTCCTTATTGCAAACTTTTGACGCAATGCAGCACCAAAAATGCAGCACTGCATCGCGTCAAGTGGAGTGTGAAAAAAACTGTGTTATTTCTACCATGATATGGCGCTGCTTTTCCTCCCACCCAGCGCTAGTGCATTTGAGGCTGCCATTCCCCAACACACACTTGTGCACCATGGTGCATGAGGGTGTGCATTCTATCAAGAATAGGTTAAAAACTATGTTTTACTATTTTACCCACTTTGTATGTCTGCTGTATAACTCAGCACACATGCAAAGTTTGAAAAGTATGGACAAACTGAAATGTATCTCCTCCATCACACCTGCTTCAAGGAAGCGTGATGTTTTTGTTTAAATAATTTTCTACAACTGCTAATAGAGAAGTATGTGCATCAATACTCATGGGTGGATGCAGGAAAACACCCATTATTCACCTATGGAATGACCCCTTGATGCAAAGTAGCACATAGTGCTACTTTTCATCCCTTTGCCCAACCTTTCAATGAAAATCCTGATTTGCTTTAGAGAGTAAATATCACTAAACTACCTTACGCCAGGACTACAGAACGCAAACTAGACGGAAGGCTTATCACCCCACTCAATTAGTTTTGTCAATGTGTGACTTGTTTTAGCATGGTTTTTGTACAACCTTATTGGTGCGGGAGTTGTCGGGCCCTCACCATTATAACACACATTGCCAAAAGCAAAAAAAAATTGGTCTCAAAAAGCACACATTGCCACAGTAAGTACTGGCACTGAACAAAACTACTTAGTGTGCCGATATGCTCCTTGTGAAAGAGCAGAATGAGAGACAGAATTTTAATAAACACAAAAGATAATGGTCAATGCCAGACCAAATCAGGGGCCCCATTAATAAAGAAAGTCTCAAAAGTGCACCCATGGTATATGTCCTTGCATTAAGTGCAGCTATACAGCTTTCCTTAATTCCCAAGAATTTACAGAAGTAGGACAAGAAATAGTACTCCTAGAAAATAGTTGTGAACTACATTTTAGCATGAGCAAATGTGCATGTGTAGATTTGATCATGTGAAAATCTGAGTGTTTGCAAGTTCCCTCCAACCACTTTTTTCCGCAACTCTGGAAGAAGGTTTACATCTGCCATTGTCAGGAGTAAATTTCCAACATTTCTCAGTATGGGAAAAGATAAGAGACGAGCTGTTGAAAAGTTTTAAAGCATACAAGTTAGTAGGTTTGCACAGACTCAAAAGGGTTTTCTAACCCTGTAACTATTGCTTACCACTACCTTCAGCCCCGGTATGTAGATCTGCAGAAATGTGGCAACATAAGGGGATTGCAAGCATTCAAACAGTATTATGGTTAAGCCCTGGCATAATCAGAGAGGCTATATCAGAGCTCTTACATAATGAGATTGCTGCCATAATTTGTCCCTGCACTACATGGCACCAAAGGGACAAGTGGATTTTGTTACAGAACAAGTAGATTTATGAAGCAACCTGCCCCATGGACAAGTAGATATTTTATTAAATTCCACACCCCTGTGAGACTTAAGTCCTATGGTACAGCAAGACTATTAATTAATACATTTAATTTCATCATGTTCATAGCTTAGGAAAGAATAGTGTTGCAATGAAATCAATGATCGCGCAGGAAATTACCTTAAACTTAATCAGCACCTGGGAAGATGATACAAAATGCTGTCAGAGGTGATGTATGCATAGGAAATGTTGCCTTCCTGAACCACAACAGAGCTTGATTATATAGTTGTCAGTCTTTCTATAGAGTACCCTTGCCGACAATTAGTGTATCTGATTTATATCTATTACATTTTGTAAGTATGTATTAGGCTATAACTGATGACTTGTCGGGTTCATAGATCACCCACTTCATACTATGTTTGCTGCTTGTATTTAAAGATCATGAAAACATAATACAAACAAGCATTTGCAATGCAATAGGTCTCGCATTAGGAAAGTTTGAGCTATTGGTATTGTAAATGACAATTTTTTTATTTATGTGTTGGTTTTTAAAGTAGCGAAATTAATAGCTTTGTCATTTACAATGCCAATAGTTTTAACTTTCTCAAATGTGACACCTATAGCATTAGTAATGCAATATGTGTTGTATTTATGTGACTTAGATGTATTGATATTACAAATAACAATGGATTTATTTTTTAAATAATTAATACTTAAATAAAAGTTATTGTAATTTATAATGGCAATATATATATATGTGTGTGTGTGTGTTTGCATGTATGTACTCATATTGGCTTATAACATGTATGTATAAATGTGTGTATGATATCATGTATGTCTGCTAGAGAGCAGCGGAGCACCGAACAGTACACGTGGTCCCAAGTCATTGCTCCAGTTCGTTGACAAGGCGCTTCTTCTGCTTAAAAGGCGCTGATGGGGAGGGTGGTGGGACGGGAACTGGGTGGGGGGAGAGAATGTGGGCGCAGAGGAGGGTGGGTGGTGGATGAACCCCTGTCGTTTTGTGGTGTAAGTATCTCATTACTGTCCTCCTTTACATCAACTCCCAAACTGAGTCAGTAGAACCAGAGACACTATAAAATACTGAGGAGAATGGTGTATGTAGGCGAATAGATTCTAACCCATCCTTAAACATGCACGAGGAGTGAAATAATGCCAAATGCGCGTGCGCACACTGGCTAGTGGCTACAGATACTCCTTGGAGGATGCACGTGTTCCAGAGGCCCTCGGTGCAATGCTCCCACAGACCATGGAGACACAGTTCCCACGGCCATGCCCATGCAATGACCCACCGGGGCCGCAGTACTGAAGTCCCCCTACCGCCATCTCGCTCTCCAGGCGCCGGTCCCTGGCCATGGGCTCCGCCGGGGCAATCTCCTGCTCCTTGGACTCCTTCTTATCGCGCCTGAAGAGCCCCATGGCAGCGCTGGAGTGGTGTGCAGCGCCGGGGATGCTGTGCACCTTCCAGGGGGCACTGCTGAGGATGATGGCAGAGTGAGCCTGTCCCTGACCCTTCACCTTTCAGAGACAGTGCCGGGGAGGCTGTGCAGCGCCGTGAATGCTGTGCAGCGCCAGGGATGGCGTGCAGCGCCGGGGATGGCGTGCAGCGCCGGGGATGGCGTGCAGCGCCGGCACCGGGGAATGCTGTGCAGCGCCGGGGATGCTGTGCAGCGCCGGGGATGGCGTGCAGAGCCGGGGATGGCGTGCAGCGCCGGGGATGGCGTGCAGCGCCGGGGATGCTGTGCAGCACCGGGGATGGCGTGGAGGGCAGGGGATGCTGTGCAGCACCGGGGATGGCGTGGAGGGCGGGGGATGCTGTGCAGCACCGGGGATGGCATGCAGCGCCGGGGATGCTGCGCAGCGCCGGGGATGGCGTGCAGCGCCGCGGATGGCGTGCAGCGGGGTATGGCATGCAGCGCCGGGAGGCTGTGCAGCGCTGGGAATGTTCTCAGTGGGTGCTCTGCCCAAGTGTGCACCGCTGGGGACGGTGGACAGCACTGTCAGCGGAGCAGGTATGTCCCTTCAGCTTCCAGAGGGCAGCTCTGGGTACAGCGCCAAAGCTGGTGTGCTGGACAAGGCCTCGTCTGATTTGCTCTCAGGGGTTGCTCTGTCTCAGCCCAGGTGTGCAACGCAGGAGCTTGCCTGTCCCTTTTGCGTCCAGGGGGCAGCTCTGCCCAATTGCAGTGCTGAGGCTGGTGTGCTGGGAAGGTTACCTCTGACCTTTCCACCTTGTAGATGCCTGCTCTGCCCACACCCTAGAGCACACGTGCAGATGCCTGCGGTGCCCTGTTTATACCCACCTCCGGGGGCGGCTGGATCCGCCCGTTCCACCCCGTCCCAAGAAGAGGCTCTGATTGCATTTGCGAGGCACAGGTTTGATTTTAGCGAGGTGTTCACAGAACAAGCTTTGAGACAGTGTTATCAGTGCAACAACACTACCTGTTCCGAGCAGGTGCGAGGAGAGGGGGCCCGAAGAAAGGCAGGAGGAGAGAGAAAGGGGACGGGGCAGGAGGAGAGAGAAAGGGGCCATAAGGAGGAGAGAGAAAGGGGACGGGGCAGGAGGAGAGAGAAAGGGGACGGGGCAGGAGGAGAGAGAAAGGGGCCATAAGGAGGAGAGAAAGAGGAAATGATAGGGGAAGCGACGGGGGCTTCAGGGGGAAGATGAAGGGAATGATGAGCGAGTGGGCGGCTCCAGGACAGCTTCAAAGGGGGAAAGATTGCGCGCTTCAGTGAGACAGCTTAGTGGGTTCCATTTGTGTTGCTGATATGTGGACGTGGACTGCAAGCCGCAGGTTACAGTCCAACATAGTGCTGCGGGCAGTGGCGCTCCTTAGGTAAAACTCTTGACGCTGCTCGCCCAGCTCTCAACCAAGCGCTAGCCACGGCACGACAATTTTCCACCTAGAAAAGTTGCATAGAAGCACACGGATTTCATCTGGATCTACCGAAAAAAGGCACGGCGTGGATACCAATAAAAACAACTTTCCTAGATAAATGAGTTATGCTTTTTTCCCGTTAGAATCACTACTTTAAATGTCATGTACTTGCAGCCCAGGCTTGGCAGATTGTGTTCAAGTAAGAAACAGCTGGATACTTTATTATGAATAATTACGTATTTATTTTATCACCGCTATTCGGCCTATTTTCAGTTAGAGACTGGACATCCAAGCCTGGATGAGATGCAGACAGCGTTTGACAGAAAAGAAAAAATATCATTATTGTTCAACAGAGTGGTATGACTTTTAGTAAAATGATGAAAAGCTGTGGGGACACACCAAGATTCGAGCCAGAGTCTTGCAGGTTGCACGCACACCTTAGAAGCAGTGCCCATACACAAAAGCACGTGTTAAGTATCGTAAATCTAGCAATAAAGCAACACAACTCTCTACACAAGCCACATCAAGTGCATCTGCAGAGTCCTCAAATTTCCTGCATTAATGTCTTAATTGCTCCCATTTACAATGATATTACAAATTCTGACCCGCCCTGAAGTCACGGATGATCTATTCCATCTGCTTTTCATTCTCTTTAACTGATGAATATAGCAAATTATTTGATATTAATTTGACCGATTATATTATTTACAGTCCTTTTGTGCTAACATCCATGGTTCAGTAAGAGGTGCGCTCGCTGCTCTTATTTGTGCATGACCGGCGCGCCACGACTTTAAATCTTGGCAGGACCGACTCAGCCTCTCATCTTTCCGAGGTCGACTAATCGGGTAATAAGTAACAGGTGCGATGTTCAGCACGTGGGAACGGCAAAACGGTGGGCACACTGCCTCCGCACACACACAAACGCGCAGACACACTCTCTCCATACATGCCCAGGCACACAAGCACACACACAATTCCTTTCTCCTTCATACACCTCAGCTAGATGCCTCTCTTGCACCCCACAAACACATTCACTACTGGTTTGCATGCCTGTGTTCTATTTGGATGCCATCTATTCCCCTCAGGGAAGTAAGCACTATATAAATGCCGTCACAATTACAAATCACAATAGAATCAGCAGGAGCCCTGTGTCCCGCCCGCTCTCAGCCAAGGTGGCAACACAGAAAGCAGTCCAAGTGCAACTGATTGCGTGCTTCCAACACAGATTAATTCTGCACACGTTAATGGTGCTGTTTTACCATAAGAAAGCCAGGCCTAGGCTCATCTTACCTCTCCTAAGAGGCTTGTAAAGCAATTTAAGAGAGAGGAAATGATACAAGTACTGTTCGATGTTGAGAAAGGGGACATTCATACTTAAGCTCATTAGGAATTGGAGAATTGGCTGATATTCCACATTGTCATCAACATGTGGTACAATAAAGCTCTTTCGGGAGTAATTTACATGCATCGTGACTGTGACTGCAATTTAGAGAAAAAAAGCAGGGGGTTGAAACAGAATGCTCGCGTATTCCTGTATATTTTATTTTGAAGCGGTTTCATAGCAGCAAAGTGGCATCATATTGTCATTCTTCTCACTTTTAGGCAGTTCTCGTTTTTTTGGCCACAGAAGGCTGCACACTGGCACGTGTAGTTCAAACATTTGAACACTGAAAACGCCCATCTTTCAAGAACAGCGAGAGCACATGCACGCTGTGTAGGCGAGACCTAAAATAAAAACACGACCGAAGAAGCCAAAACCAAAACTGCCTTCAACCTCGGAAAAGCAATGCTGTTCTTGTTTAAGTTTCATGTTTTAATTAGTCCTGCATTCCTTAAGAGTATTTGCTTTTCACGACAACGTATTACTCATTTATAGTAACGAGTTCCTTCTATGGAGCTGTGTGAGTTGTGATTGTGGGTGGGCCACGACTGACAGATGTGGAGTCCAGGCAGAATGCCGTGTGAATTTGTCACAGTGCCTGTCACTGTGTCATAAAGGGGCTTTGAACACATGCTCATGCAATCCTTGGCCCCTCAGTGGAGCAAACAGAACAATGGCCTGGCATGCCAATCATAACTTGGATTACGCGTGTGAAGGATGAACACAGCTGTCAAAATACAGACAGGGTGAAAGTTAAAGAAAATACAGTGCGTATAGGTGAGCGGGTATGACGTGCGTGGGGGGATTGGTTAAGTGTAGAAGATGCGAGGAAGTATGTGAAAGTGAATGTAAAAAGAAGGTGCTGGGGAGGAAAGAGACACAGCGTGAGATATGCAGATTGAGTAGTTCAGAAAGATATAAGGAGAAAAGGAGTGTAAATGCCTAGGAAAGAAACTGCAGAGGAGAGTGATGTGAAGACAACAATGGGACAGATTGAGACACTCCGAAGACCTTGCCCCTTGTGCGGACTATAATATTTAATTTATAGTCTACTTAATAAATTATATATATATATATATATATATATATATATATATTACCTACTGGCGGTCGCCAGTAGGTATATATAGTTAGGATTTTTTCCCTATGGGATTTTTGAAAATTCTATGTCTAATAACTTTGGCGTTTGTAGACGGAATTGGCTGAAATTTTCAGGAAAATGGAACATTTTGTTTCTGAGCAGCCCCTGAAAATTTGGGGGGGTTTCGTCAAGGGGGGGCCGAGAAAAAAGGGGGGTCCCAAAACGTGTTTTTAACATTGAGTTTTCCATAGGGCGGTTGGCCTCACTTTTAGCCCGAACGGCTGAATGGATTTGCACGAAACTTGGCAAAATTGTAGGGACTGGTAGCCCGATGTGCCTTTTGTAGGTCTCAATATATGTGCTACAGTGGATTTTGAGAAATTAACGTTCAAAAAAAGATATATATCTAGAGCCGCGCCTGGAGCGCTCCTCGGTACGCGTACCGGGGAGCGCTCCAGGCGCGCAACGCGACTTGCGCACGGCAAGCTGATTGGTTCTCGGGTGTCTGTAAACATTCGAAACAGTCCGCAGCGGCCGCCATCTTGTGTCTCGGTAGGATTGAGACACAAGAGGTGGCAAAAATCAAAGGGGGAAATGAGCAAGAGGGGGCAGGGTACACACCCCCTGACCCCCTAGGTTTCATGTGGGGGCCATAAAAGGCTCCCGCGGGTGAAAAAAAAAATTTAAAAAAAAAAACGATTTTCGCGGGGGTGAGTGCCCGGTACGCGCACCGGGGAGCGTACGGGGGAGCGTACCATGGAGATTAAAAATGACAGACTTTTAAAAAAAGAAAGCTTCTTTTTAAAAATTGGAGGTAGTTCTGAAAAGAACTTTTTTTTTTATTTTGTTGTTTTATATATTTTTTTTTGTTTTTGTTGTTTTATATTTTTTTAGACTTTTTAAAACAATTTTATATTTTTTTTGGATTTTTTTCAAGGGAAAAACAAAAACAAGGATTCCAAAACTGCTCAACAGGAGCAAAAAAATTTGAACATTTAGGGACTGGAAGAGCAGCGGTGTTGCTGTTTCTTTAGGGCAATCAGTTCAACACTCTGCTCCCCATAGCAGAGCAGTTCGTCACACTCTGTGCACGAAAATTTGATGCCCGCAAACACCGGCTGAATGTTAGGGACCATTCTTCCACGGGGTGGTCCCGAAGGTGTTGCTCCACCAGTGGAGGTGCTGCCGCCATCTGTGGGTGCATTCCGTGCCAGCTCTCTGACACTCTCCCTGGCAAAGTTGTTAGGGTGTCTTCTTTTCACATGCCGGATCAAATTAGCATTCCCAAAACTATATTTTTTCAGAGGATTGCCTCTGGATAAACTACTCCCACATATTTTGCATGTTACTTTGGGAGCGTTGACTTTTTTCTGTCCTTCTGGGATTTCGTAAAATTTCCAGATGAAATGGGTTTTTTTCTTTTGCTGAGGAGGGTCCTCATCTAAAAATCCCTCTGAATCACTGCTGGATGACTCTCTTGCAGCCATTGCTGGAGATCAGAAAAGTAGGAGATAGAGTAGACACAACAGCTCTTGCTCTCTCCAAGTACAAAGCAATAGTGAGAGAAATGGGTGGGTTTCACACAATTTGAAAAAAAAAAAGTTCTGAACCAATGAAAAGTGTTATTTTAAAGTCACATGGTTTGACGCGCTTACGCTACGCGCCCCGGGGCGCGTCCCGGGCGTGTATCGTAAGCGCATCGGGGCGCTTACGTTGCGCGATCGTATGCGCTTCCGGGTGCGCTTACGCGGTGCGTCATAAGACGCATCTCGCGGCTACGCGATACGTGTCTTATGACGCAAGGCGTGGCGGCTACGCGATACGTCACAATGTTGTTTTCGTTCTCGGCAATAGCGCTTCCGGGACGCGCATTAGTACGCGCCCTGGGGCGCGCCGCAAGATTGCGCTTACCCGTGCGTTCACCTGTCCGCGCCCCGGGAGCGCACTAAAAATAATATTAAAAAAAATAAAAAAATTATAAAATATAAAATTAGATTTAAAATGTATTATTTTTATAAAGATTTGCTATTAAAAAACCTATGAAATTCACTGAAAAAACCATAGGTTATAGACCATATATAGTTAGGAATTAGCATTTACAAAACCTTGAAAATTCACTGCAAAAACCATAGGTTATAGACCATATATAGTTAGGAATTAGCATTTAAAAAACCTTATTTTACTCACACAAAACCATTGAAATTCCATATATAGTTAGTTGTACTAACTATATATCGCGCACCCGCAATCCACTGCTGATGATGTCACATATTACATCATTCATGACATGGTCAGTGACATCACTGATGACATCACTGATGACATCTCAAATGACATCACTCATGACATCACTGATGACATCTCATTTGACATTACTCATGACATCATTCATGTGATGATACGATGAACCTCTTCAGACTCTAATATAACCGTAGATACACTCAGTGTAAACAGACACTCACAGACTGTCACTCATCCATGGAGTTACTCACACACCTAATCAGTCTTGCAAAGAATCAATCACACCTCCATTTGCTCAACTATATCGTTAAACACACCTTACTTATTGAAACATATAATAACACATATTTACTCTGTTATACAATCCCTGATACAAGTTCACAATAATCCATACAGCCACTCACACATTCACTGGCTCTTATGCACAGTTATTTATATATGTCAACTACCACATGTACTGTGTTTTACATATGTACTTACTTTGACATGTAGCACTGAGATATCCATTCACTCACCAATACACTCATGCACACAGTAAACCGCCCATACAGCTGTTTCCACATGCACTTTTGAACCCATACATCTATGCACAGAGTCATACACCTCCCAGCCACCCACACACACTCTCAGTCTCCAATACAAATGCTTGGGCAACCAATCAATAACCCATATAGTTACTCATATAGCTAATGATCAACACATGCAGCAGTTTACAGAACAACAGACATAATGATGCACAAATTAAGACAGTTTAGTCACTAACCCATGCGCTCAGTGAGACACATTTAACCACTCACTCATACAGTCAGTCATGCACCTACTAAATTCATCATCCAGACACTTATACATCCACTCATTCTTCAATATATAAGACATATTTTAACTTTACAGAAACATACAGTCACTGGATGTTGTCATCAGTGATGTCATCAGTGATGTCACTGACCATGTCATGAATGATGTAATATGTGACATCATCAGCAGTGGATTGCGGGTGCGCGATATATAGTTAGTACAACTAACTATATATGGAATTTCAATGGTTTTGTGTGAGTAAAATAAGGTTTTTTAAATGCTAATTCCTAACTATATATGGTCTATAACCTATGGTTTTTGCAGTGAATTTTCAAGGTTTTGTAAATGCTAATTCCTAACTATATATGGTCTATAACCTATGGTTTTTTCAGTGAATATATATATATATATATATATATATATATATATATATATCTATATGTGTGTGTATATTATTTATCTGTGGCCCCTTGTGAGCTCCTCCCCCCTAAAACTCACATCTAGAGACCCCACTGTCCGTTCTGTGCTAGCACTGCCGAACGGGCTTATTTTTACGCCTGTTATTTACAGCGGTTAGAAAGGAGAAGCACGGAATGAAGCAATACATACAAACAAGTTTTATAAAGTACCCATTCTATGCGTGTCAATGGGCCGGGTCAAAGTGCCGTGGTTGAATTGCAGCCTCGAGACATGGGAACTTTCTCACCGAGGCATTCTAAAGACTGAGCATGCTCCTGGCAACCACTGTCGGGCTGCAGAGGTTGTATATGGTTGTCGTCATACCGTTGGGCGCTGTTAAAGGTCAGGTGCGCAGAGCAGACGGGCGGTTTGTGAAGCGCCGATGTCCGGAGTATCGGCTTTTCAAGTTCTGTTACTGAAACCTACACTCACATATACTGGAAATTGCCACTATGCAGGAGCCCGTGCTTGTCGCCTGTACTGTGGGTGAGAGGATCAAGGTCACAGGTTCGAATTTCTTCGCAGTTTCCGGCCTGTGACGAGACCTGGGAGTGCGGGGACTGCCCGCGCATGCGCGCCATTTCTAACTTTCGTTCTGAAGAGCCCCGGTTAGAAATGCTGCGCATGCGTGGGCAGCCCCCGCCCTCCCAGGTCCGGCAGCTGAAGTCCCGGGGCCGGGTGAAGAACATCGGAAAGCACTGCGGGACTGAGGTAAGGGGGGGTGCGAGAGTGTGTGTGTGTGTGTGTGTGTTTGTGTGTGTGTGCGTGTGTGTGTGCGTGTGTGCCTTCCTGCGTGTGTGTGCATGTGTGTGTGTTTGCGCACTTCAGGGAATCTGAAGCAGGAGATGGGCACGGCGCCGGCCTGGACATGCGCGTCCACAGACACCAATCGCCGCGTGTGCCCGACCCCTGTCTCAGATTCCCAGGAGACGGGCGACATAAGTTGTCGAGCTGGACGTAATGCTTTGCATTGCTTTCTCCAGCTCGACCTAAAAAGGAATAGTGGAATAGAGCTCAATATGAGAAAACCTGAAGATGCAACTGAGTTTGAAACCATCTGTACACAACATATGATAATTCTACAAAACACATGATACCTTTGCAGATGCCCAATCTTGGTCTACAGAAAAATTCCACCTGCTGGAGATGCAAACTAACTCAGGCAAGTCCCGCTCTTATGATAATCAGCTGTCCCATTGCAAAAGTAGAAATAAGAAATTAACCTCAAATCTATGTACTTTATTTAAGGATTTGTTCTCTCTGCCCCAGTGTTATACTGGAAATAAGAAATTGACCACAAATCTATTTACTTTATTTAAGGATATCTTCTCTCTAGCACCAAACACGTTCATGAAGCAATGGCTACTGCGGACTATTGATGGTATCAGCATGGTTGAAAAACTGGAAGACATCTTAAAAACCTCAATTATTAACTGCTTCTTGATGATTTCAGACAACAGTGAACACAACAACAAACAAAGTGTTGGCATATTTTCCAAGCTGCAGTGGCATTATTAACTACTGCTCACTTCACTGAGGATCTCCTAAATCACCACAAAATCATATTTAACACTGTTGACATTTTGTCCCCATAGTGCCAATAGCCATCATGAATAAACTCTCTGCTACCAGGTACACGAATGTGCAAACCAAGAGGAACCTGAAAACCAGACAAGCATTGCAAATGATAAAAACTCAAAGAAAAAAGTATAAAAACATTGTTATCCCCACCCATGCAAATTACTTAAAAATAAATCAATAAAACCACAACTCAACTAAGTACACCCAAGTAAACTGTTAAATATGGCACCCATCCTAAACAAAAGCCAAACATTCAAGTTTAGGTTCAACTATCACTAGCATTAGCAATGTATTTTCTGAGAAGGCTCTATCATTGTACGCCATTATTGCATTAGTCTACCCTTACAATAACCTACCCATTTCACCATACTGAAAAAGACGCCAAAATGTGTATCCTTCACACCTGCTCAATCCCTTCTACAAATTATTGCCACCGGCTTTCTCCCTATGCCGATGACATCTCTCCAGGAAACATGTGAAATTAATGAAATTCTTTATTGTATAGTTAATAAAAACCATTACAATGTTACATACTATATTAATTAAAAAGAACAGAAATTTGTACTTGTTAAATGAAAAAAAACAGCTTCAAGTATTCAAGTTAAGACACTATTGATAAAGGAGAAAAAAAAAAGAAAAAAAAAAAAAGAACATTGGCGATTCTGTAAGACCAAATGATTCTAGTGCTCGCTCAAAACTGATAAAAGATACAGGTTAAAAGATTCCAACAGTTCTAGTTTGTGTGATCTATTCTTTTGTTTTCAAAATTATTAACATACTTAATTACTCTACCAATAAATTGAGGGTCCACTGAGTCCAGCATTTCTAGGATCGCTGACCGGCATGTGCGTATGCCTTTATCGTTGAATTTTGCCTTTAATAAGCATCGGTGTTCACTGTCCATTGCTGGACAAATGCAAATCAGGTGGATTATATCTTGCACAGCGGCTCCACATAAATTGCACCCCTTCTGGCCTAATGATTTCCAACCTGGTTGGTCCGCATTTGTGGGTATTTTTCCCATACGTAGGTTTAGAGATTTGTGTTTGTAGCCCGATGGAAAGGCAAGCTCGAAGTAGGGTGAGGGGGCCAGCTTTTTGTAAGAACGTAATACCATCCATGCATGTGAGCGATGTCTCAGAGTGGTCTTGTCAACGTTCAAGGAATGCATGTTGACTGCCTTTTTTGTTATCTTCTTAAATGAGTTTAAAGGTATCTTCCTATCCCACAATGATGCCAGCTCTGTAATATCCAAGGAAGTTTTTAAGTACTTTGCGTACTTGGACTTTGGGTTGTTTTGCATGGCTTCCCATATTGCCGAGTTGATGTCAGTTTCGCGGTTTAACCAGATCCCGTACCAGAATTTCACTGTCTCATAATTTTTGTGCAGTGTTTGTAACTGCAAACCAAATTCAAGTCGTACCTGCGCGGGAGAAGCATCACATGGTACTCTAAATATGCGTTTATACAATCTTATTTGGATTTTATCTAAGAGTGGATCTCTCCTTCCGCAATGTAACACGCTGCCATAAGCTATTGTAGGAATTAGTTTAGTTTTGATAACTGTTAAAAGGGGAGTGAGCAGGGGGCCTTTTAACTTTTTTGATAGAATACTGAATGCTTGTAGTAGATCAGATCCTTTCTTCTCTATGGCATCAAAATGTGTGCGAAAGGTAAGTCGTCTGTCTAAAAGTATCCCCAAGTACTTGTAGCTTTCTACTTCCAGTTTCTTCTTGTTAATGATAAAATGTGGCTGTTTTATTCGGCGCTGGGTTATTATCATGACTTTTGTTTTCTTAATGTTTATTTCCAGGAGATTTTGTTCAGTGTAATCCTCCAGTTCCTGCATGAGGCGTTGCAGTCCTATTTTAGCATGACTGAGGAGCACAACGTAATCGGCATAGGAAAGATGTGTAAGGGGCAGTGTTCCTAGCCGGGGAGGATGTGCGTTGACCCCGTCTAGCCTTGATGACAAGTCAACCATAAATAGATTTAACAAGTGAGGGGCCAAGACACAGCCTTGCTTTAGTCCTGCGCACGTAGTGATTTTCTGTGTTAGCCGATGACCGTTGTCAATCTTGGCCTGCATCCAGGTATTTGTGTATAGTTCCATTATGGAATTTAAGATCGCGTTTGGGAGACCCTGCTGCTTTAGTTTGGCCCAGAGTAACTGTCGACATACGCGGTCAAAGGCCGCCTTGAAATCCACGAAACATAGATATAGAGTTTGATGATTTTGCAGGCTTTTCTCGGCGATCAGGCTTATTGCTATGGCATTTACCATAGTGCCTGTGCCGGGGCGGAACCCGGACTGATTCAAACGGATTTTTTTGTTGTCATCTGACCATGTTGTGAGGTCAGCTAATATCAATTAAGCGTAGTATTTGGCCTCTGCATCAATGAGTGCTATTAGGCGATAATTAGCAGGGTCTTTCCGATCACCATTTTTATATATTTGGTTGATGACTGCCCCTCTCCAGCTTTCTGGGATCTGACTGGTGTTATGTATTGTCCAGAATAGTTTGTTAAACTTGCTGGCCCAATAGTGGGGATCTGCTTTATAAATAGCCTGAGGAACACCATTTGGTCCAGATGCGCTATCTTCCCTGCTTTTCTTGATTATTTGTAATATGTCTGGAACATCATACGTACGTGGTTTATCATCTGTACCTTTTTGTTTGTTATACGCGACGTTTGTCAAATCGGAAGCTGAGGTCATCTGGGTCACGACATTAAAGGTTTTGGATACTGGGGCTACTTTTGATGGTAAATTTGTCCTGGTATTTATTGAAAAGGTGTCATGTAGATGTTGTGTCCATGCCATTTCAGTAATGCATGTCGTGCTTATGACATTTGCGGGTCTATTTAAAGAGTTTACCTGCAGCCAGAATGCTCTGGAGTCGTTTTTTTTTTACGTTGTATAATATTTTTGCCCAGAAGCTGATGACCTTATTTTTTTTATCAATCCAGATTTGTTTCTTATATAGTTTCTTGGTAAGACGGACATCCTGCCAGAGTTTGGATTGCAGACCATGACCTTGTGCTCTCCTCACAGATTGGCGTAAGCTCCTTCTCAAAGCGCGGGTTGTCTGGCTAAGGTGGGTACAGTTTTGTTTGTTCGGCCTTTATTTGACATTTGTCTCGGTCTTTGGTAATTTATTTATGAAGTCAGTCCAAGTTTCAACTGTCAGTTCGTCGGTCGTGGAGAGCTTTTGCATCAGGTGCTTTGCATCTAGTGCTATTTGCGGTAGTGTTTCGCTTGTCCACCATAAGCGTTTCAAGTTTATTGTTGATGTTTCCCCGGCTACTATTGGGGCTTGTTGGTGCTTTGGTAGAGTTAAGTTAATTTCTATATGCTGGGCCGAGTGGTCACTGTCTGGAGAGTATATGATTTGAACGTTTTCAATTAAGCCAAGGAGAGGAAGAGAGCCTACAATATAATCCAAAATTGTAGTTGAGCTAGGACCGATGTGGGTGCTGTTGGCGGGTCTATCTTGTTTTAATCTCCCATTTAAAACACGCATCCCTTGCTGTTCAAGCTCCCGCATCAATTGCCGACCCACTTTATCGATTTTCATTGCATACGGGATCTCCTGTGTTTCAACAGCCCAGAATTCATTAGCGAAGATGATGTTATATTTATTTTCATGGGGATGTAGTAAATTGGCGTTGAAATCACCTGTGAGTATTATTTCCCAGTGAGGTTCTTCAAGACGAAGTCCTGAAATAACGTCACAGACTTTATTGAAGAGCTCGTGCTTTACTATGCGTTTTGGGTGGGCGTATATGTTGATAAGAATAATTGGTCCAATACTGGCCTGAGGTCCCAATTCAAGTTTGATTATTTGCATGTCAGCAGTGGATGTGGACAATTGAGAGGACTTTATTTTGAGTGCGGTGGAAATGTAGACCGACAGGCCCCCTTTTGCTCGCCCGAAGTGCTCAGTTAGAGTAGCACTAACATAAAAACCTTTTCTACCTGGAACGTCAACCGGAGCTACTAGCCATGTTTCTTGTAGTGCGATGATTTCATATGTGTCCCAAGAAACCGTTTTTCTTTTATCAGTTACGATGTCTTTTGCACCAGCGACATTCCAGGATAGAATTTTTACGGGGCATGAATCCATTTTGCCCTCCTGGGTTTTATTTCAGCATTCTCTTGTTGTACGATTTTCTTTAAATAGGTGTTCGTGTTTCACGTTGTCTGCACCCCTGGCACCTTGTAGCACCGAGTGTGTGGGTCGTCTTGCCAGTAAACTCTTCTCTCTTGCAGGGTGTTTCTTCAAAAGAGGGGACAGGTAACCTGATATTACCTCTGCCAACAGGGGGATTCCCCATTCCTCGAATTTGGTTATTTCGTACAATATCTCCTCGGCCGTTTGTGCATTCCTCTAGGTCGTTAGGGTGCATTCCTTAACTGTATTTGTGCCAAGGTTCACAAATTCAATTGACAATAGATCGTCGGACGTTATATGATTGAGAGTTGGAATTACAGTCATCAAATATAGGATGTTTCCTCTATTTAAATAATCTTGTGGGCCTTGTGTTTCGTAATTAGGGATGAAAGTAATCCTGCCCATTTTATTCGATTTTGGTCCTTGCATTGCCACGGGGCTGGGTAATGCCCGATTGTTTGTCCACTGTCGCGTAGTATTTTCTATTACTCTGTCCCTTATGTCTTTTTGTTTGTTTTTGATATTATTCTTGTTCTCACACCTCCAGGTGTCTTCCGGGCGCTCATTTGCGCCTACTTTTGATTTTTCACTTTTCGGGCCCCACAGCTCAAGTTTGATTGCGTGTTCGCTCAGTTGATTCGCGTTGAGTGGACATGTCCTTGTTTCTTTTTCCTGGCCACTGGTTGGCTGTTGTTCCTCAAAATCAGTTTTTAGTTTTACTGTTAGCTGACATTGTGATCTTTTGTCGTCTTTCGCAATGACTTGCCTGTTGTTTTTAGTGTCCCATCTGTTAGAAGATCTGATGGGGCTGCGCCCTGTTTGCTGGGTGAGAAATACTCTTTGTATGCAGCTGTCGTTTTTGGGACTTCACACCCTTGGGTGTTCATGCTTGTCCATTGCGCGTGAATTTTGCTTCTCACCTCTTAGGGTCCTTGTTGCCAGGTCCTGGGCCTGGTGGACGGTCTGGGTTTTTTGTGTTGATTTAATCCCATTGACTTCTGGTTGACCTTTTGGGTACCCTACTAAGAGGTTTGATTGTATAGGTTTGTATTCAGCACTCTCAGGACTCCAAATGGCACTGCTCATTTCTGAGGAGGGGATCGCATGTTCATCGTTGTTACTTACTTCCATGGATGACAATGGGTTTGATCTTGGAACTGCCCCAATGCGATCTGCCTCCATATCGTTTGGTTGTTTCTCCGCCTCATTGGATTGTGTCCAGTATTGTTCTTGGTACTTGGTCTTTGTACATGACTGATTTTCTCTCTTTGCTTTTTGGGTTGCAGAGTCTATTGGTGCTTTGTAGCAATTGAAGATTGGATAGTTGATCAGAGCCTGTGTGTTAATAGATCTACTGTTTGATTGTTGATTTCTTATTTTCCTTGCACGTTTTCTCTGTCGTTTCGTTAGAGCTTGTTGTTTGATTAGATGACCGATTTTTGTGTCCGATATATTTTTTTCCTTTGGGTTTAAGTTTGTTGGAAGTGAGATTGGAAGTTTTACACTTGTTGTTGGCAATCCGCTGTGTCATCAATGATCATGGCTTTGTTAGGGTCAAGTATGCAGTTGGTGCCATATTTGGTAAGTTTACATTCCTGCAAGATGTTATACAATATTGTCGGTAAATCCTTTAATTTTTCTAGTATTGGACTGCATGTGCAATTTAAGGGTTCATCCCAGTAAATCTTGTGGTCCTGTAGAAGTGTGAAAGCGTTTGCCATAGTGTCCAGTTTTTTGTTTATATCAGAAATATGGTCAGCAATTATGCTCATGAGGTTTATTTGGATGTCAAGTTTGTCAGACTGCATGTTCAGCGTTTTGACTGACGTTTCTAGTATTTTCCCCAGAGCGCTGTGTACTTTGATTATTGATTCTAAATTTTGACTAATGCCATGCTTTACTGATTGTTGGTGCTGGTTAACCTTGTGGTTCGATGTGTTGCCTTTGCTGGTTGTATTTACCTCGACCTTTTTCCCCGCCATATCAGCTCGTTGTTTGATTTGGTCAAGGGACTTATATTCCCTGGGATTTTTAATGATGCTTCTTCCGACAGGTCCATTGCACTGGAAATCTCTATTACGGTTTTACCCTGTTGTGATGCTGGATTTGTTTTTTTAAATGGATCTGCGAGTTTATGTGCTTCCTCATCAGACCCACTTGGTATCTCGATTATATTTACTGTTACTGGCTCCAGGGGTGATTGGTTGGATGTTTGACCATTTAAATTGTTTTTGCTTTGAGCATCGTTGGATGCTGTTGTGAATTTATTCAATGGATTTGTTTTCTTATGCTCGATTTTGCTTGCATTCCAAATCGGTTTGACATTGACATTAACTGCTGTTTTGCTTTGCGCATATGAGATTGCTTTATTGGCAAATGGGGTTTGGAACTCCAACCAGGAACTACACGCATCGTCTTTATTTTTGGAGTCAAGAGTTGCTTGGTTTAATCGTGACTCTTGTCTCGGTGTCGAGTGGTTGTTTGGTTGAACTTTATATACTGGATCTGTGTTAATGGTGTTAAAGCATCGCTGGTTATTGCCTGTTCCTGGGGGACTGCCCACCCCTAATTGCTCCAGGTTTATATCACTTGTTGGTGTTACTAGGGGTGTAATTGACCTTTTTACTTGCTTTAAACTGGTGTGGGGCATTTGTTTGTGAATTTTCCACGGAGCTATTCGTTGTCCTTTTGGAGGAACCTAACAGTGTTTTGTGCGTGTATTGGTCTTGCACCTGGTCTTGGGTTCCAGCGTCCATGTGAACTTGTGCTTGTGTTTGAATCAATTGCTTATAGTTATTTCCTTGGGTTACAAAAGAGTGGGCCTCTTGTGCCGTTGATGTGCCTCTGCCTGATTCTCCTTTTTCATTGCCATTTACTATGGTGGTATTTAGTTTTGGTGTGATGGATGAAATCTGAACCGTTTGCGTATTCGCTTTACTCGGTGTTAATGGTTTTTGTAAGCCATTTGGAGTTGCTGGCATTGTATAGATTGCTGTAACAGGGTCTTTCAGGAATGAGAATTTGCCCGTGTGATTCATGGTTCCAAAAATTGAATAAATTGGAGGGATTAAAGTCGTTTTTGGAGAATTAGCTGTGTTACTGTTGGGATTATTGGTTACTGATTTGATTTTTGATTTCTGTTTTGTTGGTTGTGGTGGGTTCCTTCGTGTCCTCCCCGATCTCATTGTACCGCAGGGGGGCTAATGACCAGCGTTCGTCACTGCCTGCAGGATCAATTAGGCTGATTATGATGAAATGTAAACTGAAAGTGTCGCCCCTTTGTATTTGTTATTTGATTGGTTCTTCTTATTAGCTGGCTTGCAGGTTCAGGGACCTGTGAACTTGTTGCTTTGTTACTTTATTGAATTAAATTGAATTGCTGGCTTAGTCCGGTCAGTGGTTGAGTTGTAGATTATCACTGTTTCCTCCCTCCCTCCTGCGCTGTCAGCTGCTTTTTTTATGGCTCCTCAACGCTCTTTCCAGATGTACAGGAGTTGACCTACTATGACAGTAGACAGGCAATATGGCAACTCTGGAGATCTTGTTGGTGGAGGGAGGGAAAATGATTTAAAATGAGGGAGTACTAGGCAGAACTGCCAGGACATTCGATGCCCCTTTTCATTGAGTTTAATAATAACAGAGCGGGGTGAAGTCAAGATGAGATAAAAACAGTGAGAGTGGCGAGGCGGGCTCGGGCAGGCCTAGATGAATCCGGGCTATGCTATGCTATGCTGTCACCATGGACCAACCCATGGACCAACCCAGAGTTGCCCCCGAGCTTCCATGAGTCTCAAAGCCCGTAGCTTCCTCCGCCCCCCTCACCACTCCCGGCTCCTCACCGCTTTGCTCCTGTCTTGCAGACCCACTCAATAAAGCCGGTGTGTGCCGCTGCCGCTGGGTCTCTAGATTCGCCGCTCGCTGGTTATGGGCTCTGGCTCGACCCCCTAACCCGTGCTCCTGCCGCGGTCCTGCTGCGGTTCTTCAGGCAAGGACTCGGGGTCGGATTAAATAAGAGGTCAATCTGGACTCTGGGCCTGGGTCCGGAACGGCTCGCCGACCGGCTTATCTCCTCGGCACCGGTTCGCGGCGCAGCACAGCACGCGACACACGGGTCCCGGCTCCCGGCTCGCACTGCCTCTGCTCCTCAACTCGAGTACTCCGCGATAAGCTGCTCAGAACTGCTGGAGCGAAACATGTGCTCAAGACTGTGCCCCTCAATATGAGGGGCTAAAAAGTCCTAAAGAAGTGAAACCTTGATCTTAGTTGAAGTAGAAATAGTAGCTTTTTTAATTATTTCTTTTAATCACAATAAAATCACCAGGACTCGACCTAGCATCTGTAAATGGTGTAAGGTTAGGGTTCCATTCCGCAGGATATCAGAGCACGTTGCATGTTTGGTAATGGTGTAGGTGTACATATCATACGTGGCGTACGGGGTGATGCTTCTTCAGACATAAATAAAGCACATCTACAGTTATAGGAGGCAATACGTTGTGGATTGGATGATGTACCATCTGACAATCAATAAACTTATCCTCATACAAAAAAGGACAGACTGAGTCGAATAAAAGATGTGTTAAATCTTGAATCCTTTTCAGGACCTATAAATGCTGAATGAATTCTTGTTTTTTAGGGTGCTATGCGTTCTGATGGACGACTCAGAATTCTACAAGTCAGATCAGGCAAAATGCTCTTTCCGCAGGATATTGTTATCCAGGCAGTAGTACTTTGTGTACATGTGGACAGACGTAGCAGTCGGGCAGACGACACCATGTGTCTGTGCAGTTATAGAAGTCTTCAGTCTGGTAGAATGAGCTGTTTCTTCCCTGGACTGTTCCCATGAGGCACAGGGTCAAGGCTGATTTGCATATGGCCATGTCTGAACTTGGGGGGTGTGGAGTGCAAAAAACCGATGGATTTAGGCCCAGATCTCTGTACTGGGGTGAATGTATGACATTGTTCTGCATTCTGTCCATCAACTGTTGTTGTTGCTGCTTCTTCCCTAGTCTGCCCTACTACAATAGATAGCAAAAGGCCAATGAGTTGGGATTCTACCAGAGCGATTGCCAGTGGTTAGACAAACAGCAAGTATGCCTCCCTCTGTGTGTTTTAAGTCCGGATATTCACCTGCTGGATATCATTAAGGTGCTAGCATTGCAGGGTGTGCATTTAAATCTGCAAACCTTGCAGCTTTAGTTATTTTGCAGGGATCGAGGCAACAGCATCATGTTGGAACAGAGATCGTGAGCTGAAATTTGAATGACAGGCTTCCAGTGGCAGCAATGTGCTCAAATTTGGCAGTTTCACGCTCATGGACGAGTCATCCTTGGTGGTGTATCTTCAGCAGTTGCAGCCTCCGGTACAATCAACTCTTCCATCTGTGGCAATGAAGCTAGTTCACTTCCTGAGAGCCACAGCACCAGTCTCTCAAGCCCATGGCTGATTGTCCAGAGACAAAGCGGAACTTTATAGTGGTTAACTCACACGTTAACTCCTGAGACAGATTGAGAGTATCCCTTTACAGTAGGGGTCACAACTGGCTTCTCTCGGTGATAGTTGTAGTGTCCCTCCTTGTGACAACTATAGCAAGTAATCATTTTGGGCTTGAAGGAACTTCCTTGGAATCCTTCATTTTTTTTATAGCTAACTAGGAACCTATTTCCATTTTTACCAGTGTCTTTTGGAAATTACTGTGGCTTTCAAATTCTAGTTTGGAATCTATTGAGAGTTCCTCTCTGCCTTTATTAGTTACTTAGAGCCTTGGTGCTTCAGCCAAAGAGGCGTAGAGCATAGATTGCTTTATCACCATCAACTGGTTAAGGGCATGCAAATCTTTGGCACCCATCTCGCTCATCCAATCAATCCAACCAAGCAGCAGATATCTAAGTTTCAAACACAACACCTTCCACTTTCTTTAAATCTCTGAGATACTGACCTAGCTTCTGAACATACTGTCTGTTTAGAACTTCTTTCATCCGCTTGTAATTCATTTGATCAGATCCAAGCATTAGTCCAAGGAGTGGCACTGCTTCTAGGGGCAAGGAGCTTGGTTAAGTATCTCCCCTAGACACATCAGTCTGCACTCTACAAGTGATCGCAAAACTCACAAACCATTCCAAAAAATCCTGACTTTCTACATACATGTGCACACGCTCCTTTGAAACCTTTGAAGGTACTTCTGCAGAGTTTGACTTAAAATCACCTTTACCACATGTAGCTGTCCCTGTTTCCAACCTGAGTTTTTTATTCTCTAAGGCTATTTGGTCTCTCTCTAATTCATTTTCCCTTTCCCTTCTTCCTCATCTGGCCCATTCAACCTGTGTTTCAAATCTCCTTTCCTCTAGTTCCTAGTGGGTTCATCACAACTTCTCCCTCGCAAACTCCCCATCCTTCTCCTCTCACACAGTCTTTGCTTTCTGGGGCACCAACAGCAAGTTTAGAGTCTCAGTCAGAATTGGCCCACCCAAGGAAACAACTCCTAGAGTTGGAGACAGTGAATTCTTTGAAGGTAGGTGTGGAGAAGGTTCCATCTCAGTAAGTTCCCGATACAATGACAATTAATGCAAGATCTCGATCTGAAGATACCCAACTCCTGAAGGCAATATTTGCGCCCTTACAGGTATGGTAGTGGGCGTGTACTGAATGGGGTACAATGACTCATGATTTTTAGCTTGTAGTTTTTCCAAAATCATCTGGAGGGAAGTTTTATGCCAAGTCAAGGGAATAACATAGACCATGATGAAGATAGAACCCTTACTTCGGTGATTCATCAACAGTGGGAAAAATCAGATTATCGTCTGATCACATCATGAGGTCAAGTTTTGACAAATATGTTAGTACCTAAAAGACTTACAACCACACACACACAGAAATTACCTAGATCGCAACCAATGTTGTTTGCCGGTTTAAACTAATGTCAACAGAACCACAAAAACCTTTTCTGTAGTAATCCACAATTAATGTTTTTAACCTGCTCCCCTTATGCTGAATCCCAGCAAGAATGTGAGTCTATGTCACAAAGGCTGGGGGGTAATGTCAACAGACATACAGATGGCTAATAACTGGTTCTGACCAAGGTGCTTCTGAATCCTCACGAATTGATTGATACTCTCTATTTTAATGTCAATACGGGTCTATTAATTTTGTCCCTCTCAGCCATGACTTTATGTACCGTAGCTGTATGACACATACTACCCCTTGCTGGATCATCCATAGTGAACTAATTGTGTAAAGATATCACCAACATGTAAATAAAGTTCTAGTGTTTTGCTGTGCAGGTGTCTGCGCATGCCATCTTATGAGAATGAAATTCCATAAACGGAATTATTTTTGTCATTAAACAGCAAAATTACTGTTGAAGACACAGTGATAGAGAAATCATTTAAAAAATAAATGGATCATTTTGGTTGCATGTGTGTAAATAATCGTTGTTTGCAGACGTTTGATTTGATTTGATTTTTGAATTTGTAAAGCGCGACAGATACCCGAGGGCGTCAAGGCGCTGTAGATTGCCATCCAAAAAGAGAGTCCATTAGTATAGTTGATTCCGGAGATAGCTACATGCAGAATAACCAGGTCTTTAAAGCCTTTATAAAGGGCATGTGCTGGGAAATGGCCTTCATGTTTTTTGGAAGCGTATTCAAGAGCTTACTGGCGGCAGTCGAGAATGCTCTGTCACCTTATCTCTTCCTTGTTGTTTTGGGTACGTGAAGCTGTAGGTTAGAAGATGAGCAAAGGGATCTGCCCAGGGAGTACCAGCTAAACATGTACCTTAATCTCGCTGGGTAGGGGAGATAGAGAGCCTTATGTAAATGTAAATGTAATTTGTACTTGTAAAGCGCACTAATACTCCAACTGGGGTATCCTGGCGCTGTAACGCATACCGCTGTGGAACCCTTCCTGGCTTTTCCCTGTGAAATGTCCACTCCTGGGCACCCCCAAGGTGCAGCCAGGCATCCTTAGCGTTGTGGGGGCCATTGTGGAGATTAAGGAAGCTATTGCCCAGAGTTGCAGAGTGGGACCCATGATTAGAATAGGCACCGAGTCGAGTATTATCAGGTCCGAGGAAATTGAGCTCAAGACCCGCCGAGGCAGGAATTGAACCCTGGTCCCGGGCCAGACCTCTGCATCAGGGTCTGCCGCTCTAACCATTGAGCCACACTTCTCCACATACAGAGAGATTTGAAGCTGATGCGCTTGTTAATTGTAAGCTAGTGTAGGGTTTCCAGACCCTTGGCAGCCGAATGTCTTCTGGGAATGTCCAGAACCAGTCTCGCAAGGGAATTCTCCACCACTTGGAGTTTGTACTGCAAATTCTTGCTCAAGTCTAGGTAAAGTGAGTTGCAATAATCCAGTCTGGACATTACCAAGGTGAGAGTGAGCTGCTTGCATGCGGACTGCTGGATAAGAGGAAAGATTTTCTTCAGCATCCTTATGATCCAAGTGCAGGTGGTGATAGTGCGATTCGTTTGGGCATTGTTATTGAGTTCTGGGTCCATTAGAACTCCAAGGTTCTTTGCCTTTTTTCCTGGAGTACGACACATTCCTAGAGGATGAGGCCAACAGCTGCTATTCCAGCTTGGTGCAGCTGGGTCAAAGACCATCACCTCCGTCTTGTCCCCATTCAGTTTTAGAAGGTTGCCAGACATCCATTCTGCCATTTTAGTCATGCAACATTGAACGTTCTCAGCTAATGAACATGAGTTCTTAGGGATTGATACCATGATCTGCGTGTCATCTGCATATGACACTACCTCCATTCAACAGGAATGGATGATGGTCGCTAGGGGTGCCACATAAAGGGTAAAAAGTGTGGGGCTTAAAGAGGAACCCTGTGAAACTCCACAGGGCAAAGAGATGACTTCAGAGTAAAAGCGCTGAAGCTTCCCCCTTTGAGATCGTTCCCCTAGGAAGGAGGACAGGAGGGCTAAGGCTTGATATGAGACGCCCAGACCTTGGAGTCTGTCTAGCAGCAGAGTGGGAGAGATGGTATCAAATGTACCTGTACTATGCGTACTATTCGTACGCTTTTTTATAATAATAATACTCTGTATTATTTACAGCGTATTGATGGCCTACGCTCCAACTATGCCTGCTACCTCATACCTGTACTATACGTTATATTGGTGCTATGTTATATATTATATTGGTGCTATGTACATGAACTTGTTGATCTACCTCCCTACTATGCCCCCTTGTTCCCCTACCCTCCATCTGCCTATGTAAAGCGCTCTGTTATCTGCAAAGATCTTGTTCGCGCTATATAAAACTCTCAAAATAAAATAAATAAATAAATAAAATGCTGCAGACGGATCCGAGAGTATTAGCAGCAGTCCCTGTCCCTCATCCAATCGGCGTCTGATACTGTCTGTGGCTGAGATTAATGCAGTTTCTGTCCCATGATGTTTTCTGAAGCCAAGCTGGGAGTCATTGAACAAGTGTTGTTGTTCAGCAGTCTCCATCAGCTAGATATTGAGATGCATTTCCAGAACCTTTGCAGGTACCGGAAGCAGCGAAATCGGGCGATAGTTTTTACAGTCCGTGATGTCAAGATTTGTTTTTTTAAGGAGGGGCCTAATAATAGCCTGCTTCCAACTCTGTGGGTAGGACCCAGAGAGGATCACATTAATTAATAGCTTACAGAGTGGGGCAGCTATACTACTGGCTATCATATGGAGAACTGTAGGGCAGGCTTCGAAAGGTGACCCTACGTAGGTTTTCAGGAGGTATTTTTCGACCAACTTGGGAGAGAGTGTAGAGAAGACGAAGAGGCTCTACGTTTCATGGCTCGTGCCTAGCAACGAGTCTTGCAATGTTAGGGGAGGCCCACAGGAGGTGGAGGGATGGGTTGGTGTAAGGGAAGTCAGGCCAAAGCCTGAGTGGATATCCATAATCTTGGAGAAGCAGAAGGTGGCCATCTGATTGCAGAACACATGAAAGCTCTCTGGATTCCGCTCTGGATTGTGAGGCTGAGAGCAGTTGTACTAGCTTAAAAAAGCTCTTTTGTGGAAGCAGCATTTTCAATTTTCTGGGTGCAGTACTTGGACTTTTCTTCAAATATTGCACGTTTATATTCTTTAATGGGGTTTGTATATGAGATCCTCTCTTGCTTGTATTAATTTTTCCTCCATGCTCACTGGTGGTGAAAGCATTTTTGTTTGAGCACCCTAAGCCTATCATTGTACTATGGAGCGGATGGAGAAAGCCTTTTATATGCGTTTGCCTTCAGAGAGGCCAATACGTCAGCTGCACTCTCTGCCTTTCAAAGATTTATTTATACATTATATAGAGCACAAACAAGTATTCTAGAAAAGGTGTCCTAGCGTGAAAGAAGATAGTGCTAAAAAGGGACGGAGTCTGAAATATATGTAATGGATGCTGGTTAGAAAGACCAATTTTGATATGTTTTTTGAAAAACTAAAATTGGCCAAGAGTCGAGTAGATGTGGCCAGGAGATTCCAATTCTTTGCAGCAAGATATAAGAAAGACTGGCTATCAAATATGTAGCAACATTGAACTGCCACAAGCAAGAGATTGGATGAACAGAGAGATCTCTTGGGTTGGGTTTAAATCATTTGCTAAGGTGTTCAGAGTTAGTGTGGAAAGCACAGAATGTTAAAAACAAAACAATTGTTTATTGTGAGCTAATGAAGGTCCTACAAATGTTGAGAAATAGGACAGCAATTTCAGAATGAGTCTTGCTGCCGAGTTTTGAATCAATTAGAATTTGTGGATTTGCCACAGTAACGGATGCTGCAATAGTCTAGATGTCATGTTGATGGTCCATAGATAGCAGATTTCCGAACTATAATAGGTACCAAGGTAACCGATTACCACAGCCTTCTAAGGACAGAGAAGCAGTTTACTGTACCTTTACTGACTTGAGTGGTCAGGCAAGGATTTACATAGAATTAAAGTACGACTGTGTTTTCTAGTCAAGAACATGTGGGAGAGAAATGACCCCAAATCAGCAGGACACTAGGGTGGGCACCAGCTGGAAGATTGTTTATCGAACAGAAGGACCTCATTTTTGCCACTGTTTAATTTCAAGTATTTGGTTTCTTTTCATGGCACAATGCATGACATACAAGATAGAACGCTGGCTTGGATGACAGAAAAGTTATCAGTAGAGGAGACAATAATTTGTATTTTGTTCATATGTCAGAGGAGGATGAAATTAGATACTTTAAGGTCGGGGAAAGGTCAAGCAGGATGACGACGGTGGGGGGACCCTGGTAATAAATGATGCAAAGCTCAGCTCTGCCTGCAAGAAGTCCAGCGACCGCGGTGCATTTTTCCTGGGAAGAGTCACAAAGATAACTGTATTCAAGATAATTAATAAGCTGTTTGTTAAATTTTTTCTCAGCAAATTTAGAGGTCAGAGGAAGGTTCAATATAGGCCAATAATCTGAAGGATCCAAACTATCGGCAAGAGGTGTTTTCAAGGTGTAGGACTAGTGTCCTTCCAAGGTGTTTTTGTTCTGTCAAAGGAGACTCACAGCTAAAAATAGTGAAACTGGGTGCAAAGGTATACACTCAATCAATATCACAAGACTAGTCAAAGAGGATCATTTTGACTATTTCTACAAACACAGAGTAAGTTTCAAATCTCCCACTTCTTGCAAAAGTATCCAATGTTTGGAGCTTATGCAGCCACGCTGAGATTTCCTCTGCAATCTCCAAGCCCAGACTGCTGCTGTGTTAAAGTAGTTTCGTGCTGTCAGACATCATTAAAGTGGGCCACATTCAACAGCAGTATGAGCCTGCAAATCTGCCTCAATATTTTTTACGTATTTTTTCTGGAAACCAAAGTGGGAAGAGCCACAGGGATAACTGTATTCAAGATAATTCATAAGCTGTTAGTTAAATACTTTCTCAGCAAATTTAGAGGTCAGAGAAAGGAGCAATATAGGCCAATAATCTGAAGGATCCAAACTATCGCAAGAGGTGTTTTCAAGGTATAGGACTAGAAAAGGTGCTTTAGTTCTGTTAAAGGAGAATCAGAGCTAAAAATAGTGAAACAGGGTGCAAAAGTATGACCTAATCAATATCACAAGACATGTGAAAGAGGATCATTTTGACAATTTCTATAGACACCGGGTAAGTTTTAATGTAAATGTAAATGTAAATGTGCTGGACTTGTAAAGCGCACAGCTGCCCGTAAGCGTCCCGGCGCTTACTTAGGGAACCCGTCCTGGTATTCCCCTGTGAGAAACCCCGGCAGGGTGTCCACAAGGTGAAAGCCAGGCATCCCGCCGCGAGGGGCCGTAGTGGAGATTAAGCAAGCTATTGCCCAGAGTCGCAGAGTGTGACCCCGTGAGTTGAGTAGGCACCAGAGCGAGAATTGTCGAGTCCGTGGAATTTTGAGCCCAAGACCCGTCGAGGCGGGGAATTGAACCCTGGTCCACGGTCGATCTCAGCTTCCGGGTCTGCCGCCTCTAACAACTGAGCCACGCTTCTCCACTTCTTGCAAAGGTATCCAATGTTTGAAGCCTCTGCAGCCAATCTGAGGTTTCCTCTGCAACCCTCAAAGCCCAGTCTGCTGCTGTGTTAAAGCAGTTTCGTGCTGTCAGACATCATTAAAGTGGGCCACATTCAAAAGCAGTATGAGCCTGCACATCTGCCTCAATACTACAGCTTGTTGTTGCTGGAGGTTGTGCTGTAAGTGTAGTCTGCTGTTTTCCATGATGTGATTGCATTTGTACTGTTTCGTTTTCCCGCAATGCTTTGGCAATCTAAGCAGGTATTATTTTCTTAGCTAGTCCCCTCTCTTCCCTCCAAACCCCTGTTTCTGAGGCACACACTAAATACTTTGTCCAGTGTATTCTGGGCTCTCCCCTCCTTATAACTACCCCTACTTAAATCCCCTCCTCCCTTTTCTATACAGCTTCTCCTCCCAGGCACCCAGGTAAAGGGTGGAGAGACTAAATGTGTCTGTCTGATGGACATTAGAGCCTGGAAGGGTCAGGGGCAGTAAGAGGATGGGGCGAGGAGGAGAGACAGGAGGAGGGGAGAAGCAGACTCCTACCTGAGCAGGTCCGTGTGCAGAGATGTCCAGACCCTCTCCCTGCCTGGGAGGGTGAAGATGACAATCCGAGGCCGGAGGTGACTTCCGGGGTCAGAGGGTGAAGGTCACCGCACAGACCGAGGATCCTTCCGCCCCTACAGCTGCTGGAGCCGAGGAAGAGGCCGGAAGTGACGGCGATCACTGCTGGTGCTGTCTCTGCCCCCGCTGACCGGAAGAGGAAATCACGTGACTGCCGGTCCGAGAGTAACTGAAAGAGAGAACGGACTAAACTGAGAGAAACATTAGCCTGAGAAGGGACAAATAAACTGTAATGAAACCCAAATAAAGGAGTAGACCGACACACAAGCACCAAATGTCAATAATATTTTCCTGTCGAGTTTTTATGTCTCCAAACACTCCCTTTCTCTTTGCCAGCAGAGAGGATCTGGCCAGGACGCCACAGCCAGAGTCAAGTGCTTGCCCATGCTGCTTGTTTTAGCAGGATGAGGCGTCCCATTGAAGAAGAGGAGGGCGCTGGTGATGGGAGCACACACTTGGATTTATTGAAAGGTTCGCATGTCCATGGATATCGACCCCAGCCACAGCTGACAGGCGCCACCAATCCGACGACAGCAACACACACGCGCTCGCCTTGGAACGCTCCGACCGTGCCATTCTAAGTGACGTCATCCAGGGACGCTCCAAGGCGGACAAAGGAACAGGGGGGATAGTGGATGAGCAGGCCCTCACTTTAAGTGGACGATACCACTCACCCCCTTCCCTCCAGAACACAAGGAAATAACATATGGGAACAGCATAAGAACAATCATCACACTACATGGTCATGACCCATAGCTGCCAAGGTTTCAGATTGCTATGTGTGACATTTTTATAACCTAAGTGTAATTATGAGTGACATTTCAACGACTATGAGTGACACTTTATCGCAAACAAAATCAAGCCACGAAGACCAGGGAACCATATAATTATCAGAAATTACACCTATTAAGTAACGAGAAACTCTAAGGGGATCTTAAAATTGCAGTAAAGCACCAGAAATAAAAAAGTGGCCTTGAAACCTGATTGGACAGTAGTCACTGACATTCCGCATCGGGCAAGCATCAGGAGAGTGAGGCTGAAGCACACATAGGCAGCTACGGCAAGACTAAGGAAGATTATGCAAGACAGTTTTATTCGTGTATTTAATAAGCTACAGCCCTAAAATACCTAAAGCAAAAAGTACTTGCAAAATAAATGTAACTCAATCAATCAATCAATCAAAGCATTAATATAGCGCACTACTCACCCGGAGGGTCTCAAGGCGCTGGGGTGAGGGGGTCCGCTACTGCTCGAACAGCCAGGTCTTGAGCTGCTTCCTGAAGGCGAGGTGGTCTTGGGTCAGGCGGAGGTGGTTCGGAAGGGAGTTCCAAGTCTTGGCAGCCAATTAGGAGAAGGACCTTCCTCCTGTGGTGGCTCTTCGGATGCGGGGGACGGCGGCGAGGGCGTGGCTGGTCGATCGAAGCTGGCGTTTGGGAGCGTAGAAGTTGAGGCGGCTGTTGAGGTATCCTGGGCCTTGGTTGTGTAGGGCTTTGTGTGCGTGGGTGAGGAGCCGGAAGGTGATTCTCTTGTTGACCGGGAGCCAGTGCAGGTCTCTCAGGTGTCCGGAGATGTGGCTGCGGCGGGGGATGTCAAGGATGAGTCGAGCTGAGGTGTTCAGGATCCGCTGGAGTCTCTTCTGGAGTTTGGCGGTGGTTCCGGCGTAGAGGGAGTTGCCGTAGTCCAGACGGCTGGTGAGGAGGGCCTGGGTGACCGTCTTCCTGGTCTCGGTGGGGATCCATCGGAAGATCTTACGTAGCATGCGCAGGATATTGAAGCACGACGAGGAGACGGCGTTGACTTGTCTGGTCATGGAGAGGGAGGAGTCCAGGATGAAGCCCAGGTTGCGTGCATGGTCTGTGGGTTTGGGTGCGCTGCCCAGGGCGGGGGGCCACCAGGAGTTGTCCCAGGCGGAGGGTGATGATCCCAGGATGAGGACTTCCGTCTTGCCCGAGTTCAGTTTCAGGCGGCTGTTCGTCATCCACTTGGCTACGTCTGTCATCCCTTCGTGCAGGTTGGCTCTGGCGGTGGCGGGGTCGTTGGTCAGGGAGAGGATCAGCTGGGTGTCGTCGGCGTAGGAGATGATGTTGAGGTTGTGCTGGCGTGCGATGGCTGCGAGGGGGCTCATGTAGACGTTGAAGAGTGTTGGGCTGAGCGAGGAGCCTTGAGGGACGCCGCAGATGACTTCGGTGGCCTCCGATCTGAACAGGGGGAGGTGGACTCTCTGTGTCCTTCCGGCGAGGAAGGAGATGATCCACTCCAGTGCCTTCTCCTGGATTCTGATGTTGCTCAGGCGCTGTACTAGGGTACGGTGGCAGACAGTGTCGAAGGCCGCGGAGAGGTCCAGGAGGATGAGGGCCGCTGTTTCTCCGTTGTCGAGCAGGGCTCGGATGTCATCGGTGGCTGCGATCAGGGCGGTCTCGGTGCTGTGGTTGGCCCGGAAGCCAGACTGCGAGAGGTCGAGGGAACCGTTCATCTCGAGGAAGGCGGCCAGTTGCTTGTTGACGGTCTTCTCGATGACTTTTGCCGGAAACGGGAGCAGCGAGATGGGGCGGTAGTTCTTGAGGTCGGTGGGGTCGGCTGATGGTTTCTTAAGTAGAGCGCTGAGTTCGGCGTGCTTCCAGCTCTCCGGGAAGGTGGCGGTGTCGAAGGAGGTGTTGATGATGTCCCGCAGGTGGAGTGCAATGACAGCGTCGGCCTTGTTGAAGACGTGGTGAGGGCAGGGGTCTGTCGGCGATCCGGAGTGGATGGAGTTCATCGTGCGGACGGTGTCTTCGGTGCTGATCGGGGTCCAGGCGCGGAGGGTGGTTGTGGGGGGCGGTGGTTCGGTCATGGCGTGCGTCGGTTGAGTGCTGAAGCTGTTGTGTATGTCCGCGATCTTGTTGTGGAAGTAGGAGGCGAGGGAGTTGCATAGGTCTTGCGAGGGGGTGATGTCGTTGTTTCCGGCGTTGGGGTTGGAGAGTTCTTTCACGATGTTGAAGAGTTCCTTGCTGTTGTGTGCGTTGTTGTCCAGCACCTACGTCTGGAACGAAAGGAGAATAGCCATGGGTGTGGACCGTGGGGAGTTTTAAAACACAGACACTTCACAATATCACCCAAAAAAAACATAAGCCAACTGTCAACGTAATTCCGGATAAGGCAGTTGAGTTCAGTGGAAATGCACACAAACGTAGACACCATGTTGGAACGGAAATGTTTTCAGTTCTGTTCTGCTATAAAATTAACCTAAACCAAATGTTGGACGAAACTCTTTCCATAATAGAATCAGCACTTCAATGAGTTACATTTAGCGTTCGGGGCAAGGCAAAACATGAATGCACATACTTAGAAAACAATATACCGCTTCCTGGTCAAAATTACAAGTAAACAAAGCACCCTATAGTAACGTGTTTGGTTTAATAGGTTTCATTGATTTTTCTTAAACACGTAACAGGTACAACAGAACAGGAGTATTTCCAGCAAACCTTGCATGTTTTAGCACTGCTGCCGAAACTAAAGGACAGTTAGAGCTGTTGACTGGACGAGGGTGAAGTGAAAAAGTACGGCAGCAGACAGCAGCATGCGCCCCGGGGAATCTTGGGCAAGGCAGCCTCAGGCTCTGTGAGGCAGCAGCACACTTGGTCGCAGTCCACCGGCAGCCTTGAGCCTGCAGTCTCCAGGGCAGAACTTCACCAACACTACAAGCAGCTGATAACGCGCTGCCACTTGACTTACACAAAAAACACAAATTGAAGGTAGCATTAGCTGCCGCTTACACAGAAAAACTAGTGCTGACCTGCACAGTAGTTCCTCTCTAAGCGCTCCATACTTGCCGGGCAGTGCACTCACTTTACCAGAGCCGCAGTCCCCGGCAGCACTGCACATGTGCGGGCCCCTGCTGCAGGTGAGAAGTTCCTGGTGAGGTAAGATGAGGACTCGCCTGGAGAGATCTGCATCGAGGTGCAGACGGATCCTAGCCCATTGCGCGCGAGTGTCCGACTCCGTCCAGGAGATAATGTGCGATAATTGGCAGTAGACAGTCACTCCTAAGTGATAATTATGTCACTCCCTGCCTCGGGCCTCAGGACTGGGGCTAATAGAGGCACTTATCTGTCAGCAGTGCAGCACTCCACGGCGTGGGGAGGACTCCTGTCTCGATTTGAGTCCCCCGCCGTGGTTCACTACTTCCGTTCCTCTGACCTTTTCCTCCGGAGGTGACGGCAAGTGCGGTATCACATCCGGATAATTAGCACATAAGGGCACCCCTGGTGAGTGCCTGGCTGCAGAGCCAGTTACAGCAACGTGTTCACAGGGCGGCCCGCCCCCTCTTAATTGGCAGCAACTGGGTCAAAGTACTTAAGCCACGTGGCGCGGCAGGAATAATAGCGCCAGCCTGGAGCCACTCGTTACATTGTAAATGTAGCCGCCTTGCGCTGCCGCGCTCTCACTGACTCAGCCACTATTAACTATTTATGAACTAAGAGCCGCTCGTCTCGTGGCAGCACGTCTCTCACAGCAGAAGCAGTGCACAGGTGCTGCTGGTGGCACGAGCTGGCGAGTCCCAAATGCGTGACAAAGCATTTCAGTGCGGTGATGCGGAACACCGCACTAAAATGCGTGAGTGTCACACCCAATGCGTGATACTTGACAGGACTGGATACCACACATCCCCCTTCCCTACAGAACACAAAAAAATAACATATGGGAACAGCATAAGAACAATAATCACACTACATGGTAACATATTGCTCCACGTATCTGGGAAGCCTAACTGTTACAATTAGAAGTCGGGTTCAAGTAGTGTAGTGAAGAATGAAGTTTATTAAAATCAGCCCCACACCAAGTGCGGTGCGTAGGTTCGTTAAGCAGAAGCAGTTATGACAGTTGGGGGTAAGGGAAGGGACCAGGGGACAGTGTGGAATGTTGAGGGACCAATAAGAACAGAGGGAACAATGGGTGCTCTCGCGCAGGAGAGCTGGGTTCACACTTCTTGCTTGGGGCTCGAGGGAGAACAGAACTAGGTTACAACACATCTTCCTCTCTTATGAGTTTTAACAGATAAGCCACTATGTGTGGTAAAACTTAACTTTTGTGCTAGAATAACTGATTGTCATTAGTCACACACAAAGTCTTCGTAGCGTTTGAGTTGTATATATGGTTCTCCCAAATCTACCCGTGACCACATGGGAATCAGAGACACTTTCTGTGTCAGGGTGAGAATCATTACTGGTTCTACCAAACCTACCACTGAAGCCGTGACCGCCAGACGTGGTTTCAGAGTCAGAGAGTGAGTCACCGTAACAACTCCGATTGGTAACTGGAGTGCGTGGATTGACACCCTCAGACTGGTCTGATGGTTGACAGTCAGCTGAGTCAGTGTCAGGTGGGAGATCGTGTGAAATAACATTTCTGGGCATGAAACCATGTTCTAAACTGGTTCTATCAACATCAACCCACAAATCTTTGCAATAGGTATCGTGTTGCATTTGGTTGGGAAATTTGGCTCTCTGATGGTATCTTGCCAGTCTACTCATATGCCAAACTTTCCCATCACTGAGTCTGGCTGCATTGTTAAACAGTTCATCAATGCGAAGAGGAGCGGTGAATCTGTTTTCTCCTTTCCTTACTTTTTTTTCTAAACAAACTTTTACAAGTTCGCCAACCTTAAATGAATGTTCTTTTGCACCATGTTTGGAATCATACCATTCCTTGTAGTATTTTTGGGCTTTGATTATGTTGTTCCTGATGACATCAGGTGACCATTCAATTTGTTTGGAATTGGGCATCCATCCAAGGTCAATACTCAGGGGCTGTCTGCTTCTCATGAGAACAAATGGTGCATTCTGGGTGCTGGCACAAGGGGATATTCTGAAGGCCCAGATGAGTTTGAACACTTCTTCTTCCCAGTTTTGATTAGCATTTCTAAACAGCTGTATGTGTCCTTTTAAAGACACGGTTGAAGCGCTCGGTGAGACCATTTCCTTCAGGATGGTATAATGATGTGGTGTGATGAGTAACACAGTTTCTCTCAAGGAATGATTTGAATGCTTCTGAGCAAAATTGTGGACCATTGTCAGTGAGCACAAATTTGGGTAATCCTTCGCTCAAGAATAGTTTATCCAAGAATGATATGATAGCAGAGCTGTCAATTTCCGTGACAATTTCTATTTCAGGCCACTTCGAGAAATGATCTATAGCAACCAGGATATACTTGATCTCGCCGTCATGTCCTTCGATGGGCCCAGCGATGTCTATGCCAATTTTCTCCCATGCCATCAGGGGGGGTTGGAGTGGTGAGAGAGATACTTTGGATGTTTTAAGGGTTTTGTCAGAATCACAGCATTCAACACAGTTTCTTATTTGGGTTTCAATTTGCTTGTCAATACCAGGCCACCAGTAATTTGTTCTGACTCTCTGCTTTGTCTTAGAGATGCTCAGGTGACCAATGTGGCAAAGTTTAAGAATTCTGTCTCTGAGTGTGATGGGGGCTATAGCTTTTCCAATTCTGTAAAACACCCCGTTTTCCCAACTGAGTTCATTTCTTATTTCCCAGTAAGCTCTGACATTGTCTTGAAGATGGTGTTTTTCTGGCCACATGTTGTTGACGAATTTGCATACATTTTGAAGAGTTGAATCATGAGACATGTGTTGTCCCCATTCCTCCACAGATATTCCATCCAAATCAGTGTTGAAGAGTAGAGCTACTTTTTCATCATCCTCTGGCATATTCGTACTCTCATTGTGTGGAAGAGGCAGTCTGCTGAGGATATCTGCAATTTTATTCTTAACTCCTGGCCAATATTCAGCAGAGTAGCAATAATCCAGAAGTTTGATAGACATTTTGCTTAGTCTTGGTGAAGCATTTTGCAACCCAGAGGCAGACAGTATTTTAATTAGGGGTTTGTTGTCTGTGCGAAGATGGATATTGTATCCCCAGATGTATGCTCTGAAGTAATTGAGCGCCCATGAACAGGCTAGCATTTCGCGTTCGATTACTGAGTACTTCTCCTCAGCAGGGGTGAGCGACCTTGAGGCAAAGGCCACAACCCACTCATGGTTCGAGGTATCCTTCTGTGCTAGCACAGCACCAATTCCTTTGTTGTTGGCATCGGTGGTTACAAAGATTTCAGCTTTTGGATCGAATTCTTTGAGAAACGGAGCGTCGCTGATTTCTTTTTTGATTGTTTCAAAGGTGTTCTGGCCATCTGTGGACCACTCAAATTTTGCTTTATTTTTCAATAATTGTCTAATACTGTACATTTTCTCTGAAAAATGTCTAATGAATTTCGAGTAATACTCGGTCAACCCAAGAAAGGCTCTGACATCTTCTTTGCTTGATGGACATGGAGCATTGAGAATGGCGTCCACTAAACCCTGTTTAGGTTTGATGCCCTCTTGACTAATGGTGTGCCCCAGATAAACTACTTTGTCTTGGGATCAGTGGCGGTGCGTCCATTGGGGGCGTTGGGGCGTTGCCCCACTAGCCTGGACGACCCGACTGCACTGCCAACATGTGTAATAATAATTTTGTTTTTATTCATTCCAAACAGTGAAAAATGAATCGGTGCCGAGCGCACTAAGGCCCCGGGAGAAGCCCGACAGGATTGGGCATCCATAAGGAAGTGGGCCGGACGGCCCGTGGGGGGCGGTGCTGCGCCAGAGATTGACAGGCAGGCAGCGCACAGGCAGAGGGTGACGTTACTGTACTGCCAGTGAGTGCGCATGTAAAAGGCCGGAGAAGACCAGATTTTGACTGGCCCGTGCATGCGCACCCTTTACACTCCCCCCTCTGCCACTATGGAATATAGGCATGGACTCGGGGCCCCGGGTCTCGTAATAGGCAGATTTCAGTCTGCTCTGCGCTGTACCAGGATTGGTTGGATGCTGCAGCAGGATGGTGCCGCGCGTGGGTGTTGGTTGGTCTGAGCCAGATTCGTCGGTGATTGGCCATTGTCCCTCACCTCGTCACTGCGCGTGCTGGAATCATGCCAGAGAGCTGCTCACATGGCCAGTCACGACAACAACACCATAAGGGAAAGTGAAACTAAGTAAGTGCCTGGATCATGTAATGACTAGTGAGACTAGAGTCCGTGGGCGCGTGAGTCGTGACTGAGTCTGAGGACGGAGTGACTGTGTGCTGACTACTCGTTGTGGTAGTCGTCGTCGTGACCACCAGTACTGACTGCGTGTCGTCGTGTGTGTGTGGATTCGACGGTCGGACCGCCTGCTGCTGCCACCCACCCCACGTAAGAAAGACAGTTATAGTTTCGTTATTTTATTTATTATGCAGATGCGTGGCTGCGTGGCGGGGGGAGGGGGTTGCTTAGGGTGTGAAACCTCCCAAATAAATGCAGTCTTGCCTTGGTAGTAGGGTCCAGGCCAGGGGCCCTGAGTTGGGTCTGTAATTTATGCGTCGGGTAACGGTTTTCATTTCTTTCAGTGAGCAAAGAATTAAAGTCAAAACAGGGGCCCTTCTGGAAACGGGAGAGCGAGCGGCAGAGATAGCTATCAGGTGCCTGAATCCAGTATCTCTACATCATGTGTGACTGTGTGTCATTATGACGATGACAAATCTTTTTTTTGTTTAGTAATACGTTGTTGTAACGTCTAACTTATTTTTATTAATGATGCACATAGGTCAGATTTGAGTGAGAGAGCTAGAGATTGTGAAACGGGAATGTCGAGAAACGGATAAGGGTGAGTCATAGAACGTAGATGTAGCGAAAGAGAGGTGAGTTAGAGGCAGACAGGTGAAATAGTGAGAGATGTATAGGGCGGTGCAATGTAAAAACACCAGTGAGGTAGAGAGCAGGGCAAAATGAAACGTGGCATTGACAGACATGCTAGAGAGAGTAGCGAGCGAGAGAGGGCTGATGAACAGCAAGAGAGGGAGGGATACAGAGGTGAAACAGAGACAGAGAAGAGGCAGAGAAAGAGTGGTGAGGTTGATACAGATGTAAAGGAAAGAGAGGGTGATCCGATACATAATGCAGACCCAGCAGTGTAGGGAGCCCCGAAACCCCACAAGGCCCCCCCCCCCCCCACTAAGCCTCAGAACTATGAGTATCTGTGAGACACTGAAGAAACAGAGATGGAGAGCGAGATGGTGGAGGTAGAGACGGGTAGAGGAAAATGCACTGAGAAAGGTGTAAGGTATTAAAAGAGATGAAGTAGAGGGAAGAGCAGTAGAACGGGGATGGTGAAGCGGCGAGTGAGTGGAGAGAGGTGACATGGGAACAAAGCAGTGGGGTGCAGAGAGGTTTGAGGGAACGTTTAGGCAGGGAGAGCAGCTTGAGAGGTAGAGGTGTGTAAGTAGGCACAGAAAGTGGCAGAAATGAAGTTGTGTGTTGTAAAAACAGTGAGGTTCGAGAGGTATTTTGATAGAGAGTGATGAGGAGACATAAGTGAGCTAGAGAGACCTGACATGGATGAGAAAAGGGGCAGAGATGTGGAGAGAGGTGGAGAGTGAGGTAAAGCTAGAGGGGGAAGCTGTGTACGTGACGTCATGTAAGGAGAGGGAAGGGCTGAGATTATTTTAAATGTAATTTTTTCAACTGTCTGGGAGCCTGAGGGTTAAGGTTGAGTAGGGTGGGCAAGCCCAGATCAGGGATATCTAAAGGATTTTGGGGGGCCAGGGCCAAAGGTATTTTGGGGGCCGCTGATTGGAACAGCTTTGAATGTATGACCCAGTTACAGCTCATTCATGCACTCTTTGGCAAGGTTACCGACAGTGCTCAGGCACACTGGTCTAAATTCTAAAGGTGTTTACATCTAACATTCAGAGATAGTGATGTGTGTTTTCAATATTGTACACAGCAGCAGCTCACCAATCTTACTGCAAAGAATCTCTGTCACCCTCTCCCATTTCTCTTATGCGAGGTCCTGTTTTTTAAAAAACATTTTTATGGATGTTGCATAAAAAAGAAACATATTTGTCTACAAAAGGTCTGTAATAGACTCTCTTACATTCCGCACATTAAAAATCAATTGAAGGAAAAGTTATTTAAATCAATCTGTTTAAGAATTATTTAAGGTCATAAGGCCAAGACTTTCTCAGGGGGCCCCTGAAAGGCTGAGGCACTGAGCCAGAGCCCACTTTGCTCATGCCTTCAAAGGTCTCTGGCCCAGATGTAGAGTTAAAATGTGTTTTATGCACACAGTTTCACTTTATTGTGGAGTCCTGGGAGTTAGGACCCCCGACTCTTTGCTCATGTTTTAAACAGCTCTGATTGAATTAACCAGTTTGCCTTTCCTTGCTGAATAGTTTACCTTTGTTTTGCTACATACTTTAAATTATTCGGATACCTCATTTTGTCCTCCTTTGCCGCATAATTCCAGCTTCCCTGATTGCAAGTGGGGATTTATAAGTCTGAAAATGCTACATTTGAAACGTGGCCACCTCGGAGCTGTTGCAATGCGAAAGCACGTTTTGTTTGAACCTCAGAGAAGAGGAAAGCAGGTTTGAAGCATCATAAAGATGAGTGCCTTTCATGTTGTGACGTGGTTTTGATACAGTTAGGCTCCGGGCTCACCCATCAACATTGCAAGCAGCCGGGCTAGCCTTTGGCATTGGGTAACCGGGCGCCGATCTTCAGAGGGGTGCAGGAGTGGCTACAACAGCTGAGCCTCCCTCTAACCTGGGGCTAGAAAGAAAAGTGTAGTAAACACACTGTTCTAAGCAGTCTGTCTGTCTTTCTCCCTTCTTTCGCTCCCCCTCACCTTCCCCTACTTTCTCAACACACTGACAATCGAAGATGACAAGTGCGTACCTTGTGCCAAGTTTTATTTCGCCCAGGGCTTTGTTTGAGCAGAGAACAGCAGCTCTGATTGCAGGCCTTGATACTGCCATGATGACAGACATAGAAATATGTGTGAAGAGAAATTTCGAAATCAACACGAGATGTTTTAATTAATGAGGCTCGTAAAGTTAAGCTGAAATGCGATGTTTTCTGTTTTAAAAAACATATTAGGAGGAACTACTACACCTGTCAACATCGAAAGTAAAGAGTTCAAATCACAATTAAAAAGAAGGTGGTTTCCTTCAAGCCAGCAACAGCTACAGCATTCGAGGGCTTCCCCACGCAAATTAACTGACCCGAGCCAAGACAAATCATTGATTCCCCATGTTAATTTCCATACTTCCCTACTTGGTGTAAATTTATTCAGCTCACTGCTTTTAAGCAATGTGCTTTTAAATTGGTTCCCACGGTGGTCTTGAAGGGGATAACAATGTAGGCATCACTGGACTGTAGGTGACAGATCCCATGGGACCGTAATTCCAATGTGGCCTCATGAGTTTTTTCTTCCTTGGACCTTTCGGGTACTGCACAACCGGTCCCACTGTACCGAGAATTGAAAGCAGCCTATAAAAAGAGGGGGTGAGCAGACCGTGGCCCCACAACCATTTTCTGTAGGTAAAACAAAGAAACAATCATTAGGGGCGCAGGCACTGTGGTACTGACTCTCGGCACAGTGGTACTCAGTGGGGCCCTCCTTAAATCCTTTAACTATTAACTGTCCGTCCGGCAAATTCCACAATTCCAGTCGGTCAGTATAGCACAGTCAGTGACACTGTGTGACACTCTCTGGCCTACGGCCATCTGACACCAGGAATCCCTTGTCACACTTGCATGCATTGCTGAACCATTCTAAAGGCCCACGTCCAAGGAACCTGGCTTGGCAGGACCGCAGGTGTAAACACAGGGAGCAAAGGTGCCAACCGTTTCCTCAACAAACCGCGGCTGAATAATAACCCATCTAGTGCCTGTACTGTTCCTTCACATATGTAGACAAAATTGCTGTTGTAATTAATTACTCATAATATGGCAAGGGTCACATCAGTCTTCAAAAATAATTACACCAAAGGGGTACGGCTTTGCATATGTTTTCCTCCCACACCACACATTCGTAGCATCTGTTCTCTTCTGGAGGACAGCCAGCAATCCATAGAGCAGCATGCATGCAAACATGGGTCACATGTTTAGTTGTCTAATTCACTGATGGAGGCTACATTTATTTTGGCTACATTTATTTTAGTTTGCTGAACTATTTTCTGTGCCAATTCTACCCTGCCCACAATTCTTACAGGGCAGGTGGGCACCCACCATTCAGGGGCCCAATTCATTTACAGGCCTATAAATATCTTTGAGATATGGGAGGCTTAGGGGCCTGCGGGTGAGTAGGGGGCGAATCATTTTGTGTTACACCACTAATTTCCAGAACTACTAGCTTGACATTATGCAGTCAATGTGCATGGGGAATAGAAAGCACACACATCACATGGTGACTGGTCCAATGGTATATTGCTTTTTCCAAAGAAAAGAGGTAATTTCATAGCATACTTTTCTGATGAAAATTTTAATTGCCTACACCGTTCACATATGAACTCTGATTTGTTCAGTTTCTGAACACGTTGCCTAGTGTCATGGCGCCTACATTTTATATGGCCTTTCACCTAAATACTGTTCAAAAAACGTCAGTTTAATAGAAAGCCATGGCGTTCAGTGCAGACAAGAAAGGGGCCGCCTGCATACATCTTTGTGAGCCCAGCGATTTCCAGGAGGAAATAATAAAGGCAGGCTCATATGCAGGCCAGGGTGTGTGCACTGGGCAGGCATGACGTCGTGCTGTAATTGGTGGTGGTGGCGGTGCATCGTGCATGGGAGCAATCTTAGGCTGTGCCAGCAACACTTTTGATCCCCTAAGTTCTCAGTCTCTAGTGCTGCGCAACAGCTCTGATGTTATGTAATTTTTAAGTGTGTTATGCTGCAGGTTTTATTTATTAGTAATGCTATGTTTTGGCCTATTATGTTATGTTATAGACCCATTTGCAGAGCGCCTTTGGGGACTTTGCAATGTTTAGCAATGCAACACTTGCTGTTGCACCAAGGATATTGTTCATGTTTTTCCGAGAGAGGGATCAGAGTTTTGTTTAATGGAAGTTTTGACTCATGGAAAGGTAGCACAGAAGGTTAATGTGCCTGCTGCAAAGAACATGTACCTGACGCAGAGCACAACATGCTGTAAATAGGTCAGTGGGTCACTGCATTTGTCATAGAAATCATTTTGTCACTTGCCCGTAAGTAAAAATCCTAACATACAACAGTGAGCTATTGAAAACTGCAAGGTAAAAATTGTACCGTTATGTCCCCCCCCCCGTCTTTTTTTGACTACCCCAATGTCTGGAAAATAAATTGTTATAATTTTTATTTCCAGCACCTGGTAAAGCCTGACAAGTGACAACCTCAACCTTTACCTAAATTTTTGGGCAATTTTTGGAGAAAGAACAAGAGGCCCCAACCTCCTTGCTGCTCTTTCATCCCGGCTACGACTATCAGGCTCGGCTCCTGGCTTCTTCGGGGCTGTGCTGAGAGTCCAATACCCTTCCCTATTGAACTACCTCAGAGTCCAAATGCAATGATACGGACAACCGAGATAGTCCAGCGGGGCACGGGAAAGGAAGGGGACAGCGGGGAGGGAGATCTGTAACGACAAAGAACAGGGATTAGATCACCCTACCTCCCTTAACCTAGAAGTGTCACCTTCTTGCTATCCCTTAACAGAGAACACCCAACTGTGATAAGGCAATACCTGTAAAGGAAAATACAAAAGGACCAAATCCAATGGAGACAGTTGCTTGAGGAGGTATTAGGAACTGTACCCAGCTGTGAAAACAAAACGATACACATTCAATGCCCTCCGATAGGTAATAGCTATTTCTCTGCTGGCGTTTGAGGGGTTGCTATACACATACCAGTTATTATGCATCATTTCCCTTTATATGGGTACTTCACAATTCCATTAGTCCAATACCCCATTCATGTCTCCTGTATAAACGAGATAAGTAAATAATAATGAACCCCGCATTCAAAAGGAATCCACACAGAGGATGCAGGGGGGAAAGTTCCTTCGTGTTCGCACAATATGCTTACTTCACACAATGAAATATCTTCCCCAAGTAAGCCTAAACACACTATAGTTCTGCGTGCCCAGGCTTCTTTTGATTGGATTGCGAGGCTCAGTGTTACTCTCCATATGAGTCCTATCGCACCCTCTTATTTGCTTTGAGACAAAGTACCAGATATATACATTGGGTCATCGATGTTTTAACAGGGTTTGGCCACGCACCACCAAGGGTCTATGTCCTTGTGACCAAAGCTGCCCAAACAACCCCTTCGGTATTCTCCGAAGATCAGAAAGCTCCGTGTTTCTCTCAGCCGAGAGAAACCACCAGACGGATACTGCAGACTGGGTGTGCTGTTGGGATCGGTGGAACCAACGCCTCACACCCACAAGACAACAGTTTACTCACGGTCTCGATGGACTTGGGAAAACAAGTCAGGTCCTACCGCTAACTGTTCGATTCAAAACGCCTCCACACAAAGGAATTATCGGCAATTCCCCGCCGTTTGCAGCAGCCCTTTATTTCCCGGTCTGCACGCGCATCTCACGTCGATACGTGACGTATGCACGGCATGCCGGGAAATGTAGTTTTTCATGCCGGCGGCTCGTGTTTGCCGATAGTTGCAGGACGTGACAGTACATCCCCCTGCACAAGAGGGGCCTACCCCACCCGTGGTTTCCCAGGAAACAAACGGTGAAATTCGGCCACCAACTGGGGAGCCCGAACAGCACCCGCTGGTTCCCAGGAATCCTCCTCCGGTCCATACCCCTTCCAGGAGAGCAGGTACTGCAGGTGTCCCCTCACCCATCTAGAGTCCAAGACATGTCTCACCTCATACTCCCTATCCTGCTGCACCCAGATAGGCAAAGGAGCCCTACGAACAGGACTTCTGGAGGGCTTCAAGAGGGAAACATGGAAGACAGGATGTATGCGCAACTGCGCAGGTAAACGTAGTCGAACAGCCACTGGATTTACATGCCCCAAAACCCGGTAAGGGCCAATAAACCGGGGATTGAACACGCTATGTTTCCTGAATCTGATGTTTTAGGTGGACAACCACACCAGATCCCCCTTACGAAACACCGGATTGGGTCTCCGATGTTTGTCGGCTTGGCGCTTGTATCTTGCTTTGGCCTGTGCCAGATTCCTGCGCGTATCCAAAAGCACTTTGCGTACCCGCATCAATCTGTCCCTCACCTCTGGCAGCTTCACATTGTTATTCAGTAACAGCATAGGGGTGAATCTAGGGTGATGCCCATATGAGCAATAGAACGGTGTGTGTAGGGTGGATGCGTGTTGTGTGCTGTTATAGGCCATTTCCGCCACCCACAGCCAATTCACCCACGAATCACTGCTTTCTTGCACATAACATCGGAGATATTGTTTCAAGGACTGATTTAGTCTCTCCGTCTGGCCATCCGTTTGCGGGTGGAAACTGGTGGACACTGATGAGGTTATGTGCAATGCTGTACACCAGGTTTTCCAAAATCGGGCAGTAAATTGGGCCCCTCGATCGGATACGATGTCCCTGGGAAGGCCGTGTAGTCGTACAATGTTCACAAGGAGTAGATGAGCTAATTGGCCCGCAGTGGGCACCTGGGTGCAGGCGATGAAATGGCCCATTTTAGTCAGGAAGTCCACAACAACTACAATGGCTGTTTTGCCTTGGTCTTTCGGAAGACCCACGATGAAGTCAACTGAAAACCTCTCCCACGGATTCTCTGGAGTGGGCAGAGGTTGTAGTAATCCCTGAGGTCTTCGTCTGTCCGTTTTCATCCGATAACAGGTGACACACTCCGCCACCCATCGGCTCAAATCAGGTCTGATGGAAGGCCACCAGAATTGTCTCTGGGTTTTCTCCAACGTTTTGATAAAACCCATGTGTCCGGCACATGGGACTTCATGGCACCAGGAGAACACTGTTTTGCGCAACTTATTCGTGGGTACTAAGACCTGCTTTCCTTTCATAGGTATGCCATTTTTCATCTTCCATTCCGGATGGTGTCTGAGCCATGTGCGCCAAACACAGGTCTGTACTCCTCTCCTGACTCCTGACAGAAATCGTTGGTGTGTGTCACTCCTATGACGTTGGCCGGCTCTACGATAGATCGAATGGGTTTCTCTGAGGGAAGCAGGTGATTTTCTCTTCTTGTTAGCGCATCCGCCTTCCTATTGGTAGTACCAGGCCGGAATGTAACCACAAAGCGGAACTCCTCGAAGAACATCATCCATCGGAGCTGTCTGGGAGACAGATGTCTGGCGGCCCTTAGGAACTGCAAATTACGATGATCGGTATAGACCGTGATCAAATGCTTAGCCCCCATCAGCCAGTGTCTCCATTCCACAAATGCATCTCGAATGGCTAACAGCTCCTTTTCTGCGATTGTAAAGTTTATTTCCGCAGGACTGAGCTTACGCGACATGTAGGCTATAGGATGAAGTGTGCCGGTAGAGACGTCCTTTTGAGATAACACAGCCCCCAGAGCGATCTCAGACGCATCCGCCTCAACCATGAAAGGGATGTCGGGATTGGCATGGGTCAATACTGGTGCGGAGGAAAAGGCTGTTTTTAGCCTGTCAAAAGCGGTTTGTGCTTCCTCATCCCACACAAACTGTACGTTCTTTTTCGTGAGCCGAGTGAGTGGTGAGACCATTCCAGAGAAACCAGATATAAATCGCCTGTAAAAGTTGGCAAACCCCAACAGGCTCTGGATATCTTTGACGTTGTTTGGACGAGGCCATCCCACAATAGCCTGCACCTTTCTCTCAGCCATCACCTGTCCCGATGGAGTAAGCATTACCCCAAGAAATTCCACCGTCGTTACATGAAATTCACACTTGGTGATTTTACAGAATAGATGATGTTCCAGTAGCGCTTGCAACACGGATTTCACATGTGTTACGTGTTCCTCGGTCGAATTCGAATATATGAGAATGTCGTCAATATAAACGACCACATGACGATCCAGATATTCGCGAAGCACTTCGTTTAGGAAGAATTGAAAAGCGACCGGGGCATTGCAGAGCCCAAAGGGCATTACCAAATACTCGTAGAGCCCGTACCGTGTCTTAAAGGCCGTCTTCCACTCATCACCCCGTCTAATGAGAACAAGGTGATATGCCCCACGTAGATCCAGTTTAGTGTATATGCGCGCGGCACGGACCTGTTCCAGCAACACTGGAATCAAGGGCAACGGATACTGATTTTTCACGGTGATGGAGTTCAACGCTCTCTAGTCGATGCAGCACCTTTTTTCACCATTAGCCTTCGGTATGAAAAACAACGGAGACGCTGCAGGGTATCGAGATGGTCTTATGTATCCAAGAGCCAGATATTTATCCAGATAGTCTCGCAATGTATCCGTTTCAGGCAAAGTAAGAGCATATATTCTCCCGTTGGGTATTTCAGAGCCAGGTATGAGGTCGATGCGGCAGTCATATGACCGATGGGGTGGAAGTACCTCAGCCTCCTTATCACTAAAGACCGTTCCATACTCTGCGTAACACGGGGGAAGGGACACATCTTTTTCCGCTGCTGTGGCTATCGTTTGCATAGACGCTAATGATTGTGCTGGGCTCCAGACCTTCGAGAGACAGTGTTCCAGGCAATAGGGAGAAAGAAATTGGATTGTTTTAGCGGTCCATCTTATCTCAGGATCGTGTTTTTGTAACCATGGAAGTCCTAATATGATCCCATATTGTGGGGCTTCTATGATGTTAAACGCCAGGTGTTCATGGTGGGTGTGATCATGAGTAACCTCGTACTCCATAGTATGGTATTTTATGGGTCCAGCTTGCAGTTCGTTCCCATCGACTGCGTAGACCATTTCGGGTCTTTCTTTGTGGACTAGTTGCACTCCCAATCGTCGGGCTTCGGCAATGTCCATGAAACATCCGGTAGCCCCCGAATCAACCATCACATGAATGTCTTGTTTCACCTCATCAATCAACATAGTCATGTCCAAAAAGAGGTGATTCCTCTCATCTACCGTTTTCGGGGTGAGTGAAGGGATGATATGTGTGCTTGAGGGTTTCCTTTCATCTACCATCAAGCTGTGGAGTTTTCCGTCTCCTTGTCTGTGACTCCTGCAAGGCTTTGTCCTTCCCGAAACCGGTTACCTTTTGGTTTCACCGGGCATTCACGCAGGTAATGTCCTTTTTTCCCACAATATAGGCACAGTCCTTGTTTGCGCCTATGTTCCCTTTCGCTGGCGGTTAAAGAGGCTCGCACCGCTCCTATATCCATAGCTTCTGCGGAGGTAGCCGTCTTGTCTCCGCTACTTGCCTGTTCATAGGGCATCACAGCTCGTTCCTTCTTCTTATGCTCCCCTTTCCGTTCCTTCATGCGATGGTCCAAGTGTAGGGCGAGATCTATTAGGGCAGAGCATGTAAGGGGTTGAGGGTCAATGTGGGCCAAAACATCTTTCATTTCTTCACTGAGGCCTTGATAGAATAAGGCTGTTCTCTTGGCTTCGGGCCAATCAGTTTCGGCCACGAGTCGTCTGAAATTGTTGAGATATGTAACCAGATCTGCATCTCCCTGTTTAAGTTTCAACAACTCCCTGTCTGCCGTGAATGTTTCCGCTCTCCTGTCAAAAGTTTTTTCAAATTCCTCCCGAAAATTGTCCCAATGATATAAGAGTGGGTCATCTCGTCTAACTATTGGAACAGCCGATTGTGCTGCTTCCCCCCCTAAATACGAGATAAGGAAAGCCACCCTCGCTTGGTGTGTAGCAAACATCTTGGGTTTGCACATGAAGTGCAACTGGACCTGCGTCATAAACACTTGTACCTTTTTATTATCCCCATAGAATCGTTCGGGTGGAGCTAGAGGGATCTGTGCAGGCATCTCCACCACCACGGAGGTAGCAGGGGAAGAGCTACTCGTTGCCCCTGCTGCTGCAGTAGCTGTGGGCAATCTATCCACCCTGGCTCGTAATTGTGCATTCTCAGCCCTCGAGGCAGCTACCTCTCTATTGGAAGCTGCCAGCTCCACCTGGACTAAGGCCAAAGCAGCCAGGACATCCTCTAAGGTAGTCATGGCGGGGTCCCAGCACAGCCAAGAAGAGGCAAAATTCTTGGGCCGATAATTCTATCAGGCTCGGCTCCCGGCTTCTTCGGGGCTGTGCTGAGAGTCCAATACCCTTCCCTATTGAACTACCTCAGAGTCCAAATGCAATGATACGGACAACCGAGATAGTCCAGCGGGGCGCGGGAAAGGAAGGGGACAGCGGGGAGGGAGTTCTGTAACGACAAAGAACAGGGATTAGATCACCCTACCTCCCTTAACCTAGAAGTGTCACCTTCTTGCTATCCCTTAACAGAGAACACCCAACTGTGATAAGGCAATACCTGTAAAGAAAAATACAAAAGGACCAAATCCAATGGAGACAGTTGCTTGAGGAGGTATTAGGAACTGTACCCAGCTGTGAAAACAAAACGATACACATTCAATGCCCTCCGATAGGTAATAGCTATTTCTCTGCTGGCGTTTGAGGGGTTGCTATACACATACCAGTTATTATGCATCATTTCCCTTTATATGGGTACTTCACAATTCCATTACTCCAATACCCCTCATGTCTCCTGTATAAACGAGATAAGTAAATAATAATGAACCCTGCATTCAAAAGGAATCCACACAGAGGATGCAGGGGGGAAAGTTCCTTCGTGTTCGCACAATATGCTTACTTCACACAATGAAATATCTTCCCCAAGTAAGCCTAAACACACTATAGTTCTGCGTGCCCAGGCTTCTTTTGATTGGATTGCGAGGCTCAGTGTTACTCTCCATATGAGTCCTATCGCACCCTCTTATTTGCTTTGAGACAAAGTACCAGATATATACATTGGGTCATCGATGTTTTAACAGGGTTTGGCCACGCACCACCAAGGGTCTATGTCCTTGTGACCAAAGCTGCCCAAACAACCCCTTCGGTATTCTCCGAAGATCAGAAAGCTCCGTGTTTCTCTCAGCCGAGAGAAACCACCAGACGGATACTGCAGACTGGGTGTGCTGTTGGGATCGGTGGAACCAACGCCTCACACCCACAAGACAACAGTTTACTCACGGTCTCGATGGACTTGGGAAAACAAGTCAGGTCCTACCGCTAACTGTTCGATTCAAAACGCCTCCACACAAAGGAATTATCGGCGATTCCCCGCCGTTTGCAGCAGCCCTTTATTTCCCGGTCTGCACGCGCATCTCACGTCGATACGTGACGTATGCACGGCATGCCGGGAAATGTAGTTTTTCATGCCGGCGGCTCGTGTTTGCCGATAGTTGCAGGACGTGACAACGACCCAGCAAACAACCGTGTTCAAGGTAAGGAAACTGATGATATTTTTTGTAGCTTGGAGTTAGGGCTATGTTTGTGGTCACTGACTCTACATGGTGGTTAGGGTGGGTGCACATTCTCAACATTGTATAGTGACTGGATGGAATTTACTAATACTGAGCCTGCCCTTAGCCCTGTGCTTTGGGCAATAACGGTTATTATAGGCACTAGCTATCCTTCCCTTGTTAAAGGCCCTCAAATAGTGTCTGTTTCAGTGCCACTATGGCACACAGAGGAAGCAGCCAGTCAGGCTGTATTTTTTACCTACCCTGTTGTCCAAAGGGGAGCGTTATGTAGGAGAGTAGGGTCTGCTTTCCTATGGTCACCCCATTTTTTTGCTTTTGCTTTAAAAGTAAATATGTTGAATGGTGATAGTTTGTGACCTGTTTAGTTGGTTCTTTTGTTGTTTGCAGTTTAAACCAAAAAAGGTGTTTGTTTTGTTGTTTGCAGTTTAAATAAAAACAATCTGTGAGGTTCTCAGCATTGTATCTTGAAGTCTGTGATGAAGCTCTGTTGTTATACTGAATGAGCAGCTACCTAGTATGTTATATGACAGCTCTTTAATAATGTAATCCCTGCACTTTCACAATTGCTTTATTAACCTTCCTGCTTTCTCAGATTTGCTTGGAAATGCACCATTTTTCCACTATGTTTTCAAAATTTTCTCGGGGGGAATTCACCCCGAACCCTCCTTAGGGGGTTCGGGCTCGCTCGCTACGGTGCAGTATGATTATCACTTTCCGGCTCACCAGTTTCAAATGTCACCAGCCGCCACTGCTTGGGATATTTTACACTTGTCTAATTCAACAGTGAGCCCATGAATTTTAAGTTTGTTAAAAACTTGCCTAAGGCGTGTGTCATGTTCCAATTGGTTGCTGCCCATGACCAGAATGTCGTCTTGGCAAAACCTGATACCATCAACGCCTTCAAAAATTGAAGTCATGACCCTTTGAAAAAGCGCCGCCGCCGAGGCTAAGCCAAACGGTACCCTGGTGAAACGATACCAACCAAAAGGAGTGATAAAAGTAGTGTATTTTTTGCTGTCCACGTGTAGGGGAATTTGGTGATACGCGGATTTTAAATCAATTATTGAAAATATACACATATCATTGGTGGCATTAAACATTTCACTTATACGTGGTAGCGGGTATTGATCAACAATAATATTCTTATTCAGGTCCCTGAGATCGATGCAAAGTCTAATTTTCCCATTGGGACGTTTGACCACCACTAAGGGAGAAACCTACTCCGCAGACTCAACTTCTTCTATTATTCCATCTTTGACGAGTCTATTCAGTTCGACTTGAACATCATTTCTTACTGACACTGGTAAATGTCTTACCTTTTGAATGCATGGGATAGCTGAGTCCTTAAGTTCAATTTTATGTTGAAAACTGTTAAGAAGACCAACTTTACCAGAGAACACATCTGGAAAATCATTTTGGATGGTACGTTTACAAGACTCATCAACAGACAAAACAGGATTATCGCTATTTGGGTTGAGAATGATACCAAGATCAGCTTGATTGCTCCAACCAAGGACCGAAGGACCCTTCTTTGCTACAAAAAGTCTGCAAAATGCTTTCCTGTTTTTGAATTCGAATTCCAGATCTCGTGTTCCTAAAAATTCAATGTTGTTTCCCGTGTAACTTCTAGCAATCACTTTAGATTTTTCTAGAGATTAACCAATTTTGTCATAGAATTGTTTCCACACATTCTCATTAATAATCGTGAACGGAGAACCAGAGTCTGCCATAAGATTCACTGTTACTCCACCCAATTTCACATCACACATGGTTTTTTTTTTCTTTGTGGGTGTGAGCTCCAGTACGTCATATTCTATTGAAAATACGTAGCTGATGCTGTCAGAATCAGAATACTCAGAATTATCCTCAGCTGAGTCACTCTCCTCTTGAATTTGTTGAACGTGTTTGCTTTGTTTTGAAGATCTTCTATTACAAGCTTTAGCGATGTGACCCGTCAAACCACAAGACGTGCACTTCTGGTATCTAGCAGGATATTTTGCTGAATCGGCTAGATGGGTGGGAGACCCACATCGAAAACATTTAAGATCAGAGAATTCGTTATTTTTCATACTGTGACGTTTCTCACTGCTATATTTGGATTTGTATTGTTCACCTTTCCTGTGATGATCATGTCCCCCATCTCTTTTGTTTACATTCAGTCTTAGTTTGCTGGCATTGGAAGATTTAATTGCTTTAACAACCACAGGCTCATCTAAAACTGCCTTTGCACATCTGCCAGTAAGTTCAGCCTTTAAGCAAAGCAACAACTTCCTTTAAAGAAGCTTCACCATTAACCCAGAGTTTGTCCTGGATATTAGGGTTGCTGGCGTGCATGATAATTTGATCACAAACAAATTCTTCTTGTAGCTGACCAAATCTGCAGGTTAATGCCAAATTGTTCAAAGCAGCAACATAATCATCAATGCTCTCATCTTTACCATGCTTCCTTCTTGAAAATTTGTAGCGGTCAACAGCGACACATACTATAGGCGAGAAGTGAGCATCAAGATCATCCAACGCATGTTGATAAACATTGTTGCCTTCTCTCACTTTTTTTTCAATGTTGTTATACGTTTTGACACCTCCAGGACCTAAACAGTACAACAGGACTTTCTTTTTTTTCTCAGCTGTGAAGTCCTCATCCTCCACTGTCTCGATATAGTTTGTAAAGTACTCTTTCCACTCTTTCCAAGGCATGCAAGGAGCATCTTTGAGGGGCAGAAACGCTTGAGGTTGCGTAAGGTTCAATGAACTTAGAGCACACATGGCGAATTTTAGTTATATAAGAAATAGAAACAACCTCCAGCTGTGCTTGCAAATGTGAAGATCAGAGTTGCATTAATAAAGAAATACTTTTAGTGTATACCATATAAGCATTGATAAATACACAGGTCAAGTCAAAATCGCCAAGGCAGAAGATTTCCTTCCTAAACAAGACTTTCAAATGTGGAAGACAACAATTCCAAAACACTGTTAATGGAAAAGAAGGTTGTTACATGCTCACAAAAATTTCATCCTTTTAATTGTATATGTTTGCTGAAGCCTTGCAGTAGAGATCGATTTTATTTTTCATTAAAAAAATATATATATTTTGAAAGTAATCTTCTTGGTGTGCACATCACCGTGAATGTGCGAAGACCGAAATCGAACACATTAACCTGATCCAATTTCACAAGTATGGCGCCTCACGCTGCGTTCCAGTGACGTAGCACGCACCAGGACATGCGCAGTAGAAATGACCCTCTGACAGGATTTTCAATACGTATCTGCGCAGCAAGCCGAAAACTCAGGGGGATGGACAACACACTAAGTCGGTACCTTTTTTTTTTATGAAGTCGGCAGACTCGTGGTTGAGCTGAGTCGCCGAGCTGGATGCGCTGTGGATCTTCAAAAAACGTTGTACGAGCACACATCCGTGAAAATGAGTCGGAGCTTACGCCGGAGTTCAAAACAGGAACGGCTGTGCTGGACGGCACACTCGTGTGAACAGAGTCGATCCAGAATGGATAGCCGAGAAGCACAAGACTGAGTACAGGTAGGAAGCCAGTTCTTCCACAATCAGGTTCAAGTTTCACCTTAATTCAAGCTGGAAAATCCGCGGTGAGGGGCTGAAGTTCTCCTCGTCGCCACTGTTACAATTAGAAGTCGGATTCGTGTAGTGAAGAATGAAGTTTATTAAAATCAGCCCCACACCAAGTGCGGTGCGTAGGTTCGTTAAGCAGAAGCAGTTATGACAGTTGGGGGTAAGGGAAGGGACCAGGGGACAGTGTGGAATGTTGAGGGACCAATAAGAACAGAGAGGGAACAATGGGTGCTCTCGCGCAGGAGAGCTGGGTTGACACCTCTTGCTTGGAGCTCGAGGGAGAACAGAACTAGGTTACAACACTAACCACCCTTTGGCTAGCTCTGCAGGCAGTGTGGGATACCCCAAAACGCTCCCTAACAGGCAGTTTGCCCCGCATCTGGGGTTTGTCTACCCTTCTGACCACAAGGTTTTTATCTTCAGGTGGAGAATGGTATCTCACTACTCTTCCCAGATTCCAGATCTTCCCCTCCTGAGTTTTCACAGCATTTTTAAACAGTTTGACAATCCTCGTGGGTTTGGTAAACTCAGACCAACTCGCTCTGCCTGTAGGTGCTTTGATTTTTATAGTATCTTCTACCTTTAACCCTATCTCTTTTGCGGAGTGTAGTTTATCAAACCTGTCTTTTCTCTCTATCGTGGCTTTGCGGTGTCTGTTCAACCCTTTAGAGTCTCTAGAGTGATCTGTCCATCCTTTGTGCCACCCCATCCATCCCGGTGAAAGTTTCGTATTGGGCTTTCGCGCCCAGAGCAGTTCAAAAAGGGTGACCCCTGTCGTCTGGTGAGGAGTCAAGCGGTAGGCTTCTAGACGTTTCTCAATCTCTTCCCTCCAGTTTAGTCCATTAGTTTTCGCTAACTGGATGCTCTTCTTGAGAGTTTGGTTAAACCGCTCGACCATCCCATTGGTCTCAGGGTGATACAATGCGCAGCTTTTGTGTTCAATCCCGTTCTTCTCGAGAAAGTCTCTCATTTCCTTTGAGCATAGTTGCACTCCATTGTCCATCAACAGACTGCTGGGTAGGCCTTCCCTGAGGAATAGTTCTTGTAGAAATTCGATGACTGCTTTCGTGGTGATCTCAGACACGATTTTCACCTCTAGCCACCTAGAGTATAGATCCATGGGCACTAAGACATAAGGAGTGCGTATCTCCCCCGTCAGTGGACCTATTATGTCCAATGCCACTTCTTCCCATGGCCCCGTTGGGGGTGGTCTGCACTGCATGGGAGGCGTATGCTGTTTCAAGACTTTGTCACTGACGGTGCATGGTATGCAGCCTCTCACTTTTCTCTCAATCACGTTGTCCATGCTCGGCCACCAGTAGTCTTCCCGCATCCTCTGTTTGGTCTTGGTGATACCCAGGTGTCCTTCATGAGCTAAATCTACTAGGTACTCCCTCAAGGTTTTGGGCGGGATCAACCTTGTGTCACGGAACAGACAATCATCAGTGACGGACAGTTCATCCCTGACCATCCAAAACGGGCGTAGGGTCTCGTCTTGTTTGTCTTTATGTCTCCAATTTCCTTTTACCCTCCCGCACACTTCTAACAACTGGTCATCTGCTCTAAGGGCTTCTTTCCAACTCTCTTCTCCAACGGCCCGTTGGGTAATTGCCACACTTTTTCTGTTTGAGACTCGTCCTTAGCTTCTCCGTTCTTGTCGCCATCTTCATCTTCCTCCGTTTCTCCCACAAGGCGCGAGAGGCAGTCAGCTGCTAGATTCCTCGTCCCAGGCACATATTCAACGCTGAATGTATACTCCTGTAGATTCACAACCCAACGCCTGATTCTACTCGAGATAGCGTCGAGTCCCTTTTTGTTGAATACTTCGACCAGGGGCTTGTGGTCAGTTCCCAGGTTGAACTTGGTTCCCCAGATGAAGTCCCGGAACTTGTTCATGGCCCAGTGTACCGCCAGGGCCTCCTTCTCTATTACCGAGTAGTTGATCTCGGACTTCCGTAGGGATCTCGATGCGAAGGCTATGGTCTCCTCACCACACGCCCCCACTTGTGTGAGGACTGCCCCGAGTCCTTTCGAACTTGCGTCGGTTGTCACCACCGTCTTCCTATTCGGTATGAATGCTTTGAGGCTAGGCGCCTCCGCAAGTGCTTTCCGCACATCTTCAAATTCCTTCTGGCACTCCTCATCCCAACTGAAACCCACGTCCTTCTTGAGCAACTGGCGTATGGCATAGGTCCTGCCTGCGAAGTTCCTCACAAATTTGCTGTAGAACTCCAGCATACCCATAAACGACTTTATTTCTTCTTTGTTTTTCGGTGGTGTCAAGTTGATTATGGTGTTCTGGAGTTCTGCTTTAGGACGAATTCCACCTGGTGTTACCTTGTGTCCCAAGAAGTCTAACTCTTAACAGCCGATCCTGCACTTCTCTCTCTTTACCGTAAGGCCCTGCATCTTGAATTTTGCCAGCACCTGTCTCAATATTGCGTTGTGTTGCTCTTTATCTGTGCCAAAGACCAGTACGTCGTCTTGATAACACAAGACACCAGGAATGCCTCCAAGTATACTGCCCATGATTCTTTGGAACACAGCCGCGGCCGAGACTAAACCGAAAGGCATTCTCTTGAACTTGAACACTCCCATTGGTGTAACAAACGCTGTAAGTTTCTGCAAATCTTCATGTAGCTTGATTTGGAAGTAGGCCGAGGTCAGGTCTAATGTTGAGAATACTTTCGCTCCTCCCAACATGCTCAAGATTTGTGTGATATTGGGCAGCGGGAACTTGTCGACCACAACCTCTTTGTTCAGTGCCCTGAGATCAATGCATAGGCGAACCGATCCATCCTTTTTCCTAGCTGCGACAATCGGCGCCAGCCACTCTGTTGCCTCCACAGGTTCTATGACCCCTAGGTTGCACAATTTTTCTAGTTCAGCTCTGACTGCCTCCTGGATTGCTATGGGGAGGTTCCTTACTCTTGCTACTACTGGCGCTGCGTGCTCCCTCAGTTTTATCTTGTGGGAGTAGTTCATTAAGCACCCTAGTTTCCCACTGAACACCTCCTTGAACTCTTCTTCGATGCTTCCCCAAGATTCACCTACCTCATGCACTAGAATCTGTGGGGTTTTGTTAGGGTTGAGGTATACAACTAGTTATTTTTGGGCTTGCCACCCCAGTGTGTTGTCCCCTACTGAGGATACATAGATCTTAGATACTGTCAGTCTATCTTTGTAGACTACTGTGCCCCAGAAATAACCCTTCATGCAGATGGGTTGTCCACCATAACCCCCCGGCCTTACATCCATTTTACTCAATTTGAGTTTTAGCCAGAGCATACTTGTGTGTAACATTTTAGTCATTATCTGCATAGCTGCCAAGGTTTCAGATGGCTTATGTGTGACATTTCATAATTTCAGTGTAAAAATGAGTGATATTCAACGACTATGAGTGACACTTGATTGCAAGCAAAATCAAGCAATAAAGACGTGAGAAACATACATATCAGTAATTACACCCTTGGAGCAATGAGAAACTCTAAGATCTCTAAAACTAATGCAAAGCACCAGAAATTGAAGGGCACTAAGCTAGTAAAAAGCAGAAACTCACAGCTAATCCTCATAAAATACAGTTTTGCGAATATTCGTGATTCATGTTCTTTTGTGAAAACTGTCACTAGACAAAATGCTGATCTTGGTCCTGCATTCCATTATTCAGCAGAGTTATCTTGACATTTGTATTGTTGCATGAAAACTTCTGGGCACAGAAGGAATTCTGCCCAACTACCAGTTGGTTTTAAATCCATGTTATTTTTCTGGGCGATTTTTCAGAATCTTAAAACATGATTCTCTTGGAGAGGTGGTGACCGGCCTATCCCAGTCAATTTTAACCACATTCATAACTAGGGTGTCATCATCGGGCCAGGAGAAGCATGGGGGGAGACTAGACGTGCTCTGTGTCAGTCGTGAATTTCCAAAAACATGCTTCTAAGCGAAATGGAATTGTGGCGGCCTAGGGTGGTTAAAGCACATGCTGCAGAGTTCATGAAATGAGTGAACTGTGCACAGTCTAAGAAACAGTGAGAGCTTATGACTCACCACACCTCGGTGCCATTCTAAACTGGCTGATCCAGAGAGCCACACCTAATAATAGTTATAGTAGAGCAGAACCGTAAAGAGGGATCTGAAAAGAGGAATCAATAAGATGTCACAACAGAAGAAATTACATTGCGCCAAGTAAAATCCTAACAGCATACCTGCATTTTTCTGTCAAACAGAAATAACAGTGTTTGCTCGCCAGCACCAAATTCCGAGAAAGGGGAGAGTTACTTTTGTGCACTTTTGTCAGCTTCAGCTTTTGTATACCCTGTGATGAACTCCACTATATATACTTTGGCTTCAGACACAGAACACACAAGTAAGGTTGAGGCTCAGAAAACAGCTTTTGTGACACACTAAACATGACACACAACCAGTGCTTTAGCCTCTTCGGTGCTCAGGACAGCCCCCGGCTGTCCGACGTCACAGTGGGTGTGTGCGGGAGAATTCGTGCAGCGCCGAAGTAGTTAAATGGAAAAATAGAAGTGAAGGTACCCTGTACCAGAGTACCTACTTGTTTCTGAGAAGTGCTGGTACTATCCAAAGAAAAGTATTACGTTTCTCTTGAGAAGTGCAGGAACTCTCCCTCTCAAAATAAAAACTTGCAGGTCCTCCGTACCGGACAGTGGAATAGAATGGAATGGAATGGAATGGAATAGGCTCTTATATAGAGCATGGCTACCCGGGGGCATCCCAGCGCTGCAGCAGGACTGCAATAGGGAGAGGGAGGGTGCTCAGGGGAAGAGCCAGGTCTTCAGCTGTTTCCGGAAGGCCAGGTGGTGGGTTCTTTCCTAAAAGCTACGGGAAGGGAGTTCCAAAGCTTGGATGAGTTATATGAAAAAAGGTGACCCCCCGATCTGGACCTTCTGATTCTAGGGACCGTTGCCAGTTAAAGATCATCTGAGCTGAGACTTCTCGGGGCCTTGTAGGGTTTGACTAGGGCCTTGATGAGGGGGGACCAATTCCCTTCAAGGATTTGTGGGCGATACACAGGGCCTTGAAGTGGATTCTCTCGTGTTCCCGGAAGCCAGTGGAGCGATCGGAAGGCGGGTTTGGCTGAGCAGCGGCGGCTCGTTCCAGTGAGTAATTGCGCCGCTGAATTCTGCACAACCTGTAGCTTGGCGATAACAGAGATAGGGGCACCCAAATAGAGGGAGTTGCCGAGATCTAACCTGGATAGGATCAGGGCCTGGGTCTGAAGTTTTTTGGCTTGACTGGGAAGCAAGGAGAGGATTTTTCGGGTCGTTCTAAGAATGCCATAGCATTCTGCGGCGGTCTTTCGTGCTTGGGTCTTGAATGAGAGTTCGTGGTCCAGCCAGATTCCCAGACTCTTTATTTTGGTTTTGGGAGTGGGGGCTGGACCCATGCATGCTGGCCACATTGTGTTTGATTTTAGGCTCAGCTGGTTGCCTAGCACCATCAGTTCAGTTTTGTCACCATTGAGCTTCAGATGGGAAAGACACATCCAGTTGGTCACTTCCTTAAGGCAGGAGTGGAGTTTAATGGGTGACTGTTTGGCCTGATTTAGTTCGACAACCAGCTGGGTGTCATCTGCGTATGTGACAATATGAACCCTGAAGGGGATACAATATCCGCCAAAGGGGCAATATACACATTAAAAAGAGTGGGACTCAGGGAGGAACCCTGAGGGACTTCTCATTGCAGAGGGAGGGATTTAGAAAGGGTGTCTCCTTCGAAAACTTGAAAGTATCTGTTTTCTAGGAATGAATGGAGCCATGCCAGAGCTGATCCTGACACTCCCACCTTCTTAAGGCGGTGGACCAAAATATGGTGGTTTACTGTGTTGAAGGCTGCGCTGAGGTCGAGGAGTATTATGGCAGAGGACCATCCCTTGTCAAGGATTTTTCTAGAGGTCTCCACCACTGAGAGAAGAGCAGTTTCGGTGCCTTGGTGGGGCCGGAAGCCAGTTTGGGAGGAATGAAGATGGCCCTGGGATTCCCAAAAAGCGGACAGAGAGTTATTGAGATGTTTTTCCGCCAGCTTACTGATGCCGGGGAGAAGCGATACGGGGCGGTAGTTGCCCAGTTCCGCGGGGTCAAGGTGTGTTTTTTTTAAGAGTGCCATGACCAAGGCGTTTTTCCATTCTGAAGGAACTAAGCCGGCTGCTAATGAAGTGTTAATTAGGTGAGTGATGGAGGGGGTGATAGTGGGTAGTGCTCTCTTGAGAATATTGAGTGGCGCGGGGTCGAGAGGTGACCTGCTTTTAACACCAGACAATATGGAAAGGAGGGATTCCTGGGTGAGAGGGGTGAAACTTCTAGGCAAGGGTAGTTCTCATTGTGTGCCGAGTCTCTAAATTGAGGTGGGGGTGGGGTATCTGGGGAAGGGATGTGCTTCAAGGTGTTTTGAATTTTGTATTGGAAAAAATCAGGCGCGGTGTGGGGGTCTGGGAGTTTCAGTAGCTGTTTAATGATGAGGAACGAGTCTCTGGAGGGGTTGGCTGATTGAGATAGTTTTTGTTCATAATAGATGGCCTGGGCAGTTTTTATCCCGGCTTTATATGTTACTATAGTTGACCTATACTCTGCTTTTTTCTTGGGGGCGTAGTCTTTCCTCGAAGTTTGTTAAAAAAAAATTACGTTTTGTTTCAGTAGGCGAAGCTTGGGCGAGAACCAAGCGTGTTTATTGGGTCCGGTTTTCTCCCGGAACGGTTTTTTGGGGAGCACGGTGTTTAGGGAGTTTTCAATCCAAGGGCGAAGTCCCTGTAGGAGGTGGTTGGGTTATCATTAAAGGTGGGTCTGGTGTTCTCTAAAGTGAGAGTCCATTCTTCTACAGAAAGTTTCAACCAAGGGCGGATTTTTGTTGGTACTGATGATGATGGGGGGGAGCCATTTTCGGAGGGTACCAGAGAAAAGGGACTAGGAAATGGTCATGGGAGGGGGAGGGGGTCGGTCCCTTTTAGTTGTACAAGGTTTGAGAAATCGGGTCTAGAAGGTGTCCTTTGATATGTGTAGCTAGTGGGACCTTCTGGGATAGCTGGTAAGACGCAAGATCTAAGACTAGGTCCGTTGCGTGACGATCCAGCAGGTCGTCAAAATGGAGATTAAGGTCTCCAAGGATGGTGAAATTAGCTGCACTGCTAGCAATGGTGATTACTGATTCTATTAATGACTGGGAGAACTGATTCAGGGTTCCAGGGGGCCGGTATATGAGGATACCTGAGAAGGTAAGAGTGGGGGAGAATTCGGTGGAGAAGTGGACATTCTCACAGTCTGATAGGCAGATCAGTTGGTCCTTATGGATGATGGCAATCCCGCCCCCTTTACCGGCTCATTTAAAGCACTGCGCACAACAGACTCTGTCTGTCTGTTAAATTTGGTGTGCTGAGTTAGATACATGCTAACCTTCTTTTCAGCCAGACCTTTAAAATGGATGCGGAATAGGAGCAGAGTCAGGCTCCGTAGACTGACATACACTGACACTGCCCAGCCTGGCTATCTTTGGAATGTCTATTAAATGTGCCCTTGAACCTCTGTATTAGACCTGGCATCTTTGGCATGTTTCCCTTGTCTTTTTGCTTTCTGGCCTCTGCTTTTGATAGTATGCTGAGCTTGATTTTTGCTGGTTTAGTGTCTGCACACTTTCTCACTGCTGTTCAGTGTTAAAGTTCAAGAGCTCTTACTTTAAATTGTGTTATAATTGTTTCTCCATGATTGGCGTATTTGATTTACTGGTAAGTCCCTAGTACAGAGCACTGTGTGTGCCAAGGGCCTGTAAATCGAATGCTACTAGTGGGCCTTCAGCACTAGTAGCCTTTCAAAGGTGGCTCAGACCTGCCACTGAAGTGTCTGTGGGCAGTTTCTAACTGCCATGTCAACTTGGCAAGTGCACCCACTTGCCAGGACCCAACCTTCCCTTACCTGTAAGCCACCTCTCTGTAGCCCGACTGTGACATGAGCTGGGGATGTATGAAATAGAACAAGATTAACCCTGCCACACGGATATAGGAGGTCCTTTTACAGGATCCAATCAATACACAAATGGGGTGAACATGAAAACCAGAGCCATAGACTTCACCGTTCCTTTTCTTATAAAATTATTTATCTTTTCACAAAAGTGTTCTTAAGTAGACATACTGTTAATACATAATGCATGTTAAAATAATTACATCTGAGGGAAAGGCATGTTTCATCCAGGATGTGGGGGAAATAGATATAATACACAAATAATGTTCCTCACATTCCCAAACACTCAAAAGGATTTCATATATACATCAGTCAAGATATTCATTCATTTCCTCATTCATTCAGATTCGCTCACATACAGTTACATCCGTGCCTGCAACAACAGATGAAGAATGGTTGCATGAATTAAAGGTGGATAGGACAGACAAAACTGGTGGGAAAAGGTTTTATAGGGACCCAGGAGTTGTCGTCCAATATGAGCTGGGGATGTGCATTTACTCTAGATAGACACAAGGGGGAGGTTGAGGTGTGTCCCCCCTTTCCTGAGTGATTCATAGTCAGAGACCTGGCTGTATTTAGAGTAGTAGGAGGAGTTGTCGCCTGTACCTGAATGGCCTGTGGCTGCCTCTCACAAAGCTGTCTCCCCCTCCTGGAGTGAACCTGGCTTGATCCAGGCAGAACTGGATTATGTATGCCAGAGGAACTTTGTTTGTACCAACTTCAAAGGGAAATGTGGTATAAATATTGGGGTCCTGACTCCAGGACTTTAGAAGTCTTTGAGGATAAGAAACCTGCCCAGAAGAAGAGCTGGAGAAGCTCTGAGGAGAGGCTACCACTTTGCTGGGGGTTTTGCTGTGTTGGCATGCAGTGGCCGCTTCTAGCTTGGGCAGTGAAAGGAATGGGCTGAACTGTCTACAACTTCTTTTTCAGTGTTTCTCCAAGGGCTTGAGGTAGAGCTTGCCCCCTATTCAAAAAGTCTTAGGAACAGCATAGACTTTGCCTTCCTTTGGGTACCTGCAACTTGAACTGTGTGTTTCAACTGCCACAGAGGGATAAAGCACCCCGATGCCGTCAATAATGCTGCTGCCAGCTCCGTGACCTGAAGGCACTGCAGAGGGCACTGCCGCCCAAAACACCACAGCCCTGGTCTCACCGCCTCTGCTTTCACCATGGCCTGTGGGCACTGCACTCCGCAACACCTAGCTTCACACCGCCGCCCTGGTTTCACTGACGATGCTGCTGCAAGCTGACATCAACGCCTCTGCCTGCACGTGGTTTGGGGACACCGCTCGTAAGTTACATGACACACCGCCCCATCCCACACTGCAGTATCGGCTCACCAATGCCCGCCCCATCGACTCCAAATCGTCAACCGAGGCCGCTGCTTGCGCCGCGACATGTGGGCCCCACACACTGCATTTCCCCATTTCACACCGCAGTCCTGGGTCTACGACACCAGCAACGGAGACGCCACTGCTTGTGACCTGCCAGCACCATGACGAGCAACGACCTGCTTCGCACCGCAGCCCTGGTCTCACCTGCGCTGCTGGACGACCGTCACTGAGCCACTGCCTGCACTGCGACCTGAGGGCACCGCACGCCTCACCGCTCCACTTCACACCGCAGTCTCAATGCCTGCCATCGCTCCTGGCAAAGCATGTGGCTTCAAAGGCCCGACGACTCATTCACTGACCTCCGGAACCGGGGCCTGCCGACTCCGGCTCTTTAGAGCTCATGGCGAGGTCCCTGACGCCCTGCTTTTCTAAAGGTACTGTTTGCGGGTCTTCCCGACACCGTAGCTGGTCTGCAACACTGTGTCTGGCCTGAATCATTGGATTTGTTTGTTCAAGACGCTGTGATAGTCCTGGACAGAGCTATGGATTTCAAGGAACTGTATTTTTGCATTATTTCTAACTTGATAACTGTGTGTTGGATTTTTATCATTTTTGTCTTGTTTTGCACAGATAAATATTGGCTATTTTTCTAAAACATGTGGTGTCCTTTTGTAGTGTTTTCACTGTATTGCTGTGGATTATGTGCACATGCTTTACACATTGCCTCCGAGAAAAGTCTGACTGCTCGTGCCAAGATACCAAGGGGGTGAGCAGGGCTTATTTTAGAAGTGTAACTCCCTTATCCTGACTAGGAAGAAGGGTCCCTCCTTTGACAGAACAACCTACCAACTAGAGACCCCCATTTCTAACACGCAAGGGAGGAGGCCCAGCTGTAGCAGCAGATGGCAGTTATCAGCTAAAGCAGACACACAGTGTCTGGTAAATGCACATCTGCCTCTGCTGTATTTTGGTCCTTGAAACTCAGCAGAGATTCACCCTGACAATAGGCATATCGTAAGGCTGGGATGAAACGAAAAGTCACTGCAGTGCTCAATCAGACATCAAGGTTCCTCACCAGTCTACAACCCTTCCCTCATGAGCCCTCAAAAATCTTGCACTCTAATCTCCGTTGCTGCATCTCACCGCAACAGACCCCGTCCGCCCCCTCCCACATCCTCCCAGAGGGAAGAAAGCACATCATATGCAGGGCAGTTGCCCTTGGCAACACATTCGCCATCACACCTGCATCTGGGAGTCTCTCTCCTCGGTTAGAATGGGGACCTTCCGGGCGCTGCTTCGTCTGCTGCAGGAGGTGCACAACTCTCCTCGGCTTCTTCAGCTGTGTCTGGCTCCAGGCTGGATGGTATTGTTGTGCACTTTTTTTGGTGGCACAGGCTGCTAGTGTCATCATGTGATACCCTGCGACTGGTGGTAATTAAATCCAAAGTGCACTCATTAAGCACTCTGACCAAAGGGGTCGCGCCCTTTTCGTGGCACCCCCACTAGCTGTCTGGGCGGACACGTGGCAGTATAGGTCAGGGCAGAAAAACAATGTAGTCTTGCCTGCTACGGCATGTCTGTGAAAAAAATGAGCCAGACAACTATCCTGCCCCCATGGATGGTCCAGCAGTCGAGCTGGGGTGCACAGAGCTGAGGTGCACAGCATCGTACAGATACAGCATTGTGCATGGGGCCGCGTTTGGAGCACCTCATCATCCCTGCAGTGTGTCAGGGAGTCCTATATGGGTGACTATTGCATATTAGTACAGTGATGCGGCCACTTGCAATAAAATGCGTTAGTCTAACGCCTGATGCATGGTACTTGGCAGGGCTGTATCTACAGGGCACAAGTGGAGGGTACACGCAAGTAGACAGCATCTACCCACTCTTGTCGGAGGGTGGACGCCATCTCCCCTGCCAAAGAAGTTGGGCCTGCTATCATATGCTGAATTCGCACTGGTGTCGGTTTCAGACACAGGAGCATTAGCAGCGCCTGCCCGTTGTCTGCTTTCATTCCTAGCAGCTATGTGCAGTCGAGGGGGCTTTGTTATTTTAAATTCTAACTGGGCCCAAAACAAAGGCCGAAGTTCAGGGGCAAACATGCTGCCTTTTGGTTGTCATGGCACTTCCTGTGATGCAAACTGCAATGTCACGCTCTGTGATGTCATGCGTCTTGATATCACTTACATACTTCCTAACATGGTTAGTTTCACCACTTCTTTTTTTAGGACTCATGCCCTGATTATCCGTGACACTTTGAGTGACTATTTACCAGAGCACAGGGGAGGTACAGAATGACAGGGATGCAATAGAGGGAAGAGATGGCACATATTGAAGTGGGCAAATATATAGAGCTAGAGTGCAGAAAGGCATGGGAATACAAGTGGCAAATTGCAAAGAGCAGGGTGAACATGAAGGAAAGTGGTACAGAGTATTTGAGGGGAACAGAGAGAAGGCACTGAGAGCCTGGGTAGTATAAAGGATGAGGGTGGAGAACACTGAGGCTGTTAAGAACGGCAGAGAGCACAGGGAGTAAAATGAGGGTCTCAGGTGCTGTCAGTTTGTAGATTTATGCTTCACTTAGCAGACATTACAGGTAATTGATGTGTTTACTTTTAGTTTAGTTTTTCAGTTAGGCTATGTTGCAATCCCAAGCACTCTTGGGAACACAAGCCTCTGGTGTCTGCATGCCAGCCTGACCTCTCCACAAACCTATCAGCAGCTGGCTCCAGGCTATCTTTAACCCCACTACTCTGTGAAACACCTCAAACAAATTCCGAAGGCAGAGAGGCGTTCCAATTGCTTGACTAATGCAGTTCAGTGTTGTATTGCAAGGAAAATCACTGAAATGCTTTAGTCTAATTCTAACCCAACACGTGTGGCACTTGACAGTCCTGGGTATGCATACATACCGATAGACTTGATTGAGGTGGGAGACTAATGATTTCTAAAGCTGAAAATGATGTACGTTTTAGCGGTCTCCCACCTAAAATTGGCTCTATTTCAATGTTATTCATCGAGGAAAGTAAATTCTCCTAATTTCTTTTTCACTATCTCCTTCTTTCCTGTTCTAAAATGATGGCATGTCCGGTTCAATGGCTGGAAGGGTGTTTTCTTTATTTTTGTGATTCTATGTGAGAGTAGAACGCAGCACTTAGCAGTGTGTTGGATGATGAGTTGTGAGAGACAAATGCTGGCATCTATCAACCCCAGGCAAAGTGTTCAACAGATTCACCTTGAACACAATGAAGGAGCGAGTAAGCGCTCAGTTTTGAGACCAGCAAGCCGGCTTCTGCAAAGATAGATCTTGCACAGACCAGATTTAAAAACTGCACATCATCATTGAGCAGTCGATGGAATGGAACTCCCACCTCTAAGCTAACTTCAGCGACTATGAGAAGCCATTCGACAGAGCGGATACAGAGACCCTTTGGAAATTCCTCCACCACTATGGTGTGCCAGATAAATTCATAAGAGTCATTAGAAACTCTTATAAGGGAATGACATAAAAGATAGCCCATGGGGTACAACTCATGGAAGCCTTCGAAGTGAGGACCAGAGTGCACCGGGGTCATTTACCCTCGCCTTTTCTCTTCCGGTTGCCCATGGACTGGATCATGAAGCTATCCTCAGCTTCGAGAAGAAATGGGGTCCAATGGAAACCTTGGAAAAAGTTCTGTGACCTGGACTTTACATACGACCTGGACCTACTCTCCCATACCCATCTGACTTGGATACCACTCTCGACACCAAACATTACATCCATAAACAGCAGCGGGTGCCAGTCCAAACGGCATCCGCAAAAATACATGTTTTCCCCAAATGGCGTGATGGAAGTAGTCAAGGATTGTGTGTCTTTACCCAAAGGAATTTGGTGATATGCTGACCTAAGAGCTACAAACCAAATATCTACTACGGCCCCCATTGATCAGCATATCATGAATTCTCAGCAAAGGATGAAAATCAACAAAAACGTCCTTTAAAAATCTCTGATCTGCACACAGACGTATATCCCCTGATCTCTTGCGGGCAATAACTGCAGCAGAAACCAACTCAGAAGATTCTACAGGTGTGATGATACCTTGAATGCACATATTGTCTAACAAGTTCTTCAAATCTCTCTTAATAGAAAGTGAAACAGGCCTAACCTGCATGACCGGGACAGCATTACATTTCAATTTGATCCTGTGCCCAAAACCTATAACCAATCCCACCTTGTCCTTGAAAACGTTATCATATTTGTTAACCAGTTCTTCAATTACACAATATTCGGGCGAAGACATAGATTCCAGTACTGACAATATTGGAATGTCCTCAAGAACGACAGGTTCGTCATAACCTGGTTTTAAAATAACTCCCAACCTGGCTTGATCTCGCCATCCCATTATATCTCTCCCACTTTCACTACATAAATCTTGGTGAAGACTTCTCCTCCCTTAAACTTCATATCATCTGTAAAATTACTTTTCATGATAATATCATAATCTCCAAACACTTTTGGATTCACATCAGTTTGTTTCAAAATTGGTTATACCATAACCTTTTGAATGTTAAATCCGAGAGAATGGTAATGGGAGAGCAGGAATCTGCCACAATTCCTAAATAGACTGAACCAATCATAACTTCACAAATACGTCCCTTGCGTTACCTACAAGATGTATTTACTGTATCAATATCCACGGTGAGCAAAACATTGTCCAAATTGTCACACATACTTTATTCATACACATTCAACTAACTGACTTTAGCTTTAGTTTTGGCTAAACGACATCACCTTGAAAGTGCCCAATCTTTTTGTAATTGTTGCACCACTTTCCCTGTGCAAGACAGGATAAACTATTACCCATGTGAAACTTTGACCTGCACCTATGACATGCTCCAAAAGAATCGCTTTTCTGCAACCTTCTTAGGTTTGTTCTTATTGACAATAGCAGACACTTCTGCAGTGTCCACTTCAGACACAGCACCAACCTGTGCATTACTTTTAAGATCTTCTGACAGCATTTTGGAAGATATCAGAGAATGTTCAGTTCTTCACGCAATACCCATAACCTCATTCAATAAGATATTTTGACATGTCAAAATCTGGTCTTGAATTTCTTTGTTGAAGCAATTAAAAACCAGTTCGTCACGCAAATACACATCTAAATTAGTGCGAAATTAGGACTCTGCAGATAGAACCCTCAAAACTGCTAGATAATCTTCTACTGTCGCTTCTGCAAGTTGCTTGCTCTTAAAATAAATATATTTCCAACCTTACTGATGGTACGTCTGAATATCATTTAGCCATATGAGCTACAGCTTCCGAATACACATTCCAAGATTCATCAGCTGAAGGTGGAAGATTATGAAATGGTTGAATAAAAGAGCTTCGTGACGGGCTGCATTTTATTTTGAAGCATCATTAGGCACCAAATAGTTCTCAAAATTGAGAAACTACTTTTTCCATGCCATAGATGGTCTACTGGGATTCTGTAGAAATGAGGAGGCTGAACCACATTAGTAGATGCAGACGTGAGCACTAACATAGCAGAATTGCATACAAGAGAGAAAACAAGCATTTGCAATGCAATAGGTCTCGCATTTGCGAGAGTTTAAGCTATTGGCATTGTAAATGACAATGCTTTTTATTTATCTGTTTTAAAAGCCAACACATAAATAAATGGCATAATCATTTATAATGCCAATAGCTCAAACTGTTGCAAATGGAGTCCTATTGCATTGCAAATGTTTCTTTAATAACTTTGGTGTAATAACGTTTCCTGAATAGGGAGATCTGCCTGGTAGTAGTAAGTAACGCTTTTCTTTTAGTTGGAGGCAGAGGCGTTGTTTATTGTGAATAATATGGTTTATTTGAACTGCACAAGATACTCATTTATGTCAGTTACAAGTAGTCAGCACCCTTGAGAACCTCAAAGGTGTATGGCAGCAAGAGCTGCTGACTTTGGGGGACCGAGTTCGAGTGTCTGCGTCGGCTGAGCATCCTGTGATTCTGGGCACATCTCTTAATCTCCCTGTGTCTGAAAAACATATACCAAAAAATGAACCTGCCTTGTGTAATTAAATATGATGCTCAAGTAAAGCGCTCTAATGCCATTGGACCACGTTTACGCTATATATTGAAATAAATATTTTCCTAACCCTACATCTCATCCCTAGCCCCTGGACTTGCTCTCGAGGGCAAGGTGAAAACGTAAGGGTACAAGATTAATAATTAGACCGCTCGTGGCAATGTATTGCTTTTATTTCCTCTAGGCAGTGTTTCCCAAACTGTGGTCCGTGAACCCCCAGGGGTCCGTGACACATTCCCAGGGGGTCTGTAGGCAACAGTTTTAAAAGCACAAACATTTCTTGTATAATTAGCGGCTTTCCAGCAACAATAAAAGTGTCAAGATAAAGCCAGTGATTAATGTACCTGCTGGAGAGCAAGGAGAGTTTAGTTTAGTGGCAGCTTTGACTTAACTAATGTACACAGAGGGTTAATGAGCCTACTGCAAAGAACGTGTAACATGCATTTTAAAAAGCAGCATTTTATGTGCATAGGTTCGTGGTTACTGCTTTTGTCACAGAGATTCGTTTGTTACTGTGCACAATCGTAATGTAGCAGAGGGACCTATAAACTGTCATCAAAGAGCTGCTTGCAAACTGCATGGTACGAGCTAGTAACTTTTGTTTTGTCCCAGTTATTCATTATCCTGATGCTGCTTAAAAGATTTATTTGGGTTTATTTGGGTTGAAATACATTTTTAATGTTAAAGTCAGTGCTAGCCACGGTGTTATGTTCTGAATCCTGAGTTTGTGCTTTTCCAGACCAATCACTCTTTAAACATTTTATATACACACTGATTTACATGTACGATTCAATGTCTCTATATGTGTGTGATGTAAAGTGCTCTGACATCCTACAATGGTATGAGAGATGCTATAAAACAAATGAAATACATGTCACAGAGGGGCTATTACTTCAATATAAAATACTAAGGGCCAGATGTACGATCCGTTTTTATATGCGTGAACGGGTTCGTGAACCCGCTTTCACATGCAAAAAATGTATTGGGCCATTTACATTGCCTATTTCGCGAGTCGCAATTTGTTTGTGACTCGCTAAATAGGTTTTGCAACTTGCTATTTGGAAGGGGCATTCCCTTTGCATGCAAAATTATTTTTTAAGGGCAGGCAGTGGTCCCAGCGACCTCTGCCTGCCCTTAGAAAATGAAACAAAAACGTTTCATTTTCTTTTTTTTTTTTTAAATGCATGGTAAATGGGCTGCATTTTTTTTAAACTGCTTTATTTAAAAGCAGTCCCAGACATGGTGGCCTGCAGAGCCCAGCAGACACCACACCTAGGAGGGCTGGCATTCCCAATAGGCTCGCAAATTGTGAGAGGCTCATTAATATTAATGAACCTCGCAATTTGCGACCCCATTGGGAATCCGAAACAGTGTTAAACACACTGTTGTACATTTCATTTAGCTACTCGCAATTTGCCACTCGCAATGTGTCGCCAATTGCGAGGCACTAAATGAAATGGTCGTACATCTGGCCCCAAAATCCTTAGGGGCAGATTTACAAGCCCCTTGCTCCTCTTTTACGCCACCGTTGCGTCACTTTCGTGATGCAGCGGCGACGCAAAAGATGCGCCATGGTGCAGGGTATTTACAACGTGACGCATCTGAGAGATGCGCCACGTTGTAAAGCCCTGCGCCAGAAGGAGGCGTTCCGGCGCAGGAACGCCTCCTAAAAGTGGCTGAGTGAAATCTACAAGATTTTACTCAGTCACTTTGGGGCCCATGCTGCGTCAAAACCCTGCGCCTGCTTGAAGCAGGCATAAGGATTGACGCAGCATTAACAATATTCGGCCCCCCAGAGCATTGCTGGAGCTGTGTCGCGCTTGCGACGCCACTCCAGCAATGCGCCACCTTTACGGCACAGATGCGTCTTGCATCTGTGCTTTTTTGCCCCATGAGGCGCAGCATTGTAAATGCGGTGCATCAATGGTGGCGGAGGCATGGCGCACAATAAGTAGCGCATCCCTGCTGCTATGCAGGGATGCGTCATTTATTGTAAATCTGCCCTTAAGTACTTTGAGCATTTGTTTTGTGTGCACACGTGTATTTTTTTTAAATTAGTTTTAATATTTGAAATTTAACTCATACAAATTGTTTGGGGGTCCCCGGCTTCCAGTGGTGACTCAATGGGGGTCCTCAGGAGTCAAAAGTTTGGGAACCACTGCTCTAGGGTGTCTATTTTTTTTAAATCTTTTGGTTTGTTTTTCAGCACCAAAATGCCTATGGTACTTTTTGACTGGGCTCTAATAGTATAGCAGTACTGAAGCCACCAGCTCGTTTCTAAAGTGATACTGACTTACAGCTGACCTACCGACAGCAACACTAAACTCTGTCTAGTCAGCGCTTTGGAGCGGCCAGACGATGGCACAAGTGCTGTACGCGCGATCAGGGCGTTTTCATTTTGTGTAGATGGGAAAGTGGGTTACTGCTTTTAACACAGAGATACCTTTGTTATTTGTAGTTTATAAACTATCAAGTAAGCCCTCGATTCATGCTCTGCAGCAGTTCTAAAGCACCAATATTATCAGTGATACTTTTCGGAAAGTCCCAAAAGTAGTAACATAAGAATTTGAACACATGAATTAGCCCACATTGCCAACCCGTTCTCACACTGTTCTGTTCTTTGATCAAATCCTTTCTAGATTGGCGAGAGCTTTTTCTTTTAGATTTACAGTCTTAAATTGTGGGTCGTCAATAGGTATTTAATATTTTGGCATAAGTGACTGGGGAATATATGCATTTTCCCACTTTGATTACAGCTGTTTGTTAGGTGAATATGATTAACTAGTGGAGTAGACACACACGGGCTGTGGCTGACACATATCCGTCGATTCGTTCGTCTTACCACTGGTTACCGGGCCAGGTCCGTTTGCACAGAATTGTCCACGTTACTAGAGGACTTTCTGTCATTTACTTTGCAGAATATTTGAAGATTAGAAGCAGTCTCTTAAAACCGTGGAACTGGATCGATCGTGCCCGGCTCGGACCGAACTTCACGTTTATTGTGTAAGCAGCCACCATGCATCCAAAGATCCACCATGGGGGGAAAATCCTTCTCCTACTTAGCGGCCAAGACCTGGAATTCTCTCCCCACCCACCTCTGCCTTACACAGAACCACCTCTCCTTCAGAAAACAACTAAAAACTTGGATATTTGATAAATAAAGCTCCCCCCCTCCCTCAAGCGCCTTGAGAACCTCTGGGTGAGTAGTGCGCTATACAAATTTAAACTTCTTGACCATGTATATAGCTTGTCTATAGTCCTGATTACGACTCGCCTCACAGTGAGGGCGGACGAGGTCTCCTGCAAGTGCCAACCACTGCCCTGTATTTCATCCCCAATGGCCCGTCCTCCTGCAAGCCTCTGCGGACCCCGCCCACGTGGCCACGGTTACAGGGGCTGAAGCTGACCCAACTGCTGGCAGGTCACTGTTCAATGCCGGGCCAGCAAAGCAGCTGCGAGGGTGTGTAAAAAACAAGTTACAGAAGAACAGCAAGGTGCAATGTAAGCCATTCAAACATAAAAAAAGAAGAGAAAAGATAAAAAAATATACCTAACACAATCAAATTATAACCCACATTAAGTCAAAAATATTTTCTACGGATTAAACGTATATGTAAATGAGCAATAATGACATTATCAGAAGAAAATTGACACTTTCCACATAATAGTGCAAATTGTGGCAACACAATAAGACAGAGACGAGATAGTGAAGAAAAAAGAAAAACAAAATCACCACCGCAGCCCGGCTTGAACAGGAAGCCAGGCAACCTGTGTTGGGACAGGGGCGGGGCCGCAAAAATACAGGAAGCAGATGGGAGCCCACCCCACGCTCCTGTGCCCGTGAAGCCAGCCGGAAGAATTGCGTGTTAGCTAGCGGGGCTCCCGTGCTCGTGGAGAGCACCGCCTGCTGTCGAGAATGACCAGCTGGCTGCCAAGGGACAGAGGGACACGCGAAAAGAACCCAGTGAGTGGGGTGTGGGGGGGGATGTGTGCACGCGTGTGTGTGCGAGTGTGTCTGTGTGTGTGTGTCTGTGTGTGCGCGCGTGTGTGTATGCCTGTGTATGTATGCGTGCCTGTGTAAAAAGAGCCTGATGACTGGTGGGGGGGGAGGGAATGTGTGCGCGAGTGTCTGTGTGTGTGCTGCGCGCGCGTGCGTGTGTCTCTGTGTGCTGTAGGAGCTAAGGCAGACAGGAGATGGAGAACGCGCGCGCGACCTGTTCCGATTACGGCAGGTGGCGCATGCACATCTCTTGTCTCCCTTAGCTCCTTGTAAGCAGAACTGATCACAATAGGCCTCGCAGCGACATTGCTTCGCGATGCATCGCAGGTGCGAGACCTAAAAATATAAATGAATCCTGCACTAAAGCAGGGTAGATACTGATAGGCAAGGTGAGTCTATCACTGTGAAATTCATAGTAGGTAATGACTTTATAAAGTACACAGGAACAAGGTGTGCCTATCACCGCTATCACAAATACCTTCAAAATCAGTGGATACTGCAATTAAGGCATGTCCATCACTGTATAGACAGGCGTAATCATGAGGAAAACTTCCTTAGAGTTAGTGTGTGCTTGAAACCGGCATTGGTGTGCCTGTCACCGAGCACTGTTGGAAGAATGCGGGTATACTGATAGAAAGCAACAGGGAGTATCCCAAACAGTTAAGATGGCCACCGCTGCATATAGAAACATCAATTTCTATAGGTGGTGGCATTGTTACATGCACGTACAGCATGTGTCTATGCTAGCAACACTCCTGAGGCACGAACAAGATGGAACGCTCCTGCAAGTGTGCATGCATTCAAAAGAAAACTTGTCTCACTCCGGATACTGATTAATTAAATGCAGCACATTACCCATAAACAGTCAAGGCAAATCCAAAGTATAAACTGCTGGTGGACAAGCCTCCATGGGTGATCCTGAATGCGTTCTCAGGAGATATTGAGCAACAAGTAGGGGCGAGAGATCAGAGGATCTTGAGAGACCTCTGTTCTCGATACAGGGATCCAAAGGCGCCCCATAAGTAAGCCTACTGGATACCGATGCTTTAGTGGACGGTCCGGAGTTCGGATCAAAGCCAGTATAAATATCCATGATTTTAGATTGAAAGAAAGTGGCCAGTTGATCACAGAACGCTTGTGAGATCTCTGGTTCTGCCGTGAGTTGAGAGGTCGAGAGCTGTTGTACTAGCTTGAATAATTTTTTAGTGGATGATGAATTTTCAATTTATATGTACAGTATTTTTCTTCTGCCAGTACAAGTTTGTATTCCTTAATACTTGATTTGTACAGCGTTCTTTCATGTTCCTTTAGGCTTTTTCTCTAGGCTCGCCCATAAGGACGGCAGGCTTGTTTTAACAGGCTGAGTCTGTCATTATCTTAGGGGGCCGAAGGATGACATTTGTTACGGGCATGTAACTTCAAAGGGGCCAGTATATTAGCTGCAGATTCCAGCCATGTCGCAAAGGCCTCAGCCCCAAGATTAGGATCCTCTTGGATTATTCAGAGTGATGGTCAGGGTCTCAGCCGAGGCCCCTTTCCAGCTTCTAGATCTGTTCTGGGGCTGAGGGGTTCTATGGTCAACAGTTATAGATGGAATGGAAAAATCTAAAGACACTACACTATGAGCAGACCAACACATAGGTATGGTATTTTGATGGGTGATTCTTAGATCATTGGAAAAGATTCCGTCCAGTGTGTGTCCCGCTTTGTAAGTTGGAGCCGTTACTAGCTGCTGCAAAACGATGCATCTCTAAAAGAGCATTAGAGTCTTGGTTGTCTCTCTCCTCTAGGTGAAAATTAAAGTCCCCCATGATAGTCAGACAGTTCTCTGCTATAAATGGTTCTAGAAACTGTTTTAGTTCTTGAAGGAACGGCGGACTAGGTCCTGGGATCTGTAAATCAACAGCCCTCCGAATGAGCAAGTGGCTGAAAGAGAGAGTTTGAAGTGAGTGGCTTCACAGGTGTAGGGATTCACTCCTGACTCAATGAGGCATTTAAATTGTGACTTAAAAACAATCACCAACCCCCATGCATCCCACCCTATCCTACCTTTAGATAGAGTAATTATCCAGGATAGCATCACTTAGGTTGGGGCCTGAGGCCATATTAGCAAACATTTCAGTAATAAAGACCCAATCTGGTTCCAACTCCTCTAGTAACATCGAAAACTCCACTCTGTGTTTAATAAGGAAGCAAGCATTTAGCAGTAGCCCCTTGTACCTCTCTGTTTTTCCTAAGGTGCTGGTGGCAGATATGTTTTAAGGTTTGCCAGCTCTATGAGTAATAGATGGACTTAAACAGAGGGGCGTGGAGTAGCTGCACGAGGTACAGGTGTAGAGTGAGTGTTCATGCCCACTCTCAAAGGGGAAGATAACACATGCACTGTGAGAAGTTGGCCTGGTATATGATGTTCACTATTCTAGTGAGCACCTTGCACCAGTCCAAATAACCCTTATGGTGATGGTTGTAAAGTCAACCTTATAGACCAGCTATCCTAGTGGTAGCATGGACAAAAGCAGTCTTAGGCTAAACTCAAGAGGGCATGTGAAGCCAGCTGTTTCACCATATGCAAACCTTTTAATACCAAATGAAAATGACACCACACAGGTTATATATTCAAAAATATATATGTATTTATTTCTAAATAAATCCCCTTAACTCTTTATGAGCACAGGAGCATAAGCGTATAACAAGTAACTTAATATGACATACAAAAGTTGCACAAATATGGATAGGCCCTGGTGGCCCGTAAAACCATATACTAAAATAGTGGTATAAGAACCACGTCACGAACAGAGGTAAGGCCTAGGGCCATTGGGAATCGCTGGGACTACACTGGACTAACAGTAGTTAAGGAGCAGAAGGCCCACAGGATGCGGGTGCAGTGTCTAAATGCACACGTGTGCACCTATAGAAGTCAAAGTGTGCGTAAAGTTAGAAAGTTGCAGATTTGGAATTCTTCCGACTGGACTAGAACTTAACGACTTAAAACTAGGACACTAGGAGTGTAAATCTCTACAGGAGCATTGCAGTACTCGCGTTACCTCACCCACAGGAAGCGGGTGCATAGGTGTCAAAGTGTGTCGGGTTTCGTCGTAGAGTTCAATTGAGCCTTGGAGAAAAGATGCTGCAGGCGACCAGGAGAGAAGAGTCCGGTTGGATCCAAGGGTGGATCAAAGATGTATGGTACCTGAAAGCCTGAAAGCAGAGGGGACAGAGTCTGGGTCAGTAGCCAGTGACCAGGAAGGAACCAGGAAGGAACAAGGCGATGTCGGGTTGCGATCAGGTGATGTCGTGAAGCTTGTCTCCGCTGCCACGTGGACCAGGAGGTGTCGACGACAACCAGGTGCTGGACACGGACTGTAATGTAAATGTGTTGGACTTGTAAAGCGCACAGCTGCCCGTGAGCGTCCCGGCGCTGAAGACCGCTGGGGAACCGGTCCTGGCTTTTCCTGTGAGATGGTCCCTGTGGAGGGCCGTTGTAGAGATGAGGCAAGCTTAATGCCCAGAGTTGCCGAGTGTGATCCCTGGTTAGAGTAGGCACCTAGGCGAGAATTGTCGAGTCCGCTGACCCTAGTCCACGACCCTGCCGCGTCGGGAATTGAACCCTGGTCCCGGGCTGTTCTCTGCTTCCGGGTCTGGCGCCTCTAACCAGTGAGCCACACCTCTCCACTGTCCCACGAAGGCTCTTGCTGTCGGCGGTGTCAGTTCTCGATTCGGAGTCAACAGTCCTTGGCAAATGCAACCCACGCAGGAATCAAAGATGCCTTCTGGATCAGACCAGCAAGGTCTGATGGGCCGCTCCATTTCAGGGGAGCAAGGGCCAGTCTGGAGCAACCAGACCAGCATTGGAAAATCAAAGGTTCGTCGTCACGGAGGCCACTATCCAACAGACAATGGACCGGACGTACACGTCGAGCAGGAAAATGCAAAAGGGCCCCATGCAGCACTCGGTGAGTGTGGAGAGGTGATCTTCGGTGCAAAGGATGCTCGGGGCTGGGGCTTCTAAATCCTCAATGCACAGCTTCAAGGGTGCCTCAGGAGCTGCACAGAAAGCACTTCGCTGGCTTTCCAAGATGGCCGGTCCCACATCTCACGTCGCCTCCACTGGTCTCAGCTTTGCTGTGGTTGTGGATCGGGCTGTTGGATGTCTGGAAGTCTAGTTCTTGTCAGGCTCTGTCATTCGAGCACCGGCGGGAGCAACAATAAAGCAAACCGTTGAGCGCTTGATGGTGCCTGCTTGCAAAGGGTGGTCACACCTTGACCACAAGGGAGATTCTTCAGTCTTCTACGTCGAGTAGGATGTCGAAGGGTCCAGAGTTTTGTATCAGCGTTTCAGTCAGGATTATCTAAAGTCTAAGGACACAGCTCCTACCTTTATTCCAAATCAAGGGGCTGGATTACCTGCTAGGTCCCTCCTATGGGTGGGACCCAGGAAGGGGGTAGTTACACCCCTTTCCCTTTGTCCAGTTTTGCACCAGAGCTGGGGCTGGAGTGCCCCAGCACCGGTTTGAACTGGCCTATGCATGGGACACCTTGTGTGCCCTGTGACAGGAAACCTATTGTCCAGGCTTCCCCTGCCAGAGTTTCGTCCAGCGCAGGAGGCCAGACTTGTGTCTGTGGCAGCAGCATCCATTTTGTGATGCTGAGGCTCTGGTTAACTTTAACAGGGATTAAGGAAAGTAACATGTCTTCTTCCTCTAGAAGGGTGGAATGCTACCCCCGTTGCCAGCATTGGTGAGGGGGTAGTATTCCAAAGCGTATGACACCTTACACGACATGTTTTGATAAAGCCAAACCAAAGATAGCATTTAACCGCGAGGTTCATAATGCACTTAAGAGTATATGGTATGGCAATATCCTGGAACAGCTATAAGGACATGGTTCCGAAAGCTGAAGACAGGCTCAGCTCATGCTAGAGCACCATTTCCCATAAAACCAAGCACTCTGCCTTCAGGATTGTTAAGGCCTGCCATAGGAGTGATTTATAGGTGTATATGTGTCCAGATTATAAGGTTAGACATAGGTATACTATATCTAAGCAAGGGGTGATTACACGAACTTGCCCCAGCTGAGTGATCAGCCAGTTGTGTCAGTTTGGATGGCCAGCCAGGGGTGGCAAAAGATATGCTGCAGCCCCTGGTAGGCCTTGGATGCACCTATGCCCTGGGTACCTATAGTACACTGTACAGGGGCTCATAAGGTGACCCAATCCCAATTGGTGATGTACCTAAAGTACATGGTTGTGAATTTAGAGAGAGAACAGCAGGGCTGTGGGTCTGATTAGCAGGCCCACAGCCACATTAAGTCGAAAACCAGTGAAGCAAAAAGCAAAAAATGGGGTGACCATAGGATAGCAGACCCTACTCTCCTACATAACCCCCCCAAACGCAGGGACATTCAACTTAACCTTGACCAGATAAGTCTTAATGTTCTAAGTGGAAATACCTGGAGAGACCATCTGCATTGCCATGGTCAGTCCCTGGTCTGTGCTCCACTGTAAAGTCCATCCCCTGTAGGGAAATGGACCACCTGAGCAGTTTGGGATTTTCACCCTTCATCTGATTAAGCCACAAGAGGGGCTTACGGTCTGTCTGAATTAGGAAGTGAGTGCCAAACAAGTATGGTCTCAACTTCTTCAGGGCCCAAACCACAGCAAAGGCCTCCCTCTCAATGGCTGACCAACGTTTCTCTCTAGGGGTCAGCCTTCTGCTAATAAAAGCAATGGGCTGGTCTTGACCATCTACATTAAGTTGTGAAAGCACAGCTCCCACCCCCAACTCAGAAGCATCTGTTTGGACAATGAACTCTTTGGAGTAGTCAGGACTCTTCAGGGTAGGTGCAGAGCACATGGCCTTCTTCAGGTCATCAAATGCCTTTTGACAGCTAACTGTCCACTGAACCTTTTTGGGCATCTTCTTGGATGTCAAATCATTTAATGGAGTCACAATGGATCTATAATTCTTTACACATTTCCTGTAATACCCAGTCAGGCCCAAGAAGGCTCTGACTTGTGTCTGGGTAGTTGGAGGAGCCCAGTCCTGTATGGCCTGGATCTTGCTCTCCAATGGTTGAACCTGACCCCCACCTACTAGGTGGCCCAGGTACACAACCTTGCTCTGCCCTATCTGGCACTTAGTAGCCTTGATAGTCAGGCCTGCCTTTTGCAGGGCCTCCAGAACCTTCTTCAGGTGGATCAGGTGATCCTCCCAGGTGGAGCTGAAGACAGCAATATCATCCAGATATGCTGCACAAAAGTCATCCAACCCAGCAAGGACTTGATTCACCAACCTTTGGAAGGTGGCAGGTGCATTCTTCAAACCAAAGGGCATCACCACAAACTGAAAGTGTCCACTGGGGGTAGAGAATGCTGTTTTGGCTTTAGACTCTTCAGCTAACCTGATTTGCCAATAGCCAGCTGTCAAATCAAATGTGCTCAGAAATTTGGCAGAAGCCAACTTATCCATGAGCTCATCTCCCCTTGGAATGGGATGAGCATCTGTCCTAGTGACAACATTGAGACCTCTATAGTCCACACAAAATCTCATTTCTCTCTTTCCATCTTTGGTATGAGGTTTTGGCACAAGGACTACTGGGCTGGCCCAGGGGCTCTCTGATGGCTCAATCACTCCAAGTTCAAGCATTTTCTGCACCCCAGCCTTTATACAATCCCTGACATGGTCAGGTTGCCTGTAGATTTTTTTCTTCACAGGCAGACTGTCACCAGTGTCCATCTCATGGGTACACCAGTTAGTTTGACTGGGTGTAAGAGAAAACATATGTCTATGGGCCTGCAACACCTGTCTGCAGTCCATCTGTTGCTGGTCAGTGAGGCTGCCTGCCAAGGCTACACCTTCCACTGAGCCATCATCAGGGTTTTGGGAAAGCAGGTCTGGGAGAGGGTCACTCTCTTCCTCCTGTTCCCCATCTGTAGCCATGAGTAAACCCATGTCTTCCCTGTCATTAAATGCTTTCAATCTGTTTACATGGAGCACCCTCTGGGGGCTCCTAGGGGTGCCAAGGTCCACCAAGTAGGTGACCTCTTCCTTCTTTTCAAGTATGGTGTAGTGTCCAGACCGTTTGTCTTGGAGAGCTGCTGGGGCCACTGGCTCCAACACCCACACCTTCTGCCCTGGCTGGTACTCAGTCAGAACAGCCTTTTGGTCATGCCAAGCTTTCTGTAATTCTTGGCTGGCCTCCAGGTTTTTGGATGCTCTCTCCATGTACTCAGCCATCCTGGAGCGGTGACCAAGTACATAGTCCACAATATCAAGCTTAGGCTTTTTGAGAGGTAACTCCCATCCTTCCTTCACAAGACACAATGGACCCCTCACAGGGTGGCCAAACAAAAGTTCAAAAGGGCTGTAGCCAACCCCCTTCTGTGGGACCTCTTTGTAAGCAAAGAGCAAGCAGGGTAAAAGGATGTCCCATCTTTGCCTAAGCTATTCAGCTAACCCTTTTATCATTCCCTTTAGGGTCTTGTTGAACCTTTCAACAAGCCCATTGCACTGTGGATGGTAGGGTGTGGTAAACTTGTAGTTTTCTCCACACTCTTTCCACATTGCCTTTAAGTATCCAGACATAGAGTTGGTACCTCTATCTGAAAGGACCTCCTTTGGAAAGCCCACTCTGGAGAAAACTCCAAGTAGGGCCCTTGCCACAACAGGAGCTGTTGTGGTCCTCAGGGGAATTGCCTCTGGGTACCTGGTGACATGATCCACTACCACCAGGATAAATCTGTGCCCAGATGCTGTTTGGGGATCCATTGGTCCAACAATGTCAATCCCAACTCTCTCAAAGGGTACCCCCACCACAGGTAGAGATATAAGGGGGGCCTTTGTGGTGCCACCTGATTTGCCACTAGCTTGGCAGGTGACACAGGAGTGACAAAACTCTTTGGTATCTTCTGACATGTGAGGCCAGTGAAAGTGAGGGACAAGCCTGTCCCAAGTCTTGTTCTGGCCTAATTGTCCTGCAAGGGGAATATCATGGGCCAAGGTTAGAAGGAAGCCCCTAAATTGCAGAGGTATAACCAACCTCCTGGTAGCACCAGGCTTGGGGTCTCTAGCCTCTGAATAAAGGAGTCCATCATACCAATACACTCTATGGGTACCTTGAGCATTCCCAGCAGCCTCAGCAGCAGCTTGCTGTCTGAGGGGTGCAAGTGAAGGGCAAGTCAACCGAGCCTGCCCCAGGTCTGCCCTTGAGGGTCCCCCTGTCCCCATAAACTCAACCTGATCAGGTTCAAGTTCTTCCAGGACAGTCTCCTCTTGGATCACAGAATCACCCTCCTGTGAGGTCTGATCCTCAACCTGGGACAAGTGGGAAGGCACTGCCTTACCCCTTTTGCTCCTTCTCTTGGGTTGTGGATGGTCTATTGTTTCAAGATCCACCACAGGTTCAGGTAGGCACTTATTGGCCTGGGACCTGGTTACAGCAAGGACATGGGCTGAAATCCCTAGCATTTCTGCATGAGTCCTGTACTCCACTGCTGACCATAATGATTCATCTAGATCATTGCCCAAAAGACAGTCTACTGGGAGGTATGCACTCACAACAACTTTCTTGAGGCCAGTTACCCCTCCCCAGGAGAATTTAGCAACAGCCACACTATGGGTAGTAGTGGCAATGCTAGCATTGGTCACTAGGTAGTTCTCACCTAGTATGATTTGTCGAGGGTCGACAAAGTTAGGTGTCACCATAGTGACACTGGCACATGTGTCCCTGTAGGCCTGAGCCATTTTCTCATTGATTAAAGGTGTCTTTCTATATTTGCCCAAAGTATGGGGACTCATAGGTGTGGACACAGATATGTCCACATCATATAACAGAACTGCCTGAGTAGGGATTCTGACTAAGCCAGACTCCATCTCAGTACCCAGGGTTAACCCCACTATAGCCTTGGGTTGTGTACCACTACTGCTGACTGTACGAGGGGGCGCAGTTGCCTTAGGGGCTGCAGTGGTAGGGACTGGATTTTTCTTGGTGCATTCACTCCCCCAGTGGGAAGTGGACTTACAAGTATTGCACCAAGGTTTCTTTGGGCCATCATTCTTCTTCTTCTTCTTCTTGCCATTCTGGGAACCACCCTCCTTATTATTACTATTTTGGGGGCCTGAAGGAGACTTCTGGTCTTTTTCTTTCTTATCTCCACCCTTCTGGTCTGCTTTCTTCTGATCACCTCCTTGGTTCTGGGGTTTCTGCTTAACCCTTGTTCTGACCCATTTGTCTGCCTTCTTTCCCAATTCTTGGGGAGAGGTCAGATCAGAGTCTACAAGGTGTTGATGCAATAGCTGGTTAGGACAGTTATTAAGGATCTGCTCTCTCATTATAAGATTGTACAATCCTGTATAGTCTGAGACTTTACTTCCCTGCAACCAACCCTCCAGAGCCTTAGTGGCACAATCAACAAAATCAGTCCACTCCTGAGTCTGAGCTTTTTGGGTATCTCTGAACAACAACCTGTATTGCTCAGTGGTTAAGCCAAACCCATCAATAAGAGCACTCTTCAGGACAGAGCAGTTTTTAGCATCCTCAGGTCTAACTGTGAGGAGCTTGTCTCTCCCTTTCTCAGAAAAGGAGTACCACAAGATAGCTGCCCACTGTTCTTGAGGAACCTGCTGTACCATGCAGGCTCTCTCCAGAGCAGTCATCTATTTGTGGTTGTCATCCCCTTCCTTGTAGGGGGGCACAATATTTGTCAGGTTTCTATTGTCATAGGACCTGTCTTTCTCTCTAGAAATAATGCTGCCACCAGTGGGTATCTCCCCACACAGTTTTTGTTACCTTGCTAAGGCAAGTTTAGCTTGGGCCAAGGCTACCTCCTCCCTCTCTATCTGGAATTTGACAGCCCTCATCCTGGCCCTATGCACTTTTCTCTGGGGGCACGTCATTCCCCTTTGAGATTCCCTTGAGGCACTAGAAAGGTGAGAATCCCTTGAAGGATATCTCTCCCTTCTATTGCCAGGAAGTATTCTGTTATGCACTCTGGGGAGGTGCTGGCCCTCTCCATTTCCATGTAGGTCCAAGTTGACTTGGCTAAGCCTCCCAACTGGTACCTGGGTAACCCCTTGATCATGATCTGAATCATCATCATTTGACTGGGTCCACCTCCTCATTTTCTATCTCTGGGGTGGTGTTCTCATTATCTGGGGGTTTCACTCCTTCTCCTGACCCTGAGGGAACTTCACTAGCTTTCTCAAGATCATCCTTCAGCAGGATGGCTATCAGGATGGGAATGGTAGGGTTGTGACCCTTTCTCAGCCCCCTTGCAGTGCACAAGGCACTCAAGTCCCTATGGCTGAGTTTGTCATAGCTGGAGGGTGCCTTGGCAAGGTCACCTTCCACAGGCAGAGCAATGGGTTGCTCACCTGTGCCAGACATGACTCTAGTGAGGTGTAGGTGATGCACTTACCTACACTAAGTGTTTTCCTACTGTACCTTGCTAGTGAGTTGTAGGCAGGGTGTGCTAAGCCCTTTGATCTACAACTACTAAGTTCAGTAGAACTTAAATATGTAAGCTTTGTTTATATGTACCCATGGTACTTAATGTGATCTTTCAATTTGATAAAAAGATTGCAATGGTAAAACAACAGCAAGCTCAAATCCGCACCGCTGCACACCAATGTGAGAAGTTGGCCTGATGTATGAGATCCACAGTTCTGTGGGCACCTTGTATCAGTCCAAACAATCCCTTATGGTGGTGGTTGTAAGTCAACCTTATAGACAAGCTATCCTAGGGGTAGCATGGACTAAGCAGCCTTAAAGGCTTAACTCAAGAGGGCATGTGAAGCCAGCTGTTTTACCATATGCAATCCTGTAATATCAAATGAAAGGACACCACACAAGTTATATATTATAAAAATATATGTATTTATTCTCAGAATAATCCCCAATACTCTTTATGAGTAAAGAAGCACAAGCGTTTAAACAAAAGCACAATATAACATGTGAAAGTTGCACAATTATGGATGAGGCCGGTGGCCACTCAAACCATATATCAAAAAAGTGGTGTAAGTATCACTAATAAATCAGTGGTAAGGCCTAGGGCCTTGGGAATCACTGGGACTACACTGGACTAACAGCAGTTAGGACGGGAGTAGCCCGCGGGATTCGGGTGCAGCCCTTAAAGCGCACGCATGCACCAATGCAAAGTCAATGGTGAGTAAAAGTTATCGAGTTACAGTTTTAGGTGTTTTCTGACTGGACTAGAAGGACAAAACTTTAGACTAAGACACTAGAGGTGTAAACCACTACAGGAGCACCAGCGTTCAAGAGTTACCTCACCCACAGGGAGCGGGTGCACAGGTGCAAAAGCGTGTCGGGTTTCGTCACGAAGATCTAGGGTGCCTGGAGATGAAGATGCTGCAGGCGTCCAGAAGAGAAGTGTCCGGTGCGACCCAAGGGTGGATCGAAGATGCAAAGTACCTGAAAGCAGAGGGGACAGAGTCTGGGTCACTAGCCAGTGACCAGGAGGGAACCAGGAAGGAACCAGGCGATGTCGGGCGCAATCAGGTGGTTGTTGTGAAGCTTGTCTCCGCTGCCACGTGTACGCTGGGGCACCAAGAATGTCCTGGAGTAGATCACGAGCTGTCCTACAACGGCTCTCGCTGTCGGCGGTGTCGGCTTCCGGATCGGAGTTAACAAGCCTTGGCAAGGGCAACCCACGCAGGATTCCAAGATCGCATCTTACTCGGACCAGCAAGATCAGAGCGGGTGCTCCTTTTCAGGGGAGCGAGGGCCAGTCTGGAGCAACCAGACCAGCAGTGTAAATTCTTAGGTTCGTCGGTACAGGGGCCACTAGCCAATGGGCAAACGACCGGACCAACGCGTCAAGCAGGAAAATGCAAAAGGGCCCCACGCAGCACTTGGGGAGTATGGAGGGGTGAGCTTTGGTGCAAAAGCTGCTCAGGGCTGGAGCTTTTCAAACTTCAATGCACAGTTTTGAGGAATCCTCGGGAGCTGCACGGTCAGCGCTTTGTAGTTTTTCCAAGATGGCCGGCCCCACGCTTCAGGTCACCTCCACGGATCTCAGCTCTGCATAGACTGTGGATCGGGCTGTTGAAAGGCAGAAACGCTGGGTCTTGTTGATCTCTGTTGCTCAAGTTCTGGCGGGAACTGCAACAAAGCAAATGGTGAGGTGCTGGATGGTGCCTGTTTGCACAGGGTGGTCACTCCTTGACCACAAGGGAGATTCTTCAGTCTTCCACATTGAGTGGGATGTCGAAGGGTCCAGAGTTTTGTTTCATAAGTTTCAGTCAGGATAATCTGATGTGCATCTGCACAGCTCCTACCTTTATTCCAAATCAAGGGGCTGGATTACCTGCTAGGTCCCTCCTGTGGGTGGGACCCAGGAAGGGGGTGGTTACACCCCTTTCCCTTAGTCCAGTTTCGCGCCAGAGCTGGGGCTGGAGTGTCCCAGAACCGGCTTGACTGGATTTTGCCTGGGACACCTTGTGCGCCCCAGGCAGTGTCTAGTTTCTTTCAGCCCTCCCTGCTCCAATCCACTCCTGTCTGGGGTGGTGTAGCACCTCCCTGTGACAGGAAACCCTTTGTCCAGGCCTCCCCTGCCAGGTTTCGGTCAGCAGCAGGAGGTCAGACTTGTGTCGGGGCAGCAGCATCCATTTTGTGATGCTGAGGCTCTGGTTAGGATTAATCGCGTTTAAAGTAAAGTAACATGTCTTCTCCCTCTAGAAGGGTGGAATGCTACCCCCGTCGCCAGAACTGGCGAGGGGGTAGTATTCCAAAGTGTATGACACCAAACACGACCTGTTTAGATAAAACCAAACCAAAGTTAGCAATAACCGCGAGGATTATGATGCACTTAAGAGTATATGGTATGGCAGTATCACTGGAACAGCAGTACGGAAATGGTTCCGACAACTGCAGACAGGCTCAGCTCATGCTAGAGCACCATCTCACATAAAACCAAGCACTCTGCCTCCAGGATTGTTAAGGCCTGACTGATAGGTATATATGTGTCCAGATGTAGGTTTAGATATAGGTATACTATATCTAAGCAAGGGGTGATTATACCACCTTGCCCCAGCTGAGGGATCAGCCAGTTGTGTCGATTTAGGTACCAGCCAGGGGTGGCAAAAAATATGCTGCAGCCCCTGGTAGGCCTTGGATGCACCTATGCCCTGGGCACCTATAGTGCACTGTACGGGGGCTGACAAGGTGTCCAGTACCAAATTGGTGATGTACCTATAGTACATGTATGTGAATTTAGAGAGAGAACAGCAGGCTGTGGGTATGATTAGCAGGCCCACAGCGACATTAAGTCGAAAACCAGTGAAGCAAAAAGCAAAAATTGGGGTGACCATAGGATAGCAGACGCTACTCTCCTACAATGGTACATGAGTAAAAGTGTAGAAAATGTTCCTTTTTCTTGAGGTTTTTCAGATGAATAGTATAGGAATACACAAATGTAAGGATTTAGAGTATATCTGTATTGTTTTTCTTTTTTCCTCAGAATTTAGTAAATGAATACAGATTTCCTTGGCTGCTTGGGATTGGGTGACATATTACTCTTGTCAGTTCACCAAAGAGTTCCTTTTATACTTGCCAATAGGTCCAAGCTGTTTTTTTTTTACTCTCAGATAGATGAAGTGGTTATTGGGTGCCTTGTTAATGTATGGGGTGACCCAAGTCTAAGAAAGTATTCTGAGACTATCCTTTCTGTTGATAGATTATTTGTATGCCTTGTCTAAAGACCTTTTGTTCTGTCCACTAATAGATATTTGCTGCCCTACAACCATTGATAGAGGGGCAAGGACATCAGATTCAGCTTGGGGAATCAGCACCAGTCCAGCTTGAAGCCAAGGTAAAGGGAACCATCACAGGCGTTGGTGTCAACTAGGAAGTCATTGAAGGTGGAAACCCTGGGATGTTAATTCTGTACCCCTGCCACTGTCTTGGGCGAAAGACGGGGTCACAAATCAGAAAGGAGAAGTAGTGGATCAAGTTTTTGATGCCCATCTGAGAGTCACAGACCGACCAGAACGGCGAGGAGGCTTTTGCTTGAGGTGACCCCTTTTGAAATAAGGGTTGCTTCAGGTACTTCAGCACCACGCCCCTGAATCCAGGTTCCAAAGTGAATGAAAGTTTACACCTTTGTGTGTTGATCAAGAGATACCTGGGCACACTGGGTACAATCTTTGGCCCCAACAAAATAGCAGTGCCACAGTGGAGCAATACAGGAGTTGGGGAAGGACCTGAGTTCAGGGTACAGGTGATGTGTCTCTGGTGCCAGTTAGATTAAAGTGAAGAAAACTGGTGCACTGCCTGAGACACTGGACAGGATCGAAACTTTGGGCCCTGATTGTCTGTTTGAGTTGCAAGTTGTGCAACTCCACCGTGGGAACAACAAGAGCCTGCCTGTGAGGCTCAAATTGACACAGGGAGAAGACTCCCCACTGGCTGGCTGTACAGCGGCTTCAATTTCTCAAGGACTTCTTTTTGTTAGTAATGTACCCCTTTGGTCGTTCCATTTTTGAGGAGGAGTAGCCCTTTGCGGCTCCTTGTTCTAATTCCCATGGCCCCGTTTGGTCCTCCTGGTCCCCCAATACAAAGATTGTTTTTGTGATCATTGATATTCTAGCCCTCATGAAAAGAACACTGGAAAAGTCTATTGAAAATGTTTTTATTAGACATGTGCTGTTGGCTATTTTGTAATTTAAATAAATGGTCACTGAAATACATAGGAGCCCTGAAACTTAGAATTGGACTAGATGGTTTTGGGATTTGCTTTCTGCTTGGGGTTGAAAAATATTGATAATTCTGTTTGGAATAATAGTCATTATTCTCTCCTGTATGTTAATTATGACCCAATGCTCTGTTCCCTTTATACTCCTGTTATATGTATATATATATGGCCGCTTAACAATATTTTTGAATGAAAAATGCCCACCTATAAATGGATCAGAATATTGATGACTTTATGAGAATAAATGTACAAAATATATTCTATGTTCCTTTGAGATCATAGGGATGTCCTTAGCTCATGCTAAAAGGACCGTATGTTAAAGATTGCAGGAATTGCTGTTAGCATGAGCTAAAAGCCATTTTGTTCTTGGCAGCCATTTTAGTTAGCCATGTGCTCGCCAAGTGCTTTCTCCCTCTTCCAGAGCCTTGCACATGCTCAGAAAGGCCTAGCTGGTAGAACGCACCTGCTCCTAGAGTATGACTGTCAGGCTGTTCTCACTGATGTAAGGAGAAATGTCTCCCCTTCCACTTTGTTGAGCAAACACATTTTGTATACCCATATTAGTCAATAAGTATTCTTGTATATGCCAGGACCTCCCCTTGGTTTTATGATGACTATGTAACAAATGCATCTATAGGGCCCCTGTTCTCTGTATTCCTTAGACTGTCTCCTACAGTGGCCTGAGGGTATTGTATGACGCATTCTCCCTCATGTGAGGTTAATAAATACTTCTTTTTGATATTACAGCTTTTGTGCCGATCTCTTCTTTGTTGGTTTAAGGACCAAGTGTATCAGTGAACCCCTAAAAAGGTTTTTATTTCTTCAATGTGGCGCCGGGACTCTGGGCCCTCGGGAATTAGATTAAGGGTGTGAGAAGGGAAGTGGCATAGCTCTGTTATAATGCTCCCGCGAAGTGCCATCGGCGAGGATAGATGCCGATATTTGGGCTCAGTTGCAGAGCTCTAGGGAGCCACATCCGCCATCTTATCCGGCTCAGCCACGTCCCGTCTGCTAAGCAGTCTTATCAGAGAGCAGACTAACATGATGTTCGCCTGAGCTTGCATCCCAGCAATTACGCTGACAAACACCGAGCATCATGCAGCCGCATTCAATTCATACAGGCATTGAATATGGACGGCCCTGAGGAATATGTTCCCTGACTGCCCTGACATAGGAGGGTTAATGGCAGAGCTTATGAAGCAAGGGGAGAGTATAACCAGTTTTCTGTATAGAATGAGAAAACAATAAGGACAAGAGACAAAACAGCAGTGGACTGATACGGGCCTACAAGTCACATTCTTTTACAATATTCTCAAAAAGAGATACAAAACGGATTGGACAGGGTGGCCTGGCGGGAGATAGAAGCCCACATATTGCATTACCACAAAAAGAAGCAAGGGAAGGATAGAGGAAAAACAGGAGCAAGCCCAGAGAGACACCGCTAAATTGATCCAACACAAATTGAAAAAGAGTGCTCTCAAAGAGACCGTGTTGGCCGCGTGCATGCAAATGGCACCAGTCTTAAAGGAGCTCCACCAAAAAGCCCCAGAGGGTTTCAAAATAGCTATAACAGCAGAGGCCAGGGACGTTAGCAGCAACCAGACCCTAGGGAATGTTACTATTGCCACAGGATGGGCCAGCTGGCAGACAGATACCGGCTAAGAGCATACCACGAACAGAGATCGATGGGCCCGGGCCAGGGTCAGCCAGCACAAAGTTCTCATCCACAATACCAAACCCAGGAAAACCTGAATGCACCTTACGTTCTGCCGCAGGGAGGTCAGTCAGCCACCGCATCAGGGATCCGGGAGCTGTATGTGAGAAGTTAGCCTGGCATATGATGTCCACTAGTTCTAGTGGGCTCCTTGCACCAGTCTAATCGACCCTTATTGATGGTGGTTGTAAAGTCAACCTTATAGAAAGCTATCCTAGTGGTAGCATGCACCATCACTCATCAGGCTAAGACTTCAGAGAGCGTTTTAAGCAAGTTGTTTTACCAATTATAATCTCTCGAGTACCAAATGAAAGGACAGCACACAAGGTATATATCAAATATATATGTATTTAATCTAAACACAACACCTCTGAAGTTACAAAAGTACAATTTAAGGACACTAACGGATTGACTAGGATGGAACCCTTTTAAACTAGTACACTTCGAGAGTCAAGACCCACGGGAGCACAGGAGTACTCATGTTACCTCACCCAGGGAAGCTTTTCGTGTCGGGTTTCGTCGTCGTTTTCAATGGAGAGCTGCAAAGAAGTGCTGCAGGCGACCAGAGGAAAAGTGTTCCCGGGTGGATCCAAGGGTGATCAAAGAGCTGAAGAACCTGAGAGCAGAAGGGACAGAGTCTTAAGGAACCAGGAAGGAACCAGGCGATGTCAGGTGATTTCAGGTGAAGAGGTGAAGCTTGTATCTGCAGCCACGAAGTCCAGGAGGCATCGACGATGATCAGGCGCTGGATTCGAGCTGACCCACAAAGGATCTAGTGGACTGCAGTGTTGGTATCTGGATTTGACCCAACTAGCCTTGGCAAGAACAACCCACGCAGGATGTAAAGATTGGCTCTGTTGCAGACCAGCAAGGTCTGTGCTGCTTCTCCTTTGTAGGGAAGCTGGAGCAAGCCTGGAGCAACCAGGAAAGCAAGATGGTTTCAAAGAAAAGTCTTCAGGGGGCTCACTAGCCAATGAGAAAGGATCCGAGAAGATGCGTCAAGCTCTAACGCAAAAGCGGGACCCACGGGACACTCGTGGAGTGTGGGTGCCTGTGCTTTGGAGCAAATGATGCTTGGGGCTCGGGCTTCCATTACTCCAATGCACAACCTCGAGATGCCTCAGGAAGGGAGTGCAGTTAGCAAAATGCAGGATGTCCCGGAGTTCCGGTCCCATGTCTCTCGTGTCCGCCACGTGTCTCAGCTTTGTTGTGGGTGTGGGACGGGGTCAGAGATGTTTGGAGTTCCAGTTCCTGTGTCACAGATTCTTCGGGATCCGGCGTGAGTCTCAAAAATGCAGACCGGCAAAGTTGCTGTTGGTGCCTGTTTGAACAGGGTGGTCAATTCTTGACCACAAGGGAGATGTCTTCCATCTTCCCGTCAAAATGGAACGTCGAAGGTCCAGGATATATCTTGCAAAGATTCATCCAGGGTAATCTGAAGTCTTAGGGACGCAGCTCCTATACTTATACTAAGTTTGTGGGCTGTACTACCTGAAATGTCCCTCCTATCGGTGGACAAGGAGAGAGGGTGGTTACACCCCCTTTCCTCTGTGCAGTTTTGTGCCAGAGCTGGGGCAGAGTGCCGGTTTGGACTGGACTATGCATGGAGCACCTTGTGTGTCCCAGGCAGTGTCTGGAAAGCATTCACTGAATGCAGCCCTCCCTGCCACAATGCACTAAAGCCTGTTTGGGGTGGTGCTAGCACCTCCCTGTGTCAGGAAACCTATTGTCCAAGCCTCCCCTGCCGGAGTTTCATCCAGCAGCAGGAGGTCAGACTTGTGTCTGTGGCAGCAGCATCCATTTTGTGATGCTGGGGCTCTGTTTATCTTTAACCGGGTTTAACAGTAACAACATGTCTTCTCCCACTAGAAGGGTGGAATGCTACCCTCGCCACCAGAACTTGCAGGGGGGGTAGTATTCCTAAGAGTTTGACACCTTACACGACATGTTTTGATAACGCCAAACCAAAGTTAGCATTAACCGCTAGGATTATAATGCACGTAAGAGTATATGGTATGTCTTTATCATAGAACAGCTATAAGGAGATGGTACCAAAAGCTGCAGAGGGGCTCAGCTCATGCTAGGGCACCCTTTCACTTAAAACAAAGCACTCTGCCTCCAGGATTGTCGAGGCCTACCATAGGAGTGACTTATAGGTGTATATGTGTACATATATGTATATAGATATAGGGATACTATATCTAAGTACGGGGTGATTACACCACCTTACCCAGGCTGTGTGAACAGACCCGTGGTGTCAGTTTGGAGGGACAGCCATGAGTGGAATAATACATGCTGCAGCCCCTGGTAGGCCTTGGATGTACCTATGCCCTGGGTACATATGGCACACTATACAGGGACTCACAAAGGTGGCCCAATACCTAATCTGATATGTACCTAAAGTACATGGTTACAATTTAGAGAGAGAACAGCTGGGTTGTGGTCCTGGTTAGCAGGGCCACAGCCAGTCTGAAGTCGAAAAACCAGAGAATTACAGCAAAAAGTGGGGGTAACCATAGGAAGGAGACCCTACTCTCCTACACTGGACAAACACGTGGCAACAGCAGCCACAGATAGGGACCTCAGCCCAAAAAGGACCGGGCCACAGCCTCGGCAGGGAGGGGTAACTGTCTGGGGAGGTAATGCCTTCACACAAACACAGGGTCCAAATATAAAGTAAGGTAAAACCCCCAGAGTAAATACCACCCATTCACCCACATCCCAAAAATTAATTCTACCAAAACCAAAAGAAGGTCCAACGAGACAATTTTGGGAATACACAGTTTCACTTGCATCTGGGTATTCCGGGCTGCTGTATGTGTTCTGTTAACCAGGTATTCTCACTAAAGTTCGCTATTAAGGGCACCTGTGGGATGCAAGGCCTCACTCTGTTGCTGGTCCCCAGAGCGGGCTTGACTGGCCACACCTTATTAGGAGGGCAGTCTGACGAGGGGGCTCCCAGAAAAGTACTTAAAAACAGGCACCCAATCCCTGCATCCAAATTTAATGGGCAAGGGCTCCAATTACAAAATCAAAAGGTCCCCATTCTTGGGCATCCAACCTGGTACCCATGTTTCCTTCGTGGCTTGTAGCCACAACAGTGCCTCCCAAAAACTAGAAACCTCCGGCCATATGGAGGCCCTCTTTCACTTCTAAAACAAAGCTGTCCTCAAGTGACGGAAGCCAAGATTCCTGTACACCTGGGAGAGTGAAGTCCCCATAACCGCCACAGCACACGACAAGAACCAACAAGTAGCAGGCACTCGCATGGCATAGAGTTAGTCGAGAGGTTTGTGAAGCTATCCAGAAGCCCCAGAATTGCGAGGCAGACCCTGTCCAGTCATCATCCTTAGGCAAAGTTCAGTGAGGGTGTTAGTATGATCCTGTCAGTTTTTTTTTTCTTTCCTTTAAGTTTTCATATCTCCAAAGTCTGGTCACCGTGCCGTACCTCTCCCAAATAGCGACAGGAGCATGCGGGCTAGTTGGAAGTCCCTAGCCTCAAACCAGGAACTGCAGATCCAAGTGCACTGAAAAGATGTGGTGCAAGGGAGAGGGGATGCATGGGAGAGTGGAGGTCGCAAATTCAACATAGAATGTGCGCTCCCCGTGATAGGCCTAGCAATAAGCCAATGCACCAGGCCTTACATTTACAATCTGGAGAATGCAGTTGGCCCTGACCTCGGACACTACACAACGGCATGATCAGTGGTCCTCAGGGCTACGGAACAACTTTCCAACTCCCTCCGCCTCATGATAAGTGAGATAGCAGATCACACTAGACCTTGGGAAGTTTAAAAAAAAAAAAAAGGAGACCAGAGTCAGCCTAAAAAGAAGTCTTCAGGTCAGTTCAACAAAGCTTTATTTCGATATAAAATATCTTAAAAAGCACATCACAATTAAAAACACATTTCATTCAAAATATAATCAGGAAAAAGTTTACAATGACAATTATTTTTACAATAAAATAGTAAAAATATATTAAATCAGAGACAGCTTTGCTGAGAGCTTAAAAACTGGTAACTATACAGATTCATCGTAGGGCTTTCGATCTTAGCAGCCAAGCCCAGCTTAAATATTTAGCCACCCCACAAGCTGACATGGTATTTGCATCTGCTCGAAGAATTCTGAGGGCAGTCGAGTGATTCCTGGTCTCGAGCTGTCGACAGACAGGTCTCAACCACTTCAATCTAGGTTTAGTGTAGGCTGGGCATACAAAGAAGAAGTGTGGAATATTTTCAACTACCCCTACACAATATGGGCAATCAGCAGACGTTTGGTTAGGAGGTTTCCACTTGCTTGTGCGTTCATGAACAGGAAAAGTTCCCATTCTGAACTGAATGAAGAGGGCCCTTTCTCTAGGTTTCTGGATAACATCCAGGTAAGGCTCAAGACGAGGCACTGTCTTGTGCTGGCGGAACTCTTCAGTCAGTCTACCCAGATTAGGATCTCTATGATCCTGGTTATCAATCCATGTCCAGCATACTCTCTTAGTTTCCGTTTTAGACAACGGGACCCCTGACTCCCATGCAATATTGAGGCCGGTGGCCAAAAGAAGCCTTTTTATATTTGCTAACCAAGCGATCTTGTGAGATCCCTGGGGATTCATTACTTCTTTAAGGCCATCGGCATATCTGGATAACTCAGGGGTGCGCCAAAGGCGAGAGCAGTAAAGAAGGGGATGCAAGCTGATTAGATCCTTAATTGAGCGGCGGCCCAGGTCACTCAGAAGGGGTTTGCTAGGAGTTCCCCTGGGAAGTGAAACAAGCTCTCTAAAGAACTTATTTTCTGCTGTCACAAGGGCGTCTACATTATTGAAGCCCCAGAGCTCGGCTCCATATAATGCGCAGCCTACAGCCTTTGCGGCATAGATCTCTAGGGCGGGGGCAATAGGTCTGGAGATTGAGGCTCGGTGCTCCCTCCCAATAACTCCCACAACCCGCTTGTGGCTTAGGGTCATTTTTTCAATGTGCAGCTGCCATTTCAATTTGTCCGAGATTCTAATCCCCAGGTAGTCAAAATCTTTAACGAGCTGTAGGGGCACCCCATCAAGTGTGAGTGTGGATTTAACTGACCTGCTCGGATTAAAATAAAGGAGCTTCGTTTTGGTGGTGTTGATTACTAGGCCCCTTAAGTTACAAAAAAGACAGAACCGATCCAGTAACTTCTGTAGGCCCGCCGGAGTTTTCGATACCAGCAGTGTATCGTCCGCAAAAAGTAATGCAGGAACTTTATCACCAGCCAAAACAGGGGCATCGGCATTGATTTCTGATAGGAAAGAAACCACCCCATTCACAAATAGCGTGAATAGGGTTGGAGCCAAGACGCATCCCTGGCGGACGCCTCTATTCACAGGGATTTTGTCTGTTTTTTGTTCCTGGGTGCCCCACCTGATACGAGCATAATTTCCGTCATGCATATGGGCCAAGAGTTTCAGGATGGGCGGGGGAAACCCCATCTCCCGCAAGACCATCCAAAGACGCTCTCGGGGAACCAGGTCAAAGGCGGTCTTCAAATCGATAAATGCGAGATAAAGACCGCCCTTGCCAATGGATACAACCTTCCAATGCAGTAATACCAGCCTAAAAGCTTGGTCGATTGTACTCGTGCAGGCCCTGAACACCGCCTGGAATTGCGAGATGATATTATTCTCCTCCGCCTACAGAAGAATCCTCTCTAGGAGAACCCTACCAACCACCTTCTGACCAGCATCAATAAGACTTATTGGGCGATAGTTGGCAGGGTGTGCAGTCTAAATATCGAGTTTTTATTTTCGACTGGACATAATATCGACTTCAGAATATCGAGATGGCATTAATGTCGAGGTAAGTAATATCGATGTATTTTTTATCGATTTTCATGTATGTTAAAAAATATCGATTGAAAAAATATCGAGTAAGTAATATCGATAGTAAAAAATATCGTTATTTCTAGTAGTTTAAAAATATCGAAAGTCAAAATATCGGTTTTAAGAATATCGAAAGTTGTGTTATCGACAGTCATGATTAAATATATGTTATTTTTTATTTATTTATATTGCAAATTAATTTATAAAAAATTAATAAATATAAAAATTAATTCAAATAGTATAATAATTTCTAGGAGCGGGTAGTGGGTTTTTAGGGGAATAGGGTGGGAAGTAATTTAATTATAATTAATTAAATATGTAAATTTATTAATTGGTAGTAATATTTAATTAATTGTTAATTAAATAATATTTTTTATTTATATAAAATTTAATTGCTAATTAATTTAATTTAATTGATTAATTGCTAATTATGCTAATTTAAATAATTTATGTCATGTAGCGGGTTGTGGGTTTTTAGGGGAATAGGGTGGGAAGTAATTTAATTATAATTAATTAAATATGTAAATGTATTAATTGGTAGTAATATTTAAATAATTGTTAATTAAATAATAGTTTTCAAATATATAAAATTTAATTGGTAAATAATTTAATTTAATTGATTAATTGCTAATTATGCTAATTTAAATAATTTATGTCATGTAGCGGGTTGTGGGTTTATAGGGGAATAGGGTGGGAAGTAATTTAATTATAATTAATAAAATATGTAAATTTATGATTTGGTAGTAAGATTTAATTAATTGTTAATTAAATAATATTTTTTAATTATATAAAAATTAATTTGTAAATAATTTAATTACATTGATTAATTGGTAATTATGTTAATGTAAATAATTTATGTCATGTAGCGGGTTGTGGGTTTATAGGGGAATAAGGTGGGAAGTAATTTAATTATAATTCATTAAATATGTAAATGTATTAATTGTTAGTAATATTTAATTAATTGTTAATTAAAAAATATTTGTTGATTATTTAAAATTTCATTGGTAATTAATTTAATTTAATTGATTACTTGCTAATTATGTTAAATTACATTTTTTATTTCCTGTAGCGGGTTGTGGGTTTATAGGGGAATAGAGTGGGAAGTAATTTAATAATAAAGAAGGAAATAATAATATTTATTAAAGGTATACAACGTTTACCACGCAACTTTTACAACGCACTACCATTACAACGAAAGTTTTACAACGCAAATACCATTATAACGCATGTATTTACAACGAATGTTTTTACAACGCAGGTACTTTTACAACGCATACCATTACAACGTAAGTATTTGTAAGTATATAATTATATTTAAAATGTTATAGGTTTGGGTTTTTGGGTAAAGGGGTATTTTTAGGGTTCAGGGTCAGTTTTGGGTTTTTGGGTAAAGGGGTATTTTTAGGGTTCAGGGTCAGTTTTGGGTTTTTGGGTAAAGGGGTATTTTTAGGGTTCAGGGTCAGTTTTCAGTTTTTGGGTAAAGGGGTATTTTTAGGGTTCAGGGTCAGTTTTCAGTTTTTGGGTAAAGGGGTATTTTTAGGGTTCAGGGTCAGTTTTCAGTTTTTGGGTAAAGGGGTATTTTTAGTGTTCAGGGTCAGTTTTCAGTTTTTGGGTAATGGGGTATTTTTAGGGTTCAGGGTCAGTTTTCAGTTTTTGGGTAAAGGGGTATTTTTAGGATTCAGGGTCAGTTTTCAGTTTTTGGGTAAAGGGGTATTTTTAGGGTTCAGGGTCAGTTTTCAGTTTTTGGGTAAAGGGGTATTTTTAGGGTTCAGGGTCAGTTTTCAGTTTTTGGGTAAAGGGGTATTTTTAGGGTTCAGGGTCAGTTTTCAGTTTTTGGGTACTGGGGTATTTTTAGGGTTCAGGGAAAGTTTTCAGTTTTTGGATAAAGGGGTATTTTTAGGGTTCAGGGTCAGTTTTTGGGTAAAGGGGTATTTTTAGGGTTCAGGTTCAGTTTTCAGTTTTTGGGTAAAGAGGTATTTTTAGGGTTCAGGGTAAGTTTTCAGTTTTTGGGTAAAGGGGTATTTTTAGGGTTCAGGGTCAGTTTGGGGTTTTTGGGTACAGGGGTACAGGGTAAAAATTACGTTTATACTTGGTGGAGTTGGAATAGTAATTTGTATGGGTTCAGTGTCCAGCACCTTCCCTGATGTTATACTTGGTGGAGTGGGAATAGTAATTAGTATGGGTTCAGTGTCCAGCACCTTCCATGAGTTTACAATTGGTGAAGTGGGAATTGTAATTTGTATGGTTTTAATGTGTAGTATGGTTTTGTGAGTTTATAATTGGTGCAGTGGAAATAAGAAAACATTTTTAATACAAATAATTATTATTGGTAGGATACCATAACAAAGTTTTAAAATTACATAGAAAAATTTTGTATTAATTATAATTATTGTTATTGTAGTAGTTAAAAGATAAATACATTTTTAAATTTATTAAAATGTAAAATGCATTTTTAAATAGAATATTTCATATGTAATTAATATTCATATAGAATAATAAAGAAGGAAACATACACAGGGTTAAATGGAATAAATGAAAAACATTTTATTAACATATAAAAAATAAATTGTAAGTAGAGATGTATTTTTTATTTCTATTGAAAATTGTAAGTAAACAGTTTTTATTATCCAACAAAATATATGAAGTGCATATATATGTTTTTAACAAATAAATGATATTTAAATAATTATATGTTTATTCACATATATTGTAATTTAATTAGTTAAAGAAACAAATTGGTAATATGTACTTTTCATTTAATAACAATTATTTTATTCACATAGACATTGAATATATTGTCATAGATAAATATGTATATTTGTTTTATAACAGTAACATTTTTGTTTTTTACAAAGTAATCATATTTTTTTTACAAATTAATATTATGAATATTTAACATATTTATAATATAAATTTTTACATAGATAAACACACAAATACATTTTTATATACATACATAATGTTTAAACTAATATGAGCTATTTTTATAAACAAATTATTTGTAACAAGGTTATATATTCACATTTGTTTAACATATAGATAATTTTCAAAATTTATATATAAATAATAAAATATTATTTAAAGTAACAGATAACAGTTGAATAATTATTTGAAAGTAATGAATATTTAAGAAATAATTTTCTACAATTTAAATAATTATTTACACTTAATATAATACTCAGTGTATTTTTTTAAAGTGTTGGAATATAGAAATAAAGAGGTTTTTGCTGTATACAGGGACTACTTTTTAACCGCGTAATGTTATTTAGGCTTATTTGGTGCTTCAACAGATCGCGGTTGGATGCTGCTTCGCGTTAGAGAGGGTAAGTTTGTTTTTATTGTATTTTAGAAGTTAATTAAGTTAGTGTTAGTGTATGTGTGGTGTGTTTAAGTTTATGTACATAGGGTTATTAAGAGAAGATTGTGTTTTCGGTGTTAGGTAGAGTGTACGATATTTCATTTTTACCGCGTTTTAGTTGTAGGTGTGTGACGTGAGCTAATATGTTTAAATGTTACGAAAAGATAATATGTTTGGTGTATAAATATGTCTTTTTATATATGTATGGGTGTTTTTGTGTGGGTGGGTATGTATTTTATTTTTTCCAGGTTATCGTCGCGTTTTACTGTTTTTGAGGAGGTCCTTCTTTTTCGATCAGAGTTGTGTGACGAGTATTATATACTCTTATTTTTGCACACAAATATTTTGGTTTTCACGTTTTCCAGGAGCGGTTTTTTTTAAAAATTACTATTTTCGGGTTTTCAATGGTATATCGTGTGTATTACATTGGAGAGGAGTCGCTATGGATTTGCTTGTATTTTTGCATTTTTGTTTGGGCTTCCATGGATTGTATGGGTTTTTGCTATGGTGTCGTATGGATTGCTTGGAATTGGATTACGTTTGAAGGTGCAACAGAAAGGTCAGTATTTACAAAACTTTTTATGGGTGGGGAAACTGTTTTAATTTTTGCTTTAGTTACGTTGTATGTAACATTTTGTAAATACATTATCTAAATACATTTTATATATGTTAATATTATGTATTTGATAATTTAATTGCAAATTGTTACATGTAAAAATTAAGGAATTTAAAAAAAAAATGCTTAATGTAACGTGTATAGTTATGTTATGTTTTAAAGAATAGTTTTTGCAATCATTGATAGATAGTCTAGTCCTTTGCTAGTTGGATAGAGGGTAACTTGACTTTGAAGTGTGTTATACATTTTTTTCCTATCTTTGGTGAGTTTAGGTCCGATCCAAGTTACTGATTGCTCCATTCGGAGCTCCTGGTAACTCTGTTCTTTTTGTAAGGATTGTATTAATTTGTGAAGGGTAGGTGTTCCTCGGCCTGTAGTTGCTTGGAAGGCATTGTGCCATCCTTCAACTGCATTGTTTGTTTTTGCTTCCTTATTTAGTGTGCTAAGGTAGACATTCCACCAAGCTATTTGGTATTTGGGTTGTCTTCTATGGCCTGATCTGTGTAGCCTTCCTACCCATGTGTCTTCGAAGTAGTCAAGCATAGGGCTTAGTCTTTCTTCATTTCTTTTATAGTAGGGGCTGTCTATTAACAAGTTATAGTGCTCAGTTACATCTGTCAGTGGAACATAGGCTAGGGCAATGAGTTTTTTTATTTGATAAGCAATAGTGCTATCAGTGGCGTATTGGATACTCAAGGTAGATTGTTGTAGATGTCGCCAGATACATTGGTTAAAATGGTAATAGCAACCTTGTATTGCTGTGTGTGGGTATGTTTTAAGGATGCTGTTTATCATTGCTTTTTCAAAGTCAATGATAATTGTTTGTGGAAAATAGTTGTTAGTATGTTGCTTGACTTCAGTTAGTATTTCTTGATAGGTAGCTTGCTGTTTGTTTGGTAGAAGGGCATAAAGGAATGGAATATTAGCATTTTGGAAATGACCATGGATAGTGTATAATTGATAAAAAGGTTTGGGGCATACAGAAAAAGTACCGTCCATCATCCAAGTTTGGCATTGGGTAAGTTTAGTCATGTTGTTTGCTGTGGCAAACAGTATCATTCTTTTATCTTTACATTTGTTGTCATAGAGTATAAAATCATCTTTATTGTGAGTTACAGAGAGTTCAGGGGGAATTTGCACTTCTTCAAAAGTTTTTGGTGTGGGAGGAGTAGTGCATGTTGCTCTTTTTTGTCTAGCTATAGTTTTTTTTAGGGATTCGATAGATGGTAATTGGCTAGAAGCATGTTGGGGAAGTACACTTAAATGGTGTTTCAGAATAGCAGTTGTTGGTTGATCAGTACTAGTACTAGCTTCTTTAAGGGAATCTAGCATTTGTCTAATCTCTATTTCTGTTACATTGGGTGGGTGATTATGTTCCTTAGTATAAGTAACAGTAGTTTCCTGAGTTATAGCTCTACCATAACATTTGTTGGCATAATATTTTGTACACTTCCAAAAAACTTTCAAATCTTTTTGTTTCTCTTGAGTGTAGACATATCCCAAGTAACAAAGAAGCATTTTCCCTTTTTTTTTGAATAAATGAATTTAGCTCCTTCAGTCATGCTTGTATTGTAGTGCTAGGAGGTAATTAAAAGAGAATGTCATTAAATTTTTTGATAAAATAATGTTGTATTCTAATAATACAGTTTAACACATTTCTGATTTACCTGTAAATCTTTTTATGATTTCAAGTAGTTCTTTTCAGGTGTTGATGTTCTTCAAACTGTTATTTTCTGTGTATATATTTTTGTACCTGTGGAAGTTGAGAAAATGTGTACAAATATTTTATAACTATTTATGATATTTTGGTAGAGGTTTTTAGCTAGTTTCTATTTAGTTACCTATCTATTAAATGTCGAAGTTACATTTAAATTATATACTTACTTATTTATATTTAACTTTTGATGTCCAGGTGTTGTCTAGGTCTTCTGTATTTTCTTTTTGTCTGTAGGATAAATAGTAAAAAAAAAACATATATTTTAGGTATTTGGCTTTTAAACATAGGTGTGAGGTTTGAGAGTTACATTTTCGATGGACAATAATGTAGTAGTACTTACTTTATATAGGTGTAGCTGTCTTTATGTTGAAGTCAATACGTTTTCTTTCAGAAATCCTGCAGAGTTTCGTCTTCCTTTAGTTAGGAGATTTAGGCTGCATTTTTAGTTTGCTGTAATCTTGTTTATATAGTATTAGTCTAATAGTTTCTGAAGTAGGATTGGTTGTTTAAATTGATAGTCTGTTTTAATTCGTGGATTTGAATTTTTAACCTGTTATGCTAATTGCTTTCCTTATATGGGTGACGCCAATTAACGTTTATTTAATGTGTAAGGCCTTATTTTGTATAGGTAATGTTATCTTTATATTTTTAAAGTGGAGGAATATATATAATTTGCAGTAAGAAATGTTTAGTTGTTCGAAACATTGTTTATGTATTATAAAATGTATGTTTGTATTTATTTTGTGTTATAAATGTTAGGAAAATATATAGTATGTTTTATAGCTTTTTAGAAACAATTAGTGAATAAATATGAATAGTATGACTACATTTTAAGATAATACAGTGATTTATTCAAGGATGTAGTAATTTCGATATTTTAAAAAAACGATAAATTTGCTATCTATATTTTTGTATTCGATATTTTGTCAGTTTTTCATTTAAAGATGTGATAATCGATGTTTTAGAAATCGATAATGTTGTTAGTCGATATTGTTGTAGTCGTTGTTTTTTTTAGTCGATAATGTGGTTTCGATATTTTTGTGTTTTGTTGTTTAAGTATAGGCAATCGATAATTTTGTAGTCGATAATTTTTCATCGATATTTTGTACAGTCGATATTCGGTCTGTCGAGGTTATGTCAGTGATCCAGTTGGCAGGGTCCCCCCTGGGCCCCTTCTTATAAATGGGGATCACCTCAGCCCCTTTCCAAGAACTTGGGACTGGTGATCCCTCGAGGAGGGCATTAATCAGAAATGCACAATATATGGCCCATTGCTCAGCATTGGCTCGAAACAGATCGCCTGGTATTCCGTCCTGTCCCGGCGCCTTAGCTGATACAATTTTGTTTAGAGCCGCCACCACCTCATTTTTCCCTACAGGCTCAAAGAAGCCTGGAGGGGTCAACTTAGATGCCATAGAGTGACCTGAGTGGCCACTTTTCTCTATAACCTCGTTCCCTGCATACAATCTCCTGAAATGATCAAACCACTCCCTGTCAGTGATGTAATTAGGGATTTGGTCCGGGTCGCAACCATTGGATTTTCTTACCAATGCCCAAAAGAGCCCGCCATTCTTAGACTGGCTCGCTGTCTTCAGGCTAGCCCAGTGTGATTCCTCCCATGCCCTTTTCGCCTCTGAGATGGCTTGCCTGTACTGGAGTCTTGCTGAGCGTACCTTAGCAGGATTGCGAGTTTTGACAGCAAGTATTAGTATGGACTTTTTCTGCCTGCAATCCATATTGAACCACTGCTCTATTGGTTTCCTGTTCGTGAGGTACTTTTTAGGGGCCTGGGTGTCCAGAAAGAGAGAGCCCATCAGGTCAATTGTTTCAGCATAAATTGTCTCCACCCCGGGGGGTCCCACCTCATTCGTACAGGCTACAGAAAGTTTGAGGGTCTGGTTACTTACAATCTCCCCAAGAGCACTAATTTTCTGTTCATTCAAAATTAATTTTTGCCATTTGATATACCTTTCACAGTTAGATGGGATAATTGCCTTTGTTAGCATCTGGGGTCTAGTACTAATCAGATGTTCCATATTTTGCAACAATTCCCGCATGCAAAGGGACAAAGGATTATGATCACTATGAATAGATGGGATGACAGACATATCAATCACATATTTCCATAACCTTTTATCAGCCAAAATATAGTCAATTCTGCTTGGACAGGAAACCCTATTGTATGTATTGGCTCCCAAATAGTCAGAGGGCGTACACCCATTAACTGCTATTAGACCGTGTTCCAGCGTTAGTGCATTTAATTGTATGACAATCGGCGACCATTTCTTCACTGGCGGGATCAATAATAGTGGTATGCTCCATCTAGCATCCTCATCATGTATTCCTACAACATCATTGACCGCCAGAGGTTCAAATGTACAATTTAGGTCACCGGCGATCAAAAATAAGGAGTCAGAAGGGCAGGATGAAAGTATTTCAGACAAAATGGAGATGGTTGGGGATTTTGCCCCCCCTTGCAAGCCTCTGACATAAATGTTGAAAAGTTCCAAGGTGACACCGTCCTTTGAGTCCTTAATTGTTAATCTCAACAGGTCGGTGATACACATGGATGGTGAGTAATTTTACAGTTGAGCGCAGCCTTAACCCATACTATCAGCCCTCCAGATGGACGGCCACGCCCGGAGGAGATAGCTGGTACATGGAAACAAGAAAAACCGGGCTTGTACAATGGCTCAAGACTCCATGTTTCCTGGAATTTACACAGATCATAGTCATCAATAAAAGTATTCCAATCCGGTAGGGATAACTTTTTACACAAGCCCGTTATATTCCAAGAGACAATTTTGAGATTCCTAGTGGAGCCACTACAAGGGATCAACCCACCTTGAGAGGAATCAGGGCCTTGACCATTTTCTATGTTGCCCCCCCGAGTTGCTACAACCGAGATTGGCAGTTCGAGACCTGGGAACTGAAGAAGCCTAGAGGGACTGGTAATACTGCTTCGTGGTGGGGCAGTTGTATTTGAGGAAACCCCTACATGTACATGAAGTCAATCGACAGCCTCCAGTCCACTAAACCGGTTTTGACTAAGGGTTTGGCTCGGGGCTAACAAGGACTCGAGCCGACCCCCATTGGTCAATCTCCACCCATTCCGCTGTATTAATGTCCAGCCGTCGCCTGTAGTTGGAATATAACCCGGGGGATAAAAATAGGACAAAGGGAGGGATAGAATAGAAGCACCTGGGCTATGCTGTTTCCAGCTACAGATATGTCCCACTGTCCTAGGGTCTTTAAAATTAACTAAAACGCAATCACCCCTAATGTCCTTAACCGAGTGTCCCACCCAGGAAACCCTTTGCACCATAAGTATTGTACTTGAAATATGCGTTGGTAATGGTCTATATTTATTTAGCCAGTCAATCACCTTGTTCCTTAAGGACAAAAAAGATTCTTGATCGTCCTTTCTCAGAACCGGGACCCCTGCTAAAACGACCAAGTATGGGCTTACTTCTGGTGGTAAATCGATATTTATTCCCCTCCCCACCAGCAGGCTCCTTTGGAGCCCCGTCACCCTCTTTCAAACGTGCTAAATTACTTTGGCTTGATGTTACAGCTGTAGCTTTTACTGGTACCTTAATTAAAGGAGCAGCTGCAGCCTGTTTAACTGTATTCGAAACTAGCGGGATTATTGGATCAGTAACAATTCCCCCTGTCCGAAACTCATTTGAGGGAGCTGCGGCCCTAACTGTGTTTGCCTTTTTCAGGGAGTCAACAATTCCCAATGATATAGACTCGATCTTACTTAGCTTCTGTTCAATCTTAGATAACTTATCTTCTACTGGACGAAGAAGGAGTTTAAGTAAATCGCCTACCTTGGCCAGTAAGGGGTCCTCCATTTCCACCCCTCTCTCTAGACTCTTATCCTAATCCTCAACCTGGGACGGCACTCTCATGGATGTGAGATCTTCTAGATAAATTTACAATTGCCTGAGTAGTCACGGAAGACTGCCTCTTTTCAGCCATTATTGTTCCCTTACGTTTGGGCAACTTCTCCTTCTTTTGATCGATAACAGTGACCAGCCCCTGTTTATACTTTGGGATAGCCCCTTGACGTCTTTCATGTAGGTGCCTGGTATTGTGCTCCCTGACAGGGCTGGCCTCACCTAGTAACTTGGGAGATGTTAGCAATAACAAATCGGAGGCCATAGACTGATTCCCTGTAAAGGAATGGTCGAGGTCACAAACTGCCAAGCCGGTGTTTGGGGATTCTGGGATCACAGATGCACCAATATTACTGGTTTGACCAAGCTGGTCGGGTGTCCGTGCATTAGCAATATGCCCCATGGATGACCTTCTGGCAAGTACCAAGTCCTGTGAAACCCGCCTCTCCATCGGCGTGATCCCCTGATCTATAGCAGTATTAACCTTGGAAATAAACTTGTCCATGGATCCAATTAGGTTTGCGTTGGCCACCTTAATCCTACCATCCTTCAGAGCCATTGTGGTACAAATAAAGCGATGATATGAATATAAAACTTACAGTCAGGACCTCCGATGTGGAGATGTAAGGGGGGTGGCCCGTCCCGTCCCTGAGCGTTCTTGAATGGGCTTAAACGGGCCCGTCCTTGGCCCGGGCTTCACCCGCGGGCGTCCCGCGGATCGCGGAAGTAGTCACAGATATATACAGGAAGGTGGAGGGCGGGAAGAGGCCCCAGCTGCGGCGGTGGAGAGCACGCTCAGACTGCTGGTCCTCGCAGTCCCGCTCTCGATGGTGGAAAGCTACCCCCAAATGGGCACAGAGTCACAGTAAGCCGGTAACGTTAGTCCCAGGGAAGTGGCTAAAGTAAAAAGCACAAATGCGCCCTTCAAACACGGCTGCGAGCGGCACTACTCAACGGCATGATCAGTGATCCTCAGGGCTTTGGAACAACTTTCCAACTCCCTTCGCCTCATGATAAGTGAGATGGCAGATCACACTAGACCATGGGAAGTTTAGAAGAAAAAAAAAGGAGCCCAGAGTCAGCCTAAAAAGAAGTTAGAGAAAGGGCACCACTGGGGAAGGGCAAGTTACACTCTGCATGCCGAACCCGGAAAAGAATATACACACATGTGATCTTGGGACACGCTACAACCACCAACAACACTTAACAGTGACACGTCCCCTCCTCGTGCATGTGTAGGTTGAAAGCAGCCCACACCAATCGTGCCCCCGTGCGCACACCAAGACAGACAGAGTCTTGGAAAACTGGCAGCGCCCATAAAACTCTAGATACAAATGTATATGATCGGTTCTTCCATGGGGGCGTTTGGGCACCGCCCCCCCTGCTTTCTCGCTGTGCGAGAAGGCAGAAACAAATGGTAGTGTATTTATTGCCGTTAATATGACTACCATTGTTTCTGCCTTCTCGCACGGCGAGAAAGCAGAACTTCCTGGTTTAGAGTTTTACTTGAGGGCAGGGGGGAGTGGCTTGGGGGAGTGGCTTTCCCACTGTTGTAAATACTGTCTGTTTGGGCAGCCTGAGGCCGCCCAAACAGACAGTATTAACAACAGTGGGAAAGCCACTCCCCCAAGCCACTCCCCCCTGCCCTCGAGTAACGCACCCTGTCCCTGACTCTGTATGCTGCAGCAGCAGCATACAGAGAGAAAATGACGTAGCCTGGGGCAGCCTGTTGCACCAATCAACCTGCGGCGGTGGAGAGGGAGGCTGCCTGCCGCGCCGCCTTTCTGATGACGTGCTGCCTGCAGGACTTGAACCAGGACGGCAGGAGTCGGGACGGAGTCTCTACGGACGGTAAGTTTACTATTTTTATTTTATTTTAAATATATTTGTTGTTGTTGTATTATGTTGTTGTTTCCAAACCCCTCCCGCCTCCCCCCTCATCCCCTCAAGTATGACCCCATTTCCAACCCCCCCCTGCCCGTAATGCCGGCTGTGACTACATGTATTGCCTATTTGCCTTATTTTTTGTCAATTCTTTGCCCACTTGATATTTGTAACAGAATTATGCCTCTGGCAGATGTATTGAAGATTATTTTCATCTTCTATCAAGAAGAGCCACAAGATTGAAAACGCTTTGTTTGGTTTTCCTTGAGGGTGGCTGGAGGGGGAGTCTGGGTGGGAGATAATGTGGATGAGGGGGGAAAAGTTTCTGTGACCCATACGGAAAGGGGAGGGCACTCCACCTCTACGGCTGCCTGGTTGAACAGGGTTCGGCATTGTGAGGAGGGGCTCAAACTTCCGCCATAGCTGCTGCGCAACAGACCTGAGGTGAATGGGGAACCTGTAGATGGCTTGCAGCATGCGGGAAAGAGGGGACGTTACAGGGCAGCGTTGGTGTTCACTGGCATAACTGCGTGCTGAGCCCAGTACCACTAGACATATTGTCAGGTATTGAGTGCCCGCAATTCTTTAATTTTAGTTTGACAGTAATTTTTCGCCTCACTACTTTCAAATGTTACCAGCCGCCACTGTCCACCCCTATAATCACCAGACCACTCCATAAACATTTCACCATAATCCAAACATCCAGTTAGGTACGACGAAGGATTAAAGGGCCAGCTCATTGGTTCCTAAAACAGATTAGCTCGCCTGATCACCAATACACCACTTTTAAGGATTAACTATGAAAAAGCTGATGGGGGCGTGGCCAAGATGGCAGCTGACGCAGACGCGGGTTGAGGAGCACCACAGACTGCCTGTTCAGAATCCAACATTTCTCCAGCCCATCCCGCTGTTCTGTGCCTGCACCGCCATCCCCGGATCTGGATACGGGTGAGGCTGAGCATTGGTCATAGATCTGCTTTCTCTACAGCCATGGCGCTGCTACTGAAATTGCCCCCCCCCCCATGCCGGGCATGCTTAGTGCAGCCGGGGGCTGTGAAAGAAATCAACCCGATCGGGGCCCAATGCCAGGGGCGGGGCCCTGCCTGAGGCCTGGACACCGGGAGTGATAGACTTCTGTGTCTGGTACCCATAGCTGATTGCCAGGATACTTCACCTCCGCCTGGGTGGTGAACTTTGGTTACGTAAAGGGCTTTGTCTGCTACACATAGGGGCCAATGAGTTTACGCCAGGCGACCTCTGTGACCCATATAGGGAACTGCGGTTCTGGGAGTCCCTCGGGCACATCACCTCGCTGCTGCTACTTCTGCTTCATTTGGCCCCGGCTGGTCCACTCCCAGATCCACATTTGTTCCTCCTGGACACTTTTTGAGCACTATGTTCTGCTCAATGCTGCATTTTTCACTCGAGGGAGGTAGATACTACACCTTGAATTGGTGCTGGATACTCCATGGTGGGTCCTCGCGGTTGCAGTGCTCGGCTCTGGCTTGCTCCCTGCGGGTGGCTCTCGAGACATCACCCTACTTATACATACAGGACCGACTTGAGACTGACAGGGGTCCCTACATAGCATACTCATTGAACTAATGACTGCCCTGAGACTAGGGTGCAGCGTCATGGGCAAGGACAAACTACAGAGGTGGGCCCAGCAGATGAAGATGGATCAATACACAGCACAGGGTGCACCGAGGACAGATCCCCAAAAAAGTGCGCTCCAGAATGCGTAAAAAAACACTTGGACCCCTCTGGAGCTCAAGTGCAGCGGTGCAAGCAAAAGTAGATGCAGTGTCTCCAAATGTTAGATTCTTATTTGTCAACTTCTGCACAGTGGCAGTCTCTTGCCACTGAAAACACTGTGTCAGAATTGGAGAGTGAGGTGGCCGGCCTGAAGGGGGCCCACGCTGACTTGTCCACCAAGCCAGTGGTCTTGGAGCGGAGAGCTGAGGATGCGGAGGGCAGCTCCCAGGGATGTAATTTACGTTTTGTTGGATTCCCGGAAGAAGAGGAGGGCATTGCTCCTGAAATCTTCCTTAAAAACTGGATCAAAACTGCACTTCCCTTGCCCGAACTGCATCTTTTTTCATGATTGAATGCAGACCCCGAGCCCTTATGCAGTCGCCCCCGACGGGAGCCCCGCCATGTACACTCATCGCAAAGATCCTAAGCTACTTGGATCGCAACTTCATCTTCAAGACCGCTCATTGACTTGGTGATCCCACTCTCGATAACCACACCATCTGAATCTTCCCTGACTACTCATGCATGGTGCAACATCAGAGGGTGTCCTTTTGGGGGGTGACGCAGAAATCGGGGGGCAATGAATCTACAGTATATTCTCGTTTATCCTGCTAAATTGAAGTTCATCGATGGAGATCGTGCTCACTTTTTCGCCACCACTGAGGCCGTATGGGAATGGTTGAAGAAGTGAGGCGAGAGGAGATTTCTAGCCCAACGAGGTGAGGATGTGCAAAGCTCTGGTACGAAGCAGACACAGAGGACAGGCAGGCAATGAGGGGCTGAGTAGAAGTGCCTCTCTTTCGAACTAACGAGTATTTGTGCTCATTATGGTTCTTTGGATATGGAGCGGCCGGACTCAGACTACGTGGGACGACGGCTGTAGAGAGTGGATCCATCGTTGTTGCAAGCTGAGCTTGAGGCTGGGAGAGCCCTTTTGGAAGAGGTCACTGCCTCTAACCCGGACACTAGTATGGGGATGTGTTAGAAGAAACCCCCCCAACCTGAAGATCCCTTAACGGATATTGGAACAGTAGGTTTGATGCTGCTCACTGCCGGTGGGGGGTCATGCACTTGACCCTGGCGGTGGAGTGCCGGGGCGGCTGGCCTGAGTTGGGGTGTTGATGACCAAAATTCAAGACCATGCACGGCGTGAATAGGATGGGCACTGATATGACACGGGCGGTGCCTATATTCCCCCTCCACTTCATTTGTTTCTTGTTTTTTTTCTTTCTTCTCTTTCTCCTTTTCTATTAGTCATTTTGTGAATTGTGGATCTGTTGTGTGAAAAGGTATGCCTAGTATATAATTGAGGGTGTGGGTGCGTGTGTGTAGTGGCTAAGGGTGGGAGGGTGCGACCGGGGCCTACCATAGTGTGCCTGCTGCCGCTGCATCTCCTCAGCCTGGCACTATAATCTTCTCAGGCTGACTTTGTTCTGTATGAGAGTGAGTTACCCATTGCAGCACGTGGCCCACAGGTTGCCTGGTTAGTGGCTGGCACTGACTGCAGTTCAAAATTGAAACGTGGAATGTGCGGTGGCTCAACTCTTTTGTGAAGTGTTATATGGTACAGGCCTATCTCCTTAGACAGGGGGTGCATGTGGCATTACTGTAAGAGACACACCTATCAGACCCCAAAACTCAAAAGTTACACAAGAAATAGAGAGGGCAGATGTTCTGGGCCCCTTATTCCACATATGCCCAGGTGTGGCAATTTTGGTGACCCACAAGTCCCGTTTTGAGTGTATGGGTATACGGCAGATGTAGAGGGAAGGTATGTAGTGGCGCATGGAGCACTAGACAGGATGGAGATATGCTTGCTGAATGTTTATGCCCCAAATGTTTATGATGATGGGTATTATCAGATATTGGAACAGTTACTACTTCCGTATGTGGAAGTGTCAGTAATATGGGCAGGAGATTTTAACTGTGTGCTTGATGGGAACTTAGATAGACACTCTCCGGAGCTACATACTAAGCCCAACATGACGACTGCTTTGCGGGAGGTGATGGACTGTCTGCGCTACCTCAACATCTGGTGCCAGACACACCCTTGAGTGCAGGAATACACAAGTTATATGTCTGCGCACAATGTCTCTAGTAGGCTCGATTGCTTCTTGCTGCCAAGTGAGGCGGCTGCGGTGCAGACGTGTGCATTGGGACACTTTTTGTTGGACCATGCTCCGGTGCTGCTGGTGTGGAAGGTGAGTAGAGGGTAGACCGAGAGTCCCTTCGTGGTGCCTACAGCCTGAGGCACTAAGAGAAACCACGTTCCGTGAGGACCTTTGGGAGACTGTTTTAAGTTATTTTGCCACCAAATGGTTATCTACCAATGGCAGAAGTTTAAAGTGGGATACCCTGAAGGTGGTGACACAAGGGAAATGCCTGTCTAGAGTTGGGGGCACAAGGAAACGGTTGGATAGGGAGCTTATCGAGGCTGAGGATGCGCTGGCTGGACTGCAGCACGGGGGGCTTGCAATGGAGCCACTAGGCGAGGCACTTCTACAGGCCCAACGCTGAGTCAGGGAAATATGGGTAGATGGTACTGCGACGTTAGACATGATTATCGCCAGCTATTGGTGTATACCCAGCAGGGAATTAATCGGTTGTTTCTGGATTATTACACCGAGTTATACCGGAGCAGCTTAAAGGCTACTGGGGACAGTATCAGTTTTCTTTGTTGCAGAAATAGTTTTGCCGCGACTAGAGGAGACGCAGGCAGAGCTGTTGGGGCAGGAGATTAACTTTGGGGAAATATGGAGCGTGGTAAAGCATATAGGGCGTAATAAAATTCCCGGAACCGACAGGCTTCCTATAGAGTCTTATTCCGCTTACATCGATTGTTTGGCCCCCAAGTTGCTGGCTGTCTTTAAAGAAGCGCGGACGGCTTGATATGCTTCCGACCTCTACTAGGGAGGTCGTCATTCTTCCTTTGTTGAAGCCCGGGAGAAACCCCTCAGATAGGTCAGGTTACAGCCCTGTATCTATGTTAACCTCAGACTATAAAATTCTGAGTAGAATCCTTGCGACACAGCTCTTTCCATATATGACACAGCTGGTCCACCGGCACCAGGCTGGCTTTATTCCAACCCAGAACACGGTTACTAATGTGCGACGATTGCTCCGCATATTGGGGGAGGACCACGGTCGTGCCCCATCTGCGGCAGTTCTCTCTATAGATATTGAAAAGGCGTTCGATAGTTTGGAATGCCTTATCTGTTCCAGGTTATGCGCGCCATCGGCAAACTATCACAGACGGGCTCTGGGAGTGACGCAGAGTAGTGGCCTTCAGCCTTGCCCTGGTTATCATACTTGGGCAGAGCTGTGATAGAGAACAGCTAAACACTGAGAGAAAGTACGCTGTGCGATCCATCTTAACACCTTGGATGCTGCCACAGTGCTCGTGTGCTCATGACGAGCTGAGCTCGTCATGACCGTTAGAACGCTCGCATGCTGGGCAGATTCCCCTGCTGTGCGATCGTTCTAATGAAATGTGTGTGGGCATGATGAGCTCAGCTCGTCATGAACACACGACCACCGTGGCCACCGTGGCTCATGACATCCATCCACCCACCCACCCATCCATTCATTCGTCCATCCATCCACCCACCCATCCATCCACTCATCAATCCACCCACCCATCAATCCACCCACCCATCCGTCTGTCCATTCATCCACCCATCCATTCATCCATCCGTCCATCCGCCATCCATCCATCTGTCCCTCCATCCATCCATCCATCCATCCATCCATCTGTCCACCCATCCAATCATCCATCCATCCACCCACCCACCCAACCACCCATCCATCCATCTCTCTCTATCCTTCTCTATCAAAGGAGAAGCAGAGGGCACCCCCACAAGGAGAAGCAGCCTCCCCTCCTTCCTCTCTTTCTCCCTCTCTCTCCTTCTGCCCTCTCTCTCTCTCTCTCCACCATCTCTATCTCCCCTTCACTCCTCCCTCCCTCTCTTGCGCTTTCCCTTCGTATCCATCCAATTCCCTCTTCTCCTCTGTCCTTCCCCTCTGATCGCTCTCTCTCTAACACCATCTACCTCTTCTGCCCCTCTTTCTCTTAACTCCACCTCTCTCCCCCTTATCCCTCTCTCTCTCTCTCTCTCTTCCCATCCATCCATCCATCACTCTCTCATTATCTCTCCTCTCTTGGGTCGCTTTCTCCCTCCCTTACTCCTCCCGCCCTGTCTCTCCCTCTCTCCCTCCCTCCTCCATCTTTTGTTCTTTTTATCCATCTGTTCTCATTCACTCCCCTTCACTCCTCCCTCTCTATCTCTCCCTATTCCTCTCTTTCTGTCTCCTCTTTTCGTCCATCCATCCATCCACCAATCCATCCATCCATCCACCCATCCATCCATCCATCCATCCATCCATCCATCCATCCATCCATTCACCCACCCATCCACCAATCCATCCACCCATTCATCCATCCATCCATCCATCCATCCACCCATCCATCCATCCATCCACCCATCCATTCATCCATCCACCCATCCATCCATCCACCAATCCATCCATCCATCCATCCATCCATCCATCCATCCACCCATGCATTCATCCATCCACCCACCCATCCACCAATCCATCCATCCACCCATCCATTCATCCATCCAATCCAATCCAATCCAATCCAATCAGAAATTTGTATAGCGCGCTACTCACCCAGAGGGTCTCAAGGAGCTTAAGGGGGAGGGGTTCGCTATTGATCGAACAGCCAGGTTTTGAGTTGTTTTCTAAAGGAGAGGTGGTCCTGGGTAAGACGGAGGTGGGTGGGGAGGGAGTTCCAGGTCTTCGCCGCCAGGTAGGAGAAGGATCTTCCTCCCATGGTGGCTCTTCGGATGCGTGGAATCGTGGCGAGGGCTTGATGGGATGATCGCAGTTGGTGGGTGGGAGTGTAAAAGGTGAGGCAATTGTTGAGGTATTTGGGTCCTAGGTCGTGGAGGGCCTTGTGTGCGTGGGTGAGGAGACGGAACGTGATTCTCTTGCTGACGGGGAGCCAGTGAAGGTCTCTTAGGTGTTCCGCTATGTGGCTTTGTCGAGGTATGTCCAGAATGAGTCGAGCGGAGGCGTTCTGGATGCGTTGAAGTCTTTTCTGCAGTTTGGCTGTGGTTCAGGTGTAGAGGGTGTTACCGTAGTCCAGTCGGCTGGTGACAAGTGCTTGGGTGACCGTCTTCCTTGTTTCGATGGGGATCCATCTGAAGATCTTTCGGCGCATGCGTAGGATGTTAAAACATGATGATGAGACGGCGTTGACTTGTCTGGTCATCGAGAGGGAGGAGTCTAGGATGAAGCCCAGTTTGCGAGCATGGTCCGTTGGTTTGGGTGCGCTGCCAAGAGCCGGGGGCCACCAGGAGTCGTCCCAGGCAGAGGGGGATGATCCTAGGATGAGGACTTCTGTCTTGTCTGAGGTCAGTTTTAGGCGGCTGTTCTTCATCCACTCGGCTACTTCTTTCATCCCTTCGTGTAGGTTGGTTCTGGCGGTGGTAGGGTCTTTGGTGAGGGAGAGGATTAGCTGAGTGTCGTCCACGTAGGAGATGATGTTTAGGTTGTGTTGGTGTGCGATGGATGCGAGGGGGCTCATGTAGACGTTGAAGAGGGTGGGGCTGAGTGATGATCCTTGTGGTACGCCGCAGAGGACTTCGGTGGCCTCTGATCTGAAAGGGGGGAGGCGGACTCTCTGGGTTCTTCCGGCTAGGAACGAGATGATCCAATCCAATGCCTTATCTTGTATCCCGACGTTTCTGAGGCGTTGTACTAGGGTGCGGTGGCAAACCGTGTCGAACGCTGCGGAGAGGTCCAGGAGGATGAGGGCCGCTGTTTCCCCATTGTCGAGTAGGGTTCGGATGTCGTCTGTGGCTGCGATGAGGGCGGTCTCGGTGCTGTGGTTGGCTCGGAAGCCGGACTGTGAAGGGTCGAGGGAACCGTTAGACTCAAGGAAGGCGGCGAGCTGCTTGTTGACGGTCTTCTCTATGACTTTGGCGGGGAATGGGAGGAGCGAGATGGGGCGGTAGTTCTTAAGTTCGGTGGGGTCTGCTGAAGGTTTCTTCAGAAGGGCGCTGAGTTCGACATGCTTTCAGCTCTCCGGGAAGGTCGCGGTGTTGAAGGAGCAGTTGATGATGTCCCGGAGTTGGGGTGCGATGGTGGAGTCGGCCTTGTTGAAGATGTGATGGGGGCATGGGTCGGTAGGCGATCCGGAGTGGATGGAGTTCATCATGCGGATGGTGTCTTCGGTGCTGATCGGGGTCCAGGCGCGGAGGGTGGCGGTGGGGGGTTTCGGTTCAGTGGTAGGGGCAGTGGTCTGGTCGCCGAAGCTGTTGTGTATGTCTGCGATCTTGCTGTGAAAGAACGAGGCGAGAGAGTCGCAGAGGTCTTGAGAGGGAGTGATGTCGTTGTTGCCGGCGCTGGGATTGGTGAGCTCTTTGACGATGCTGAAGAGTTCCTTGCTGTTGTGGGCGTTGTTGTCTAGTCGATCCTTAAATGCTGACTTCTTGGTGGTGCGGATCAGCTGGTGGTGTTTGCGGGTGGCATTCTTGAGGGCGGTCATGTTGTCTGTGGTTGGGTTTCTTCGCCAGGCTTTCTCGAGGGTGCGGCAGTTCTTTTTGGAGTTCTTGAGGTCGTCGTTGAACCAGGAGGCTTTTTTGCTTCCTGGCTTGTTGGGATTGTTTTTCAGGGGTGCTAGGTCGTCAGCACAGTGGGTGATCCACTGTGCGAGATTGATGGCTGCTTCATTTGGGTCCGTTGATCTGGCGGAAGCGTTTTGATTCAGTGAAGTGGTGAGCTGGTCAGCGGTAATTTTGTTCCAGTTTCTGCGGGGGACCTGTTGCGGGAAGTGGTGAGTTGTGTTCTTTCTGAAGCTGAAGTGGACGCAGCTGTGGTCTGTCCAGTGGAGTCCGGTGGAGTGCCTGAAGGAGATGTGCTTGCTGGAGGAGAAGATTGGGTCGAGCGTGTGTCCGGCGTAGTGGGTGGGGGTGTTCACCAGTTGTTTGAGTCCGTGATTGGCGAGGTTGTCCAGCAGGGTGGTGGTGTTGTTGTCGTTGTAATTCTCCAGGTGGAAGTTGAGGTCCCCTAGGAGAATGTAGTCAACGGAGGGGAGGGCGTGTGGGCTGACAAAGTCAGTGATGTCTTCGCTGAATTGTGTGCGGGGTCCTGGGGGTCTGTAAATGAGGGTGCCTCTCAGTGTGGTCTTGGGGTCGGTGTGTATCTGGAAGTGAAGGTGTTCGGTGGCTGTGAGGGTGTCGTCGGAATTGGTCGAGATGCGGATGGTGTTCTTGTGGATGATTGCGATGCCTCCTCCTGTTTGGTTGATGTGGTCCCTTGGGATGATCTTGTATCCGTCCGGGATGGCTATGGCGATGTCGGGCGCTGATGAGGCGTTCATCCAGGTTTCCATGAGAAAGGCGACGTCCGGAGTTATGGTGTCGAGTAGGTTCCATAGTTCAATGGTGTGTCTGTGGACCGAACGGGTGTTGAGCAGGATGCACTTCAGGTGGTTGTTGTTGGAGCTCTGTTTGGCATGTGCGGTTGTAGTGTGGGTCCTGATGCAGCAGAACGTGCAGGCTTGGCAGGTGAAGGGTCCATGGGTGAGTCCTGGGGTGGCTTGGTGGCAATCGGGGAGTCGGCCGGTGTTGAGTGCAGTGAGGGGTGCGGCGTCGTATGTTTTGCGGGAGGGATGGCCTCTGCGGGAGCCAGGGGGTCTAGCACTGGGCGCGGTCCAGGCACGGACGGGCGCAGACGGGCTTACCTTTGGCGCGCCCGCTGCACGTGAATGCTGCGCGTTTGCCACTCTGTCATAAGTGGAGAGTGGGGGGGGGGCAGAGCGAGGGAGGAGCAGCTGGGAGGCGGGAGCGGGGTGGTGAGGTCCGGGGATGCTGGAGGGAACGGGGGTGGGGCCGCGGGGGAGCAGCGGCAGGGAGCGGGGAGGGTTAAGAAGCACAACAAATGGCACCAAAACAATGCAGGCGAGGCCGAGGCACAATCTGGCACAAATACAGGTTAATAAACAATATCGATATGATACCAGGCGCAATTGCAGGCGAGATCGGGGGCACAATTAAGGCACACCAAGGAGCGAGTGGAGCGACCGGTTCTGACCAGGTCAGGACGGTCACAGCTCTTCACCTCGCGGGACTTCCTTTATGTTTACCAGTGGGAGGGAGGAGCAGCTGGGAGGCGGGAGCGGGGTGTGAGGTCCGGGGATGCTGGAGGGAACGGGGGTGGGGTCGCGGCGGAGCAGCGGCAGGGAGCGGGGAGGGTTAAGAAGCACAACAAATGGCACCAAAACAATGCAGGCGAGATCGGGGGCACAATCTGGCACAAATACAGGTTAATAAACAATAGCGATACGATACCAGGCACAATTGCAAGCGAGATCGGGGGCACAAGTAAGGCACACCAAGGAGCGAGTGGAGCAACCGGTTCTGACCAGGTCAGGACGGTCACAGCTCTTCACCTCGCGGGACTTCTCTTATGTTTACCAGTGGGAGGGAGGAGCAGCTGGGAGGCGGGAGCGGGGTGGCGAGGTCCGGGGATGCTAGAGGGAACGGGGGTGGGGCCGCGGGGGAGCAGCGGCAGGGAGCGGGGAGGGTTAAGAAGCACAACAAATGGCACCAAAACAATGCAGGCGAAATCGGGGGCACAATCTGGCACAAATACAGGTTAATAAACAATATCGATACGATATCTGGCACAATTGCAGGCGAGATCGGGGGCACAAGTAAGGCACACCAAGGAGCGAGTGGAGCGACCGGTTCTGACCAGGTCCATCCATCCATCCATCCACCCACCCATCCACCAATCCACCCATCCATCCATTCATCCATCCATCCATCCATCCACCCATCCATCCATCCCATCCATCCAACCATCCACCCATCATTCATCCATCCATCCATCCATCCATCCACCCATCCATTCATCCATCCATCCATCCATTCCATCCATCCACTCATCCATTCATCCATCCACCCATCCATTCATCCATCCATCCATCCATCCATCTATCCATCCCCTCCCTCTCCTATCGCTTTCCCTCTACCTCCCCTCCTTGCTCTCTTTCTCTCTACCACCCCTTCCTCTTCTCCCTCTGTTTCTCTTCCCTTTACATCTCTCCCCCCTCATCTCTCTTTCCATTCATCCATCACTTTCTCATTCTCTCTCCTCTCTTGGGTCACTTTCTCTCTCCCCCTCTCTCCTCTCTCTCTCCCCTTTTCTCTCTCTGTTTTTGTTCTCCCTCTTTTCATCCATCTCTCTCCCCCCTTCTCTATCAAAGGAGAAGGAGCAGCAGAGGGGCCCCTCCCACGAATAGCAGCAAAGGGCCCCTCCCACAGGGGAAGCAGAGAGGACCCTCCCACAAGGAGAAGCAGAGGGGGCCCTCCTAACCTACTACACGGGTCCCCAGGGAGAGGCAGCAGCAGTCTCCCAGGGAAGGGTTTATTCTCTATTTGTTTTAGGAGGTTTATAAAGCGTGAACGAGAAGGGAGGGGGGGGGGAGTCGAGGCGCCTCGGATTAAACATTTTCACAAGTTGTGCACAGGAAGAGATACACACAGTGTGACCCCCCAGAGGGACAGACATCAGGAGTGGGGTGCAGGAGGGGGCAGTGACACGATCATCACCACAAGCCAGAAATACCCCAGAGATCTGCCCCCTCCAGAGAGGACACTTCCGGGTAAAAGGTCACTTTTCTGGAGATGGATCATTAATTGAAGCGGATCAGGGCCCTGGGCTAAATTTCTGTCATTCCATCACTTTGAGTGACACTTGTCAAGTGTGTAGCGCCTAGTATCTGGAGGGAGCTTTAACCTGAGGGTTTGAACAATGCTGGAGACCCTGGGATTAAAGCGCCTCGAGACACAGCTGCATCTGGGGCCTCTGGACATGTCCAGGGGAGCAGTGTCTCTCTTCAAGGCCTGTGCATAGCGCCCCGAGGCTCAGGGCGGAGTCAGAGGCGCTGGATGGGGTGGAATGAACTCTGGGCTCCTCTGTCCTTAAAGAGAATCCTTCACCGAGAGGCCTGTCCAGAGGAGGGGCAGAGAAGGTGAGGCCTGTCCAAGGGGTGCAGAGGAGGAGAGGCCTGTCCAGGGGTGCAGAGGAGGAGAGGCCTGTCCAGGGGGGCAGAAGAGGAGAGGCCTGTCCAGGGGTGCAGAGGAGGTGAGGCCTGTCCAGAGGAGGGGCAGAGGAGGAGAGGTCTGTCCAGAGGAGGGGCAGAGGAGGAGAGGCCTGTCCAGAGGAGGGGCAGAGGAGGAGAGGCCTGTCCAGAGGAGGGGCAGAGGAGGAGAGGCCTGTCCAGAGGAGGGGCAGAGGAGGAGAGGCCTGTCCAGAGGAGGGGCAGAGGAGGTGAGGCCTGTCCAGGGGAGGGGCAGAGGAGGAGAGGCCTGTCCAGGGGTGCAGAGGAGGTGAGGCCTGTCCAGGGGAGGGGCAGAGAAGGTGAGGCCTGTCCAGGGGTGCAGAGGAGGTGAGGAGGAGAGGCCTGTCCAGAGGAGGGGCAGAGGAGGAGAGGCCTGTCCAGGGGAGGGGCAGAGGAGGAGAGGCCTGTCCAGGGGAGGGGCAGAGGAGGAGAGGCCTGTCCAGGGGTGCATAGAAGGTGAGGCCTGTCCAGGGGAGGGGCAGAGGAGGAGAGGCCTGTCCAGGGGGCAGAGGAGGTGAGGCCTGTCCAGGGGTGCAGAGGAGGAGAGGCCTGTCCAGGGGGCAGAGGAGGAGAGGCCTGTCCAGGGGGCAGAGGAGGAGAGGCCTGTCCAGAGGAGGGGCAGAGGAGGAGAGGCCTGTCCAGGGGTCGGAGGAGGTGACGCCTGTCCAGAGGAGGGGCAGAGGAGGAGAGGCCTGTCCAGAGGAGGGGCAGAGGAGGAGAGGCCTGTCCAGGGGTGCAGAGGAGGTGAGGCCTGTCCAGGGGAGGGGAGGGGCAGAGGAGGAGAGGCCTGTCCAGGGGTGCAGAGGAGGTGAGGCCTGTCCAGGGGAGGGGCAGAGAAGGTGAGGCCTGTCCAGGGGTGCAGAGGAGGTGAGGAGGAGAGGCCTGTCCAGAGGAGGGGCAGAGGAGGAGCGGCCTGTCCAGAGGAGGGGCAGAGGAGGAGAGGTCTGTCCAGAGGAGGGGCAGAGGAGGAGAGGCCTGTCCAGAGGAGGGGCAGAGGAGGAGAGGTCTGTCCAGAGGAGGGGCAGAGGAGGAGAGGCCTGTCCAGAGGAGGGGCAGAGGAGGAGAGGCCTGTCCAGAGGAGGGCAGAGGAGGAGAGGCCTGTCCAGAGGAGGGGCAGAGGAGGAGAGGCCTGTCCAGAGGAGGGGCAGAGGAGGTGAGGCCTGTCCAGGGGAGGGGCAGAGGAGGAGAGGCCTGTCCAGGGGTGCAGAGGAGGTGAGGCCTGTCCAGGGGAGGGGCAGAGAAGGTGAGGCCTGTCCAGGGGTGCAGAGGAGGTGAGGAGGAGAGGCCTGTCCAGAGGAGGGGCAGAGGAGGAGAGGCCTGTCCAGGGGAGGGGCAGAGGAGGAGAGGCCTGTCCAGGGGAGGGGCAGAGGAGGAGAGGCCTGTCCAGGGGTGCATAGGAGGTGAGGCCTGTCCAGGGGAGGGGCAGAGGAGGAGAGGCCTGTCCAGGGGGCAGAGGAGGTGAGGCCTGTCCAGGGGTGCAGAGGAGGAGAGGCCTGTCCAGGGGGCAGAGGAGGAGAGGCCTGTTCAGGGGGCAGAGGAGGAGAGGCCTGTCCAGAGGAGGGGCAGAGGAGGAGAGGCCTGTCCAGGGGTCAGAGGAGGTGAGGCCTGTCCAGAGGAGGGGCAGAGGAGGAGAGGCCTGTCCAGAGGAGGGGCAGAGGAGGAGAGGCCTGTCCAGGGGTGCAGAGGAGGTGAGGCCTGTCCAGGGGAGGGGAGGGGCAGAGGAGGAGAGGCCTGTCCAGGGGTGCAGAGGAGGTGAGGCTGTCCAGGGGAGGGGCAGAGAAGGTGAGGCCTGTCCAGGGGTGCAGAGGAGGTGAGGAGGAGAGGCCTGTCCAGAGGAGGGGCAGAGGAGGAGAGGCCTGTCCAGGGGAGGGGCAGAGGAGGAGCGGCCTGTCCAGGGGTGCAGAGGAGGTGAGGCCTGTCTAGGGGAGGGGCAGAGGAGGAGAGGCCTGTCCAGGGGTGCAGAGGAGGAGAGGCCTGTCCAGGGGGCAGAGGAGGAGAGGCCTGTCCAGGGGGCAGAGGATGAGAGGCCTGTCCAGAGGAGGGGCAGAGAAGGAGAGGCCTGTCCAGGGGTCAGAGGAGGTGAGGCCTGTCCAGAGGAGGGGCAGGGGAGGAGAGGCCTGTCCAGGGGGGCAAAGGAGGTGAGGCCTGTCCGAGGGGTGCAGAGGAGGAGAGGTCTGTCCAGGGGTCAGAGGAGGTGAGGCCTGTCCAGAGGGCAGAGGAGGTGAGGCCTGTCCAGAGGAGGGGCAGAGGAGGAGAGGCCTGTCCAGGGGTCAGAGGAGGTGAGGCCTGTCCAGGGGAGGGGCAGAGGAGGAGAGGCCTGTCCAGGGGGGCAGAGGAGGTGAGGCCTGTCCGAGGGGTGCAGAGGAGGAGAGGTCTGTCCAGGGGTCAGAGGAGGTGAGGCCTGTCCAGAGGGCAGAGGAGGTGAGGCCTGTCCAGGGGAGGGGCAGAGGAGGAGAGGCCTGTCCAGGGGTCAGAGGAGGTGAGGCCTGTCCAGAGGAGGGGCAGAGGAGGTGAGGCCTGTCCAGAGGAGGGGCAGAGGAGGTGAGGCCTGTCCGAGGGGTGCGGAGGAGGAGAGGTCTGTCCAGAGGGCAGAGAAGGTGAGGCCTGTCCAGGGGTGCAGAGGAGGTGAGGCCTGTCCAGGGGAGGGGCAGAGGAGGAGAGGCCTGTCCAGGGGACAGAGGAGGTGAGGCCTGTCCAGAGGAGGGGCAGAGGAGGAGAGGCCTGTCCAGGGGTCAGAGGAGGTGAGGCCTGTCCAGAGGGCAGAGGAGGTGAGGCCTGTTGAGGGGTGCAGAGGAGCTGAGACCTATTCAGGGGGTGCAGACCAGGTGAGGCATGTCCAAAGGGCAGAGGTGGTGAGGCCTGTTGAGGGGTGCAGAGGAGGTGAGGCCTGTCCAGAGGGCAGAGGAGGTGAGGCCTGTCCAGGGGTGCAGAGGAAATGAGGCTTGTCCAGGGGGGTGCAGAGGAGGTGAGGCCCGTCCGAGGGGTGCAGAGGAGGTGAGGCCTGTCCAGGGGTGCAGAGGAGGAGAGTCCTGTCCAGGGGGTTCAGAGAAGGTGAGACCTGTCCAGGGGTAAAGAGGAGGAGAGGCCTGTCCAGAGGAGGGGCAGAGGAGGAGAGGCCTGTCCAGGGGCAGAGGAGGAGAGGCCTGTCCTGTTCAGGGGAGTGCAGAGGAAGTGAGGCCTGTCCAGGGGTGCAGAGGAGCTGAGACCTGTCCGAGGGGGTGCAGTGGACGTGAGGCCTGCCCAGGCGGTACAGAGGAGGAGAGGCCTGTCCGATGGGTGCAGAGGAGGAGAGGCCTGTCCAGGGGTGCAGAGGAGGTGGGGCCTGTCCAGGGGTGCAGAGGAGGTGAGGCCTGTCCAGAGCCCAGAGGAGGTGATGCCTGTACAGGGGGTGCAGAGGAGCTGAGACCTGTCCGAGGGGTGCAGAGGAGGTGAGGCCTGTCTAGGGAGCAGAGGAGGAGAGGCCTGTCCAGGGGGTGCAGAGGAGCTGAGACCTGTCCGAGGGATGCAGAGGAGGTGAGGCCTGTCTAGGTGTGCAGAGGAGCTGAGACCTATTCAGGGGTGCAGAGGAGGTGAGGCATGTCCAGAGGGCAGAGGAGGTGAGGCCTGTTGAGGGGTGCAGAGGAGGTGAGGCGTGTCCAGAGGGCAGAGGAGGTGAGGCCTGTCCAGGGGGTGCACAGGGGGAGAGGCCTGTCCAGGGGGCAGAGGAGGTGAGGTCTGTCCTGCGGTGCAGAGGAGGAGAGGCCAGTCCAGGGATCAGAGGAGGTGAGGCCTGTCCAGAGTCCAGAGGAGGTGATGCCTTTCCAGGGGTGCGGAGGAGGTGAGGCCTGTCCAGGGGGTGCAGAGGAGGTGAGGCATGTCCAGAGGGCATAGGAGGTGAGGCCTGTCCAGGGGTGCAGAGGAGGAGAGGCCTGTCCAGGGGGCAGAGGAGGTTAGGTCTGTCCTGGGGTGCAGAGGAGGAGAGGCCTGTCCAGAGGGTGCAGAGGAGGAGAGACCTGTCCAGGGGGCAGAGGAAGAGAGGCCTGTTCAGGGGTGCAGAGGAGGAGAGGCCTGTCCAGCAGTGCAGAGGATGAGAGGCCTGTCCGGTGGAGGAGAGGGCTTTCCAGGGGAGCAGAGGAGGAGAGGCCTGTCCAGGGGTGCAGAGGAAGAGAGGCCTGTCCAGGGGAGCAGAGGAGATGAGGCCTGTCCAGTGGTGCAGAGGAGGTGAGGCAGAGGAGGTGATGCCTGTCCAGGGGTGCAGAGGAGGTGAGGCCTATCGAGGGGTGCAGAGGAGGTGAGGCCTGTCCAGGAGTGCAGATGAGGTGAGGCATGTCCAGAGGGCAGAGGAGCTGAGGCCTGTCCAGGGGTGCAGAGGAGGTGAGGCCTGCCCAGGGGGCAGAGGAGGTGAGGTCTGTCCTGGGGTGCAGAGGAGACGAGGCCTGTCCAGGGGAGCAGTGTCTCTCTTCGGGACCTGTGCATAGTGCCCCGAGGCTCAGGGTGGAGTCAGAGGCGCTGGGTGGGGTAGAATAAACTCCTCTGTCCTTAATGAGAATCCTTCACTAAGAGCTCCTGGGAGAAGCACGGAGAGGCCTGTTCAGGGGGGTGCAGAGGAGGTGAGGCCTGTCCAAGGGTGCAGAAGTGGAGAGGCCTGTCCAGGGGTGCAGAGGAGGAGAGGCCTATCCAGGGGTGCACAGGAGGTGAGGCCTGTCCAGGGGTGCACAGGAGGTGAGGCCTGTCCAGGGGTGCAGAGGAGGTGAGGTGTGTCCAGTGGTGCAGAAGAGATGAGGCCTGTCCAGGGGTGCAGAGGAGGTGAGGCCTGTCCAGGGGTGCAGAGGAGGAGGAGAGGGGAGGAGGAGAGGCCTGTCCAGGGGCGCAGAGGAGGTGAGGCCTATCCAGGGGTGCAGAGGAGGTGAGGCCTGTCCAGGGGTGCAGAAGAGATGAGGCCTGTCCAGGGGTGCAGAGGAGGTGAGGCCTGTCCAGGGGTGCAGAGGAGGTGAGGGCTGTCCAGAGGTGCAGAGGAGGTGAGGCCTGTCCAGGGGTGCGGAGGAGGTGAGGCCTGTCCAGGGGTGCAGAGGAGTTGAGGCCTGTCCAGTGGTGCAGAGGAGGTGAGGCCTGTCCAGGGGTGCAGAGAAGGTGAGGCCAGTCCAGGGGTGCAGAGGAAGTGAGGCCTGTCCACGGGTGCAGAGGAGATGAGGCCTGTCCAGGGAGGTGCAGAGGAGGTGAGGCCCGTGGGCTGCAGAGGAGGTTACGCCTGTCCAGAGGGGGGTGCTATGAAGGTGAGGCCTGTCGAGGGAGGTGCAGAGGAAATGAGGCCTATAAAGTGGGGTGCAAAGGAGGTGAGGCCTGTCCAGGGGTGGCAGTAGAGATGAGGCCTGTCCAGGGGTGCAGAGGAGGTGAGGCCTTCCCAGGGGGGTGCAGGGGAGGTGAAGCCTGTCCTTTCCAGGGGATTCAGAGTAGGTGATGGCTGTCTAGGGGGTGCAGAGGAGTTGAGGACTGTCAATGGGGTTGAAGAGGAGGTGAGGCCTGTCCAAGGGGTGCAGAGAAGGTGAGGCCTGTTCGAGGGGTGCAAAGGAGGTGAGGCCTGTCCAGGGTGTGCAGAGGAGATGAGGCCTGTTCATGGGGATGCAAAAGGGACGAGGCCTGTCCATGGTGTTAAATAGGAGGGGAGGTCTGACCAGGGGGGCTGCAGAGGAGGGGAGGCCTGTCCATGATGGCGCAGAGGAGGTGAGGTCTGTCCAGGGGGGCACAGAGGAGGTGAGGCCTTTCCAGTGGGTCGCAGATGAGGATACACCTGTCCAGGGAGATGCAGAGGCAGTGAGGCCTGTCCAGGGTAGTGCAGAGGAGGTGAGGCCATTGCAAAGAGGCTGCAGAAGAGGTAATACCTGTCCATGGGGTTGCAATGGAGGTGAGGCCTGACGGTGGGCAGGGGGTGCGTAGGAGGTGATGCCTGTCCATGGCGATGCAGAGGTGAGGTCTGTCTGGGGAGGTGCAGAGAAGGTGAGGCCTGTCTGGGGAGGTGCAGAGGAGATGAGTCCTGTCCAGTGGTGCAGAGGAGGTGAGGCAGAGGAGGTGATGCCTGTCCAGGGGTGCAGAGGAGGTGAGGCCTGTCCAGGGGTGCAGAGGAGCTGAGGCATGTCCAGAGGGCAGAGGAGCTGAGGCCTGTCCAGGGGTGCAGCGGATGTGAGGCCTGCCCAGGGGGCAGAGGAGGTGAGGTCTGTCCTGGGGTGCAGAGGAGACGAGGCCTGTCCAGGGGAGCAGTGTCTCTCTTCGGGACCTGTGCATAGCACCCCGAGGTTCAGGATGGAGTCAGAGGCGCTGGGTGGGGTAGAATAAACTCCTCTGCCCTTAATGAGAATCCTTCACTAAGAGCTCCTGGGTGAAGCACGGAGAGGCCTCTCCAGGGGGGTGCAGAGGAGGTGAAGCCTGTCCAAGGTTGCAGAGGCGGAGAGGCCTGTCTAGGGGTGCAGAGGAGGGGAGGCCTGTCCAGTGGTGCAGAAGAGATGAGGCCTGTCCTGGGGTGCAGAGGAGGTGAGGCTTGTCCAGGGGTACAGAGGAGGTGAGGCCTGTCCAGGAGTGCAGAGGAGGAGGAGAGGGGAGGAGGAGAGGCCTGTCCAGGGGTGCAGAGGAGGTGAGGCCTGTCCAGGGGTGCAGAGGAGGTGAGGCCTGTCCGGGGGTGCAGAGGAGGAGGAGAGGGGAGGAGGAGAGGGAAGGAGGAGAGGCCTGTCCAGGGGTGCAGAGGAGGTGAGGCCTGTCCAGGGGTGCAGAGGAGGTGAGGCCTGTCCAGGGGTGCAGAGGAGGTGGGGCCTGTCCAGTGGTGCAGAAGAGATGAGGCCTGTCCAGGGGTGCAGAGGAGGTGAGGCCTGTCCAGGGGTGCAGAGGAAGTGAGGCCCGCCCAGGGGTACAGAGGAGGTGAGGTCTGTTCAGGAGGTGCAGAGGAGGTGAGGCCTGTCCAGGGGTCAGAGGAGGTGAAGCCTGTCCAGCGGTGCAGAGGAGGTGAGGCCTGTCGGTGGGCAGGGGGTGCGTAGAAGGTGATACCTGTCCTTGGCGATGCAGAGGTGAGGCCTGTCTGGGGAGGTGCAGAGAAGGTGAGGCCTGTCTGGGGATGTGCAGAGGAGGCAAGACCTGTCCAGGGTGTTATGGAGGAGGTTTGGCCTCTCTGGGGGATTACGAAGGAGGTTGTGCCAGTCTTGGGGGTGCGGAGGAGATGAGACCTCTCCAGGGGGATGTGGAGGAGGTGAGGCCTGTCCGGGTGATACAGAGGAGGTGAGGCCAGTCCAGGGGTTGCAGAGTAGGTGAGGCCTGTGCAGGGGGTGCAGAGGAGGTCAGACCTATCGGGGGAGGCAGAGAAGGGGATTCCTATCCAGGGATGCAGAGGAGGTGACGCCTGTCCATGGGGGTGCAGACAAAGTGAGAATTGTCCAGAGGCTGCAGGGGAGGGGCGGCTTGTCTAGGAGTTCCAGAAGCAGTGGGGCCTGTCCATAGGGGTGCAGAGGAGATGAGGCCTGTCATGGGTTTTATGGAGGAGGTTTGGCCTGTCCGGGGGATTACAAAGGAGGTGGGGCCAGTCTGGGGGGTGCGGAGGAGATGAGAGCTCTCCAGGGGGTTATGGAGGAGGTGAGGCCTGTCTGGGGGAGATGAGGCCAGTCCAGAGGGGGCAGATAAGGTGGGCCTGTCCAGAGGGTTGCAGCGGAGTTGAAAGCCTGTCCAGCATGCAGAGTAGGTGAAGGTTGTCCAATGGGGTGCAGAGCAGGTGGGGGCATTCCAGGGGTTACAGGAGGTGAGACTTATTCAGGGGGTTGCAGAATAGGTTAGGCAGGTCCAGCTGGGTGTAGAGGAGGTGAGGCCTGTTCAGGGGGTGCGTTGGAGGTGATCCCTGTCCTAGTTTGGGGCAGAGGAGGGCAGGCCTGTCTAGGGCTTTGCAGAAGAGGTGACACCTTTCCAGGGCTGTGCAGAGAAGGTGAGGCCTGTCTGAGGGGTGCAGAGTAGGTGATGCCTGTCCAGGGTGTGCAGAGGAGATTAGGCCTGTTCATGGGGATGCAGAAGGGATGAGGCCTGTCCATGGTGTTAAATAGGAGGGGAGGTCTGTCCAGGGGGACTGCAGAGGAGGGGAGCCTGTCAAGGGGGGCTGCAGAGGAGGGGAGGCCTGTTCAGGGGTGCAGAGGAGGTGAGGCCTGTCCATGATGGCGCAGAGGAGGTGAGGTCTGTCCAGGGGGGTGCAGAGGAGGAGAGGCCTGTTCAGGGGTGCAGAGGAGGTGAGGCCTGTCCAGGGGTGCAGAGGAGGTGAGACCTGTCCAAGGGTGCAGAGGTGGAGAGGCCTGTCCAGGGGTGCAGAGGAGGAGAGGTCTGTCCAGGGGTGCAGATGAGGTGAGGCCTGTCCAGGGGTGCAGAGTAGATGAGGCCTGTCCAGGGGTGCAGAGGAGGTGAGGCCTGTCCAGGGGTGCAGAAAAGGAGGAGAGGCCTGTCCAGGGGTGCAGAGGAGGTGAGGCCTGTCCAGGGTGCAGAGGAGGTGAGGCCTGTCCAGGGGTGCAGACAAAGTGAGAATTGTCCAGGGGCTGCAGGGGAGAGGTGGCTTGTCTAGGAGTTCCAGAGGCCATGAGGCCTGTCCATAGGGGTGCAGAGGAGATGAGGCCTGTCCTGCCCAGAGGGGTTCAGAGGAGGTGAGACCTATCCATGTGAGTGCAGAGGAGGCGGGGGCTGTCCAGGGGGTTCAGAGGAGGTGAGACCTATCAATGGGAGTGCAGAGGAGGTGAGGCCTGTCCAGGGGGTTTCGGAGGAGGTGAGGCCTGTCCAGGAGTTTCAGAGGAGGCGAGGTCTGTCCAGGGGAGCAGAGGTGGGGAGGCCTGTCCAGGGGGTTTCAGAGGAGGTGAGGCCTGTCCAGGGGGTTTCGGAGGAGGTGAAGCCTGTCCAGGAGTTTCAAAGGGGTGAATCCTGTCTATGGGGTTGCAGAGGAGGTGAGGCCTGTCCAGGAGTTTCAGAGGAGGTGAGGCCTGTCCAGGAGTTTCAGAGGAGGTGAAGCCAGTCCAGGGGGTGCAGAGGTGGGGAGACACTACGCTCCGCATTATTACAGAGACTGGAGATGGTGGGGAAAGTCCTTGCTTGGTTTCATCCCTTTAAAGAGCACACACAAGCTGTGAGATTAGCTAAATTCAGATCAACCCCTAAGACGATCGCCACAGGACCCCACAGGGACAGGATTTGAGCCACAATCTTTCTAACTTTACATGGCTCCCTTGGCTAGTATGCTCAAGTCTTTTGATATCACCTCTACTCGATGATACACAAATCATTAGGTTAGGAGACAATACGCCTGATCAAGTCATTCGGTATCACCCCTAATCGATGATCACAAATCAATAGATTAGAAGAAAATACGCCTGATCGAGTCATTCGATATCACCTCTACTCGATGATACACAAATCATTATATTAGGAGACAATACGCCTGATCGAGTCTTTCAATATCACCTCTACTCATCGAATCACAAATCATTAGATTAGAAGATAATACACCTTATCGAGTCTCTTAATATCACCTCTAGTCGATGATACACACATCATTAGATTAGAGGACAATACAGGTAAGCTGCCTCCAGGAAGTTACTGATTGGAGGAGCTTAAACTCTCTGCTGCTAAACAGTCAAAAACCTGAAACAGTGGTATTGGGAATCAGAGCCTCACGAACACAAGAGTGGTGGTCGGTGTTGTAGGGAGATCTGCCAGTCCCATCCCATCTGGTCAGCAACCAGGCAATCACCTGCTCTATAGGCTTCCGACTGCTGACGGTTATCAGAAAAATACTTCACTTCATCCCTGCTTCAAATAGGAGGGACCTGGTTCTGGCCCTGGTCCTATCAAGAGTGGATTCCGGCATCTCTTTATACGTAGGCATATCTAAATATCTCCTACATGGGTTATTATTATTATTATTATATGAAATTTGTAGCGCGCTCAGTTACCCAGGGGCATCCCGGCGCATCTACTACAGTACACAGCAGCTCAGATGAGTCTGGACTTAAAGGAATCTACGTCGATCTCCAACAAACTGGTCTAATGGCGCTGGCTTCCTGTCTTGAAAAGATGTCAAGATTCAAGATTTTAATTTTGCGCAGTTAATAAAAACCATTGCAATGGAAATGCACTGATACATCTTACATCATCAAAGGCAGCACTTAGCAGACCATCACGTTTAAAATACATTTTCAGACAAGGCAATCTTATACAATATTCATAGTCCCAGATAAAAACATCAGAATCAAAGATAAAATGACATTCTGACTCAGTGAAGTGAAGTGGAAAAGATGTCAATTTAAAGCACTTTATGTTATAAAGTCTCTACAATCGAGGCCAGAATTCTTTGTGCCTCACCTGAGATATCCCACCATGCTTGTCCCTAAATTCAGGAAAACCAGAATAGGAGGCTGCTCTCCGTGATGAAGGCAAATCCCAACCTTGAGATAATTGTAAGTCTACGATTGGATGTAAGGAGACGGTGTGCCAAGGATACAGGGGAGTGACTACTGGCCGTAAAAGCCCTTTCGGGGATTGTGTGTCCGATTTTCCCCGTGCACAAATCTCGCATCCTAAAACGTATTGACGTATGTCTCGACTCATGTGAGCTACCAGAACTTTTGTTTGAGTAAGTCTTCCGTCTTTTGTACACATTTATGTCCAGCCAGGGGATCGTCTTGAAACTCCTACATCGCTGTGTTACAAAGGTTTTCATTGGGTAAAATCAATGTTTGGTCTTGGTAAGGCAAACCATCTCGAACCATTCTTCGATTTCCGTTTCATTCCTAGAGCATCGAATTTGTTCTTCCAAAGATACTTGTGAAATGCTTCCTATGTTTTTGTCTTCAGGTATGATCAGTTGATTGTCAATATTCTTCTTTTGGTTATCTGTATCCAACCTGGATAATGTGTCTGCTTTACCATTCTTTGAACCCGGTCTGTAGGTTATAACGAAGTCATAGTCTGCAAAGTAAAGCGACCAATGAAGTTGGTGAGGGGTAAGGGTCCGAACAGATCTTAGGAACTTCAAATTCAGGAAAATACTGTCACTGTGTGTTTTGCACTCATCAAATAGTGCCTCCAGTCCTTAAATGCATCCTTGATGGCTAGAAGTTCTTTTTCCGTAATGGTGTAGTACCATTCTACTGGATTCAACTTACGAGAGCGGCAAGCTACCGGATGCAATTGTCCTGTTTGCTTATGCCTCTGAGAAAGTATTCCTCCGATGGCAAACTCTGAAGCATCTGTCTCAAGATAAAAAGGTTCAATGGGATCTGCATGGAGTACCGGTGTAGTGCTGAAACATTTTTTAAGCAAATCAAAAGCTTCCTCCGCTTCTTCTGACCATTTGAAAGTTACTCCCTTCTTCAAAAATCGAGTAGAATCTTCTGGGAGATGTCCTGTATAAATCTTCTATAGAAGTTTGCGAAACCAAAAAGCTCTGAACCTCCTTGATGGTTGAAGGGGACTTCCATTCGGTTACTGCTTTCACCTTCTGTTCAACCATAGTAATCCCAGAGGATGACAAAACAAATCCCAAAAATTCCACAGAGTCAGTGTTGAATGTACCTTTCTCTATCTTAGCATACAGAGAATTTTCTCGTAAGCGTTGGAGCACAGCTCGTACTTGCACGTGATGCTCTTCTTCTGTGTTGGAGTAGATTAGAATATCGTCTATGTACACAATTGCACACGTGTCAATAAAATCACCTAATACATTGTTGATGAAGTATTAGAACGGTGCCGGAGTGTTGCAAAAGCCGTATGGCATCACAAGGTATTCATAGAGTCCGTACTTGGTCCTGAAGGCCGTCTTCCACTCATCACCTTCCCGAAGTCTGACCAAGTGGTAGGCTCCACACAAATCTAACTTGGTGTAAATTTTGGTTAGGTTAGGTTAGGCTGATTTGTAAAGCGCAACAGCTGCCCCAGCAAAGGGGCGTCCTGGCGCTAAGAGCAATAAAAGGCCACTGACAGCAAAGAGTCCATCAAAACGAGCAAAAAGAGAGGCCCGAGAAACTACCACACCTAGAGGAATGGGAAAAGATGAGTTTTCAGGGCCTTCCGGAATGTCAGGTAGTTGTCCATACTCCGGATGTAAACAGGAAGAGCGTTCCACAGCTTAGCTGCTAGGATGCAAAAAGAGCGTCCACCGGCGCAAGCCCTCCTAACCCAGGGAACAGCTGCAAGGTATTGACCTGCTGAACGAAGGTGAAGGGAGGGGGCGTAGGCAGAGTGCAGGTCAGCCAGAATGCCAGGAGCCGGGGAGTTCAAAACAGAGAGATTTAAACTCCACCCGTTTTGCGACTGCAGCCAGTGGAGCTGACGAATGGCTGTGAAGGTGGAGCAGCGGCGAGGCAGGCCTAGAAGAATTCTGGCAGCCACATTTTGGACTCTCTGTAGTCTCACAATCTCCATCTTATTGGCCCCCTAATATAGCAAGCTGGCATAGTCCAGTCTCGACAGCACGGATGCCTGGACAATCATCTGTCGGATGGAGGGGTAAAAAAAAAACAGCAGGGGTTTAAGCCCGTGCAGGATGCCAAAGCATGTCACCGCTACCTTCTTAGTCTGGGTTTGAAAACTCAGGGCCGAGTCCACCCAGACCCCAAGGTTCTTCACCACCTGTTTAGGGATGGGTGCAGGGCCCAAGGTGGTGGGCCACCACTGTTCACTCCACAGCTCCCAGTCTTTCCCGACCAGCAAGACCTCAGACTTGCTGGCATTGAGCTGGAGACAGTTGGCCGTTATCCACCCTGCGATGTCCGCTAGACCACTCCGGAATTGTGCAGCGTTTTTCAAACAGTCGTCGGAGAGGGCGACAACTAGTTGTGTGTCATCGGATTGTGTCTCTATAGTCTCCTCTTGGCTACCTCAGCTTGGAGCTGAACATACAGGTTGAAAAGCATTGGACACAACGCCGAGCCCTGCGGCACTCCCTGTTTGATAGGATGGGATCTGGAGGTGAAGGGAGGGGCCGATACCTGAAAGACCTCTCCGAAAGAAAGGAGATAAACCAGTCCAGGGCGCAGCCCATTATGCCAGCCTCCTTCAACCTCTGTATCAAAATCTGGTGAGAGACCGTATCAAATGCGGCACTAAGGTCTAATAGCATTAGTGCTGAAGTGCGTCCCTCATCCAGTGCTGCTCTTAGTTGTTCAGTCGCAGCTAGGAGGGCAGACTCTCTGCTCAGACCCAGGCGAAACCTGCATTGGGAGGAGTCCAGTATGTTATTGTCCTCCAAGTAGCCTGACAAGATAGAGTTGACATATGCTTCGGAGTTCTTAGTCGACCAAGGAAGTAGGGAAATAGGGCGAATGTTCTCTGGTTTTGCTGGGTCAAGGGTGTGCTTCTTTAATAGTGACATTACCCTGGCCTGCTTCCATGACCTGGTAACCTTGGTCATTGACAAAGACATGTTGATGACCTGGCTCAGAGGTGTTAGTAGCACTGGGAGCAATCTTAGCAACTGGTCAGGCTTCATAGGGTCAGCCGGGGTGCCAGATTCAATCTTACATCAAAGTACACATAGCACACCCCTGCAGATTGGCGGGAAAGTGGTCTGTGTGAGTAGCAGGGGGTGCAACCCCAGGGTGGGGCCCTTGATGACCTGAGGGAATGTTTTGTAGATGTTATCCACTTTATGTATAAAGAAGGCGGCGAGGTCCTCACAATGTTTGTCGGACTTGAGGGCGGACATCACCGATGCCCCAGCATTTTTAAGGTTTTTAAGAATAGAGAAAATCCTTTTGGAAGGGTTGTGACTGTTTTTGATGTCCTCAGCAAAATGTGCTGCCCTTGCCTTCTGGACGGCCCTATGATAGTTCTTAATGGCTGACTGATAGCAGCTCTCCAGTAAGGGATCAAAATCTCGCCTCCACGCCCTCTCAATTCGTTTGCATGCTTTACGCATATTGGAAAGGTGGGTGTTGTACCATGGGTTAGTTTTAGTACTCCTACATCTGGATTCTTTGGCAGGGATCACATCATCCAGAGGATATCGTAGCCAGTTTAGCAGTGCTTCACTGGAGGCATCTGGATGTTCCGGCCAGCTGGGCACACTCGACGATAGGATGGAATTAAGGGATCAAAGTTTAGCTTGTGCCAGGGGCGCCGGAGCAAGAACTTCTGGGATGATTTTCGAGAGGGCATGACCCCAGACAGTGACATAGGGATCAGATAGTGATCAGACCAACATATCGGGAGAGGGTTTGAGACAGAGAAGCATAGGAGGTTGGAGAAGACAAGGTCAAGAAGATGTCCAGCAGAATGGGTGGGGCCGTTTACCAGGTGGTGTAGCTGGCAGGCCACTAGGTCAGCTAAGAAGTTAGCTGCTTCTAGGTCGTGGGCTTGTCAAGATGCATGTTTAAGTCACCAATGACAGAAAAGTTGGCATATCTCACAACCAGCGAGCCTACTGTGTCAACCAGTGCAGCCCTACATTCCTTCGAGGGTGCTGGGGGGCGATACACTAATAGGCCAGACATGGTATAGTTGGAGGTAAAAGAGATCTCAAACTGACCACATTCACAGCCTATTACAGTTTCCTTGACAAATGTGCAGGTATAGCATGATTTAAACACAACTGCCACACCGCCACCTCTGGTCTCCCGGTTGAGGGTAGTGATGTTATGGCCCGGTGGCAGCGCCAGCCCTGGTTCTGCCACCGTGTCAGGAGACAACCATGTCTCTGTCAGAAAAAGAGCATTGGGAGTTTCGTCACACAGCAGGTCATACACATCTAGATAGTGTTTAACTAAAGACCGGCAATTGAGACTAAGCAGTTTGATGTCCCGGCCGTGATCAGATGGATAGGTAGGAGGAAAAGGCGTGGGTGTCCATGAGTTGAAGCCACAGATTCTGCAGCAGAATGGACCCACCGGGAGACTGAAGAGGGAAGGACAGCAGGTTACTAGCTGGCTTGATGGATATAAGTTCCTCTCGAGAGTAGGAAAGCATTTTTCCCCCAAAACCGATAGCATGGCTGGCGTCTGGTGACGTCCAGGCGTGGATGGGGCCAGACGGGCTTGTCATGTGGCGCGCCAACAGTGGGCCAACGGCGCGCCCGCCGTACGCGTCTGTGGTTTGCTCATGCCTAAAAGCCGGTAAAGTGAGCAGTTCCGCCCCCTCCATCCCCGGAAATGCGTCACCAGGAGGGTGATGATGCTGAGTAAAGTGACCGCCCTCCACAACAATCGGCAAATGCCGCGGTGGACCGGAGCGGGGAGAGTAAACGTGCAGAACAGTCAGATAGGAAAATCGAAGTCAATTAGAGGTAAAAGAAAGCAGATCTAAATAATTACCCACATATCCAATGCAATTTTTAAAAGAATAACGCAATTTGTTGGCTTCTTTTACTTGGTCTAGAAGTACGGAAATGAGAGGTAACGGGTATCGATTTTTTGTAGTTATCCTGTTTTTGGCTCTACAGTCAATACAAGCCCTAAGATCTCCTCCCTTCTTGGGCACGAAGAAGAGAGGGGAAGAAACCGGAGATTGTGATGGTCTGATTAATCCGTTCTCCAGGTGTTTCTTTATGTATTCTTTTAAATGCAGATTTTCCTTTTCAGTCAAGGCATAAATGCGACTGCAAGGCAAATTTGCCCCAGGTTCCAGATCAATCGTGCAGTCCTAGGACCTGTGAGGTGGTAACTTCTCAGCCATGACTTCGTCAAATACGTCAACAAAATCTTGATACTCTTCAGGGATTTCAGTTGTCTGGATGACACACACTGACGCACCATTCTCGCAAAGCTGAGCGACGGTGCTAGATTCAGATCAGTCTTTTCTTTCCTTAAAGCAATGTCTCCTACAATATTCAGAATTTAGCTGGACAGTTCGGGCCTCCCAATTGATTGACGCGTTGTATTCTTTTAGCCAAGGAAGTCCCAAAATTAGTTGAAACTGTGGGGCGTCAATTAAATTGAACTGTAAAATTTCACTATGGCCTTCATTGGTTATCATTTATATGTTTTCTGTATGACTTGTGATTGGTCCTGAGGTCAAGTTGGTTCCATTGACCGCTCTCACAACTTCACTTCTTTCTTTCTTGATGGCTTATAGACCAATCTGTGCAGCAAATTTTAAGTCACAGAACTTACTGGTTGCACCAGAATCTACCATCACTGTGACATTCTTCAAAATCGCGTTTCGAAATTTCAATGTCATGGTCATAATTAGGTGAGGAGTCGATACTTGCAAGGTGTTAGCCAACTGATGTTTTATTGGAGTTGTACCTTCGTTCGCATCCACCAGTCCAACTCCGCTTACTGGTGATGCTGCAAGTTTTTCTGTCATAGGAGACTTAGGTCTCTTCAGTCAAGCCTTCACAAAATGCCCACTGTTTCCACAATACAAACATAGTTTATTTTGTCTTCTTGTGTCCTTTTCCTCCTTGGACAAAGGACCTCCAACAACTCCAATTTGCATTGGTTCAACTCCGGTAGGGCTTTCTGTAGATCAAGTAATTTCAGACTTAATTCGATTGAAACGAGGTACGCTATTTTGAAATTCTCTCTTTTGTTCTCCTTTTCGTTCACTTTGTCGAAAGTCTATCTCTAAAACCAAATCAGTTAAAGCAGAGATATCTGTTGGACGATTCGGAATTTGTGCTAACGCATCTTTCAATTCATCTCTTAGCCCTCTGTAAAAAACTGCTGCTCTTTTGTTCTCTGGCCAATCTGTCTCGGCTACAAGCTTGTTGAATTGGGCCAGGCAAGTGACCAGGTCACGATTCCCTTGCTTTAACTCCAGTAGCTCATTATCCGTGGCCTGTGATGCTTGTCTCCTGTTGAAAATCTGAAGGAATTCTTTTTTGAAGCCTTCAAAATCGTATAAAATTGGGTCTTCCTTGGTCACTAATGCCATGGACCACGAGGCAGCATCACCACTGAGGTGAGATAGAATTAATGCAACACGAGATTGAGCATCGTGGAAAATCGTTGGGCGGCACATAAAATAGAGAGAGCATTGAGTTAAGAAAATTTGAGTCTTTTGGGGATCACCATTAAATCACTCTGGATTCTCCTGGAGGGGCCAAAGGTATTACTGGGGATAAAGAATGAATGGCTTGTGTGGGAGTGAACGATAATGAACCTTGAGTTTCAAAGATTGGAGTCTTTAAACTTGTCCCTGAAATTGGTGCTTCCAATCTACTGGCTAACTCTGTCGTTTCTCTCCTAGAGTTGACAATTTCTTGTCTAAGAATGTTGTTCTCTTCTCGAACAGCTTCACAGGTCCTAGTCCCTTTGGATGTTCACTAATATATTACCCAAATTTTTTAGGTCAAAACTTTCTGCCATTCTGCTCGGATGCTAGTACCAACGTGGGCACTTCAATCTGTCAGGATCAATTGACTCTTTATTTTCCAAATAGCACAGAAGCAGAATGATGCCTAACTCCCAATGCCCCTCTCAATACGTCCCTGTTAGGTTCAATCAATCAATCAATCATAACACTTGTATAGCGCACTACTCACCCGGCAGGGTCTCAAGGTGCTTGGGGAGGGGGTCCGTTACTGCTCGAACGGCCAGGTCTTGAGTTGTCTCCTGAAGGTGAGATGGTCCTGGGTCAGCCGAAGGTGGATGGGGAGGGAGTTCCAAGTCTTGGCCGCCAGGTAGGAGAAGGATCTGCCTCCGGCGGTGGCTTTTCGGATGCGTGGCACGGCGGCGAGGGCGAGGCTCGTAGATCGTAGCTGGCGGGTGGGAGTGTAGAATGTCAGGCGGTCATTGAGGTACTTGGGGCCCAGGTCGTGGAGAAACTTGTGTGCGTGGGTGAGGAGCCTGAACGTGATCCTCTTGTTGACGGGGAGCCAGGTGGCCGGAGATGTGGCTGCGTCGGGGGATGTCCAGGATGAGTCGGGCGGAGGCGTTCTGGATGCGTTGGAGTCTTTACTGCAGCTTGGCTGTGGTTCCGGCGTAGAGGGTGTTTCGGTAGTCCAGTCGGCTGGTGACGAGTGCCTGGGTGACCGTCTTCCTGGTTTCCGTCAGGATCCATCGGAAGATCTTGCGGAGCATGCGAAGGGTGAGAAAGCATGATGAGGAGACGGCGTTGGCTTGTCTGGTCATCGAAAGGGAGGAGTCCTGGATGAAGCCCAGGTTGCATGCGTGGTCTGTTGGTTTGGGTGCGCTGCCCAGGGCGGGGGCCACCAGGAGTCGTCCCAGGCTGAGGGCGATGGTCCCAGGATGAGGACTTCCGTCTTGTCCGAGTTCAGTTTCAGGCAGCTGTTCTTCATCCACTCGGCGACGTCTTTCATCCCTTTGTGTAGGCTGGTTCTGGCGGTGTCGGGGTCTCTGGTGAGGGAGAGGATCAGCTGGGTGTCGTCGGCGTAGGTGATGATGTTGAGGTTGTGTTGGGATGCGATGGTTGCAAGAGGTCTCATGTAGACGTTGAAGAGGGTGGGGCTGAGTGATGATCCTTGCGGAACGCTGCAGATGACTTGGGTGGCCTCGGATCGAAACGGGGGGAGGCGGACTCTCTGTGTTCTTCCGGCGAGGAATGAGGTGATCCACTCCAGTGCCTTCTCTTGGATGCCGATGTTGTTGAGGCGTTGAACTAGAGTGCGGTGGCAGACCGTGTCGAACGCTGCAGAGAGGTCCAGGAGGATGAGTGCCGCTGTTTTCCCGTTGTCGAGCCGGGCTCGGATGTCGTCGGTGGCTGCGATGAGGGCGGTCTCGGTGCTGTGGTTGGCTCTGAAACCGGATTGTGAGGGGTCGAGGGATCCGTTCGTCTCGAGGAAGGCGGCAAGCTGTCTGTTGACGATCTTCTCGATGACTTTGGCAGGAAAAGGGAGGAGCGAGATGGGGCGGAAGTTCTTGAGGTCGGTGGGGTCCGCTGTTGGTTTCTTCAGTAGGGCGCTGATCTCGGCCTGCTTCCAGCTCTCCGGGAAGGTGGCGGTGTTGAAGGAGGTGTTGATGATGTTCCGGAGTTGGGGTGCGATGGTGGAGTCGGCCTTGTTGAAGATGTGGTGGGGGCAGGGGTCGGTTGGAGATCCGGAGTGGATGGTGTTCATCGTGCGGGCTGTGTCTTCGGTGGTCACCGTGGTCCAGGTGCGGAGGGTGGCGGTGGGGGGCGTTGGTTCTCTGTTTGGGTGCGTGGATGGTGCACCGAAGCTGTTGTGGATGTCGGCAATCTTGCGGTGGAAGAACGAGGCGAGAGAGTTGCAGAGATCTTGTGAAGGAGAGATGCCGTTGTTGCCGGTGCTGGGGTTGGAGAACTCCTTGACAATGCTGAAGAGTTCCTTGCTGTCGTGGGCGTTGTTGTCCAGTCGTTCCTTCAGTGATTTCTTCTTGGTGGTGCGGATAAGCTGGTGGTGCTTGCTGGTGGCGTGTTTGAGGGCGGTCATGTTGTCAGTGGTCTGGTCGAGGAGCCAGGCTTTCTCGAGGGTGCGGCAGGTCTTCTTGGAGTCCTTGAGTTCGTCGGTGAACCAGGAGGCCTTCTTGCTTCTGGGTCTGCTGGGAGGGTTCTTCAGTGGTGCGAGGTCGTCGGCGCAGGCGGTCAACCACTGCGTGAAGTTGCAGGCTGCTTCGTTGGGGTCCGTTGTGCTGGCGGGTGGGTTCTGGCTGAGGGAGGTGGTGAGCTGGTCGGCGGTGATCTTGCTCCAGCTCCTGTGAGGAACCTGTTGCGGGTGGTGGTGGGTCATGGTTCTTCTGAAGCTGAAGTGGACGCAGCTGTGGTCGGTCCAATGGAGTCCGGTGGAGTGGCTGAAGGTGATGTGCTTGCTGGATAAGAAGACGGGATCAAGCGTGTGGTCGGCGTAGTGGGTGGGGGTGTTGACCAGTTGCTTGAGTCCGAGGTTGGCGAGGTTGTCCAGCAGGGCAGCGGTGTTGCGGTCATTGTTGTTCTCCAGGTGGAAGTTGAGGTCCCCTAGGAGGATGTAGTCGGCGGAGGGGAGGGCGTGCGGGCTGATGAAGTCGGCGATGTCTTCGCTGAATTGTGTGAGTGGTCCCGGGGGTCTGTAGATGAGGGTGCCTCTGAGCGTTGTCTTTGGGTCGGTGTGTATCTGTTAGTGGAGGTGCTCCGCGGCGGGGAAGGTGTCGTCATAGTCGGTCTTGATGCGGATGGTGTTCTTTTGGACGATAGCGATGCCTCCTCCGGTCTGGCTGACGCAGTCCCTCCTGATGATCTTGTACCCGTCCGGGATGGCAATGGCGATGTCGGGGGCTGAGGAGACGTTCATCCAGGTTTCCGTGAGGAAGGCGATGTCTGGTGATGTTGTGTCGAGCAGGTTCCAGAGTTCCACGGCGTGTCTGTGGACGGAGCAGGTGTTGAGCAGGATGCACTTGAGGTGGTTTCTGCTGGTGCTCGGCTTGGCGGGTGCGGTGCAGGTTCTGAGGCAGGTGAACTTGCAGGTTTTGCAGGTGAAGGGTCCGTGGAAGCGTTTCGGGGTGGCACGGCAGCAGGCGGGGTTCCGGCCGGCATTGAGTGCGTTGAGGGCGGCGGCATCGTAGGTCAGTCGGGTTGTCTTGCATCGGCAGGGGCCAGGGGTCCTGGCGCTGGGCGCGGGCCAGGCGCGGACGGGCGCAGACGGGCTTGCCTTTGGCGCGCCTTCGGCGCACAATCGGCGTGCCCGCTGCGCGAACGTGGGGGCGACATAAGAAGAAGCCGGATGGGAGGAGTAGCTGGGTGGCGGGAGCGGGGCGGCGAATGGGCAGGAGGGGGGCGGGGCCGCAGGGAGGCAGCAGCGGGAAAGGAGGGCAGAGGGCAGCTCAGTGGCAGCTGGTTCGCCCTGTGAAAAAAAGGTTAGTAGAGGGAGAAAAAAACGAAGAAAAAAATGAAGGCAGCAGCGAGGCAGCAAAGGGCACAGCTGATGGAGGCAGTAGCAGGGGTGTGTGGGGGCGACCTCGCCTGGTTACAGGTTCAGCGGTCGCTCCTTCGCAGGTATGTACCGTGGGGGGAAGGGGATGGGGAGAGAAGAGACTACCAAGTTGAGATTCCACTGGCTCATCTGCGTCTTTCTTCTTTCTGTAAACAGTTAACAACAATACAATTCTTAATAACTAATTCCTTACCAGAAAGATTTGTAAACTCTATTTGTGTTTAGATAACTTATCTTACCAGGAAATGTCTTGGCTTTTGCCTCTCTTCTATGTGACTCTTGTAGTAGTAGAGGAAGTGGTGAAGAGGGTGAGTCTTAGGAATAATCTTTATTTTCTTTTGCAGGAAGAAGACGAAGAAGAAGAACTCCTTGCAACAATCTGCTTTGGAGGTGTCTCGGTAAGTGGAAACAAAATAGTGTCACAAAAGAATTGTTTTGGATATTATATGCATAGGGTTCTTTTAGTAAATACCAGGTAGGTAGAGGGAGAGGCCTCAACAAACTAAATCCCTTTTTAATGACACTAACTATAGGTCTGAGAAATGAACAAGATGCTGTAATTAACTACGTGATAGATTTAATAAGAAATGACTCTCTGAACCCAGAAACAATATCAAGGCAAGACGGAGTGTAGAAATTCATACTTGCAAATTACTTCGATAACACACAACAAGCGGTCTCCTCACAAGCATGCGTCAAACTGAATTTGGAGATGGAGCCTGCACGAGGGAAAATGCTGGAATACTACTTCCCAGGAAAATGCGTATGAGTCTTTTAGAGAGCGAGCATGCATGAAGAAGTTTCACTAACCTTCAATATTGAAAGGCGGAGTTCCAAACCGGCGAAACTAAACGTCGGACCAGACGGAACTACCCTGACTTGCTAACACAACGGACACAAGGCGAGAGGTGTGAACTGGCGGCCATATTGGAAATCCAGCGCCGCCAGCAACTCAGCCAACTGAGATCCCTAGAGTGTTTTGTTCTCTGTTTGAATAAATAGGAAGCTGAAATGGTTGCTAGGGTAGAGTAACAAGGGGGAAACCTCTTGTGAACCCTGACAGAATACATACTTTACACTGATGGTTCTGCTCAACCAGCCGTTGGTAGTAAACAGCAATACAGTTCAGCTTGTGCGATTGTAAACGGACATATACTGGACGGTAAGTTTCGTCCTAGCAATACGCAGATGCAGTTTCTAAGAGATTGCACAGCATATCTGGCAGTACTGAAAACCCTGATACTGACACTAAAAAATACGGATCGAGAATTCCCCACACCAATTGTGTGCGATTCATTTTATTGTGTCAAGTTTTACAATGAATATCTTCACTACTGCGGCCAGAATGGATTATAATATTCAAAAGGCTGCACAATAAAGCATACATTTTTTGGGGAACAAGTGGCAGAGCTGAAAAGAGGCTTACCACGGGCTCACGTGATTCATACGCTGAATCATCACTGTATTCAGCGCAAGGACACCTCAGGGTAACAGAGCGCTATAGAAATCTTATAACATAACATAACACATTAGCATGCATGTTGAAAGGAATTCATTGGCTGGTGAAGCAGCCAAGGCAACAATGCGAACTGCTGCCATTGCTGCAATCACTCGCTCTAGCACAAGGGTAGATGGACAGATAATGGTTGCTGTCATCGCTTTGCATAAAAACAGCACAGCCTTGCCAAAAGGTTTTCCACTTAATTACTCCCACAAGTTAGATGCACAAAATATTCTGTATGCTCAAATTCCAGGGGTGGGAGATAGAGTGATACCAAACATGGATCCCAGATTAGGTTTAATACTCGCTGCACACAAGGGTCATGGTTCTGCTCACGCAAGTATTACTGTGACAGTTTCGTTATTGAAGCAACGTTATTGGTGGCTAGGTCTTACAAGACAGACCAAGGGCTTCGTCCTCAACTGCAAAATTTGTCAGCAAATGAAGGGTTCCACCGTAGCACGTCCACGACAGACACCTTTACTTATATCAGACAGACCTCTCGTATGTGTCTATTTGGACCACTGCGGCCCCCTACCATCTGATGGGGCTTACAAGTACATCTTGGTAGCAGAGGATTCATGCTGTAGATTCCTGTGTATTTGACGTCAGCGCTCGGCTGACGCCCGAACTGTTATAAAGGATTTCCGAGTTTTCATAGGGACATACGCAATTGGCACACTATATTTTGACTGTGGCCCTGCGTTTAGCTATAGGGCTTACAAAGAAGCCATGGGAAGTTTGGTTGTAGCTTTGTGGTACTCTTCTCTGTATCATCCCGAGGGAAATTCGATTGTGGAGAGGAAAAACCGGGCCTTAAAGTAATTCTTAACAGCAAGGATATTAGGCTTGGGTGGCAGTTGGGTCAATCACCTATATGGGGTCCAGAGGGTACTCAATAAAATGCCAAGAAGTTCCCTAGGAGGCTGTACTCCATACAAGGTCCGGTTTGGGATGAGAATGTGGGTACCCCACCTCGTTTGTGGCAGCACAGTGGCAGATGAAAAAGCATTTGACATCAATGATCATTTTACAGGAACTCAATGAATTCCGGGAACTACAAAGCAACAACCAAGTAAAACGCATCACCACTGGCAGTTTTGGCAAGACCTACCTGGGTCCCAAAGATCGAGGACTTTTAGGCCAACTTACAGAGCGCCTGTACCTGTCCTGGCTGTCGAAGAAACAAGAACAGTACTTCTTCTGCCTCTTACCTGCAAGAAAGAAAAGAGATTTGTCTCCATTGATCCGATCAAACCTCACTCTGTGGCCGATACTGATTAGCAGGCCGTGTGGGCTCTTGGCTGGTCGTTTATCTCCTCTTACTACCATGCAGGAAGTTCAGACAGAAAGACAAATAACCTGTGAAGATTCTACTATACGAGGTAGTGGAGTTACTAACAATAGAATCTAACTCATACCTATTGAAATGAACAGCAACAGAATACAAATGAAACACAGATCTCAATTCTGCCTAATACCGATATCTATGTGAATATGTCTTGCGTCGAGTCATTTGCCAGTTCGACAAAACCTGCTGAGCTACCAAAGATAGAGCGAACAGTGTCTGGCTACTTCATTGATTTTGATACCTTCTTACTGGATCCAAGAGAACTTAATTCGCCTCTAGCCTCTGTTTCCCGCAAAGAAAAATATTTAATATCTACCTTTGGCTGAAGAAGACTTACCTTGTTTCTCCCTGACTACAGCTCTGGTTTCCAATTTGTCTACTTTTCATACTCCTTTAGATAGGTGTAGTGAATGTCTTTTCCCTGTCCCTAAATGGACACCATCTCCCAGAATGCTCTGCAGTACCACATGTGAACTTGGTCCTGAAACCACATACATCATCTCATTGTGAACTAAGGGACCTGTCCTTTGTGAACATTACAGCAGCTCCCATTCCTGAAGGAATAGTTTGGGACAGAGTTTGATGTGATGCATTTGGTCCCACTGAACTTTTGAAAATACTACATGTATTTAAACTTTCTTTGAATGATATCATCACCTCTAGTACATTCTCTGATGATTGGGACTTTGAAACTGTGATTAGTATGGTTTCTGATTTGGAAACATTTGCTGCATTCTCTAAAAATGAATGGTATGATGATACATCTGATTTTGATACCATGTATTTTTACCAGCATTATGATCATCATTTTGTGCACAAAGTGAGTATCCCACGCAATGTTTTTACTTGCCATCAATGGTAACATTGCCCTGCACCGCTGCAAGATAGTTCACAAACATTTGCATATTTTTCTGGGTTTAACTCATCGGACCCAACCTCATATTATTATATGGTTGCACCTACACCTGCAAAGAAAAATATGCTCACTAACAGGAAACAGATATACTCTGCTTCCTTTATTACCCAGCTGTCTTTACAGGGTTTTGTCTTCTGGAGGTACACCATAGACATAACATCAGTTTGGGGGACTAAAGACTGGCAAGTTCAGGGAACTGAGGCATTATTTAAAGCTTGTCTAATACCACAGCAAATTATCTTCCTGAACAATACAGTGCAGCCAACTTCCTGTCATGGACTAGCCAAGATTAAGGATTTGAACACACCTCTGATTCCCTCGTTTACACACTTTGAGCGATGGCAAAACTATACACAACATAGTGAGGATACGCTAGATGACATTATACATGAGGGTTCATACAATTCTTCAGACCTCAATTGGAAGGGATTATTGGTTTGGCCTATCAACACCAATAGGTGTCAGTCAAGGTTCAAGGGTACCACTGAAGGGTTTCATACCCATAGGCCTGACCTAAGCTATCTACAACGAGAACATCCAGGGATGGTAACATCCTACAGTGTTTGGAAGTTATGCATAGTGTGTCTGAGAACCTTAACACTGTCCCAGGTGAAACAACACTTGTCCTTACTTTTAGATGACGTGGATCTAAGGTATTTTTTGATAGGTCCCCGGAAAATACGTCGTAAACGCTTCTTATATGTTATTTACAACGAAGTATGAAAAATCTCCCAACAGGAAGCTGCGGTGAGATTGCATGAAATTGATAGAGTTAACCGGAGAGATATGATCCCTTACCAGCCACCACATGGGTATTTCTCCTATGCCAGCGATCTCCACCTCCGACCTCTGGGAGCTCTGAGACCCCGGTTCCTGTTGGAGGCAAGGAGGCTTTAATTGCAGGTGACCTCTGTCCGAGTAGCTGCATCACTATGTGACCTTTGACCTGGGGGCGAGAAGGAGGATGAAGCGGGAGCTTCCGAGCAACACTGTGACCAGTGCTCTCTATGGAACTTAGACGATGCCCCCTGGTAGGAAACCTAACTGTCTGTACTTACCACGGTGCCCGAGCAGCCTAGACCGATGCCCGGTGGAGCTGTCCTATGCAGCTATAGTGGAGTTTGGCTTTGGTTCATCCCTTTGCCATCACCTACCCAGCCGGACATTGGACATTGTTTTCCTCACCTCCACGTTGTGTTTCCTACCTGCTTCCCTTACCCCTGTTCACCATCCCCCAACCTTTTCCCTCCGCATAAGACATGTGTAAGCGCTAATAACTCACATTATTGTGTAATCTCATGTTTTCTCCTATATCTATACTTGGCTATGTAACTATGTAACCTGTGACTCACTATGTAACCTGTAACTCACTGATCCTCATGTAAAGTGCTCTGATACCTCCGCATCTAGCCAGCGCAATATAAAACTTTGCAAATAAACCTTGAAAGACCTTCGGCAGTGGTCGACACGACATGACCACACTAACATCCAGAATTTATTAATTGGGCAACATTGTGTCTTCTGCAATAGATATAATGGAACAGGATCTGTCCTTTCTTAAACATGGGCAATCACAGCTACCATCAACTCTGTTATCAAGCCTGGCGCTACAGTCTTTGCATTCTGGTCATGTGCCCTGGCGATATATCAACAGTTCTTCTCTGTTCAATCAATCAAAGCATTTATATAGCGCGCTACTCACCCGGAGGGTCTCAAGGCGCTAGGGGGGGGGGGTCCGCTACTGCTCGAAAAGCCAGGTCTTGAGCTGCTTCCTGAAGGCGAGGTGGTCTTGGGTCAGGCGGAGGTGGATCGGGAGGGAGTTCCACGTCTTGGCGGCCAGGTAGGAGAACGACCTTCCTCCTGCTGTGGCTCTTCGGATGCGGGGGACGGCGGCGAGGGCGTGGCTGGTTGATCGAAGCTGGCGGGTAGGAGTGTAGAAGTTTAGGCGGCTGTTGAGGTATCTTGGTCCTTGGTTGTGTAGGGCTTTGTGTGCGTGGGTGAGGAGGCAGAAGGTGATTCCCTTGTTGACGGGGAGCCAGTGCAGGTCTCTCAGGTGTCCGGAGATGCGGCCGTGTCGGGGGATGTCGAGGATGAGTCTTGCTGAGGCGTTCTGGATACGCTGAAGTCGCTTCTGGAGCTTGGCGGTGGTTCCGGCATAGAGGGCGTTGCCGTAGTCCAGTCGGCTGGTGACGAGGGCCTGGGTGACCGTCTTCCTGGTCTCGGTGAGGATCCACCGGAAGATCTTACGTAGCATGCGCAGGATATTGAAGCAGGACGAGGAGACGGCGTTGACTTGTCTGGTCATGGAGAGGGAGGAGTCCAGGATGAAGCCCAGGTTGCGTGCGTGGTCTGTCGGTTTGGGTGCGCTGCCCAGGGCGGGGGGTCACCAGGAGTCGTCCCAGGCGGAGGGCGAGGAGCCCAGGATGAGAACTTCCGTCTTGTCTGAGTTCAGTTTCAGGCGGCTGTTCATCATCCACTCGGCTACGTCTGTCATCCCTTCGTGTAGGCTGGTTCTGGCGGTGGCGGGGTCGTTGGTGAGGGAGAGGATCAGCTGGGTGTCGTCGGCGTAGGAGATGATGTTGAGGTTGTGTTGGCGTGCGATGGCTGCGAGGGGGCTCATGTAGACGTTGAAGAGGGTGGGGCTGAGCGATGATCCCTGTGGTACGCCGCAGATGACTTTGGTGGCTTCTGATCTGAACGGTGGAAGGCGGACTCGCTGAGTCCTTCCGGCGAGGAAGGAGATGATCCACTCTAGTGCCTTCTCCTGGATTCCGACGTTGCTGAGGCGTTGCACTAGGGTGCGGTGGCAGACAGTGTCGAAAGCCGCGGAGAGGTCCAGCAGGATGAGGGCCGCTGTTTCTCCGTTGTCGAGCAGGGCTCGGATGTCATCGGTGGCTGCGATGAGGGCGGTCTCGGTGCTGTGGTTGGCCCGGAAGCCAGACTGCAAGAGGTCGAGGGATCCATTCGTCTCGAGGAAGGCGGCCAGCTGCTTGTTGACGGTCTTCTCGATGACTTTGGCCGGAAACGGGAGAAGCAAGATGGGGCGGTAGTTTTTGAGTTCGGTGGGGTCCGCTGATGGTTTCTTCAGTAGAGCGCTGAGTTCGGCGTGCTTCCAGCTCTCCGGGAAGGTGGCGGTGTTGAAGGAGGTGTTGATGATGTCTCGTAGGTGGGGGGCGATGACAGCGCCGGCCTTGTTGAAGACGTGGTGAGGGCAGGGGTCGGTTGAAGATCCGGAGTGGATGGAGTTCATCGTACGGATGGTGTCGTCGGTGGTGATCGGGGTCCAGGCGCGGATGGAGGTGGTGGGGGCCATTGGTGCGGTCGTGGGGAGCGTTGGTTGCATGCTGAAGCTGTTGTGTATGTCTGCGATCTTGTTGTGGAAGTAGGAGGGGAGGGAGTTGCAGAGGTCTTGCGATGGGGTGATGTCGTTGTTTCCGGCGTTGGGGTTGGAGAGCTCTTTAACGGTGTTGAAGAGTTCCTTGCTGTTGTGTGCGTTGTTGTCCAGACGTTCCTTGAATGTAGTTTTCTTGGTGGCGTGGATCAGTTGATGGTGTTTTCGAGTGGCGAGTTTGAGGGTGGTCATGTTGTCTGGTGTTGGGTCTCTGCGCCAGGCTCTTTCGAGGGCTCGGCAGTTCTTCTTGGAGCTCTTGAGTTCGTCGGTAAACCATGGTGCTTTCTTACTGCCGGGTCTGCTAGGCGGGGTCCTCAGTGGGGCGAGGTCGTCTGCGCAGGTGCTGATCCACTTCGTGAGGTTGTCGGCGGCCTGGCTGGGGTTTGCTGAGCTGGTGGGAGGGTGCCGTCTCAGGGATGCGGCGAGCTGATCGGCAGTGATCTTGTTCCAGCTCCTGCGTGCAGCCTGTTGCTGGTGATGGTGGATCGTGGTTCTTCTGAAGCTGAAGTGGATGCAGCTGTGGTCCGTCCAGTGGAGTCCGGTGGCGTGGCTGAAGGCGATGTCCTTGCTGGATGAGAAGACGGCGTCGAGTGTGTGTCCGGCGTAGTGGGTGGGAGTGGTCACCAGCTGCTTGAGACCGAGGTTGGCGAGGTTGTCCAGCAGGGTGGTGGTGTTGCGGTCGTTGTTGTTCTCCAGGTGGAAGTTGAGGTCCCCGAGGAGGATGTAGTCAGCGGAGGGGAGGGCGTGCGGGCAGATGAAGTCGGCGATGTCCTCGCTGAAGTGTGTGCGTGGTCCCGGGGGTCTGTAGATGAGGGTGCCTCTGAGGGTGGTCTTGGGGTGGGTGTGGATCTGGAAGTGCAGGTGTTCGGCGGTTGTGAGGTTGTCGTCGGTGTTGGTCGTGATGCGGATGGTGTTCCTGTGGACGATGGCGATGCCTCCTCCGGTCTGATTGCTGCGGTCCCTCCGGGTGATCTTGTATCCGTCCGGGATGGCGATGGCGATGTCGGGCGCTGAGGAGGCGTTCATCCAGGTTTCCGTGAGGAAGGCGACGTCTGGGGATGTGGTGTCGAGGAGGTTCCAGAGTTCGATGGCGTGTCTGTGGACGGATCGAGTGTTGAGCAGGATGCACTTCAGGTGGTTGCTGCTGGTGCTCGGCCTGGTGGGTGATCGTGTAGTGCAGGTCCGGATGCAGGTGAACTTGCAGGAGTGGCAGCTGAAGGGTCCGTGGGTGCGTCTAGGGGTGGCTCGGTAGCATCCAGGGATCCCGCCGGTGTTGAGTGCGATGAGTTCAGTGCCATTGTAGGACAGTCGGGTCGTCTTCCGTCGGTGGGGGCCAGGGGTCCTGGCCCTGGGCGCGGTCCAGGCACGGACGGGCGCAGATGGGCTTACCTTTGGCGCGCCTTCGCCGCACAATCGGCGCGCCCGCTGCGCGTTCGCACGGTCGCCATATATGGCGAAGTGCGGGGGAGGGAGGAGCAGCTGGGAGGCGGGAGCGGGGAGGGCACAGAAGGAAAAGGGCGGCGGGAAGCGGGAAGCAGGGCGGGTGGGTCAGCGACAGGGAAAGCAGCCCAGGGGGGGATACAAACGCAGGAAACAGGGGCAAGAAAACCAACTGAGACACAATAAACAGAAGGATTCACAATATTCAGCAGGAACAACAGTAAAGGCAGCAGACCACACCGAGCGACGGGGGCGTGGTCAGCGGCAGGCTCAGCGAGGCTGAGGGCAGCGGCAAGCAGGCGGGGAGCACACGCGACAGCTGGTGGCCGTGCGGGGGTGTCTCTGCTTATAATGTAACAGAAAGACAGACAACAATGGCATAAAGAGTTGAGAAGTATACAATGTTGCACATTGAAAAATTGGACCAATTTCATTTCACTGTGGCTGATTCGCCTTCCACAGAATGGTTAATTCATGGCCATATAACATTGCCAGTGACAGCATTCCATTTTCAATATTGTCTACAGTACCACCAAATAGGCAGATATGAAGCGTTGGGTAGGGAATACATCCATGAATCTTGGGAATTACCGTACAGCTTTAGATGCAGGAATGGGGACACTGAAGTATTTCTCAGCGGTACAGACTGCGAGAATTCGCTAAGTGGGTCTCTAATTTGTCAGGATGTTATGCTTCATGGAGCTTGCAATGCTTCGGTTGCACACCTATCTTGTCAATTGAAAGGGTTCCCAGCTACCGTGATTCTTCTCAGTGTTCAAACTACTCTCAAATGGGAGTTATTTGATGTTGAATGATCAAGGTTGTTGTGGGATGCTGCAGGGCATCTCATGTCTGGTGACTGTAAGTTCCAGGGTTACTTGTTGTATGCAAGTATTGTTTCCACCGACCCACACAGTCAGGGAGGTGCCGCTATGTCCTTCATTGAATGTTTCCCTTATATGGTTTGGTTATCTGAGCAGAAGGAGGTGGCCTTAACCTCAGCTCGAGAGACTTTTGATCTCCAGGTTGCAAAGTCTTCAGCTGAGATACAGGCACGAGTGCGAACTAACTTCCTGCTCCATTTCGGGGAAATGGTACATCGTATCTTTAACATATCTTATACGCGTGGGATAGTACACCTATTTAAGAACATAGGTTCTGGGCTACTAAATACCTTTCAGACAATTTGCTGAGTTATTCCATCCTTTATACACTCTGTTTTGGAAAGCGCTTCTGCTTTGGGGAGGGCTTCTGCTGGTCCTACAACTTGTAGTGGGTATCCTGATTTTAATTTTCCTGCTACACAATGGATGTCCCAAATTCCAAGGAGATGGAAAAAACACTCTTGGAGCGATGTTGCTGTGAATGCATGGTACTCCAACTGAGCACACCTCAGCTTCAGGAGCTCAGTGAGCATTGGTTTCTATCATTCAGATTAGTCTGGGTTGGCTGCGTCTTGCCTGTACTCCGCTGCTTATTCTGCGGACATGAATGCGTGTTGGACATCTGTCTAACAGTTCCATCGGTTGCGCCTCCGGATTTGGATGTACTACTGGACCCATTAAAGGCCCATGTAATGCAGTGTCCTCAGCTTATTCCAATCCTGATGTTGGCTTTCTTAGAGCCATCGCTGGATGCTTCAGCTCCTGTCGGAAAGGACACGCGCTCTGTTTCAAGCTTACAGACATCAAGTGCTTCCTCAGCAATGGCTGTAGGAACCGGAGAAGATCACCTTTGCTCTATCGACCTGACCCAAGAGGTGTTACAGGGACCGTTGCCTGCGAAGGCATGCAGCAGTGATGTTGCGTCTCCCACACATGACACATAAACATTTGGCTCTCCATTCGTGGTTTCAGAACCAAGTTCACATGTTGTACTGCGGAGCATTCTGGGAGATAATGTCCATTCAGAAGTAGAAAAAAGACAGTCACTACACATATCCAGAGGACTAGGAACAGTGGACCAATTGCAATCCAGATCTGTAGCCAGGGAGAAACAAAGTAAGTCTTTTTCAGCCAAAGGTAGACGTTATATACCTTTTCTTTGCGGTAAACAGAAGCTGGCAGTGACTCAAGTTCACTCGGATCCAGAGAGAAGGTATCCAAATCGATGATGTGGCCAGACGCTGTTCGATCTATCTTTGGTAGCTCAGCAGGTTTTCTTGAATTAGCAGATGACTCGTTTTGAGGCATATTCACATAGATGTCAGTATTAGGCCGAATTGAGATCTGTGTTTCATTTGTGTTTCATTTGAGCTTTGTTGTTGTTCGATTTCAATAGGCACGAGTTCCATTCCATTGTTGGCAGCTCAGTTACTTCGTACAGTAGAATCTTCAAACGTTATTATTCTTTCTGTCTGAACTTCCTGTATGGCAGGGACAGGAGATTGACTGCTAACGAGGAGCCCACATGGCTTACTATTCAGTATCGGCCACATAGTGTGGTTTGATCAGATCGATGGAGACAAATCTATTTTCTTTTTTGATGGCAAGAGGCTGAAGAAGTACTGTTCTTGTGACTTTGACAGCCTGGACAGGTACAGGCATTCTGTATGATGACCCGAATTCTTTTTTGTCCTCAATCTTTTCTTTGACCAGGTCCCCAATCTTTGGGACCCTGGCAGGTCTTGCCGGTACAGCTTTAACTTCCCCTGTGGCGGTGCGTTTTACTTGGACGTTGCTTTGTAATGCCCAGAATTCATTGAGTTCCTGTAAAACAGACAAATGATTATTGATGTCAAATTATTTTTCATCCACCACTGTGCTGCCTCAATCGAGGACGGGTACCCACATTCTGGTCCCAAACAGGACCTCGCATGGAATATAGCCTCCCAGGGAGCTTCTTGGCATGTTATTGAGTACCCTCTGGACCTGATATAGGTGTTTGACCCAACTGGCACCTAGCCTAGTACCCTTTTTCCTTTCCACTAGCGAATTTCCCTTGGGATGATACAGGAGGAGTACTGCAATGCTACACCAAACTTCCCATGGCTTGTAAGCGAATGAGCTAAAGCAGGTCCACGATCAGAATGTAATGTGCCAATTGCTTATGTCCCTATGAAGATTAGCAAATACTTAAAAACAGTTCAGGTGCCAGCCGACCGTGGAGGCCGAACCCACAGCAATCTAGAGCATGAATCCACTGCCACCAAGATGTACTTGTAAGTCCTGTCGTGTTGTATGGGGCCACAGTGGTCCAAATAAACACATGCAGGAGGTCTGTCTGAAAACAGAAGTGGTGTTTGTGGTGGGCGTGCTATCGTGGAACCCTTCATCTGCTGACAGATGTCGCAGTTAAGGACAAACAATTTTGTCTGTTTGGTAAGACCTCGCCACCAGTAACGTTGTATCAGCAATTAAACTGTTGCGATGATACCTGCGTGCAATGAGCTAAGACCCTTGTGTGCAGTTAGTGTTAGACCTAACCTGCGATCCATGCTTGATATTACTCTATCCCCCACTCCTGGAATTTGAGCCTATGGTATATTTTGTGCATTTAACTTGTAGGAGTACTTGAGTGACAAACCTTTTGGCAAGGCTGTGCTGTTTTTGCGTGAAGCAATGACAGGTACCATTATCTGTCCATATACTCTCGTGCGAGAATGAGTGATTGTAGCTATGGCACCAGTTCGCACTGTCACCTTGATGGCTTTCTCAGCCAATGAATATCCTTCAACATGCATGCCAACACGTTGATGACTCAGCGTATGAATCACGTGAGCCCGCTGCAAGCCTTTTTTCAGCTCTACCACTTGTTCCCAAAGCAACTTGGGCTTTATTGTGCAACCTTTTGAATCTTTAAATCCATTCTGGCCCCAATAGTATAGATACTCATTGTATGACTGGACACAATTAAATGAATCGCACACAATAGGTGTGGGTAATACTCGATCCGTATTTTTTAGTGCCAGTACTAGGGCTTTTAGTTCTGCCAGCTGAGCCGTGCAATCTCCTAGAGACTGCGTCTGCGTATTGCTAGGAAAGAACATGCCATCCTACATACGACCCTTTACAATTCCACATGCTGCACTGCTTTGTTGTTTACTTCATATGGCTGGCTGAGCGGAACCGTCAGGGTAAATGATGTATTATTACTGATCTAGAGTTATTATTTAATTCAGGAGAGGATATTCTTGTTCATACTGCAGAAATGCTTGAGCGTTTAATGTAGAATCAAATTTGCAGTCTACATCTGTTGCAGTGAGAGAATTAGCCCATTGTATCCATCGTGGATGTAGTGCCTTAGAGTTAAGAAGGCTTGCTTTTGTAACAACCTCTAAGGTTGGTATCAGAGTTGCGACAATTATTTGCTTCCCCTGAGCTAGTGCTCTTTCTCTCACTACAGCAGTATTTTTTCAGCTGATGCAAAACGTATTTTACAGTTTGTGTACAAATGTAATTTGTATGTGATAGGTACCGTTTCGCCTTCATTGAAGGTGAGGTAAGTGTACCTGTATTGACCCACGATTACACGGATCACCAAATTTGTGATGTTTACATGGATGTGTAAATGCTTGGAAGCTATCACGTCAGCTTGTAGGGAACAAAGTATCTCTGTGTGTTCCTGTGTCCAATGTTGAACTGAGGAATCAGGTTTGATTAAATTGTAGAATGGTTTTAATCTGCAAAAATTTAGGAATCCTAAAAGGGATTGTAAGTTTTTCAGAGTCTTTAGAGGTTGGAGCAGCACACTTTTTTTCCAAAAAGTTAGCCGCAAGGCTTTTCCCTTCATTCAATAGTTCATATTCCAAAAATAGGACATTTAGGTGGGCAATTTTTGATTTTTTAAAGTTAGATTTTTAGCCCTCTCTAAAATTATGTTGTTCACTGTGGTCAAATGATCCAATAACTCATCATCCATAAGATAGATATGATCTACATAGGAAAAAGCCTCCTCATCAATATTTTTAATCAACTATGTTACTTTTGCTGAGAACAGCCTGGGATATTCTTATACCCTTGGGGCAGTCAACAGAATTTACGCCTAGAGCCTAGGGCTGAAAATGCTGTCAAATATCTGCTCTCAGGCACTATATTTTGGCAAAAGAATCTATCTGAGATATCTGATGTTGTTTTGTATTTTTCCGCACAATGTTATTCATTAATGCAGCGCTGTGTCCATTTTGTACTACAAATGTCTTTGTGCATGTGTTCAAATGCCTGTAGTCCAAAACTGGACAATACTAATTATCGGGTTTTATTACGGGAAACAAAGGATTATTCATGAAAGAGGTGCAATTCTCTATTACACATTGGTATTCAAGTTGATCTAAGATCTCCCTGACTTGTTTTTTCATGCCATGCTTTATTGGGTACTGTCTCTGTGGAGTTGTAGTAGATTTTACTGGGATTACACATGAGGTGACTCAGCATCCCACCCTGCGTGATTGCAGTATAATGCAGGAGCTAGTGCTTCCGCCCACTTCTGCGAGTATGAATGTTTCAGTGATTCTGGAACTAGGCCAGAGAAAGCTGGTAAAATGACATTTTCTCCTTTTGGGCAAGGCATAACAAACTCATGTGGCCAATCTTTTTCTGCTAGAAGAATGTTGTATCCAAAGGACAGGTGTTCCCAAAAGAGACCTTTATCTTTCCTGGGTATGTCCCCTTCCATATGGAGTGTTATTTCATATAACAGGTGTGGGACACTTACCCTAGTATCAGGTGTCTCCACCGTGATATGTTAATTCAAAACCGCTGTGACAAGAAATTTCATCAGGTTCTGGTGAGCTATTGTTACTTCTGCTGTGCTGTCTAGCATCGTCAGAGCCCATTCCCCATTCAGAAGTTGAGTCCTCAGTAGCCTGGACATTTCTTATTTTAAGTCCTGCTACTTTCTTTTTCTTAAATTGAGGTTTTGATTTTGGTTTATCTTCTTTTAAATGTTTTTTTTAAAATATTAAAGTCTGAACTGGGGGGCGTGGCTTGAGCATGTGGCGAGATGACCGCTCTCTAGAGAGGCTCTGCCCGGCTGAGCCTTAATCCGCCCATCATCCACCTATTACGCGGCACCCCAGTACTAAAAAAGGAGTGCACCTCACCCCTGGAGGATCCTGCCCTGAGCGGGAGTCGCTTTTGGCGCCTGACTCTGCCGATGTGACTGCTGACGAGTGGCGACTGGCATCTGTGCCTCTCTACAAAATGGCGGACCCCGCGCGGCCCTGAGGTCTGAGCGCCGCATCTGCACTGAGAGTTCCTGTGCCTGGAGTGAACATTCTTTATGCCGGTGGGGCTAGCCCTTGCCTCGCAGTACGCTTGGAGCCTGCTGATGACCTGTTGCATGTACTGCTCCATTGGGACATGAGCCCGGTCCCAGCTGCTGGAGGAGATAACGGCGTGGTGCCCCTGCGGACTTTGGGCCAGTCCTGGGCATTGCAGAGTAGCTGTGCGGACATCGGTGTCTACAGCACCCGCTGTGGTGAGTGGGAGGCGGCCTGACCCCTGCCGGTGTATGTGGAGGTGTCGCGGGTGGCAGCTCGGGCCACGGCCTGCGAACTGGGCGGAGTGCTGGTGCGCAATGATGTTTGCGTGCTGCAGGGAGGCTGGACTGCAAGGCAACCCGTGGCATGTGGCTGTGGTTCCTGGTGCACAGCAGCAGCTTGCCTCCTTGGGTCCATTGGGGGAGTACTGGACGCTGTAGAGAGCTTTCTGAGGGTCGAGACTTCCCCCCTATCCATTGTCTTAGCTGGGGATCTACCTCTGCTGCGCTGTTCCTCTCTGTGATCTCCAGCCCCTGAGGTGTGGGTCACAGCGTCAGTGTTCTCCTTAGTTAACCGATCATCGCCTGGGGCCCCCAGTATCGAGCTCCACCGCGACCTGGTGTGGTTGTGGTGCACCCCCTTTGTTGCAGTGTTTTCATCTAATTTATTGTGGACTTGAGCGCTCATTTGCAGGAGGCCTGCATATGCCTGGGCCCTCTCACTGCATGGATCGTCCTCGTTGTGCACATCGGGCCTGTGGTCCTACTTCGACTCTGCTGCCATTATCATGGGGAGGACTGATAAAACTCAACCACGCCTCACTTTTGAGGGGCGCAAATCCTCTAATCCCTTTCAGAGGGCAGCATCGGACTCTGAGGCTGACGTCCCGGCTGCGTTCCCTCCTAACCTTGAGACAACGCTGCTGGCTCTGCAGCTCAGCCTGCAGTCCATAGAAGGGACGATGGCAGCTGTTAACCACTGATTGGATCATATGTCGGCCCAGCTCGAGAAGCAAAATACTCGTATGGCAGAGGTGGAACAGGGAGTGTCTGCAACAGCAGATGGGTTGAGTGAAGTTACCAGGAATACGCTGAATATGGAGAAGGTTCTATCTCTTATTCAGGCGAAATAACATTAGAATTACGGGCCTTCCTGAATCCACGAATGTTGGTAAGATGTAGCTGTTCGTGGAAAACCTGATCAAAGATATTTTTGGTGCTGCACAGCTCTCCCCCATGTTCTTCGTCGAGCTGGCACACCGCTCCCCTTGTAGTGTAGTTCCTATCATCCCAATAGGCTCTGCGCATTGGAATAATACCTGCAATAGTAAAGGCCTAGACCAGACGTTAACTAGGTCTACTACTGTCGATATTAGACTTAAAGTTTTGGGTTTGCCAGCTTAGCTCAGAGTTCACTAGAAACTTTCTCGAATGTTCAGGTAGGACTTAACTTCCCTGATTAGACAAGAAGGGATTTAGTTTCTGACAACCATAGAACATGACAACTTTGCTCTCCCCTAATCAAGAGTAAATCTCGAGAGTCGTGTGAACAAAAGGCAATTTATTTTACTCAGTCAGTACGTGCATTCTTAGTCTCATCAGATTGTAGAGAAAAGGAAGAGACGGGCGTGTTCAATAAAAAGGTGTTATTTATTGATCAGTCTCTTTTCTCATACAAGAGAAATGGATCGATATTATTGCACTACTTATAGTTAAGTAAAGTGCATACATTAAAAGCAATAGTATAAAATAATACTGTAAAAACATTGATATGGTTTCTAAGCCATAAGATGTTTTAAAATGAATAAAATATATTATATACACATATACATTTGACTAAACGTACTCAACTGGTGTTTCTAAATACACCTACCCCGTGTACCTGACCTAAGCCTAATACGTGGGCGGGAATAGAAAGTTACAGTTTAAGTTAAGTTTGTTTTTGCCAAGTGACTGACTAAAGAATTCTCTGTGAGGGGTTATTCAGTTCTGTACCTGGAAGTTAGGATGAATGAGGGATGGTATCTCTCTCTCTGCTCTCGATATTCCAGGCTGCCTGCGAGGGCTACCCGGAAGCGCCGGTGCTGGGTTTCTCGGCAGGAGAAAGCAGCTTCTCATTCTCAGCGCGTCAGGAAGGCGGGGCTGCTGCCAGCGGGGTCTGCTCTGCTCTGGGTTTCGGCAAGTATGGCTGCTCCGTCTCGTCACCACGCGTGTGCTTGCATAGGGCAAGATCGGTAATATTTATACCTTTAAGGTGCCGAGATTGACGTAAGGATGGACATAGATACGTCAATAAAGATGTCATACGACTTGCTCGTTAGCACATTCTTTTGCTGAAGTTCTCTGTGAAATCAAAACAATGGCCGCACGGTTTTTCCAGGTTGTCATAGGTTTGATTTGTTATGAGAACTCCGTATGCCTTATCAGGGGCTGGAGGAATATCGCTTGTCTAATTAGATCGCAAGCGTTATGACCTAATCAGATAACACGTTCCTGTGCCGTAGTGTGACTGCGTCAGATAACGGTATCTGCATCATGGGGGTTTTCTGCCTCATGGGCTGACTGCTAGTTAACTTGTTGGTTTGTTAACCAGACTAGGGTCAGGAATAGGGGGATCGATTCAGAACCTATAGGAATACATGACACCCACTCCACGCTAACTATGGACATATTTACTAATCTAGGCATAGTATAACATAGTACAACATACTATAGAGTAGTGTGTATACCTTACCACCCCAAAATACATAAATGCATTTTGAAACTTTCAAATATACGGAAAAATTGCAGTTATATGTATTGTATGCACTTAAGCTGTAGAATAATGCCAAAGCAATTACGCATTTTCATACATTAATGCTATTTGGTATATGAGAAATTACACATGAAATGGCTCTTAATACAGAAAAAAGGTTCGAGACCATTCCATCACATAATAAAATATTTATGAACATACCAGCGGGCAGCTAATGTCTATAAAGTATCGAAAAATAGAAATCTTAGTTCTCTAGGAATAGTTTCTTACTTTAAGCAGAAGATAAGTGTCCCGAAAAATATGCCAAAATATTTAGGGGCTGTTGAAAAATCGCTGTCCGTGAACTGGAGGGAAAACTGTTCATGTGACTTTATTTTTAAAGTTGAAGGCCGAATTCAGGGAACGCCGTGTGCGAGTTTGCTCAAAAGTCTCTATTTCTGCTCTGGTGAGAACATCATATCATTTAGGCTTTCGAAAAAACTGTCAACAGCTTCATGTGAAAGTTCCACTAACTCGAAAATAGGTGTAACCATGCATTCGTGCGCATGATTGTCTCCATTGACATTCTGATTCGCATTGCTGACAGAAGGTCGTACCTGATCGATGCTGCTTTCATCTTGAACTTCATCACCCATCAATCGTAGTGGTGAAGCTTCTACGAATGCCGTCATCAGGATTGGTAGCCTTTGAGGGCAGCACAAAGCGTGAACCTTTATTGGGCTCAACAATGTTTCTGCATCCATCGGCGCATCCGATTGTAGCGTCAGACAGGTGTCTAACACGCATTCTTCTCCGCATAGCAGACATCTTAGTACAGGTAAAACACATCTTTGCCACATTGGTCGAAATGATAGAAACCAAGTCATGTTCAGGTCTCTAAGCCGGGAGAGTCCCAGGATTTTTGATATCCGGTCCCGGTATCCAATGGCTAGGATTGTTTCTTCCATTGTCGCGAGAGTTTGGTCTGTGACATGGGTTGCCATAACGAAAAATAAGGACTAAGAATAGGATTCCTGCAATTAGTCCCAAGATCAGGGGAAGTCCGCCAAAAATCGAATGGACGAAATCTGGAAAAATACCCAGTATGGCTTTGAATGGTGTTAATGCCATCGAAAATACTGTCTTAAATACCCCTGAGATCCCATTGGTATCACAAATATTTAAGATTTCGTTCAGGATTTCCGCGAAATGTACGGGGGAATTAGTTGATAATAATGTATGTATCTCTGCAGTCGTCCTTGCGACTTGTAGATCATACGTTTCTTTTGATGACGTGAGCCTTGTAGGCGTCTGAAGAAGCACTGTTTTCATTCTGCTTAAAGTATCTATTCGAATAGAAGTAATTTTCAAATTGGGCCATGCCCTTGCCTCCCTGTCTGGAAAGGAGCTGGGGAACAAGGAGCGTCCACAGCACTTGACCTTCGCAGTCGTAGTTACGAGATAAGGAGTCCCGGGCGTGAGACTACAGCATCTGCGGTCTACAATTAGAATGTAACTCCCATTATAGAGTCTTTGAAAGAATGGTTCTATTTCTGTTGCAGGTGCGCCTTTCTGGTGACATGAAAGGTTGTATGAATTCCCTTCACAGGCTCCATGCAAACTAATTCCGTTACACAGAAGTGTGCCACTTAGTGACATCGCACAATTGTTGCCACTAAGAAACACTTTCTGTCCTTTATTACTGACACATGCATGTGAATAGGGCAGGTTCCATGTTGTTTTAAGGTACCCCTTTCCCAACTTCTCGTACATGCCAGCCTGTATATATTTTTGGCAGTATTGAAACCTGAAGGTTGAGATTGGAATATTTATTATCCCATGTATTATCCATTCACTGACAGGTCGTTCTGACATTGTCACTGGTAATCTTTCTAGTTTTTCAATGCTCAAGATTGTATAATCAGCACCCTTTTGTGCCATACTGATTTGTCTATCAGTAAGGTTAAAGATTTGGAATAGTGACGTTGTGTTGATTAAACGCCAAGGCACATAGCCTGAACGCAGATTTTGTAACGTCCAGCCAAGCTGTACAATAGAACGCAATTGAGACTGACCGTGTTGTAACAACAGTAAGTCCTGCGATAATATGTTGATTGCTGAAGACACAATGCTGTCCAAAGAAAAAATTCTGGAGGACAGAGTCATTAACCCATTGTCCACTACAGAAAGTGATTTTTCCAAATTAATACGGTCAATTTCCCGTATTCTCTCTGCTGTTTCAATTTGGGTAACCTTCCAGGCCTCATTATATGCTGCATATACAGAGGCTGCTATGAAACGCTTTTGACGCTGTTTGCGTGGTCCCATAATGAAATCACGCAAGTCAGCACCATCAGTAAGTAAAGTTAGGTGTTGCTTAATTTCTGCCAGTGTGGAAGTTTGTAGCCATTGAAGGCATAATTTGCCCACACTGTAGGTTGTTATTATCCCTGGGTGATGTCTTTGGGGATATCTAGGGTCTGGCCTGGTCATTTTGAACCCCTGTGTTTTATTCAGGAATCTGTCTTGACAGTTATTAGTATCTGTGGGCCAGATCAACCACTGTTTCCAATCAGGATGTGTTCTGTTTTGGTTTAATATATGGTTTACGTCTATCTCTTCATCTGTATCAGAGTTATTGCTAAACATTGTTGGCTTTGGAATAGACGGTTTATTTAAGTCTTTGATTTTGGCTAAGCCAAGACAGGTGGTTTGTTGGACAGTGTCATTTAAAAATATAATTTGTTCCGGGATCATGCAGGCTCTAAACAGTGATTCTATACCCTGTACTTGCCATTCTTTTGTACCCCAAACACTTTTCAATTCAACATTTTTGTCCCAATAATCAAAACCAAAAGTATTAATTTTTTCGAAGAATGAGTCTGAATATATATTAATTTTGTGTTTGTTATCATGGTCTTGGTCCCTGTCTTGTTTGACAATTTGAAATAAAATGTTTCAGCATTACTTATGTCAAAACCTGAAAAGTATGAATATTTGTCATAGAAGGTTCTTGAGCTTCCTTTTGGAGGCGTTGCACAATGTTCCGCTTGATTATAATTTAAAACATTTCTAGGTTGTGCAGATCTATGTAAAAAATGGTTACCATAGTGGTTGTAGCAATACATACTATCATAATTTGTAGAACCCTGCAAATAATCATGTTTGGTAAATTTAGCAGACATTACTAAGTCAGACATCATATTATTAATGCTTTCGAAGTCCCAATCATCAGCAAATGAGTTTGGTTTTACAAAGTCACTCAAGGAGATCTTAATTTGGTGTGGATATTTCAGGATCTCGACCGGACCATAAATTTCATAGTCAGTGTTGTCCCATGCTACCCCACCCGGTATAGGATTGGCTGTGAAGTTGACTGAAGAAAGTTCTCTTTTCTCGACGTGTGAAGATGCGTGTGGTTTGAGGATCAAGTTGATTTTCTGACTTGCTGTGTCCATTTTAGCATATTTTCCCTCAATGAAGCTGCCCAAAGTTAGTACCATGACGAGCCAAAGTATGAGGATAAATGCACCAAAACCCACCCAAAATTCAATCCATGGAGAAATCAGATATGTTTCTTTTAGTTGTTTCAAAAGTTCTTTTGCTTTATCTTTAAAGGATTTTGATGATGGCTGTGTCTTTGATTCACTGAGGCTTTCAGAGGAATCATCGAAGTTTATGAAGTAGCCGGATGCAGTTCTGTCAATTGTTCCATTTGCTTCAGGATTATTGTTTCTTGCGTTTTCACTCGGTACTTCATTATAGATTGGTGTGTCTCTGCTAAATGTTTTTATTTGGGTTTTCAGAGGTCTTAGTTCTATTGCATTGTTGCATAGTCCTTGTTGTTCTTCTGTAGGCGTTTCGAATGTGATGAGCCTCTTTGATAGGACCTCTGTACTGGTAGCAAACCTTGGTGTTCTGCTACTCATCGGGAGTCCACTTGGCCTACTGTTTGTTATCGGCCACATGATTGTGGTTTTACCAGGTCGATGGATAAAACTTGGTTCTCCTTTTTACCAGCAAGTGGCGGTAGTACAACTGATCTTGTCCCGTTGACAGACAAGACAGGAACTGCTTTTCTGTAAGAAGGCCCAAATTCCTTCTTTACCGCGATCTTTTCTCTGACTAGATCCCCGACTTTTGGAATCCAGACAGGTCTTGCTGGGACAGGTGGTGGTTCTTCAGTGGTTGTTGGCTGTTGTTTCAACTTTATGTTGCTCAGGTCTTTTCTTGTTTTGTTTAAGTCCTGCAAAATAGCCAAACGGTCTTTGATATCAAAGCTTTTTTCTTTCACCACTGAAGTCTGACTATCAATGTCAGAGATCATCATCCTAGTTCCAAATAATAATTCGTACGCACTGAATCCCTTCAGAGAATTTCTTGGCAAGTTATTTAGACTACGTTGGACACTTATTAGATGTTTGACCCACCCAGCTCCCGAACCTAGTACCTTTGCCGTTATAGATTGCTTTATGTCACGGTTTTTTCTTTCAACAATTCCGTTCCCCTCAGGGTGAAATGGACAAGAGTACCGCAATGCCACGCCCATGCTGACCATGGCCTCCTTATAAGCCCGAGAGCTAAAAGCAGGACCGTGGTCTGAATGCAGCATGCCAATTGCGTATGTGCCGATAAAGACTCGCAAATCTTTTATAACAGTTCTGGCGTCAGCCGTTCGCTGGGGCCACATCCATATGAATCTCGTGCATGAATCCACTGCGACCAAGATATATTTATAGTTACCATCCCTTTGTAAGGGACCACAGTGGTCTAGATAAACACAGGCTAATGGTTTATCCGAGATTAGAAGGGGCGTCTGAGCTGGACGTCTCACCGTTGATACTTTCATTTTCTGACATATTTCACATTCTAGAACATAGTTCCTTGTTTGTCTTCTCATTTGTGGCCACCAGTATCTCTGTTTTAATAATGATACTGTGGCTGAGACGCCAGCATGGATAGAAGCAAGCCCTTCGTGTGCCGCTATTATTAGTCCTAACCTATGTTCCATGTTTGGAATTGCCCTATCCCCCACTCCAGGGATTCGAGCAAAAGGAACATTGTTTGCATCAGTTATGTATGAGTATTTTACTGGAAAGCCTTTCGGGAGTGTTTCTATCGAATCCTTTTCTGAAGCGCTGACAGCTTGTAATATTTCGCTGTCTATTTTTGTTTTTGACCGTGTGATGGCAGCTACGGAAGCCGTTTGCACAGCTGCCTTCGCGGCCTCATCAGCCAATGAATTCCCTGCAACGTGAACGCCATCACGTTGATGACTCAGCGTATGTATCACGTGAGTCTTTGGTAGTTCTTTTTGTAAAAGAACTACTTGTTCCCAGAGCATTTTATGCTTGATTGTGCCACCTTTCGCATCCTTGAAACCATTCTGAAGCCAGATCTGCAAGTATTCATTATAAGACTGAACGCAATAATACGAATCGCACACTATGAGTGTGGGGAATTCTCGATCGGTATTTTCAAGCGCCATCTTGAATGCCAGTAGTTCAGCTCGCTGAGCTGTACAATCTCCTAGAGATTGTGTTTTAGTGAGGGTTGGTTTAAATTTCCCTTCGTGCCAACGACCTTTAACAATCGCGCACGCAGCACTGTAAGCTTGTTTACCCCCTACTGCGGGTTGTGCTGATCCGTCTGTATATATTATACAGCCGTAATGTTCTAGAGGCAGAATTTCGGTCGGCGGAGGACATTCAAATTCATATTGGAGAAATTCTTGTGTTTTTAAGTTAGGATCAAATTCATATGCCACGTCTGTTGCAGCAAGAGAATTAGCCCATTGTATCCATCGTGGATGGAGCGCTTTAGCATTTGGAATGCTTGCTTTTGTTACAGCCTCTAGTGCTGGTATAGGTGTCACGATTATTATTCGTTTACCTTGTGCCAGGGCTCGTTCTTTTGCTATAGCTGTCTGTGTTGCAGTTAGAATTTTTTCCGTTGGGCTAAATTTCATTTCAGCCTTAGTGTACAAGTGTGATTTGAATGCAATTGGTACCTTTTCTCCCTCATTAGAGGTCAGGTATGTGAATCCGCATCTCCCTGGGATGACTCGAATCACAAGATTGCGTGTATTGTCACGTGTTTCTAATTTTGTTTTAATTAGCATGTCTGTTTGTAAGGATCTCAGAATTTCTGTGTGTATTTGAGTCCAATTGGATCTTTTAAAATCTGGTTTTATCAGATCATAAAGGGGTTTAACCCTTTCTGCGTAATTCGCAATGTATGTTCTTCCGAAATTTAGGACGCCTAGAATTGACTGTAGGTTTTTTAGTGTTCTAGGTGCTTGGATTACGGCACATTTCTCTAGGAAATTGTCCGCCAGGCTTTTGCCTCCACTTGATAATTCATATCCTAAGAACAGGACTTTCAGATGGGCAATTCTGGATTTTTTAAAGTTGAATTTGCTGCGAACCCAAGTATTATGGTGTTCACTCTCTTCAAGTGAGTATCCAAGTCATCATCTGTTAAGTATATGTCGTCGACATAAGATAAGGCTTCATCATCATATATTTGTAGTAATTCTGTTACTCTCGCTGAGAATACTCCCGGGCTGTTCTTGTACCCCTGGGCTAACCGACAGAATTGTTTTTGAGTGCCATTTATTGAGAATGCAGTTAAATATCTGCTCTCTGGTGCTATGTTTTGACAAAAGAATCCATTGGAGATGTCCAAGGTTGTTTTGTATTTTTTGCGCACTATGTTATTCATTAGTGCAGCACTGTGTGAGTTTTGCACTGCAAAAGTTTTGCAACATGTGTTAAGGTGTCGGTAATCCAAAACTAGACGATATGAATTGTCTGGTTTGGAGACCGGAAACAAAGGATTGTTCATTTGTGAGGTGCAAGTTTCAATCACCCCCTGGTATTCTAGCTGATCTAGTATTTCATTTACCTGTTTTTTAGCTTCTTGCTTAATTGGGTACTGCCTTTGTGCAGTTGGTTGTGATTTTAACTGGATTTTGTGAGGAGGAGAATCCTCATCCCATCCTACATGATTTTTATATAAAGCAGGAGCTAGAGCCACTGCCCACTTTCTAGCAAGTGTGTATTTTTTATGAATTGGGATATGATTTGAGAAGGCAGGCATAATTATTTCTTCGCCATGAGGGCACTCCCTGACAAAATCTGGTGGCCAGTCTTTTTCAGCTAGAAGGATGTCATAGCCCTTAGAGACGTTAACTAGGTCTACTACTGTCGATACTAGACTTAATTTTTGGGTTTGCCAGCGTAGCTCAGAGTTCGCTAGAAACTTTCTCGAATGTTCAAGGAGGAATTAACTTCCCTGATTAGACAAGAAGGGATTTAGTTTCTGACAACCATAGAACATGACAACTTTGCTCTCCCCTAATCAAGAGTGTATCTCCAGAGTCGTGTGAGCACAAGGCAATTATTTTACTCAGTCAGTACGTGCATTCTTAGTCTCATCAGAATGTAGAGAAAAGGAAGAGACGGGCGTGTTCAATAAAAGGTGTTATTTATTGATCAGTCTCTTTTCTCATACAAGAGAAATGGATCGATATTATTGCAATACTTATAGTTAAGTAAAGTGCATACATTAAAAGCAATAGTATAAAATAATACTGTAAAAACATTGATATGGTTTCTAAGCCATAAGATGTTTTAAAATGAATAAAATATATTATATACACATATACATTTGACTAAACATACTCAACTGGTGTTTCTAAATACGCCTACCCCGTGTACCTGACCTAAGCCTAATACGTGGGCGGGAATAGAAAGTTACAGTTTAAGTTAAGTTTGTTTTTGCCAAGTGACTGACTAAAGAATTCTCTGTGAGGGGTTATTCAGTTCTGTACCTGGAAGTTAGGATGAATGAGGGATGGTATCTCTCTCTCAGCTCTCGATATTCCAGGCTGCCTGCGAGGGCTACCCGGAAGCGCCGGTGCTGGGTTTCTCGGCAGGAGAAAGCAGCTTCTCGTTCTCAGCGCGTCAGGAAGGCGGGGCTGCGCCAGCGGGGTCTGCTCTGCTCTGGGCTTCGGCAAGTCTGGCTGCTCCGATCTCGTCACCACCGCGTGTGTTTGCTTAAGGCAATACCGGTAATATTTATACCTGTAAGGTGCCGAGATTGACGTAAGGATGGACATAGATACGTCAATAAAGATGTCATACGACTTGCTCGTTAGCACATTCTTTTGCTGAAGTTCTCTGTGAAATCAAAACAATGGCCGCACGGTTTTTCCAGGTTGTCATAGGTTTGATTTGTTATGAGAACTCCGTATGCCTTATCAGGGGCTGGAGGAATATCGCTTGTCTAATTAGATCGCAAGCGTTATGACCTAATCAGATAACACGTTCCTGTGCCGTAGTGTGACTGCGTCAGATAACGGTATCTGCATCATGGTGGTTTTCTGCCTCATGGGCTGACTGCTAGTTAACTTGTTGGTTTGTTAACCAGACTAGGGTCAGGAATAGGGGGATCGATTCAGAACCTATAGGAATACATGACACCCTGCTGCGTGGCCTGTCCCAGGCGCTCCGCCTCATCCAATTATAGCACGCCTGTTGAATTACAGAGACCGTGATATTATTCTACGAATGGCCCGCGACAAGGGTAATATTGTGAATCAGGGCAACTCTCTTAAGTTCTTTCCCGATTTTACAGTCGCTGTTCAGGCAGCAAGGAGGGAGTTTGGTGCTGTTAAAAAGTTCTTACACTCTGAGGGGGTTCCCTACGCTATGCTATACCCTGCCTGCCTGCGGATTGGTCCGGAGGGGGCCTCAAACATTTTCACTAACGATAAGCTGCCCTAGAACATGGCAAACATTTAAAGCTGGTGTGGCGCAAGTCTCTGGTGCCATCGGTTAACAAGGAATAGTGAGGGACTGATTGTCTGTCTCCTGTGCTAATGTTCTGTAGTCTGGCTTCATATATTGCTGCAATGATGTTTCTAAAAGTCACCTTTGTTTTGCAGGTTGTCTTATTTTGATCACACTGCCTCAATATGTTTCTCTCCCACGTGGGGCTGGGGGTGACATTCCTATAGTGTGAATGGTACAGCTCTCTGATTTGCTCAACCACCTCCTTCTATTTAGGAGGCTCGAAGCGCTCTGACTCCCCCACATGGGAGTATCCCAATTGTATCTGTTTGTTTCTTCTGGGTGGTTGGGTTGGGATGGCTTTGGCGAGTTGGGGATGCTGAAGTGGGTGGAGGGTTGGGTGGAAGGGTTGGGGCGGGGTTGATTGGCACTTGTTTTTTTATGATGTCGATGCATTTCCCTCTGTATCCATGTGTGTGGGCACATGTATCTGACTCCTTCAGCTAGAGTACTTGTTATAATACTAAGAATTTATGAGCGGTAATGTGAAGTTCCTGACATGGAATGTCCGTGGCGTTAACACTCCGAAAAAGATTAGCTCTGTATTCGCCTACCTGGATAGGATGAACATGCCGATAGCTTTTTTGCAAGAGACGCATCTTACTAAACACTCTGAGAAGTCTGTGGGTACACGTTGGGCCGGGGTGTGAGTGTCATCCTCCTACTCTACCTATTCACGTGGGGTGATGATTCTGGTTAAGCGTGGGGTTCCCTTCACCGTATAAGGGCCGAAACTGATGAACATGGCCGATTGGCACTGGTGCATGGCCAGCTGGGTGGAATGAGTGTTCTCCTGTTAAATGTATACGGCCCAAATATTGATGACCCAGCCTTCTTTGTGGATGTATGGCGCTGTATGTCGGGGTTTCCTTCCGTGGAGATTCTTTGGGGAGGTGATTTCAATTTGTGCTTGGATCCGGTGTTGAATCGTATGGGTCAGGGACCTGCACGGCCTAAAAACGCTGCTGAGGCCCTGTTGGCACTGCTGGAAACAGGTGGGATGCATGATGTGAGGGGCCTGTGACACCCTGGAGTGCATGAGAGTACGTTTGTCTCCTTTGTACATGGGACGTGCACACGCCTGGATATGTGGCTTGCCACCGAGGTGGCTTGCACGTGGGTAGTTAGGATTGACCATATGGCTCGCACTCTGTCGGATCACTCCCCAGGGCTTTTGGAACTCCAGGTGCCTGCATGTGAGAGGCCTCCATTTGCATGGAGATTGCAACCCACTTCATTGACAGACTCCGTCTTTAAGCATACTATTGGGGAGGAGGCTATCCAGACCTATTTTCGTGAGAATGAAGGCTCAGTATACAGTGTTGGCGTATTGTGGGAGGCGTTTAAAGTGACTATCAGGGGGGGCATGTATGGGAGCTCAGGCTGGAGTGCTGCGGGATCTCTGGCGCAGAATTCATGAATTGGCAGTGGAAATATCTACCCTAGAGCTGGCATATGAGACAGACCCATCTCCTGCAACATTATCCACGATACGAAAGCTAGTGACTGAACACAATGATACCATGGATCAAGAAATGGCTCATAGGTCTAGGCGATGCACGGCACGTTATTATGGGGAGGGGGATAGGCCTAGCCACTCGCTGGTGCAGAAGCTGGCTGCGCCTCGCAGACAAGAATACATTACCGAGATGTTAGATGGGGACGGAGCGGCCCACTACACTACACCCGAGATTAGCTAGGCTATCCTTAATTTTTATTCTAAATTGTCTGAATGCAGGTTCCTGAGGAGGACATGCATTCATACCTTGATGATGTTGCCCTCGAATGGCTATCTGTGGACCATAGAGAATATCTTATACAGTCTTACATTTGTCTTAAGTTTGTCTTAAGACAAATTAAATACTAAATCCTAACTTCTGTGAATACCAAAAGTAGTAAGTTCATTCTGTGAATGCCAAAAGTAGTAAGTGCATTCTGTGAATACCAAAATAGTAGTAAGTTTAGGATTGAGTCTTAAGTTCATTCTGTGAATCGGGCCCTATATGTTCACCATCTTGACTAAAATGGGTCTTCCTCAGTTTTTCCTTCAATGGATTTGGGTGTTATATACTGAGCCCGTTGCTAGAGTGCGAGTCAAAGGCTGGGTGTCTTTGGCCCTCCCAATCGGCAGAAGCACACGACAGGGCTGCCCCCTGTCACCAATACTTTTCATGCTTGCATTGGAGCCCATGGCTTGCAAATTACGCCAGTTGCATGCATCACCTGCGTTGCGTTTCAGACAGCGACCCCTTGTTGTCTCATTATACGCAGACATTATGTGCGCAAGCCAGAGACTTGGACTGACATATTAAACAATGTGCTATACATAGAATGAATATAACTTAGCCAAGGGATCGTCATGGCATTATCCAAAGTAAAACAGTCTTGAATATTTGGTTTTGTGAAACTAGTTTCTTCTTTGGACCATATAGAGTGCCAAAGCAATATGGGGCATGATGCGACTATATCTGTGAGGTATTGGAGCCCTACTTCTCTGTGAGTAATCTCAGATGAAGCAGAAATGGGCAGACTAAGAAGACATTTAAGGGAACCATTTTCCTTAGTCTGCAATGCTTAACTACCGTAGTGGCCCCAAACACCAGCCCCATATGTTGTGGTGGATAAAACCCTTGTCCTATAAATTGCAGTCATCTCCTTGATCAGCCTTGAACCCAGCTTGGCTGAAAATCTGAAGATGCCATGGGTACTTCTGTCCATTTTGCACCTGACATTGGAAATCTCACGTGTCCATGAACCGTTACCAGAGAAAGTGATGCCCAGGTAGCAGAATGAATAAAATCCCCAAAGGCATCCATTAGATGATGCAACCCCACAGGGGTCCTGGCCAGCAGGACTGCATCATCTGCGTACAATAGTGCCGGTGTGGGGCGCCCAACCACTTGGGGAAAATCGACATATACTCTTTGTAAGATCTGATCCACCGCGTTAATAAATACATAAAATAAAAGAAGGGCTAATACACAACCTTGCTGGGTGCCGCGTTTAACTGCAAAATTGTTGGTGCATTCCCCATGGGGAACGTAGCGTACTTTGCTCACCAAATTCTTGTACAGTCTAGCCAAGAAGCAGATCATTGGCCTGAGTGCCCCCATATCAAGCAAAGTGGTCCAAAGAATGGAAGGATCTACTAGATCAAAAGCATTGCTCAAGTCAGCGAAACAAAGGTCTAATCTTCTACCTTTGGCACGGGTGTACTTGCTTATAAGCAGATCGAGATTCATGCATTGCTCGATGACCCCCAGGCCTTTCTGAAGCCAAACTGGGCCAGTGAAAGTATTGAGCAGTCCCAAGCCCATTCTTCTAGTCTTTTAAGCAAGACTTTGCTCATCACTTTTACAGATGAGTCTATCAATTAGATAGGTCTATAATTTTTTGGATCTGATTTGTTGCCCTTCTTGTGGATGGGAACTATAATAGCCGCACCCCATGTGGGGGGAGTTATTGTCTCTGCAGCCATGTTAAAAACTCTCGTTAAAATTGGTGCCCATAAAATAACATTGCTCTTAAATACATCTACTGGGACCCCATCTGGACCCGGGGCTTTACCTCCTTTACTTTCCTTCAGAGCCTATACCACTTCCTATATTGTAATATCCAAATGTAAAGGGGAACATAACAGCTGCTCTTTGCTTTGAGTGGTCACCATTCCTACTGTTGGAGGGGTAAAAATACCAGTAAAATGGGCAACCCATGCATCGCAAGTGATATGCAACAACAATTCGGGTAAGGAATCATCCTTTAAAAAAGACGAATTAACGGTATTTCAAAATAATTTGCTATCACCTGTATCCACTGCTTGGGACAATTCCGACCAGGCTACTTCTTGCAGCTCTTTTTCCCTAGCTAAAAGTACCTCTCTATGTTTAGATCAAAGAGCTTTAATCAATAAATTGTCTCTAGGTCGTTCACAGAGGGCCAGCTTCAGGTCCCTGGTGGTCGATGGTAGATGCATGGTCAAACCAGCCATTGCGTTTAACAAAGCTTAGTTTGTTAGGGCGGGTCAGGAGAGCATCTATTAAGGTGAATATGCCAATAAAATGATCAAATATCTGATTAGGGGTAACCTCGTCTTCTAAATAACACATGATGTAATTAAAACCTTTAATACAAATATCGGACAGAAATTGGGCCTGGTCCACTCCATTCCACTTAATGCGACACCCATTAGGTCTAAAAGTATGCGTTGTAACTTCATACATCCGCTAGGTACACTTAAGTACATCTAGTCAGGGTTGCATCGTAGGTGTACGCATTATTATTGTCATGTAGCTATATGCCTGCATATATTCATTGTTTTAGCGCTATAGTAGAATTTGACCTATTTACTTATTGGGGCTTGTAACCGTATACATCTGTTACTGTCTAATATTTGTTGCAGCACACGCATTTTATACTAGAATGACGCTGGTTCAATAAATGCTTATTGAAAACCTCCCCATATTTTATTATGTCTATCTCTCTGAGAGCAAGTGATCATGAGTGACTGAGCGAAAAGTACTGTACTGTTGCCACGATCCCTGAGGGGTCAGGGTTGTCATGTTCAATAGTTGCCAGAAACTATTCGCTCCTTGGTAAGGTTGTGGGGCTTATAGTGGCACTGTGAGCTAGCTAATCTACAGACTAACATATCCTCGGGGGTGTCTGGAATCAGTCTGGACACCAAAACCTTACTTTATGCGCAGATCCTATATAGATTTGTAGGAGCTAGACGACAATCCGATCTATGTTTTATGGTGCATGGGTATTTTGGCTGAGATGAGGCTGCGCTTCACATTAGCTGATTGTGGCAAAATTAAATTAGCAGGTTCCCACCCATCCCTCAGCCTGTGAATCTATATGAAAGTATTCAGCAACTGAGCTAGTGGGATTGTATAATAAATTTCCCACACACTGGCCGTCCACTCTTAGTTGGTGAAAGAGCCCTTTTGCTTTTGGCCGAGGGCGTGGAGTATATTGTGCGTTAAAATAACCTTTGAGGCACATGCACCTGAGCTGGGGGCCGAGGGGCAGTGTACCCCAACAAATGCAAAAAAATCCTATTTACAAAAATAGATATGGCGCACGTATCAGTGACCTGGGCTGACTCGCTTTGGACACATCAGCGGGTCTCCTTGTCTTGAAATCACCTGAAAAGTAGGGTTGGGTGGTAGTAAACTCCGCCACCTCGACAGGCAAAACTCTGCGAAATCTGCTGGAGGAGTGGAGTTTACACTCCACCTCTAATTTTATACTTAAGAACTTTCCTTTCATTTTAAGTAAGCAGACTCTGTCCGTTTCCTATTTGATGTTATAGAAGAACCTTTTTCCATTTCTTAGCAGACAGCTGTCTTGGTCTGTCTACTGCTATACTTTATGTGATTCTCATGCAAATACTATGATGACTATTTTTTCCTGAAAGAGTAACCATGCTTTTGTCCTCTGTAATTATTTAAACATTTAATATGGCCTTATAGCTCGCTTTAGCTCCAAAGTCATCTAACAAGTGAGCGGGCCTTTAATGGCTGGTATAGTGCACTGCGGCAGACTAAAGGGCTATTAGAAAACTTGCCCAAGGAGGGCAGAATCTGTTACTTAATAAAACAAAGGCATCCCACACACTGATGGGGTTGAAACACCCGTTCAGCTCCGAAACCTTTGTTTTGCAACTGTTGATGTGAGTGTTTAACAGTTAGCAGCTGCATGCATTGCCACGGCAGCTAATTATTGAACATTAACAGCAATAGCTATGAAAGGGGCTGAAGTCCGCCCCTTGTTCTCCCTGGGCTCGGCTAAACTGCTTTTCCTCGTTCAGGTGAGCCAGGGAGATACAGGAGATGAACAGTAATCCCATCCTCCTCCTTCTGACACACCAATGACACTGTGACCTACGGCCAGAGGTAGTGTTGGAGGCTCCTGTGTGGCCTACTGCACAGGCTCTATCTTTTGCTTGCCCCTGCCCAATACATATATTTTGGAGAGGCAGGGGAAAGAGAGAGGCTGTGTATTAAGACATTGTAATGTTGAGAGCAAAGGGCCTATGCCAGGTTTTAGAGGAAGCTGCTGCTCTACTGTCTTCAATGGAGGTGTCAACATTCCAATGTTCTAAGCTTTGTCCTGCGAAGGTTTGAGTACGAATTCCAGTTCTTGAGTCGCCGTCCTGTGGGGCTCACAAGACACCGGCCCTCCACATCATCCCTTTGGATAATTTCTAAGTACAAAGAGCCAACACATTGAGACCTTGTTGCTTCTACTTCTCAGAATGTGCACGCTGCATCATCTTGACCTTGAATTGCTGTTGCTCACAGAGCATGGTTTGTATAAATCTAAGCGTGTGGTTGACTGATTTATGAACCAGGGGCAGAATTATGTACAAGGGCTTTAACATGCTGTGTGTGAACTAGATTGTTTTGCTTCGCAAGTTTCAGGGTCTGTAAATGGAAAAATGGGGGTAATGAAGAAGTGAATTGGGGTCTGTTCTCTTAGAGTGTGGGTGCACTCGATATTCACAGAGACCTTTTCCAGCAAGAGATCATGGTCTTTGGTGAACTAAAAAAATCTATTTATTCAAACCCATAGTTGCTTCACAATGGTTTTCAGAAAAGAAGAGTTCATTTTGTTTCGTTAGTTCGGGACAGTTATTTGGAAGATAGGGTGAAGTGCGATTGTCATCTGATATAAAACCTTCTCTTTACTTCCTTTCAAGGCATTAGGGAATGATCAGACAGTGCTGTGAGGTTGACACCCTTGGAGGAAGAAAGAAACAACTGTCAGGTAGTGTTTCCTAGTACCCTAAGTTTCCTTGTTGCCTGTTTTTTCTTCCTCTTTTCCCTTCTCTCGAGCTCAGTTTATTTATGTCTCTCCAACTTCAACATTTGACTCCCTCTGAACACTATTCTTTTTGCTATCAGACTTCTGATAATAACCTGATGGAGCTACATTCCTCATGGGGGCCTAGTGCAACTCATGTTCCTTTTCAGGTTGGGCTGCACTGGGCCGTGTGCACTTGCCTCCAGTTTTGCCCAGCAGTTCCTTAACTATCTGTGCTTTTGTATCCTCCTCTACACCACGTCATACTATCCACCCTCTGTCTGTTCTTTCTGCATCTTTTCTCTCTAAATCTGACTTCCACCTTTTTATGTCCTCCTATCCTGTCCTTTACTGTCTTCTCTGCCACTTTAGGTATCGTGTTGGGTATTTGTGGTGAGAGTGGAAGATAGTCTTTTTTTCTCTTTCCTCTGCTTGTTTTGTGTTTGTCTTTTCTTGTCCCTTTTTGGTTTCCTTTACTGTTGTGATGTTTTTCCTTTGTCAGGTGTTGCAGTGCCTGGGCCCTGTCGGAGGAGTGTGATGAGTTCCAGGCCACAAAGTAAGTCCATATCTTCACCACAGTTTGAAATTGAGAATTCCTCTGAGCTAACTGGACACGGCCTCAGTCTATGATGGCATTTGAAGCAGTGGTTACAATAGGCCAATTCATTTCTTCAATTAAATGTCCTTTCCTAGATCACTGGAAAAAAGAATAGATGAACACTCCCAGTGTGCAGTGGAATAACAAGCATCTGATAACTCATTAAAAGTATTACAAATATGTTGACTGCGTCTGATATTCTGTGTCAAAATATATGTCTAACTTCTGATTCTTTCTTACATATTCACTTGTTTAGCTTTCACAACCTTGAGTTCCAGTGGTTCCAAGCTCCCTTTCTACACGGTGTCCCAGATCTGTTTCACCACTATCAGAAATGCAACTCAAACTGATTGCCTATTTTGCTTCTGTAAATGTTTTCTTTCTGCAAAGTATAAAGTCATAAATATTTTCTCTACTTGTTGATTTACAATCTCTAACTCTATTTCTACAGGTGACTGAAGCATGAACAGATAAAAGAAGGTTTTAATTTAGTGAAACACAATAAAAAGGATTATTTCAAGGAAAGTTAAAACATTCTCGAGCTCTAGAGGAGAAGCATATTCTATGTGCCAGGAATGGTGATGAATTTGGAGCGGAAGAAACTGCTGAATGTGAAAGTTGGCAAAGAAAAATGATGATAAATGTTTACGAAGAGTCAGTTACTGAGATTGAGGAGCCTCTGAAATATGGATGGAACTCAGGAGTAAATTGAAAGTCTGCATCTACTAATAGTGAAATTATTTTCACTTAAAGTAACATTTCAAGATTGGTTGAACAAAGAACATTGGCAACAATTGATACCCACGCAGTGTATTTGAGAATAATCAGTGTTGTAAATTCTCTCTGATGGTTTCTGAGAAATGCCTTGGAGACCCAACCCCCACCCAAAAAACAGTGTCCATTCAAGTGATGTGACAGAATTTCAGAAAGACTAATAACCGCAGTTTCAAAGAGCAAACTTTTGTCTACATCTCCCGTGATTTGTATTGAGAAGACATTGTTTAAAAAAAAACGAATTGTGAATGTTCTTTCTCAAGTGTCATTACAGCAAATATGCTGGATCATCCTTTCCAATATTGAAACATTATCCCCACCAACTCTGTCTCTTGGGTTGATTCGAGTAGTTTCAAAGTGTCCCGTACCGCCAAAGTCGATCATGTACCTGCCTTAGCCTTAGAGCGACAAACCATGTCCTGGCACAAAGTTTGAAAGGGGGCGGTGCTATGTATTACTAATTCATAAAACCACCCTGGCATGCCGTAATCACCTGTCATTACATGTATAAACAAATATATTTAAACAGAAAAAAATTAAACCCCAAAGACCTTATCAGGGCTTTTAAAACTCCTAAATCTGATAAACTGGAGTCACAAACTGAGTTTTATTCAACTTGAGAGAACTCACCTGGGCATAACTTAGAGAAAATTAATCCATCTCACTAAATACAAGGGGCTCCTCAGTGAAAGCTTATAAAACAGGTTAGACAGGCTGCCTTTAAAAGTAGGAAAATAATCTCCAGATAAAAGCTTTAATTAGTTAAATAGCAAATGTTAAGAAGAGCATCTGCAGTTTATTTTAGAAGGTAATGCTAAGTATAACATAAACGAGACAAGACTCTGGAATCAGATTCAGTCTTAACATGGCCGGTGTCCAGGAGCTAACCCAACATGGAGATTCACATAACTCGAATAAGAGTAATGGATGTGATAACAGCTTTAGTCATCAATCTCACCCGACTACACACGAGAGAACCCACACTAGACAAAAACCTTATCAGTGTCCTGAATGCCAGAAAGACTTTCTTTACCAAACCTCTCTGATTTTACATGTGAGACGCCACACCGGGGAAAGACCGTATCAATGCAATCAATGCCAGAAAAGCTTCAGTCAGAAAGGTACTCTCACTCGACATGAGAGAACTCACACTGGACAAAAGCCGTATCAGTGCTCTGAATGCCAGAAAAACTTTAGCACGAAAGACTGTCGCATTCAACATGAGAGAATGCACACTGGGCTCAAACCTTATCAGTGCTCTGAATGCCAGAAAAGCTTCAGTTGGAAAAGTAATCTCACTCAACATGAGAGAACACACACTGGTCTAAAACCTTATCAGTGTCCTGAATGCCTTAACTGCTACGCTCACAAATACTCTCTCATTCAACATGTGGGAATCCACACTGGACACAAACCTCATCAGTGCTCAGAGTGCCAGAAAAGCTTCAAGCGTAAATCTTGTCTCATTCATCATGAGTACATTCACACTGGGCTAAAACTGTATCAGTGCACTGAAAGCCAGAAAAGCTTCAGTCTAAAAGGTACTCTCACACAACATGAGAGGACACACAGTGGGTACAAACCTTATCAGTGCTCAGAGTGCCTAAAACGCTTCAGTTCTAAGGTCAGTCTTAATTCTCATGAGAAAATCCACACTGGGCTAAATACTTATCGGTGCTCAGAGTGCCAGAAAAGCTTCAGGCGGAAATCCTATCTCATTCAACATGAGCACACCCACACTGGACTAAAACCGTATCAGTGCACGGAATGCCATAAAAGCTTCAGTCAGAAATCCCATCTCAATGAACATGAGCGCACTCACACTGGGCTAAAACTGTATCAGTGCTCAGAATGCCAGAAAAGCTTCAGTCATAAATCTAGTCTTGTTCGACATGAGAGAACTCACACTGGTTACAGACCTTATCAGTGCACTGAATGCCAGAAAAGCTTTAGTGAGAAAGGTAATCTCACTGAACATAGGATAACACACACTGGGTACAAACCTTATCAATGCACCGAATGCCAGAAAAGCTTCAGGCGGAAATCCTGTCTCATTCAACATGAGCACAGCCACACTGGACTAAAACCGTATCAGTGCACTGAATGCCAGAAAAGCTTCAGTCAGAAATCCCATCTCATTAAACATGAGCACACTCACACTGGGCTAATACTGTATCAGTGCTCAGAATGCCAGAAAAGCTTCAGTCATGAATTTACTCTTGCTCAACATGAGAGAACTCACACTGGTGAAAGACCTTATCAGTGCACCGAATGTCAGAAAACCTTCATCTGGAAATCTAGTTTTGCTCAACATAAGAGAAATCACACTGGTGAAAGACCTTATCAGTGCACTGAATGCCAGAAAAAGTTCAGTCAGAAAAGTAATCTCACTCAACATAAGAAAACACACACTGTGGACAAACCTTATCAGTGTTCAGAGTGTCAAAAAAGCTTTGTTTGCAAGGTCTATCTCATTAAACACCAGAGAATCCACATTGGAGAAAAACCTTAACAGTGGTCTGAATGCCAGAAAAGCTTCAGCCAAAAATCTGGTCTCGCTCAACATTAAAGAACTTGCACTAGACAAAACTTTTTTATTGCTTTAAATGCCAAGGAGGTATCTGCTGGAGATTCAGTTTGATACAACATAAGAGAACCCACAACTAGAAAGAAAATTAACAGTGCTCTCAATCTGATGAAAACTTCAGTTATAAATGCAACCTCTCTACATGAGAGACAATGTGCAAGAGTAAAAGGTGCTCAGTGTCAACCTTAGGGAGGAGGTTTCAGTATTGCATAACCTTCACATATAGTGGACGCAAAGACATCAATCCATTGATTGTCCTACAAACCGTCTAATGAGAAAAGCACACCGCGAGGGATGGAAATGCTTGTATTAACCTTATTCTTTAGTGACTATGTGTGGCCTCATTCCATTCCGTGTGTTTTGCTCCCTATGTGTTAATAAGCTATGGCTCCAACTCACACGGTCGAGTTGATTCTGAACTTTGAGGCCACGCCCCTATGACCTAGAATGTAAGTAACTTCAAACTGTTTGCAGCCTCAATGAGCCTCAACAGGGAGCTGTATAGAGTACTCACAGGTGTAAGATACCTTTGTGAATAGCCCTCGAGGCGTCCATCTCGACCTGAGTGTTTAATTTTTGTAGTAAACCTAAAATGGACGCGGCACTTATGCTGTTATTAGAGCGAATGGGAGGATCATGTACGAACACCAGAGCACTCGTTCGATGTGTTTGTTTGACTGCGGAGTGACAGCAAAAATCTTGATGTAATTTTCCTGGACTTGCTGCATCACTTGGCCTCCTGAGGGCCTCTTGTAGCAGCTATTTGTCATTGAAGTAGTAGGATCAGGTAATTTCTCCATGTTGTTAACCATGTTATCAGGATTTGCTTTTATATTTTTAATTCTCCTCTCCCAGTTTTTCACATAATTTTGTTGTGTTTATCACCACATTGGCGCTGAAATGTATTTTGCTGTTGAATGGTTCTAAGGTCTTATTCTTCATGTACATTTTTATACGATGAACAGTTGTTTTTCCTCGCTGCACGGCTACAATGTAGGCACTGAGAGCCCAAAACATGAGATCTCTGCACCTAGTTCTACCTTTATTGGTATTCCAACTTTCCACTTGGATAATTGAGCTATGGGTCGAATTGCTGATCAACATTTAAACCTGCTGTGTTATATCTTGGCGGTCACAAGTTTCATGTTTGTACCGTCAGCGTGAGCTCCCATACACTGCTTGTTCTCACACCACGTTCTGTGCGTTAGTTCGGATCATCAACCTTGAACCATTTCCATAATCTTTAAACCCCAGAGACTTTGCAGCACCTTTAATTGCTTGATGTTTGATCCATTTTGATGGCCGTAGATTCAGGTTTGACTTGATGACTTAACTCTTTTTTTGTGGCAATTTTGCACTTCATGCCAGTTCTGTGCATCTCATCACCTTCTGTGACTGGTTCTGCCCAAAACCTTGCATCAAAATCCAGTGTTAATCATCATCGGAGACTAGACTTAACAGTGCCCCCTCGAGCATAGCTTGTGAGGTCAAGTACCTTTTTTATGTTGGTTCAACATTATTTCAGTGAATCTTTTTTTATTCTTTATTACTTTACCTTTTTGTTGTGGGTTTGAATACATGAATATCAGCGTCTTTTATTTTTTTTAGAGCAGTTCTTTTTGCTAATTATTAATCTTTAAATCGCGGACCTGCTTTTAATTTTGCTTCCTATAATTATCAAATATTCTTGTTTATGTAAACTTGATTTGAATCAAGAAGCCCTTTGTCTCTTTATAAGCTGATTAAAGAAAGCAAACTACCCTGCTGAAAAGGTTCCCGTTGTGTTGTGATTGGGCTTGCACCCCCAGTTTGCATGTAAATGAGCCTCTGTGACCAGACACCCCAGGCTTTCATCTCCTCTGATGAAGATGATGATGTAAGAACTGTAACAGAATCACAAACAAGGGCTATATTGAGAAATAATACGCGCCCAAGTCACACAATTGTTGTTATATAGTTCTTTATTTGTTTTTTTTAATTTATGTTAATTTGCAGCAATTCTCCAGGTTACTTATAACTAAGTACATCACTTTATATCGCTCTTTGCTCTCCATCAATTGAACATCTGATGTTTGACGAAGAATATGTTGTTATTTTTCCTAGATCATGCCAAAATCCCTTTGTTCTCGATTTGTCAGCATGTGTTTTGTCCCCACGTTGGTCTCGCATGGGCCTTCTCAAGGCTGGAGGCGCTGTAATAGTAATAATAATATAGATATATATGAAATTGTCAGAGCTGCAAATTGTGATTGAAAAGAGTTGAAAATGCTCCTCTTTAAAGAACATCACATCATAACGCATTAACAGTCCTCTTTCACTGATTAATATTGGGAAAGTCAATGTGAATATGACTTATGATAAATTTATGTATAAAAACGAAATTGCATCTTTATTGACTAATTCGCATGTAGTCCCGTTCTGTAAATATTATTCAGAGCAGTGGAGGAGGTGAATTAGACCTATCTTAAAAATATGGGGCTTGAGGCAATGCCGACCAGCCCACCTTGCTTTGCAATTTCTTGATACTATATGCATTGCAAGAAGTATAGACACTTTTCTGAAATGTACGATGAGACATAGGAAACATCTTGAACTGTCTCCCTCTTGATAACATGATTTTAGTCTAAAACTTTTTATCTGTAAATGAGTCTTCTAAATATCTTTTGTAAGGCTGCTTTTATGCAAAACTTTTTAACTGTTTTTATAATATATATGATATGAAATATGACATTTTATAATACTTGTAACATGAAATGTTAAAATTGTGCTTTCATTTTTTTTTTGTTGTTTCAAATTGAAAACCGAATAAAGATAATTTTGAATTTGAATTTGACTAATTCGCCTGTTGTGAAATTTACATCAGTCAGTCATAATCACTTTATTCGGTTAATTTAAAACTATAAAAGTACACTACAAAAATGTATTATTAAAACAACAATAAGACATAAACAACATTCATTATTTTTACAACATAGTACAAAATCTGATTCCAAGACTTTACAAAAATGTATCTAGACATAATAATCAACCAGATGAACATTCAATTCATTATAATTATACAAAGTTAAAATATATCATATCATGGGGTCCCCCTTTTTTCCTTTCCCTAACCACCGCAACTAAGAAACTAGCAATATTAAAAGTTTCCCAAACATTATTCATCATCTGTAAATATATTAATGTACGCCTTACCTGCATGAAGCCTTTGCCCTTTATAAGAGGTACTATAAAATGCTTATGAATGTGCAAATAATGCTCGCAAAACATAACAAAGTGCAAAGTGTCTTGGGTAGAAAAATGATCACAGAAGCAGGTACCCAAATCCTCCACGTTTCTCCATCTTGTTAAAAAGAAGCGGTGGTGGGGCTTTGTTACAACATCTAAATAGGGTTCTATCGCAAGGTTTGTTTTCAGTAATAGGTGGGCTCGTACCGTTGGTTTCATCAGCTGTCTAGCCTCTCTTTCAGTATCTATCATATATGAGTAAGATTGCTTGACCCAAGATAAATCTTCCTTCGATAACTTATCAGGTGAATCAAACATCTCGGTGCATCCTAATTGCATTTTTAATCTCTTGCCATAACTTAACCATGGGATGCTACTTGCTCTATCCAAGGAAAAACAATCCAGTGTAATCTCACGGTTCATTTCTAATTCAGGATTAATCCAGGTCATTATCCATTTAAGTAAGCGAGCCATTCTGATCAAATCTTACACAAACTAATGCCCATTTCCTGGTGAATAATATATGAAGGCGTTGATTGCGGGACTGATAGCAAATTACTCAAAAATGTATTTTCCACTATTTGGACATCCTTAACGTCCTTGAACCCCCAGATTCCAGAGAAGTAATTAGAGATTGCAATACATTTTGCTCTGCATATGTTTACATAGTTTGCCCTGGCTTCGCCGCTAACCTACGTGCAAAGTCAAGAACCGCTACCGTTGATCTTGCCATAGCATTTCTTTTGGCCTTCTTTTGCGGAGCCCAAGATTCCCCTTTCATCAAATAAAACACCTAGGTACGAAAATGTGGTTACCCTCGATATTTAGTTTCATTCAAAGTAATGCGTTTTAAGTTTTCTGGGTCTAGAGCCCATAATCATTGGATGAGATTTAGAGAGATTAACATTTAAATCCAGCGATCTCATAAAATTTGCAAAGGAACTTAAAAGACACTGTAGGCCAACTGCTATTCGTGCTAATAAGGCAGCATCAGCTGCATATAAAAGCGCTGGGATCAGCGGCTTCCCCCACTCATGGAATGTCTTTGCTGGCTGTTCCCAATACTGAGACTAAATTTGTTAATATATAAGGTGAAAAATAGGGGGCTAAAATACAACTCTGTCTAACTCCTCTAATGATACATATTTCCTGCGAGTGGTTGCCTCTTTGGTCAAATCTTACCGTGTCGGTAAGGTCCTCTGTGCAGATCGAACAAAAAATGTACGATGTTCCAATCCATGCCCATTTCAAGTAATAACGGTACAAAAGGGGGTGGTGATGGACGGAGCATCTGAATCAATCAAACACTCACACTGGGTTCTCCCCTGCCTTCCGCGGGAGCTTTTATTTGAAGCCCTGATATTTTAAGACTTTTTTGTCCCGTTTTGTGTTCACTCTGTTTATTTTAATTATAACTCACTTACCCTCGCAGGGACCTCTCCCTGCCTCGTTGGCCCCCGCGCAGCCGAGGTAGACGCTGCAGCGGGTTCAGGCTTCCTCGCTCGCCGCCATCAGCGAGCCGCTCCCCCAGCCACGCCCACTTTCACCTGGCCATGCCCACTTTGGGCTTAAAACTAGGAGCTGATTACGAGCTCGCATTACTGGATTCTCCCCTGCCTTCCGCGGGAGCTTTTACTTGAAGCCCTGATATTTTAAGACTTTTTTGTCCCGTTTTGTGTTCACTCTGTTTATTTTAATTATTACACACTTACCCTCGCAGGGACCTCTCCCTGCCTCGTTGGCCCCCGCGCAGCCGAGGTAGACGCTGCGATACAGAAAAGGGGGTGGTGATGAACAGAGTGTCTGAATTAAGCAGACCACTCTTACCCAGTCCAAAGATCAGGGCTTGATCCATCACCGTTATTTATCTCACTGCCCCATCCCAGCTCAGAACCTGGCTGTATGCAAATTAGTCTGTCCCTGGCCCAGTGCATCATGGGAACAGGGCAGACCAAACTACAAAGCCAATTCTTCACCAGAAAGGAGACAAGCTACCGGGGACCGGTTTCTGGCATTTCAGCCTCTTCGGCCCGGCTTGCTTGAATCCTGATGGAGCAGTGAGAAAGGGACTCATGTCTGAGTATACCCTGCCACACCTATAGTGGCCAAAAACGATACAGAAAAGGGGGTGGTGATGAACAGAGTGTCTGAATTAAGCAGACCACTCTTACCCAGTCCAAAGATCAGGGCTTGATCCATCACCGTTATTTATCTCACTGCCCCATCCCAGCTCAGAACCTGGCTGTATGCAAATTAGTCTGTCCCTGGCCCAGTGCATCATGGGAACAGGGCAGACCAAACTACAAAGCCAATTCTTCACCAGAAAGGAGACAAGCTACCGGGGACCGGTTTCTGGCATTTCAGCCTCTTCGGCCCGGCTTGCTTGAATCCTGATGGAGCAGTGAGAAAGGGACTCATGTCTGAGTATACCCTGCCACACCTATAGTGGCCAAAAACGATACAGAAAAGGGGGTGGTGATGAACAGAGTGTCTGAATTAAGCAGACCACTCTTACCCAGTCCAAAGATCAGGGCTTGATCCATCACCGTTATTTATCTCACTGCCCCATCCCAGCTCAGAACCTGGCTGTATGCAAATTAGTCTGTCCCTGGCCCAGTGCATCATGGGAACAGGGCAGACCAAACTACAAATAAATTCTTCACCAGAAAGGAGACAAGCTACCGGGGACCGGTTTCTGGCATTTCAGCCTCTTCGGCCCGGCTTGCTTGAATCCTGATGGAGCAGTGAGAAAGGGACTCATGTCTGAGTATACCCTGCCACACCTATAGTGGCCAAAAACGATACAGAAAAGGGGGTGGTGATGAACAGAGTGTCTGAATTAAGCAGACCACTCTTACCCAGTCCAAAGATCAGGGCTTGATCCATCACCGTTATTTATCTCACTGCCCCATCCCAGCTCAGAACCTGGCTGTATGCAAATTAGTCTGTCCCTGGCCCAGTGCATCATGGGAACAGGGCAGACCAAACTACAAAGCAAATTCTTCACCAGAAAGGAGACAAGCTACCGGGGACCGGTTTCTGGCATTTCAGCCTCTTCGGCCCGGCTTGCTTGAATCCTGATGGAGCAGTGAGAAAGGGACTCATGTCTGAGTATACCCTGCCACACCTATAGTGGCCAAAAACGATACAGAAAAGGGGGTGGTGATGAACAGAGTGTCTGAATTAAGCAGACCACTCTTACCCAGTCCAAAGATCAGGGCTTGATCCATCACCGTTATTTATCTCACTGCCCCATCCCAGCTCAGAACCTGGCTGTATGCAAATTAGTCTGTCCCTGGCCCAGTGCATCATGGGAACAGGGCAGACCAAACTACAAAGCCAATTCTTCACCAGAAAGGAGACAAGCTACCGGGGACCGGTTTCTGGCATTTCAGCCTCTTCGGCCCGGCTTGCTTGAATCCTGATGGAGCAGTGAGAAAGGGACTCATGTCTGAGTATACCCTGCCACACCTATAGTGGCCAAAAACGATACAGAAAAGGGGGTGGTGATGAACAGAGTGTCTGAATTAAGCAGACCACTCTTACCCAGTCCAAAGATCAGGGCTTGATCCATCACCGTTATTTATCTCACTGCCCCATCCCAGCTCAGAACCTGGCTGTATGCAAATTAGTCTGTCCCTGGCCCAGTGCATCATGGGAACAGGGCAGACCAAACTACAAAGCCAATTCTTCACCAGAAAGGAGACAAGCTACCGGGGACCGGTTTCTGGCATTTCAGCCTCTTCCCAGTGTAAGAATTGGCTTTTGTAGTCTGGTCTGCCCTGTTCCCATGATGCACTGGGCCAGGGACAGACTAATTTGCATACAGCCAGGTTCTGAAACTGGGATGGTGCAATGAGCTAAAAAACGGTGTTGGATCTAGCCCTGATCTCTTGACTGGGTGAGAGTACTCTGCTTAATTCAGAGACTCTGTCCATCACCACCCCTTGTTGAGGTAGACGCTGCAGCGGGTTCAGGCTTCCTCGCTTGCCCCCATCAGCGAGCCGCTCCCCCAGCCACGCCCACTTTCACCTGGCCACGCCCACTTTGGGCTTAAAACTAGGAGCTGATCACGAGCTCGCATTACTGGATTCTCCCCTGCCTTCCGCGGGAGCTTTTATTTGAAGCCCTGATATTTTAAGACTTTTTTGTCCCATTTTGTGTTCACTCTGTTTATTTTAATTATAACTCACTTACCCTCGCAGGGACCTCTCCCTGCCTCGTTGGCCCCCGCGCAGCCGAGGTAGACGCTGCAGCGGGTTCAGGCTTCCTCGCTCGCCGCCATCAGCGAGCCGCTCCCCCAGCCACGCCCACTTTCACCTGGCCACGCCCTTAACGATACTACTAATCATGTGTTTCCCCCGTACGCGCAGCGGACGGGCGCAGTGGGCGCGCCGTTTGCGCGCCGAAGGCGCGCCTAAGGCAAGCCCGTCTGCGCCCGTCCGCGACCGGCCGGGACCAGGGGCCATAGACCCTGCCCAATCTTTGTCATACACATCTGCGCAACTATCTGCACTCATGGTCCCTAGCCCTCTCTCTCCTTCACTGGCGCAACGTCTCGCCACTCTTGGTGTCCTCGCATCCCACCCCCCATGCTCACACCCCCTTCCTTATCTTTCCACCACCTCCCTTCCCGCTTTCCCGGTAGCATTTCCCTCACAAACTCCACCATCTGCAGCTTCTGCTCTTCTGCTTAACACTCGGTCAGCAGTTAAGCACCAAATCGAGCTTTTCAATCTTTTAAGTTCGGATTCTCCCGATTATTTATTCCTCACCGAAACCTGGTTCTCCACAGACTCACTTCCCGACCTCTTGCCTATTCTCCCCGACACTCATTATGCTCTTCGCGCGGACCGCCCAGCTGGAAAAGCCGGTGGTGGCGTGGCAATGATTATTCGCTCCTCGCTTAAATTCCAGCTTCTCGATCACCCACCTATACCTAATGTGGATTTCCTTGTAGCTCGGTCCGTTAACCTTACTGATCCCCTCACTTTCCTGCTCATGTATCGTCCTCCCCTGTCCATGTCTCAGTTTGTTCCCTCGTTACAGGACCTCTGGCCACTTTGGCGGTAAACAACTCGTCAGTTGTCCTACTTGGGGATTTTAATTATTGGCCTGATGATCCCAGAGAAAGCTCTGCATCTAAAGACTTCTCTGCTACTCTTCAGTCATTAAATTTTATCTCTCACATCACTGCCCCCACCCACGATAAGGGCCACACTTTGGACCAAATTTGGTCATTGCGTCGCCAAATTTCTCCTCCTTCTATCCTTCCGTGCATTTGGTCGGATCATTTTATTATTTCTTTTAGCATTTTTTCTGCCTCTTCTGCTAAACCCCTTCTTTCCAAGAACGTGTTAGCCCGTAGCTGGAACCAGACGGACCTTATTCTTCTTTCCTCTTCTCTGGCCTCCTCAGCGCCTGATTTGACGGATCTCCCTCTCGAATCCCAAGCTGACGCCATCAGCACTTGGCTTTCTTCCTCCTGTGATATGGTCGCCCCCTTCAAGAAAGTCAAATCTGTCCGGCCACATGATGCACACAGATGGTTCACGAGTGAACTTAAAGATCTTATACTTAGTCACAGGCGCTCGGAGCGCCACTGGAGGCGAAAATATTGTCCCCTACTCCGCGCCAAATACAAACTTCTGCTTAACAGCTATAAGAAAGCAATTGTATCGGCCAAAACACACTATTTCTCAGAGAAAGTTGCTCTTTCTGTAAACAAACCCCGTGAGATTTTTTCCCTTGTTAAGCAGCTTGCAACCTCCGATCGCACGAACATCAGCCCCGCCCCCTCCCAATCATTCTGCCTTGTACTCAATAACTATTTCATCGACAAGATTGCCACCATTAAAGCCAATATCCCCGCAGTCTCTCAACCTCGAGCCACCTTCCCCCTCCCACCGCCGCCTTCTTTGCTGGACCACTTTCCTCCTATCTCTATTGAAAGATTTCTTCTTTTGCTTGCTAAAGTCAAGTCCGGCTCTCCGGCCGACTGTGCCCCGGCCTGCATCCTTCAAACCCTTTTCACCTATTGTCCTGAACCCCCTCTCACTCTTCTTAACTCTTCGCTGGTTTTTGGTTCCGTCCCTTCTTCTTTTAAAACCGCAATAGTCTTCCCCATTATCAAAAACCCTGGTCTGGATCCCTCCTCCCCCCCTAATTTCAGGCCCATTTCCCTTCTTCCCTACTTGGGGAAGATTTTGGAAAGCCACGTCACATCTTGCCTGATCTCACATATTGAGGAACACTGCCTCTTGGCCTCCCATCAGGCGGGCTTTCGCCCGGGCCATTCCACCGAGACTGTGGTCACCGCTGTTTTGGAGGAGCTCAAGGGAAAAGCGGACTCTAATCTTCCCCAAGCCCTGGTGCTCCTTGACCTGTCGGCTGCGTTTGACACGGTCGACCATGCCATTCTTTTCGACCGTGTCAGCGCAGCCGGCATCAGGGGAGTGGCACTTTCTTGGCTAGCGTCCTTCCTTCAAGGCAGGTCCCAGGCCGTTCATTTTGCAGGATTCTCCGCCCCCCCCCACTCTCTTGTGTGTGGGGTCCCCCAAGGTTCCTCTCTCTCTCCTCTTCTTTTTAATCTATACATCTATCCTCTCATTCTTTCTCTTCGTGAGCTAGGGGTCTCCGTGTATAACTACGCGGATGACCTCCAGCTCATCTTTGATCTTTCTACTTCTGATTCTCCTCTCTTTCTTAGTTCCACCCTAGTCTTTATCTCGGAAGTGGCAAAGTGAGCAAGGGACTCACATCTGAGCATACCCTGTCACACTTATGGCGGCCAAAAGCGGTACAAAAGGGGGTGGTGATGGACGGAGCATCTGAATCAATCAAACACCTACACCCAGTCAAAAGATCTGGGTTTAATCCATCACCGTTCTTGAGCCCACTCTGCATTCCCAGTTCAGACATGGCTATATGCTAATCAGTCTGACCCTGTGCCTCATGGGAACAGTCCAGCCCGAACTGCCAAGCCATGTCTTCCCTGGACCGGAAACAAGCTTCCGAGGACCGGTTTCTGGCATTCCAGCCGTCTTCAGCCCGGCTTGCTTGAATCCAGTGGCAAAGTGAGCAAGGGACTCACGTCTGAGCATACCCTGCCACACTTATGGCGGCCAAAAGCAGTACAAAAGGGGGTGGTGATGGACGGAGCATCTGAATCAATCAAACACTCACACCCAGTCAAAATATCTGGGTTTAATCCATCACCGTTCTTTAGCCCACTCTGCCACCCCAGTTCAGACATGGCTATATGTAAATCAGTCTGACCCTGTGCCTCATGGGAACAGTCCAGCCCGAACTGCCAAGCCATGTCTTCCATGGACCGGAAACAAGCTTCAGAGGACCGGTTTCTGGCATTCCAGCCTTCTTCAGCCCGGCTTGCTTGAATCCAGTGGCAAAGGGAGCAAGGGACTCACGTCTGAGCATACCCTGCCACACTTATGGCGGCCAAAAGCGGTACAAAAGGGGGTGGTAATGGACGGAGCATCTGAATCAATCAAACACTCACACCCAGTCAAAAGATCTGGGTTTAATCCATCACCGTTCTTTAGCCCACTCTGCCACCCCAGTTCAGACATGGCTATATGCAAATCAGTCTGACCCTGTGCCTTATGGGAACAGTCCAGCCCGAACTGCCAAGCCATGTCTTCCCTGGACTGGAAACAAGCTTCCGAGGACCAGGTTTCTGGCATTCCAGCCGTCTTCAGCTCGGCTTGCTTGAATCCAGTGGCAAAGTGAGCAAGGGACTCACATCTGAGCATACCCTTTCGCACTTATGGCGGCCAAAAGCGGTACAAAAGGGGGTGGTGATGGACGGAGCATCTGAATCAATCAAACACTCACACCCAGTCAAAAGATCTGGGTTTAATCCATCACCGTTCTTTAGCCCACTCTGCCACCCCAGTTCAGAAATGGGTATATGCAAATCAGTCTGACCCTGTGCCTCATGGGAACAGTCCAGCCCGAACTGCCAAGCCATGTCTTCCCTGGACCAGAAACAAGCTTCCGAGGACCGGTTTCTGGCATTCCAGCCGTCTTCAGCCCGGCTTGCTTGAATCCAGTGGCAAAGTGAGCAAGGGACTCACGTCTGAGCATACCCTGCCACACTTATGGCAGCCAAAAGCGGTACAAAAGGGGGTGGTGATGGACGGAGCATCTGAATCAATCAAACACTCACACCCAGTCAAAAGATCTGGGTTTAATCCATCACCGTTCTTTAGCCCACTCTGCCACCCCAGTTCAGACATGGCTATATGTAAATCAGTCTGACCCTGTGCCTCATGGGAACAGTCGAGCCCGAACTGCCATGCCATGTCTTCCCTGGACCAGAAACAAGCTTCCGAGGACCGGTTTCTGGCATTCCAGCAGTCTTCAACCCGGCTTGCTTGAATCCAGTGGCAAAGTGAGCAAGGGACTCACGTCTGAGCATACCCTGCCACACTTATGGCGGCCAAAAGCGGTACAAAAGGGGGTGGTGATGGACGGAGCATCTGAACCAATCAAACACTCACACCCAGTCAAAATATCTGGGTTTAATCCATCACCGTTCTTTAGCCCACTCTGCCACCCCAGTTCAGACATGGCCATATGCAAATCAGTCTGACCCTGTGCCTCATGGGAACAGTCCAGCCCGAACTGCCAAGCCATGCCTTCCCTGGACCGGAAACAAGCTTCTGAGGACCGGTTTCTGGCATTTCAGCCGTCTTCAGCCCGGCTTGCTTGAATTCAGTGGCAAAGTGAGCAAGGGACTCACGTCTGAGCATACCCTGCCAACTTATGGCGAAAAAAGCGGTACAAAAGGGGGTGGTGATGGACGGAGTATCTGAACCAATCAAACACTCACACCCAGTCAACAGATCTGGGTTTAATCCATCACCGTTCTTTAGCCCACTCTGCCACCCCAGTTCAGACATGGCCATATGCAAATCAGTCTGACCCTGTGCCTCATGGGAAAAGTCCAGCCCGAACTGCCAAGCCATGTCTTTCCTGGACCGGAATCAAGTATCACTCCTGGCAGGTCGATGACTGGCGGTGGGAGGAGGTGGCACGGCTGTGGAAACGCCAAGACACCACCCGCTTCCTGCTCCGGATCGCCGAGGGCAGAGACAGGACTGGCGCCCGTTTTTTCCTGAGCTCTGAGCCGAGGATCAAGCAGTGGGCAGGTATTGAGCAGCAGGTACTGCTGAGTGGGCTGCACGACGATAAGAGGGAAAGCGCAACACCTCCAGTCAACCTCTTTATCAGCTTCCCTATTAGTTCTACCTACAGAGTCCACACGACCCAAGGTGAGGAATTAACAAGTGCATGTACAAATTCACTCATGGAAGGAGTGGAAGGGGTGGAAGGAGAGGACCTCCTCTGCCGCATGGAGACAGGAGAAGTAGGGACAGTGGTTGAAGTGATCTCCCCACCTCCGAAAATCAGTAGATACACTCTGCGAGCTTGAGTGGCCCACTCATCCCATAACACTGATATTATACAGCATATTCTGACCCCCAGAGTATCCCCTCCTACTTCAGATATTAAAGCATTGGATAAGCAGCGCAAGCAGCGAGGGCTCACAACGGACGAGGCTGACTCAAAGGAGAGAGAGGTCGGCAAGGGTAAGGGGAGAGACAGGGAGAAGAAAAAATCATCTCTAAAACTTAAAATTACTCCCTCTCTGAAAACATGTTACAAGGTTATGTCCACCTCAACAGCAGTCACAAGCGAGCCAGCAAAAAAGACTATTCAGGAGAGTCCTCAGGGTGGCCTGCATAATCCATCAGTTGACGATAAAGGTAACCCCTCAGACCACACCCTCTTTCCTGCAGTGTAAATCGAAGGGGCCAAAGCCACAGTCCCCGCAGGGTAAGCAAGCGGGAAGCCCGGATGGACCAGGGGGATCAGCAGTAACTTCATCAGCTGTCCCCTCAGCAGTCAGCCTTTCTAACAGGTATACTGTCCTGGAAACTCAGGACAGTCAGGACATGTGCAAGTGATACTGCTACTGAGAAAATGGGGCTCAAGACTCCACGTCTCATTCATTGTCCAATATTTTACTTGCTATAAAGGAAGAGATGACGAGCAGGTTTATGATCTCAGAGACGAACCAGGCTGAGATGGCGAGCAGGTTATCTGTGTCAGAAGCGAATCAGGCGGCTACCCAATTATCCTGTCAGTTCTTAGCCCAGAAGCTGGAGGAGGTTACCACGAGGACTGATGCAATAGAGTAATAGATTCCAAGACTTAAGGAGGCTATACACTCCACCTCAGAGGACGTGGCAAAACTAGCAGCCCAAAATAACGAGCTTAAAGACGATCTTGAACAGCTGGAAAATCATTCCAGGAAAAACAACTTGAGGGTCCTAAGTATTCCTGAAGCCCTTGAAGGGTCGGATATTAAGGGATTTGTTATATCTTTGCTAAAGGGAACCATTTTAAAAAATTCACCTAGTATAGATCTGGTACATGAGATACAAAGGGTGCACAGTGATCCCTTCTGGAGGAATCCTGCCAGACAAAGACCAAGGAAGATTTTGATTAATTTCCTTTCATACTCTGTTAAGGAGCTCATTTTATATTCGGCCCTCAGGGAAGGTACAATAAGATTTTCACCTACAGGCCAAGACCCATTCCCCTTCTCGATAAGATCTGATATTTCACACATCACCGCAACAAGACAGTGTGAGATGGGAAAGAGACTGGAGGCTCTAAAAAGTTTGGGGGCAAAGGCCCAATTGAAATTTCCAGCCCAATTACGGGTAATATGGGACAATCAGATGCAGATGCAGAGTCTGAGGATGGAAGAGGAGGGCGATAACGGCATAAGGGGTTCCCTGGCATCAGATTCCCAGACATAACCAATAGCACTTAAGTACATGATTATAGCCCGAGGGAGCAGCGACCGAATAGGCTTTGCCTATTGGAAGGGAGGGTTCCTCATGGGAGTAAGGGTTCACGGTGGGAGCACTGTATGGGGAGCAATGGATGAAACAAAAAAATATTCCTTGTCTCACTTGAATTTTAGGAAAAATCGGTCGATTAGACAATACCAAGGGTTTCTAAGCTGATGGCAGGTGATTCCATAAAAAATAGTAAGATCTGTTTAAGCTCTTGGAATTTAAATGGGCTGAGATGTCCACGAAGGCAAAGGCTGATACTGAAATATTTAGAGCTCTCTGCAGCTCAGGTCTGTCTATTACAAGAAACACACCTGAGTTCAGAGGAATCTCGTACAATATTCTCCAGAATCCCTTGGATAAAAGGCTATTGTTCCTCTGAACAAATGATTAATAGTAGGGGAGTCTGTAATATACTCAGGTCTTGTCATTATGTTCTCTGTACCTAGCTGCTCAGCCAGTGTTAATGTTCCAGTTAGAATGTTAGTATGAGTGGAATGTTTGGGTGCCTGTGTGTGAGTGTTGTCAGTTGAGGTGGGGATTATTTTACCTACATCTAAGAACTTAATAAACTACATCTACTTCTACCTGGCCACGTCTACAGCGTCTACTTATGACACCTGAACATGTGGGACCAGCCACTACATTTACGTTAATCCCACTTTTGTTATTTTGGTGTTGGGTGTTATTCCCTTCACTTTGATGTATCTTGTCTTATGTGTTGGATTTCATCTTTTGATGCCACACAGTGCTGCATTCTGTTTTTCATGCTGCACAAGTCCTTGGGTTTTAGTCCCATGCGACGCATTTTGTACATTTGGGTTTCAGTCCCGAAGAATTTTTCACTTGGGTTTTGTTCCATAGTGTCCCTCATTTGAGGGGTGGCGTATTGGGTTTCCGCCACAGTCTTCTCACGTGAGAAGTACTTCCTTGGGTGTCATTCCACCCATTGTATTTTAGTCTGGGTCTATGTTTTCCCCTTCTGTTATGTTTGTCTTGCTCACCTATAGTACGTGAGCTTTTCATTCACTACTAAATATTTTCTTTGTTCAGTTTTAAAGGAGGAGGATGGTGTTAGTGTATTTTTCTACTCTATTATCCTTCTTTTCTCCTTTGTATGTCTGTTTTCCCTCTCGTGGTGTTTTACATCATCATACATGGGTTTATGGACTATTTACATCTCCTGTTCAATATTGTGTATAGTTGTTTTCATTTAGTTTTGTTCTCTTTGTTTTTCAGTATAAAAGGGATAGGATATGTAATATCCTCAGGTCTTGTCATTATGTTCTCCGTACCTAGCTGCTCAGCCAGTGTGAATGTTCCAGTTAGAATGTTAGTGTGAGTGGAATGCTTGGGTGCCTGTGGTGAGTGTTGTCAGTTGAGGATGGGCTGAGCAGCTAGGAGGCTGATCCTGGTGGGGCTTATTGTATCTACATCTAAGAACTTAATAAACTACATCTACTTCCACCTGGCCACGTCTACAGCTTCTACTTATGACACCTGAACATGTGGGACCAGCCCACTACAGAGTCGCAATCCTGATTATGCAGGGAGTCACTTGCTCTATTAAATCGGTACAGACGGATCAGACGGGGAGGTGGATAGTGGCTCAACTGGATTTCGGTGGAACAGAATTAACTTGTGCCTCTTTTTATGGACCAAATGCTGATGATCCATCTTATATTTGTAAATTGCAGTCTAAATTAATTATGGCAAGCTGATTATCAGGGGAGATTTTAATGTTCTTCTCGACCCCTTAAATGATAGGTCAAATCAGACTCACTATATAGGGGCCCTATATAGAGCCATGAAGAATCGGATGCATGACTTAAAATTGGCAGACATTTGGAAGGCAAAGAAGGGAGATCTTAAGGGGGACACGTTTTACAGTAAAAAGTATCATCATTCATTCAGGATTGACTATATTTTAACCAATAGGTACCTCCTAGACAGCTTGTGGGGTCTCAATATTACCAAGCCATCTCTCAGGTCATGCCCCACCATTACTTTCATATTTAAAAAAGACCAATATGCGACAAACCAGATGAACGCTTAATAGAGCAAAACTATCGGACCCCAAAATTATTCAGGCTACTAAACTATCTTCTTTAGAATTTTTTGCTTTAAATAGTGGCTCAACGACTATCGACATCATTTGGGATGCCTTCAAGGCTAATCTGAGGGGCAGGCTACATGGCCTCACCTGCTCTAAAAATCGAGCTTAAGCCCGGGAGCAACATACAATCGAGGAAAGAATCCGGCAGTTCGAAGCCGAAAGGGTTCGACTAAGCGAGGGGTGTCCAGAAAGGTTGCCTATAGTTCAGGATGACCTAGATAGAGCTAGGCAGGTGTACAGGGGAAAACTGGACCAGAAGTGTAAGGCACAATGGCTATCAAGAATATGCAAAACTATAAATATGGGGAGAAAGCATGTGATCTTTTAGCTTGGAAGGTTAGAGCTAAGCATGGGTGGAATTTGTGAATTCGTGATACGTGAATTCGTGCGAATTCATAATCGCGATTCGCAAAATCTGGCAAAATCCACGAGCTGCGAAATATTTTTTTTTGCGAGTTCGCAAGATTTTTTTTACTTGTTTGGGAATGCGAACTTGCGCATGCGGCCACGAACATTTTGTTTCCAGCCTGCTCGCGATGCCTTTTTCCTGTTTTGGGTGGCAATGACATGTTCGCGTTCGCAATTTCCTGTTTCGGGTCGCAATGACATGTTCGCGTTTGCGGCGTTGCTCAGCCAGCTACCAAAATCTCGCAGTGCACGCGAACCGGGAGGAAAACTCATCAGCAAAGGCAGAATCATGGTAAGTCAATGCCGCGCGCGCGAGATTGTATTTTTGAAGCGCGAACAAAAAAAACTTTTAGGCAATTTCGCGCGATTCGCGGATTGCAAAATTTCCAAAAATCCGCAAATTCTGCGAGCGGAACTAATTTTCCGCCCATACTTAGCTAGAGCTCATCGCTCAAAAAATAATATCAGTGAGCTCATAATAAACAATAATGGGGACAAATCTAGCAGCGTAGAAGATATGCAGACCTGCCTCCTCTCACACTTCTCAGATCTCTATAAAGAGAACTTAGCTCCCTGTAAAGACCGAATACAAACTTGGTTAAGGGGTATCCCTCCCAACGTTAACTGAAGCTAGCCGCGACCTCCTGGATGCTCCTATTACATTAGAAGAGATAAAAACCCAAATAAAGATATCTAAGAACAATAAAGCATCCGTAATTGATGCAAAATGAAGTTTATAAACACCTATCAGACGAAGTGATCACGGCTGTGGGTACCCTGTTTACATCAGCATATAGTCTAATGGGCCAGGCTCTAAGCTCCTGGAAGGAAGCAACCGTTGTGTTGATATTAAAACCCGGTAAGGACCCACTGAAAGCAGACTCATACCGCCCGATCTCCCTGCTGAATGCCGATTACAAGATCTTCAAGGGTATTCTGGCAGGGAGACTGGCCAAGCTGGTTACTGATCTGGTTAACATTGATCAGAAAGGCTTCCTCTGGACCCGGCTCCACCAAAAATTTTAAAATTGGTTGCACCCACCATCATTCCCCCGAGGGTAAAGTTAATCAACACCTCCCTTTCACAAGGCATCGTTCCCCCGAGCTGGAAGAGGGCAATAGTAAAAGCTCTCCTGAAAAAACCCCACCTTGACTCCTCTGAGCTGTGTAATTTTCGGCCCATCTCAATGCTGCCCGGAATCAGCAAGGTGGCTGAAAAATTTGTCAACCAACAGCTCTCAGCCTTCCTGGAATCCAGTGGATTACTACATCCCTCTCAGACAGGCTTTCGCCCGGGCCAGGGTACTGAAACTGCCCTGATCGCGGTGGTGGATGAGGCTAGAAAGATCCTCGATTCAGGAGGATCAGTGGCAGTGATCCTCCTGGACCTGACCGCAGCCTTTGACACTGTCAACCATCTTACCCTGATTCACAGGCTCAAGGGACTGGGAATTTCTGGGTCCGCTTTATCCTAGCTGAAATCATTCCTACATAACCGATCCTTCCAAGTACTCGAGGGATCCTCTAGATCCCGCGTGACCCCGGTGCACTGCGGAGTTCCCCAAGGCTCCTCCCTGAGCCCCACACTCTTTAACGTTTACATGTCCCCTCTGGATAAAATAGTCACCCCTCATGGTGCTAACTGGTGACTTACGCTGACGACACTCAGCTCGTTGTCTCCCTGAGCCAGCCGGACCATTCAGCTCGTTGTCTCCCCGAGCCAGCCGGACCATTCCCCCAACAACTTGTATTCCTGCCTTCAAGATAACGCAGTGGATGGACAGTTCACACCTCAAACTTAACAGTGATAAAACAGAGATTCTGTTCCTGGGCAACCAATCTCTCTTTCTACCTACTACACTGTGGCCGCCCTGTATGGGACCCGCACCTACCCCAAAACAAGACATTAAGAGCCTGGGAATTAGGCTTGACCAGGTACTATCGTTTAACACACAAGCCAGGAAGACCGCAGGGTCCTGTTATGGCATCCTCCGGACTACCCACAAAAACCTGCCCCTCCTTCCTCGAGGAAGCTCCTAATCCAGGATCTTCTACTATCCAGACTGGATTATGTCAATGCCCTTTACCTTGGGGCCCCCAAGAAAGTCATCGGCGAACTACAGGTCGTTCAAAATTCTGCAGCCAGGCTCCTAACTGGCACGAACAATAGGAGCTCAGCAAAACCCGCTTTGAGATCTCTCCATTGGTTCCCTATTCAGGAGAGAGTACACTTTAAAACCTTATGTAGAACTCACAAAATCCTCCACGGCAAGGGCCCCCCCATCCTAAAAGACATGATCAGACCTCACATTGCCTCCAGAAACTTGGGGTCCGCCCACCTACACCTAGCCTCTATACCAAGAATTAAGAGGGCTCGCACAGGGGGCTGCCTCTTCTTCTACAACGCCCCCAAGCTGTGGAACTCCCTTCCCCTGACCCTGCGCGCTGAACCCAACCTCTCTGCCTTCCGCAAGATCCTGAAAACATGGCTCTTTCCATAACTTCATTTTCCATTATCGTCAGCACACTCACCAGCGCTGGGATGCTCCCGGGCAGCCATGCGCTTTATAAATCCTCTTTCATTTCATTTCATTTCATAACGGGGAGATATATTCAACAGCAGACACAATTGCTGAAAGGCAATATTGACTTGGCCATAGTAAGATCAGATCCTTTGGCAGTAGTTGCCTTGGACGCAGCCAAGGCTTTTGATAGGGTCTGCTGGGTGCATCTCTGGGAGGTATGAGGGGCAATCAGCTTTGGCTCCATATTCATGCAAACTCTGAGGAAATGCTACCAGGGAGCTGCAGCAAAGATTCTCTTAACTGGTATGCTTACTTCCAGTTTTAACATCCAGAGGGGAACAAGACAGGGGTGCCCTATTTCACCTCTGTTATTCAATGTTTACATAGAACCACTGGCACAAGCTATTAGGTTGGACGATTTAATTCACCCCTTTAAATCTCAGCACTGTCAATGTAAATTAGCTCTATATGCTGATGATATAATACTATACCCTAGCAATCCAGAGGTGTCTATTCCACGGGTTGAAACCCTTTTGCAAGAATTTGGCTCGATTTCTGGCTATTTAGCCAACTCCTCCAAAACTGAGGTGATGTGTTGGAACATCGATCAGTGGGAGGGATCTACCAGTAGCGAGTTTAAATACCTGGGCATTCATATAAAATCCCCCTGATCACCCTGAACAAAACTATTAAGGAAATTGATCGCCTCTTCACCAGGTGGAGGAATCTTCCCTTGACAATCTATGGGAAGGTCAACCTTGTGAAGATGGTAATTCTTCCAAAGTTGACTTATATGTTCAACGCAGTCCCTTTGATTTTCCCCAAACAGTGTATCTGCAAGATCCAAAGCAAGATTGGGAGTTTCATTTGGGGTGATAAAGGAGTAAGGTTATCTTGGAAGAAACTGAGGCACAGACTCACTAAAGGTGGGTTAGTGCTCCCAGACATCAGCTGGTATTTAGTCGCATTCCAATTTAAAGCTATATGAATTCTATTTTCTAAACCTGCAGAAACCTCATGGGGAAGATTGCTGGGTGAGATGGCAAGGAATGAGGTTCGAGGTGGTGCAGAAGGGTTTCTACATACGTTTGGGGCCCCAAGGTTCTTTAAACGAGTGAGCCTGAAAGTTCTTAAGGCTGCCCTGGAAACCTGGTATAAAGTGAGATCGAGATGGGAATTTGGCTATTATTCAGATCTTGCCCCTATAGGGGACTCCCCTGGGACACCACTCTGGGACACCACTCTGTCTTCAAGATTGTTTGGCTGGACCCATTAAGAAAGCAGGCATATCTATCTGGTCTGACGCAAATGAAATCCATCCGTGGGAGCTGTTAAGAGCCAAGATAGGTGCTGGTTTTTCTAAGTTTAAGTATCTACAACTTAAATCCTGGTTTGAGGCAGATAAAGGGGGCATAAGAGGAGACTGGGATATAGAGATTATTTTCCCATTAGTCCAGCCAATGGAGAAAGAAATCTCCATTTGGTATATGAAGTTCCTAGACGCAGAAGACATAGAAATTCCATCACAATCATCGATCTGGAACCAGTCCCCCTTTGGATCCATCATAGTTGATCTTTTAGAAACATCTCTAAAACTACTTTATAAATTCATCAAACCAGCTAGTTTAAAGAAAAAAACACTTCTTTGTAACTAACCGCCTTTACTATACGCCTGCCAGAATTGCCACGTTGCCCCACTGCCCACACCAAAATGCCCTAGATGTATGGCATCTAACGCCAATGATATCCACATCTTCTATGAGTGTCCTGAATTAGGAACATTCTGGAAGGGGGTGGGAGATTCTCTGCATGGCATTTTCAGAGTAAACATCAAGGTCAATATATCATTGGTGTTTTTGGCAACAACGGAGTATCCACTTCGGACCAATCGCAGACACATAGATGGTTGTTGCTATACCTGGGCTGCTTGCCTGGAGAGAAATATGTATAAAGTGGAAAGACTCCCATCCCCCCAAAACAGAAGAATGTCTAAAATCCTCACTTTAAAACTTGTCATTTGTATTATGGCCTCAGCTACTTCCTTTTCCATGAAAACCAAACTATAAGCCTCAACCTTGGACCGTGTGTCTAGGGTTCCCTCATCATCCTGGTCACCATATATATGTTTGAAATTGCTAAACCACTGCTCCTCTGGTATATTACAATCCAATGTACTGCCACTAACACCAGAGAAGAATAGTTTATTAACAATTTTGCAGAACTTGGCACTATTCTTAATAACGTCCACGGACAATAAATCATTCCAGGCATCATGTTTGATTTCTGTTTTACGTTTGCATATGGCCTTCTTATATGTTTTCCTATGTGTGGCTATTAAAGCTTTATCTTGGGGTTTTTGCTTTAATGCGGAGAGTAACTTTTGGTGGACAACTGTGCAGTTATGGTCAAACCACCCCTCTCCACTATTTGTGAATTCCCTAGTTGGATATGTGAGAGCTCTGGCCACCTGTTTACAGATCCTGTCATAGGCTGTGAGAATTTCTACTTCCTTTTCCGTGTCATCTAGGCACAGATCAATCTCACCCCCAACAGATTCTAATAGATCATAATAAAGAAATATCCGGGACTACCTTACACCATTTAAGTCTACGTTGTTGATCCTTTATCTTTAAATTTGGGACAGTAACGATCTTCCCTGTTTTGGGGTAACCCTAATGCCCCCTCTAGTATGAGATGTATGGGATTATGATCACTGAAATGTGACCATTGGGCAGCATAGGCTATTACCAGAGATAACAAGGCTGTATTAATGAAGATGTAATCAATTGTGCAGTTCAAGCCCCTTCCCTTGAAGGAGGGGATACCAACCTCACCGCTCATGGTATTTGGGTATGATAGGCCGAATTCCGCTAAAAACCCACCTTGTTGCGTATGTTCAAAATGTGTCTCTGAGCAGTTTCCAGGGACAAAATTATCAGTGACGTGGCAGTTCCTTGTCAACAAATGTATATTAAAATCTAAAATAATCACCGAATAAGGTGCAGTTTGCTTTTCCCTGTATGAATCTAAAAAGCAATTCAGACTGCATAAATGTCTATTCGCAGAGGTTCTTTCAAATGAATTATAAAAATTAACAACAAGTAGTTTCGGCACATTAATAGGCGTAATTTGAACCACAAGAAAATTACAAGAACCAGAGTCCAGTTAAGAAGGGTTACCTAAAACATTAAAAGAAATTAGGGTTATTAAACCGCCCTTTGCTCTACCAGCTGCGGACGACCATGTGCGTTCTGAATAGGTTGTATAGCCATCCATCCAAAGGGTATTATCAGTTTCCCAGTTCTCTTCAAGCCCAACCACATCATACGCCCTTAATATGTCCAACCACCTTGAGTCGTCTGTTTTATTTCTTAAACCCGCTATGTTCCAGCTGAGTATCTTGGAGTGTTTGTTTGTTCCAACTTCCTCCCCCATTATGAGGCGAGGAGTAGAAGTACTAGAATTGGCCACATGCTGGCTATGCCTGCGGGGGGGTTTATGAGTCAGTCATTAATATCTTACTGACTCAATGGAGAGAATCTATTTGTCAGTTCAATTCTATTTTCAACTGCCCTCTCTCCGATTGCCTCAACTGAATTTGGGTGAACTATAGGTGTGTTATGTGGCCCTTTGGGTGATTCTCGACATTGCTAAGTTAGCATGAGCTTTGCTGCCATGATGCTGCTTTTGCGTACGTTACTACATGACTTTATTTTGAAAGACTCTGTTTGTGCCTTTCACATGAGAACAGTCTGCTTTCTGTGTTCCCTGCAGTTCCTGTTTAGTCTGAACATAATGTACAAGGTCGATAAACATGCCCCTTGTTATTCTCTTCGTTCAGTCCCTATTACCTAGACAAAACATGCTACACACAGCTGCACTGCTAGAGAGCTCGTGCTTTGATATTATCGTGTTGCATGTTGTTCACACACACTTGGAGGGAATCCTTTCCTTGGAGAAGAGCTATGTTGTTCCTAAGAAGTAAACATACCATCTAGGCTCTAAGGTATGGGGCCTGCTGGCAAAGCCCAGAGATCTTCCTTTATATAATAAACTTCAGCTTACCAAGAAGAGGGTGGTGAGGCCTTATAGCTCATTTTCCCCTGTCTGTATATAATGACTTCCCCCTTCATATTCTATGGTATTGTAACAATACTAACTGTATTATGTTTATGCATTTTGCTGCTAGTAGTGGCCCGTAAACTGCATTATAGAGCACAACAGTTAAAATAAACATTTTGAACTATACAGTGACTCTGACAATCCTTATTGTGGACAAGTATGAGTGAGTGAGCGAAAGGGTATGTCTTGCTACCGCGATCCAGAGAGGGTCGGGAGTGTTGTGTTCTGGGTTATCTAATCATTGGTAGCTTTGTGAGTTTGTCGTAGAACGAATGTGACATTATAGCTTGGGTTTGGGGTTTTTGGGTGCTAAGGTGCTAGGAAGGTACAACCCCTATACACCAAGGTCCTGTTTTCCTGCACATAGTTCTGTGTATGTGCAGAATCCCCGCAACATGGCGCTGCCAACGTTTGGTCTGGTTCTTATCTGTGAGACTCCTGAGTAGTGCTTGTGCTTGTCCACAATCCCCTCACTTCTGTTTCAGCAGACATCTGTGATGATGTAGTCTCCTATATTTTGAAGTTTTATATAGGGTTTTCAAGCTTGAATTTTAAAAGGTTTTACACTTTATTCTGTCCCTTTATTGTGCTGCCGCGCTTAGGTTGTCTTATTCTTTTTGTTTGGTACGGCGGTTACCATACCACCTCCTGCACGAGCAGCGCTCAAGGCTTATTTGCAGCAATATAGAGTGCCTGATGCAGGAGTAGTGCTTATCTTTGGTGTGGAAGCGGATCCAGCTTTCCGCTTTGAGGTATTTTATTCTTGGGTCACTTTCCCGGCAGTGGATGGAACAGATGATTTGTTTCACGAATGTACTGTCACTGCAAATCTGCGGGCCTATCACCCGTATATATTACTCTTGATGTTCCGCTTACCGATTGGCAACACCAAATATGGTTTAATGGCACCCTTCCTCACCCTATAAAGCCGGTCCGCTTAGGCCGTTTATCAATAAATGGGGCCACATGGCCAGTTTTGCCTGGGTATACCCCACACCTGCATTATCTTACAACTGCAACACTTGCAGAACTTTGCGTATTACATACTTCCTTGATACGTGTACATAGAGATGCCATACAGGTCATGTCGCGCAACTTCCAGGTGGGTCCACCTGGCATTGCTGCACAACTGGCTGGACCTGGTGGCGTTACCATCAGTCCCCTAATGGTTAATTCAGTAATGGGCAAGCATCCATCAAATAAGGATGATTTTCCTTATTGGCTTGCTGAACAATTTGGACAACTAGAGGCTGTTTTTTCCGAATACTTTTGACGATTACTTTGCCAAAAGACTTGATTCCTGATTTAGCTGATTGTAACACCTGGGGTAAGGTGTTCGCAGCGGTGTATTCGAAGTGCTTTGGCACTCCCTCCATAGCCGTATTCCCTTCCGTGATTTGCATATAGCCATGTCTGAACTGGGGTGGCAGAGTGGGCTAAAGAACGGTGATGTATTAAACCCAGATCTTTTGACTGGGTGTGAGTGTTTGATTGGTTCAGATGCTCCGTCCATTACCACCCCCTTTTGTACCGCTTTTGGCCACCATAAGTGTGGCAGGGTATGCTCAGACATGAGTCCCTTGATCACTTTGCCACTGGATTCAAGCAAGCTGGGCTGAAGACGGCTGGAATGCCAGAAACCGGTCCTCAGAGCTTGTTTCCGGTCCAGGGAAGGCATGGCTTGGCGGTTCGGGCTGGACTGTTCCCATGAGGCACAGGGTCAGACTGATTTGCATATAGCCCTGTCTGAACTGGGGTGGCAGAGTGGGCAAAAGAACGGTAATGGATTAAACCCAGATCTTTTGACTGGGCTTGAGTGTTTGATTGATTCAGATGCTCCGTCCATCACCACCCCCTTTTGTACCGCTTTTGGCCGCCATAAGTGTGGCAGGGTATGCTCAGACGTGAGTCCCTTGCTCACTTTGCCACTGGATTCAAGCAAGCCGGGCTGAAGACGGCTGGAATGCCAGAAACCGGTCCTCGGAAGCTTGTTTCCGGTCAAGGGAAGGCATGGCTTGGCGGTTCGGGCTGGACTGTTCCCATGAGGCACAGGGTCAGACTGATTTGCATATAGCCATTGTAGTGTAGCTCCTATCTTCCCAATAGGCTCTGCGCATTGGAATAATACCTACAGCAGTAAAGGCCTAGACCAGACGTTAACTAGGTCTACTACTGTCGATGCTAGACTTAATTTTTGGGTTTGCCAGCGTAGCTCAGAGTTCGCTATAAACTTTCTCGAATGTTCAAGGAGGAATTAACTTCCCTGATTAGACAAGAAGGGATTTAGTTTCTGACAACCATAGAACATGACAACTTTGCTCTCCCCTAATCAAGAGTGTATCTCCAGAGTCGTGTGAGCACAAGGCAATTATTTTACTCAGTCAGTACGTGCATTCTTAGTCTCATCAGAATGTAGAGAAAAGGAAGAGACGGGCGTGTTCAATAAAAGGTGTTATTTATTGATCAGTCTCTTTTCTAGTACAAGAGAAATGGATCGATATTATTGCAATACTTATAGTTAAGTAAAGTGCATACATTAAAAGCAATAGTATAAAATAATACTGTAAAAACATTGATATGGTTTCTGAGCCATATGATGTTTTAAAATGATTAAAATATATTTACATACACATATACATTTGACTAAACGTACTCAACTGGTGTTTCTAAATACGCCTACCCCGTGTACCTGACCTAAGTCTAATGCGTGGGCGGGAATAGAAAGTTACAGTTTAAGTTAAGTTTGTTTTTGCCAAGTGAATAACTAAAGAATTCTCTGTGAGGGGTTATTCAGTTCTGTACCTGGAATTTAGGATGAATGAGGGATGGTATCTCTTTCTCTGCTCTCGATATTCCAGGCTGCCTGCGAGGGCTACCCGGAAGCGCCGGTGCTGGGTCTCTCGGCTTGAGATAGCAGCGCGTCTCTCAGCGCGTCAGGAAGGCGGGGCTGCTGCCAGCGGGGTCTGCTCTGCTTCTGGGCTTCGGCAAGTGTGGCTGCTCCGTCTCGTCACCACGCGTGTGTTTGCATAGGGCAAGATCGGTAATATTTATACCTTAAAGGTGCCGAGATTGACGTAAGGATGGACATGGATACGTCAATAAAGATGTCATACGACTTGCTCGTTAGCACATTCTTTACTAAAGTTCTCGGTGAAATCAAAACAATGGCCGCAGGGTTTTTCCCAGGTTGTCATAGGTTTGATTTGTTATGAGAACGTCGTATGCCTTATCAGGGGCTGGAGGAATATCGCTTGTCTAATTAGATCTCAAGCGTTATGACCTAATCAGATAACACGTTCCTGTGCCGTAGTGTGACTGCGTCAGATAACGGTATCTGCATCATGGGGGCTTGTCTTGCCTCATGGGCTGACTGTTAGTTAACTTGATAGTTAGTTTAACCAGAATAGGGTCAGGAATAGGGGGATCGATTCAGAACCTATAGGAATACACGACACCCACTCCACGCTAACTATGGTCATATCTACTAATCTATGCATAGTATAACATAGTACAACATACTACAGAGTATAGTGTATACCTTACCACCCCAAAATACATAAATGCATTTTGAAATTTTCAAATATACTGAAAAATTGCAGTCATATATATGGTATGCACTTAAGCTATGAATTAAATGCAAAAGTAAACACGCATTTGTATGCATTATTGCTAATTTGGTATTTGAGAAATACACATGAAATGGCTCTTAATATGGCTATACAGAAAGAAAGGTCGAGACCATTTCATCACATAATAAAATTTTTGTCAACATACCAGCGGGCAACTAAAGATTATAAAGTATCTAAAAATAGAAATCTTAGTTCTCTAGGAATAGTTTCTTACTTTAAGCAGAAGATTAGTGTCCCGAAAATTATGTAATAAATAATTTAGGGGCTGCTAAAAAATTGCTGTCCGTGAACTGGTGGGAAAAATTGTTCATGTGACTTTATTTTTAAAGTTGAAGGCCGAATTCAGGGAACGCCGTGTGCGAGCTTGCTCAAAAGTCTCTATTTCTGTTCTGGAGAGAACATCATATCATTAAGGCTTTTGAAAAAACTGTCAACAGCTTCATGGGAAAGTTCCATTAAGTCGGAAATAGGTGTAACCATGCATTCGTGCGCATGATTATCTCCATTGACATTCTGATTCGCATTGCTGACAGAAGGTCGTACCTGTTCGATGCTGCTTTCATCTTGAACTTCACTACTCTTCAATCGTAGTGGTGAAGATTCCACGAATGCCGTCATCAGGATTGGCAGCCTTTGAGGGCAGCACAAAGCGTGAACCTTGGTAGGAACCAACAGTGTATCTGCATCCACCGGCGCATCTGATTGTAGCGTCAGACAGGTGTCTAACACGCATTCTTCTCCGCATAGCAGACACCTTAGTACAGGTAAAACACACCTTTGCCACATTGGTCGAAATGATAGAAACCAAGTCATGTTCAGGTCTCTAAGCCGGGAGAGTCCCAGGATTTTTGATATCCGGTCCCGGTATCCAATGGCTAGGATCGTATCTTCCATTGTCGCGAGAGTTTGATCTGTGACATGGGTTGCCATAACGAAAAATAAGGACTAAGAATAGGATTCCTGCAATTAGTCCCAGGATCAGGGGAAGTCCGCCAAAAATCGAATGGACGAAATCTGGAAAAATACCCAGTATGGCTTTGAATGGTGTTAATGCCATCGAAAATACTGTCTTAAATACCCCTGAGATCCCATTGGTATCAGAAATATTTAAGATTTCGCTCAGGATTTCCGCGAAATGTACGGGGGAATTAGTTGATAATAATGTATGTATCTCTGCAGTCGTCCTTGCGACTTGTAGATCATACGTTTCTTTTGATGACGTGAGCCTTGTAGGCGTCTGAAGAAGCACTGTTTTCATTCTGCTTAAAGTATCTATTCGAATAGAAGTAATTTTCAAATTGGGCCATGCCCTTGCCTCCCTGTCTGGGAAGGAGCTGGGGAACAAAGAACGTCCACAGCACTTGACCTTCGCAGTCGTAGTGACTACATAAGGAGTCCCGGGCATAAGACTACAACATCTGCGGTCTACAATAAGAATGTAACTCCCATTATAGAGTCTTTGAAAGAATGGTTCTATTTCTGTTGCAGGTGCGCCTTGCTGGTGACATGAAAGGTTGTATGAATTCCCTTCACAGGCTCCATGCAAACTAATTCCGTTACACAGAAGCGTGCCGCTTAGTGACATAGCACAATTGTTGCCACTAAGAAACACTTTCTGTCCTTTATTACTGACACATGCATGTGAATAGGGCAGGTTCCATGTTGTTTTAAGGTACCCCTTTCCCAATTTCTCGTACATGCCAGCCTGTATATATTTTTGGCAGTATTGAAACCTGAAGGTTGAGATAGGAATATTTATGATTCCGTGTATTATCCATTCACTGACAGGTCGTTCTGACATTGTCATTGGTAATCTTTCTAGTTTTTCAATGCTCAAGATTGTATAATCAGCACCCTTTTGCGCCATACCAATTTGTCTATCAGTAAGGTTAAAGATTTGGAATAGTGACGTTGTGTTGATTAAACGCCAAGGCACATAGCCTGAACGCAGATTTTGTAACGTCCAGCCAAGCTGTACAATAGAACGCAATTGTGACTGTCCATGTTGTAATAACAGTAAGTCTTGCGATAATATATCGATTGCTGAAGACACAATGCTGTCCAATGAAAAAATTCTGGAGGACAGAGTCATTAACCCATTGTCCACTACAGAAAGTGATTTTTCCAAATTGATACGGTCAATTTCCCGTATTCTTTCTGCTGTTTCAATTTGAGTAACCTTCCAGGCCTCATTGTATGCTGCATATACAGAGGCTGCTATGAAACGCTTTTGACGCTGTTTGCGTGGTCCCAGAATGAAATCACGCAAGTCAGCACCATCAGTAAGTAAAGTTAGGTGTTGCTTAATTTCAGACAGTGTGGAAGTTTGAAGCCATTGAAGGCATAATTTGCCCACACTGTAGGTTGTTATTATCCCTGGGTGATGTCTTTGGGGATATCTAGGGTCTGGCCTGGTCATTTTGAACCCCTGTGTTTTATTCAGGAATCTGTCTTGACAGTTATTTGTATCTGTGGGCCAGATCAACCATTGTTTCCAATCAGGATGTGTTCTGTTTTGGTTTAATATATGGTTTACGTCTATCTCTTCATCTGTATCAGAGCTATTGCTAAACATTGTTGGCTTTGGAATAGACGGTTTATTTAAATCTTTGATTTTGGCTAAGCCAAGACAGGTGGTTTGTTGAACAGTGTCATTTAAAAATATCATTTGTTCTGGGATCATGCAGGCTCTAAACAAAGCTTCTATACCCTGTACTTGCCATTCTTTAGTACCCCAAACACTTTTCAAATCAACATTTTTGTCCCAATAATCAAATCCAAAAGTATTCATTTGTTCGAAGAATGAGTCTGAATAAATCAATTTTGTGTTGGTTATCATGGTTTTCATCCCTGTCTTGTTTGACAATTTAAAATAAAATGTTTCAGCATTGCTTGTGTTAAAACCTGAAAAATATGAATATTTGTCATATACGGTTCTAGAGCTCCCTTTTGGAGGTGTAGCACAATGTTCCCATTGATTATAATTTAAAACATTTCTAGGTTGTGCAGATTTATGTAAAAAATGGTTACCATAATGGTTATAGCAATACATACTATCATAATTTGTAGAACCTTGCAAATAATCATGTTTTGTAAATTTAGCAGACATTACTAAGTCAGACATCATGTTATTAATGCTTTCGAAGTCCCAATCATCAGCAAATGAGTTTGGTTTTGCAAAGTCACTCAAGGAGATCTTGATTTGGTGTGGATATTTCAGGATCTCGACCGGACCATAAATTTCATAGTCAGTGTTGTCCCAGGCTACCCCACCAGGTACCGGATTGGCTGTGAAGTTGGCTGAAGAAAGTTCTGAAGAAAGTTCTCTTTTCTCGACGTGTGAAGATGTGTGTGGTTTGAGGATCAAGTTGATGTTCTGACTTGCTGTGTCCATTTTAGCATATTTTCCCTCAATGAAGCGTCCCAAAGTTAATACCATGATGAGCCAAAGTATGAGGATAAATGCACCAAAACCCACCCAAAATTCAATCCATGGAGAAATCAGATATGTTTCTTTCAGTTGTTTCAAAAGTTCCTTAGCTTTGTCTTTAAAGGATTTTGATGATGGCTGTGTCTTTGATTCACTGAGACTTTCAGAGGAATCATCGAAGTTTATGAAGTAGCCGGATGCAGTTCTGTCAATTGTTCCAATCGGTTCAGGATTTTTGTTTCTTGCATTTTCACTTGGTACTTCATTGTAGATTGGTGTGTCTCTGCTAAATGTCTTTATTTGGGTTTTCAGAGGTCTGAGTTCTATTGCATTGTTGCATAGTCCTTCTTGTTCTTCTGTAGGCGTTTCGAATGTGATGAGCCTCTTTGTTAGGACCTCTGTACTGGTAGCAAACCTTGGTGTTCTGCTACTTATTGGGAGTCCACTTGGCCTACTGTTTGTTATCGGCCACATGATTGTGGTTTTACCAGGTCGATGGATACAACTCGGTTCTCCTTTTTTCCAGCAAGTGGCGGTAGTACAACTGATCTTGTCCCGTTGACAGACAAGACAGGAACTGCTTTTCTGTAAGAAGGCCCAAATTCCTTCTTTACCGCGATCTTCTCCCTGACTAGATCCCCGACTTTTGGAATCCAGACAGGTCTTGCTGGGACAGGTGGTGATTCTTCAGTGGTTGTTGGCTGTTGTTTCAACTGTATGTTGCTCAGGTCTTTTCTTGTTTTGTTTAAGTCCTGCAAAATAGCCAAACGGTCTTTGATATCAAAGGTTTTTTCTTTCACCACTGAAGTCTGACTATCAAGGTCAGAGATCATCATCCTAGTTCCAAATAATAATTCGTACGGACTGAATCCCTTCAGAGAATTTCTTGGCAAGTTATTTAGACTACGTTGGACACTTATTAGATGTTTGACCCACCCAGCTCCCGAACCTAATATCCTGTCTGCTATAGATTGCTTTCTGCCTTGGTTTTTTCTTTACACCATCCCGTAACCTCAGGAAGGAAGTGAGAAGATTCCCGCTGGGCTGTGCTCATTTGGCCATGTTTCCCCCCAGGCTGGTGGGCCTGAGTGAAAACAATGGTCGAACGTAGCATGCTCTTAGCGTATATGCCATTTAGACTCGCAAATCTTGTATAACAGTCCGGACGTCAGCCGAGTGCTGGTGATCTACATTATAAGTGGAAACTAGCCTGTATATGTTAATCGCAAGCCATTCTTTTTACTGGTAATATTATCTGCCTTGATACGACGAGGTATTAAACTGTTTCTCTCCCCACTGCGATCTCTGTTGCAGTTTGGGCGGTTTTTTACAAACATGGTGTAATGCAGGCTCATGCCTGGCCACCAGTACCGTGATTGTAATTCTTCCAGAGAATCTTTTAATTTAAGGTGTCTGAGACCCTCGCCTATGTGTGCGTCTGCGATTAACAAGTTTCTCCTGTCCATGTTTGGAATCACTCTATCCCCCACTCCAGGGATTCGAGCAAAAGGGACGGAGTTTGCATGGATTATGTATGTATAATTGAGTGGATAGTTGATCGGTAGTGCTGAGCAGTCGCCTTTTGATGACGTTTTCACCGACTGCAATGTTTCACCGTCAATGTATTTTAATGTACGCTTTTTTCGAACTACGGGAGCCGAGTTAGTGGCTGCCGCTGCGGCTGTTTCAGCCAATGAATTCCCTGCAACGTGAACGCCATCACGCTGGTGACTCAGTGAGTGTGTCACGTGAGTCTTTGGTAGTTCTTTTTGTAAAAGAGCTATTTGTTCCCAGAGCAGTTTCTGCTTTATTGGTGCATCTGTGTCATCTTTGTAACCGTTTTGAATCCCTGTCTGCAAATCCTTGTTGTATGATTTGACGCAGTAATATGAATCTGACACTATAAGTGTCGGGAATTCGCGATCCGCATTATCTAGCGCCATTTTCAATGCTATTATTTCAGTTTGTTTTTCTGAATTAGTTTCTACCGAGTGTGATTTTGTTAATAGAGGTCTCAGTTTACCTCTGCGCCACACTTCTTTTGTAATCTCACATGTGGGGTTGTATGCTTGTTCTCCCCAAACGGAGGGTTGAGCATGTCCGTCTGTATAGATTACACAGGCGTAATGTCGTAGAGGCAGAATGTCGATTGGCAGAGGATATGTTTTTTTATATTCTAGATTTTCCATGTCTTCTAGTTCTGGATCAAAGAAGTAGTATACTTTGTCCGTTGTGATTGAATTTACCCATTGTAACCATTCTGGATCCAATGTTGTTGATGGTAAATTACACGGTGTTGTTAATGCCTCAAAGGCTGATTCAGCTGTTCTGACTGTGATATGTCTACCGTCAGCTATGTCTTTTTCTCTAGCTATTGTGGTTTGAACTGCATGAACAATTTTTTCTTTGTTGCTGAATCTCTGTTCCGCTTTTGTGTACAAGTGTGATTTGAATGCAATTGGTACCTTTTCTCCCTCATTAGAGGTTAGGTATGTGAATCCGCATCTCCCTGGGATGACTCGAATCACAAGATTGCGTGTGTTATCACGTGTTTCTAATTTTGTTTTAATTAGCATGTCTGTTTGTAAGGATCTCAAAATTTCTGTGTGTGTTTGAGTCCAACAGGATCTTTTAAAGTCTGGTTTAATTAGATCATAAAGGGGTTTGACCCTTTCTGCGTAATTTGCAATGTATGTTCTTCCGAAATTTAGGAAACCTAGAATCGACTGTAAGTTTTTTAGTGTTCTAGGTGCTTGGAGTACGGCACATTTCTCTAGAAAATTGTCAGCTAGGCTTTTGCCTTCACTTGATAACTCATATCCTAAGAATAGGACCGTCAGATGGGCAATTCTGGACTTTTTAAAGTTGAATTTGTAACCCTCTGCAGCGAACCCAAGTATTATGGTGTTCACTCTTTTCAAGTGAGTCTCCAAGTCATCATCTGTTAAGTAAATGTCATCGACATAAGATAATGCTTCATCATCATATAGTTGTAGTAATTCTGTTACTCTCGCTGAGAATACCCCCGGGCTGTTCTTGTACCCCTGGGCTAACCGACAGAATTGTTTTTGAGTGCCATTTACTGAGAATGCAGTTAAATATCTGCTCTCTGGTGCTATGTTTTGACAAAAGAATCCATTGGAGATGTCCAAGGTTGTTTTGTATTTTTTGCGCACTATGTTATTCATTAGTGCAGCACTGTGTGAGTTTTGCACTGCAAAAGTTTTGCAACATGTGTTAAGGTGTCGGTAATCCAAAACTAGACGATATGAATTGTCTGGTTTGGAGACCGGAAACAAAGGATTGTTCATTTGTGAGGTGCAAGTTTCAATCACCCCCTGGTATTCTAGCTGATCTAGTATTTCATTTACCTGTTTTTTAGCTTCTTGCTTAATTGGGTACTGCCTTTGTGCAGTTGGTTGTGATTTTAACTGGATTTTGTGAGGAGGAGAATCCTCATCCCATCCTACATGATTTTTATATAAAGCAGGTGCTAAGGCCACTGCCCACTTTCTGGCAAGTGTATATTTTTTATGAATCGGGATTTGATTAGAGAAGGCAGGCATAATTACTTCTTCGCCATGAGGGCACTCCCTGACAAACTCTGGTGGCCAGTCTTTTTCAGCTAGAAGGATATCATAGCCCTTGGAGAGATTATCCCAAAATAGTCCCCTTATTTTCCTAGTCTTATCTCCCTCTATACGTAATGTTATCTCGTATATCTTGTGGGGTTTGCTAACTCTGGTGTCTGCAGTTTCCACTTGAAGATATTCATTCGTGTCCACTGTCTCCAGATGATTCATAAGGACTTTGCGAGCTATGCTCACCTCTGCTGCGCTGTCTAGCATTGTCTGAGCCCACTCTCCGTTTTTCAGTTGTGTCCTCAGTATTCTCGGCATTGTTAACTACCTTGATACTGGCTACCTTCTTTTTTGGAAATTGTAATTTCTTTTTCAGTTGAGCAGGTTCCTTGTCTTTGGACTTGGCGTGCTCTTCTGATCGTCCTCTTCTTTCCGATTTCTGCGAGGAAGTCTGAAAAGATTGAGAGGGACGTGTATCAATGTCTTGATATCTATCAGGTTTTTTAATATTATCCCTATTTCTAAGGTTATATCTATTCCCAGAGGGGTCACTCTGCGGTGACCTCTGTCTTCGGTTTGGAGATTTCTCTCTTCGCCTAGGAGACCTTCCTCTGGACTGGAATTTCTTTTCTTTAGGATTGGATTGTTTGTTTCCATCCCAGTTCTTTTTTGGTGAATTATTATTAAAAAATATTTTTTCTGGACTTTCAGTCAGTTGCGGTTTTACTGGTATTCCACCTAAACTATCTCTACCTAGTTCTTCATAGGATTTTTCTATGATTCTGGCAATTTCAGCTGGTTGGTTTGCTATATCTGTCTCTTTTAACCTCTGGCGGATCGCTACGTTTGCTGCTTCACCTTTTATGTTGGCTAATAATATAGCCGAGACCTGCTTGAAGTCTTTCAGTAATTTCATACCAAGAGTTAAAGCTGGTTCTGGACCGTATTCGTCTTGAATTTGTTTTAGCACATCTGGTATTACCGAAATGGACGGAACACCATGCGTTTTTGTGTAGATGGAAGCAAAGACTGTACCCCAAGTGTCACAGTCCTCAATGTGTGGTGCGATTCCCATTGGGAGACATATAGTCAGAATCCTGTGTTTTTCTAATGGGGTGGTGTCAGGAAACACCGCCTCTATTTGGGTAATTTTCTGTGCCAACCAGAATGGTATTTGTTCCCGTTTAGCTGGAACTTTACCTAGGCAGGATTGGATGTTCTGTGGTGTAATTTTATTTGTGTTCCCCTGGTGAGGGGTCAGCTGTGGAAGTTTAATCGCTGGCTGAATTGTTGAAGTCCGCATTACATACTGAACTAATTGTCTATGAATTTTTAGTAGTTGTTTTAGCTGTATTAACAGCTCTCCTGTAGACATCCCTTCGATGTCTGGGTGTGGTGTGTATCCGGCTAAGACCGGCCACGTTGCTCCTGGTCTACCTAAAGGACCGAGCCTGGTGATGTGATTATTGTGTTTTAGGGCGCCATCAAATAAGAGCAGATGCTCTTGGAATTTGAGTGGTACTTCCACCTCCTCGAAAGGAGTGTACTCATTAGGAGGTTCCTCTACTTTGTAATAGTGGAAGTACTTTGTTACAGCATTAGCTGCTGGAAAATGTATCCATGAATAATATACCTCTGTCTGCGGATATTCGTGTGCCTCAATTACGAATATGACTGTGCCACCGCTAGGTGTCAGTCCATTTTCTATAAGTTTTAAGGTTATAGATCTCCTTTTAATGACCGGAATGAGTGTTATATTCGGGTCTGCGTCTTGCATAGTAGCATCCGCTGTTGCGAGTTCAGTTGCTAATCTAACTGCCTCTCTTTCTTCATCACTGTCTCCCATTTTACCGACAGGATGGTTATTTTGTTTGTTTGCAGATTAGGTTTCTTATGGAAACAACGATTAGATGCACAATATTTTGGAACTGTTTATCCTTCAACGTTGACTATACCAAGAACCATACATAGGAGTTCCCTCCTGCGAGGTTTTGGAGGATATAACCTTTCACCCACTCCAGACGTCTTTGGAGTATTTGGGAAAAGGGGTCTGAGTGAGAAAGCACGACTGAGTTACTCTAAATGTCTTACGTTAGTTTTATCGCCCTTTCCAAACGCGTTGGGCGCCATGTAGTGTAGCTCCTATCTTCCCAATAGGCTCTGCGCATTGGAATAATACCTACAGCAGTAAAGGCCTAGACCAGACGTTAACTAGGTCTACTACTGTCGATACTAGACTTAATTTTTGGGTTTGCCAGCGTAGCTCAGAGTTCGCTAGAAACTTTCTCGAATGTTCAAGGAGGAATTAACTTCCCTGATTAGACAAGAAGGGATTTAGTTTCTGACAACCATAGAACATGACAACTTTGCTCTCCCCTAATCAAGAGTGTATCTCCAGAGTCGTGTGAGCACAAGGCAATTATTTTACTCAGTCAGTACGTGCATTCTTAGTCTCATCAGAATGTAGAGAAAAGGAAGAGACGGGCGTGTTCAATAAAAGGTGTTATTTATTGATCAGTCTCTTTTCTCGTACAAGAGAAATGGATCGATATTATTGCAATACTTATAGTTAAGTAAAGTGCATACATTAAAAGCAATAGTATAAAATAATACTGTAAAAACATTGATATGGTTTCTGAGCCATATGATGTTTTAAAATGATTAAAATATATTTACATACACATATACATTTGACTAAACGTACTCAACTGGTGTTTCTAAATACGCCTACCCCGTGTACCTGACCTAAGTCTAATGCGTGGGCGGGAATAGAAAGTTACAGTTTAAGTTAAGTTGGTTTTTGCCAAGTGAATAACTAAAGAATTCTCTGTGAGGGGTTATTCAGTTCTGTACCTGGAATTTAGGATGAATGAGGGATGGTATCTCTTTCTCTGCTCTCGATATTCCAGGCTGCCTGCGAGGGCTACCCGGAAGCGCCGGTGCTGGGTCTCTCGGCTTGAGATAGCAGCGCGTCTCTCAGCGCGTCAGGAAGGCGGGGCTGCTGCCAGCGGGGTCTGCTCTGCTTCTGGGCTTCGGCAAGTGTGGCTGCTCCGTCTCGTCACCACGCGTGTGTTTGCATAGGGCAAGATCGGTAATATTTATACCTTAAAGGTGCCGAGATTGACGTAAGGATGGACATAGATACGTCAATAAAGATGTCATACGACTTGCTCGTTAGCACATTCTTTACTAAAGTTCTCGGTGAAATCAAAACAATGGCCGCAGGGTTTTTCCCAGGTTGTCATAGGTTTGATTTGTTATGAGAACGTCGTATGCCTTATCAGGGGCTGGAGGAATGTCGCTTGTCTAATTAGATCTCAAGCGTTATGACCTAATCAGATAACACGTTCCTGTGCCGTAGTGTGACTGCGTCAGATAACGGTATCTGCATCATGGGGGCTTGTCTTGCCTCATGGGCTGACTGTTAGTTAACTTGATAGTTAGTTTAACCAGAATAGGGTCAGGAATAGGGGGATCGATTCAGAACCTATAGGAATACACGACACCATGTCTGAACTGGGGTGGCAGAGTGGGCTAAAGAACGGTGATGGATTAAACCCAGATCTTTTGACTGGGTGTGAGTGTTTGATTGGTTCAGATGCTCCGTCCATTACCACCCCCTTTTGTACCGCTTTTGGCCCTGTGCTTAAGATTCTATACGTATTTCGCGTCTCCTTAGGAGATGTGGTAATACAGGACATACATTCTGACGATTGGGATGTGCAAGCTGTACATTCATTGTCTTCTGATTTGAAATATTATGCTACTTTTGATGCTGAAGATTTGTATTTAAATTCTGCCAGTTATGCCGATTTGTTCTGTTAACAACATTATGAGCATCATTATTTACACAAAACGAGCACATTAAGACATGTTTTTAATTACACCCAATGGGAACATTGTCCAACTCCAATTCAGGGGAGTTCTAAAACCCTTTGGGATAAGTTTGCATACTTTACCAATTATAACACGTCTAACCCAGAATCCTCTTTTTTTAAATCGCATTCTTCATCGCAGCCAAAATGTATTCTTAAACATACTAAATTAATCTATTTTACTGCCTTTAGAACAGAATTGGCAAAACAGGGTTATGAACATTGGAAAGATACAGTTGATTTAAAATCAATTTGGGGTACAAAAGCTTGGCAGGTTCAGGGAACTGAATCTCTGCATTGTGCATGTCTGATCCCCACTCAAATGTTATTTTTAAATGATACAGTACACCAAACCACATGTTTTGGCTTGGCGACTGCTAAAAATGTGAACATTCCATCAATCCCCTCCTTAGCGGAATATGACAATTGGAACTCTCAGACTAATTATTCCTTCGATGTATTGCAAGCTTTGTTTCGCAATGACACCTTTAATATTTCTGACAAAGACCAATCGAGTTGGTTGGCCCATAATTTTAAACAAATGACAGCCTCATTTTTATAATGTAACTCTGGGTTTCACGCAGTCTAGACCGGATCCCCGTTTCCCAAATTCAAACACTGTCACCACATATTCTGTGGGTAAAATTTGCCAACAGTGGTTGGAACATTCCACTTTGTCGTCAGTAAAATAACATTTATCACTCTGGTCAAGCGACATTCATTTGGCTGACTTTATTCTGGGTCCTCGAACCCCTGAAAAAAACGATTTCTGTACGAAGCTTATAACGAAATTTGGAAACGTTCACATTCAGAAGCGAATTTAGAAAAAGTTCTTGCTGTGGTCTACAATAGCAACAGTACACTGTCCTCCCGCATTTACACTTTTGATAATATTGTATCATCTGTTATTGATATTGTTCAGAATGATGTATCGGTTTTGTATCATGGTCAAAATCAATTAAGATCAGTAATGCAGTTTGCATGGACGTTACAAGCTCTCAAAATGGGAAAAGTTCCTTGGGATTACTTGAATGCTACTGCTTTATTTTCATCTTTTAATTTAACTGATAAACAGCGATTTAGGTCCATGAAAGATGCTACGTACACCCTATTATATATTGAACAGTTAGACCCCTTGCCATTCTCTGCGGCGGAAATGGATTCAGCTGTTTGGTTAATTCATGGGGTAATACCCCTCCCTTTTTCTGTGTTTGAATTTAAATCGTGTATTCAACATTTTCCGATAGGTTGCTTTGAGCCCCTGGGTAGTGCTTTTCTTCATGAATTATGGTCACTGCTTTTCACTTACAGATGTCAACAGGACGATAAGGAAGTTTTCCTAACAGGGGAGGACTGCTATTCTACAGCAGGTCATTTCATTGTTTGCAGTTAAGTTGTACAGTGCTTGTAATGTATCGGCGCCTAATCTTGCTTGTTTTTTCAAAGGAACGCCTGTCCCATCAGTAATTCCCGCTTTTACATTGCTTACAAACGGACGTTATCTTATTCTGAATAACCATGACTGCTGTCGTTTACGGGCAGGATTCCCATATTTAGTAACAGTTTCACAACGTGTTACTTGTTGTAGCAATGTACTTTTCCGCATGGGAAAGTAGATAGTTCAATTTGGCCTTCAATCCCCACTGTGAAAACAGACTTCAATAAGTTGGGCAGGCTAAAAGTGGCCCTCACTTCAGCCCGTGAGACCTTCGAGCTCCAGGTGGCTAGGACTTCTAGCGAGATTCAGTCGCTTCTGAACACTAACCTGCCACTTCACTTTGGTGAGCTTATACACCAAATATTTAATATGTCTGACACAAAAGGTCTTCCTAATTTCAAAACTGTGGGATCCGGCTTTGTGACTTCTTTTCAGACTATATTTGGAGTAATCCCAGCTTTTATTCATTCTATTTTTAATAGGGTCTTTGGAAGGGTTCCCTTGACACTGACATGTACAGTCCCGGATTTTCACCAGTTAATGTGTCCCTTAGAGGCCCATGAGCAGGCTTGTTCTGGGAATGGCAACATGGCGCGTGCTGCCGCACGAGGCATCTTGGCTGAATGGGATACCTGCGCGGCTGCGCAGAATATCCTACACTGAAGTTTCATTGAATTTCACGCAAGTTGTCAGCAAATGCTCTTGGAAGCACCACATTACGCATGTCTGTTGCTTCAGCATACTTAATTGGATGGCATCCCTTTTTAGGTCTCGCCTACGTAGCGCGCATGTGCTGCATAGTTGGACCTTTAGCCGTCGCTCTGTTGTTTTTGGAAGCATATACTCGTACTTGTGGCTGCACCCACCTTGCGGGAGCAAGCAGGGGCGCACCACAAGCACGGGTATGTGCTTCCAGAAAGAGCAGACTGCACGCGCACGCATGTACCACTCCTGGACTGCCTTTCTCTTCCTCATTCTGCTTGCCCGCTGTCATCTCCATATGTGCTGTAGTTGTTCTGCTTTGTTTTTATCTATGTTTTTGGATGTTCACTTTTTTACATTGTGTGGGGTTGTAAAACAACGTATTTTCTATGTTTTTTGGTATCGATGTTCGAAGTGGCAGAAGAGAACTATCATTATTTAAGGTGGATCTTCCATTTTTGGCTGACACAGATCACATTGATGTACTTTATCAATGAGTTGGAAGCTGCACCGTTTGTCCCCAGTTTACCCCCTCTTAAACTTTGTAGGAGCTCTGTGATTTGTCTGTGTATATGAAGGTTTCCCGCTTCATGTCCCCATAAGGGTTCTGAATAGAAATGTCACCTTAACTAAAAAAAAAAAAAATCTTCAGCAATGATGGTTTTGATGAACAGTATCCTAAACGTTTGTGTTCCTCGTTTTGGAACTGTACAATAATACCTCCTGATTGTTCTGAAAACTGTCTGTTTGTGCCCTCTATGCTCTGCGCTAGTGTATGACTTAAGCGCCGAAATACAAAGAAAAACGAGTAAATGTAGATACAAATTCATATCTTAAATTTCTGTATATTTTATCCTTAAATTATAATCTGTAAGTGGCTTGCCACCTTCTTTTTTCCACCAGCTCTTTCCATCTGAGTTTGTAAGAGCGTTTTGTTGAGTGTGACCATTGAATCCAGGGCACTTTCTGAGCGCATAAATGGATTGTTATCCATATTTTCCATCTGTCTTTTAGTTTTGCCAATGACCTTTTAATACTTTCTATTTCGAAATGTCCCACTGCTGCATTCCGTTGTGAATTTGGGCAGCATTTACCAGCACGTATTGATGTTCCGTTAAGTTCACGTTAGAATTCAGACAGCCATTCGCAAATGTAAATTACTACCTAACTGCACACTTACGTTCTGAGTGAGTCAGACACGATAATATGATTTTCAAAAAGCATTTTACATGCTAGGATCCGACCCATAGCCTACTCTCTTAAATGTGTGCAGTTTGGCTTTGTATTAGCAGATAGCACGCAAGACATCAGCACCTCTCTCACCACATGCAGGTATGGATGTGCTCTCGCCCGCTCTCCCTGCATTAGGATACTCCAATCCACCAGTCGAAGAAACCGGCGAGCCCCCTACCGAACAATGAATGGTTAGGCCTAGACATGAGAGACTAACAGGCCAGCAGGCCCAGGCAGTACCAATGCCACCTCATTCTGGTGCGGGGGCTCCCAGAAGTTTGACTGCCCTGTCCGTCCATCATGCCTTAGAACACCAGCGGGTGGAGAACACTCTCACTAGTCTAGGGGAACAAACAAGTGACAGGAAGGTTTGTAGCAGTTCTAGACAGTGATACAGCTAGCATGGGTGAGGAAGGGGGCCCTAGTCCCCCGGGATCTAATGACGAGGGTGGAGCTACAGGATTTGCTCAGGTAGCCGAGATAGCAACAGGGAGCGAATATGAGGGCAAAGCCTAATTAAAAAGAACAATGCATAGCTCAGATCAAAAGAGGCAACCTAGATGGGATGTGGTAGAAAGACGCGGGCTAAGGAGGGAGAGAGAAAAAGCTTGTATTCCGGAAGCACAGCGAGGAAACAGAGCAGCGTGCCCACCACATGAAGAGAGCATGGTTAGGAAGAGGGTACTCATCGAGGAAGAACCAGAGGTAGAAATAAAATAGAGGCTGGTGGCTGGTATCTTACAAAATATTCAACGTAGGAGATAGGCTGACTGGGAAATAGGAGACCAAGGTAGCCTGGTGCTGCCCAAACCAAGACATAGAAAGAGGACACCTTTGCACATGCACGAAGGGGAGCAGCTGCGAACATGTATGCTGCTCCACCCGAATGCAAGGGATAGATAGATTCACCTCAAGGGAGATCGTGTAAGGGGAGATCTTTGCAGTGCTTTTCTCCTACCTGCTAGCCCACTGGACTGAGGGAAAAGACCGGTACGATAGACCTTGCCCGGAGGAGGGATCCTTGGAACCAGAGGACATGGCTATAGCGGAAGATTGCATCCGACATGGAGGAGGAGATCCCAAGAGGAACCTCCCCTCATGCAGGAATGCCTTATAAGGTGATAGGAGTGCCGCTTTAGGAATAAACAAGTTGAGCTGCCCAAAGTAAGGATGTACCCGCTACTACAGAAGGGCATGTCAGGGAGTAACTATGTGTTGTGGGCTCGAATGGACACAAAAATTACTAAGGACAAAGTTACCGCATTGCTGGATGGAGCAGGGAAATGGATCTCATGAGAACACTGCGGGAGTAAACCTAGCGATAGGCAATATCAAAAGTCTGCTAAGCAGTCTTTTTTTAAAAAGTTTTTTGGGGGGTTTCAATGGTACAATATCAATACAAATTATAGCCATATGCACCAAAGTGCCATTACATAGAATATGCTGTTTTAGGCTAAAGGTGTAACATGTTCTGCAGGTCTATGAATTAAACAACAGGCAGTGACAAGAAGCAAGTCTAGGAGCTTTAAGTTAACCGTTGTGATAAGTGCTGCATTGTGTTATCTCACCAGTGATTGAAACTAAACTGGTAACTTGGAGCGAATTCTGGTAGGGATGGTAAGGGGGTCCCAGATAGGTCCCAGAGATACTGGCAGGAGTATATAAGTTGCCTGCGAAGAAGGAACTGTCCCCAGCCAGCGGAGCAAAGGGGAGAAGCTGGACCTCTGAGAATAGGGCCTCCGTCTCCAGAAGCGAGCAATTGGTGGCTGTACAATAGTCCTGGCCCCAAGACAAGCTGACCAGGGGCAGCAAAGGGGTATAGAGCGGAGCATTCCAAGAGAGACGATGCATCCTAGCCATACTAGCCTTTGCCATCGCCACTTGTATGGGTTTGGTCGGGACGGGCTGGACTCCCGGTAGAAACAGACAGCGGATTGCTGGCAGCAACAGGGGTCCGGTCTCCGTGCAAGCCTCCCCGAGATAGCACCAGTGAGACAGCCAATGGAGCTGCGCCACCAGGAAATATGCCTTGAAGAATGGTGCCCCAAGGGCTCGAGGCGAAGCTTTGCTGTATTCACCCCTGATGCCTATTGAATGGGCATTGTGGTGGTCCCCTGTGGAGGAGAAGGGAGTGATACATGCCCTCCGCACGATGGGCATACATACGGCTGGCACCTTGTTTCCCAGGGGCGTAGTGAAAACTTGTGAACAGGCTGTGTCGGCCCAGGCTGGGGCCTCACTCTTACTGCGTTTCCAATATCACAGAGTCCGCAGTGCATTGATGGAAGTCTTAGGCCCTGAATTAGTGGAACCACAGGAGATCCCGGAGCTTACATACGTCATTAAAACGTCTTCCCCCAGGAGGCTGGTAGCTAACCTATATAGTATGGAGGGACTGCAAAGAGAGCAGCCGCTCGCAAAGGCAAGAATGGTCTGGCAGAGTGTCCTACAGGTGACAATAGATGATGGCATGTGGGCGTACTGCTGTTCCAGCACTAGGAAAATATCGCTAAACGGCAGACACAGGCTGATTCATTTCAAATATCTGCAGCGAGTGTACTATACGCCTGAGAGGCTCCATAGGTACGGCCTGAGACAATCAGCCGCTTGCGATAGATGCCAGGCACCGTTTGCAGACTTTATGCATCTCGCCTGGTGGTGCCCTGGAATCCGTAAGTTTTGGGACAGTGTGTTTGCCGAAATGAGCACAATCCTGGCTACAGACCTGGCCCCTGACCCGGCTCTGGCGCTCCTGGGTCACTCTAGGACCCTGCCGAAGGCCCAGTGAAAACTGACAGACATGGGCATGTTGATTGCCAAACGAGGAATTGCAATGTGTTGGATGAGAGGACCACTCCCCACTATTAACAGATGGGCGCACGATATGCTATATTGCTACACCCAAACGGAGTGTTACAGTGAACTTCTCCCCCCTGTAAGCCACCCAAAAAATTTCTGGGGTCTCTATCAGGATTATTTGAGGCTGCGGGATGTAGAAAGGGAGGCTAATATGGAAGAGGGGGATACACAGGAGTAATCACAGAACTAGGTCACACCTATAGAGCGGGGGATATATTTGAGGACATAGAGACGGGTGGGTGGGGTTAGCGTAGAGCAGAGGCATCGAGCAGAAAGTGGGAGGGGTAAGGGATGGGAGTTGAACTGTTTGAGGTTTAGTTTACAGGACTGTCATAAGGGGGCACACAGAGTAGGACATATTAGTCGTGCTGACATGCAACCCAGTGTGGCGAACACGCGCAGAGATATGGTCGTACAGGTTTTACATATGTGCAGGGGGTGTATCGCGCGACAATCTATTGCTTATGTGTATTTACAACAACTATGCGCCGCCGGTCCCCCGGGATGTCGGCTGAAAGGCTGTGTCAACTTGCTCTCTGCCGCTAATCAACAGAGATGTGCGCTGCCGGCCCCTGGGTTGTGGCAACAAGCTGTGTGAAACTGAGTTGAACGAATAAAGTTCTGTTTAAAATTAATAAAAAAAAAAAAAAAGAATGGTGCCCCAAAGCCCCCCGATCGGTCGGTAGCTGCATCTTGTCCAAGGCGACTCACTGACGTCCAGTCCCCCAAATGAGTGAACTCAGAGTGCATCGAGCTCTTTAACCCATTGACCGCGGCGGCAATTCCGCTGCGGTGCGGGTGATTTATGCCTGGGTGTGGTTAGGACGACCCCTTGCCCCCGGCCATCAGACAATAAAACATGAAGCTCATTGTAACTCTTTGTCAGCTTTAAGGGGATGATATGTACAGGCTTTACAATAAAGGTTCAAACACCACCCCAGTGGCAACTGGCAGCCATCCCGACAGGGTATGATGACTCTTAATTTTTATCACATGCATATGTAACAAAGAATCTGTTTCTGGTTACTGTCAAAGCGGTAAGAGAAAAGAAAAGAACCTTGTAAGAAAAGATTATGGGTAAGAGAGACAGAATGAACCCCATAAACCATTGTCTATAATGTTTGTGCATCCGAGGAGGAGATGAAAATGTCCTCCTACACCTCTCCTATACGTGAATGCAAAATCGTACCAAACCACAAACTATCAACTTACTGAAATGAATACTTTGCGGTCACTCTGTAAAGAATAACAATCAGAATGTTGTTATAACAAACTCATTGGTAATGGTGGACGAAAGAAACACACCGGCTCACTGACCTCATGAATACTCGGAGGGAATGCCTCTCACGAGACTATCCGGTGATAGAGCTAACTCTGAAAGACATAAACAACAGCGCTATTTGTAACCTGAATCCTATGGGCCCTAATCACAGAATTATTTTAAGGCAAAATCCTAATCTTACTACCATTTCGGTATTCACAGAAGTTAGGACTCCTAACTTTAGGACCCCTAAATGCCTTCTGTGAATAGCGAGTCTTAAAGTTAGGATTTTTCTCAGTTTAGGAGTAGTAAAGTTAGGAGTGCTAAACCGAGAAAAATCCTAACTTTAAGTCTTTTGCTATTCACAGAAGGCATTTCGGGGTCCTAAAGTTAGGAGTGCTAACTTTACTACTCCTAAACCGATACAAATCCTAACTTTAGGACTTTCGCTATTCACAGAAAGAATTTTAGGAGTCCTAAAGTTTAGAGTGCTAACTTTACTACTGTCGCTATTCACAGAAGGAATTTTAGGAGTCCTAAATTTAAGAGTGCTAACTTTACTACTCCTAAACCGAGAAAAATCCTAACTTTAAGTCTTTCGCTATTCACAGAAGGCATTTCGGGGTCCTAAATTTAGGAGTGCTAACTTTACTACTCCTAGACCAAGAAAAATCCTAACTTTAAGTCTTTCGCTATTCACAAAAGGCATTTAGGGGTCCTAAAGTTAGGAGTGCTAACTTTACTACTCCTAAACCGAGAAAAATCCTAACTTTAAGTCTTTCGCTATTCACAGAAGGCATTTAGGGGTCCTAAAGTTAGGAGTGCTAACTTTACTACTCCTAAACCGAGAAAAATCCTAACTTTAAGTCTTTCGCTATTCAAAGAAGGCCTTTAGGGGTCCTAAAGTTAGGAGTGCTAACTTTACTACTCCTAAACAGAGAAAAATCCTAACTTTGAGTCTTTCGCTATTCACAGAAGGCATTTAGGGGTCCTAAAGTTAGGAGTGCTAACTTTACTACTCCCAAACCGAGAAAAATCCTGACTTTACGTTTTTTGCTATTCACAGAAGGCATTTAGGGGTCCTAAAGTTAGGAGTGATAACTTTACTACTCCTAAACCAAGAAAAATCCTAACTTTAAGACTTTCGCTATTCACAGAAGGCATTTAGGAGTCCTAAAGTTAGGAGTGCTAACTTTACTACTCCTAAACCGAGAAAAATCCTAACTTTAAGACTTTCGCTATTCACAGAAGGCATTTAGGAGTCCAAAAGTTAGGAGTGCTAACTTTACTACTCCTAAACCGAGAAAAATCCTAACTTTAAGACTTTCGCTATTCACAGAAGGAATTTTAGGAGTCCTAAATTTAGGAGTGCTAACTTTGCTACTCCTAAACCGAGAAAAATCCTAACTTTAAGACTTTCGCTATTCACAGAAGGCATTTCGGGGTCCTAAAGTTAGGAGTGCTAACTTTACTACTCATAAACCGAGAAAAATCCTAACTTTAAGACTTTCGCTTTTCACAGAAGGCATTTAGGAGTCCTAAAGTTAGGAGTACTAACTTTACTACTCCTAAACCGAGAAAAATCCTAACTTTAAGACTTTCGCTACTCACGAGAAAAATCCTAACTTTAAGACTTTCGCTACTCATGGAAGGCATTTAGGAGTCCTAAAGTTAGGAGTGCTAACTTTACTACTCCTAAACCGAGCAAAATCCTAACTTTAAGACTTTCGCTATTCACAGAAGGCATTTAGGAGTCCTAAAATTATTAAAATTAGGAGTCCAAATATGCGTGACAATGCATTTCAGTGCGGTGATGTGGTGCACCGCACTGAAATGCGTTAGTCTAACGCGTGATGCGTGGCACTTGACAGGACTGGGTGGAAACGCTCAAAATCCTCTCTTCACCAACTTGGTCAGGTAACTGCTCACGGCAGCTGTCGTTGAATAGGAACGGCGCGCTTCACCAAAACCAACAACGGACTAAGCATAGTGCAAAGCACTTGAGATTACAAGAAGTGGTCACCATATTCGAACAGTGAACTCTGCATGGAGGGGGTTATGAAAAGAAAGAAATTCCGCATAGTGCTTGTCGGAAATGCAATGAAAGTTCTAAAAAATACACGGCAACTGCCTTACCATTCAAGAGTGAATGGGTAACTGAGTACGAGGAAGACAACGCCCGAAGTTGGCCAATTTGGAATGGTCAAAGTCTTCGACAGCATCCCGAGGCCAGTGAAAATCTACACTAAAAGCTTATAATACATAGACAGCCAACTAAGGTCTAAGGTGTCAGAAATACAGCTGGGAATATGATGAAAAGAGTGCAAAAGAAAAGAGCAGAAAGAATATGTCATTTCCAGTATGAACAGTCATCCAGATACTCATTGTATTGATCATATCAGTGCCAAAATACACAGTCTAACAGTGGGATACAATAAACAAATTATAGAAACAGCCCATTTCTATTTTTTCATTTAATCCCATTGGATCTTATGTGTCTAATCTTCTGATCCAGAAGATCTCTCTTTGTAATAGCGATCTCGTGAGATCTTTGCCTGGAGTAGGTGCTACTGTCTCAATCACCTGAAACTTGATCTGGGCAAATTGAATGTCGATCTTCTATCCAATGTACTGCTAGACGACTATTTGTGTTCATAGTTCTAATGGTACTTTTATGTTCAGAGATACGTGGTTTGATGTTTCTCCGACATAGAGTAGTCCTGGAAAGTTCTGGGTGATCCATTAAGAGTGGGTCAAGAAACAAAAGGGGGTCCTAAAAACCAAAATGCCCATGCATTATCCATAGTCTTTAGTCAAGGCTACAGCAAAAACTGCTGAACAGAATTATAACAAATTTGGCAGGAGGCAGATTGTACGTTTTGTGATTTGGTGTAGTTCGATTCAGTAGTTTTAAAGAAATTTAGGGTCACAAATAATTGTTTATTTAGGCGATTGGGTGCCCCAGAGTCTCGCTGGAGCTCCAATTTAAAAATAAAGTGTTCGGAACTTTATTTCCCTTGGGCCATCTCGCTCACGCATCAGACTCCTGCGAGTGCGAGCTCTCTGATTGCATGACAGCAACAAAAGTAAAATGTTGCTGGCAGCAATTACAGGACTCAGGAATGTAGTCCACAGTCCTGAAGTTATGAAAAAAATAAAGATACCTGGGGGCAGTGTAGGGATAAGCCGCGAAGCCCCCCTCCACATAAAAATTACACCAGGCCCCGGGGGTGGAGCTCTTGTGTCCAGAATCAGCCTACGCAGAAAGGGTGTGCTCCCTTCCCCCTAAAAGAGAGGCTGCCCCTTGGTTATGGGTATGTGATCTCTGGAGCCCAAATCTACCCAGGGAGGGGGGCCATGTGCGTCCTCCTCATAAAGATTATGCTGAGCCCTGGGGGTATAGGGTCCCCGGGCTGAAATCTGCCTGGGGAGGGAGGGGCATGTGTCCCTTCCACTTTAATTTTAAAAAATTGGCCCTGGGGGATGGGATCCTAGAAGCCGGTAACAGATCGGGAGGGGGCTGCGCTGCCCCTCACCCCTATAAAGCCAAGGGAAATGGGTTCCCCAAGGCCTATAGAGGCTCAGGGAGCCCTGGCGGATGGTGTCTCCATAGCCGACCCAGGTTTAGGGAAGGGGCCCAGGGGATGGAGTCCCCAGGGCCTATAGAGGCTCAGGGAGCCCTGGTGGATGGAATCTCCATAGCCGACCCAGGCTCAGGGAGGGGGGCCTGGGGGATGGAGTCCCCAGGGCCAGGCCCTATGGCCAACCCCCCTACGGCTGTCGGGTTGGCTATGTTGAGTGTGTGTTGCCAGCAGAGTCTGACAGTAGGCAGCAAACAAACCCCCCCGCCCCACATGGCCAGAGGCCGTGCATGGCGAATGCTTGCATTTACATATGGTATTTAAGTATTATTTTATGTCAAAAAACCTCTAGAAATTCACTGAAAAAAAAACAAAGGTTAATGTAATGTTATAGTTAGGTGAATTTGTCACTGAAATTAATGTTTTTAAATAAAAAAAACACAAATATTCACCAGTTATAGTCAGCAGCACTAACTATAACTTACGCCCTGCCATGTACTGCTTATGATCTCAATACCTCTACATAGCTCTGGCCCACAGGAAGCACATGCTTTTTGCAAACACTTCCACCCATACGCTGGACCCAAGCTCTACAAAATGAGTAACTGTGGGCCAAAAATCTGTTCCGCTCACGGAATTTGCGGATTTTCGGCAATTTCGCGATCCGTGAATCTCGCGAAAATGCCGAAAAATCCGCTAATCCGCTCGCAGGCGTAATTTTGTTTTGGGGCCCACAAGAAGCACTTACAGTTAAGGCAGGTGCTCGAGTTGAAGCTAACCATGTAACCATTTTAGAATGGCGCCGGCAAGCTGCCAGAGTTGAAGTTGCTTACTTGCAAGTTGCAACTTCAACTCTGGCAGCTTGCCGGAGCCATTCTAAAATGGTTACAAAGTTAGCTTCAACTCTAGCACCTGCCTTAACTCTGTAAGTGCTTCCTGTGGGCCAGAAATTAAACCTCAACAGGAAGCACTTACAGATATTAATATAGCAGGTGACCGAGTTGAAGCTCAAATTCAGTAACGTTTTAATCAACCCAAAACATTAGTGTGCACGGTCGAGGCTGGGCAAGTGTGCTTAACCCCATATCTGCCGTCGAAAATTAGCTGTAATACTCGAGGGAGGTCTTTGAATCCCTGAGTTTCTCGAGGGCAACCACCGTGTAGTTCCTGTGACCAGGAGGCTGCTTTCTCCTCACCTGCTGCCCTGCTTGCTCTCTGACCCTTTATACACAAGAGGCATGTTGACACGCATAGAAGCCCCGCTCGTTTGGCCACGCACCACACACTAGTGGTATCAAACGTCACCCGCCCTTTCCCAACTATGATGGACAGCTCACTCAAGAAACCTCGGTGCCTTTTGGCACGGTGGCAAAGTTACAGGCACACATGGTCAGTCGAGACAAATCTTCTGGCCCTTTACGCAGCTGCAGTGTAGGAAAAGCACTTTACATTTACCCAACGAGGTAGCACTTACTGAATTATCCAGTAAAAAGTACTCCAGTTGAGTAGAGGTATTGCACAAAACTGTGGCATCTTCGTGGATAACTATGCAGGGCAGGATTCATTCTGACACGAGGCTCCTGTCACAAAAATTAAACCTCAACAGGAAGCCCTTACAGATATAGCAGGTTGTTACATTCTATGTATATATTTATCTGTTATGTTATGTCTCTTTAAATGCACTGCATCTTTCAGTAGTCTTACTGTTATGCTTAGAACCTACATTGCTTCTAGGCACCAGGTCAGTTGCTACTGTTCCTGCCAGCCAGCCAGATGCTGTGTTGCTGTGCCGCAATTCTTGGAATAAATATCTTCAATCAATTACCAGTCTCTGTGTGAGCTGTAACAAAATTTGGCGACGAGGGTCAAGTAAGAAGAAAGGACACTCCATCAACTTTTTAGCGGCACAGGTGTGGAGTAAATTGAAAGTTTCTAGCAATCCTTGCTGTTAAGATGACAAGTTAAGGAAGATTTCTGTCTGTTGAGGATTTGCAACTGTTTCCCTGGAAACCCGGTAATTCTATCTATTTCGGGTCGTTAGAAATGGATTTTAATTGCTAAAGAAGATATTTCAAGCTCATTTTCTTTTGAAAGCTGCATACCAGCGCGAGGGTTGCTCACCTGTTTCTGATCCGCGTGCGTATGTTTGCCTCGAGCCAGAATATCCATGGATCTTATCACGCGCAGCTGAGAGAAACATTCGTCAGCAAGGTGCGTTGACAGAGAGAAGACGTTACGTCCTACGTCATTGAAAAACAATGTGGAAGACGTTACGTCCTACGTCATTGGAAAACAACGTGGCGGCCATTTTGTTTATTTGGGTTTCCATGACTACGTTTTACCGAGTGTATTTTATGTAATCTGGAAGTTTACACAGTGCTTTTCTGATATGCTGGTGTATTTTTAAGGTATCCAAGTAAGTGTGCTCATTCTTGACAGCCATTGAACACAAGGACAGTACTATTTTTCTTCTTTTTTTTGGTGTCATTCATGATGTTGCTTCACGATGTTGGAAGCAAATGAAAGTTTTTTTTTGGTTTCTTCTCTTTGACTATTCATATAGATTTTATGGTGATTTATTGTATACTTGGTTTATCATCACCATATAGGTTTTGATCCACATTTATGTGTTTTTTTTTCACTGTAAGCTTACTCTATTTTGGTTTTAGGGTAGTTATGGCCATGCAATTTGATCCACCGGACAAGTTTTTACAAAATAAAGGGGATCCTCCTTTACCCTGGACACATTGGAAGGAGGAGTTCATCAATTATATGAAGGCGATTGATGGTGAACGTATGGGAGCGGAACTAAAAAAGAGCATTTTACTACATTGTTTAGGTTCAGAGGGACAAATGGTTTTTAGGGCTCTGCCACAAGTTCCACCTTCAGAAGGTGAGGGAACTAATGTTTACAAGGAAGCTTTATTAAGGCTAGAGAAAAGATTTAAACCAGTGACAAATATTGCTTTAAACAGATATAAGTTTTATACTAGGTCACAACATGATACAGAATCGTTTGATGATTTTATTACTGCTCTAAGATCGTTATCCATTCATTGCAATTTTGGTAGTATGTGTGATGAAATGTTGAGGGATCAAATTATTGTTTATTTATTTATTTATTTATTTATTTCGCATACTTTTATAGCGCAGACCTGTCACCCAGAGGGCATCCTGGCGCTTTGATCAGAGAACCCATCGCACAAGACTAGAGCAGACGCGCAGCCATTACTTAGGAAAGAGATTAGTTTTTAAGGCTTTCCTGAATGGAAGATAGTCCTTGCAGCTCCTAAGAGTGAGTGGGAGAGAATTCCACAATTTAGCTGCCGCCACTCTAAATGAGCGGCCGCCCATCCTCACTCTTTGAAACCTGGGCACCACCAGAAGGTGGGCCGATGACGACCGCAGAAGCCGTGGGGCAGAATACCATGCAAACATGTTTTGTAGTGGAAGGGGGCCTAAGAGGTGAACCGCTCTAAATACCAAACAGGCCGCTTTGAATTGGACCCGTAGTTCTACCGGGAGCCAGTGCAAGTCACGAAGCGCCAGAGTAGAGGAGCTGGATCTGGGACGCGAAAGGGCCAGTTTAGCAGCCATATTCTGCACCCTCTGCAGTTTCCCAATCAGGTTTTTTGGGGCCCCCAAAAGGAGGCCGTTACAGTAATCCAGCCGACTTAAAATAGTCCCACGGACTACCTCCGGCCTGGATCGAGCAGGAAGCAGAGGCAAGACTCTGCGGAGCATACGGAGCAGCATCATACATGTTCCCGTGGTTTTGTTAACATGTAGGTCAAGTTGTAAATTAGGGCCGAACATGACCCCTAAATTACGGGCTGACTCCGATGCCGACACCGATTCGGAAAAAGTGCTGGGCCAGAAGTCGATGGGTAAAGCCCGCGGGATCCGATCAGTGGAACAGTGGAGCACCTCCGTCTTCGAGCTATTAAATTGCAAAGAATTTGCTTGAAGCCAATCTGCTGTAGCTGCCATGCAGCGATGGAAGGTGTTCAGCGAGATTGCATTGCTTCCTTCCAAGGAAAACACCAGCTGAGTATCGTCGGCATAATTAAATGCCGAGACCCCAAAAGATTTTATTAGCTGGACAAGTGGACGGAGGTACAGGTTAAACAATAGCGGGCTGATGGCCGAGCCCTGTGGCACCCCCTGTCCGATTTTCCTTGGTTCCGAGCTGAAAGGCGGAAGTGACACCAGCTGTTGCCTGCCCTCGAGATATGACATCAGCCAGTCTCTGGCCCCCTCGCAAATCCCGCACTCTTCCAGCCTCTGAACCAGGGTCCGATGGCAGACCGTGTCGAACGCGGCCGACATGTCGAGCAGCACCAAAAAGGCTGCCCGACCACTGTCGACACGAGAACGCAGGTTATCCAACACGGTCACAAGTGCGGTCTCCGTCCCGTGACCAGGTCGGAAGCCAAACTGGGCCTCATCGAACCACCCAATATGTTCCAGGTAGCCGGAGAGAGAGCGAGTTACCCATTTCTCCAAGATCTTGATTGGAAAGGGGAGCAAGGAAATCGGCCTGTAGTTGGAAAGGACAGCTGGATCCAGGGTTGGCTTTTTTAGCAGAGGCGACACCACTGCTAGTTTCCAGCAGCCCGGGACAGAAGCCGATTCCAGAGATTGGCGACAGATTGAAAACAGAGGCGGGAACAGTTCTTCCTGAAAAGTTTTCCAAAATTTGGGGGGCAGTGGATCGAGCGGAGATCCAGATGACACCGAACAAGCCATTTTACAAAATTCTTCAAAGGACGGGAGAGGGAAGGAATCCAACCGCGGTGGTGAGATGATCAGATCGCCCGCCCCAGAGGCCGCCGCGGCCGGCTGGGGTCGACTGGGGGAGCAGCCCGGAGCTCCCACGCCAGCTGGCTGGGGTCGACTGGGCTGCCCCACCGGAGCTCCCACACCGACTGGCTGGGGTCGACTGGATAGGCTGCCCGGAGCTCCCGGCTCGGCGACACTTGTGCTCCATTGGGGTCGACTGGACTGCTCCACCGGAGCTCCCTCGCCAACCGGCTGGGGTCGACTGGGTGAGCAGGCCGGAGCTCCCAAAACAGAGACACTAGTGCCTCTCTGGGGTCGACTGAGCTGCTCCACCGGAGCTTCCACGCCAACTGGCTGGGGTCGACTGGGTGAGTTACCCGGAGCTCCCAGATCAGAGACAACAGTGCTTGTCAGGGGTCGACTGGGCTGCTCGCCCGGAGCTCCCATATCCGTCGGTTGGGGTCGACTGGGTGAGCTGGCCGGAGCTCCCAGAACAGAGACAGCAGTGCTTGTCTGGGGTCGACTGGACTGCTCACCCGGAGCTCCCATAGCCGTCGGTTGGGGTCGACTGGGTGAGCTGGCCGGAGCTCCCAGAACAGAGACAGCAGTGCTTGTCTGGGGTCGACTGGACTGCTCACCCGGAGCTCCCATAGCCGTCGGTTGGGGTCGACTGGGTGAGCCGCTCAGAGCGCCCAGATCCAGAACCCCGATGACCCTCTGGGGTTGGCTGCCCGAGGCTCCCCGCCCCCTGTCAGAAGGGCTCGCAAGGCAGGCCTCCTCAGTTGCAGGAAGTGTTAGGCCAGCCAGAATCTTAGCGGTCTTCTCCTCGAAGGCCAGCGCCAGCGAGTCGCATAAAGCCTGAGAGGCTCGCACGGAGTTAGCCGCGCAGACCGGGTGGGACAAGTCTTTAACAATCTTAAACAAGGCTTGAGATTTATTAGGCGCCTGTAATAAGGATGTTTGTATAAAAGACGTCTTGGCCTGCTTGATCTGCTCCTTGTAACCTCTCAGTGCGAGTCTAAACAGGACTTTAGCCGAGGGGGAGTAGTCCCTTCTCCATGCTCTCTCTGCCCGTTTACAGCTCAGCTTCAGGTGTTGTAGCTCCACCGTAAACCAAGGAAAGGCCCGATTCGCCCTCGCTCTTGCTTTCCGAAGAGGCACGATGTTATCGAGTGACTCGGTAATAGACCGGCAGAAGGAGGAGTAGCTGTCTTCCACTGAGTTCCCCAGGCCAAAATTGGCAGATATCAAAGAGGGTAGAGGCGCTAGACTAAGCAGTCTAGACCACGGTCGACTCACTTGCGAGAGTCCCACCCCTGAAGCCTCCGGGGGATTGTTCCCAAGGCATAGGGAGAAGACCACCAGCGCGTGATCCGTCCAATATTGGACTAAGATGTCAATGATCGCCGCCAAGTGGGCTCCCGCAAAGATGAGGTCGAGCATATGACCACCCCTGTGAGTCGGGGAGCCAACCAGTTGTTGCAGGTGGATATCGGCCAAAGCCTGGCAGAGTGAGGTAAAAGCTCCATCTAAAGGGCCCCCCTGCCAGAGATTAAAATCTCCCAGGACAAGTAGATTAGAAGTGATTGTTCACGTTAAAAATAAGAAAATACAAGAGCGTTTGTGGGAATTGGGTGATCCTAAATTATCTGAAGCCATTGCTATTGCCAAATTGTTAGAACAATCTGAGATTACAGTTAAGAAACACACTGAACAGAAAAATGATTTGGTTGATGAAGTGTGTTTGGTCAGACGCACGGAGTCAAGTTCAAATGTAAATGTCCATCCCAGTGCTAATTTCAATTCTAGTAAGACAAATTTTCATGGCACTGTTAGAAGATTTGATAAATCTTCTATATGTTTCAGATGTGGAAGTAGAACGCATTTAGCTTCATTTGGGGGATGTCCCGCTATTAACAGAGAGTGTAGGAAATGTAGTAGGTTGGGGCATTTTTCAAACATGTGTAGAGATGTCAAAAAATGGGTTCCAAATTCTCAGGTAAAAGTAGCGTCTGTTGTGGAAGAAGTCCCCAAAGTATGCAAGTGTGAATGCTCTGAGAACCATTGTGAGGACAAGAAAGGTTTTGTTGTGTTTTTGATGGAGGGTATTTCAAACGTTAATGATCCTGCTGACTGCATGTGTATTAAAAAACCTATGTGTGAAGTTGAAGTTTTGAACATCAAATTAGACCTTATGGCTGACTCAAGTTCCCCTTGGACAATTATTACGAAGGAATGTTTTGATGTCCGACTAAGTTAAGTTCTTAGTTTAAATAGCATTTTTCCATCTGATATTTGTGCTTTAAGTTTCAATGAGACTAGAATTGATATGTTGTTTTTTTTGTGGTGGGTCTTACTTTCAAAGGAAAATGTGTGAGTGTTAAGTTGTACATAGCTGTCAAAGGTATTAATGTAGTTGGCTGGAGAGACCAGTGGAAATTTGGAATTATACTCAATCCTCGTGCGGAAGAGCCAGTGATGTTGGATGTGAATGCGGAGATAAATAACATTGCGATGGTTGAAAATGAAAATGTAACTAAATTAGGTATGTTAATTAAAGCAGAGTTCAAAGATGTATTTTCGGATAGGTTGGGGAGGATTAAGGACTATTCGCATAGAATCAAACTTAAGAATGGTGTGATTCCTCTCAAACAAAAACTAAGAGGTGTACCCATAAATGTTAGAGAAGAACTTAAGAAAATGCTTAATGATTTAGTTTCAGAAAACATTATTGAGCCAATAGAGTCTGCAGAATGGGTTTCTCCCATTGTTTTAGTTAGGAAACCGGATAAAGGTTTAAGAATGTGTGTGGATCTTCGAGCTCTTAATGCAGGTATCATTGTAGACTGTCATCCTCTTCCCAATATAAATGAAGTGGTATCTATGTTGGAGGGGGCAAAGGTATTTTCTACCTTAGACTTAAGATCTGCCTACCATCAGGTTCCCCTTACTGAAGAGTCAAAATGTTTGACAGCCTTTATCACTCCCCAAGGTTTATATCAGTACACTAGAATGCCGTTTGGGTTAGCTTCGGCGTATCAGTGTTTCAAAGAGTCATGTTCAACATTTTTAGAGAGTTTGATAAATTTGTTAAATGCTTTCAGGACGACATATTAATTTTTTCAGCTACTACTGATGAGCATTTACAACATCTATGGAGGGTGTGTGGAAAGTTGAAGGAAAATGGTCTTACCTTAAAACCTAGCAAATGTAAGACGTTTCAACACTCTGTAGAATACTTGGGACATACATTGTCGGGTGACGGTGTGGTGCCGAAAAAATCAAATATTGATGGAATTACAAATGCTCCTGCTCCCAAAAATAAGGAACAGTTACTCTCTTTCGCAGGTATGTACGAATACTATAGTAATTTTGTATATAATTTTGCATCCAAGATGGAGCCTTTAAGAAAACTGCTCAGGAATAATTCAGTTTTTGTTTGGGAACAGGAACAACAAACAGCTTTTGAACTCATCAAGTCAGATATTCTACAAGCTCCCACTCTTAGGCCTTTTTGTTTAAACTAAATGTGTATAATCACTGTGGACGCCAGTATGTATGGTTTGGGTGCTGTATTGTCTCAAGTATCTGGAAAGGAGGAGTTGAATGTTTGTTTTGCTTCACGTAAACTAAATGAAACTGAACGGAGATATGCGGTTATAGAAAAGGAACTTTTGGCTTGTGTATGGGCCATAGAGCATTTCCGCAATTGCATATGGGGTAGTAAGTTTCTTTTGAGAACTGACCATAAACCTTTAGTAAATATTCTTTCAACAGGTGGTGGATGGAGTTCCACTGCTCGGATTGCCAGATTGACTTCAAGGTTGCAGGAATATTGTTTTACTCCAGAGTTTGTGCCTGGTAAAAAAGAATGTAATTGCGGATTTTATGTCTTGCATGCCTTGTAAGACAATTTGTGATGGGAAATCTGAGGAAGGTGAAGTAGTTATGTGTTTACAGGATGTTTTGTCAGGTTCGTTTGATGATATTTCTGAACAGGCTTGGAAACTTGCTGATGAGCAAGATGTCACTTTACAGAATATTAGGAAATACATTTTGGAAGGTTGGTCTGACAAAAGGAATTTATCGGATAGTGCCTTGCCTATGTTTTCTGTTCTTGATGAGTTAGAATTAGAAAATGGTTTGATTTTCAAATCTGGTAAATGTGTCCCTCCTTTTGATATGCAGAAGGTAATTTTGGATCTGGCACATAAAATGCATCCAGGAATGTCTGCTATGAAGCGTCTTATAAGAAATTATTTTTGGTGGCCCGGTATTGATAGAATGGCTGACCGCAAGGTAAGAGAATGTGAGGTTTGTATGGGAAGTGAAAAAATGTTGAAGGTCAATGTTCCTCCCTTAAAAATTTCAACTTGGCCCAATGAACCTTGGTAGAAAATTGCTTTTGATATTTCTGGTCCATTTATGTGTCTTCCTTTTGATTCCCGTTATGCTTTGGTTCTGGTTGATTACCACTCTAAGTGGCCAGAAGTCAAGTTTGTTTCTTCAGTGTCCACTAATGTGGTGATAGAATTTTTCAAAGAAGTGTTTTCCATAGAAGGGTGTCCTTCAGTCCTTGTTACTGATAATGGGGTGCAACTTATCCCTTTAGAGATGGGAAGTTTTCTCAAACAACTTAACATCAAACATTGTATGATTTCTGTTTATGAACCGCATGAGAATGGTTTAGTTGAACGTTTCAACAGAGTTTTGAAGAGTTTTGTGTCTAATGTCATTAAAATTGGGTCTGGTTGGAGGAATTTATTAAGAGAAAAACTGTGGTTATACAGAATGACTCCTCACTCAACAACTGAAGTCAGTCCTTTCCGTTTGTTAAAAGGGCGTGATCCAGCTTCTTCAATTTAGGTTGGTTTTAGGTTGAAAAGCTTTATTCGATATGCAAGATATCTTGAAAGCATACATACATATAAAAACAGCATTTCAAGACGATAGAATAGGTATGTCAACATTATGATACTAAGACAATAAAATAGGATGTAACCCTAAATAAATTAGCTAAAAAGTGAATTAAATTGAGATTGACAGTCTCTTGCAGCGAATCAACCATGAGCGTTTTAAAAATTTGGAAACACCACAAACAATTGGAGGGGCGGTATCAGTCAATAAAATACGTAGTGCAACCAAATGCCTATGAGTTCCTAAGCATCTGAAGAGAGGTTTAAGCCAAAACCGCCTAGGGTTAATATAGTCCGGGCACTCAAAAAAAATGTGTGCTACCGTTTCTGGCCTGGATTGACAAAGTCAAAGAATCAAACAAGGGTCTTGACTCATAACTCAGCAAGGCTGAGTCCAACCAAATTTATATAACAAAACATTAGCCAATGCTGGGAAATCCAATAATCAACAGATAATTAACCACAATAGCTGTTCTCGAATCAAACAAAAACAACCTGCTCACAATATAGCATCATGCAAGATTTATTCTCTTTTGTAGAATTTACACTTTTTCGCACAATATTTTTAGTGCATGGGAATACAAAAAATTATATACAATATATACAAACATAAGTCTCAATCACAAAGAACATTTTATACATTACATACACACTTGGCCATTCAATCATACAAAGAACATTCACACAAATGGAAAAAACAAAACTGGATTGACAAAGGGCACAGAAGGGCGATAGATGAACACCGGATTTCCATTTTGAGACAAAGACCCCGATTGGGAGGGTGCCTACCCTAAACTTGAAGTACAATGCCCTATCAACTGGCAAGGTGATTAAGTCCAGGTATGGTTCATAGGCTACCACATCTTTTATTTGCAAGAATGCTGCAGTCATGTTACAGTGGTTTTGGTTCCTGATAAGTTTGCTAGAGACCCAATCCCAATAAAGTTTTTTGAGGTCAGCCTTTGGTGGAGCAGATTTTGTAGACCAACAGTCCCCCAGGCCCAGCTCTCCCAAAAGATTCTTAGTGTCTCTCAACCACTTGATCTTGGCCCAGCCTCCCATGCTCATTACCTCTGCCAAACCGTCGGCATAAGTTTTTAACTCCGGGACCCTCCATATACGGGACCAAAGAAGCAATGGACGAAGACGAGCCTGATCTTTAATGCTCTTGCAGCCCACATCCAAGAGCACCGGGACTGTCGGGGTGCTCGAGGGGAGGGCTAGGAGGTCCTTCAGGAACTTGTTCTCAGCCTTGGATAGGGAACCTAGATTACAATGGCCCCACAGCTCGGCCCCATACAATGCTGAGGTTACGCCTCTGGCCTTGTAAATCTCGATGGCAGGTCGCACAAAGTGTCTGGATGATGCTTGAAATTCCCTAAGCAGAGCGCCCCCTACCTTTTTGTGGTTCAGGACCATCTTGTCAATGTGGGAGGACCAGTTCATATTGTCTGTTATACGCAGCCCCAGGTAATCAAATTCGGAAACTTTCTCCAAGGGGACGGTGTTCAAAACAGGCGGGCGTCCTAGTCTCCTTGGAGGGTGCAAAATTAGATATTTAGTTTTGTCCACATTGATTACCAGACCTCTAGATAAACAAAAGTCCTGGAAGCGGGTCAGTAGTTTCTGTAGTCCCTGGGGAGTTTTTGAAATAAGCAGAGTATCATCTGCAAACAGCAGAGTAGGGATCCGTACAATCCCCAAACAGGGTGCGTCCGCTGGTTCTTGCTGCAGATGCTCAACAACGCCATTGACGTAAAGCGAAAAGAGTGTTGGAGCTAACACGCAACCCTGTCTGACGCCCCTACAGACCGAAATCCTGTCCGTTGTTTCCCCATTTTTCCCCCATCGGACCTGGGCATAGTTGCTGGTGTGCAGTTTGATGAGTAGGGACAAAATGTAGGGGGGCAGCCCCAGACCCTGAAGTACCCTCCAAAGTTCCTCCCTAGGGACCAGGTCAAAGGCAGTCTTCAGGTCAATAAAGGCCAAGTAGAGACTGCCCTTGCCTAGTTCCACGACCTTCCAGTTTAAGAGTGCTAACCTGAAGACCTGCTCAATGGTGCCCGTTCCAGAACGGAAACCAGCCTGGAAATCAGATAGCACTCTGTTCTCGTCTACCCAATGGAGGATCCTTCCCAAGATTGCCTTTCCTGCCACCTTTTGGGTGGAGTCGATCAGGCTAATTGACCTGTAGTTCCCTGGGCTATCTCTGGGGCCCTTCTTATAAATAGGGACGACCTCCGCCCCCCTCCATGAATCAGGGACTGGGCCACCCTTCATAATATCGTTTAGAAGTGCAGCGATTAAAATGGCCCAGTCAGATGGGTATGCACGTAAAAGATCTCCTGGGAGCCCATCCGGGTCTGCTGCTTTCCGCGGTACCACCCACTTGATGACCTCCTCTACCTCCCGTGCCGTGAATAGGTCAAGGTTAACGTCCCCTACCGAAACGATGAGAGAGGCTGGGACATTTAGGGGGCCTTCTACCGGAGCGTATAAGGTCCCAAAGTGTTTTGACCAGATCTGGGGAGCTATGTTGCATGTCCTCAGGGTCTCGTCGGGTCTGTTTCGGGAGCCCACCGGATTCCAGAACCCTCTTGCGTCCTTACTTTTACTGGCAGCCAGTAGGTCCGCCCAGAACGTTTCCTCCCATTCCTTTTTGGCAATTTGGAGGGACCTGGAGTAAGCCTTTCTGGCCTCCCTGATCTTGATTTGCGATTTGGATTTGACTGCCTCTACCAGTCTAGGCTTCATCGCCCTACATGAACGGGTATACCATACCTTAACTTTTATTTGCCTTTCTTTGGTCCCTACTCTTCTTGGGTGAGCAGTAAACAGATTAGATAGGGCCTTGGTAAGGTCACTAAAAACCCCACAAGCCCCCCCGTCCCACCTGTAGTGGTCCCCAAATTAAGTTGTGCTAGGGCTAGGAGATTAATTATTGCTGCGACCTTCTCCTCAGAGAGGGCGAGTTTCGTCCACCTTATCCGCCTCCCACAAAGTGCCACTTGCGACTTGCCCAGATCTGCTGTGAAGGAGGGAGCCAGGCCTCCCCTTTCGGTTGCCCACCAGGATACTAAAGTGAGGGAAAGTAAGTTGTGATCACTCTCTACTGAGGGGACCACAACCATATCCCTCACTGAGTTCCACAAACACACATCAAGGAAGATGTAGTCGATTCTTGATGTGTGATTGGGCCTATTGTAAGTGTGGGCCCCCCCCTTGTCCGACTCTGTCCTCCCGTTTAGGGCCCTCAGGTTAAACTCCATACTGAGGGTATACACCTGCAGGGCCGCCTCAGTCCACCTCTTGATGGGGGCTATTTCTAAAGCGGGAATCCCCCTCCTGGCATCCTCCTCATCCTGATCCTGGGTGACGTCCGAGCCTAAGGGCTCGAATGTACAGTTGATGTCTCCAGCAACCAGGGTGCAAACCTTGTATGGGGTTGATCTTAAAAGACCCTCCAGAAGTGCAATTGTTGGGGACTGCCTTCCCCCCTTGGTATCTCGTGCATAAATGTTGTAAATGTTTAAAATAGCGCGACCCCTGGAGTCCTTCAGAGTAATGTTAAGGAGGTCCAGACAACCGGTCTGTTGCTCCACTATCCTACAATTTAGTGAGGCAGCAACCCAAATGAGGAGGCCACCTGAGGGGCGTCCCCTCCCTGATTCTGAGCATACTGCTTGGATAGAATAGGCCAAGTAGCCCACCTTATGAGTGAGCTCCATGCTCCATGTCTCCTGGAAAATGCATATAGAATGCTCATCCACCGATGCATTCCAGTCGGGCAATGTCAGCTTCCTTGAGATTCCGGCTACGTTCCAGCTGAGAACCCTAAATGATGGGTCCGTCATAGCTGGGACGCTACGCGGTACAAGGTCATGACAGGGGGCCACCTCGTGAGGCTCCACCGGTGTTCCACATGCCCCTGCGGTATCTTGGGTCTCTACCCTTGCCCCTACATCTAGTGGTATAGAATGGATTTTAGTTGGGGATGGTACTGTGTAGAGGGTGGAGGGTGAATACTCTCTCAACTCACCCTCTGCTGTCCCGCCCTTGCCCCTAAGTCAGAGTCCCCTTGAGCCCCAGGTCATCTCCGGCCATACGGCCTGGGGATAGAATTGGGGCGCCTCAGAGTATCGTGTGCCTCCGCCAGGGCCAAAACAAGACTCCCCAATGACAGGCCTGAAAAGTTTGGCTACCGGCCTAGGGTAAAAATAAGTCAAATCCACTACTCTAACACCAAGGCCGCCCACCTCTTGATTTTGACCGCAAATTATCTTCGCCACTCTGTTGTCCTGGAAATTGATAATAATGCAGTCTCCCTCCAGTCGCTTTTTGCCCTGTCCCACCCAACCTACCCTACGGACCCTGAGGATTAATCCATCCACACCCATTGGAAGTGGTTTGTTTGTTTTTAACCAGTGAAGACACTTGTTTTTTAGGGCCTGGTGGGTCTCAAGCTGATTATCCTTCAGTGGTGGGACATTGACAAGCACTGTGACGTAGGGATGGCAATCAGGGGGAGATTAACCGGAGGGCTCCGAATGGTGGCCTTTGGGGGAGCAACTACAGTAGCGTCACATGCCAAGTTGAATCTGTCGTCTTTAGCTGGAGGTGCTGCCCCGACCCCCTTGACATTGACACACGGCTGTGCAATTTGGCTACTCTTAACCGCACTTGCTCCTGCCGTTGTCTGTGCCTGAGGTGTTATCTTAAGTTGATTTTTAGAGACCACGGGGGGTTTTGTTATTGTATGAGAGGTGTGAGGGGCAGGACCTGGCTTAGAAGTGATAGTGACCGGGGGGACTAGAGATGGGTCCCTACAAGATGTTGTGTCAGGGAGAATGGTTAACATTGGAACAACCTGCGCTGGGGCAGGGACTGCAGGCAGTCCTTTTCCCATATTCCTACCCGCATGATCCTCACTTGCTCTAGACTGATGTTTAATTAGAGTCTTAAGTGAGAAAAAATTATCAAGGGTGGATTGTTCGAATTTATCTACTCTCGCCCCCAGACCCTTGAGTTGGTCCATCAACGGGACCAATAAGCTTTTAATCAGGTCCGTAATTATTTTGAGGGAGTCGGGTTCTAAGGGGACGGCTACCCTATCATGGACATTGAGATGTACAAGCGGATTATCTGAAGTTGTTCCCACAACAGGAGGCTCCCCTGCCCTACCATTAATCATTTGAGCTATACCTTGTTCAGGTTTCGACCCAAAGCCCCTTTGCCCTTGCTTTCTTGGACGCTTGTGGAGTGTGGTGTGGCTACCTCTGCGTGAGTTCATAACCCTTTTCCTTTTCGCCTGCTTAGAGGTACCTTGAAACTGGGTGGACGAACGTGTATCCGTAGAAGGAGCCTGTTGTAGCGGTTGTAGCGGTGGGGAAGTCTGGCCAGTGGCGGGGCACGGTGAAGCTTGAGAAATTGTTTCCCCCGCTGCCTCGATACCAGCCACCGCTGGCAATAGATCAGCAAGATTTTCTATTCTGTCTATACTTGCTCCTATTGCCGATAACCGAGGCTGCTCTGGGGCTTCTGGGGGGTGAAGAGATGGGACCCGTCCTGAGATTGGGGACAGAGCCTGGGCCACAGCACCCAGGGAGGAGCGTCTAGCTGGTAAGTAGACCTCCGAGAGGCGACGTTCGGTCATCACGATCTCCTTCTCAATGACCGCTGCTACTCTAGTTATGAACCGGTCCATAGTTCCTATATTAGAATTCCCAGCAACTCCACCCTCTCCGCCATTCCTGAGCAATTTCCCGGAGCGGGTAGACATGGTAGGATAAGCTTCCTCTGCCACAGACACGCAACCTACCAGGACCGCAAGCGAAATGTTAGGGACGTGGCCCTGCCCAACCCCTGACTGCCACAGACTGCCCGCCCTTTGCTCGGGCTTCGCTCGGCGTCCCGCTCGCGTCCCGCTGAGCGTCCGGGGTGGTGGTTAAGTGAGGGGCGTTTTGGGCACGGTGGGCGTGTCTTGCTGGGGGCGCGGCCGTGCACACCTGTGCAGCGCAGGGACTCCTGGTCTTCCGAGTCCCTGCTGGCGCGCTCCCTCTGCAGCCTCCGATGAATCCCCACAGGCGACCACACAACTCCTCCAGCCCCTCGCCTCTCGCCATGAAGCGGCACCCGCGAAGCGGCACCCGCGAAGCGGCACCCGCGAAGCGGGTGCGGCGAGCAGTGACAGGAAGCGGCAGAATCCACACGGGCAAGGGCAGGCTGATGCAGCGGTTCCAAGCTCCCAGGTAGGGTGTAGCGTTTTGGCGTTCCCGCCGACACAGGGGAGCACACGCCTTTTGGAGTCTGGTCAGGCGCGGTGGGCGTGTCTTGCTGGGTGCGTGGCCATGCACACCTGTGCAGCGCAGGGACTCCTGGTCTTCCGAGTCCCTGCTGACGCGCTCCCTCTGCAGCCTCCGATGAATCCCCACAGGCGACCACACAACTCCTCCAGCCCCTCACCTCTCGCCACGAAGCGGCACCCGTGAAGTGGGTACGGCGAGCAGTGACAGGAAGCGGCAGAATCCACACGGGCAAGGGCAGGCTGACGCAGCGATTCCAGGATCCCAGGTAGGGTGTAGCGTTTTGCTTCTTCAATTTGTCCATGGTGGTTAAAAGACAAATGTCCCAATATATCTTTTTCTGATAAAGCAATCGCAATGGACCGCACACCGCTAGCCCCTCCTCCGGATCGCCCCTAGGGACTCTGGTACATGGAGTTCTTGAGTGGTTCACCCCAGTGGGTGCAAGTCGGTACTTGTTGAACTGATGATCTCTAGACCCGATGCATGTCCCGGGTTTTTGGATATCGCCCAAGACATGGCTCGGGTTTCGGGATAACTTGCCTCATCAGTAGAGAAAATAGTTAGGGGTGGAAGAGAAGGCCGCCAAACAACCGTCAAAGGCCTCGATGCCAGAACCGGCACGCAGGTGCGTCGTCCAGGAGCCCGTCGGCTTAAAGCTCAAGGGAGCCAATTTGTAGAAGCAATCGCAATGGACCACACACCGCTAGCCCCTCCTCCGAATCGCCCCTAGGGACTCTGGTACATGGAGTTCTTGAGTGGTTCACCCCAGTGGGTGCAAGTCGGTACTTGTTGAACTGATGATCTCTAGACCCGATACATGTCCCGGGTTTTTGGATATCGCCCGAGACATGGCTCGGGTTTCGGGATAACTTCCCTCATCAGTAGAGAAAATAGTTAGGGGTGGAAGAGAAGGGCGCCAAACAACCATCAAAGGCCTCGATGCCAGAACCGATAACGAACGAGACTTCTCCATGCTAACTCGACCCACAGCTAGAGATCGGGGGAACAACAAGTATCTACTTGCACCTACATAGGTGAACCACTTACGAACTTTCAGTAATTCTTTGAACTTCAGGCACTGCACATACCAGAGTGCTTAGGGGCGACCCGGAGGAGGGGCTAGTGGTGTGCGGTCCATTGCTGTTTTTTCTATATCTTTTTCTGATGATCTATTAGGAAATGTTGCACAAAGAGTGGAGTGCAAACAAGATAAAGTTAAAGAATGGTATGACTACAAGTGGAAGGCCAAGGAACCAAATGTTTCTATTGGTGATTGGGTCAGGATTAGGAAACCTGGTTTCATCACCAAATGTTCAAATAAATTTGTTAAACCCATGAAGGTTGTAAAAGTGTTTAGCAACAGTGTCATTACTCAAGATGGTAAGTTATGGAACATCAAACGTGTTGCTAAATGTCCTTTTTTGCAAAAGGTTTCTCTGCCAGATGTACAGTTGTGTCCCAATGGTGATATTGTCTCAAGAGTTAAGACGTCGGTTCGCTCCCGATTTCCACCGAGTAGGTTTGCCGATTATGTAACCTGAACTTTACTTTATGTTTGTTTTTCTTTTCTTTGTTAAAAAGAGAGATGTGTTACATTCCATGTATATACTTATCTGTTATGTTATGTCTCTTTAAATGCACTGCATCTTTCAGTAGTCTTACTGTTATGCTTAGAACCTACATTGCTTCTAGGCACCAGGTCAGTTGCTACTGTTCCTGCCTGCCAGCCAGATGCTGTGTTGCTGTGCCGCAATTCTTGGAATAAATATCTTCAATCAATTACCAGTCTCTGTGTGAGCTGTAACACAGGTGCCTGAGTTGAAGCTCAAATTCAGTAAAGTTTTAATCAGCCCAAAACATTAGTGAGCACGGTCGAGGCTGGGCAAGTGTGCTTTAACCCCATATCTGCAGTCGAAAATTAGCTGTAATACTCGAGGGAGGTCTTTGAATCCCTGAGTTTCTCGAGCACCACCCCCATGTAGTTCCTGTGACCAGGAGGCTGCTTTCTCCTCACCTGCTGCCCTGCCCGCTCTCTGACCCTTTATACACAAGAGGCATATTGACACGCATAGAAGCCCCGCTCGTTTGGCCCCGCATCACACACTAGCAGTATCAAACGTCTTCCCGCCCTTTCCCAACTATGATGGACAGCTTACTCAAGGGACCTCGGCGCCTTTTGGCACGGTGGCAAAGTTACAGACACACATGTTCAGTGGGGACAAATCTTCTGGCCCTTTACGCAGCTGCAGTGTAGGAAAAGCACTATTCATTTACCCAACGAGGTAGCACTTACTGATTAGCCAGTAGAAAGTACTCCAGTTGAGTAGAGTGCAAATCGCAAAAAAATCTGCGTGTTTGCAGGAAAATCTGCAAATTCGTGGATTTTTTTGCGATTTTGCGCGAATTCGCGGACCGCAGATCCACAAAATTCGCCCATATTTAAGAATTAGGCAGAAAACTAATATGGAAGTTACCCGCCACTGTGTAAGCTATAAAACAAACAAACACACTCAATGGATGATGTTATCAATACCGTCATTTGAGATGCCATTAGTGATGTCATAAATTAAATACAATAGAACATGTCATCATAAACAGTGCATGGCGAAGGCGCAAAATATAGTTAGTGCTAGAGCGTGGGCTAATTCCTACATCAATACACTGGTTTCATTTTAGCATTGGTTTTAGGAACTACTTTTTAACTTTGTTGAAAAGCAGTTCACATGATCGGTCCTCTTTTCACTCGCTCTGGTCCGTTTCTGTAAACAGGTCTGTAAATCTTGTTCTTAGGTCATCATATTTGCTGAGCATGCAAACACTGAGATCAAATGTCAGATGCTGTTTTTAGAGGGTGCCTGTTCCGTGCCCCCACCCCCTCTCTCATGCCATGTTGCTGTTGCTTGGAGATGCTCAGAACTCATCTTAGAAATGCACTTTCTCCCACAACAGCACAATTCTGTATTTTTGAGCACTGCTGATTTCAGAAATAACTTAAAATATTTTCCTAAAGAGGGTTTTAGTGCATGTGAAAATATTTTCACCCCCTGAAGGGAAAACTAGCCTCTTTTCCTGTCAAGTGTTTACTGCATGGGACATTTTAGTTTTCACTATGTTAGTCTAAATCTGCATGCTATAGGCCTCATTTTCCTATTCACAGGTTCCTTTTAAACATGCTTGCTTTTGTGCCACATTGTACTTTCACACGGAACCTGCATATGTTTTTGCGTTCTGTTTTTTCCTGGGATTTGGTCTGCGCACCACCGACAAGGTCAAACAACAGTGCCTCTTGCTATTCTTTCTGGCCAGGCACTAGCACCTAAACTTAACACAAGAACTAAGCACACATGTCCTTTCATGTAGATGAGTACATGAGCCTAAAACAGAAACATGGAACAACAGTTTTGAGAGAAGAGCACTGTGTCTGCTGAGATGAAGAGCATTCATCTGTGAATGCTTAGGTATGGGGTCTGCCGGTAATCCCCAAAATCATTCAAATATTCATTTATCCTTAGTAGCAGAGGAGGGGAGGGGTAAGATTACTCTGTCATATAAAATGACAAGACTTTTCATGGTACAGGTATCCTGGGGGTGGCGAGATGGAGCAGACGACGTGAACCCACGCACGTCAGCGTTGTGCTTCCTGTTTCTCGTGGCTCCGCCCACGGTTGCAACGCCTGACGCCGAGCCATGCCTCACGCCGGAGCCCTGGAGCTCCGCTGAAGATCACCAAAAAAGACCACGACGACCCGCTACAACTCGCCGAGACCTGAGACCCGAGACTGAGTCTACACTACCTCTGGTTTGTCTGGATGCCGTGGCTACGGGTCCGATGATCGACGCCAAATTCTGAAACGCCGAATTTTGAGGCGCTCTGATTCCGCTCCACTCGGATCCACACGCAGAGTTAGTGACTCCGCCTTGTTCTCCCTTTTCACCTGTTTTGCTCTGTCCTGCCGAGTTTTGCTCGGGACGAGCTCCGAGTTGCGAGACTTGGCTCTGCGCTGACCCTCCCTACGGAGCCTTGTTATCCTCCCTATGTTCCGGGGAACCAGAGGCATCTGAGGCAACTGAGGCCAGGTGAAGGGGGATAGAGACCAGACTGTGGAGAAGTGAGGGAGCTGAATGGTCTGAAGAGGGGCTGAGGTGAGCAAGACCATTGGGAGAGTTTCCGGGTTATACTCTCACACCCCTTTCCCCTGTGTATCAAATTAGTACAGTAAACGAGGGGGGGGTGTACGAATTGAGAAACCCGGCTTATTTGGCGCAACCGCGAGCTCAAGCTTAATAGATCACATGCAGCTATGGCGGCAAGAGTAAAGGGCAAGCAGGCCAAACTGGAGCTGGGAAGGGAGATACTAAAATCACCAACAGCGATCAAACCCCCACCAGCAGCCAAGGGGGGGGGAGATAAAAAATAGAAGGAAAACTCAACAAAAAAACGCCCTGAAGCAAAAAGCAACGGAAGCTGTCGAGACATACAGACAAAATAAATATAATATCTTGAGTAAATAAGTCGACGAAGATAACGAGGAAGATCAGGAGGAGAGTGAGGAGGATGAAGACGCAGAGACACTGTCTGAACTTTCAGCAGAATTGAGTCTGTTAGTCGTCGGCGAGAAACGTGAGGAGGATGGGAAGGACAAGGAGACCAAGGCAGGCAGGGTGGACAAAGTGGTCAAGGTGGATAACATGCCTTTAGTTAAGAGAATCGAGAGTCAATCAACCCCCAAGCAATACCCTCTTTTCTCTAAACCACTTTTCCAACAGGGGCAATTTTCAAGTACTCCAACACGCAAAGAGATCAACCAAGGGGGGGCAATTGGCATGCCGGAGCGAGATGCTCTTAACGCTGGAGGGAACATAAGTAGCCTCATAACGCCTGGGATGCCAGCGACATCGCAAGGGACGGTGGTAGGCTCAGAAGAAGCAATATCGACGCCACCAATTGTATCAATCAGGGCTTCCCCTTGTGCCGCACTGTTCCAGGCCGACCCTCGGCCTCACCCTCCGGCTCAGCTTATCACAAGCCCAAGCCACAAGCAAATTATGGAAGTTCCAAGCCAAGACTTAAGTCCACAGGTCTTCCAAGTTTTCCAAGATGATGGTCTGTCCATCCTCTCGAATGCCACAAAAGCGAACTCTGTTGAAGACATGCTTGCCACAATCCTCCAGGAACTAAGGGACTTTAAAAACTCCCAGGCTCAGGAAATTTCACAGCTGCATAGTAGGCTCACGAAAATGGAGGAGTGCCTTGGTTATCTCCCCTTGAGAGTCTCTGAAGCTGAAGCTCGGATTTCGTCCTTAGAGGACTCCCTAACGGCAATGCAGAAAGATCTTCTCGTGGCCAACAGAGAGAAAACCCAACTAGCGGAAAAAATGCAGGACCTTGAAAATTACAACAGGAGGTCCAACCTATGACTAGTAGGCATTCCTCAGGGACTGGAAGATAAGGACGTGGTTAAATGGTCAGAGTCCCTCTTGAAAAAAGCCATACCTGAGCTCCAAGGCGACCTAACGATCACAAGGGCGCACAGAGTCCCGGCGCATAAACCCAATAACTTGAAATATCCTTGCACAATTTTGCTAAACTTTTCGGACTTCAGGGTAAAAGAGACAATTTTAAACACTGCATTCTCTAAGAAAACATTCAATGTGGATGGGGCGAATAACTTTCGGATCTTTTCAGACATGTCGGCGGCATCTGCCCATAGACGTAGGGACTTTGTTAAACTGATTGACTCTTTTAAGAGTAAGGGGGCTCAAGCCATGATAGTATAGCAATCTAAACTTAAAGTGTTAGCTAAAGGAAAAACTTTTATTTTCATGATTCTACATGAAGCTCAGTCTTTTCTTGAAGGTCATGGTGCATAATCCGTTGCTGAATTTTCAATTACTTTTAGGGCGGGCCCACGGTGGAGACAGGAAGCACACAAGGATGCAATGAAATGGCATCCAAAAAGAAGAAATATCAGAGAAGGACGGAAGTGGGACACGGGGGGTTACCGCCCACTCTAGGGGAGGGGGGTGAAGGGGGGTGTTGCAGGGGGGAAAAAGAGAGTTCATTTATTAAGAAATTATCTGTTTTAATACTGACACAGCTATGGTATGGACATTGTTAAGTATACCCTTACAGTAGGAGTTTGCTATATGTGATTCTCCATTTGAGAGGTTGCCTTTAGATTATAAGATCTGCGTATTTTCCACAAAAGGGCACTTTAAATCCTGTATCTAATACTTGGCACTTTAGCTATTTGCTTTTCTATGTATGGGTCTCTACATTTCAAAGGCGTTTTTGCACAAAAGGGTGATTCAAATCCGGTAATCTGCACTTGACATTTTAACTTTTTGATTTTTCTCCATGTACAGTTTTCACATTTTAAAAGTATTTTTGCACTCTATATGCTGCTTTTTTTTTGCCTGTTTGCTGTTATTGTACATGATTAATGTTGCTCATCTGCACAAGGCAAGGTTTATAAATCTCCCGAGTATAATTCTTAATTACGTACTTGCTTTTCTTCTATGCATTTCATTATATTGAAGAACAATTAATATGTTGCTGCTCTTTCTCACCTGTTTTGCTACTATCGTACAATTGTGCTGCTTATTTGCTCATCTGCACAGGGAGAGGTTTAGAACAAATAATATGTTGTTCTTTTATGACTATTCGCTGCTATTATACATCTGCGCTGCTCATTGCTCATTTGCACATGGTGAGGTTTAAAACTCTCCTGAATATATTTATTTATTATTTAATATTTATTCTTCTTGTATACGTTTCAATATATTGAAGAACAAATGATATGCTGAAGTTTATCTCTTTTAATGCGAATGGTTTGAACAACGTGCTGGCTAAAGAATCTTAACCCAGATGTTATTTATTTACAAGAAACCCATTATAGAGATCAGGTTGAGTCAGATAAAATCCTTGAGGGCTGGGTTGGCCGCAAAATATCTTCTACAGCTGGGCTGGCGCAGAGAGGAGTGTGTATTCTAATAGGAAGACATGTAGGCTTCTCGCTGGAAGGGGCGCTTATAGACCCCAGGGGTAGATGGACACGGTAAATTAAACCAAGCAAACATAATTTTTGACACAATTTACGCACCAATTCTAGATGACCCTCTGCCACTTTTACAGTTAAAACATGCTGTAACAGGTCTCCCTGGGCCAATATTCTAGGGGGGAGATTTTAATTTTTTACAAAATCCTTTAGTGGACTCCTCCAAAAAAGATCGGCGTCAGAACAAACACCAAGTTGCTATAGCCATCCAAAGCTGCAAACAAGACCTCGATTTCATTGACTACTGGCGATTCTCTAATCCGCTCAAACAAGAATATTTATGCCATTCAGCAAAGTACAACTCTGCATCAAGGTTAGATTTCTTTTTAACATCTTATGGTTTAGAGTTGCATAATTATGTCCATCTACCAAATGCTTTTTCGGACCATGCAGCACTTTGTATGGAGGTAAAATTGGGGCTACATGACGTAAGGCCTTTAAGAAGATGTTTTTTTAACAAACTAAACCTCCTGGACCAACAATGGTGTACAGATATTGAAGAAGAGATCGAGCAGTTCTTTGTACAGAATAGAGGAACAGCCCCATTAAACACGATATGGGACGCATTTAAGGCCACTCTGCGGGGATTAATTATGTCTAAAGAAATACCAAAGCAGAACGCAAGAAGGGAGGAGAAAATTAAATTACAAACTGAATTTACGCAGGCAACCCAAGAACACTACAGGGTTAGATCAGCGCTCTCTGGGCAACAGCTGTCTGAGGCAAAGCGTAGGATGAAGGATTTTTATTACGACCAATAGTAACCTCTATGCCCAAAAGATATATGAGGAGAGTGAATACACAGGGAAACTCTTGGCCTGGCAAGCCAAAGAAAAGCAGGCCCAAAATAGGATAGACCAACTAACTGAACCCATCACTAAATTACACGCTAAAACCACTGCCTCCATTGGTGAGCTGTTTTTTAACACAACAAGGGAGTCTATCAAGCAACTGAAGAGGCTACATCCGAAACCATTGGGGAATTTTTAGAGTCACTCGCAATACCTAAACTAGATGATGGTGGCAAGAAATTCCTGATCGAGGACTTCTCAATGTAAGAATTAGATGAGGTTATTGGGTCTTTCCCCAATGGCAAGGCTAACGGTGATGATGGTCTTCCTATTGAATTAAAAAAAAAAATTGGGGGCACCCTGCGTAAAGAACTTCTGCTTTTAGTTAACTATTTACTTCAAGGAGGACCTTGGTTAGCATTTTGAAAAAAGGAAAGGATAAGGAAAATACATATTCGTACAGGCCCATAAGTCTTTTAAATACAGACTATAACATTTTTACGAAACTTTTAGCGAACCGATTGAACAAAATAGTGGGGTCTCTAGTAGCCCACGATCAGTGTGGTTTTATAGCAGTCAGGCATCTCCATTCGAATACAAAAATGTTATTGGAGGCACTAGATTATTTTAAGACTAATACGGTGAAGGCTCAAATCTGGCTTTTAGATGCGGAGAAAGCTTTCGACCTGGTGTCATGGGACTGCCTTTTTGCTATTTTGCACAGTTTCAATTTCCCGATTGTTTTTATCTCTCTTTTAAAACAACTTTATATGAATTCTAGGGCACAGATTATCATTAATAATACTAATATTGGGACATGTCAGGTCACAAGAGGCACGCGTCAAGGATGCCCCTTGTCGCCAATTCTATTCACATTATTTATTGAACTATAGGCGATTGCAATTAGGGATATAATGACCGACACAGTCCCAGTAGTTGGAATGACAAACATAAAATTATATGCGGATGATATTGCCCTTTTTCTAGATTCTAAACCCTCAAATCAATTAAAAATTTTAAAAAAAATTCTGACTTCCAAAAATTAGGGGGCTACAAGATAAATGTTAACAAAACGGAAATTATCTTAGCCAATTGTACTGTAGAGACTTAATTACCGGAATTTAGGCAGATATACAACACATGCCCAAAGAGATATCTGGGAATATTTATTTCGGACAACTTGGAAGATCTGTATTTGTTAAATTTTATACCTCTGTTAAAAAAGGTTGGGTCTCTTTTAGAACGCTGGAATATATTACCTCTGTCTATAATGGAACAGGCAGCGATAGTACGTATGTCGATTTTACCTCTTTTTAATTTTCTTTTTAGCGCCGCACCATGTGCAATCCAGGTCTCCTTTTTAAAAAAAGTAGATGCCTTGATTTCCTCTTTCCTTTGAGCAAACAAATCTTGTAGGCTTGCACTCAGCACTTTATATCTTCCATCCGCACAAGGAGGGCTGTCCCTTCCAAATATTAGAGAATATTATTTTGCGTCTTTTGCACATCATAGTTTTAGGTTTTTATTTCTAGACGTTCACGAGGGAGACAATTTTTTTATGAAGAAGATGTTGTCAGAATTAAAAATCACTGACCCGGTTAGAATTACGAAAGATCCAAAGAAAGTTCGTTATAAGTTCCTACAGTGGATTTTTAAACAGAAAACTCAGTTTTTGAAATTCTATGGTATCTCTAAAATAGGTAGTACAACGGATTTAATCAATCCCAGCTTTGGAGAAGGGGGCTGTATGGATAACAATATAATAAATCTATGGAAGGAGAATGGCTTTGAGAAAATTGAGGACTTCCTTATGGGGAATAGATGGAAGTCCTGGGAGTAAATTTCTAGACAGTTACACCACTCCTATACAATTTTGAATTGGTCTTTTCTTATGTTTAACGCAGAACTTAAAGAGCTGGATATAGGTAATTTATTTCATAAAGAAAATCTTTCTACAGCATTGAACAATAAAATACAAAAGAAGATTAGTACTTGGATTAAAATACTAAAAGAAAACAACGGGCAGGAATCCTCCATTAAGATCATTGAGAGGTGGAAAAAGAGGGAGGACATTGAAATTAGCAAGCAGGTATGGGACAAGATACATAAATTTAATAAAATCATTTTTCGCGGTGCTAATTTTAAACGTATGCAATTTTATAATAAATGGTTAATTTATAGAACCCCCTCTTTCCTCCACAGTATCTTTCCCCAAGTCGCCGACAAATGCTTTCGATGTGAAGAAAAGGGCACCTGGAAGCATATCGTCTGGGAGTGCTCTAAAATACAGATATTCTGGAAGGAAATAGAAAAATACCTCTCTATTGAGTTCAAAGCCATTATATCATTCGATGAGTTAATCCCGGTCCTAGGCTGCTCATCGAGCCACACTCCATATGATGAGTCCCTATTTATAGCCTCTTTAATAGCTAAATCCCTTATTTTGCAGTCCTGGAAAACAGAGTTAGTACCAACCTTTCAGGCATGGAAGGTAAAATTACTACAAATCCAGGGCAGGGAAAGAAAATATGCACTGAGATCAGGGGCCCTTAAGAAATATGAGAAGTACTTGAGTTTGTTTGAATCCTAGCTTGTTTTCTGTCGATATCTAATTTTAACCACATCTTCTTAAACATCAGTCTGCTAGATTGTTTTTTATTATACACATTGCACTTTATAAGTAAGTTTCGAATTCATGAAATCTGAACACGTTTCTGTATTTATGTGTCATGTAAACGATTTTTGTACTGTATTACTCCTGCTACAAATGTGTCATGTAATGATTATTCTGTCTTTATGAACTCTCAATAACATTTTTTAAAAAAAAAAAGACTTTTCATGGTAGATGGATTATTAACCATGTAAACAGTATTTTTATTATGCATCTGTTGTCTAATTGTGGCACGTATACCTCATTTCAAAGCACATTAATTTTAATAGATATTCTAAAGCTTCATTTCACCTGGTTATCTTATTGTGGACAAGTACGAGTGCTAGAGTGAAAGGGTGTGTCCTGTTATCGCGATCCCTGAGAGGGTCGAGAGTTTAGTGTTCTCTTGTTTCTCTGGTAAGGTTATGAGGACAAGTGAGGTACTATAGCTTGTTGGACTCTGGCTCATAGATACTGAGGTGGTTTGGGGACTCAATCCTTAACTGCGGATGTTTGGTCTGGTACTTACTTGTGGGAACTCTGAGAAGTGCTTGTCTACAATACCCTTGCACCCTTTTCCCAGAGACGTCCATGGTGTTAGGGTTTTTCCTCCACAGTAATTAGGCAGCACCTAGTTTTGTTGGTTTTTCAAGCTTGAATATCAAAAGGTGTCTACCCTGTTTGTGCTACACCTTGAATTCTTTTCTAGTTAGCTATGGCTCAACCCGGGGCTAATAATGTTAATTGCCGTCTGGCAGTTACTCAATATTTACGTCCACGTAGAGTCCCTAATGCAGGACTTCCTGTAAGTTTTGTAGTAGAGGCAGACGCCTCGTTTCACTATGAGGTTTTTATTCAGGGGTCCCTTTTTCAGCTGATGATAATATTTTTCATGACTATACGGTGCCTCAGGCACCTGCAGCTTATTGTCCCTATAAACTGAAATTTCTCTTACAGTTAGGAACACCAAACTTGGTTTAATGGCACCCTTCCCCATGTCCTTTGGACAGTTCAAATGGGCCCCTTAAATTAAGTAATGATGGGGCGACACAGCCAACTTTAGCTAGCTATACCCCATATCCGGATTTGAATGCTATCAATTTAGTTCAGACTAGGGGTGGGCGGAAGTGTAATGGACTTTCACAGAGAGGAACGGAAATTGAACCAATTTCCGTGCCTCTCAGCAAATTTCTGTTACGTGGCACTCGCCTGCCTGCCTCCCGCCCACCTCCCGCCCGCAATATTAAAAAAATTAAAGAATGTAATAAACTTTAAAACAATTACCTTAACGCAGGGACATCTCTCCCTGTCTGTCGTGCCTTCTTGAAAATGCACATGCACGGGAGCGTGCACATACGCATTACTCGCTAAGAATGCGCATGCGCAGGCTCCCGCGCATGCGCAGTTTCAAAGAAGACGGCGCGATAGACAGGAAGAGATTTACCCGCGTTAAGATAAGTGTTTTAAAGTTTATTTCAGGCTTTAATATTTTTTATATTGCGGGCGGGCAGGAGGCGGGCGGGAGTTGGGCGGGAGGAGGGCGGGCGGCGGGCAGCCAACTTCCGTTCCGCCCCGGAGTGTGCGGAAATTTACCCCGTTTTTCCGCCCTCTTTTGTGGAAGGCGGAAGGGCAAATTTCCGCACATTCCAGGGGCGGAACGCAAATGTCCGCCCACCCCTAGTTCAGACACGTGCTTCATATAATAACAGCCAAAGTCACCGAGAAGATCGTCAACAACCAGCTCACGAACTTCATAGAATCCAACTGGATCCTCGACACTTCCCAATCCGGATTTCGCTGCAACCACAGCACCACGACCGACCTCCTTGCCGCCATGGATGACATCAGCATGCTCCTCGACCAAGGCCACATGGCAACCCTCATCCTACTAGACCTCTCAGCATCCTTCGACACTGTTTCCCATTGCACACTAGCCGCCAGACTCCACGACGCCGTCATACAGGTAACTGCCCCAGACTGGATCCGATCCTTCCTCACCGGTTGAACTCAAAGAATCAGACTCCCGCCCTTCCTCTCTGAACCCACATAGATCAGCTGCGGAGCACACCAAGGATCCTCACTCAGCCCCACGCTATTCAACATCTACATGGCCTCCCTCGCTACCATCATCGGAAAACATGGACTTAGCATAGTATCCTACGCCGACAACACCCAGCTCATCCTCTCTATCACAAAGTAACCCGACATCACCAGACACAGTTTCCAGGAGGGAATGAAGGACGTCACATCCTGGATAAGCAGCAGCTGCCTGAGGCTCAACTCGGATATAACGGAAGTCCTGGTCCACGGATACACCCCCTCCTTGTGGAACAACATCTGGGGGCCCACTGCCCTCGGCAACCCTCCCACAACCACAGACCACACCCGCAATCTCAGCATCATACTTGACTCGTCCCTCACCATGAAATGTCAGATCATGCTGTGTCTTCTGCGTGCTTCAATAATCTCCGCATTCTCCACAAAACCTTCAAATGGATCCCCCCTGAATACTGAAAGACTAACACCCACACACTCATAACCAGCAGACTACGGGAACACTTGCTCCTTCGGAGTCAACAAATCTCTACTCCAGACCATCCAGAATGCTGCAGCCAGACTCGTCCTCCGCGTCCAACGACAAGACCACGTCATGCAGCACCTACGAGACCTTCACCTGCTCCCCAACAAAAAGAGAGCGACTTTCAAGCTGCTCACTCATGCCTACAAATCCCCAATACCTCAACAAAAGGATCTCCTTCTAGGCACTCAAGAGAAACCTCCGATTCACCGAACTAGCCCTGGCCAAAGTCCCTTGCATTCGCAGATCCAGAACGGGAGGAATAGTCTTCTCCTACATCGCGGCCAAGACCTGGAACAAACTCCCCCTAGGCATCAGACAACCACCCACTGCAAGCCTTCAGGAAGAGCCTCAGGACCTGGCTCTTCGGATGAGACGGAGCTACTACCATGAAGAAGGTGATGACAAGCTGGAGTTAGTGGATGCACTGCACTGCAGTGCACTGCAATCCGTGAATAATGCCCTGATAAGGGCGCTAGGTCGCTTCACGGGACAGCTGCGTGTGTTTGCACGCCAAGAAGGCTGGCAACCCGAACTTCCTCCAGCCAACAATGAGGCAGGCCCATTAAAAAAGGGCAAGGCCAAGAGTAAATCACAGCCAGAGGTGCATGGAGAAGCTTTTGAAAAGCTAAGGCGCAAGTGAGAGACTGAACACGATTATAGTGCCAACCCACAGGGAGAGTCCGCTCAGTCTCGCAGCCCACAGTATGCAGAGGCCCTGGACTCATTCTCCTCTTCCCACAGTGAGGACAGTGATGAGGGTGAGATGGCAAGACCCAGTAAGAAGAAACGGCTCCGGTCCAGATCCCTCGGAGGCTCCAATTCGAGCCCTCCAAAATAATTCACCCCAATGTGTCCTGTTGGGTTCTCCCTCCAGTGGTTGCGGAATACCTACAAATCCATCTATGGCGGAGCGTTGATAAAGAGCTACATGCACGCCTCCACACGGAGTGCCCCCGCCAAGACCTGTGAGTAAGATTGCAGACACGCCAGAGTTAGACCCTACCATGGTCACTTTTATGATAAAATACGCAAGAGATCCAAAAAAGTGCATGGATCGCTCATGCCGACGTGCCAAGATAAACTACTTGCAATGACAGGACCTTTGATTAAGATCTTAGAGTTAGCATACTACGGCAAAGAATCCAACTCCCCAGTGAATACTGACGATCTGATTGGCTGGGCTCAGCAAGCAGTCTGCATGTTGGGGAACACCACTGCGCCATCTCTATGGAGTGCTGGAGATCTATCCTCATGAGAATAGATCCTAAACTCAATTATTGTTAGAAATGGGATCCCTGGCTGGCCAGGGCTTGCGCCAAAGTCAGTCAGAGACCACTACTCCTAAGTCAGGGCAAGGGAGTTACACGCCAAGATAACCCCTGCTCACCCTCTAGGTAACGTGGCGCGAGCAGCAAGGTTAAACCTGGAGGCGATGTGAGTTAAGTATTTGCGCACGCACCCCAGCAACAACACCCAAGGCCCACCACAAAGGAAACTCCACAAAAGGTTATATATAAAAATAGCCTTTGTATTACACCAAAACCCATTAGATAAAAACACACACTTTACAATGTGCCAACAGGCACGGGCAGAATTTACAGGGAATATGTACAAGACAGAGCCACCAGGACCACTGTCAGGAATCAGCACTTTTAGAACTTAAAATACTTGGTAGAATTAGCACTTAGAACATGGAATATAAATCACTGTAGCACGAAATAGAACATAAAGCACACAACCAGTAATCACTGGTAACAGGTAAGTACCACCTACGCAATCCTAACCACCTTAGGAACAGGTCACGCAGGGAACTAGGACCTCACTAGCACCACCTGTACTAGCAAGAACAACCACTTAAGTATCACAATACCTGTAGGGGTATAAGCCTGGGAATAAAACATATAATTCATAAACATACATTCAGCGGTGTAAGGAAGGAAAACACGTGATGCATCAACAACACATTCAGAGGTGTAAGAACAAGGCACATGACGTATAAAAACACATTCAGAGGTGCAGCAAAAGAACAGTTACGCCAAACTCACATAAGTCACCACCTGTGACTGTCCATGGGCCAACTGGCCTTGTTGGGGCTAGGACGCCCTGTGTCCAAGTGTCAGGGCCTACACGTGGCAGTTGCTCACTAAGTGCTGGGCAACTGAAGTAACACTGGTGGGGACAATGTTTGAGCCTTCCAGGGCTCAAGAACAACAATGGGGCCAATGTGGGAGCCTCGCTGGGCTCTAAACAAATGACTGGCCTCTGGGAGCCTTGCTGGGCTCAACAACAATAATGGCACTCGAGAGCCTCTCTGAGCTCTAAAATAAATGTGGCTGGGAGCCTCTCAGAACCAAATGTGCCCCCACAAGCCTCTCTGGGCTCACAAAACCAGGAAATGCCACCTGGAGCCCTCGTGGCTCTAAACAACAACGGAGCCTCGTGGCTCAAGCCAACTACTGCCCGCGTTGGTGGAGTGCAAAAATGCCCCTAGGAGCCTCCGTGGCTCTAACTCTGCTCTGGCCTGCTCGTTGGAGTCCCACTCGGGGGACTCGGAACCAGGATTTGCCCCCGGGCCCGGGGGGGGGTGCGGAGACACCGTTGGAGCGGCCCGCTGCCACTCGGGGCCGCTCAAGGACTCTGCCCGGGATTTCACGACCACCAGCGCCCCAACACTTCGAGCCAGCAATGCGGGGGGGGGGCGGGCACCGGCAATGTGCCCCGACGCCTCCCCCTCCTGGAAGACCCAACACCGCGTGGCCCCACTCACCGGGACTTGGCGCGGGGACTCCTCTCCCTTGCTGCTTCCCGAGCCGGCTCCTCTGGCTTCGTCTGGTGTGGCGGCCTCCTCCTCACCCGGTCCCACTTCTGGGGCCGGGTACTGGCAGCGGGCGGGGCTCTCTTCCTCAGGAGAGCCCCGCGGGGGCACCAGCAAGCTTCTCCTCGGCTCCGGGATTCCTCTCCTCTTCCCAGGCTGCGGGGGCGGGACTTCCGGCCAGGCTGCTCTGCAATTGGCCAGCCTGACAACCACTTCCGGGTCGTCGCAGGCAGCGTGGCGGCCCGGCGGTGGACACAGTCGCAAACGCCGGGTGGGCACCGGCTTTCTTTGTAAATAGGTAGATTGCGGCAAGGCAAGGTCCCTGGCGGGGTGGGCACCTGCCAGGGGGCTTTAAAATCGGCAATTAAAGCGGGCAAATGCCGGGTGGGCACCGGCTGTACACAAAAGCACTCCCCAGCGCTAGGACCATAAATAAAGCGCTCTCAAGCGCTTAAAGGCGAATAAAGCGCTTCCAGGCGTTCCAAGCAAAATAGAGCTCCAGCAAAGGTCTGGAGACAGGTAGGGGGGCAAGGCTGGGCCCAGAGCCAGCTCATTGGGTCTCCAGGCAGGGAGACAATCCAAGTGGCGGTCCTCCTGGCCCCCGCAACTGCAGCAGCCCCCTCAGGCAGGATCCTGGAGCAGAACAGAACAGTTTGTGTGGGGACACAGCCCCATTTTTATACACCACATTCCTTTGTCTTTATCACAGGGTGAGGGGAAGAACGAGCCGCAGCTGGTTGGTGAGCACCCTTGATGGGCTCAGCCCCTCACTCTATTCACTGGCAGGGCTAGGGTCATTAGACGCACCACAGGGGGCGGAGCCAGCATTGTGTGGGGAAAACCCAGCCCCATTCAGGAACCAGGTGCACTCCTCCCCACCCATCAGCATGCTAATCTCCACACTTACCACTGGGCAGACCCATCATGACTCATGGAGCCGGGCATCCCAGCCAGCTCCAGCCAATCACACGCCAGACACATTTTACACTAATATGCCAACTCCTAGAAGTGGCACCTCCACACACGACACAATCATGCCACATACATCATTGCGAAGCATTCAATCACACGAGTCCGCACATGCCAGACTCGAGCCTGTACACCCCACGCATCAGGAACTACCAGGGACCCATACATTCCCCATGCATTCCTATGGGAGGGCAGGCCTATCTCACCACACGCACTCAGAGTGCGCACGCACTTTCCACTGGGACACAGTGAAAGTGCGCAGAAATCAAAAATCACTACCTCCAATTCACATTCACAAAGCAAAAAGTTTAGGGGTGAACCTGCCAGAAGGGCCAAGTCCAACAATTATCTATCCAAATCGGAAGCCAGCCCAATGGCTGGCGGCCTATTATTTGGGGGTTCCTTCATTAAGGAACTCTCCAGATTTTGTGCCACCTACTCGACTATAGACAAGACCCAAATGTTCCTAAAAAGAGTTTTCCAAGAGGGGCCTTTTTGTCAGGGCCGGGCGCTATGGAGGGCGTGCGCCAGGCTGAAGTCCTTACCAAAGCTCTCAACAAGGATTCTATTTCCACAGCAAAGGTGGTTGGTATGAAGACCAACCAGATCCCACCTTCTATCCCACTCGACCCAGAGGAGGCCATCCCCGATTCCGCCGCAGATCCAGACGCGGAAAACAGAATACAATCCAGGACACAGGATATACCGGTAAGAGTTATTCCCTCCTCGGAAGTGATATTGGGCGGGGAAGCATGGACCTATTCATGGACAACTGGAAACACATATCCATGGACCCATGGGCACTGGAGACCATTTAGGGCTTCAAACTGGAATTTTACGAATCTCAAATTCAGTCTGGCCCCCACAGACAAATGTATTTTTCCCAAACAGAACACGTTTTTTAGACTCAGACATTCAAACTCGCCTAGCGAAAGGAGCATATGCCTGTGAACCCCACACCTCAAAGGGTTTGTGAGCGCCATCTTTCAGGTTAAAAAGAAGGGCAGAGGTCACCGGCTAGTCCTAAACCTCAAAGATTTCAATTTCTGGACAATGTACAGACATTTCAAAATGGAAGGCATTCACTTGCTAAAAGATATTCTACAGGAAGATGACTAAATGGTTCGTCTGAACCTGAAGGATGCCTACCTCTCCGTCCCCATATTCCCACCTCACAGACTGTTTTTACAGTTCATATGGCAAGGACAGTGCATGGAATTCAAACCCCTTCCATTCTGTCTCTCTTTGGCCCCGTGGTGTTTCACCAAATGGATGAGACCACTGGTAGAAGCGCTGAGGGCTCGAGGAGTACGCCTAATTGTGTACCTAGGCAACCTCCTGTTGATGGCCCAGGACCCTTAGACACTGACGACTCACCTATCATGGACTATACAACTTCTTCAGAGTCTGAGATCACTGCTTGTGAGAGGCTGGCTTGGTATATGGTGTACACTTATGTAAGTGGGCACCCTGCACCAATCCAGACAACCTGTATGGTGAGTTTAGTGGTATTAGACAACCTTAGAAAGCTCTCTAAGTGGTAGCTGTGGAGAGCAGCCTTCAGGTTTAGTCCAGGAGTGTAAAGCAGCTTGTTTCACCAGAACGTAATCTTACAGGTATAGATTAAGTGAAAAAGAACCACACACTGTATTTATAAAAATATGTATTTATTATAGAACACTCACTAACACATACAGAAATGTCTTAATGGGAGATATACACAGTGCACACAATACTTTTCAATAGAAACAGGTAAGTAGCACGAAATATACAGTGCAGACCAAACCATATACTAAAATAGTAGAATGCTAACCACGACTCGACTCAAGACTATACCCAGAAGACATAAGTAAGTAAAAAGAAACCCCACAGAGGCCGTGTGCAGAGTGGGAACATGACCGCGGACACAATTCAAGTCAATGAGTAAGTCGCTGTTGCAATTTTAAAGAAGAAGGACCCTCCCCAGTGGACCTTGAAACAATTCCATGGAAGACAAGGTTAGAAAGTCACCCTACTTGTAGATACCAGTGGATACCCTAGGACCCAGGATACCGACACCAGGGAAGCTGGGTGCATTATTGTGAAGTGGCGTCGGAAACCGTTGTCAAACCCGATAGAGGACTCCAGGAAGATGTTGCTGCTGGAGAAGGTGAAAGTGTCCAGTGGACCCCAAAGGTGGATTCAGGAGGAGAAGTAACTGCAAGCAGAGGGGACAGAGTCTATGCCACTCAGGAGTGACCAGGAGGCACGGGAGATGAATGCCCACCAATGTTAGGTGCTGCAAGAGAGATGATGGTGACCTTGGAGCTGCAGCTGTGAGGACCAGGCAATGCTGTGGAAGACCAGGAGCTTTTCATGAGCTTTCCCACGTGAGATGTCGAGAGTTGAGGGGTCGATGTATGTCGGGAGCACCAACAAGCCTTGGCAACTGCAAACAACGTGGAAAGCGAAAAAGGTGCAGTGTCGAGACCAGCAAGGTCCAGGTGACTCACCACAAGCAGGGGAGTCAGAGCAGGCCCGAGTAATCAGGATAGCCTAAGAAATAAAAGGAGACCCTTTTTTGACTGGTAGTCTCCCTGTGTGTTTCTCATATATATAATTTGGGGTATGGAGACTACAGGGTAGGTAAATATTGTCCCCAAGACCCTCTTATGTAAAATTGTATTTTGGTGACCCTCAGGAGGACCCAGAGGCCTAAGGCACTGCAGTGGCAAGAGGACCTCAAGCCGCTCACCAAAGATGCAAGCCCACGGTGCAAGTGATGTGGTGAAGACATAGATCTTGGTCACAGGAGATGCTTGAGGTTGAGGCTACTCGGAGCCCGAAGATCTTGGTGGAAGGAAGCCAACAAGCCTTTGCAACTGCAAGTTGATAGGGTGCACAGGGGTTTGGTTCCTGCAGCTCCGAAGAGGAATACTGGCCTCAAACTTGGTGAGAGGACAGGGCACGCCTTGAGGGATGTGAAGGACTATGACTTGTGTTGCTGAGCCTTTTGGAGTCCGTGGGAGCCCAGGATCAGCAGACGGGTCAGCTGAGCTGTGGTACTTCCAGATGCAGAGAAGTGACTCCTTCACTTCAAGGGAGATTCCTTCAGGTGTCTTGGATGACCACAGGCCTTGGAAGGTTCCTGTATGATGCACAGGCAAGGACGGTGCAGCAGACAAGCAGGGGAATGAGATCAGGAGCAGCAGGATGCTTTCCAGTTGCAGTCTTGATGCCCAGAGCAAATTCCAGAGTGTCCAGATGGTCAAAGAAGTGGTATATTAAAATGAATCTTGTCCCACTACAAATCTAGGGACCCACCCACAGGTAAGCCTTTAAGTACCCTAAGGAAAGAGTTGGGACGATTCAAGGCTCCCTCCCAGGGCAGGGGTCGGACAGTGGGTAGGATATTCCCATGTCCTTTGTCCAGTTTCGCGCCAGAGCAGGAGCCATCGGCTCCCTGAGCTGGTTTGAACTGGACTATGCAAGGAGGGCACCAAATGTGCCCTTCAAGCAGACTAAGTGGTGCTGGCCAGTGGCCCCACCCTGTCCCAATACACTAAACCCTGTCTGAGAGGTGGTCACACCTCCCTGTGACAGGATAACTATAGTTCTGCCTCCCCTGCTCGAGCCAGGCTCAGCAGCAGGGGGGCAGAATTGTATCTCTAGTCAGCATCATCCATGTTGTACTGCCTGGGTCTGGGAGTCCTGAGGGTCTCCCAGAGGAGCTTTACAGTGCATGGACTCATACCTCCCACACTGTTTATGGTGTGGGGGTATGATTCCAACATGTTTGATACCAAACATGACAGGGTTTGTTACAGCCAGTTTAGAGATGGTCATCGCGTAATGACGCATGGCCACTCTATGTATTGTAATGGCTAATGCACTGACAACCCAGGAGAAGGGACTCCAAAGGTTGTAGGGGTGTCCTGCTCATACAGGTGCGCTCTCACACTTAGAACCAAGCGCCCTGCCTTTCCTACACTGATCAACTCCCAGAAGTCAGTCCTGTCACCAACCCAGCAAATGGAATTTATGGGTTTCCAGATAGATTCAGTCCGAGCGCAATTGCTGTAGGAGAGTAGGATCTGCTTCTTATGGTTACCCCCACTTTTTGCTGATGTTTAACTGTTTTTCAACTTTAGTCTGGCTGGGGCCCTGCTATCCAGGACCCCAGCCTAGCTGCTTCCTCTCTAAATTGATTCCATGTACTATAGGTACACTCCAGTTTGGTTACTGGCGTACCCTTGTTTGTCCCTAGTATATGTACACTAGGTACTAAGGGCATAGGTACCCCAGAGACCTACCAGGGGCTGCATCATGTATTATGCCACCCTTGGGAAGCTTTCCAAAATGACACCACAGGACTGCTACTGCAGCCTGGGTAAGGTGGTGCATGCACCCCTTACTAAGATATAGGTTACCTGTCCTGGCAGCGTGGGTAGAATTCCACCCTTCTAGAGGGAGAGACATGTACACACCGGTCTGCCCGGTAATAATTTAAAAGAGCCCTGGCATCACACAATGGATGCTGCAGCAACAGACACGAGTTTGGCCTCCTGCTGCTGGACAAAACTCCGGCAGGGGAGGCCTGGACAATAGGTTTACTGTCACAGGGAGGTGTAACCACCTCCCAGACAGGCTTTAGTGTATTGGGGCTGGGTGGGTGCACTCCAGGAGTGCTTTGAAGTCTGCACTGGGGGCACATTTGGTGTCCCTGTGCATAGTCCAGTTAAAACCGGTTGCAGGAGTTACCATTCCCTGCTCTGGCGCGCAACTGTACAAAGTAAATGGGTGCAGCCACCCCTCTTTCCAGACCCTCCCATAGGTGGGTCCCTAGAGTATGTGCAACCCCTTTCTTAGGTATAAGTAAGGAACCCCTGGCAACATGACTGGAGATTACACCTGGACAAAACTCTGCTACAGAAATCCCGGAACTTCGACGCTCTACTAAAGACTAGAGGACGGAAGAATCTCCCTTGGTTCAAGGAGTGACTCCCCTGCTTGGCAGGCACCAACAAAGCATTTGCCGGTCTGCATCTCCATAGCTCCCGCCGGACTCTGAAGTATTTACAGCACAGGAAGAGGATTTCCAGACTTTTCAGAGGTCGACCCGAGTCCCCAGCAAAGCTGAGACCCGCAGCCCTCACGAGTGACGTGGAACTGGAACTCCTGGACAGCGTGCACATTTGCTAGTGCATTGACTTCTCGAAGGTTCTTGAAGCAGTGCTGTGGGTTACTCGTAGCCCATGCCCTGAGCACCATCTGCACCAAAGATTGTGGGCCTACACTCCACGAGTGTTCCGTGAGCCCGCTTCTTGCATTTTCACTTCAGGCCCCTTTGTGATCCCTAGCCCGTTGACTGGTGGGTACCTATGAAGGCAACTCTGATTTTCCTTGGGGTTCCCCGGTTGCTCCAGACATGCCCTGACTCCCCATTGCGTGCCTCCCTCGGACCTTGCTGGTCCGCACCAAAGCATTTCTTTGCCTTCTGCGTGGGTTGCTGTTGCCAAAGCTTGTTGGGTCCAATATGGGCACCGACACCGCAGCACTGGACATCCTTCGTGGGACAGCTCGATTCCAGATCCTGGTTATCGTCAACGCCTCCTGGTGCTCGAGGCTGAAGAGTCAAGCTTCACCTCCTTCACCTGAAATCACCCGACATCGGTGGGCATCCGCCTATCGTGCTCCTGGTCACTAGCTAGTGACCCAGACTCTGTCCCCTCTGCTTTCAGGTTCTTCTCAACTTCGATCCAGGCTTGGATCACACCGGACACTTTCCTCTTCGACGGCAGCAGCACTGTGCAGCAGATCGCCATTGAAAACTACGACGATTCCCGACACCAAAAGACACCTATGCACCCGGCAAATACTACGGTGCTCCCATGGGTGTTGGCCCTAGAACTCTTTAAGTCTAAAGGGGTTTGCTCAAAGTCCTCTCTTAAGTGTCCTTAATCTTGAAATTTCCAACCATGACTTTCCCCATAGAAGTTAACGGTGAATCGCGGCTGTGTTCTCACACTGCATTCATCCCCCGTGGGTCCCCTGTGTCACTATCTTGCGTGGTTCCTTGTGGTCCCAGCGATTCTACAGGCTCTAGGCCTTGTGTCTAGTCAAGTCGTGGTTCTGTGGAAAAGTAAATTTTGCCATGTTCTGTGTCCCTACGCCCCATCCATCATGTGTTATGTATGCATGACCAATATGCATATGTTATTCCCCATTTCTGATTAATGACGCAATTACAGTTGTGTCCACCTCTAATATGTTAGTTTCCAGTCCTCGTGAATACTACGAATATCAGGCCTATGTAAAATAATGTTGCCACGTTTCTCAGTGTGCACGTTATTCCATTATAAAGTCCCCGTTTCTAGGCCTCAAAAGGGCCCGGACCACAGATTCAGCTCCTGTCTCCTGAAAGCCTCGCTGAGGAGCGATACAGCCCCCACCTGTATCCTCGACCCTTCACTTACTTCCTGCCTTGCAGTGCCCGGTGCACCCCGGCTCTGCCTCTGAGTCTGCCAAAAGTATGTTATAGTTCCAGCTATCAGTTCAGTCCTCCTCCTTTGCATTCCTAAGCTACTGAACTGCATCAATAGTTTCCGTCGTTGTCTAGCCTTCTCGTCTCCATGTTAGAGAAATACTGTATTTAATGGTCATTTAGTATTCTTCATCACGCATTTCATGTAGAATAATGCATGGTCCAGTCTTAGAATCAAGTTAGCTTTTCCCCTCATGACTTCTAGTTTATATCAACATGTTCCCTAAACATTAGATACCAGATAGGGTTTAGGTACATGTCGCTCCGACCCTCCAGACTCTAGTCTCTGCTCCTAGCACAGAGTTCGTAGCCCCCAACTTCTCCTAGTAACACGTCATTGCCAGTTTTCACGCACCATTAGGTTAGAGGTCCCGGCTCCTTAGGTAGCCCCCTCCTATGTGTCCGCCCATTCATGACATATTCTGTTACGTTTGCATCACATGTCTATGTAAACTCCCAGTTACACCCACTTTTACTGTTATCTCTCGCGACTGCTACACGTCATGCCTTCTGCTCCACCCACTGTTACGCCTACTGCAATGTAATGCTATGTGTTTGCGCTATGTATATATATCAATGTTATGTTATTGAATGTTAGCGCGCTCATCCCAGACCTAGCCCCAGCAGCTGCTGGGCCTCTTTTTCCCCTGCTGGGTCCCAGTTGTCCTGCTGGGCCCTGTCATTCTGTTCCTATGCAGGTTGTCCTGATCCTGTCCCTTATGCTGTAATAAACCTGCAGAAACTCCTACTACCTCGAATCTTGACTCTTATTTATTGAGCTATCTGTTATTCATTCATTCATCCAAAAATAGGGTATTATTTATTTATTTACCACATAATGGCGCCCGAATAGGGACTTGCCCTTTCCCCACGCGTCGGTGAAGCCACGCCGACCCCCTGACCCTCTGCAGTCGTGACGGAACCATACCGTGCACCTGGCAGATATTTCTGCTTCAAGTATCCCTCAGGCCCACGGAGGAGACGGAGGAGGCGGTCCAGCATCCGAACGAGACGGTGGAGGAACGCGGCGAGTCCCGACCAGAGCCCAAGCCGAGAGTCCAAGGTCCGAGGTATCCGGAGGTCCACCCGTAACTGAAGTCCGAAGTCCGAAGTTCGTCGTCGTAGTCCAGTCCCGTCCGAGGCCTTCCGTTCCGTGCTGCCCGGTGAGTACCATTGCTGGGGTAGTGTCTAGACAGGGTCAGTCTAAATTGACTCTGGTCCGTGGGTTGGTGGTACCCAAGCTCACAAACGAAGTGTTCACCTAGGTGGATACGGGTCTTGATGTGTTCCTTTATGGGACCGGTATGTTCCGTACTGTTATAGCAGTGCATCCAGTAACTCTAGTCTGTTCCGTTCTCGAGAATTCTGTTCTGTTTTCAGTATTTTCAGGTAGTATTCTGTTCGAACTGTTATTTATAATGTTGTTTAATGTATTTCCAATGTCGTGGTATGCCTGAATTGTTTCCCCAATTGTTATTGTTTTTCGTGTATTGTATTGTGTTCCGATTCAAGTTTAGAATGCCGCTCTTTTCCAAGTTACGTCAGTTAAAAACTAGAAAGGGTCTGCTGGAAGCAGCAGTTCCTGTTCCGCCTAGGGACAGTCCAGGTCACTTTATGTATCAGAAACATGGCATAAGCGCCATATTGTATCTAGATTTATGGGTAGAGTATACCAAACAGTTAGAAGAAAAGTATAGATGGCCCGTATCGGGTACATGGGATGCCGAATGTATCATGCGAGTAGAAGAAGCATTATGGAAAAAGAAAGCCAGACAGTCACAGAAAGATGCCATCGAGTTATGGCGTAAGGAGGCGCATAGAAGAACGGAAAAGGAAGTCAGAAAGTCAGAGTTAAGTAGAGAATCCCAAGAACGAGCCCAAGAAAGAGAATTAATCGAGATAGGTGAACAAGTCAAAACCGAACAGTCAGACAGACAGAGGCATGCCCTTATGAAGGGTATGTATCCTCTCCTTGCCGAGGGTTTGCCAAAAGCGACCCCAGAGGCATCCAGTAATTTCCCGCCACCATTAGTTCCGACCAAGCTACGTCACAAACCGACCGCAGCTGATATTTTTATTTCATCCTATTTGGATGACACAGTCCCCGAATATGCAAATCCAGTTCGCGCTCCGCCAGTCCCTGTAAATCAGGCACTTCCCGTTCCTCCAGACACCGGAGTACCTGTTACGGTACCCCCGGGTCAGCCTGCCATACAAGTTCAGCCCACGTTACAATTACCGACCCTGCAAGCACGAAGAATGTCAGTCGACGATTCTAGTCTAGGGGCCGCAGGAGGAGGTCCTCCTCAAACCCCGCCGCCACACAAACGTTTATCAGCACTCGAATTACATGCTCAAGCATCACAGCGTACTCCTAAAAGTAATAAGTCTGTTACAGAAATCAGACAAGCCCTTGCCGAATGTGTTTATGATCCAGTTCCAGGCGAATATAATATGGTTTTATATTCCGTACGCGTAAGAAGGGTGACCGAGTATCTAGTCACCTTACCGAATATGAAAGAAGATCTAGACAGAATATATCGTTTCATCCGTACAGGGGATGATCCAGAAAGTATTGGCGAGATTATGTCTCAAAGGAAAGCCGAGATTCAGCTCATGATATTAAAGTTCCTGATCAATTGTCTAATAAGAGAACAAGATTACCCGTCTAAAGACCCCGCCGAAATGAGAATCCTGACAAGGTGGAGTGATAATATAGCCGAGGGTAAGCACAAGACCATTAGTGCCATGGAAAGTATGTACAAGAAAATTCGTAAAGAAATAGTAAGGTTACACGAACAGCGTAAAGCAGCACAAGTAAGTGAAAAAGAAAGTATCTCTGATCCTGAAGAGGAAGACGAGAATCCCGCCAGAATAGCGTATGTAGGGAAATCCAGATTTCCAGATCGCCATTTACGTCTAGAACCCAAGTCTATTTTTCATCATCCAGCACCAGAACGAGAGCCTTGTTCTCTAGAACAAGTATTTCAAGCTACTGATCACATTCTGAAATCACGAGTCGGTTATAGCGAGTTAAGCACCATGCATGAACAAGAATTAGCCCGATCAGCAGTCCGATGGATTACTGATTCTACCACTTTTCCAGACGAAATAGTGGCACAAATGTTTCTGAAACTGCCCCCAGCCGAGCAACGACTGGTGGGTATGTATATGATCCAGCACCTCATTACTCAGTATGAGGGTCAACACTCTGATCCAGGCCCGTTACACGATATCCTGAACGAGTTACTCCAGTACAGATGGAGAGGTCTAGGTACCGATTTAATTAGTGTTATTCTAGAACAGCGTCACAAGTATAGAACGTTCCTGAACCCGCATTTTGTTCACGTCTCACCCCCAGAAAGTAAACCATTCTACATAGACAGACAGAATCCGTTACGAGAAGTCCACCCAGTCCAAGGGACGGGTGGCGAAATGCAACGAGTGTTTGTATACACTCCGATTTCAAAGATGGAACTCCTCGAAATGAAAAAGCTAATTCCCTGTCATGACAAAGATCCAGCAGGGTTCCATAGAGAATTAAAAGACATGCTCCGTATGGGAGAATACACGTACCCAGATGTCATTAAAATGTTAAAGGTTCTGCTACCCGCAGGGGTGTATGAAAAGTTAAAGGAAAAAGAATGGGAGGTGGGAGAGAAAAAGATCGATTGGACAGCTCTAGAAGCTGAAGACAAGGCACGAGTACCAGGTACCGGTCTTGGAGATAAATGTAAAGAATTACCAGAATTATTGATTCAAGTTTTACCCAGATTATTGACAACTAGAAAAGAAGACTGGGATGCCATCTCAGCCTGTAAACAGAAACAAGATGAAGACATTAGTGATTTTTATTCTAGATTTGAGAAATGTTTCAGTATTAATAGTGGTCTCAAGACAAGTAGTGAGTCATACCCTCATCTTTTCGTTACCAAATTAGTCGAGAATTCAAGTCCACAAATTAAAAACCGAGTTTTGAAAGTCGAAAGCACCTGGCAAGCAAATACTCCGTCCCAGATGCTCCAGATGCTCCAGTATCACCAGAATAGAATTAGAGAAGAGCAAGAACACGAAAGAAAACGTATGAAAGACACGAAAATGAAAGTGCTAGTTGCACAATCTATTCCTCAAGACAGTCAGAAGAGGGGTCCGATTCAAGCCAGTCATCCTGCGGCTCCCGTTAAAGGGAACTGCAATTATTGTAAACAGCCAGGTCATTTTATAAACGAGTGTGCAGTTCTGAAACATAACATAGCTACTGGTAAGACTAAAGAAAGACCACGTCCGCCTAGACAAGAACAAGTTTCACAGATTCCTCAGTCACAGAATGCACCACAGACAGTTACAGTACCGCAGCCTATTGCTGCAACACAGCACGTTACATCGCAGATGTACCAGTATGCACAGTCCGAGTATCCAGAATACCAGTCATATTCATGAAACAGCCTAGAGAGGGAGGTAGGCTTGCCTCTCATCGAGATACCTGTAGACCAAGAAGGTCCCTATGTTCATAGTCAAGTATTAGGGAAAGACAGAAAATTTTTGATCGATACAGGGGCAAGTAGGACCACAATTAGTCACGCCGAAGTTCCAGGGGCTCCGCTCTCAGGCTCAAGAAATGTTTCCCTTGGATTTTCAGGAAAACCCATAGTTAATGAAATATCTCAGCCAGTTACTCTAGAAGTAGGTCCATTGTCCCGTACTACTGATCTGTTACTTACTAAGTCATGTCCAGAAAATCTGTTAGGTATTAAGACACTGAAAGAGTTAGGTGCAGTTATTTGCTGTTCCCCAGAGGGAATACGTCTGTTCCTACGTGACTTTAAGGGTCACTATGTATTACGAGATTTTGATTCCAGATTGTCTAATGTTCCGCAGCATTTATGGGCGCAAGGTCCAACTGATGTAGGTTACATGCAAATCACACCCTATCGTGTGACTCTCAAACCAGGTGTAGTGTTGCCCCGAATCCGACAGTACAGATTGCCACCTGAGGCTGTAGCAGCCTTATCCAAAATTATTGACGAGCTCATGGCTCAAGGAGTAGTTGTAGAAACTGACTCCAATGTATGCAATTCTCCGATCATTCCAGTCATGAAACGTACTGATCCAAATGCACCCCCAGTATATCGATTAGTGATTGATTTACGAGAGCTTAATAAATGTATTATTCCTCAGTACCCAGTTGTCCCAGATATTTCTTCCCTGTTAACTGCCATTGATTCCGAAGCCATGTTTTTCACTGTTATTGACCTCAAGAATGCATTTTTTAGTGTTCCAATTCATCCAGACAGCCAGTTTCTTTTCGGATTCTGTTTAAATGGAAGGAGCTATATGTTTACACGCGCTCCTCAAGGTTTCACAGAAAGCCCTAGTATTTACAGTCAAGCACTCAAGAGACAACTAGACAATATTCACATGCCAACTGGCACTGCCCTGCTCCAGTATGTCGATGATCTACTGATCACAGCCCGTTCTGAACGTGCTTGCGAGCGAGCATCACTTACAGTTCTGTATTTTCTAGCCGAGATGGGGCACAAGGTGTCACCTTCAAAGCTTCAATTCTGTGTCCAGCAAGTGGTATACTTAGGACACTTGCTGTCCAAGAGGGGTAGGCAGTTGACACCCGACCGTATCCAGTTAATAGCGAATCTTCTCCAGCCCAGAACCCAGAAGGAGGTACGTGCTTTTATCGGCCTTACTTCTTATTGTAGACAATGGATTCCCCAGTATGCATTTCTAGCCAAGCCACTGATACAGTTAACGACACAGGAGGCAGCCGTATCGACTGTCCTCCCTTGGACATCTGAACATACACTTAGTTTCAACGAGTTAAAGAAAGCCCTATGTCAAGCTCCAGTTCTAGCTACACCGAACTACAGTAAGCCTTTTACACTTTTCGTTACAGAACGCGAAGGTACAGCATTATCTGTTCTCACACAAGATCAAGCAGGTCAATACAAGCCCTGTGCTTATTTTTCGAGCACATTAGATCCAGTCGCCCAGGCGTTGCCTGCGTGCCTCAAGTCAGTTGCAGCCACAGCACTAGCTATCAGACAAAGTGATTCCATAGTTTTAGGACATTCCCTGACAGTACAAGTTCCACATTCAGTAGAAGTTCTTTTAAACCGAACACAAACTCAGCACTTGACAATTGCACGTTTAACAGGTTATGAATTGACACTGTTCCAGCCACACATAGAAATTAGACGCTGCAACGTCCTGAATCCTGCCACACTGTTACCATCAGTTAGTTCAAATCCAGACCCACATGATTGTGTGGAAGTAGTTAACATTACGACAAAGCCAAGACAAGACCTGACAGACATTCCGTTACCAGATCCTGACCTGACACTTTATGTGGATGGTTCATGTATGAGAACTAGTACAGGAGAACTAGTCGCCGCATATGCAGTGACTACTGACACTGAAGTTATTGAAACACACCGTATTGATACTCTGTCCGCTCAAGCAGCAGAGCTAGTTGCTCTGACACAAGCCTGTATACACGCCAAGAACCTGAAGGTTAATGTTTACACAGATTCACGTTACGCATTCGGAGTTGTACACGACTTCGGAGTGCTCTGGCAGGAGAGAGGTTTTATGACTTCTCATGGAACCAAGATTCAGCATAGTCTCCTTATTCAAGCCCTGTTAGATGCCATACATTTACCGACATCTATTGCTATCATGAAGTGCAAAGCACATACGAAAGTTACTGACATTATTTCCCAAGGTAATGATCTAGCAGACCGCACAGCCAAGCTTACAGCACAGACACCAGACATTCCAGTAAACATGACACATACTCCAGATCTGATTACATGCATGACAGTTAAGGACCCTACACAAGATGTCATAGATATTCAGTTACATGCTACTCCCGATGAAATCAAGAAATGGTCTGTACAAGGAGGGGTCCAGACAGATCAAGGATGGTTAACGAAGGGTAGAGCCACATGGTTTCTCCCCGATTCTATGGTTCAAGTTATTATCAATACCGCACATAGTCCAGCACATTTAGGAGAAAAAGCTATGTTAGACAGTATCCAGAACATTTGGTTCAACAAGCATTTACGAGCTGCAGCCAAGCAGAAAGTCCGTACCTGTATGATATGTTGTCAGTTTAATCCAGGTAAAAGTGTCCCGGTGGAACAAGGTGGTTTCCAGCCCCCTGACCACCCTTTTGAGGTCCTCCAGATGGATTATATTCAGATGGAGCGATGTCGAGGTTTCAAGTATGTCCTTGTAGTTGTATGCGCTTTGTCCAGGTGGACAGAAGCATATCCAGTCCCAGATTACACAGCCGCGACCACTGCCAAGCAGCTGGTTCGTGAATTCTTCCCTAGATACGGACTCCCTAGAGTCGTATATTCTGATAACGGCCAGCCATTCTCATCCGAACTCATGAAACACGTTTCCCTGTTGTTAGGGTACCAGTGGAAGTTCCATTGTGTACGCCATCCAGAAGCAGCTGGACTAGTCGAAAGACATAATCAGACTCTGAAAATCCGTATAGCAAAAGTCTGTAAGGACAAAGGTGTAGACTGGTTAGTAGCTTTGCCAGTCGCTCTGTTTTACATGCGTATGGTCGCACATTCCAGATCAGGTCTGTCCCCGTATGAGGTCGTTTTCGGCCGCCCCCCTAACATGTGGGGTACTCCTAGACCCCGAAGTATTACCGATGTTTCATGTAATATGCTGACAGATTACCTAGCTTCCTTGATGTCTGCCCTCAACTCATGTCGTTCACAGGTTGCCGCCGCATTTCCAGACAATACCGAGGTGGCACCGCACGAGATCGTTCCAGGGTCGTTGGTGATGATCCGCAACTTTGACAGATCAAGTCCGCTGGAACCACGTTGGAAAGAGCCACGTCAAGTCCTCTTGACCACCCGAACTGCCGTCAAGTTAGAAGGCAGGAAGGGGTGGGTCCACCTTTCTCATGTAAAACTTTTTCAAGGACCAAAGCCAGACTTCAAAGACATTGCCAAGAACATTTCCCAGGATTCGAAGGATTGCCAGAACATTGTTTTAAAGGACTGTCCCGCACCAGACTTTATTACAACCCCTCCCTTGGTAGAGAAAACTCCGCAACAGGAGTATAAGTTAAAGCTCAGGTCTAATAAGTCAGCCAGTTTGATTGTATAAGTCCTCCCCTAGGTGAAACGGTTAGACTGTTTCTGACATGTATAAAATAGACCCCCATAGTGAGAGAGTCAGTCACAGTTCACTACAATGCATCGTTTTTCTGAGTTTCATATTATTTCTCAGCCTAATGATTTCATGCACCAGCTACGCATTTTTTCTGTATTTACCAGTTCCTCATGTAAATATGTCTGCTCATACTACAGTAGAGCACACGTTCAGTGATCTGCCTCCTCACGAATATTCATACCGCCTCGCCATGCGTAATAACACATTCATCCGTATGTTACATTATTCACACCAGACCAGCAATGCCACTAATTGTTGGGTGTGTGGTCGACTCCCCCCTTTCCAGACATCGAAGGGAGTTCTGCCACTGTTTCCTTATCCATTTTCACACAATGGTTCGTGTGGAGCATGGTCCACGCTAACGTCATCCTCAACAGATATGTCTTTTCTTAACAGTACATGTTTCCCAGACAAGCAAGGTTTCCCCCATAGAACAGGTTTAGATCTAGAAAATGAAGTATATAATTTAGGAAATTATTCGTCGAATTTCATGGTTCTGAATGTTCAGTCTGATACTACTCCAGACTCACCCGCTATTTCAGTACTACCAGTCAAAGGCGAATTATGTGTCCGTAGTTATGGTTCTGTACATATAGGTCATAGTGAATGTACTACTGTTATCCAGTATAGTGACAGTAGGAAATCTATTTTTAAAGCTTCACGTCATTCTTATTTCGTTTGTGGTCAAACTGCATATGTCCGTCTGCCCCTCGATTGGGAGGGGACCTGTTACATTGCTTTCCTACTGCCACCTGTTTTTCTAGCCCCACCTGATTATCATAGGAATTCTTTCTTAGTACACACTAGACACAAGAGAAATCTCCCGATTGTCGATTATACTGAAACCGCCGCAGAGCAATTCATTGATATAGATAAAGGTGTTTTCCCTTATTTAGGTACAGTTGTAAATAGTAAGTTAATTCGTAGGTTAACAAGAACCCTTGAAGCTGTAGTAGATGAGACTGCCTCTGCTCTAGGTAACTTAACTGAAGAACAATCCTTTATGAGAATTGTCGTTTTACAGAATCGTCTCGTCCTTGACGTCATACTGGCCGATAGGGGCGGGGCCTGTAGAATTCTCGGATCCAGTTGTTGCATTTTCATTCCAAATAACGCGCCGTCTGTTTATTCAGCTATAACCAGACTCCATAAAATTGCCCATCTGTTACATCAAGATCCAGGCACCTGGACATGGTCCGGTTGGTTCTGGAATGTAATTTCCGCATGGGGATGGAAAGTCCTGTCCTTCCTAGGTATTGCAGTAGCGATCATATTTAGCTGCTGCCTCTGTATACAATGTGGCCCTGCGATTTGCAGCATGTGTGCTACCTCTTGTATTCCTAGTCCCAAGCCCCGTTCTAAATCCCGTTCCAAGACAATTCGAGACGAGCAAATGGTACTGTATGAAATGATAGACGGTATCATGAATATTGATGTTTCCTGATGGAAACGTAGTGACAAGGAGGGAATGTGGAAAAGTAAATTTTGCCATGTTCTGTGTCCCTACGCCCCATCCATCATGTGTTATGTATGCATGACCAATATGCATATGTTATTCCCCATTTCTGATTAATGACGCAATTACAGTTGTGTCCACCTCTAATATGTTAGTTTCCAGTCCTCGTGAATACTACGAATATCAGGCCTATGTAAAATAATGTTGCCACGTTTCTCAGTGTGCACGTTATTCCATTATAAAGTCCCCGTTTCTAGGCCTCAAAAGGGCCCGGACCACAGATTCAGCTCCTGTCTCCTGAAAGCCTCGCTGAGGAGCGATACAGCCCCCACCTGTATCCTCGACCCTTCACTTACTTCCTGCCTTGCAGTGCCCGGTGCACCCCGGCTCTGCCTCTGAGTCTGCCAAAAGTATGTTATAGTTCCAGCTATCAGTTCAGTCCTCCTCCTTTGCATTCCTAAGCTACTGAACTGCATCAATAGTTTCCGTCGTTGTCTAGCCTTCTCGTCTCCATGTTAGAGAAATACTGTATTTAATGGTCATTTAGTATTCTTCATCACGCATTTCATGTAGAATAATGCATGGTCCAGTCTTAGAATCAAGTTAGCTTTTCCCCTCATGACTTCTAGTTTATATCAACATGTTCCCTAAACATTAGATACCAGATAGGGTTTAGGTACATGTCGCTCCGACCCTCCAGACTCTAGTCTCTGCTCCTAGCACAGAGTTCGTAGCCCCCAACTTCTCCTAGTAACACGTCATTGCCAGTTTTCACGCACCATTAGGTTAGAGGTCCCGGCTCCTTAGGTAGCCCCCTCCTATGTGTCCGCCCATTCATGACATATTCTGTTACGTTTGCATCACATGTCTATGTAAACTCCCAGTTACACCCACTTTTACTGTTATCTCTCGCGACTGCTACACGTCATGCCTTCTGCTCCACCCACTGTTACGCCTACTGCAATGTAATGCTATGTGTTTGCGCTATGTATATATATCAATGTTATGTTATTGAATGTTAGCGCGCTCATCCCAGACCTAGCCCCAGCAGCTGCTGGGCCTCTTTTTCCCCTGCTGGGTCCCAGTTGTCCTGCTGGGCCCTGTCATTCTGTTCCTATGCAGGTTGTCCTGATCCTGTCCCTTATGCTGTAATAAACCTGCAGAAACTCCTACTACCTCGAATCTTGACTCTTATTTATTGAGCTATCTGTTATTCATTCATTCATCCAAAAATAGGGTATTATTTATTTATTTACCACAGTTCTTATACCACTTTCTTAATATATGGTTTGGTACGCCCCTAGGGCTCCACATATATTTGTTCTAATTTACTGTGCTATTAAGTTTTCTGTATGTACTTTTGCCTCTAGCCTCATAAAGAGACTAGAGGGATGTGTTTAGAATAAATACATATATTTTATATATATATTTATGTATTTATACCTTGTGTGGTTCTCCTTTCATTTGCTCATTGATGAGATTATAGACTGGTAAAACATGCTGCTTTGCATTCCTCCAAGACTTAGCCTGAAGGCTGCTCTCCATAGCTACCACTAGGATAGCTTTCTATAAAGGTTGTATTTAACCTACCATCAATAAGGGTCGTTTGGACTGATGCAAGGTGCCCACTACAATAGTGGACAGCATATACCAGGCCAACTTCTCACACAATGTCTACCTGACACCGGAGTGTGTTGTCGTTCAATGTCGGCTTCAGAGCATCAGTTCAAGTTAGCAGCGCGGCCACCGAAAGTCATCAACTTCATATCAAAAGGCTTCTGCAGCTGCATAAACTGAATACTCGGATACTCTTACTTTAATTTTTACAAGTTATCTGAGAGATTTGTTACTCACTACAGGAGAGGCACATATATGCCCTTCTTTGTGGCAGCCTTGGCTGTGACTGTCTGAAACAAAATCAATTCACTTTTAAACTAGGCTATAACTGTTAGGCTGTCTGCACTCCCTTAAAATGAAGCACTGGCCATTGAGTGTTCACCCACCCACGCATATATATATATATATATATATATATATATATATATATATATATATATGATCGTGATCAAGCAACAGTACGTTGCGAAACGCGTTGGTACTATGCGAGGAATGCTGCCTTTTTGAACAATAAAAGGAAAATTTGGGAAATATATCCTTTGTTTGAGTGCTGACTTATGCTATCATTGATAGCTCTTTGGAGAATAGACGAAAGCGGGGCTCTGCTTTGAAGTCAGCACCGGTGACAAGAGCGCCATTGGACTACGAGTTTGGAGCCTAATCTGTGGATATATATATATATATATATATACACATACATATATATATATATATGTATATGTATATATATATATATATATATGTCACTGACCATGTCATGAGTGATGTAATATGTGACGTCATCAGCAGTGCATTGCACGCGCAAGTTATAGTGAGTCCAACTAACTATAACGTGGGAATTTCAATGGTTTTATGCGAGTAAAATTTCCAGCTAACTATAACTGGTGAGAAACCTATGTTTTTTTCAGTGATCTTAATAGGTTTTTTAAATGCTAATTCCTAACTATAACTGCGGTGAAACCTATGGTTTTTTCAGTGAATATATATATATTTGAATCTACTTGGGTCATGCAGTTGAATGTGCATGGAGGACCCACCAGAACAGCTGGAGACAGCCCGGATAGATGACCGTTCTCAATGTCGTCCAGATGTTCCATTGGGTCCCAATGAACAGGTGCCACTGGAGGGGTCTATAGATATCCTTCTCCGGTGACCACGAGAGAGCACAACTGCCCCCCCCCCACCCGGGTACACAAGGCTCTTAACTTCTACTCTAATGAACAGGGACAAGGTGCATAAGATAGCGTTGCACAAGACTCTAACATAACATAACATGTGTATTTGTAAAGCGCACGTTCACCCACAGGTCTCTTGGCGCTGAATAACAGATATTTCTTGTTACTCAACTCAATGGTACTCATTTTATAGACCTCAGATGGGTGAAAGGCTGAGTGGACCTGCCGGGATTTGAACCTGTGACTATGAGGTCGAACACAGGCCCCTGCAGTGGAGGCATTAGTCCACTGATCCACCAGACCCGACTCTGAATTGAGCACCTTGTGGAGGAGGCCAGCGGAGCCTCTTGAGGCCACAGGGATGAGATGAGGCTTCTCAGAACTCTGACCTACCTGACGGGCAGATGTTCGGTCCCTTGACATCACTCAAGCAGAGAAGTCAGAAAGCCGAGACAGAATGCTTATATAGAGTGCCTTCCCTTAGTCCAACCTGGAAGATATTACCACGAAGCGATGGAGACGATTGAGGGGAAAAAAAGAAAAAATTGTCTTCTTGAGACTAAGAGGGAAAGAGCATGTAAATAGCATCTTCAGGTCTAAATTATAACATGAGGCCGCCCTTCCCTTCTCTGGGAGCCACTGCTCATGCTTGGAGTTGGCTTTTGCCTCATTGCACCCTCTGGCTAGCTTCTGGGCCAGAGGCCCCTGAATCCTGAGCTGTATTTTACTGTACAACAATGGCAGCCCAGTCACTCAACCGACTGCCTCAGTTCAACAGCCTTCTTCACTTCTCCAGTCATGAACTCCTCCTCAGTTGTTTACCTTCCTCTACTAGGATTCTTATCAGCGATAGTCCACTTCATAAAACTTCAATATCCGTCTGAGCAGCCTTTGAATGCGGGGTGCAGAGGGTCACACAAAGCGCTTGGAAATGTCCAGCTGTTTCAATGTGGTGGGAGGAGGATTCCCTCCCCATCCCAAACTACTACTGTCCCATTTCATAATGCTGCGTCATCCTGACCCTGCGTCTCAGAAGCCAATCTGTCTTTTCATTCTTTTTCATTTACCTCTGGTTCATGCGCAGTTTATTTATTTCTGTGTGATCTACAAACTGTAGTCTCGACTGAGCCCTTTTAGCTTTTAATATCCTCTTTTGTTTTATATTTGTCAGCCCTTACTCCTGCTCTCTTACTCACCAAGGGGCATATGTATCAAACGTTTTTTTTTTGTCGCAAACACTGCGATTCGCAAAAAAGCAGCATTTGCGACAAACAAATCAAATCGGAAAATGCGATGTATTATTGAAATCGCATCGCAAAAATAAGGAATCGCAAAATTTGCGATTTCTTAATTTTGCATCAGCATTTAAGGAATCGCAAATTGCGATTCCTTAAATGCTATGTATGAAGCACCCAAGTTGTGCGATTCCTAATTAAGAAATCGCAAATTACCACCAACTTGAGGTTGGTGGTAATTTGCGATTTCTTTCACAAATGCACTTTTTGCCATTTGTGAAGGTGCCATGTGGCGCACATACATGCCCTTTGGGCAGAGGTCTTCAAACTTTTTGATGCGAGACCCCCTTGTAAAACCTTTATAGGCGTAAGGACCCCCTTCCAACAAATGTTTCTAGAAACTGGTACTCCTCATCATCAACTTTTGACAACCATAAATGCGCCTGTTAGACCTCATCACATCCATCCATCCATCATTCATCCACCCACACTTTCACACATCCATCCATCCTTCATCCATCTGCCCTTTCATCCTTTCATCCATACATCCATCCTTTACCCATCCACCCTTCCATCCATCCATCCATCATTAATCCACCCACACTGTCACACATCCATCCACCCTTTCATCCTTCCATCCATCCATCCATCCTTTACCCATCCACCCTTCCATCCATCCACCCATCATTCATCCACCCACCTTTTCACACATTCATCCATCATTTGGAAGAATATAAACCAGACCGAACTAACAAAGTTACTGGATAGTACATGCCCATCTCTATCCACTGAACCAAATACCGCAACTCGACAATTTCATGACTGGTTAGGCCACGCCACCAATCTCTTAGTGCCAATTAAAACCCGATCCAGGAATAGAACTACACCAACCGCCCCATGGTACACAGAGGAATTAAGAAGGCAAAAACAGCTAAGCAGGAATAAGGAAAGGCACTGGCGTAAAACCTACGATATCGAGAGTAAGACCAAATACAAAGATTCTTTGGCCATTTATAAAGCTATGATCACTGCTACAAAAAAAACTATTTTTTTCAGAACAAATTGAAAAAGCCAAAAATTCCAGTAGGCAACTATACGACATCACTAAAACTCTGTCAGGCAATGTCCCAGATCTTACCCCACCCCCGTCACAATTATTCTGTGATGCACTCACCAACTTCTTTTTCTCTAAAGTAAACGACATCTATCAGGCTTTTTCTCCGAACTCGACAATAGCTGTCCCTTTTCACATGCCTTCAGAAAAGGTCCTGACCAGGTTCAAGGCTCTTACATCCGACCAAATAAAGATCATTGTCTCTACTATTAAAACAGGATCGGCACTAGATCCTTGTCCTTTTTCAGTCCTCCCACCGGTGATGGACATAATCATCCCGGTTATCACCTTAGTTTGCAATTCCATCGTGGGTTCTGGGACATACCCGGATTCTTTAAAGAACACGCTGGTAAAACCCCTGTTGAAGAAACCAAGTCTGGACAAGGCCGAATTAAAGAATTATAGGCCCATAGCAAGCCTCCCTTTTTTAGCCAAAGTGGCCGAAAAAGCTATGAACCTACAATTATCCGAGCATGTGGAGAAACATCTTCTATTGGATGATACACAATTCGGTTTCCTAAAATATCATGGTACCGAAACCGCCTTAATAAAAGCCGCAGACGACATTAGAGCAATTCGAGACCAGGGAGGGACAGCAGTACTTGTACTGCTTGATTTATCGGCGGCCTTCGACACGGTCAACCAAAGATCCTGGTTGACCGTGTCGAAAAGATGGGCATTCACCACACAGCGAGAGATCTGCTTGCATCCTTCCTGGCCGATAGAACACAGGCTGTCATCCTGGGACCATACCAATTCGCCAAGCTGTCACTACCGTGTGGGGTTGCTCAAGGCTCATCCCTAAGTCCGACACTATTTAATATCTATGTGTCGGACCTTGCTAATGTCATCAAAGCATATGAGATGAGCCTAACCTCCTACGCTGATGACACGCAATTGGTTTCGGTCATTAAAGGCGATGGACACCAGGTGGCAGAGCGCTTCAAAGGCGGAATGCTAGCAATCGGTGAGTGGATGGCGTCCAACTGCCTTAAGCTCAACTCCGAAAAGACGGAGGTGGTCATCTTTGGACCCCTTTCACCCGGATGGTCAGCAACCTGGTGACCTTCAGTCTTTGGAGCCCCTCCTAGCCCGGCCCTTAAGGTCAGGAACCTAGGAGTAATTTTTGATGAGGGTCTCAACTTTGTGGCGCATGCAAACAGAGTAGCGGCTACAGCCCACCACAAATTAAGAATGATTAAGAAAATCATCCCGTTTTTGCCAGAGACAGCGGCTAAAACACTGGTTAGTTCTTTAGTTTTAGCGTCCCTTGACTACTGTAATGGCTTATTTTTAAATGCCCAGGTCAGGGTAACCAATAAGCTTCAGACAATACAGAATGCAGCAGCACGTCTGCTTTCTGGGAAACCCAAGTTCTCGGCCATATCAGACACGATCAAGAAGTATCACTGGTTGACGATCCGGAATCGGATTAAGTTTAAATCACTTTGCATAGTGTACAAGACACTCCATGATCAAGAACCACATAACTTCAAGGACCAGCTGATACCCTATAAACCGGCCAAACAGCTCCGATCTGCCACTCTTAACCAACTAGTGGTCCCACGGTCTAAAACAGTATCGTGGGGTGATCGCCGCTTTTTGGTCTCGGCTCCTAAATTATGGAATACTTTGCCGCAGCACATTAGGACAAGCTCCTCACTCTTGCAGTTTTGCAAAAAATTGAAGACGTGGCTTTTTAGTCAGTAATACCGATCACCAAATCACTTGGAGCCTTTCTTCTTCTTTTTGGGAAAATTATGTGAATAATCAAGCGCCGAGACGCCTGTGGGTATTCGTTCGCGCTCAATAAATGGCAAAAATAAATAAATAAATAAATACATTCATCCATGCAACCTTTTATCCATCCATACATCCATCCTTCATCCATCCACCCTTTCATCCTTCCATCCATACACCCATCCTTCATCCATCCACCCTTTCATCCATACATCCATCCTTCATCCATCCATCCTTTCATCCTTCCATCCATACATCCATCCTTCATCCATCCACCCTTTCATCCATACATCCACCCACCCACCCTTTCTTCCATCCATCCACCCATCATTTATCCCACCACCTTTTCACACATCCATCCATGCATCATTCATCCATGCAATCTTTTATCCATCCATCCATCCATCCTTCATCCATCCACCCTTTCATCCTTCCATCCATCCATCCTTCATTCATCCACCCTTTCATCCTTCCATCCATCCATCCTTCATTCGTCAACCCTTTCATCCATCCTTCCATCCATACATGTATCCTTCATCAATCCACCCTTTCATCCATACATCCATCCTTCATCCATCCACCCTTTCATTCTTCCATCCATACATCCATCCTTCATCCATCCACCCTTTCATCCATACATCCATCCACCCACCCTTTCTTCCATACATCCACCCATCATTCATCCCCCTACCTTTTCACACATCCATCCATGCATCATTCATCCATGCAATCTTTTATCCATCCATACATCTATCCTTCATCCATCCACCCTTCCATCCTTCCATCCATACATCCATCCACCCACCCTTTCTTCCATACATCCACCCATCATTCATCCCCCCACCTTTTCACACATGCATCCATGCATCATTCATTCATGCAATCTTTTATCCATCCATCCATCCATCCATCCTTCATCCATCCACCCTTTCATCCTTCCATCCATCCATCCTTCATTCGTCAACCCTTTCATCCATCCTTCCATCCATACATCTATCCTTCATCCAGCCACCCTTTCATCCATACATCGATCCTTCATCCATCCACCCTTTCATTCTTCCATCCATACATCCATCCTTCATCCATCCACCCTTTCATCCATACATCCATCCACCCACCCTTTCTTCCATACATCCACCCATCATTCATCCCCCCACCTTTTCACACATCCATCCATGCATCATTCATCCATGCAATCTTTTATCCATCCATACATCTATCCTTCATCCATCCACTCTTCAATCCTTCCATCCATACATCCATCCTTCATCCATTCACTCTTTCATCCATACATCCATATATCCACCCACCCTTTCATCCATCCATCCATCCATACACCCATCATTCATCCCCCCACCTTTTCACACATCCATCCATCCATCATTCATCTATGCAACCTTTTATCCATCCATACATCCGTCCTTCATCCATCCACCCTTTCATCCATCCACTCATCATTCATCCACCCACCTTTTCACACATCCATCCATCCTTCAGCCTTACATCCATCCATCCACCCATCATTAATCCACCCTCCTTTTCTGTGCCTCTCTCATGTGGGGAGGGGGGGAGGATTAGTATCTCTCTGCGTCTTCTTCCTTCTTCTTTCCGGCTCATGGAAGGGCATCTCTGTGACTCCCTGCTGGGGGTGGGGGGTAAATGGGAGCAGATAGGCTGTAACAACATCTCACCATGAAGAACAGACTCTCAGGCACATTTCTCCCAGACAGGCGCCAGGTATGAGGGCTCCTGGGACTTGAACCAATGATTTATGGGACGTGTCATGGGACCCACAGCTCCAGGCGCGCAACGTCCATTGAACTCAAAGGGCTACACTACAGCCTCCCCCCCCCCCCCCCCCAGATCGTGAATGTGAGCCCGGCTGAAACAGCTTCACGGACACACACATAGCCACACCGAGTGCTTCACAGGTCTTTAGAAGACCTTTTACTTGTTAATGAGGTTTTGATGTTTTTCACCCCTCGGTGTGAATTAGGCCTCCGCCGTGAGCACCCTCAATCAGCCCACCGCCAGGAACTGCATGCTCTGACAGAATCTGCGACCCCCTTCCAAGGACTCCACGACCCCCCTGGGGGGCGCGCCCCACAGATTGAAGACCACAGCCTTAGGGCATGTTTGTGCGCCATATGCGCACCCATGTAAATTTCAGGGGTGCATCAGGGTGTCCTTAAGACACCCTTGCACCCTTGAAATTATTCTTAATTTGTGGTGCGCAAATTGAGAATCGCAAATTGAGAATAACTTCCCATTCATTCTCAGGGGCCTCCTGGACCATAGAAATGAATGGGAAATTATTCCTTAATTGCGAATTCGCAATTTGCTATTCGCAATTAAGGAATATTAAGAAAACGCAAAAAAAATGCGATTTTTTAGACACAAACCATTGTGCAATTCTCAAATAGCGATTCTCAAAAAATCGCTATTTGAGAATCGCAAATAGGTATTTTGATACATACATCCCAAGTCTCTCAGTTTCTTTCTACATTTCTGTCCTGTCGACTTTTCATTCTTGTGCTCGCTCCAGTCTGGTCTGATCCCTGCTTCATTCTGACCCCAGTGTATTCTCACTCTGTGCAGTGAGATCCTAACATTTGATGGATTCCACCTCCATCCCAGGGTTATTCCCCATTCTCTCTTTTATAACCCCTCCTTTCCCGTCTCTTGAATCCACTTCTCCGTTCCATGTCTCCTACCACCTTCCTCCTTCCTGCCCTTTGAAGTGCCATCGGCTGTCGTAAAGCGCTCTGCACTTACCAAGAGTTGTTTGATGGGTCTCCCACACTGTGTCCCCTGAAACCTGTTTTATCATTAACTTTGAATAGACAATATTTCCAATCATCACATCACTTAAGAGGCTTGTTGCATCTCCATCACTGCAGCCTTTTGTCATCCTCAGAGTCCTCCCCCGCCCCCCACCGTGCAGACTATGTGTGGTGTTTTTAAGGCTGATGGACACTTTGCAATGAGCACTGCGGCACCTTAACCCCTTAGCCGCAGTGCTAATTTCGCCGCTGCACAGGGGGCTAGGGGGTGAGCGCGGCGCTGCTGTGCTCGTTACAGAACTACCTGGCGTGTGCTCATGACGGCCTGGTTCCGTCACGGCCGGTTCATTAATTAGCCCGCACTGGCGGGGAATTAATGCCTCGTGGGCGGAGTGGCAGCCGCATGATGGAACCACGCCGTCATGAGCACACGCCGCCCGTGACACATGGGGGCCTGGTTCCGTCATGGCCCTGCCCGTTCATTAATTAGCCCGCACTGGCGGGGAATTAATGCTGCGTGGGCGGAGTGGCAGCCGCATGACTGAACCACGCCGTCATGAGCACACGCCACCCGTGACACATGGCGGCCTGGTTCCGTCATGGCCCTGCCCGTTCATTAATTAGCCCGCACTGGCGGGGAATTAATGCCGCATGGGAGGAGCGGCAGCCGCATGACGGAACAACGCTGTCATAAGCACATGCCGCCCGTGGCTCATGACGACGTGGTTCTGTCACAAGCACAGCAGCGCACGCCGGTTCCTCATAAGCAGGCAACAGGTTAAACAGCGCTGCAGCTGGAGGTGGGAAAATGCGGCACAAATACTGCAATCGCTGCAAGATAAACACTGCGTTCAGAGGGGGTCGGTGTTTGCCTCGCGGTGAAATGTCTGCAAATCATGTTACATTATTGGTCAATGTGGCATGACGATGCCTTATTTTTTTTTTGTGTAAACGATTTTTATTGCAGAACAAAATGCACAGAATACTTATCATCACAGAATCTTTTCAGTACAGATTTTCCTCCCCTTATCCTCGCACCTGATTAGTACACACAGCCATTCAGCCCACATCCCGGAGGCCGGGCGGTGTCTATTGCATTCCTGGTGCATGTTACAATTTCTACCACACATAGTCTTTGTATGAGGCAATCTGCTGTCTGCTTTTCAACCTGTTCTCCCCATCCCCCAGTGTCGACGGGCAACATTTCTCCAGTTCCTTCAATTTTGTAACCCTGAACTTATCCTCCCCCCCCTCAGTGTCCCCGCCTTCGCCTAGCTCCGAGTAGCACGAACCTGTGGTAATGGGCAGAAGCATTTTAGTGTTTACTGTGTGTGTGTGTCTGGTGAGGGGGCCGGCACCGCGGCATTCTCGGGTGGGTCTTCAGGGTCCTCAGGGTCCACCCCTCTCTCCTCCTCCACTGAACTATCTCGTAGTGCCTGCACCATCACTTCCCATGCCAATGCCGCCTCCTGGGCACGCTCGTCTGAGCCAAGGCGGGCCAGTTGGTACCTGATCGTGCTCTCGGCTGCCGCCCATTTTAGAAATTCGTTCAGCCATCTCCGGTGCGTCGGCCCCGTTCTCGATGTCAATTAATTTACTCGACATTTTGTTTTTGGGCGTATGTGGGAACCAATGTAATATGCTGACCGCTCCGTCGAGCTGCAGGTCCCTGTCCGTCACCTCATTCAACGTTGCGCCAATGTCCTTCCAATATTCCTGCAGGTGAGGGCAGTCCCACAGCATATGCACTAAGTCCGCTCCCATCTCGTTGCATCTGGGGCATGCCGCGTCTATTGCACCGAAGTACTGTGCGATTTTGCCCGGGGTGAGGTAGGCCCTGTGAATAATATAAAGGTGTATTAGCTGGAAGCGCGCATTTCTAGTGCTCTTTCTAGCCCTCCGTACTAGCGGGGACCACGCGGTGTCCGGGATTTCCCTCTGCAGGTCCGCCTCCCACTTGGCCTTCAGCGCCGTAAGCGGCTGCAAGGACTCGCCCAACATTCTCGAGTAGAGGCATGTCACCGCCTTGAAGGTGCCCGCCGCCATCATTGTGTACTGGCAAGCCAGTGTCATCGGCGGTTCGATCAGTCCTTCCCCCCAGTGTGCCTGAACTGCCCTCACCACAGCCGCGTGCAGTAGTTAGTCCCCCCTCTGGAGATCGTAGCACTCTTGCAGCATCTGGTATGGGGTTAGCACACCATCTTCGTAGAGATCCCCTATCATCTACAATCCCGCTTCCTCCCATAGCTGGAGCCTCGACCAGTCTCCACCGTGCGGGAGTGCTGTCACCATGCCCAGTGGGATTTCGGGCGCATATGGGTGTTTGATTCGCGCTCGTTTCTGCGTGCGGTTCCAGCATAATCGGAACGTCTGTTCCTCTTGGGATAAGTCTCTGAGCACTAGTTTTTGCTGCAGGGCAATATAAGCCAACACGTGGCGGGGGTGCCGTCGTCTCTTTCCCGTTCCGGCCCGCGGTAAGCTCTCGCAATTTCTTGCGTGAGTGTTTGCAGTTGGGCAGCCAGGTAGTAGAGTTCGAAGTTTGGGACCGCTAGGCCGCCTTCGTCTTTGGGGCGGGTTAGTGTTGTTAACGCAATCCTGCGTCTGCCCTTACCCCATAAGAATTATATAATCGACGTTCTTAACTGCTGAAAAACCACTCCAGGCACCCAAATGGGGAGAGTCCTGAAGTAGTACAGCAGGCGCGGCAAGGCCACCATTTTTAAAAGTGACACTCGACCGGCTACCGACAGAGGCAGGGTGGGCCAAAAGTACATGCTGTTCCGCAGAGCACGGACACAGCGGCCCACATTGCTGTCCAGCATGTCCGCCGTTTCGTGGTAGACGTGTACCCCTAGATAGGTCAGGCAGTCAGGTTCCCATCTAAGCAGTGGGTGGGCTGGGGGTTGGTCCTCCTCCTTCCGTAGGGGGAAGAGACAGGTTTTAGCCCAGTTCACTTTCAGGCCAGATAAGGCGCCGAAGCGCGTCAGCAGTTCTTCTGCGCCCTTCACAGCTCCCTAGGCATCCTCCAAATAAAGGAGAATGTCATCTGCATACAATGAGATAAAGTGTTGTGCTCCTCTGAACTCCAACCCTTTATAATAAATACCCCGCCTGGCCAGCGCTGCCAGAGGTTCCACCGCTAGTGCAAATAGTAGGGGAAAAAGTGCACATCCCTGTCTGGTACCTCAACGCACCTCATACTGGTGTGAGACCAGGATGCTAACCCGCACTCTTGCCCTCGCCTCAGCGTATAGTACTTTCGTCCAAGTTATATATCCCTCCCCTAGGCCGAATCTCCGCATCACCTTATACAGATACTCCCATTCTAGGCTGTCAAAGGCCTTCTCTATGTCAACAGCTAATACGAGGGGAGTCTCTGCCCCTGGGGGTGAGTCGTCTATCAACCTGAGCAACCTCCGGATGTTGTGTGTTGTGTTACAGGTGGGTATAAATCCAGACTGGTCTTTATGGACTAGGTCTTGCATGTGTGTTAGCAATCTGGAGGCCAGCACAGTACTCAGGATCTTATAATCTGTCGGTAATATGGACAGTGGTCTATAGGAGGCGGGGTCCGTGCTCTCCCTGCGCGGCTTCAGTAGGGGAATCATTATAGCTTCGCGCATTGATGGGGGGAGTTGGCCTTTATCTTTGGCTTCATTGTATATTATTTGGAGCTTTGGGGCCAGTTGGTCTAGATATCGTCCGTAGAATTCCACGGGCAATCCATCTATACCCAGGGTTTTGTTACGTGCCATCCGCTTCACTGCTCCCTTTATTTCTGTCAGCTCTATTTGGCCCCCTAGGGCGTCTGCCTGTTCCCGTTCGAGCTGCGGCAATTGTAGGTCACTTAGAAAAGCGTCTATTGCCTCTCCCTGGTCTCCTAGTGCACTCTTGTATAAATTCTCGTAATACGCCTGAAAGCCAGTCAATATGTCAGATTGCGTGTTACCGATGCAGCCGCCAGCTCCCTTCAGAGCCAGGATCGGTTGACTGCTCCTAGTGGGGTTCGCCAGCCAGGCTAGGAGTGTGCCAGTTTTATCTCCCTCTGCGTGTGATTTCGTCAGATATGTTCTGTAATCAAAGCTGCGAAGGCGCTCTACCTCCACTGCTACCGCTTCCCTCGCGTCGCTAACCTTCCCCTGAAGCTCGGGCCGGTTGGGGCGCCTACGCTCAGCTTCCCTCAGTTTATGCTCAGCCTTCTCCAGGTCGTCCAGCAGGGTCCTGCGTACCCCCGTACACTTCCCTATGCAGTGTCCTCTTACTAAAGTTTTGAAGGCGTCCCATTCCACTGCTCTGGTGGAAGCGGAACCCTCATTCTCTATAAAATATTGGGAAACCCTCTCTCCCAGCTCACCCCGGAATGGCGGGTCATCTAGTGCGTCCGGCCGCAGCCGCCACGTCGGGATCCGCGGCACCTCAGTCATCCAGTTCAATGTTAGGAGGAGGGGGTTATGGTCGGACAGGGTACGCGCCAGATACTCAGTCCTTGTTACTGCAGGGAGCACCGACTGGGAGCACAGAAAGGCATCGATGCGGGCATGGAGGTCATGCGGACTGGAGTAAAATGAATAGTCTCGTTCTGCTGGGTGTTGTGTGCGCCAAGCGTCTGTGAGTGCCCATTGTCCCTGCCAGTCTGATCTGCATCTCGCTAGCCTGTGTACTGGGGATGAATGCAGTGGTGGATGCGATCTATCTAGTACCGTGTCCGCTACGGAATTGAAGTGTCCTCCCATCAGAACAGGACCTGTGAGATAACTGGCCAGCTCCCCGGATAACTTTGTGAAGTAGTTAGCCTGGTCTACATTGGGAGAATAGATACTGCTGAGCACGACGTGTCGGTCTCTAAGCTTGCCCTCGACTACCACAAACCTCCCATGAGGGTCAACTATTTGTCTGGTTACTTGAAAAGGAGTGCCCACCCGTATCCATATTAATACCCCTCTAGCAAGGGCAGAATACGTAGTATTGAACAAGTGCCCTCTCCACCTACGCTGCAGCGCGAGTCCTTCTGACTTCGTCAGGTGGGTTTCTTGCAGAAATGCTATGTGTACCCCCCTTCGAACCAGATAAGCATGAATCTTGTGCCTTCTAACCATGGTATGCAGCCCCCTCACATTCCAAGACACACATTTTAACGATCCCGCATTAGCCATTGTCCCACAGTGTTCGGATCAAAGCAAGCGTGTTTCCCCTCCCGGCATCAGGCGTGACACTGTTCCCACCCCCCCACTGAACTTCCCCTATCCCCCTCCCCTCCCCCACGCCTTGAGTCATTCCAACTTCTCCAGGCCTCCCCCCCCCCCCAGGATAGGACCTAATCCCGAAAGAGCAGCTCCCATCCAAACTGTGTACGAGCAAACGTGCTCACAAGTTCTTCTATTCCGCAGTCTGCACTACGGAGGCCTTAAGGGCCCTAAGGAGCGTGCACTAGCCTCAAGCACTTTAGTCTCAGTTCCCATTCCCCCCGCCCCACAATACGCAGTAGAACTCACGGTGATCTAGCCTTACAGCTGCCTGCTCAGGTGTTCAAGGCAGCAGTCCCAGCAATTTCTATTCCAGTAAGAGCGCCATTGCTGTCTCTCAGCCCTCAATTATGTTCTCCGAGGTCTGTGGCGTGATCGACGGGCCCTTCATGTAGCCAAACTCCGAATGTTCTGTCTCTGAGCCCGTTCCCTGTTCTTCCGAGCCCGAGGCTCTCCCCGATTGGGCGAGCGCCGAGCCCGAGACGTCCATTACTGCTTGCAACACCGCCCTCCTCTCGTCCTCCGTTTGAGATTCCGTAGGTCTCCTGGATCTCCGGCTGCGCCCACGGTGTCTCTGCGATTTCTCCGCTTGTTGCTTCTGCCGTTCCCCCTCCGCTCGAAACCGGGCCCCGTCCGTGCCCGCCTTGTAAGTGTCCCACCAGGTCCATGCCTCCGCCGCCGTGGGGAAGAACAGCGATTTCTTGTCGACTACCACTCGGAGTCTAGCCGGGAAAAGGAGCGAATACTGTATGCCTTCAGTACGCAGTTCTTTCTTGATGGAGAGGAAAGAGGCCCTCAGCTTTTGAGTCTCGAGCGTGTAGTCCGGGAATAGCGTGACTCTACTATTGTCCACTTGGAAGGGGCCCGCTTCCCGGGCTCTTTGTAGAAGCCAGTCCCTGACTTTGTAATGTAGCAATTTGACGACCACTGGGCGGGGTGGTAGGCCCGGTTTCGGGGGTCTGGCCGGTACTCGGTGTGCTCTCTCCAGCGTGAAATAGGGCGACAAGCCCTCCGGGGCGACAGCCGTCTTCAGCCATTCGGTCAGGTAACCCACCATGTCTGAACCCTCTTTTTTCTCCGGAAGGCCCACTAGGCATACGTTGTTCCTTCGACTGCGGTTTTTGGCATCCTCCGCTCGCCTCTCCAGGGTGTGTATGCGGTCCAGAGCCTCTGTAAGTCGCCCCTCCATACTCTTGTGTGCCGGTACTATGTCCTTCAGAGTATCTTCCGCCAATTTGACTCTGTCCGCCAGCTTCCCGTGGTCTGCACGGAGGAGTCCCAGTCCCGTCGACACCTGCACAATATCTTGATGTAGGGCGTCTTTCGTGGCCGCGATAGCCTCCAGTATACGGTTCTGCATCTTCTGTAGTTCAGTCGAGGTTTGCGGATCATCCTCAGGTGTTTCCGCGGGTGGGTGACCGTCTCCCTTCGCTCCCCTTGGCTTTCCCATCTTGTGGTGGGGTGGTTGGTCGTACCGGAGCCCCATCTAAGCCCACCCGCGTCGAGGCGGCCCGCGTCGCGGGCAATCAGGAGGGCAACGGTCAAGCAGGCCCCAGTTCGAGCCCGTTTGCGGGTCCCCTCGGGACCCACAGCCTCCTCGCGTGTCTGTACCCCTCAGGGGTCCGGTCAGGTCGGGGTGGTGGAGGCTCCCAGCGCAGGTCCCACACGCCAGGGCGGGCGATCGTCGTTCACTCTCTCGCGGCCCCGTTCAGTTTCCTCCGCCAGCGCAGGGCAGGTCGGCACCCAGGGTCCAAGGCCAGCGAAGGGGTGTTGAGGGCGAAGGCGCGCCGGGTGGCGCGCGATTCCACTGTCCTTCAGGAATCAGCACTTCCAATAGGCACCCCCGGGATTGCGAGGACGCAGCCAGCGCCCGTGTCAGGGGGGGCCCACGTGGCAATCTCGGCCCACAGAGCTCGGGCAGCGGGGATGTCCAGGCGGCGAGCGAGCCCCGCCGCACACCACGGCCCCAATCGCCAAATCTGCTCCAGGGCTCCGCCTCACCGCAGCTCCCGGTGGTCCCCCAAGTCACCCGGGAGGGAAGGGTGGTCTGCCGCCACCATGGGGGTGCCCCCGGGATCCGCAGAAGCCGGCAGTGTTCCGAGTCGGTGGGGTGAAGGGTGGGGGCTCGATGTGAGGCACCCGATTCAGCCCAGGGCCTCAGAGGCGGCTCCGCGGTCACAGCAGGAGGCGGTGTCGGGGCTCCACAGACCTCCGGCGGTCGGGAGGGCCCGGGTCCGTTGTAGGCCCCAATCCGGGGGGTTGCGTGGTCGGGCGCCCCGGCGGAGGGATACTCAGTCGGGTCAGGGCCTCACCTGGCAGACAGGACTCCGCCCAGCTCATTTTTCCAATGCGCCCGCAGGTGGAGCCTCCGTCGCGGCAGGGCGCCACTCGCTGAGGTCCCGACGGAGGTCCGGGGCACCGGCCGGCTCACAGGGCTAGGTTCCGTCAGGGCCCAGTAGCCTGGGGAGTCCCGTAGGTCCGCCGGCCAGGTGTGGAGCGCAGCGAGACCCGCCCGGAGCAGGGAGCCGAGTCCCCGCCTTTCGAGCCGGGATGTGCCTCCGCTGGATCGAGCCGCACCGGGCAGGGGTAGGCTCCTCCGATACACACCTCTCCGTCCTCAGTCTGCCGACAGCTCCGGCCGTGTAGCTAGGGCCTCTGTGCGGTCACCATTTTGTGCGACGCCGGGGTTCGTAGTCGGGGTTTCCCCCCAGGTATCTGGGGGAAAGCCCACGTTCACTGTGGATTATGTGCAGGATTAGCGGGCGGAGGTCGGGAGCCGCGTTAGGCAGCGACCATCTCCGTTGGCTGCTAGCCACGCCCCCTCATGACGATGCGTTATATATGTAACAGAGATTTGTAAACAAAGTTTCTGAATCATGATTTTTTTAGATGTATAAGTTTGAAGGATATTAAAAGCTTTGGCAATCAAATAATAAAAATTCAATACAAATATAAAACCGGACAGAGGAAAGGAAAGAATAAAAAAAAAAAACTCCATAGCTCTTGTAAGAATGAAACATTCCAAGAAGTCATGTCATCTAAATCAGAGACATAAAAGTGTTAACCACTGCAAGTTATCTTCAGCCAGGTCTGTAAAACCCACCAACAAACACTTACACAACCAAACTCATACCGTACACAAAGCTTCATCCCCTGGCACTTGCTTCACACAATCCCACTGTTTCCTGCCCTTGAACCCATCCTGATAAGAGGTTAGGATTAATATTTAAACCCTCGGTGATTTGAAACAGCCTTTTACCTCCAGTTTCATTAAGTGACTAAAAGACACCCACACTTATTCTCCTGGTTCTGAGAACATTGCTTGGCTTATTAAGCGATATAACACTTCACATCTAAAATAAACAACAAACAAAAAATTCAACAGAAATGAATATATATAGAAAACAGCATAATTTGATGCATTAACCATTGCACAGATACTTTCCTTCAAGCAGTAATATAAATAACATATTTTCATAATGTACATCAAATAGAAAGAGATGCATTTTTATAATTAAGGAGACCAGGCGTGATATGTTGATTTGAAAAAATGATGCGGCTTGGGAAAAAATGGAAAAGAAATGAGGAAATAATTGTCTTATTGTGATTTATACTTTTGGCCATCAGGAAAGTGAAACATTGTTATTTGAAGGAAAATGACGCCAAGTATCAGCCATGTAACAGGTGGATTTCCACTGACAGAAACCAGGGTTCTCTCCATTTGATGAATGCTTAACAAAGTGTAGGAGGGTTCCTGCTCAGCCAGTTACTTCTGTGTAAACATTAAAATGTAGGACTCAGAAATGTAGAAGCTGTCAGGGAACAAAATCTGATTAAAAAGTTTGGGAAGCCCAATGTAATTGTTTTATGGTTCTTAAGGGAGCCTGGCCAAGTTATAAAAGTCTAAGTCTTTTTTAATGAGTTGTAATGCTGACGACATGATGGTATTTAACGATTACACTCTTTGGAAAATGTGCTTACATATTTTCTTTATTTATCTGTTTGATTCTTTCAGCAGCTTCTCTTTCTGAATAATTATTCTATTCATTACAAACAGCATATATACCTGTTGTTACGTATGATTTGATTTCAGAGGGGAATGGTCCCAGGAGGGAGTCTGAAAAAATCCATACTTCTTTTAATTCTTTATTTATTATTTAAATTAGGGATAAATGCTCCCACACGGGGAACGGACTCTCAGACACACATTGCTCTACGCGAGGGGATGTATCCAATCACAGGATGAGGGAAGAAAGGAGAATTGCAGAGGGCGTCTTTTCCTTCATACACTGCGCATGTCACAGCCCAGATGTTGCCAAACGTCATTTGTTGAACCACAGGGTGTGGGACAGTTCTTTCAGGGACAGAATGTCCATTCAGGAGCAGCAGAACAACAGTCAATGCTGGCAGACACATCATGAAAAGGAACACACCTGTACCTGTACCAAACACAGGACCACAGTGGTCATAAACACCTGTCACAAACCCAATGATAGGCAGGAAGATATCGATAGTGTGGAGTGACGGGGAGTGTGCAGAAAAGTAATCTGTGCAAAGCTCAGACTCATTTTCTCAAAGTGTTGTTTCTCAAAAAGGCATCACTTCAACCCTTGACTCATACATGGTTTCAGAATAAACGATGGCGTTAATTGGAACATTCCACATTATATGTAGTAATTCCAGTATCGCATTCCTCAATGGAATCTGTCAATTGGTGTAAAGATCGAGACGTGGCAGACTCCAGTATATCCAGTGGGTACTCAAGCTGTTGATGTTACTTTATTCTTCAAAGGAAATTTCATTCAGAGTAGGGAGAGGGTTTGCGGCTCTACTCTGAATCCTTCTTATGTCCAGGAGGGTTTGCGGCTCTACTCTGAATCCTTCTTATGTCCAGGAGGGTTTGCGTGTCTACTCTGAATCCTTCTTATGTCCAGGAGGGTTTGCGTGTCTACTCTGAATCCTTCTTATGTCCAGGAGGGTTTGCGTGTCTACTCTGAATCCTTCTTATGTCCAGGAGGTTTGCGGCTCTACTCTGAATCCTTCTTATGTCCAGGAGGGTTTGCGGCTCTACTCTGAATCCTTCTTATGTCCAGGAGGGTTTGCGGCTCTACTCTGAATCCTTCTTATGTCCAGGAGGGTTTGCGGCTCTACTCTGAATCCTTCCTATGTCCAGGAGGGTTTGCGGCTCTACTCTGAATCCTTCTTATGTCCAGGAGGGTTTGCGGCTCTACTCTGAATCCTTCTTATGTCCAGGTGGGTTTGTGGCTCCACTCTGAATCCTTCTTATGTCCAGGAGGGTTTGCGGCTCTACTCTGAATCCTTCTTATGTCCAGGAGGGTTTGCGGCTCTACTCTGAATCCTTCCTATGTCCAGGAGGGTTTGCGGCTCTACTCTGAATCCTTCTTATGTCCAGGAGGGTTTGCGGCTCTACTCTGAATCCTTCTTATGTCCAGGTGGGTTTGTGGCTCCACTCTGAATCCTTCTTATGTCCAGGAGGGTTTGCGGCTCTACTCTGAATCCTTCTTATGTCCAGGAGGGTTTGCGGCTCTACTCTGAATCCTTCTTATGTCCAGAAGGGTTTGCGGCTCTACTCTGAATCCTTCTTATGTCCAGGAGGGTTTGCAGCTCTACTCTGAATCCTTCTTATGTCCAGGAGGGTTTGCGGCTCTACTCTGAATCCTTCTTATGTCCAGGAGGGTTTGCGGCTCTACTCTGAATCCTTCTTATGTCCAGGGCGGTTTGTGGCTCTACTCTGAATCCTTCTTATGTCCAGGAGGGTTTGCGGCTCTACTCTGAATCCTTCTTATGTCTAGGAGGGTTTGCGGCTCTACTCTGAATACTTCTTATGTCCAGGAGGGTTTGCGGCTCTACTCTGAATCCTTCTTATGTCCAGAAGTGTTTGCGGCTCTACTCTGAACCCTTCCTATGTCCAGGAGGGTTTGCGGCTCTACTCTGAATCCTTCTTATGTCCAGGAGTGTTTGCGGCTCTACTCTGAATCCTTCTTATGTCCAGGAGGGTTTGCGGCTCTACTCTGAATCCTTCTTATGTCCAGGAGGGTTTGCGTGTCTACTCTGAATCCTTTTTATGTCCAGGAGGGTTTGCGGCTCTACTCTGAATCCTTCTTATGTCCAGGAGGGTTTGCGGCTCTACTCTGAATCCTTCTTATGTCCAGGAGGGTTTGCGGCTCTACTCTGAATCCTTCCTATGTCCAGGAGGGTTTGCGGCTCTACTCTGAATCCTTCTTATTTCCAGGAGGGTTTGCGGCTCTACTCTGAATCCTTCTTATGTCCAGGTGGGTTTGTGGCTCCACTCTGAATCCTTCTTATGTCCAGGAGGGTTTGCGGCTCTACTCTGAATCCTTCTTATGTCCAGGAGGGTTTGCGGCTCTACTCTGAATCCTTCTTATGTCCAGGAGGGTTTGTGGCTCTACTCTGAATCCTTCTTATGTCCGGGAGGGTTTGCGGCCCCACTCTTAATCCTTCTTATGTCCAGGAGGGTTTGCTGTACCGCTTTGTCCACACTACGCTCCTTAACTGCCCTGTTTTCCTTTTTACCAGACAAGTATTACAGCTCATGTGCCTTTTACCCCAAACACTGGAACAGGTGATCTTTATGGGTGCCTGCAGGCCTGTTTATTGCCTCGAGTTCAAACATTGGAAATGCTTGCCTCAGTGGCTACTTCACGAGGAGGAATGGGAGAAACCACAACCATCGTTTTTCCCAGCATACCGGTGGTCTTTCAAAATAGTTGTCTGCACAGCTGCAACCACTTTCCCTAAGGAAACAAAATGTGCTTCGGGGGAGAACACACATGCGATTTGTGTGCTATGGGAGCTGTCTATGCCTTATTGCAGATTTGATATGTGTCACTGGAGAGCCTTGGTACAATTCTTAGTACAAGGTTCGTCTTGGTATCCCTAGTTTGTAAACATTTTGTCTCTAGCTTGTCTGTTTGTAGCGCACACAACATATCAGTGTATTTGTCCATAGTTTAGCTGAAAACATGGGAGAGATTAAGTCACTCGCTAAGTATAATGTAGCAAGTAAATCTGTCCGAAGTTAAGAAACCCCAACTGGGATTGTAACTTCATTAGTGTTGGGGGGAAGGTAGTATTCAATCAAAGGTGAATGAACCATGTGTCTTGGAACGCGAGGGTCTAGAAGTGTTGTACAAAGGCCCTCATACACTCTGACTATATGGTTAAAGGTATCTCTTGATTCTCCGCTTCACGAACTTAGGTGAGTATTTTGATTATAGGGTCCTTTTCCGCCTGAGTTTCCCGTGCTCCAGGCAGACAACTTCCCTCCACCTGGAGGGAGACCATCCGGTTCTTTGACGGTCACAGTTACTAAGTGAAAATGAGTGAAAAAAGTGTAAAGTTAAAAATACTTCCCATCCTGTAAAGGGTATATTATTGATCAGGAAGGGGTAAGATTAAAAACAGTACCAGGTGCTCTGGTGGATGTGTAATTAGTCCACTGCACCTACATAGTATTAGTTTCGGTGGTCGACATGTTTCGGTCCTCAAGTGTTCCTTAGGATCGTCAGATGTTCATCAGGACTAAAAATCCAGGTGTGAAAGCAGACCACTCTATAGTAGCTACGTGTGGATCACTCACCTATCTTCATCACTAAGTTCATTGAATCATATTGTGACGCTGTTATAGGGTACTACCTATAACTTTAAGCTGCCAGTCTCGCTTTGTGCGTGTGGCTTCCTACCGTGACCCAGAAGTTGGGTATTCGCTTTGTACACCCCAATATTGGCCTACTGGGGTACCACTGTAAGTCCATACTATTTGGTACTGAGGTACCCAGGGCATTGGTACACCAGGGGTCTCCCTTGGGCTGCAGCATATATTGTGTCACCCATGGAAGCCTATGTTAACTCTGTCTGTTTAGCTGCCATTGCAGCCTGCGTGTAAATTTGCATGCACCTTTCACTCCAGATATACGGTTTACCTTATATCACAGTCATTGAACTTAAAACCTGTAAGTCACCCCTAAGGTAGGCCCTTCAGTCCAAGGTCAGGGTACATGGTTTTAAGTGTGTGGGTACACCTGTAGGAGCAGAGGTAGCTCTACAAACCCGGACTCCAATCTCTGGGCTTTGTAAGTGTGGGACAGCCATTTTAAGGTATGTAGTGGACACTGGCAACTTGAGATGTCCAGCTACATAATGGTTACCCCAAGCCTGGTCATATTTGGGATCAAACATGTTGGAATCATGAAACTACACCAATTCCAGTGTTAGTTGCATGATACCACATAATGGGGGGCTCCTTAGAGGACCCCCCAATACCTACCTGTGTAGCCTTACATGGTCGGTCTGCCATCCCGTGCTACTGCCGGCCTCAGACACTGTTCTGTCCCCCTGATGATGAGCCTCACTCGGACAGGGGAAGCAGAACAAAGCATTTCCTCTGAAGAAGAGGTGTGAGCACCTCTTTTTTTAGAATTAGGTAGGGTGGGGGTGCTTCCAAGCACCACCAGACTGCATTGAAGGGCACATTTGGTGCCCTCCTTGCATAAACCAGCTTTGCCCATGCAAAACTACACAAAGGATAGAGGATTGTCCACCCCCCTATCCAGCTACTCCCTAGGGAGGAGCCCCAGAGCTCCTCCAGGTGGCCACTTGAGTCTGCCATCTTGAATCTTGGCCCCTTGGAGCATCTGACTGCCTAGGCCAGCCAAGTAGCGCCCTTGATCTCATCTGATAGGTGGGTCACCGCAGAAGATGTCCCTCCCCTTTTTAGGGCTATTTAAGGGCTCCCCTGTGGGCAGGTCTTTAGATTCATCCTGGACTTCGTCAAGATTCATCAAGACATGTCTAAAGACCGTTCTGCTGTTAGACCCTGGAACTCTGCTGCTGGATCCAGCCAGGACCAAAGACAAGAGTCAGCCTTCATCCAAGCGAGAGGAAATCTCCCTTGGAGTAAAGGAGTCAATTCCCTGTATAGACAGGCACCTCTACATCGATGACTGGGCTGCTGATCCAGTTGTCCAAAGAATCTACTGGCTCTGCAACACAGGTGGTGGTTTGTTGGCATCGTATAGGCCTGACCAGTGTTCGCTGTGACTGGGACGATTATAATCCCTCTCCAGTCAACCTGGTACACCTTCCTTTGCACTGAATCTGTATGTCAGGATTCGTGTTACTAGGGCGCCTACCTGGTGTCCAAAGACTACAACTCCCATGAGCCTTTGTATGTGGGAGGTACTTAATGCCACCACGCGCTGAAGCGGATGTGCGTTATTCTGTTTCCTGGTTCCTGTTTGGCGTCTTGGAGAGCTTGCCATTTGTGTCCCCCGAGCTCTGGTTCCAGGCAGAGCATTCCTTTTCCTTTCAGTTGATTGAACTCCGAGTTGGGTGAGTCGATCCTGCGCGTCTGCGCAATTTGCTTAGAGCGGAACGCTGTGAGTCGGCTGACCACGCCTTACCGTTCAGAACCCGTGTGTCTTTCTGAACTCCGTGGTGCGGTAATTCAATCCTGCACGGCTGAGCATATCGATTAGAACGGAACCCTGTGAGTCGGCTGACCCAGCGTTACCGTTCAGAATTAAGAAGCATTCCTGGTTGGCTGCGGAGCATTGTGGTTAGCGCTACATGTTGCCGTAGCATTGATGTGTTTTCCTATTTCAGTAGCGGAGCGCGGTGTGTAGTTTTACCACGCGTTGCCGTTTACGGAGGTGTTCTTCCTACGATCTATGCGGAGCAATGTGAGTTAGGTGGCCACTTGCTGCCGTGTTTCCTCGGATACTTGTCAGGTGTATATACAGCGGAGGACTGTGGTGGCCACTACGTTCTACCGTGTGTATATCGGACTACGTGCTATGGATGGTACAATACTCCTGGAGCCAAAACATTGAAATAGAGTATTTATAGAGATGAACTGAGTTCGAATCAATCTCTATTGTTTTTCCCTTGGATTGCTGGAAGCTCTCAACCAGTATTGAAGGCATAGTTCTTCTTTATTTCAGAGTGAGAACTTGGCTTGCTCTTCTAATTTAGTTTCCATAACTACTGTCTAGATGTTGTTTCTTCTGATGGACGTGTGGTTATGTTCCTTCAGGTATGCCTCCTCATATTGGGAATATATGAGAGTAGCAGTTTATTTGTATGCAATATATAACCATATCTTTTATGTTTATGTCATTTCAGAGCCTATTATCCCAGCAGGCCCTTTCCCTTCCCTTATATCCCTCGCCTAATGGTTCGAACTCCCTGTATCTTTAAGTCAGGGAGCTTGTAACATTGGGAGGTGGAACCCTTTGAGCAACAACCGGATGCTGTGGAGCGTATTCCTGACAGAATAACGCGCCCACGAATTGTGCTCCACCCGATCCGGTGGTTTCAGGGGCCATGGCCACTATGGACGATGTCCTTCAGGCTCTGGTATTGGTGCAGCAGGAATTAATTTCCTCTAAGGCTGAAACAGTGGCTTTACGAGAGAAAGTGGATAAGTTGGCTAGAAATCCTTTTGATGCCTCCACCGCTGCTCCCCAAATTCCGGTCACCGTACCCCCTCCTATACCCTTGGCAAGTCCAGAACGATACTCAGGAGATCCGTCGAAAACACAAGTATTTTTAACACAAATCATGATGCATTTTTCTTGCAAACCATCATCTTTTCCCTCTAATCATTCACGAGTGGCGTTTGCAATTTCTTATTTGAGCGGAGATGCAGCCAATTGGGCGGTGCCAATAGTACGAAATGACGATGCCATTTTATCCAATTGGACGGCATTTCGTGCTAAGTTTGAGAAAGTATTTGATAGACGGACCACCACTTTTAGCGCTGCCAAGGAGCTGTTGGAGTTGAAGCAAGGGAGACAGGATTTGGTATCTTATCTTACGACCTTTAATAGGTTGGTGGCAGAGACTGCATGGCCAGAGAAAAAGAAGATGTCGTTGTATTATCAAGGTCTAAGAGAGGGCTTAAAGGATATCATAGCTCAGATAGATCCTCAATTCCTCACTTGTGCGGACATGATAAATCTTTCCCTAAGATTAGATGGGAGGCTTACGGAGAGAGGAGGAGAAAGACGTAAGGCAGAGAGGGGCTATTACAGATCCGATTACTCCCCACGTAAGACCGGTAACCTTACAGAGACAGGCAGCGAACCTATGGAAATAGGAGCTGTTAGAGCACCGTTATCCAGGGTCGAACAAGATAGTCGTAGGACCCTGGGATTATGTATGTATTGCGGGAAGAAAGGACATTACGTTAAAGAATGTCCCACGAAACCTAGGAACTCAGGGAATTGGTCAAGAAATAAAAGGGTGGCTGTGTCATCTACTTCTATTGAAGATACACCACAGATGGTGAGGGAAGAAATTAATTTGAAGATCCCTTCACTCGCAGCCTCAAACATTCAGGACCATGAATCTCACATAGTGCTTCCCATGACCTTAGAAAATAAGGATCAGGTCCATCAAGTGATGGTAATGGTTGATTCGGAAACAAAAAGGAAACTTTGTGGACAGCGGTTTGGTAACTTCTTTGTCTCTACGTAGGGTACTAAGAGACAGTCCTGAGGAAGTGTGGGCGGTAGATGGTAAACTGCTAAAATCGGGTCTCATAACTGAACAAACAGACAGGTTAGTCTTGTCCATGCCAGTAAGTGGGGGTACTCATCGGGAAGAGTTGAGTTTGAACATTATAGAAATACCCCAGTATGAAGTTATTTTGGGTATGCCCTGGCTGAGCCGTCACAATCCCTCTTGAGGTACTGGGTTTTTCAGAACCGGTACCGAACCGGTAAGCCAGCGGTGTCAAGGTACACCCAAAGACCTCGAGTACTTTCCTGATTCAGACCACAGAAACTCAGAGTCTTCTAGATGAAGTCAAGGATCGATTTTATTGGCTGCAACCAAGTAACAGGTCCTAGGAGTACAACAACACGGGATGTATATTCTCAGGAGACTGCTCAAATTCACAAAGTCAGGCTTCTCTTTTTATACGAAATATTGTGCTTTAGGCAAACATTCTTCACATTTTACTATACCATTGAAATGTTTCCACTACAAAGGAAAAGCAGAGTCATGATGACAAGCCCATAGCTCAGTTTGTCCAGCCCACAACAAATTACCCGGCAAGGCCCAACATTTTCATCAGATATCGGTGGACCGCCAATAAAAACGGGCACCTCCCCATCATAAAGAAAGTGAGAGAGAAAAGAGTAGGGACAGGTGTGCGCAAGATTCGGCAGGGTGTGTGTGATGAAAAGGGTTTATGGCCTGTTGTGCCTTGATGCTATCTCGTTCGGCCACTGGGAGAGGAACTGACCAAACAGGTTCGGCCTGGGGCAATGGTTCCAACTTGCCCAGGTCTCAGGAAAGTAAATTAAGGTGTACGTGTCCTTTGGAATCGAATTTAGCTTGATTCAGCTGCCTATGTGAGGGCAACTCACAAAATGGCTGCCGTACACAAAATGGAAGCCAAGGGTTTCAGGACAAAAATGACGATTTCGAGGTGAAATCGTCATTCAAATACGACGAAAATGCTTGTACATAGTGTACTAGACATTCTCGGTCTTTTGATACCAAATTCGTCATGTTACGACGAAGTTTTATTCTCGAGTCCAGAATTATTACACGAGTCCAGAATTTTCAGAACCACAAACCCTCCTTTTGCCCTTACATAGGCAATTTAACCTAATCTCATGGTAATCTGAGTCCAGGTCTATATTCCTAAAGTTATTGAGATGTTGCTGTAACATCATTCTATTACTTAGTTCGTCTTTTGATACAGGTTTCCTTACACATGATGTAGCACAGAGGCCACATATTGCAGGAGCACACTGCACGCACAGACAGAACAGGAAAAGAATGGCTAAGACCATCCCAATGACCATCAGAATTTTCCATCCCCAGCCGGATATCAGTTCCCAGAACCATCCCATTAACGACCAATCTCCTTTATCCACATGAATAGATTCGGAAATCTTATGCAGTTTGGAGATGGCCTGATACACTGTTGGAGCGTTATCTGGAATGAAAACACAGCAACTCGATTGGATCAATCTACATACCCCACCTCGATCTGCAAGTATGACATCTAAAGCGACCCTGTTCTGAAGGGTCATAAGACGATCCGACTGGAGCTTAGCAGTCAAGTTACTAAGGGCACCAGCAGTTTCAATTACAGTGGACTCAACCACCCTTGTCAATTGCCTTATGTTCCTGCTGTTAACCATGGGTCCCCAGAACGGCAGAAAACCCTTTGCGAAGTCCCCAAATTCTTGACCTGCAGTGTCTTCTTTAATCAAGACACCTCTAACTATCCTTGTCTTGTGGTAGTCTGCCGCTGCTGTGTAGGTGGGGGGCAACAGGAACGAAACAAAACATGAGCCCGAAAAGTCAGGGGGCAACCATGTATAGGCTCTATCATGGCAGATGAAATAGGTACCCTTAGCTGCTAAAAACGCAGGGGAAGTCTGAGATCCAAAAACATACGTTTCAGTACAGACACTCTTCCCTAACTGAGCTCTGGGATTCTTGCCAGTACCTTGCAGACATAGGTGACCCTGATGGGGTACAATCCAAATCGGGGATGATCTCTTAGCTTGCTGTTTCACACTCAGAATAGCTCCATATCCGGTCACGTTCCATCCTATATATGCAAGTGTCTCATCTTCGGGGGTAGTTTCATAAGAAATATCTTCCTTAATCATGTCGACTATACCCTTAACTAGAGCACTATTCTTAGGATTGTCTTTTACAGAACGTAGGGGGTGGACTTCACATGCATAGATGAACATTGTTCTGTATGCCCACACAGAACCATTATGGCTGAAAGGCAGGACCAGATAAGGGATACCTTTATCCGTTGTGTGAGGCATAAGACCACACACCCAACAGTTAGTTGTGTTCATTACAAGTTGGTGTTGGTGCAAGAGCTGAACAAAGGAGTTATTAATAAACTCTAATCTCCTAGCGGATTCATGTTCAGGAAGGGGTTGAAAAGAATGAGAGGAAACAGTAGGAGGAGGTATGGGCGATGTAGTGGGTGCAAATGTTACTTGAAAAGAGAATAAAACATATCCTAATAAAAATATCATCACACTGAATAACATAAAAATGCACAATAACAAAAAACTTTTCTTTGTCATTATTTTACATAATCTGTGTTTAAAGTTAATTTCCTTGGCAGGTCTCTCCATCTCGAAAAACTCCATCCTCTCTAAAGTGCTGCCCGCGATGGGAGGTTGTTTCTTATAAGGAATGCTTCTGTCAGTCTAGGGCAACTCCCTTGGACCAACCAGAACTGCCGACCTAACGTCGTCAGCTGCATCCCAAAGACTTTGGGCAATCGCGGCCCTAGCAGTGGAACCCGGATGGCGGTTCGAAAAACAAAAATAAGCAAGTTTCTCAGATGGGAGAGCTGCACTTTCAAAAATAGTACTTGGAGGGGGAAAAAAGATTTTTATTTGTCCATAGGTCTTGGCCTCAAATGATAGCGCTTTTTTCCAAGTACTGTCTGATCTTGAAACAGGAGTTCAGGCTCTGTAGTGTTCAATCGCTTTGATGGTGATACTGCTGGTTGCAAAATTTCATCACTCTCTTGTTCAGTCAGTGTTCCTTTTACACGTGCATCACTGAAAGGCAGAAAACGTGGCACGGTTTCAGTCTCTGAGTCAGCGACACCCTTCTGGACCCACTGGTAGTACGGTAGAGGTAAAGGGATCCTTTTACAATGGACCCCGTGGATCCAGTGCTTCTTCCCTTCCACTCGAACAGCTGATCTTGTGGAAAGAAGGACGAGGTGCGGTCCCCTTGGGCTGGTCGATCTTGGTTCGCTGGAAATTCTTCACGAGAACCCAGGATCCAGGGTCGATGGGGTGACCTGGAGTCTCAGAGACCGGAGGCAGGGTGTCATGGACCTGTTGATGTAAAACACGCAATTTAGCCGTCAATTCGTACAGACAATCAAGCAAAACAGGGTGTTCGATTTCACTAAATTTTGTGGGCCTTGGCACTCCCCATATGTTGGCCGGGCGGCCAAAAACAATCTCATAGGGACTAAGTTTCACTCGCGAATGCACAGTCATTCTGGTTGATAGGAGTGCTAAGGGTAGAGCATCAGGCCATTTAAGACCAGTGCTCGCTTTAATTTTGGCTACTTTTAACTTAAGCGTGCCATTGTAACATTCTACTAGTCCAGCTGATTGGGGGTGATTTGCAGCGTGGAACTTTTGGTGAATGCCTAGCCCTTCACATACTTTCTTCATCACACTACCCACAAATTCACTCCCATTGTCACTCCAGACCATTCTAGGCATTCCAAATCTGGGGAAGAATTCTTTCACAAGGGCTTTCGCTGTGGACAAGGCAGTATTGTCCTTTAGGGGATATGCTTCTACCCATCTTGAGAAGGCACAAACAACAATGAGTACGTATTTTAAGTTGTTGCACCTCTCCATGTGGATGAAATCTAGCTGCAAAACCTCAATCGGATACGTAGGAGGCGCAAAATGACCAGCTGGAGTTGGGGTTCCCCTACCAGGGTTGTGTTTCAGACACACCATGCAATTCTTGACCACATTCTCTGCACACTTAGGAATTCCTGCATTTTGCCATACTGGAGCCAACAACTAGCAAATCCCTTTCACGCTGATGTGAGCCATTCCATAAGCCATTGTAACCACTGCAAGCACGTACGCATCGGGTAACAACCATCTCTGATGCTCTGACAATTCAATTCACCAACCATTTGCATCCATTCTACCCGTAAATTTCCCTCCACATGCTCAACTCTTTCTCTGTAGCCTCAGCTTGAATAGACTTCACACTCTCTATTGTGTCTTCACACATTCCAACATCACCAACCCATCTTGCAGGGCCTCCAACATACATTCGGCTCATCACATTCCTTGCAGTTTCTTTCGCGATTTCGTCAGCAAATGCATTTCCACGACCAACATCATCAGTCACCTTCTTGTGAGCACTACATTTCACAATCGCCACTTGCAGAGGCAAGGTCAGTGATTCAAGAAGCTCATTCACCAACTGACCATGCTGAATCTTAGCTCCATGCGAAGTCAGGAACCCACGTTCTTTCCACAATCGTCCAAAACTGTGAGCCACACCAAAAGCATACTGGCTGTCGGTGTAGATGGTCACTTTCATTCCTTTCGACAACACACATGCTCTCGTGAGTGCAATCAATTCTGCTGCTTGTGCTGAATTATGTGGAATATGTGCAGTTTCAACAATTGTATGCAAAGTCGTGACAGCATATGCTGCAGTCGTATCACCATTCGGGAGCATGAAACATGAACCATCCACCCATAATGTACCATCACATTCAGCAAGAGGAGTGTCCTGGAGGTCTATTCTTCCTTTTGCTTCTTCTTCTGTCCTAAGAAAACAATCATGCTGTTCTGAAGCATCTAATTCCTCTACAATCGGCAACAACGTAGCTGGGTTTAGGGTGTTGCATCTTTTTATATGTACATGACTCGCTAACAATGTTAATTCGTAACCTGACAATCGAGCACTAGTTAAGTGCTGTGTCTTGGTTCTGTTTAACAACGTGTCTACTGCATGTGGGACCGTCACGACTAGCATGTTATACATCACTAGACCAGCAGACTGTCGAATAGAGACAGCTGCTGCCGCTATTGCTCTTAAACAACTCGGCAATGCTCTAGCTACCGGATCCAAAGTCGACGAAAAATACGCACATGGACGCTGCTTGTCTCCAAATAACTGTGTCAGCACTGACAATGCACAGCCTTGTTTCTCATGGACATACAATGTAAAGGGCTTACTGTAGTTGGGGGTACCTAACACAGGAGCCGAACATAATGCTGTGCGCAATTCAGAAAAACTTTTCTGACACTCTTCAGACCAAGGAACGGGATTGGGTGTAGCTTTACACGTTAATGTCACCAAAGGTTTGGCTAATAACGAAAAATTTGGAATCCACTGTCTACAGTACGATGTAATGCCCAATAAAGCACGCACTTCTCTCTGTGTTCTTGGCACACTCAATTTCGCTATTGCCTGAATTCTTTCTGGGGTCAGTTTCCTTCCCTCCTTCGATAAGAGATGACCTAAGTAGGTCACTTCTTGTCGACAATATTGCAATTTGGAAAGTGACACCTTGTGATGCAAATCACACAGATGATGCAACAATGACAACGTGTTTTTTTTACAGATTTCCTCAGTATCTGCAGCAATAAGCAAATCATCAACGTACTGTACAAGAGTAGCACCTTCAGGTAAAACAATCGTATCAAGCTGTGTTTTTAAAGCTTGACTATATATTGATGGACTTTCACAGTAGCCCTGGGGAGCGCGTTTAAAGCGGAAGCTTCGTCCTCCTAAACTGAAGCCAAAAATATCCCTGCTCTCCTCAGCAATCGGGATGCTGAAGAAAGCATTCTTCAAGTCACCGAAAACCAGGTTGCAGAACCTGGAATCATAGTCAATAGGGCAGTAATGTCAGGAACAACTGGAAATTGTGGCACAACTATTTTATTCACCTCTCTAAGATCAATCACAAATCTGTAAACAGGTGGCTGGGAAGGGTCAGTTCGTTTCAAAACAGGCAGAACAGGACTATTGCAAACGTTGCCTCTTGTCTCTTCAATGACATCTTTTTCAATTAGGTAGCAAACGATCGCTAGCAAAGCTTTTTCACCTTCACTAGAGATTCTATATTGGGGGATTCGTGGCATTTTAACATTGGCTTTCAATGTTACAACATATGGTGGTATTTCTAAAAGACCCACATCATTAGGACCAGTAGCCCAAAGAAAATCAGGAAGAAACGACAATTCTGCTGGAAGTTTATCCCTTGACAAATACATTGGGGAAACCACTTTCTTACCTAAAGTAAGTTGTACTCCTGAAGGAGAACAGTACAAAGTTGCATACAATCTTTTTAACAGATCCAATCCCAACAAGTTTTCACCACAACCTGTTGTCAGAATAAGGGGTGCTTCTAATTCACAAGGACCAACAGAAAGGGACATAGGACTAAAAATCGGGTTCCTAACCGGGGCGCCAGAAAAACCTACAGAAACATTCATTTTGCCAGACAAAGGTGCGCCAGGGAGTTTTGAGTGCATAATAGAACTCTTTGTAGCACCAGTATCCAACAGAAAAGGCTCTGACACACCTGATGTAATCACCTCAACGTAAGGTCCATTCTGATCTATTGGAACTGAAACAACTCCCTCTCTTTGTCTATGGCTATCCTAGCAATCATTACCTTCCCAATGCTCATCTTCTGTATAGTAATCATCAGCATAGTACTGAGCTGTCCTACCAGACGCGTTATTCTGCTGATCAAACCTATTCATCGAATTTTGAGGTGGAAGGGGACGTGCGTTCTGGGGGACGTTTCCACGTCCTTTACCTCTAGGCGTTTGCTGAACACCTCTACCTCTTGTGTTTGAAATACCATTCGCGCGCTGTAACAGAATAGGGCAACTATACTTAAAATTACCCTCTTCCTTGCAATACGAACACTGGTTGGGACCTACAGGGACACATGGCTGATTATACTCTACTCTTTGCCTTTGAAACTGTTGAGGTTGCTGATAATTATTCTGATAGTTATTCTGACCACCATTATTCTGGCCACCACCACCACGTGGCGGATATGCTTGCTGTAACAAAACCTTCGTTTTCAACTCTTTAGTTTTCTTTTCTGCTCTTCTTTCTCGTCTTTGTCTCTATTTTCGTAATATTGTGCAGTAGCCAATATCTGTGCTGAAGAGGAAACTGCCCAAGAACTCTCTGAAGCCTTCAACTTCTTACACAACTCTGGAAGCAGATTGTGCACGAATTTATCCACAAACAATCGCTGACCACCTTCTGTGCTCATATCTTGACCACTGTGGTCGACAAACGTTTCTTCAAACCTGGTGAAGAAATCAGACACCGGTTCATCTTTCTTCTGCTTACACGCAGACAACTTATCCCAGTTTACACGCATCGCAGGCATTATCGTTTTCATGTAATCAATGATCTTACCAGGAAGTTCTGCTACTAAAGGCTCAGGTTTAGAACCACCAATTTGTAGGGCATCTGCAGCAGCAATATTAGCCCATGAGTCACCTAATTCCTGATCATGATCGGTATGACGAATCTTTCCCCATAAAGGCTGTGGAACAACATTCCCAAATAACATATCGATATCGGCTAAATTCATGATACATGACCCAGCAGTCTGTGACAACTCTTTGTAATACCCTGCAGGATTTTTACGTGGATCAGGCAATGTCTGTTTAAGGGCCAACACTTCAGCTCGCTTCCATGGAACATGTACCCACACACGCTGAAAATGAGGCTGAATAGGTGGGTTAGCTTGTAGGTCCCCTTCCCTCCACTGTGGGGGAACTTCTCTCATGGGATATTGTCTCGCCTTCTTTTTAGCAGAAGAATCATACTCAAACAACGACTTAGAAACACCTTCAGTCCTAAGTGACAATAACGTCGGAACTGCTTTCCTAACATCTGAACCCACAATTGTGCCTTTTGAAAACTCGAACCGTACATGGCTCAACTCGGGCGGATTAGAGTCCAAATCATTTTCCTCTAAATCTTCACACAGAAAAACACACATTTTCTCAAAAACGTATCTCTGCTTTGATGCTTCCCACTGATGGAAGACATCCATAACAGATTCTAGATCATATATTGTCGGGTCAGTCATCCATCCATGTGCCAAATGATTTACCGTTTCTTTCTCCCTAGAATCAGGCTGTTGACTACGCAACTGTTTATGCTCAGAGACAGGAGCCGGACTTGCCGTTCCAAAGAAAGGATATAAGATTCTAGTAACAGTGCTAGCCACTCTCTGACGAACAGAGGGAGAAGTCGAGGAAAAGACAAGAGGGAAGGCAGAGTGAGACGAGGCAGATGCAGACGAGGCAGATGCAGAGGAGGCAGATGCAGAGGCAGTGTCAGGAGAAGTACTAGGAGTGGTAGTCGATATGGTAGTCAAAGTTGTAGGGAGTATAGGAAGAGCAGATGTAAAAGCCGGTGGCCCTTGAGGAGGCTGCACCGGAGGAGCAAGGGCCAGCTGAAGAGTAGCTGGTGGGTGCTGTGGAGGAACAGGAGGCATAACAACCACAGGTTGCGCAACTAAAGGTTGCGGGGGTGCTGTAGCATTTTGCGCATAGGGCGGTGGAGAACTTAACAAATGCGCCATTAGCGGATCTGTTTCAAGCTCTTTTGCTGCATCTTGCTGAAGAGGCGGCAAAACTGGATAACATTTATCTATTACCATTTTACGTTGCCTGTGCAACTGCTCACTCATCTGTTCTTCTGCATTGTCTTTATACTGCATAGCAGCTTGCATTATCGAAATACCCCTTTCTCTCTTATTTTTGTTCGCTAATTTAATTTCCTTCTGTTTGGCCTCCTTACGCCATAGGTGGAAAGAGTCAAACATTGCCGGCCGGGCTTTCTTCTTAAAAAGTTTAACTTCAAGGTTATCTAGGATTTCGGTATCAAAGCTACCATATTGGGGCCATTTTAAAACACCATCTTTTCTGGTGTATTTGATCCACACTTCGTTATATGTGATGGGGCCTACTCCATGTTTCACATATAATTCATATGTTGGAGTTCCAATCGGAGGACCCGGACACGAGTCCTCCAATCGGGAATCCCTTTTACTACAACCAAGACAAAATAAATTTCCAAGTCTGCTAAGACCAGGCATCTCCGCTCTCTAGTCTAGCTCCAAACTTCAAAGGATTATCGATTACGATATTTCTCGTGAGTACACGAGTCCTTCGGCTTTGGCACTTGCAAGTTCCAAACAAAGCGATCCCGAGGGATACCCAAAACTAAAAACCAACTAAGGACTGGGAGACGCTCCACTTATACTTAACTGAGATATCGATGACGTCACCAGAAGACTCATCTTAGCGTTTCGCTCTACCAAACTTCAAGGGTCCAAATCAGGGCGATAGCCAGGGCAGCAGTCCTTTGTAGCCGTCGGGAAGTGGGGAACCTCGCAGCAAAGTCTTTCGGACTACGTCGACATGCAGGGGTCGATGAAGTGGTGGCCTTCCTCCAGAATTTTCACACGAAGCTCCTCACGAACCTCTGGCTGGACCGGTACCGCTGGTATCGCCCCACGTTGGGCGCCAACTGAGGTACTGGGTTTTTCAGAACCGGTACCGAACCGGTAACCCAGCGGTGTCAGGGTACACCCAAAGACCTCGAGTACTTTCCTGATTCAGACCACAGAAACTCAGAGTCTTCTAGATGACGTCAAGGATCGATTTTATTGGCTGCAACCAAGTAACAGGTCCTAGAAGTACAACAACACGGGATGTATATTCTCAGGAGACTGCTCAAATTCACAAAGTCAGGCTTCTCTTTTTATACGAAATATTGTGCTTTAGGCAAACATTCTTCACATTTTACTATACCATTGAAATGTTTCCACTACAAAGGAAAAGCAGAGTCATGATGACACGCCCATAGCTCAGTTTGTCCAGCCCACAACAAATTACCCGGCAAGGCCCAACATTTTCATCAGATATCGGTGGACCCCCAATAAAAACGGGCACCTCCCCATCATAAAGCAAGTGAGAGAGAAAAGAGTAGGGACAGGTGTGCGCAAGATTCGGCAGGGTGTGTGTGATGAAAAGGGTTTATGGCCTGTTGTGCCTTGATGCTATCTCGTTCGGCCACTGGGTGAGGAACTGACCAAACAGGTTCGGCCTGGGGCAATGGTTCCAACTTGCCCAGGTCTCAGGAAAGTCAATTAAGGTGTACGTGTCCTTTGGAATCGAATTTAGCTTGATTCAGCTGCCTATGTGAGGGCAACTCGCAAAATGGCTGCCGTACACAAAATGGAAGCCAAGGGTTTCAGGACGAAAATGACGATTTCGAGGTGAAATCGTCATTCAAATACGACGAAAATGCTTGTACATAGTGTACTAGACATTCTCGGTCTTTTGATACCAAATTCGTCATGTTACGACGAAGTTTTATTCTCGAGTCCAGAATTATTACACGAGTCCAGAATTTTTAGAACCACACTCTGTACACTGGAGAAAGAAGATCTTACAGTTCTTTGACCCCAGATGTCAGGAACATATTACACCAGAACAAAACACACAAGTGATAGCGTTGCTGAATTCATACAGTATAGCTACGGCGGCAGAAAAGGTGGTGGTCCTACCTCACTGCTATCAAGAATACCAGGATGTATTTAGCGAAGCCATGGCGGAACAACTACCTCCGCATAGAGAATATGATTGTCGTATTGATTTGGTGGACGGAGCCATAGTACCTACCTGTCGAGTATATGCCTTATCCGTTCCAGAAGCAAAACACCTGAACGATTATTTGGAGCACTATGTAAACATAGGCTTTAACAGACCGTCCCGTTCACCCTCAGCCTCTTCTTTGTTTTTCATCTCAAAGGCGAATGGTGAATTGAGGGCATGCGTGGATTATCGTAGGCTAAACAAGATTACCATTCGTAAAAGGTATCCTTTACCCCTCATTACAGTGTTACTGGACCAGGTCCGCAATGCTAAGATATACACAAGACTCGATCTACGAGGGGCTTACCATTTGGTTAGCTTCAGGGCAGGGGATGAGTGGAAGGCCGCATTTAAGACCCATTATGGCTTATATGAATATCTGGTATTGCCTTTTGGGCTGTGCAACGCCCTTGCCACCTTCCAGTTTTTCTTGAATGACGTGTTGAGAGAGTACATAGATGTCTGTGTAGTGGTGTATATTGATGACATCTTGATCTACTCTGAGGAGGTACACACACACAGCTCAGGTCATTCTTGTGCTTCAGAAATTGAGGGAACATAAGCTGTACTGTAAGTTGAGCAAGTGCGAGTTTGGAGTGGCATCTGTCGATTTTCTGGGGGTTATGCTTCACCCTGATGGGTTGCGTATGTCTGATCGTAAGGTAGTAGCTATTCAAAAATGGCCAACTCCCAAGTCAGTGAAAGAAGTACAGAGCTTCTTAGGGTTTGCTAATTACTACAGACGATTTATTGTAAATTTTTCACAGTTAGCAGTGCCCCTGACACGTTTGCTCCGAAAGGGAGCGGTTTTTCTTTGGTCACAAGAAGCTAACAAGTCCTTTGAGTACTTGAAGGAGGCGTTCACCTCTGCTCCTGTTCTAGCCCACCCTAAACCAGAGTTACCCTTTATTGTTGAGGCAGATGCTTCCGATGAAGCAATAGGGGCCATTCTATCACAAAGAGATCCGGAAACTGGGCATTTACACCCAGTAGCCTACCTGTCCAGGAAGCTGAACTCTGCTGAAAAGAACTATACCATTTCAGAAAAAGAGCTTCTGGCAGTCAAGAAGGCCTTCCAGGAATGGAGACAGTACCTTTGGGGGGCTGTATATCCAATCACAGTATACTCAGATCACCGTATTCTTCAGTTTATGAAGACAGCCAGGCATCTGACTCAACGTCAGATGAGATGGATGTTATTCTTCGCGGAATATGACTTTATTATAACCTTCAGACCAGGTTGTGAGAACAGGAAAGCTGATGCCCTGTCCAGACAAGAGGAGGGGAATCCCTTGGCAGCTCCCGTTCTGGAATCAACCATAGAACCCTCAAAAGTGGTTTGTGTTTTGAGCGCTGAGAACTTCCTAGATAAGATAAGGAACGCCAAATCTATATCCCTCTGGGGTTCCTGGGCTGCCAAGGAAGGAACACGAACCATGAAACAGGGGTTGCCTTTTGTGAACAATCAGTTATTCTTGCCTTCCATTGCTTTACAGAAGGAGGCTTTTCAATGGTGTCATGTGTCTCCTCTGGCAGGTCATCAAGGAACGCTCAAGACAATACATTTGGTACAAAGACATTTTTTGTGGTTGACTCTGGGAAAGGATATTCGGCTGAGGACGACTCGTGGGAGCCGTGTGGCAATGTCCATGCGCCTGCTGCTGTGCATCGCTTTCATGCGAGGTTCCCGGCCAATCCTGGTCCTAGGAGGCGCTGAGAAGGGGGGCCTACTGTCAGGATTCGTGTTACTAGGGCGCCTACCTGGTGTCCAAAGACTACAACTCCCATGAGCCTTTGTATGTGGGAGGTACTTAATGCCACCACGCGCTGAAGCGGATGTGCGTTATTCTGTTTCCTGGTTCCTGTTTGGCGTCTTGGAGAGCTTGCCTTTTGTGTCCCTCGAGCTCCGGTTCCTGGCGGAGCATTCATTTTCCTTTCAGTTGATTGAACTCCGAGTTGGGTGAGTCGATCCTGCGCGGCTGTGCAATTTGCTTAGAACGGAGCGCTGTGAGTCGGCTGACCACGCGTTACCGTTCAGAACCCTTGTGTCTTTCTGAACTCCGTGGTGCGGTAATTCAATCCTGCGCGGCTGCGCATATCGATTAGAACAGAACACTCTGAGTCGGCTGACCACGCGTTACCGTTCAGAATTAAGAAGCATTCCTGGTTGGCTGCGGAGCATTGTGGTTAGTGCTACATGTTGCAGTAGCATTGATGTGTTTTCCTATTTCAGTAGTGGAGCGCGGTGTGTAGTTTTGCCAAGCGTTGCCGTTTACGGAGGTGTTCTTCCTACGATCTATGCGGAGCAATGTGAGTTAGGTGGCCACTTGCTGCCGTGTTTCTTCGGATACTTGTCTGGTGTATATACAGCGGAGGACTGTGGTGGCCACTACGTTCTACCGTGTGTATATCAGACTACGTGCTATGGATTATTAAGTACATTGAACTTACAGGAATATGATGGTACAATACTCCTGGAGCCAAAACATTGAAATAGAGTATTTCATATTCATATTCATATAAATCTTTATTTCGGTAATTTTGTCACCATAAAAGATACACACAATTCATACATAATATTAAGAGAATAAAACGTTAAAACATCAAAATCCACCCGGTTACATAAAAGTTTCCAAAAAATACAGAGTTTCAGATTATATAGTGCAGACAATCAATGATCAATGACCAGCCTTAAGGCACTGTCTCCTCTGAGACCACATTGCACCTAAGTATATAGCCACAGCAAAGACAATGTGATCAGACAAATCTGTTTTCAATACTCTGAACGCGGCCAAGCACTCCGCAAACCCCAGGCTCCTACAAATAGGCACAATCCATTTCCTGCGGGAAGCATTATAGGCCGGACAGAAAAAGATTACGTGGAGCTCTGATTCATTGGCCACTCCACAAGCCGGGCATAAACTGGTTGCTGAATCACTCCACTTACTAGTTAGTACTCGCAGTGGCAGAGTCCCATGTCTCCACTGTAGGTAGAATTTCCTAAGTAGAGCAGGATATATTTTGTCCAGGGCTGGTTCAAACCTGTATTTATCCTTAATACATAAAAATGACTCCATGAGTGTTCCCAGAGTAGCCTGACGACAGAGTGCCGCTAGTTTACTGTCACGATAGACCTTTGCCAGTGTCTTTTTAGAAATTAGTGGGCATGTGATTGAGGGATCAGACCAGAGTGTCGATAGGCCTAGGCCCTCCAGCTCAGTTTTAATACATTTAAACCATTTGATTTTCCCAGCGTTAGGCATGGCTAGGACCTCTTGTAGACCCTGCCTGTAGCTGATCAATTCCGGGACTGCCCACACCCTCCGCCAATAAACCAAGGGACGCAGTGCCAGTTCTTCGCTTAGAGGTCGCAGCCCTAGGTCTAACCTTAGTGGAACAAGGGGCGTACTGGACGGAAGTCGGACCACCTGCCTAATGAACTTGTTCTCCTCTCTCACAAAGTCTGGGGAAGCTATGTGACCCCATAGCTCACAACCATACATGGCAGCCCCCCTTGCCTGTGCCTTGTAAATCTGGAGTGGTGGGCCACCGGGTTTAATGGATGACCTATTATTTCCCATGAGCCTCAAAACCCCTCCTGCATACTTGGCCAATTTAAGGTGTGCTTTCTTTTGGTGCGTGGACCAGGTCATATTGTTATTTATCATGACACCAAGATACTCAAAGGTGTGCACCCTTTCAAGTCTGCTCTGGCCAATAGTAGGTGTGAATCGTAACCTTTGTGGGGGATTAAAGACCATAAATTTGGTCTTTAAGGTGTTGATTTCTAAACCCTGTTCCCCACAAAAATCCACAAAACCATTTAGAATGCGCTGTAGCCCCATTGGGGACTTTGAGAGCAGCAGGGTGTCGTCGGCGAACATAATCGCCGGCACCCTGCTGCCTGCCAGCTTGGGAACGTCTGAGTTGACAACCCCATTGAGGTGAGCGATTACCCCGTTGACATAGAGGCAAAACAGGGTCGGTGCAAGCACACAACCCTGCCTTACCCCCCTGTCAACGGGGAATCGGTTTGACAGCGCCCCCTCCTTACCACACCTCACCTGGGCAAAGTTGGCAGTATGGAGGCGAATGATCATCTCCAACAGGCCCGCCGGGACCCCCAGTTTGGCCAGCACATCCCAGAGTTTTCTGCGCGGGACCAGGTCGAAGGCCGCCCTCAGGTCCACGAATACAGTGTAGAGGCTGCCACCCTCCAACTGTACCGTTTTCCAATAGATGAGGGCAAGCCGAAAGACCTGGTCTGTGGTGGAGATCTTCTTCCTGAATCCCGCCTGGAATGGGCTCAGAATATCATACTCCGACATCCATTCCAACAGACGATCCAGGAGTAGCCTAGTGAAGAGCTTCTGAGAAACATCTATCAGGCTTATTGGCCTATAGTTGGCTGGGAGCAGAGGCGAGCCCCTCTTAAATATGGGGACTATCTCTGCCCCCAGCCAAGTTGGGGGGATCGTCATGCCGTTCAGGATTGCATTGAACAGCACCAACAAATACGGGGCCCAGATCTTAACTTCATGCCTATAGAGGTCGCCTGGAATCTTGTCCAGGCCCGGCGCCTTTTCAGGCGCCAGGCCCAAAATTGCCATATTAAGTTCTCCCAGGGTGAACCCATCCATCTGGGATAGGCTTTCGAGGGCTTGGACCATTACAGGTTCAGATGGATTCCCCAATTGACCCTGGTCGGGCACACTGTACAAGGATTTAAAATGGTCCTCCCACACAGTTGCAGCAATATTTGCATTTACTGGCGCTATTGGTTCAGCTGAACCGTGCTCGACGATCTGCCAAAATTTACGGGCGTCTTGCAATGCTAAGGCAGCCGTCATTTCCGACCAATTCTCCTGGTCCCATTCTATTTTGGCATTGGAGATGATAGACTTATAGGCCATCCGCTTTACCCTGATCTTACCCGGAGTTTCCCGGATTTTAAGAGACTCCAGGAGATCAGCCTTTGCTCTTCTGCAAGAAGCATTGAACCAGGTCGCTCTTCTCCCCTTGGCCTTTTTCGTCCTGGCCACCGGGTTCAATACTTCTGCTAGGTTGGTGCAGAGCTCGGAATGAATATCCCCAAGCAGACTGAACTTATCAGAAGTGGGTGTCTGTGGGAAAAGATCCCCAACTTTTTCAAGGACAGGGACTACTGCCTCATATAGCTTCGGAATATTTTGTGGGTTTTGCACTAGTAATGGCCATCTGATTCTACGTCTGTTGCTGGTAGCAACTAGACCCTCCAGAGATGCTAAGTTTTTATCTGTGCTTGCTGTTGGCATACCCTGGACAGCGAATCTCAATGACAATACATTATGGTCACTGTCAGTCCTTCTTATTATTGTAAAGTCCCTGACTTTGGGCCAGTCCTTTGTCCGGACCAGGATATAGTCTATCCGTGATTCATACCCTGGTCTATTGAAGGTGGGCTGGGTGGGACATCTCCCTCGACCCGCCCGTTACAGGCCCTCAACAAGTGGGATAAAGTGAAAGATATTATTTGAGTGGCTAAAGGTGACCATGATTTTACAGGTGGACCCGACAAGATGGGTATCTCCCAAAGATCATCCTCTTCGTTGGTTACCCCTTCCAAATGATCCGGGAGGGGCTCATACTGAGTGTTAAAGTCCCCCCCGATCACAAGTGATGGACAGAGGGTGGTGCAATCAATGAACACAGACAAATCCTCGATAGTTCCCGAAGTGCCCGTAATGCCAACCGGTCTAGAGTATAGATTTATTAGTGCTACTTTCACCCCTGATACCCACTCTAGGACAACACACTGAAAATCCGGTGAGTTGGTCTCGAGGTTTCTCACCCTACATCCTAGGTGAGAAGCTACCCAAATTGACAGACCACCCGACGGTCGACCCTTCCCGCCCCATTTTGCCGCAATCTCAAAGGTAGCGTACCCTGTACAGGAGTGTTGTTCTCGAGCCCACGTTTCCTGGAACAGACATATGTCGTATTCCTCAATAAATTCCACCCACTCTGAAGAACCTAATTTATTTGCCAACCCAGCCACGTTCCAGGAAAGTATCGAGAGTGTTCTGGGTCCCCCCACCTCCTCGGTAGATTTAAAAGCCAATGGACACCTGCTTATCCTACACCGACTATAGATGGAAGAGGATAGGACCTCTAATACCGGTGGACAGGTTGCATTAAGCACCTCAGGGAGGACGTTATCATCGTTAATATGGCCAACTAGGCCTAGGTTGGTGATGTCATCTTCTTCTTTTGTATGCTCCTTGGGTATGCCCCCCTCGGGATGTTCAACGGCCTGCTCCTCCATATGCTTATTCTCACCCGTGAATTGTTTACCATCTCCAGGAAAATATGGGGATGGTGTTAAGGCCGAGCGTGGCGGGGAAGAGTATGAACATGGTCAAACAGAAGGAGAACAAAGTGAGGGGTGGGGGGGAAAGCTGTGTAAGTCTACCGGAAAGAAAATACCATCTGCCCTACAGTGAAGTCAGTCCACATCCTCGAGACACCCAAACCCAGGGGACCCGTCGCACCATAAGGATTTTGCTTGTGGTGATGGGGTAATGGCCTATTCACATTGAGCCAGTGGGTGACCTTATTTTTTAAAGACCCGAAGTCCTCCTGCTGTTGATGTGGAATTTCTTGTACCCCCGTAAGGACTACTACATACGTACTTACTTCTGGGGGAAGATCAACATAACCCCTATAGTGGTTTTTGGGAAATTTTTGTCTCGGTGGAATAGGGTAGTAAGTATCACGGTCTTTAACCCTCGGGGCAGCCACTACTTTCGGAGCCGGGACAGATGGAACCGGCAACTTGTTTGCACTTCCCGCTACTCTGTTAACGTTGGTACTTACAGGAGCCTTGTACCATGGTTTTGGGACGGGTTTAGTCACCGGAGGTAATGGTGAAATGTCAGCGGCTGCTGGAGGAGTGTGGGTCAAAACAGGTAGGCTAGTTGGTTTATTGTCAGGAATAATCAAGGTGGCAAAATTTAGAATACTTTTTTCAGTCTCGAGGAGCTGGGTTTCTATTCGGGAAAGTCTAACTTCCAAGGGGGTAAGAAGTTTTTTTAACGTTTCCCACACAACCGTTAAGAAATCCACATCCTTTCCTTCAATCATACAAACTGGTGCCCCACCATTCTCACTTTCTATTACGAAATTCTCATGCTCCCCCATCAGCTTCACTGGACTAGATTCAGATGCTAAAGGGCAACTATTCACCACTGGAAGGAATAAATGGCATGGCTGAGTTAGTACTTGAAAGGGTAACTGAGCATTTGCAACCTTAGCCTTTTTCCTGGAATAAGCAGTGGCGATATTACGCTTTCGTTTCAGGTTAGGGAGTTAGGGGAAATTCTCGTACTCTTGATCTTACAATTGGTAGTTGATGATGTCTCCAAGGGTGGCCCCTCCACCCCTCCCACCCTGGACAATGATGAACTAGGATTTAATGCTGGTCGCGTTGTGCGGTCCGGGGTTTTGACAAGGGCAAAGTGGCCCAAGGAGGATCTCTTAGCATTGGCCATCTCCTGGGATAGCCTTCTAGCTACATCCAGTTCAATAGAAACCCTATGCTGCATCTTACTGATCTCCATATCTATTGCAGTGTTGGTTCTGGTAAGAAAGTCATCAAGTGTTCCATTTTTTAACTTCCCCTTTGCTGCCCTGCTGCTGTACTCCCGTGTGGACATTGCACCTTGTCCTTCGCGTGCGCTACCAAAAGTCTATTTCCCTCACAAGTGAAGATAGAGCCAGGGAGTATGGCCCGGACCGGACTCGCTCGTACTCGAACAGCCTCAAACGGCCCGCTCTTTGCACGGTCTTCGCCCCGGACTGCGTCCCGCGTCGCGGTGGAGCTTGCGTCAATTATGTACGTGGAGGTAGTGGGCGTGGCCGCCGGGGGAAGAGGCACCAGCTACGGTCACTGAGGAATGCTGGGCCTCGCAGTCCCCCGGTCGGTTCCTTCCTCCAGGTTCCCCGCAGTCCTCAACCCGCAAGTGCTTCCAGCTGGGAGCGATGACAGGTTCTGCCGACTGCAGAACGCGCTCACACCAGCAGAAGCAGTTCAGTGGGGAGACGGGGCCTTTGGAAGCGCGGCAAAGCGAGAGTGAAATCCGGCGTCAGGGAACAACAACAGCACTCCGTGGCCAAATAGAGTATTTATAGAGATGAACTGAGTTCGAATCAATCTCTATTGTTTTTCCCTTGGATTGCTGAAAGCTCTCAACCAGTATTGAAAGCATAGTTCTTCTTTATTTCGGAGTGAGAACTTGGCTTGCTCTTCTCATTTAGTTTCCATAACTACTGTCTAGATGTTGTTTCTTCTGATGGATGTGTGGTTATGTTCCTTCAGGTATGCCTCCTCATAGTGAGAATATATGAGAGTAGCAGTTTATTTGTATGCAATATATAACCGTATCTCTTACGTCTATGTCATTTCAGAGCCTATTATCCCAGCAGTCCCTTTCCCTTCCCTTATATCCCTCGCCTAATGGTTCGAACTCACTGTATCTTTAAGTCAGGGAGTGTGTAACATTGGGAGGTGGAACCCTATGAGCAACAACCGGATCCTGTGGAGCATATTCCTGACACTGTCTGCCATTGCTAAGGCTTGTTGACTCCCTTCAGGGAAGATCTTCAAGCTCCACGAAGCCCCAGCCTCAAGCATCGCACAGCTACTAGGGCAATGTCCGGCCAGCATCCTCTGCACCATGGGCCTGCATCTTCTGTGTGCTGCCATGGCTTACCTGAGACTCCCTGTGCCTGTTGCCAGAGGGTCCTCGAGTGGCCCCAACGATTCCTGCTGGCTCTCCTGCGTGCTGAGGGCCGGCCCTGACTTACCCTTGCTGGGTTAGTCCCCCAGAGCTTGTTGGTCTGTATCCAAGCATCTTTTCAACTGGCATGACTGTTGTCGTTGCCAAGGCTTTTTAGTTGTCCTGCGGGCCACTGACCGCCATTCATTCTTCATCCATTGTGGGACAGCTTGTGGACCGCTCCTGTTCTCCTTCATCATCGCCGGAGCTCCACAGTTGCTTCTTCTACACCATCGTGCTACAGCAAGTACCTCGGAAAAGGGGTGGCATTGCGCTTCTGCTGCTCCTCCTGGACACCTTTGTGTGGTTTGGACTCTGGCCCCTCTGCTTTCAAGCACTTCTCATCCAAAATCCATGTTTGGTTTCCACCGTCCTGGTGCAGGAGTCACTTTAGCCAATGGACTTCTAAGACCCTCCATTGACTTCTACGCGCGGTTCAGACACCATTTCACCCCTAAACATCTGGGCTCCCTGGTGTCGCTATCCTGGTTCCCTGGGTATCCACGGGTGGTGTGACTCTCCAACCTTCCTTGATCCAATTGTTGTCCTCGGGGTCCTTTGGGAAGAGTCGTGAAACAAGAAAATACCAAACACGGCTTGCCCAGTGTTGTCCAAAGGACGTTTGACCTGGTATAACCACTCTGCACCCGGGCGTCTTAAGGTCCCTAGTTACTCACCTTGGGGGGGGTTCTACGCTTTTCCTGGGCTTCTCTATCCTTAGGTATCAGCCTTGGTTTGGCCCCCGGTAGGGCTTCATGAGTTTTTCTACGCTACTTACCTGTTATTGACGAATTTCGGATATATATTTGATGTCTCCAGGAAGGAGATATACTTAGTTAGTTCCTAGTGTTGAGTAATAAATACTACAGTATTCTTTAATAAATACCTGTGTGGTTGTTTCTTGTGTGAAGGCTTGCTGACTGACTGTGTGGTAAATGCACTTGATTTACACCCTCCTGAATAAGCCTTAGCTGCTCTCCACAGCTACTCCTCAGGAGCTTTGGTTATCAGGAACCTAAATACTGTCACTAAGGGCTGCCTGGACTCAGTGCACAGTGCCTCACCATAGGTGGACACTATACACTGAATCAGCCTCCTACAGTTCCCAATTGGCATATTTAATTTACTTGCAATTCCATAGTTAAGTGGTACAACCTGCACCCAGGGTCTGTAAATTAAATTCTACTTGTGGGCCTGCAGCACTGATTGTGCCACCCACTTAAGTAGCTGTACAAACATGCCTCAGGCGTGCCATTGCAGTGACTGTGTGCAGTTTTAAACTGTCGACCTGGCAAAATAAACCTTTTGCCAGGCCTAAGCCTTCCTTTTTAATATATAGGTCACCCGAGGGTAGGCCTTACACAGCTTAGAGGGCAGGGTGCAGTGTATTTGAAAAGCTGGATGTAATACTGCAGCCTCCCCTACCTCTCCGACACAGTATCATCCAGGACGATTCCCTTCCTCGGAAACCGACCCTGAAGCGTCCCTGACAACCTGGACTCCACCCCTCTGTCCTTCATTTCAGGATCCAATCAGAACTGGAGTTATACCGGAAGCACATTCCCGTGACCCCGGGAGACCCTAGTCCAGCAGCCTGAGACCGGAAAAGACGGAGCCGATGAGAGAGAGGCGTTCAGCACGGCGAACTCGTGGCAGGAGGCTCGGACGAACACAGAACCAGAGACGGTGATCCAAGAGGAGGAGGAAGACGTGTGGAGTGAGGACTGGTGGAGTCCGCAGGAGGTGGCTGGGGAGCGGCCGTAACTCACGGAAGAGTTGCGGCGGGGCATGTGAGTACAAGAACCCTGAGGTTACTTTCTGTAGCACCTTAAGTGCGGTGTATATAAAAAGCGTCACCCCTGGGACTGGTAATTGCACTGTATTTAGTTCTTGTATAGCACCGCTGGAGTCTCACTCAGACACTATTTCAACACCCGTTCACAAAACCCTCACTTAAAACACCCTTACGACTTTACGCTCTCAACCTCCCTACCCTTACCCAATCTCCTACCTTCCTCACAGTCTCTTTAAGAATCCACACACCCTCTGGTGTCGGTAGCAGTACTCTATCATTTCAGTCCAGTCGGACTAATAGCCCCTTTTGTTTCTTTGTTCCCTATAACCTCCGGAGCGGCCCGCGACAAACTGTTGTATCTAATTATAAAACAAAAGACATCGCCCACTACATACAGCCTCCACGCCTGTTATTCCGGTCCGCCACACCCACACGATCACACGGGACATGTACTTTTACGTTTTACATGTCTTGTTAGTGATAAACTCTTTAATTCGTTTTTCACTACTGCAAAGCCTACGTTTTCTGTAAGACAACAGTGGAGTTGCCTCATTACATTAAATAAGCTTTAACTTCCAACTGGGGAGCAGGTGGTCAGTCCATGTTTGCTATCTTTGGAATTGTAATCAAAAGTCCTCTTTATTGGTAAAGGCGGATTTTTAAATTACAATTTTGAAACTGCCCCTTCTAGAAAGTTGGCATTTTCTTGCATTAGCCATTTAATGCTTACAGTGTGGGCCTGAGTCACCTGACTGGATGTAGCTGCCTGTTGGACTTTGTGGATTCCTCCCAGACAATCACTCACAATACTATGGTGTGCATTGAAAGCCATCAATGGCAGGATGGGTGGGGGAGGAACAGGGCACAGCCCCACTTGCAGCTGAATAGGCTGTGTCCTGTCTTAACACAAAGGATTGCCTACCCCCTGTACTTAGTCTGGAGCCGTGGCAGGGGAGGTAAGAACCCAGTGGAATTTAAAGGGTCATCTTTAGAAACGTTTCCCAGTTCAAAGAAGGACATAAGGTATAAATATTGAACATCAGACACCGCCCCTTCAGTAAACTTCTTGACCTGTGGAGAATTTCGTCAGCAAGAAAATTGCTGTGCTGCTGAAAGGGCTGCCCCTCTGCTGGACTGATGCCTTGCTGGACTGCTGCCCTCTTGCCGGCGTGAGAAGGAGTGAACTGCAACTAAAAACAGCTCAACACACAGAACACTAAGGCCATCATGAATTCCACAGAGCCCTGGTCCCATCACTTTTTCCACCTCGGAGGCAAAAAAATCACCAACAAACTCACCTCCATTTTCAACACATCCATCACCATGGCCACCTTCTCCAAGAATAGAAAAACACAGAAGTCACACCCCTCCTCAAGAAACCCTCCACCGACTATGGGGAACTCAAGAACTAGCGCCCCATCTCGCTGATCCTGTCACGTGGCCCATGGAACATTGTCGGTTTTCACTAAGTTTGCATGAGCACTTTGCAGCTTGCCTGCTCCTTTTGCACGTTACTTTACGTCTTTATTTTTGCAATGTTTCAATGACTGCTTTCACATGGGAACTCATTGCTGAGTTCACTCTCTGCATGTTCCTGGATTTTGACTGAACATTACGTGCAAGTTCGAACAACAATGTCCCTTGTTATTTTGTTCTGGCCTCACCTTAGCCCTTAGACACAACATACCGATGCAGCTGTTGTTTGGACAGCGTACTTCGTTTGTTTAGTAGGGTACACAAATTGGTGAGAGACACTTGAAGAGGGACCTTTCCAGGGAGAAAACCCATGATGTAGATTTAGCATCGATAGCCTAAGGTATGGGGTCTGCTGTCAAAGCCCTGAGATCTTCTATTATATAATACTACTACTTCTTTTTAGCAGGGGGAGGGAGGGTAGGCACTATAGTCTTTTCTCCATTGTCTGTTTATAATGACATCTCCCTTCATGATGTACGGACTAGCTGCTATGCTGACTAGATTTGTACTATGCATTTTCCTGCTTGTTGTGGTATGTATACTGCACGTTAGCGCACGTTAGTTAAAATAAACATTTTAAACTGTTCCCTGTCTCTGTCCCAAGGGAACCGCCATGAAGAGGCTGTCGGAAAGGGGAATCGTAATCCCTAAGATGGTGTCTGTGCAGGCACTACCTCCAATCTAGGGATTCGATTCCAAGCACATCCCTGGTGGGATCCCAGATCCTGTTGGAGGCGGTGGTCTTTCCCCCTGTCCTCTACGGTACAACCACCTGCATCATAATGCAGCAGTTGGACCGATGGTCTGTCTGTCCAGGGGACCGCCACTGCCAGACATCAAAACCAGGCCCTATGTTTTGACTGGAAAAACCTACGGGAATGTCCAGGGTAGTTGTATATATTTCTTTTGTACTAGGGCTGTCACTAAACCTGTGCTTGGAAACTTTAAACTTCATTTGGCCGTGTATTTAGATTTCAATATTGTAAAAACTATTCTGCATGATCAGCCTGGTTTTAACACAAGAAAAAGAGGAATGTTGATTGGTGAAGGACAAGGCGCTATAGTGCCCTAAGATTGAGGTTGACTTAGTAATGCTTTTATATCGCGCTAAGCTTCTGGCTTCCTGGATGTTGCTTGGAGCTCACTGCTTAAGAGAATGACGTGTAATAGTGTTTATTCCACCCGGCTTGATTTTTTTATGAGGCTGGAGCTTGTTTGACAGCTCAGTCCATTGTATACATTTTCTGAATTTCCTCAGGTACTAAAGAATAAAAGGCTAGTCGTACTACCTCCTCTCGTTGGGGTGGTTCCCTAATGAAGAGCGGGGGCCCGTCATCTTCTCTAAATTGATGTCATAATTTTCAGGAAAATGCAGGCAGAAGACTGCTTTAACCCCTTGCATGCTGATGACGGCCCCCACCCGTCGTGCTCTACGGCGCTCGTGTGCTGATGACGCTGGGGGCCATCATAAACCCACCCACTCGCGATTCTGCCACACAGGCGCAGAATCGCAGCAGCATGTAAGGGATTAATAGTGGGGATATGCCCCCTCTATTTGCGTATTCAAACTATAAATCCTATCCGGAGGATTTACATGTTTATCTGAAATCACCTTAGGACACTCCTGGAGAGACCGATGCACTACTGTTACTTCTGCTGTGCTGTCTGGGAGTGCTCTCGCCAAAGGACCACCGCACACCAATTGATTATCTAAATCATCAAAATAATCAGCTTAACAAAATATTGTGTGCGATCCAGAGAGAAGGTAGCAAACCTAGTCACTAGAACATAATTCTGGTGAAATACCACCAGTGTGCTGGATGCCCAGCATAGATTAATGTATTTACATTTCACATTCTTAATCAACTATGAAATCACCAGCGCTAATCAAATCGGTTTGAACTTCACATTTATCTGAAAATACTTGCTCCAGTATCACAAAAATGTTTTTGTGTTGTTTATTTGAATATAAATTATATACATGTACAACATAACATCAATTGCATTTAACTAAATGCTGTACAAAATCAAAAACATCCACAAATTATATGACTTCAGTGGTATTCCAAAGTTACATAGCCATGCCCAATGCATTTCAGGATGAACTCAAATCCCTTCTTCAGGGGCACTGTAAGAATAAAGAAAAATACATCAACTTGCTGATATCATTTAAATTCTTTAAGATGCATCGTTTAACATGTCCAGGAGTGCCAGCACAGACCCTATATGGATTTAACCCAAGGGCAATACCAAGAAAGTTTCAGTGAATTTGTGCGCCATACCTGAATTTGTGATAAGAAACAGTGAGCATGCCCTCTATGTAAAGCACTGTGAGCACGCGACTCATAAGCCAATGAGACTACATGCGAACCTGCACAAAACCTGCATGGACCTGGCTTTACAACTTACTTGAAGGCTGTAACAAACGGTGAAACTCCAGATAGCACCTTCGCATCTGATGACAAGCTCAGCTTGTCATGAGCCACGGTGCTCGTGTGCTAATTCCCCTGTGTGCGAGCATTCTAAAGAAACGGTTGTGGTAATGACGAGCTCAGCTCGCCATGAGCACACGACCACTGTGGTTCATGACGGGCTGACCTCCTCAAGAGCACGGGGGCGCTGTGCGGGCGCCCCCCAGCACAGCAGGGGAATTTCCCCAGCTGCGAAGGGGTTAAAAAATAGGCAACTCATCTACAGAAAACAGTGACGCTGTGGAAAGGAAATATAAAGTCCATAAGTGTGTGCCACCATTGGCAACTTGTTGCAGTTATAGAGCAGAAAAGCCTGAAAATATAACTTACGAATGAAGCAGTGACGACAATGTTAAACTACTGTGGACATCTCGATGTAACAACCAACTTCTGGACTCTACGCCGAAAAGACATCAGCAGTGTGTGGGTTTAAAACATGCGTATATGCCATGTACTGGAGCATGTTTTATGATTCCTACTAAGTCAGCGACTGGTAGCTTCTAAGGATGTGAAAATGGTGTATAGCCAGCTAGTACTGGCCGTGTAGCCCCTTTATTAGTCAGAAGACCCAATCTAGCATTCCTGCGTATGAGTGGCAACTCATCAGCAAACCAGTTTTGTTCTTGGAAAGGGATTTCTAGGTATTGTTATACCCTTTGATGTGCAGGTGGTGCTACTGTTTTATGAGCATAGAACTGCCCTGAGGCAGCATCTACAGCCTCAAACTCCACCCAGAAGTAAAATGCGTCTAAGTTCTACGTTGCAGGTGCAGCTATTACATGGGTAACTGCCTCTCTCTCTCCGCATAGGGAACACTTCTTTTGTTGAGATGTTAAAAAATGAACTCTATGGAATTTACTCCTATCATAATCGGGGGAGCCGCCATTTTAATTGAACTAATTGAATAAAACATGATTCAAAACCATAGACAACCACAGATGAGAGAAAACCTTTTAAGAGTCAAGCTTGACTAGCCAACATTAAATAGCTGCTTCCTTCTTTTCTGTATGAGGCAACCATGAGTACTACAGAGGTATCTCTGCACTTGTAATGATTGTTTTGTTTAGTCGCCATTTTGCATAACCTGGGACACTGACCCAGGTCTACAAGGTTTGCCCCCCGTCCCCCATGGGTGCCCAGGCTGAGTTAATTGCACCATCGCTTGAGCAGGGAAGACCAGGCTATAGTAGCCCCACACAACCCCCTGAGCATACCGGCTTTAGTGGTGTGTGTGCTTTCTGGGTTACTAACACTCCGGTGAAAGGGGATCAGGGATGCAGGAACCCTATTTTGTTCTTTAGAGCCGCACACGCACGCACTGCCCTAAGACAAGACACTATGTATATTTAAGAGTGTTTATGATCTGTCTCATCCTCTTGCTTAGTTGATGAGTAATAACCACACAGGATATAATTAATACATCCCTTATGCGTGTTGATAGCAGTGACAATAAAATGAACAGTTCAAACATAATTATAGTGTTTCTAGCAGACTATCACCCTAAAGACTTCTTCTAGGGGCTACACTGTGATAATATGGAGTAGCTAGCTTGCCTCTAGTGTTGTTTTTCAGATGTAGTTTATTGATTTTCAAAACATACAACAACAAACAACACTTTCCCTCCCCCTCCCCCATCCGTACCCTCTGTGGGCGCCGTCCATCAATCTGCGCCCCCATCCCTCAACGGCGGAGGTGGGCGCCCCGTTCACCCCATAGTTGGCGGCGGTCCGTGTGCACAAAGTACTATCCCGTCATGGCCGGGTGTCTGCCTCCCCCCCATTTTTACCGGTTTCGGGTGGCTTCCTTTAGATTTTCTTGGGGTCTAATGCCCTGCATCCCTGTTTTTTTTTTAAATGTATTATTTATTTTTTTTTATTAGCTGTTTTATAACGCGCTCTGTTACTACCAGAGTATCCTGGCGCGAAAAGGAAAAACAAGCAGGTGGCCAGAAGGAAACAGAAGAAAATAAAAAAGTCTAGTAAGCAGATCTGAAAAGATGCGTCTTCAGTGCCTTCTTAAAAGGAACAAAATTCTGGATCAATCTCAAGGATAGAGGCAGAGTGTTCCAGGCCGAAGCCGCGAGAATGGCAATTGACTGGCCTCCAAGGCGCACTCGTCGAAAGCGGGGTACACTCAAAAAATTGCAGTCAGCCGAGCGTAAAGAACGAGTGGGGGTGTAGCGGCTAAATCTTTTCCTCAGATAGGAAGGCCCAAAATCATTGACTGCTTTAAATGCTAGTGTTAGGATTTTTTAAAAGTAATCCTTTGAGCCACCGGCAGCCAATGTAGTTCCTTCAAATGGATAAGCACGCTTTCTCTACTAGGCACATTGCACAGAAGCCGCGCCGTCGCATTTTGGATGATCTGTAGTCTAGCGACTAGGAAGGCTGGAGTTCCGCTAAGAAGAGAGTTGGCATAATCGAGCCGAGATAATATTAAAGACCTCGCAACCGACTCTCTTGCTGAAGATGGAAGATATGGAAAGAACTTTCTCATAGCCTTGAGAGATCCGAAGCACACCCCTGTGAGTTTTTTTATATGTGCCTCGAATCCTCCCCAAACCATACTCCCAAGTTCTTTGCAGGGATGGTAACTGAACTTGGCTGGGGAAAATCAGAAGGCCACAAGAGTTCTCTGAAATTAGGCGGAAATTGGCCATACAACAAAATTTCAGTTTTGTCTTCGTTGCATTTTAGCTGTGCCATTGCTAACCAGTTAAATACTGCAGAAAGACAAGAACAAATGACCTCAGTGTTGAGTGCTGCATCAGGCCATGTAAATAAAAGTTGCGTATCATCTGCATACGCTATAATTTTGGCCCCCATTTGTTCGGCCAGCACAATGAGTGGGGTAAGGTACACATTAAAAAGCAAGGGGCTTAATGTAGACCCCTGAGGCACCCCGGTAGTAAGAGGCTTGGCCGAGGAAGAAAAAGGTGGGATCCAAACCTGCTGGGACCTATCGGACAGAAAAGATTTCACCCATTCTAGTGCTGAGCCCAGCACACCAATCTCAGCCTATCGAGTCAGGAGGAGTCAGTGCGGGACAGTGTCGAACGCGGCAGGGAGGTCCAATAAAATTAGAACCGCTCTGCCGCCACTGTCCAGACACTCCCTGATCGCCTCTGTGATTTCCACCAAGGCCGACTCTGTGCTGTGAGCTGCACGAAAGCCGGACTGGGCAGGGTGGAGAGCCTCTGATGATTCCACAAAGGCATTCAGCTGACAAAAGGCAAGTTTCTCTCCAATTTTCGCCATGGCTGGAAGTAGGGATATGGGTCTATAGTTGCCCGGCACAGCAGGATCAGCACCCGTTTTCTTCAACAAGGGAAGAAGCTTAGCCTGTTTCCATTCCTCAGGAACCCTAGCTGTTGTAAAGGATAAACCCATTATTTGTGAAACCTCTAATGCCACTGATTCTGCCACTTCAGCCAACACGCTGGCCGGGCCGGGCAAGTATCACCAGGGGCACCGGATCTCAAAGATTTAATTGCCAACAAGGTGTCTTCCACTGAGGGGGGGATAAATCTCTCCATAGTGTAGATAGGCGGTACTATAGATCTAACATTATCAGCAATCCCGCTCCCCCCACTGACCGCTCTAAGACTCTGCTGTATTTTAGCAAAGGAAAGGTTCTCACACCATTCTCACCACATTCAGTAGAGGGTTTCACCGATATTTGTTCAGCACAGGGGGAGAGAAAGCTCTTGACTATGGAAAAAATTTCACGACTGTTATTATTAGCTTTCTCGATTCTTCTGGCAAAGTATTCAGATTTGGCCAGTTTAATACTAGCATAGTATTCCCGCTGTGCCGAGCGGTAAGCTACCTTGGCTTGTGGGCAATAGGCCACCCTCCACACTCACTCCAATTTCTTACAAGCAAGCTTAAGAATGCGTAATTGGGGCGAATACCAGAGTTGCGAGGGGGTCATCCTGTCTCTACCTGATTCTGACCCTTTCGATGAGGCGGAAATCCCTGCTCTCAGCCAACCATCAAAAACTTGCAGTGCAGGATCCAATTCCCCTCCCAAGATGGGTCTGTTATGATCGAGCTAGGTAATAAAATTACCTACATTAATCTTCGGGGGGGAACGTATTCATGCAGGACTTGGGTATATCTTTCATGGCCGACCAAGTAAATCTAATCAGCCGATGGTCAGTCCAAGTTAGAATTTGAGGGGCATCAACCTTCACAGGAAAGTTTGAGCATATGACATCTAGAGTGTGCCCACCTATATGTGTAGGGGAGGACACCCATTGGGTTAGAAAAGCCAGGTCAAAGGAATCATATAGAAGCTTACTTTCCTGAAGTTCCCGACGATCAACATGAATATTCAGGTCACCAAGCAGTAAAAAACGCGAAAACCTCACTGCTCGGGGAACCAGAGTCTCTAGAAGAGCTTTAAGAAAAGGACCCGAGGAGGTCGATAAATAAGGGAACCACCCAGTGTAAAATGAGGAGACAAAATCAAAGAAAAATTCACAATCTCACTCTCCGCTATATCATCAGTATTTTCAATATTGAGGGCCCAGGCATCTCTAAAAATAATAGCTAAACCACCACTCCTACCGCTGGCTCTGTCTTTCCTCCGTATCTTAAACCCTCTGGGAATGGCCAGTTCAATGTCGGGAGCACATGAGCTATTCAACCATGTTTCTGTAATAAACAACAGGTCCAATGTACCGTCTTCCAACAAAGAAAACATTTCTGCTGTATGTTTGCACATGGAGCGCGCATTAATTAAAGCCGCAGAAATAGAGGCTAAATCTAAGATGGAATCTGATGGGATAGTCTCATTAATACGGCATGCAAAACCGCAAGCAGAGCAGGAGTTAAGGATAACTGGATCTATCTTTACACAAGTTGATCCCATCTCAAGCGACGGGCGGAGCGCCATCAAACTCATTCGAGTGTATCTAATCGCATTATTATTCGAGCTCTGTATCTGCAAGGTAGCCCGTCCGGTGTCCGCCACGTCCGAGGCGCAGACGGGCTGTCCTTCGGCGCGCCACAAGGCACGCCCGCCATGCGCGACCGCTGCGCGCTGATGAAGGCATGCTAATTTTATGCCGTGTCCTCTCTCCCCCAGCTAGAACGCAGCCACCAGTTCTGCTGGGGAGAAGGACTACTCACAAGATGGCCGCCCACCCTCGCCACGACCGTAGCACCAGCCGCGGTGAAAGGGGCCAGGAGAGGCTTGTAAAGGATAACGGGTGAGTCAGAGCTCCCCCGCGATGTTCCTGCACAACAAAAGGGTTAGGCAAAGTAAAGTGCACATAAAATAGAAATGCGATCTTTCCGTTTTTAAAATTCGAACAATCAGTATTAAAATCACCACTGTTCTTATTTTTATGGCCACAAGCTAAGCGGAGGTAATAGGGAGCTGCCACCACCCCAAACACACCGCCGATCAGCTGTAGCTATCAGACTTCAGCTGGGAGAGTGTGTTCATTTAGAGGGAAAACACCTCAGCTGCTCTCAGCTCCTCTCCTCTCTGTTTCGACGTTCACGCCTAAGAGTGGATGCTGCAGCAGTCTGGCTGGATCTCTTGTGATAACCTGGTGTGAAGGCCTCTCTCATTCAGGGGTCAGTTCATGGTGTTTCTATCGGGGTGACCACTGACTTTTACCCAACATTGAGGAAATTTCCATTAATCTAAGACATACACAGTATGAATCAGCATAAACAAAACACGCCAACTTGGACTGCACATTTATATTTCACATCCACTGTCTGACCTTTAAATGTAGATGCCGTGTAGCTTGTAGCACACTTGTGTCACCTTGTGTGTTAGCAATGTCATTGTTTAGATGAACTGACACTTTCACAAAGTCTGTGAAAGATAATGACATGCTGAATGTGGACCTCAAGCAGACAGGCTAATGTAATGTGTTCAAAATGGAGTCTGGCTTTGGGAATTTACAACACGTAAAATTAACAGAGCACTGATAATTGCTAGGAGGATGCAAAGTTGTGAAGTGTTTTGCTCACAAATTTTTAAATGTCTTTCAAAAACTATGAAAAATCTGTGAAGGTTGCAGAGTCCTACCTGAGTTGGACTTTTACTAGGACATTCATGAACATTTTATACGTGGGTGTACATTTGGTTGAGTCACTTGTGAGGAAAAGCCATGCGTTTGAGTATAAAATGTTCATGAGTGATAGTTTGAGCAACATCTCTAGTAAAAGCTAAAGCGGTCTGCACTCGCAAACCAATGCTTCGCAAGTGTTTGAGAGCAATCATGCAAAAATCTCATGAGTTATGGACACCAACTATCAATCACAAGAGCAACAGTTTAGCAAAAGCAGGAAACTTCATGAACTATGGAAAGGTCAATAACAGGGAAGAACGCATGACTATTGTAATAAAAACTTCACATATCCCTAAGAGGAACATGCAAAGGAGCCACTGAATACATCAAACAGACTTTCCCCTTTGTGCACAAGGAGAAATCACATTCACAAGGGTGCATCTCATAAGTGCACAAATAAGGCTTTAACAGGCAGCTCACTGGGGTTGCCCATCTGCTCTGTGCCACGAAAATGCCCACAATACAAGGGTGCGACTCTGGGATCTTAGCTGAAAGAATATCAAACAAGTCACCATAAATAACGTAGGCAAGATCCCAATCACCGCATTAAAGGTACGCACCACAACACCCATTTGCAAAGTGCAGAACTGTGGTTCAGAAGCCTTCTTAGTTTTCCAAGGATGATTAACAATGGCATTAGGATCCTGTTGAGCTCTAGATAGCAATGCGACCAAATTTTAGTGTGGTGTAAGGTTTTGTCACGTGGGTATAGGTTTGACTTCACACTGTGTTATGTTAGCATGAGCTTATTAAAAGTTTAAACACCATTTTCCTTTTCTGCAGCCTCTGCACAGGGCACATTCTGTTATTGAAGCTTTTTGCGTAATAGAATATTTTGCTTCACACGAGAATAACAGGTTTGCTTATAGTATCGGTCTTGCTTGGTAAGCTATGTCTGTACAGTGAGTGCCGAGGCCTTCAAGGTTACTTCAACACAGCGCTTGTTGTTCAGGTTGATCAGCGCACGTCCTAAACATAACATATATGCAGCTGTGGCCAACTCTGGTTTTAGGCGGGATTAGTAATGCGCTGCAGAGCCCATGATTACACACTTGATGGAGATTCGTATGCAGAGTGTTGGTGCAGGAGATGATGTGATCCGCTTCTGCTAAGACCAAGAGGTATGGGCCCGCCCTTCTAAACCCAAAGAGACCTTCTTAGATATTATATAATATACTAGCAAGGGAGGGTAAACTTAGGTTCTATTTTAGACCTTTTCCCTTTAGCATTTTAACATGCTTTCGCCCTTTGTGTTTTAAGGAATTGTAACTATGCTGATCACTTTGTTCCTTATAATATGCTTGCTTGTATTAGCTAAGATACTGCGCTTGATAACACTGCATTAGAAATAAATATTTCAAAGTTGCACGTGTCTTCATTCACTCCTCGTTCTGGACTGATATGTTGGTATAACGAAAGAGTGTTCATGTGTTCCACGTTACTTGAGGTGTTCTAAGTCCATGTTCTGGGTTGTCTAAACATTGGGGATTTGTAAGAACCAATGAGACACTGAATGCTATTCTGGTTGGGGATTTTGGGTACTAAGGTGAGTTTTTGGTACACCCTAATTCACTGAGGTTCCAAGTCTCTGTGCACAGTTCTGTGTAGGAGCAGAATCCCTGCGACAGTTTGTACTCCATCAGGGCGATGGAGTAAAATATAATTTATAATTAATCCATTTAGAGAAGTCCACTGGCCTTTGGACATCTCTCATCATAGGCAGGAAAGGCCGTCAAGGTGGATCCTGTCAACGTGTTAAAAGTTTGATAGACGGTATGCATATGCTAGTCTAACTTTTAGCATGTTTTTGATCCTTCAAACACAAACTCCAAAAACTTGAAAACGGATAACTCAAACCATAAGGGTTGTCTTCCAGAGTGTGCAGTTCATTTACACATTTTCATGGTCTCTTACTGCAGGTTTTAGCAGGTGGTGTCGAACACTGACAACAAACTACTCAAACCGCCCATTCTAAAACAGGCGGGCGGTCATACTGCCAAAACTCGGGCAACCCATATTCCATTGGCTCTGGCTCCATCTCGCCGACGGAGCCGGAGTGGGCTCTGTCGCTGAGATTCTGAAGGTCCGTCTGCCTGTATATCAGGTGAGAGGACAGTGGGTTTGGGGTACTCTGTCACAGCTGCCACACAGTACCCTCTCCGCGAGACTTTAAATAAGGACTTATGTGTTTTGCGTACAACACTGCAGTTTTCTTCCAGGAATTACTCTTAACTGCAAACCTTTGCCTCTAGTTTATTACAATTTTGCTACAAAATATAATAGGTTTTTAAAAAAAAACTTTTAGTCCAGTATAGTTTCTAGCCTTCCAAACTGTTCTTTCTTAAAGACTGTTTTCTCTGGACCATCAGCAGATTACAAAGCATTAATCTCGCAGAAGTGATATCATTGGTGGTCTTTGGTGGCTTTGAGGGATCTTATTAAACCAGTTGACACCACTGCCAGGGTCAGAGTTGGGCTGTTCTTTCTACTGAATCAGGTGCTCTGTGTCTGTGCATTGTTTAGACTTGGCGTGAATCTTTTACCAGTCCTGCCCCTGGATGTAAGAGAGTGAATGCTCGTATACAGTGCACGACATGTGCAAATCCGCCTTTGCTGCATTGATGATTTTCAGCTCAGACTTGAGGCAGATTTGTTTCCTTTTTCCGTTGTTACATGATTATTGTTTTACATGTGGGTCATTTTGCAGGTCAAAGGACCGCAATAAACCTCATTTTGACTCTCTGTGTTAATCATTTGCTCTTGAGATCCCCATGAAATTACACATAGATCATTTTCTGTAACGCTCTTTCTCTTGGGGCCCCAGTGTTTAACAAGCACTGGAATAATGTGCTTTACAAAGCTAAGAAGGAATCAGTCTAGCAATGTCCTTGTTTTTAAGTTTAATTTCTCTGTCATCAAAATCACATACTAAGGAATAATAGATTTCTAGACATTGTGAAATTGTTTTTTGTTTTTTAAAGTATTTTGCAAATATTCCGGTACACTGTCCAATATCCTAAGCAATTCTAATTAAACAACCATTAGCCTTACATTCTACTTTTCAAATCAATGTATCTGTTAATATCTGACCATCCGAACGACACGTCAGCAGCTTTGTGGACTTGTTTGACTAAATATATTTAATATTGGCATGTCTAGTGTTTCAGTTGTTATCATTGTTGGTTTGTAATTTGTTTGTTTCTAATTTAATTATGTACGCTTGAGATTGTTTTTCTTCCTTTTAAACTTCAAAAAGGCTTGTGCAGGTTAATGAAGGGAGCAGCACTTGTCCTTATCTCATAATACAGGAGTAACATCCAGACATGCAATGGTTAAAGCTGTACATGTGGCCAATGTACATCAAGTCCCTATCCTCGTCAATTAATACACAACTTTGATGTACGCTGTTTGTGTAATTAAACTGTTGACATATTTCTTAGGTTGATAGGATCCAAGTTCTATGGGTTCTCACAAACCCATGATGCTCAACTCAACCAGTCCCTCGTTTAAACACACTTCAGCTGTACGGTGCCAGAAAAACTCGTCATAATTTACAAAAATATAACCCCATTGGAGCTAAAAATGTAAAATCTATACCCACTGGGGTGAGGTTTCGTTTGTGATATTTAGGTCACAATATATATGGCAGATAATATGTTTGTTATCAACATATAACCCAGCTGTAGGGACACATCAAGAGACTGAATGCCAGGTGGGTAAAGGTGAGTGATAAGGTAAACACAAAAAACTAACAACCTCATTCATTGGAAGTTCCTGGCATGGGTTTACATCTCCTAATTCTGTACAGACTTTGTGCTCATGGAACGGAGAGTGATGTCTTGGATAATCTCAAAAATTAGACTTTTGTGAAAAGACCTTGTCACAATCAGTGTGATTATATCTTTTCTTAACAGTATGGCTCTGCTGAGATACTATCAGTTTGTGTGTTTGGTATTTTCATAGCACAGCCTAGCTGATAGGCAGGGGAGTACGTTTTGTGTCCAAAAACAAGTATAACATCAATGAGTGATAGGAGAGGTGGTGCATGGTTAATGCACAGTGAAGGATCAGTGATCTCTTCATGGTGAAACACTCATCACACTCAGTACATCTCCATGGTTTTTGAACAGTGTAAATTCTCTGATGTGCCGACAGCTGGCCCTTGCTAATGAACACCTTTCCACACTATGCACGCCTGCATGGATTCTTACCAGTGTGAATTTTTTAGGGTGGTTGTGAGAAGTTAGCCTGGCATATGATGTCCACTAGTTCTAGTGGGCACCTTGCACCAGTCTAATCGACCCTTATTGATGGTGGTTGTTATGTTATGTTATGTTAATCAAATTTTTTGAGCGCGCAGCTGCCCCAGCAAAGGGGCGTCCCGGCGCTATATCAAACAAAGTAACACAACAGACAACAACTAGGAAAAGAGCTGGCTTTAATAGGGCAATGGGAAAAGATAGGTTTTAACTGCTTTCCTGAATGAAAAAAGATCTTCTAGAGATCGAATATGGACAGGAAGCGTGTGCAAGAGCTTAAAAGCCAGCACTGTAAACGATCGACCACCCAATCTACATTTTTGGTTGTAAAGTCAACCTTATAGAAAGCTATCCTAGTGGTAGCATGGACCAGCAGTCATCAGGCTAAGACTTCAGAGAGCGTATTAAGCAAGTTGTTTTAACAATTATAATCCATTGAGTACCAAATGAAAGGACACCACACAAGGTATAATCAAATATATATGTATTTAATCTAAACACAACCCCTCTGCACTCTTTATGAGGTCAGAGGTCAAAGTACATTACAAGAATCTCAATTAGCATACAATAAGTTGCACAAATATACAGCATGCCCTACGGGCCTCACAAAACATATACTAAAATAGTGGCATAAGAACCACATCTGGAATAGAAAGCAGGCCTGGGGCCTGTCGAATCGCTGAGGCTACACTAAACAACCAAAGGTTAGGAAGTAGGAGGCCCACGGGAGACGCGTGCAGTGTCTAAACACAGCCGCGGGTTACCATTGACTTTCTATGGGAAACAAAGAAGTTACAAAAGTACAATTTAAGGACACTTACGGATGGACTAAGATGGAACCCTTTTAAACTAGGACACACTTCGAGAGTCAAAACCCACGGGAGCACCGGAGTACTCGTGTTACCTCACCCAGGGAAGCCGGGTGCATAGGTGCCTTTTCGTGTCGGGTTTCGTCGTCGTTTTCAATGGAGAGCTGCAAAGAAGTGCTGCAGGCGACCAGAGGAAAAGTATCTGGGTGGATCCAAGGGTGGATCGAAGATCTGAAGAACCTGAAAGCAGAGGGGACAGAGTCTGGGTCACTTGCCAGTGACCAGGATGGTACCAGGAAGGAACCAGGCGATGTTGGGTGATTTCAGGTGAAGAAGTGGAGCTTGTCTCTTCAGCCACGAGGTTCAGGAGGCATCGACCATGACCAGGCGCTGGATTCAAGCTGTCCCACGAAGGATCTAGTTGACTGCGTGTCGGTATCCGGATTGGACCCAACAAGCCTTTGCAACCGCAACTCACGCAGAATGTCGAGATTGGCTCTGTTGCAGATCAGCAAGGTCTGTGGCGCTTCTCTTTTGAAGGGAAGTTTGAGCAAGCCTGGAGCAACCAGGAAGGGAAGTTAAGTTCAAAGAAATGTCTTCAGGGGGCTCACTAGCCAACGGGCAAGGAACCGGGAAGACGCGTCGAGATGAAATGCAAAAGCGGGGCCCACGGGACACTCTTGGAGTGTGGGGGGCGGTGCTTCGGTGCAAATGGTGCTCGGGCCGGGGCTTCAAGTACCCCAATGCACGGGCCCCACGCTGCAACTCTGGGCAATAGCTTGCTTAGCCTCCACACCGGCCCCAACAGCGCTAAGGATACCTGGCTTCACCCTGGGGGTGCCCAGGAGTGGACACTTCACAGGGAAAGCCAGGAGGGGTTCCACAGCGGTATGAGTATCAGCGCCAGGAAGCCGAATAGGCGACACCGCAAGGTGACCATCTGGTGACAGTGCGCTCTATAAGTATCATGACATTTACATTTACATTCAGTCTTCCAGTCGAAATGGAACGTTGGAAGTCCAGGATCTGTCTTGCAAAGATTCGTCCAGGGTAATCTAAAGTCCTAGGGACACAGCTCCTATACTTATTTATTTATTCAATCTTTATTTCGGCCGTTGGCCATCAAAGATATGCAATAAAACACATACAATTACTATAAAATCAACATTCATAATCAATCAATACACAGTTAGCAATATAAAACCTCCAGTTTGTTAATGCTAAAATTTCATTTAAGAGCTGTGGACCTTACGATTACAAGGGAGCCTGCGTTTTCAAAATACGGTTGCGAGTGTGCCAAACATTGGTAAGGAATTTTGCAAGTGCAAACACAGTTAGGCTTGTGGCATCAGTTTTTAGAATTCTGTACATAGGAAGGTACTCCCTACCACCCAGATTTCTAATCAATGGAAGGAGCCAATTCTTCCTCGCTGCTTTATAGGCTGGACAAAACAGGACCACGTGCAAATCGCTTTCCTCCGCGGCAGTACAGGCCGGGCACTGCTTGGTGGAGGGTGGTGTTGACCAGGAGCTAGTAAAAGATCGTAGGGGCAGCGTGCCATATCTCCATTGGAGAAATAGCTTCCTGGACAACACGGGGGAGATATGGTCTAGAACCCTCTCAAACCTGTACAAGTCCTTACTTTGTACGAATGCAGAAGCTAATGACCCTTCACCCTGGCTGTCTATTGTCATAGCTAATTTTTGTTCATGATATGCGTTGGCCAGGGCTCTCTTGGAAATAATCAGTGAGGCATTAGCGGAATTAGACCAAAGGTCAGGAAACCCCAATGTCATACAGGTATTTTGGATATATTTTATCCAGGGGATCCGGAGCGCTTTCGGGTGGGTCAATAGCTCCCTCAATTCCGCCCTATAGACAGAAAGATCATCACTACTCCATAGCCTCCGCCAGAAAGCTATGGGTCTCAAACCTAGTTTGTCCGCTATTGGTCGCAGACCCAGATCCAGCCTCAGAGGGAGGAGGGGGGTGCTGGGCGGAAGTGCGGCTATCTGTCTGATGAAATTGTTCTCCGTTAAGGACAGACTACGACAAGATGTATGTCCCCACAATTCCGCCCCATACATATACTAAGTTTGTGGGCTGGACTACCTGAAAGGTCCCTCCTATGGGTGGACCCGGGGAGGGGGTGGCTACACCCCCTTCCCTTTTTAGTGTAGTTCCTATATTCCCAATAGGCTCTGCGCATTGGAATAATATATACTGTAGTTTAGACGTAGGACTGAGGTCTACTAGGTCTCTACCGAATATATTAGACTTAATAGTGTGTGCCAGCTAGCTCAGAGTTCACTAGAAACTTTCTCGAATAAACAAGAAGGTATTAGTTTCTGACAACCGCATAAACATGACAACTTTGTTTCCAATAATTAGGAAAGCAATCTCTAGAGTTGGGGAAACAATAGACAGCTATTTCACTCAGTCAATCGTGCATGCTTCGTTTCACCAGAGGTGCTGAGAAAAAAGAGAGATTGGCATTTTCAATAAAAAGGCATTTATTGAACAGTTTTCTTTCTCAAGCATTGGAAATGAACTGCTACAATAGTAAAACTGGTTATACAGTACAAGGCATATAATACGAACAGTATTATAAAGTAGTACTGTAAAAGCATGATATGGTTTTTAAGCCATAAGTTGCCTAAAATGTATAAAATACATACAGTGATAAAATGATGACTAAAAGTACTCAACTGGTGTTTCTAAAATACGCCTACCCCGGTGTACCTAACCTAAGTCTAGTACGAGGGAAGAGGTACGTGAGGAGTAGTTTAAGTTTAGTAGTTTCTCTGCCAGGAATCTATTCCAAGAATTCTCTTATGGGTCTAATCAGCTCCGGACCTTGGTTTTAGAATGAAGGAGGTCTTGTATCTCACTCTCAGGACTCGATCTCCCAGCAACCCGCAAGGGTAGCCTGGAAACACTAGAGATGGATTTCTCGGCAAGAGAAAGGACAGCGTCTCTCAGTGCGCCAGCTTGGAGGGTCGGCTTCCTTCGGCACTTGCTGCTGCAGGGCGTCGGGCAAGTAGTTAGTCGATCTGCTCCAAAACCACTGTGTATTTGGTTGGGCAAATGTGGGCATATTTATACCTTGAAGGTGCCGAGTTTGATGCATGATTGGACTTAATAATGTCACTCAAAGACTGAATTCTTTGAAAACTCCTGGATTTCTTGCATAACTTAATATTCAAGAAGGGGGAAGTCCCGTGCTGCTGAGGGCGGGTTTCTCCAAGAAATTGTTGTTGATTCTCGGAACTTAGTGGAAGTAGCCATGCCGTATTTGGCCTGCAAGGCTTAGTCCGAATATGGTAATGATTTCTATGCCTATATAAGGATAGGATTATTATACCTATATAAGGGCATAAATTGGGAAACTTTACACTAGGGTCCTAGATTAGTTTACAACAAACACTCCACGATTTTAAGTTCAATAATACTAACATTCAAGCACTGAACATATGTAAAGCTACTGTTTACAATCCCACCCCAAAATACATAAAAATGCACTTGAAATGGTTGTGCACGAGAAAATGAGAATTTCTACAGTACACATTTTAAGGAAGTGAAGTCATTCTATGCATAGAGTATGCTATCTAAATTATGCAAGCTGAACGAATCTTGAAATTACATTTATGAAATGGCTCTTATAATACAGAAAAAAAAGGTTGAGACCATTCCATAACATCTCATATCAATAGTTATAGAATTGAGGATAAGGCAAAATATTTTCTACAATCAGTGTTCAAAAGAAAAGAATTTCTTGTTCTCTATGAATAGTTCTACTTTAAGCAGATTATTTTGTGCCAAAAAAATTTCAACTTATTTTACGGTGAAAAATAGAGTTCCAAAGTTAGAAGTCTTTGTTTTTGAAAAATGAAGGCCGAATTTCACAGTTCAGGGAACACTGTGTGCATTAATCAAAAGTTATTCTCGTTGTCAGGAGAAAACATCAGATCGTCTAGGCTGGCAAAGAAATAGTCTACCACAGTAGGTGAAAGTGGAACCACTTGATCCAGCAGGTCAAATGTGCACATATGAGAACTATTGCCGTCAGGTGCCGCATTAGCAGTGTTCAAATCACTGTGTGCCTGTTGATCCTCGTATCTCACCCTCAGTCAGACTTACTGGTGAGATCTCAATGAATGCCGTCATCAGAATTGGTAGCCGCTGGGGACAACACGTTGCATGAGTCGTTACTGGACCTAGCAAAGCGTCGACATCCGATGGCAGGACTGATGGAATTGTAAGACAGATGTCTAACACGCATTCCTCTCCGCAAAGCAGGCATCATAGAACAGGTAGGATGCAATCTTGCCAGATTGGTCTGAACGATAGAAACCAGGTAGTGTTCAGATCTTTTAAACGAGCCAAACCAAGAATCTGTGTAATCCTTTCACGATACCGCATGGCAAGGAGCGTTCCTTCCATTGTAGTCTGGGTATCGCTGGTGACCAGACTTGCCATATTGGAGTAGTAGGAATAAAAAAAGTATTCCTGCTACGAGTCCCAAGATGAGAGGCAGGCCGCCGAACGCAAAGTGCACGAAATTTGGAAAAATGCCAAGGACTGCTTCAAATGGTGCTAACAGTCCCGAAAAAATCGTCTTAAATACATGTGCGATGCCACTGGTATCAGACATGTTTAAGATTTTACTTAACATTTCTGTGAAATGTACTGGGCAATTTGTTGATAATAATGCATGTATCTCTGCAGATGTCCTCGCCACTTGCAGATCATACGTTTCTTTAGACGAGGTCAGGGGTACAGTTTTTTTGCAAAAGAATGGCTTTTAGTCTGCTTAAAGTATCAATTCGTATAGAAGAGATATTCAGTGAAGGCCACAATGCCGACCCACTGTCTGTCTTGTGTGGTGGATACAATACTTGCATACAGCAAGTGACCATGGACGACACACTAACAAGATAAAGTTTTCCTGGCATCATGCCACAGCAGCTGTGATCATTCAACATACCGTAACGCCATTGGATAGCTGCCTGAAAATGGGTTCTATCACAGTGGAGGGAGTACCGTGCAGGTGGCAAGAAAAGTTATTTGCAGAACCCTCGCAGGCCCCGTGTAAATTAATACTTTGGCACAAAAGTGTACCACTTAGCGAGTTCTTACAGTTTTTACCACTAAGAAGTACCTCTTTTCCCTTGTTCCAACATTTGTGTGTGTAAGGTAAAGTCCAAGTCGACTTAATGTATTCTTTACCCAACCTTTCATACAGGCCCACTGGTATATGCTGTAGACAATACTGAAATTGGAAAATCGTCACTGGTATCATGATGGTGCCATGAATTATCCATTCAATGACAGGCTTCTCAGAAACTGTCAATGGTAATCTTTCCATTTTTTCAATGCTCAGCACCGTATAGTCTGCTCCTCTTTGTGCCAAAGAGATTTGTTTATCTGTAAGGTTAAACACAGAAAACAATGACGTTGTGTTGACCTGGTCGGAGCCGGTCGCTCCTCTCGCCTCGAGTGTGCCCGGTTCTGCTTGCCACCACCGCTGCCGCTGCCAAGTGGGTATCTGCCCCCAGAATTGTGCCGGTAATTTATTGTGCTGTTTTATCCTCTGTTGTGCCCCTGCCCCTGCTGTAGCTTGCTTTGCCCCCTGCATTGTGCCCGTTATCGTCTCTTGGACCCTATTTGTTTCTGCCCCCTGCATTGTGCCTGTGCTCTGTTTATTTATTTTTTCATCGTTGTGCCCCTGCTCGCCCTGCGCCCCCACCGCCGTCTCTATTGCTGACCTACCCCGCTCCGTGCCGCTGCTCCCCCGCGGCCCCACCCCCATTCCCTCCAGCATCTATGTTCCCCTCCCCACTCGCCACCCCACTCCTGCCTCCCAGCTGCTCCTCCCTCGCTCAGCCCCCCTCCACTCTCCACTTATGGCAGAGTGGCAAACGCGCAGCAGGTGCGCCCTCGCGCCAAAGGCAAGCCCGTCTACACCCGTCCCCGCCTGGACCGCGCCCAGCGCCAGACTCCCTGGCCCCTGCCGAGGCCATCCCACCCGCCGGACACACCCACAGACCCTTCACCTGCCAATCCTGCAAGTTCTGCTGCATCAGGACCTACACTGCACCCGCAGACGCCAAGCAGAGCACCAACTTCAACCACCTGAAGTGCATCCTGCTCAACACTCGCTCCGTCCACAGACACGCCGTGGAACTATGGAACCTACTCGACACCACAACTCCAGACGTCGCCTTCCTCACGGAAACCTGGATGAACGCCTCATCAGCGCCCGACATCGCCATAGCCATCCCGGACGGATACAAGATCATCCGAAGGGACCGCATCAACCAAATAGGAGGAGGCATCGCCATCGTCCACAAGAACACCATCCGCATCACGACCAGCTCCGACGACACCCTTACAGCCGCCGAGCATCTTCACTTCCAGATACACACCGACCCCAAGACCACACTCAGAGGCACACTCATTTACAGACCCCCAGGACCCCGCACACAATTCAGCGAAGACATCGCTGACTTTGTCAGCCCACACGCCCTCCCCTCCGATGACTATATCCTCCTAGGGGACCTCAACTTCCACCTGGAGAACAACAATGACAACAACACCAGCATCCTGCTGGACAACCTCTCCAATCTCGGACTCAAACAACTGGTAAACACCCCCACCCACTATGCCGGACACACGCTCGACCCAATCTTCTCCTCCAGCAAGCACATCTCCTTCAACCACTCCACGGGACTCCACTGGACAGACCACAGCTGCGTCCACTTCAGCTTCAAAAAGGCCACGACCCACCACCACCCGCAACAGGTTCCCCGCAGAAGTTGGAACAAGATTACCACCGACCAGATCACCTCATCACTGAACCAGAACCCTCCTGCCAGATCAACGGACCCCAATCAAGCAGCCAACAACCTCGCACAGTGGATCTCCAACTGCACTGACGACCTCGCACCCCTGAAAAACAATCCCAGCAAGCCAGGAAGCAAAAAAGCCTCTTGGTTCAATGACGACCTCAAGATCTCCAAGAAGAACTGCCGCACCCTCGAGAAAGTCTGGTGAAAAAACCCGACCACAGACAACATGACCGCCCTCAAGCACCTCACCCGCAAACACCACCAGCTGATTCGCACCACCAAGAAATCTGCATTCAAGGATCGACTAGACAACAATGCCCACAACAGCAAGGAACTCTTCAGCATCATCAAAGAGCTCACCAACCCCAGCGCCGGCAACAACGACATCACTCCCTCACAAGAACTCTGCGACTCTCTTGCCTCGTTCTTCCACAGCAAGATCGCAGACATACACAACAGCTTCGGCGACCCGACCACACCCCCAACCACAGATCCGAAGCCCCCCACCACCACCCTCCGCGCCTGGACCCCGGTCAGCACCGAAGACACCATATGCACGATAAACACCATCCACTCCGGATCACCAACCGACCCATGCCCCCACCACATCTTCAACATGGCCGACTCCGTCATCGCACCCCAACTCCGGGACATCATCAACTGCTCCTTCAACACAGCTACCTTCCCAGAAAGCTGGAAGCATGCAGAGCTCAGCGCCCTCCTGAAGAAACCGTCAGCAGACCCCACCGAGCTCAAGAACTACCGCCCCATCTCGCTCCTCCCGTTCCCCGCCAAAGTCATCGAAAAGACCGTCAACAGTCAGCTTGCCGCCTTCCTCGAATCCAACGGTTCCCTCGACCCCTCACAGTCCGGATTCCGAGCCAACCACACCACCGAGACCGCCCTCATCGCAGCCACAGACGACATCCGGACCCTGCTCGACAACGGGGAAACAACAGCCCTCATCCTCCTGGACCTCTCCGCAGCGTTCGACACTGTCTGCCACCGCACCCTAGTACAACGCCTTAGCAACATCGGAATACAAGATAAGGCATTGGAGTGGATCACCTTGTTCCTCGCCGGAAGAACCCAGAGAGTCCGCCTCCCCCCGTTCAGATCAGAGGCCACCGAAGTCATCTGCGGCGTACCACAAGGTTCATCACTCAGCACCACCCTCTTCAACGTCTACATGAGCCCCCTCGCAGCCATCGCGCGCCAACACAACCTCAACATCATCTCCTACGCCCACGACACCCAGTTGATCCTCTCCCTCACCAAAGACCCAACCACCGCCAGAAACAACCTACACGAAGGGATGAAAGAAGTAGCAGAGTGGATGAAGAACAGCCGCCTTAAAACTTAACTCAGACAAGACAGAAGCCACTCAAGGCATAGTTTTCCTACACTGTTTGTTGTTACTATCCCTGGATGTTGTCTCTGGGAGTATCTTGGGCCTGGCCTGTTCATTTTAAACCCCTGTGTTTTGTTCAGGAATCTATCTTGACAGTTATTAGTGTCTGTGGGCTAGATTAGCCATTTGGTCCAATCAGGATTAGTTCTGTTTTGTGTTAAAATATATTGTACGTCTACCTCCTTTTCTGTTGTACCATTACTCTCAGATATGGGCTTGGGTATAGACGGTTTATTTAAATCCTTTATCTTAGCCAGGCCAAGACAAGAAGTTTGTTGAACTGTGTCATTTACAAGTCCACAACCCGCACATTGATTGGAAGGCCAGGAGAGTCACCTTAAAATCCTCATACTGTCTTCTGCAATGTTACCATGAGGCAAGTGACAATATCCCGCCTTTATGTTGTGCTATACACTCACAAGAAGAAAGATTTCTCAGTTACTAGAAATTCACAAAGAGTTTCAAGCCGTGTATGATGCCAAAGAAGCCACTAAGCTACCTCCACATCGTAGCTAAGATTGCCGGATAGATCTGATCCCAGGGACACAGTTACCTATAAGTCAGGTGTATGCCCTCACCGTCCCTGAGACTGAATATCTTAGCAGTATTTGGATGAGATGTTAGAGAAAGGTTTCATACGTCTGTCCACCTCTCTTGTGTCATCTCCTCTTTTTTTTTATACCTAAGAGAGAGGGTGGTTTAAGGGCATGCTTGGACTATCGTTCCTTGAATAAAAGCACTATTAAGAATAAATATCCTCTCCCTTTAATCTCCGTATTATTAGACCAAATAGACCAAATACAAAGAGCAAAGATATTCACTAAGATTGACTTGCGAGGTGTTTATCATCTCATTCGCATCATTCGCATCATTCGCATCAAAGCTGGAGATGAATGGAAAACGGCCTTCCGTACCAAATTCGGCCTATTTGAATATCGTGTAAAGCCCTTTGGGCTTTGTAATGGCCCTGCGGCGTTTCAATACTTTGTCAATTATATTTTCAGAGAGTATCTCAATCTTTTTGTCATCATTTACATAGATGATATATTGATCTATTCCCAGACAGAACTAGAACATGTTGTCCATGTTAGAAAAATCTTGAACAAATTGCAAGAAAACCAACTCTATGCCAAATTAGACAAAAGCACATTTCACACGACTCAAGTAGATTTCTTGGGCTTTGTAATCTCATCCGATGGGATAAAGATGGACCCTCATAAAATCAAGTCCATAGTCAATTGGCCCAGTCCTACCTCTGTTAAAGAGATACAATCCTTTATAGGTTTCGCCAACTTTTGTAGGCGATTCAGTGACCATTTTTCTGAATTGATTTCTCCTATTACTCGTCTTCTCAAAAAAGGGGTTCAGTTTAATTGGACCGAAGAGGCCGAATTGGCCTTTGAGACCCTAAAAAACAAGTTCACTACAGCGCCCATAATCAAACATGCCTACAATACGCAACCTTATTTCGTGGAAGTCGATGCCTCGCAATATGCAGTAGGAGGAGTATTGTTTCATAGAGATAAAAATACGGGTCATTTGCATCCAGTTGCGTATTTTTCCAAGACCTTGGCACCAGCGGAGCAAAATTACACAGTAGGGGAGAGAGAACTATTGGCTATAAAGTTAACCTTTCAGGAATGGCGTCATTAATTATTGGGGTCGCCACATGTGCTAACCATCTTTACTGATCATAGAAACCTCCAATTTTTTAAATCTGCAAAAGCTCTCACCCCTAGACAAATGAGATGGGTTAATTTCTTTAGTGACTATGATTTCATCATCACATACCGTCCTGGCTCATTACAGGGTAAAGCGGATGCTTTATCTCGTCTAGGACCTTATTCAGTTGACACTTGTGAGCCCTACCCATCCATCATTCCTGATCACAGGATCATAGGGGTGGAGGAACATGGAGATGAAACAACCTCTGATTTCATGGTCCAACTTAAGATGCAATACGCTAACATTCCAAGTCTTGAGTGGACTAATGAACCTTTAAATACCATCAAAGATGATCTATATTATCATGATGCAAAGCTTTACATACCTACGGCAAATCTACAACAACAACTTATACAATGGTGCCACAATAACACCATGGCAGGGCATCCGGGAAGCCACAAGACGCTGAAAGAATGCCAACGATGGTTCTGGTGGAAAGATATGTCTAAAGATATCTCCGTGTTTGTAAATTCTCGTACCACTTGTGCCAGACAGAAAGCTTTTCACTGCACTCCCACTGGTGTATTAAAACCCACTGAAGTACCCCCTGCACCATGGCATAGTATCAGCATGGATTTGATCACTGATCTCCCTAATTGTCAAGGGTTCACTACCATATATGTTATAGTAGACATGTTAACAAAGATGTCCCACTTCATCCCTTTAAAGAAATTACCATCTTCTAAAGAACTCGTACAGATCTTTATAGAACACATTGTGCGGTTACATGGCTTACCATCTATTATCATCTCAGATAGGGGTGTCCAGTTTGTTTCCCGATTTTGGCAAGGTATGTGTAAGACACTTGGTATTGTCCACTGCATACCATCCGCAAACTGATGGACAAACAGAACGCACAAATCAAACTTTAGAAACATACCTCCGATGTTTGTTAACCACGATTGCAGGTACTTGGGTGCCCCACTTCCTCTGGCAGAATTCACTTACAATAACAGTGTCCACTCCTCTACTGGTGTCTCTCCCATTTTCTTTGCTTTTGCCCACCATCCTAGGTTTTTGCCTATTACCCTCCCTACAGAAATTAATAGAATACCGGCTTTGCAGGAACATCATCAACACCTCAGAGTCAGATGGCAAGAAGCATCCAATGAGTTAGCTAAAACGAAAGAATTAATGAGAAAACAAGCAGATAAACATTGGACGCCTGAGCCTGAGTACCATGTAGGAGAGAAAGTATGGTTATCTACACGAAATACGAGATTAGAAGGATCCAGAAAGCTACAACCTTGTTTCCTTGGTCCATATGTAATCAAAAAAGTACTTTCTCCAGTAACCTTACACTTACAGTTTATTTATTTATTTATTTATTTATAGTGTTTTATATAGCGCGGACAAGACCCGTGGGTATCAGAGCGCTTAACATAAAAAGATTACAGATTACAGATTGACATTATAGTAGCAATTATAACAACAAACATATATGAGGTAGTAGGCGATATGCTATCAGGGGTGATTAGATAAATATATTCCTAACGCCTGTGTCATTAGCATTAGGAGGTGCATAGGCTTAGCTTGTGTCATAGTCATATCGTCAGGCTCGGTGAGGTAGGGTTACATAGCATTATCAGTACAAGTCCATGGGTAATTAGCAATAAGAGTTGAATAGGTTTAGCTTGTGGCAAGGATTAAATAGATAAACCAAGTAGGGTAGAGAATGATATCATTATGGGTGTGAGATACAGTGTAGAGATCACATATATATGAGGTAGCCTTAAAGTGTACAGCCGAGGCTTGATCGGGAATCAGTCATTTGTCTAATTGATCTTCAAATTATTCATGATGAGTCCGATCTTCTTTTGTCTTGAGTGTTCATACTAATGGTCAGTAGGTATCTCTATGTAGGGTATTTACTCATCAAGTGGTTCTTCAGTTCCCGTTTGAATGTTACAGTGTTTTGAATCACCCTGATGTTAGGAGGGAGTGAATTCCAGACTCTGGGGGCGGCCCCGGAGAATGCTCGGTCATAGGTCTTTTTCTTCCGGAAGAAGGCCGGTCGTACTAGCAACTCTTTAGCGCTTCTAGTTGGTCTGTTACCTCCCGATAGCTTAATTTTCTTGGCTAGATATGTAGGTGTGTTGTAGTGAACCGCTTTGTGGGTAATACAGGCCATCTTCATTTTAATTCTAGCTTCGTAAGGTAGCCAGTTTAGTGCCTTTAGGTGGGGAGATATGTGATCGAATTTCCTCGTTCCCGTGATGAGTCTTGCCGCAGCGTTGAGACAGGCTTTTAGTGGTGCAGTGGATGTTTTCGGTAGGCCAGCTAACGTGGTGCAGCCATATTCAATTCTCGAGATCACTAGTGATTGGATAGCCAGTTTTAGATCTGCTTCTGAGATAAAGGGTTTCAGTTTTCTTAGATAGTTCAGGTGGAAACGGGCGCTCTTGGCCATTGTGTTGATGTGGTCTTTCATGTCGAGGTTCTCATCTAACGTAATTCCTAGTGATTTAGCTGAGTTAATTAGGGTCGGAGTACAGTTTAGCGCAGTCACCAATTTAGTCCATTCTTTTACCTCTGGTTGACTCCTTGCTGGTGATATTAGTAGGAATTCTGTTTTATTGGCATTGTTTCAGATGATTAGCTGTTAGCCATTGTAACGCTCGCTTTAATGTTTCATTCATTAGGTCAATGTCATCCCGGCAGGCGATCTTCATATATATTTGCGTGTCGTCTGCGTACATGTGATAGGAAATCTGTGACTTTCGAAGAATCTCCGTGAGAGGTTCTACATACAAGTTGAATAGATCTGGGGATAACGTTGAACCTTGCGGGACCCCTATTGCGTTAGGGCACGGGGAGGAGATTGCTTGGTTGACCAGGAATAGTTGTGTCCTGTTCTGTAGGAAGGAATTAAACCATTTCAGTACGTTTCCAGATAAACTCATCCTGTCTCGTAGCCTGGTCATCAATAATTCGTGATTTACAGTGTCAAATGCTGATGACAAGTCTAGTAGGATCAGTAGGCACGCATGATTTTGGTCTAGGGCTTGTAAGGCGTCATCAACAATATGCAGGATCGCCGTTTCAGTACTATGTCCGGTTCTGAAACCTGATTGGCAGTCATCTAGTAATGAGAACTTAGCGATGTGTTGACTCAGTTGGCCCTGCACGCATTTCTCAATAAGTTTGGCAAGTAAAGGGATGTTGGTCACTGGTCGATAGTTCTTCGGGTCTGTTGCATCCGCTGTCGGTTTTTTGATGATGGGAACTACCTGCCCAGTTTTTAGGCAGTCAGGGAGGGTCCCTTGTGCAAGTGAAGCATTTATTATCTCAGTCCAGATCGGAACTAGGGTGTGGCTGATTTCTCTTACACACTTTGCCGGTAAAGGGTCTTGATAGTGGTTGTTCGGTCTAAGTTCTGCTAGCGTTTTGGCGATCTTTCCCTGGTCATATAGTTCAAATGTGTCCCAATTTGCCTTATTTTTTGTTTGAAGACCTTCAGTTGTCGCATTAGCCTCATTTATAGGTGAGGAAGGGTCATGAGGTTAGCTGCTGCACTTGTGAGCTCAACTTCTAGTAGTTTGTTTTTTTCCGTGAAAAATGAAGAGAATTCCTCGCAGCTTATGGGAATTTTTGAGTTCTCTTGAGTCGTTTTGGCTAGTTTATTAGACTGTTGTTTTAAGATCTCGAAGAGTTTTCTTGGTCTGTTTGTGGCATTGTCGAGTTCAGCCCTTATAAATTCTTTTTTGGTGTTGATTATCTTTTTGTTATATTGTTTTCTAGTTTTTCTGAGGGCTTTCAGCTCAGGGGAGGAGGGATGTTGTCTCCATTTCCTTTCAGCCATTCTCAGTTTTCGCCTGTCCTCGTTCAATGCCTCATTAAACCAAGGATTTTTTGGCTTTTCTGAGACACTTTTCAGTTTTTGAGGCAAGGTGTCATTGACTATATTACCGATCGAGGTTATGTAGTGATCCGTCAGCTCGTTGACATTGACATTCTGCCTGTTGTTACGAGGCTTCAGGTCTTTCTCACATCTTTCAACCAGTAGTTCAATATTAGCTTCTTTTGTATCTCGAATCAGTTTTTTGCACTTGCGGGGTTGCACAGTCCTGCCCTTTTTCATTGTGGGTATCGCGAATGTTATGGCGTGATGGTCAGACCAATCACACGGGTCTATAGCAAGGATTGAAGTCTCTTTGTTTCTTGAAATAATCCAGTCTAGAGTCGCTCCTTGTGAGTGAGTGGGCTGGGTGCATGCTTGCGTAAGGTTTAGCTCATTGAGGAAGTCTTTAATCGAGTTAACCATTTTGTCATTGCCGTCGTCCCAGTGGAGGTTAAAGTCACCTAGGAATATGTTGTTGGCATCCGAGTAAGAGTTGGCAGTTATGATCTCTATTAGTTGCTCTGTGAACTTTGTGTTATCTCCCGGTGGGTGGTAGAACGCATGCAGGTTATAGCTTTGATTATTTAGTGAACTTATGTTAAGACCAAGGTATTCACAGGATTCTATGGGGTCAGATTGGAATTGGTTGACCTTAATCTCCGAACGGTGAATGCACGCTATACCTCCTCCCACTTTCCTTGGTCTGTCTAACCTGACAATGTTATATTGAGGTGGTACTAGGAGATCAATGGTAGGAGATGATGATTCACTGAGCCATGTTTCCGTGAGGATGGCCAAGTCGATTTCCTTGTTGATGATGAGGGCGGCTATATCTGACGCATGTTTAGTTGCCGAACGACAGTTAAGAAGTAGGCATTTCAGGGCTTTCTGTGAGTTAACGGGGTTTTCATTTTCAGTTTCGGTTGTAGTTACCTGAATATGTTGTAAGTTGTGGTGGATTGCTTTCCTGTCATTCTTTCTGGACGTTCTATTAGAGTCAATAGGTACAATTTCGATATACTCCTCCTTTCCCCGAGCCGGTTGTTCATAAGATCGAAGTAAGGCCAGGGCTTCTTCATTTGATAAGGGATTGGTCCTGTTTGGTCTGTTGGGTCGGAGTACAAGATTCTGGATGTGTGAGACCTTCGTGTGCGTATTTATCGTCATCTCCCAGATTTTCTCAATTGTCTTTGCGACATTCATCGAGTCTTGTGCAAGGTTGCCTATTAGTTTCTTGAGCTCATTGACTTCTTTCTGTGTTCGGGTAGATTTCTTATGTGAGATAGACCTGGCTGTATGCGTTCTACATTTTACTCTCCTCCGTGAAAGGTCTGTTCTCATTGCCACCGATCTTACCGCTGTATCCTTAGTTTTGTTATGATTCTTGACTTTATTAGGGGTGTCTCCATTGCTTCCCATGTTGTTAGGTGTAGAGGGTGTTTTTCTGGATAAGGATCTATGGAACTCCAGACTCGCATTCGAGGGAGGTTGGGGAAGGTCGATAACCTCTACCTTGTTCTTTTTGTAGATATCTTCATAGGCGGACTCACTCGGAGCTGAGCCACCCTCTTCAGGTGTTGTGGCGTCGTGTGGTATCGGCAACGGCTCTTCCATTGGTGCCTGGTTCTTCTCTTTGTTTCGAGGGTTAGGAGATACCGCTATCCTTTCAATCTCCTTCTCCGGTATGGCCATCGCAGTTTCAGGTAAATCTCCGGCGTTAGGGATATGATTGTTCCGGCAGTCCGTTTGGTTGGCTTCTCTGGTGACAGAGTTGTTTATGTCATTTGTGATATCTGGTGGGGTCATGTTTTGTTGATGATTAGGTCTTTCTATGGATTCCTTTAACGTTTGGAAAGTTATCTCAAATTTCTCGAGTTCTTTGTTCGTTGCTTGTATCAGCACAATTCCTGTTTTATACATAGTAATGCATACTTCTGTATTACATCTTTTAGTTAATGAGGTCGTTATTTTATTTGCAGTTACCTGCAAATATGAAAATACACCCTGTATTTCACTGTTCACTGCTCAAGAAGTATTCACCTCCCTTAGTACCTCAATATCCTCCTCCTCCAATTATCATTGAAGGCGAAGAGGAATATGAACTGAATAAAATCCTTGATTCTCGCAGACATCGAGGTAAACTTCAATATCTCATTGACTTGGTGGGTTATTCCCCGGAAGACAGATCATGGGAACCAGCAGACAACATTCATGCTCCTAGACTACTCCGTAGATTTCATGCCTTACACCCTACAAAACCTAGTCCAGGGAGGAGGCCTTTAGGGGGAGAACTGTTAGGAGAAGAATTTAGGTAGAGGTCAGAGACCCACATTGACAAACGTACATCGGTATCTTACTCCCTTTCTGACAAAACCCTGATTTGTGAGACGGTCCCTGGAGCCCTTAAGAGCCCGCCTCTACCGTAACGCTTTGCTTGGCTTACTGCTTCCTAGTTGTGACCAAGCCCCCTAACTCCAGTTCCTGTTTGTCTTTGAGAACCTTGGCTCCTGTTCGAGCGGTTGCTCGATATTATTAGAACGATAACCCCTCTCCTCTTCTGGTGGCGTGTTGTACGCTCTGTTTCCCCCTTCATTCTATGTTGAGCGGCGAGCCGTTTTTGGACTTCCGTTCTTACAAAGCGGCTTTTAGGGAGCTCCGCATTCCCCTTCTTCGGAGCTTCCCTCTTCAAAGCGCTCTGCCGTCTCACGTACCTGTCCTGCCCCGCAAGTGCTCGTGTGTTCTGATCCTCCCCCAGAGCCGGACAACCAGTATCTCCTGCAAGTGCTCGTGTGTTCCGCTCCTCCCCCAGAGCCGGACAACGAGTATCTCCAGCAAGTGCCCGTGTGTTCTGCTCCTCCCCCAGAGCCGGACACGAGTCTCACCCGCAAGTGCCCGTGTGTCCCGCTCCTCCCCCAGAGCCGAACAACGAGTCTTGACATTGTTTTGTTCTTCCTCCAGTGCTCGTGTGTTATGCTCCTCTCCCCGAGCCGGACAACGAGTCTTGACCTTGTTTTGTTTACCCGCACTCTCTCGTGTGTTCCGCTCCTCTCCCGGAGCCGGACAACGAGGCGTGCCAGTATTTCCTTTTTTTCCGTACACTCTTGTGTGTTCCGCTCATTTATTCTAGAGCCGAACAAAGTGAGGTGTTACTTTCATTTCGCCATATCTTCCTAAAGATATTTTTAGTCAGCTTTATGGGTGCCCTGTTTGCACTTTGACTCTCTTGCTTCTTCCTGCCAATTATCACCTTTATTGGAAGAAGATATACAGAGTGATTCCAACACAGTTTTGGGGTGAGTGAAAACCTACTGTTGTGTGTCAATGTTTATAGTGGTCTCTGATCTAGTGTATCTTTTGTATATTGTCACGCTTCTTTGTGTTCTTACAGTTTCCTAAACCTTCAAGCTGCTGCGACTGAATACCTGACTACATCATCTGGGGAAGAGTGGTGGTCACTCTTTGGTTTATTCCCCACACTTTTAGTGAACAAACACTAGTGAGCACATACTCTGGTTCTCCTGGTGCTGTTTGTTGGAAGTGTGTGGAACTTTAATCTTCGCTCCTGTGGAAAATCGTTGGATTACTGACAGTATGGATCATGTGAGTCTTTTGTAGTTCTTTCTGTAAAAGAACTACTTGCTCCCAAAGCATTTTATGCTTTATCGTATTTGAAACCGTTTTGAACCCAGTTCTGCACATACTCATTGTAAGATTGGATGCAGTGATATGAATCGCACACTATGAGTGTGGGGAATTCGCGATCGGTATTTTCAAGCGCCATCTTGAAAGCCTGTAGTTCAGCTCGCTGAGCTGTACAGTCTCCGAGTGATTGAGTTTTAGTGACCATAGGTCTAAATTTGCCTTCGCGCCAGCGACCTTTAACAATCGCTCACGCAGCACTATAGGCTTGTTTACCCCCAATTGCGGTTCGTGCTGATCCGTCTGTATATATTATACAGCCGTAAAGTTCTAGAGGCAGAATCTCGGTCGGCAGAGGACATTCATATTGGAGAAATTCTTGTGTTTTCAGGCTGGGATCAAAAACGTATTCAACGCCTGTTACAGCAAGAGAGTTAACCCATTGTATCCATCTCTGATGTAAGGCTTTTGCATTAGGAATGCTTGCCTTTGTTACTGCCTCTAAGGAGGGTACAGGTGTAACGATCATTATGTGTCTACCCTGTGCGAGAGCTCTCTCTTTTGCTACTGCTGTTTGAACCGCTATCAGAATTTTCTCAGTAGAAGTGAATTTCATTTCTGCTTGTGTGTACAAGTATGATTTGTAAGCTACTGGTACCATTTCTCATTCATTAATGGTTATGTACGTGAATCCGCATCTCCCTGGGATAATTCGGATCACAAGGTTGCGCATGTTTTCGCGTGTGTCTAGTTGTGTTTTCACTAACATGTCTGTCTGGACTGATCGCAAAATTTCTGTGTGTTTTTGTGTCCAATTAATCTGTTTGAAATCAGGTTTGATTAATTCGTAGAGAGTTTAACCCTTTCTGCGTAATTTAGAACATAAGTTCTTCCAAAATCCAGGAAACCTAGAATTGACTGTACGTTTTTCAGCGCTTTTGGAGGTTGGAGCAGCGCACATTTCTCTAGAAAGTTTGCTGCCAGGCTTTTGCCTTCAGTTGACAACTCATATCCCAAAAATGGGACATTGAGGTGGGCAATTTGTGATTTTTTAAAGTTGAATTTATACCCTTTAGATGCGAACCCAAGTATTATGGTGTTAACTCTTTTTAAGTGTACGTCCAAGTCATCGTCCGTAAGACAGATGTCATCGACATAAGATAATGCCTCATCATCGTACGTTTGTAGTAACTCTGTTACCCTGGCTGAAAATAACCCTGGGCTATTCTTGAATCCCTGGGGGAGACGGCAGAATTGTCGCTGCGTCCCCATTATTGAGAAAGCGGTCAAATGTCTGCTTTCTGGTGCAATATTGTGACAGAAAAAAACATTTGAAATACCTAATGTTGTTTTATATTTTTTATGTACTATGTTATTCATTAGTGCTGCACTATGGGCATGTTATACTGCAAAAGTTTTGCAACAAGAGTTTAGGTGTCTGTAATCCAACACTAGACGATATGAATTGTCTGGTTTGGAGACAGGAAACAAAGGATTGTTCAATGGTGAGGTGCATGTTTCAATCACCCCTTGGTATTCAAGTTGATTTAAAATCTCCTGGACTTGTTTTTTAGCTTCTTGCTTAACTGGATCCTGCCTATGTGCAGTGGGCTGATTTTTTAACTGGATTTTATGGTGAGGAGAGTCCTCATCCCATCCTACATGATTTTTATATAATGCTGGAGCATGAGCTACTGCCCATTTTCTGGCATATGTGTATTTTTTATGAATTGGAATGTGATTTGAGAAGGCTGGCATAATTATCTCGTCGCCATGTGGGCACTCCAACAAATTCAGGTGGCCAGTCTTGGTCAGCTAGAAGAATGTCATAGCCTTTAGAAAGCTTTTCCCAAAATAGTGCTTTTATTTTTCTGGTTATGTCCCCCTCCATCCAAAGTGTTACTTCATATAACTTGCGGGGTACACTAACCCTGGTGTCCACAGTTTCAACTTGAATGTATTAATTCATGCCCACTGTCTCCAGATGATCCTTCAGGATCCTGCGAACTATGCGGACTTCTGCTGCACTGTCTAGCATTGTTTGAGCCCACTGCATGTCTGATTTTTATGCTTGCCACCTTCTTTTTCGAAAATTGAGATTTTTTACTTTGATGAACGGGTTCTTTGTCTTTGGACTTGACACGTTCTTCCTTGTGTTCTGACCGTCCTCTTCTTTCCGATTTCTGCGAGGAAGTCTGAAAAGATCGAGAGGGACGTGTATCATTATCTTGATATCTGTCAGGTTTTTTTAAATTATCCCCATTTCTAAGGTTATATCTCTTTTCAGAGGGCTCCCGTGGGGGAGACCTGTCTCCCTGATCTTCCTCTGGACTGAGAATGTTTTTCTCTAGGAGGAATCTGTTTATTATTTTCCCACTTCTTTTTAATAAAAACTTTTTCAGGATATTCAGTTAGTTGGGGTTTTAAAGGTTTCCCCCCTAAACTATCTCTACCTAATTCTTCATAGGATTTTTCAATAATTCTAGCAAGCTCATATGGTTGTTCTGCTATATCTGTTTCATTTAATTTTTGGCGGATTGCCACGGATGCTGCTTCACCTTTAATGTTAGCTAATAATATAGCTGAGACCTGTTTGAAATCTTTCAGTAATTTCATACCCAGATTTAAAGCAGTTTCTGGACCGTATTCATTTTGAATCTGTCTCAGAACGTCTGGTATTACCGCCATTGATGGTACACCATGTGTTTTTGTGTAGATTGAAGCAAAAACTGTACCCCAAGTGTCACAGTCCTCCACATGCGGTACAATCCCCATTGGTAAACAGACTGTCAGAATTCTGTGTTTTTCATGAGATGTACTATCAGGAAATACTGCCTCTATTTGGGTCATTTTTTGAGCTAACCAGAACGGGATTTGTTCCCGTGTTGCGGGTAATTTACCAATGACTGATTGTATAGTCTGAGGTGTAATTTTGTTTTTGTTTTTTCCTGGTACGGGGTGTGCTGTGGAATTTTTATGGCAGGTTGGACTGTTATAGTCCGCATGACATATTGAACCAATTGTCTATGTATTTTAATTAACTGTTTCAGCTGAGCTAACCGTTTTCTATCTGACATATTCTCTATGTCAGGATGTGGTGTATAGCTGGCTAGTACCGGCCATGTAGCTCCTGGTCTACCTAGTGGACCGAGCCTGGTAATGTGATTTTGATGTTGTAGGGCACCATTAAACCAGAGCTGATGCTCTTGGTAAGTTAGTGGAATTTCAACGTCCTCAAAAGGAACGTATTCCGCTGGAGGTTCCTCTGGTTTGTAGTAGTGGAACTCCTGTGTTACTGGATTTGCTTGTGGAAAAGTAATCCATGAATAGAATACCTCTGTCTGTCGATATTCATGTACCTCTATCACAAATATAACTTTACCACCTCTCGATGATACCCCATTTTCTGTAAGTTTTATAGTTATGGTTTTTCTTATATTTACCGGGATGATTATAGCATCCTCATCGGTTTCATCAAACCCTGTAACGTCTAAACCCGGTTCGTTCGCATTTACTGCAGCTCCACCGGTTGCGTTGTTGTCGTTATTTGACATTGTTTAATGAAAGTTTGCAGAACAAGTTTCAAGGAAACAAAGATTAGGTGCACAATATTTTGGAACACTGTATCCTTCAATGTTGAATGAACCAGAAACTAATACATAGGATTTTAGTCCTACTCAGTTTCGGCGGATATTATGCCCTTTCACCCACTCCAGACGTCTATTGGAGTTTTTACGGGAAAGAGAGGTCTGTGTGAAAAGCACGACTGAGTTCTCTAGTATCTAGCGTTAAATTATCGCCTTACCAAACGTTGGGCGCCATGTAGTGTAGTTCCTTTATTCCCAATAGGCTCTGCGCATTGGAATAATATATACTGTAGTTTAGACGTAGGACTGAGGTCTACTAGGTCTCTACCGAATATATTAGACTTAATAGTGTGTGCCAGCTAGCTCAGAGGTCACTAGAAACTTTCTCGAATAAACAAGAAGGGATTAGTTTCTGACAACCGCATAAACATGACAACTTTGTTTCCAATAATTAAGAAAGCAATCTCTAGAGTCGCGGAAACAATAGACAGCTATTTCACTGAGTCAATCGTGCATGCTTCGTTTCACCAGAGGTGATGAGAAAATAGAGAGGCAGGCGTTTTCAATGAAAAGGTATTTATTGAACAGTCTTCTTTCTCAAGCATTGGAAATGAACTGCTACAATAGTAAAACTGGTTATAAAGTACAAGGCATATAATGCGAACATTATCATAAAGTAGTACTGTAAAAGCATGATATGGTTTCTAAGCCATAAGTTGCCTAAAATGTATAAAATACATACAGTGATAAAATGATGACTAAAAGTATTCAACTGGTGTTTCTAAAATACGCCTACCCCGGTGTACCTAACCTAAGTCTAGTACGAGGGAAGAAGTAAGTGAGGAGTAGTTTAAGTTTAGTAGTTTCTCTGCCAGGAATCTATTCCAAGAATTCTCTTAAGGGTCTAATCAGCTCCGTACCTTGGTTTTAGAATGAAGGAGAACTTGTATCTCACTCTCAGGACTCGATCTCCCAGCAACCCGCAAGGGTAGCCTGGAAACACTGGAGCTGGATTTCTCGGCAAGAGAAAGGACAGCGTCTCTCAGTGCGTCAGCTTGGAGGGTCGGCTTCCTTTGGCACTTGCTCCTGCAGGGCGTCGGGCAAGTAGTTAGTTGATCTGCTCCAAAACCACCCTGTGTTTGGTTGGGCAAATGTGGGCATATTTATACCTTGAAGGTGCAGAGTTTGACGCATGATTGGACTTAATAACGTCACTCAAAGACTGAATTCTTTGAAAACTCCTGGATTTCTTGGATAACTTAATATTCATGCAGGGGGAAGTCCCGAGCTGCTGAGGGCGGGTTTCTCCAAGAAATCGTTGTCGATTCTCGGAACTTGGTGGAAGTAGCCATGCCGTATTTTGGCTGCAAGGCTTAGTCCGAATATGGTAATGATTTCTATGCCTATATAAGGATAGAATTATTATACCTATATAAGGGCATGAATCGGGAAACTTTACACTAGGGTCCTAGATTCGTTTACAACACCTTTGTGCAGTTTTGCACCAGAGCTGGGGCTGAGGGCCCCAGCAACCGGTTTGGACTGGACTATGCATGGAGCACCTCCCTCGACAGGAAACCTATTGTCCAAGCCTCCCCTGCCGGAGTTTCGTCCAGCAGCAGGAGGTCAGACTCATGTCTGTGGCAGCAGCATCCATTTTGTGATGCTGGGGCTCTGTTTAACGTTTACCGGGTTTAACAGTAACTACATGTCTTCTCCCTCTAGAAGGGTTGAATGCTATCCCCGCCACCAGGACTGGCAGGGGGGGTAGTATTCCAAAGTGTTTGACACCTTACCCGACATGTTTTGATAAAGCCAAACCAAAGTTAGTATTAACCGCGAGGATTATAATGCACTTAAGAGAATATGGTATGGCTATATCATAGAACAGCTATTAGGACATGGTTCCAAAAGTGGCAGAGGGGCTCAGCTCATGCTAGGGCATCCTCTCATATAAAACCAAGCACTCTGCCTCCAGGATTGTCGAGGCCTACCATAGGAGTGGCTTATAGGTGTATATGTGTCTATATATAAATGTAGAAATAGGGATACTATAAGTAAGGGGTGATTACACCACCTTACCCAGGCTGTGTGAACAGACCTGTGGTGACAGTTTGTAGGGCCAGCCAGGGGTGGCATAATACATGTTGCAGCCCCTAGTAGGCCTTGGATGCACCTATGCCCTGGGTACCTATGGTGCGCTATACAGGGACTCACAGAGGTGACCCAATACCCAATCTGGTATGTACCTAAAGTACATGGTTATCATTTAGAGAGAGAACAGCTAGGCTGTGGTCCTGATTAGCAGGGCCACAGCCAGTATAAAGTCGAAAAACAAGAGAATCACAGCAAAAAGTGGGGGTAACCATAGGAAGCAGACCCTACTCTCCAACAGTGGTCACTGGTATTTTTGCTTGAACGCCTTGTCACATTCAGAACATTTACACAGCTTTTTCTGCTCCTGTAGAATCAGCTGCCCAGCTACTGGTTTCCCCAGTATGAATTAGTTGATGTACGATCAGCTTCCTACTTGTGCTGAAAACGTTGTCACATTGACTATTTTCATCTGGTTTACCTCTAATGTGATTTCTTTGATGTAGTGATAACTGGTCCTTTCGCTTGAAAGCCTTTCCACATTCATAGCATTTGTATGGTTTCACTCCAGTATGGGTTTTCTCGTGTAGTTTCAGTGATTTATTTGTAGTGAAAGCTTTATGACACTCAGAACATTTATATGGATTTTCACCAGTGTGATTTCTCTGATGCAACAATAAACGTCCCTTTTCCATGAAAGCCTTGCAACATTCAGAACATTTATAAGGTTTCTCACCAGTGTGAGATCCCTGATGTAGAATCAGCTGCCCCTTTCTAGTGAAATCCTTATCACATTCTAAACATTTAAATGGCCTCAATCCAGTGTGACTTCTCTGATGTACCAATAAATTACTTTTTTGCTTAAACCTCTTGTCGCTTTCAGAGCATGTATATGGTTTTTCCCCAGTATGGTTCCGCTCATGGATTGTCAGATCACGCTTTGTAGTGAAAGCCTTGTCACATTCTGTACATTTATACGGTTTCTCCTTTCTGTGAATTCTCTCATGGAATGATAACAGGCGCTTCTCCTTGAAAGCCTTGTCACACTCGGTACATTTGTATGGTTTCTCACCAGTGTGGTTTGGCTGATGTCGTAGAAGCAGCCTCTTTGTGCTGAAATCCTTTTCACACTGAGTACATTTATATGGTTTCTCCCCAGTATGTTTCTGCTCGTGTAGTCTCAGTGATCTATTGGTAGTGAAAGCCTTCTCGCTTTCAGAACATTTATATAGTTTCTCGCCAGTGTGAATTCTCTGATGTAACGATAAACTTTCAATTTGTTTAAAAGCCCTTCCACATTCCGAACATGTATATGGCTTCTCGTCAGTGTGGGTTCCCTGGTGCAATTTCAGCATCCTCTTTGTAGCGACAGCCTTGCCACATTTTGAACATTTATACGGCTTCTCACCTGTATGATGTCGCAAATGAATTATCAACTCCCCATTAGTAATGAAAGCCTTGTCACATTCAGTACATTTGTATGGTTTTTCCCCAGTGTGCCTTCTCTGATGTCGTAATAAATTGCTCTTTTGCTTAAAAGCCTTGTTACATTCACTACATTTATGCAGTTTCTCCCTGGTTTTGTACTTCTGATGTAGGACAAGCAATCCTTTTGTAGTGAATGTTTTCCCACATTCAAAACATTCATATGGTTTCTCACCAGAATGGGTTTGCTGATGTAGAGCCAGCCGCACCTTTACTGTAAAAGCCTTTTCACATTCAGTACATTTATATGGTTTCACGCCAGTGTGGTTTCGCTCATGTACTGTTAGCCGTCCCTTTATAGTGTAAGCCTTATCACATTCACTACATTTATAGGGTTTCTCACCAGTGTGATTTCTCTGATGTAGTGTCAACGATTGTTGTGAAGTATAGGCGTTAATACATTCAGAACATTTATATGGTTTCTCACCAGTATGCCTTCTCTGATGTACTATCAACAATATTTTTGTAGTGAAGGCCTGTTTACATTCAGAACATTTATAGGGTTTCTCACCAGTATGATTCTTCTGATGTCGTGTCACATGTCGTTTGGTACTGAAAGTCTTGTAACACTCAGAACATTTATATGGTTTCTCACCAGTATGATTTCGCTGATGTTCTATTAACGTTCTTTTTGTAGTGTACGCCTTATTACGTTCAGTACATTTATACGGTTTCTCACCAGTGTGATTTCTCTGATGTAGTGTCAACGATTGTTTTGTAGTATAAGCCTTATTACATTCAGTACATTTATACGGTTTCTCACCAGTATGTCTTCTCTGATGTACTATTAATAATACTTTTTTAGTGAAGGCCTTGTTACATTCAGAACATTTATAAGGTTTCTCACCAGTATGATTCTTCTGATGTAGTGTCAATGATCGCTTTGTATTGAAAGTCTTGTTACACTCAGAACATTTATATGGTTTCTCACCAGTATGATTTCGCTGATGTACTATTAACGGTCTTTTTGTAGTGTACGCCTTATTACATTCAGTACATTTATACGGTTTCTCACCAGTGTGATTTCTCTGATGTAGTATCAATGATGTTCTTGCAGTATAAGCCTTGTTACATTCAGGACATTTAAATGGTTTCGCACCAGTATGGTTTCCCAGATGTGCTATCACTTCTCTCTTTGTGTGGAAAACCTTTTCACACTTTGAACATGGATGTAGTTTCTCGTCAATGTTATTGTCTTGATGCAATGATAAGCATCCCATTTTCTCAACAGCCATCTCACGATCTAAACACATTTATGGTGTCTCACCTTTCTGGGTTCTCAGGTATGTCCTCAATTTTCTCTCTTTAATAAAAGCCCCATCACATTCACTGTGTTAATTTAAGGTTTAAGTTGTCTTCTCCTTGCAATAACTAATGATGCCATTCAGGGCAGGATATAGCTTCTCCTGGTGCAGCGCCATCAGTGTAGATATGATCCAATTTGCTTGAATTTGCCGTACATGGAGCACCGATACTTTTGTTGGATATGAATAACCTATTTTCTGTTTACTTCATCAAGTGACTCAGAGTTCCATTTAGTAGTAATAGATTGTCATGTTAACAAGACACATAGCACCGCTTTGCAGAGTATTAGAAACTGAGATTGTCTGCATTTGAGCTCTTCTCATATTAATAACCATTTGCAGACCATGTTTGGGGGAAATTAACGTCTCCAAGATACGTTTCATTTCATTAGCAGGATCAGTGCATGTAATATAGGTTTTGATTCTCTGGTGCCTGTGAAATCTTCGCAGTAGCCATGTCTGTCAGAATGGTATACACATGTCAATGCTTTCATCGCTAGTCCCACAGACGACTCTTTTCCGAAAAAACTTGAATATTTCTTTTTTCATTTCGTTCTGCAATTAATTCACCTGTTGGAGTGGAATATATATGTGAAATCAGTGTTGGAGGAGTTAAAAATATAGAAATAAAGCTTAATAATTCATTCTAAAGTTGCAAATTACATGTTCTATATAAAAAGGAGAAAATTGAAACCTGGCATACAACTTAAATCAATTGAGGACACTAGGATCGTAATGGCATCTGTGCCGTTTGAGCGCCATATTTGCAGCATGAAATACCGAAGAGAGCAGGTGATGGGTATCACAAGGGCCCCATGGTAACAGCATGGATTAGCAAAGCAAACAAGATATGGGGCAGCCAAGGACACACCAAAGCAGGGATTAACAAGAAAAGCATGGTATACGTGGCACAAGGGCCCAACAAAAACAGCCTAGATTAGCAATGAACACACTATACAGGTAACACTAGGGCCACATTGACTATGGATTACTGACATAATATCGATGCAAACAATATCAAAACACAAAAATATTGGACATAAATATTGACTTCCTATGCTTGACCCCTTCCATGCGTCGGGCGGCCCCCGGCAGTCCGACGTCACGGTGGGCGTCTGCGTCGGACGGCTGGGAGCTGTCCGATCTGCGCACGCGTGGAATTTTCCCGCACCGTGGGGAAATTCCAGACGCATGCAAGGGGTTAACTAGTAAACCACAAATCTTGATTATACATAGTAATCACAATATTTTCACCCAAAAATTTAAATATTCATTAAAAAATATACAAAATAACACTCAACAAAAACAATTACTTCTGATACACCCATAACATTTTATATACAAGCTTAAATTACTAATCAACTAAATATTGACTAAAAAATATATAACTAAAATGATAACAAAACAACCCTAAGAACATATAAACACACAAAAACATTTATCGTCCAACCTACATTTTAATAAATATATATGTAGCTGTATACTTTCAAAAGTATCAAACAATATATCATACATAAAAAAATATTTAAAAATGTGCGTTTACCATAGAAGGACTGAACAAATGAAACCAATTCTAATGAAAACTAAATCAATCAATAAAATGTTAACAACTTTAACCAATAAAATCAAAGAAACATTTAAGGGGCTAATTACGAGTTCAGAGGTCTCGAGACTGCTGGACCAGTGGTGGCTGTCCGCCTGCAGTAACCTAGGTGGTCTGACTGCATGAATACGAGTCTGGCGGTCAGACAGCCACCGGCCTGCTACAACTACTCCGGCACTGCCAGGACCCTGGATCCTGTGGTGCTAGCGGTGTGCAGAGCCGGGAGGAATGGAGGCGATGCCAACCGGGGCACTACCATCCATATTATGAGTTGCATTTCATCAAGCCTTTTCATGGTGGTGAAACTGCCATGAAAAGGCTGGGGAAAGGCTAAGAGGCGGCTCCAAACTTGGACCCCAGGCGTTGTTGCTCATTCTGCAATGTGACTGGAGGCACATGTTTTGCCCCCCCCCCCCCTATGCCTGCACTTTGACCCTTCAAGCTTAATTCAAACAAGCCAATGCGCATCTGAAGCCGATACTTTTTCTCCTAGGCTACAAGACATCCTGAGGGCAGGAGATTGGTGTTCGGATTCCACATTCAAAACGTTCTAATATAAACCTATTCTATAAATTGCGTCTGTTGTTGTGGGAAAGCTTTAAACACGCATAATTGGAACCTCTTGTCCCGATATAGAATAAAAATAATTCAAGCTATTACAACAAGACTTTTCAATTCCATTAAGGACACAGAAGTGAGGATTATCCCACTTGAAATACACACTGGCCGATAAATAATTTAACATGCCAAGTTTCTTTGCACACCTGGTTTGATAATGTTCATTTTGATGTACCTTAACAACATTTACAGTGGTCCTTTTATTTTACGTATCAAACAGAAGCGGGACCGAAGTCAATCCAACTAGTGGGAAGTTCCTAAGAGACAGCGTTTGGACAACACAACTAAAGACTGACAGGGTTCTTCTAATAGCTCAGAGAGGAGAAACAAGAGGAAACAAAGGTCTGCTACTAACCAATGGGTTGGTTTATGGTTAAAACATTAATCCTGTTTCAAGGTATAGTGGACTTGGTCATTCACATAAAAACAGGTCACAGAATGGTGTTGCTGTATTTAAGGGCTGAGTCCATGGTAAGTGTGTGGTATATAAATAAATAATACCGGATCTATTTTTGAATGAATGAATGAATAACAGATAGCTCAATAAATAAGAGTCAAGATTCGAGGTAGTGGGAGTTTTGCAGGTTTAATACAGCATAAGGACAGGAACAGGACAACCTGCATAGGAATAGGATGACAGGGCCCAGCAGCTGCTGGGGCTGGGATGAGCGCGCTAACTTTTAATAACAATACACGAGCATATATACATAGCGCAAACACATAGCATTACATTGCAGTAGGCGTAGCAGTGGGTGGAGCAGAAGGCGTGACGCGTAGCAGTCGCGAAAGATAAGAGTAAAAAGAAGGTGTAACTCAGACATGTGATGCAAACGTAACAGAATATGTCATGAATGGGGCGGAAACCATGGAGGGGGCTACCTAAGGAGCCGGGACCTCTAACCTGGTGGTGCGCGCAAACTGGCAATGACGTGTTACTAGGAGAAGCTGGGGGCTATGAACTCTGTGCTAGGAGCAGAGACTAAAGTCTGGAGGGTCGGAGCGACATGTACCTAAACCCTATCTAGTATCTGATGTTTAGAGAACATGTTGATATAAACTAGAAGTCATGAGGGGAAAAGCTAATTGACTCTAAGACTAGAGCATGCATTTATTCTACATGTAGTGCGTGATGAAGAATATTAAATGACCATTAAATACAGTATTTCTCTTAACATGGAGCCGCATAGGCTAGACAATGACGGAAACTATTGATGCAGTTCAGTAGCTTAGGAATGCAGAGAAGGAGGACTAAACTGATAGCTGGAATCATAACATAGTCTTGGCAGACTCAGAGGCAGAGCCAAGCTGCACCGGGCACTGCGAGGCAGGAAGTAAGTGAAAGGTCGAGGATACAGGTGGGGGCTGTATCGCTCCTCAGCGAGGCTTCAGGAGACAGGAGCTGAATCTGATGTCCGGGCCCTGTTGAGGCCTGGAAACGGGGACTTTATAATGAAATAACGTGCACACTGAGAAACGTGGCAACGTAGCTTTACATAGGCCTGGTATTCGTAGTATTCACGAGGACTGGAAACTGGCATACTAGAGGAGGACACAACTATAATTGCGTCATTAATCGGACATGGGGAATAACATATGCATATTGGTCATGCACACATAACATATGATGGATGACACGTAGGGACACAGAACATGGCAAAATTTACTTTTCCACATTCCCTCCTTGTCACTACGTTTCCATCAGGAAACATCAATATTCATGATACCATCTATCATTTCATACAGTACCATTTGTTCATCTCGAATTGTCTTGGAACGGGATTTAGAACGAGGCTTGGGACTAGGAATACAAGAGGTAGCACACATGCCGCAAATCGCAGGGCCACATTGTATACAGAGGCAGCAGCTGAATATGATCGCTACTGTGATACCTAGAAAGGACAGGACTTTCCATCCCCAGGCGGAAATTATATTCCAGAACCAACCGGACCATGTCCAGGTGCCTGGATCTTGGTGTAATAGATGGGCAATTTTATGAAGTCTGGTTATAGCTGAATAAACAGACGGCGCGTTATTTGGAATAAAAATGCAACAACTGGATCCGAGGACTCTACAGGCCCCGCCCCTATCGGCCAGTATGACGTCAAGGACGAGACGATTCTGGAGCACAACAATTCTCATAAAGGATTGCTCTTCGGTTAAGTTACCTAGAGCGGAGGCAGTCTCATCTACTACTGCTTCAAGGGTTCTTGTTAACCTACGGATTAGCTTACTGTTTACGACTGTACCTAAATAAGGGAACACACCTTTATCAATATCAATGAATTGCTCTGCAGCAGTTTCAGTATAATCGACAATCGGGAGGTTTCTCTTGTGTCTGGTATGTACTAGGTAGGAATTCCTATGGTAGTCAGGTGGGGCTAGGAAAACAGGTGGTAGTAGGAAGGCAATGTAACAGGTTCCCTCCCAATCGAGGGGCAGACGAACATATGCAGTTTGACCACAAACAAAATAAGAATGACGTGAAGCTTTAAAAATAGATTTCCCACTGTCACTATACTGGATAATAGTAGTACAATCACTATGTCCTACGTGTACAGAACCATAATTACGGACACATAATTCGCCTTTGACTGGTAACACTGAAATAGCAGGTGAGTCTGGAGTAGTATCAGACTGAACATTCAGGACCATGAAATTCGAAGAATAATTACCTAAATTGTACACTTCATTTTCTAGATCTAAACCTGTTCTGTGGGGGAGACCTTGCTTGTCTGGGAAACATGTGCTGTTCAGAAAAGACATATCTGTTAAGGAGGACGTTAACGTGGACCATGCTCCACACGAACCATTATGTGAAAAAGGATAAGGAAAGAGTGGCAGAACTCCCTTCGACGTCTGGAAAGGGGGGAGTCGACCACACACCCAACAATTAGTGGCATTGCTGGTCTGGTGTGAGTAATGCAACATGCGGATAAATGTATTGTTACGCATAGCGAGGCGGTATGAATATTCGTGAGGAGGCAGATCACTAAACGTGTGTTCTACTGTAACATTAGAAAGCTTATTTACATGAGGAACTGGAAAACACAGGAAAAATGCGTAACTAGTGCAGGAAATCATTATGCTGAGAAATAATATGAAACTTAGAAAAACGATACATCGGTTTGAGTTTTGACTAACTCTCTCACTATGGGGGTCTATTTTATACATGTCAGAAACAGTCTAACCGTTTCACCTAGGGGAGGACTTAGACAATCAAACTGACTGACTTATTTTACTAGACCGGAGTTTTTGCTTGTACTCCTGCTGCGGAGTTTTCTCTAACAGGGGAGGGGTTGTGTCAATGTCATTTGCGGGACAGTCCTTAGGAACAATGTTTTGACAAGTCTTGATATCCTGGGAAATGTTTTTAAAGACCGGCTTTAATCCGTAGAATTTCTTGACGTGCGAAAGGTGCACCCAGCCGCGGCGTCCTTCCAATTTCACGGCTGTACGGGTGGTGAGGAGGACCTGACGGGGCTCCTTCCAACGTGGCTCCAGCGGACTTGATCTGTCAAAGTTCCGGACGAGCACCATCGAACCTGGAACGATTTCATGCGGTGCCACCTCGGTATTGTCTGGAAATGCGGCGGCAACCTGTGAACGACATGAGTTGAGGGCAGACATCAAGGAAGCTAGGTAATCTGTCAGCATATTACATGAAACATCAGTAATACTTCGGGGTCTAGGAGTACCCCACATGTTAGGGGGGCGGCCGAAAACGACCTCATACGGGGACAGACCTGATCTGGAATGTGCGACCATGCGCATATAAAACAAAGCAACTGGCAGGGCTACTAGCCAGTCCACACCCTTATCTTTACATATTTTGGCAATTCGAATTTTCAGAGTCTGATTATGTCTCTCGACTAGACCGGCTGCTTCAGGATGGCGTACACAATGAAACTTCCACTGGTATCCTAACAACAGGGAAACGTGCTTCATCAACTCAGATGAGAATGGCTGACCGTTATCAGAATATACGACTCTAGGGAGTCCATATCGAGGGAAAAACTCACGAACCAACTGCTTGGCAGTGGTCGCGGCTGTGTAATCGGGGACTGGATATGCTTCTGTCCACCTGGACAAAGCGCATACAACTACAAGGACATACTTGAAACCTCGACATCGCTCCATCTGAATATAATCCATCTGGAGGACCTCAAAAGGGTGGTCAGGAGGCTGGAAACCACCTTGTTCCACCGGGACACTTTTACCTGGATTAAACTGACAACATATCATACAGGTACGGACTTTCTGCTTGGCTGCAGCTCGTAAATGCTTGTTAAACCAAATGTTCTGGATACTGTCTAACATTGCTTTTTCTCCTAAATGTGCTGGACTATGTGCGGTATTAATGATGACTTGAACCATAGAGTCGGGGAGAAACCATGCGGTCCTACCCTTTGTTAACCATCCTTGATCTGTCTGGACCCCTCCTTGTTCAGACCATTTCTTGATTTCATCGGGAGTAGCATGTAACTGGATATCTATGACATCTTGAGTAGGGTCTTTAACTGTCATACATGTAGTCGGATCTGGAGTATGTGTCTGTGTCGGATTAACTTGAATGTCTGGAGTCTGTGCTGTAAGCTTGGCTGTGCGATCTGCTAGATCATTACCTTGGGAAATAATGTCAGTAACTTTCGTATGTGCTTTGCATTTCATGATAGCAATAGATGTCGGTAAGTGTATGGCATCTAACAGAGCTTGAATAAGGAGACCATGCTGAATCTTGGTTCCATGAGAAGTCATGAAACCTCTCTCCTGCCAGAGCACTCCAAAATCGTGTACAACTCCAAATGCGTAGCGTGAATCTGTGTAAACATTAACTTTCAGGTTCTTGGCGTGTATACAGGCTTGTGTCAGAGCAACTAGCTCTGCTGCTTGAGCGGACAGGGTATCAATACGGTGTGTCTCAATAACTTCGGTGTCAGTAGTCACTGCATACGCGGCTACTAGTTCTCCTGTACTAGTCCTCATACATGAACCATCCACATAAAGTGTCAGGTCAGGATCTGGTAACGGAATGTCTGTCAGGTCTTGTCTTGGCTTTGTCGTAATGTTGACTACTTCCACACAGTCGTGTGCGGCAGGATTTGAACTAACTGATGGTAACAGTGTAGCAGGATTCAGGATGTTGCAGCGCCTAATATCTATGTGTGGCTGGAACAGTGTCAATTCATAACCTGTTAAACGTGCAATTGTCAAGTGCTGTGTTTGTGTTCGATTTAAAAGAACTTCCACGGAGTGTGGGACTTGTACTGTCAAGGTATGTCCTAGAACTATGGAATCACTTTGTCTGATAGCTAGTGCTGTGGCTGCAACTGACTTGAGGCACGTAGGCAGAGCCTGGGCGACCGGATCTAGTGTGCTAGAAAAATAAGCACAAGGCTTGTATTGTCCTGCTTGATCTTGTGTGAGAACAGATAATGCTGTACCTTCACGTTCAGTAACGAAAAGTGTAAAAGGCTTACTGTAGTTCGGCGTAGCTAGAACTGGAGCTTGACCTAGGGCTTTCTTTAACTCGTTGAAACTAAGTGTATGTTCAGATGTCCAAGGGAGGACAGTCGATACGGCTGCCTCCTGCGTCGTTAACTGTATCAGTGGCTTGGCTAGAAATGCATACTGGGGAATCCATTGTCTGCAATAAGAAGTAAGGCCGATAAAGGCACGTACCTCCTTCTGGGTTTTGGGCTGAGGAAGACTCACTATTAACTGGATACGGTCTGGTGTCAACTGCCTACCCCTCTTGGACAGTAAGTGTCCTAAGTAGACCACTTGCTGGACACAGAATTGAAGCTTCGGAGGGGACACCTTGTGTCCCATCTCGGCTAGGAAATACAGAACCGTCAGTGACGCTCGCTCGCAAGCACGTTCAGAACGGGCTGTGATCAGTAGATCATCGACATATTGGAGCAGGGCAGTGTCAGTTGGCATGTGAATATTGTCTAGTTGTCTCTTGAGTGCTTGACTGTAAATACTAGGGCTTTCTGTGAAACCTTGAGGAGCTCGTGTAAACATATAGCTCCTTCCATTTAAACAAAATCCGAAAAGAAACTGGCTGTCTGGATGAATGGGAACACTAAAAAATGCGTTCTTAAGGTCTATGACAGTGAAGAACGTGGCTTCGGAATCAATAGCTGTCAATAGGGAAGAGATGTCTGGGACAACTGGGTACTGAGGAATAATACATTTATTAAGTTCCCGTAAATCAATCACTAATCGATATACTGGGGGTGCATTTGGATCAGTACGTTTCATGACTGGAATGATCGGAGAGTTACATACATTGGAGTCAGTTTCTACAACTACTCCTTGAGCCATGAGCTCGTCTATAATTTTGGATAAGGCTGCTACAGCCTCGGGTGGCAATCTATACTGCCTGATTCGTGGTAACACTACACCTGGTTTGAGAGTCACACGATGGGGTGTGATTTGCATGTAACCTACATCAGTTGGACCTTGCGCCCATAAATGCTGCGGAACTTTAGACAGTCTGGAATCAAAATCTCGTAATACATAGTGACCCTTAAAGTCACGTAGGAACAATCGTATTCCCTCTGGGGAACAACATATAACTGCACCTAACTCCTTCAGTGTTTTAATGCCTAATAGATTTTCTGGACATGACTTAGTAAGTAACAGATCAGTAGTGCGGGACAATGGACCTACTTCTAGAGTGACTGGCTTTGAAATCTCATTAACGATAGGCTTTCCTGAAAATCCAAGGGAAACATTTCTTGAGCCTGAGAGCGGAGCCCCTGGAACTTCAGCGTGACTAATTGTGGTCCTACTTGCCCCTGTATCAATCAAAAACTTTCTGTCTTTCCCTAATACTTGACTGTGAACATAGGGACCTTCTTGATCTACAGGTATCTCGATGAGAGGCAAGCCTACCTCCCTCTCTAGGCTGTTTCATGAATATGGCTGGTACTCTGGATACTCAGACTGTGCATACTGGTACATCTGCGATGTAACATGCTGTGTTGCAGCAATAGGCTGCGGTGCTGTAACTGTCTGTGGTGCATTCTGTGACTGAGGAGTCTGTGAAACTTGTTCTTGTCTAGGCGGACGTGGTCTTTCTTTAGTCTTACCAGTAACTATGTTATGTTTCAGAACTGCACACTCATTTATAAAATGACCTGGCTGTTTACAATAATTGCAGTTCCCTTTAACGGGAGCTGCAGGATGACTGGCTTGATTCGGACCCCTCTTCTGACTGTCTTGAGGAACAGATTGTGCAACTAGTACTTTCATTTTCGTGTCTTTCATACGTTTTCTTTCGTGTTCTTGCTCTTCCCTGATTCTATTCTGGTGGTACTGGAGCATCTGGGACGGAGTATTTGCTTGCCAGGTGCTTTCGACTTTCAGAACTCGGTTTTTAATTTGTGGACTTGAATTCTCGACTAATTTAGTAACGAAAAGGTGAGGGTATGACTCACTACTTGTCTTGAGGCCACTGTTGATACTAAAGCACTTTTCAAACCTAGAATAAAAATCACTAATATCTTCATCTTGTTTCTGTTTACAGGCTGAGATTGCATCCCAGTCTTCTTTTCTCGTTGTTAATAATCTGGGTAAAACTTGAATTAATAATTCTGGTAATTCTTTACATTTCTCTCCAAGACCAGTACCTGGTACACGTATCTTATCTTCTGCATCTAGGACTGCCCAATCGATCTTTTTCTCTCCCACCTCCCATTCTTTTTCCTTTAGCTTTTCATACACCCCTGCGGGTAGCAGAACCTTTAACATTTTAATGATATCTGGGTAAGTGTATTCTCCCATACGGAGCATGTCTTTTAATTCTCTATGGAACCCTGCTGGATCTTTGTCATGACAGGGAATTAATTTCTTCATTTCGAGGAGTTCCATCTTTGTGATCGGAGTGTATACAAACACTCGCTGCATTTCGCCACCCGTTCCTCTGACTGGGTGGACTTCTCGTAACGGATTCTGTCTGTCTATGTAGAATGATTTACTTTCTGGGGGTGAGACATGAACAAAATGCGGGTTCAAGAATGTTCTATATTTATGACGTTGTTCTAAAATGACACTAATTAAATCGGTACCTAGACCTCTCCATCTGTACTGGAGTAACTCGTTCAAGATATCATGTAACGGGCCTGGATCAGAATGTTGACCCTCATACAGAGTAATGAGGTGCTGAATCATATACATACCCACCAGTCGCTGCTCGGCTGGGGGCATTTTCAGAAACATTTGTGCCACTATTTCGTCTGGAAAAGTGGTAGAATCAGTAATCCATCTGACTGCTGATCGGACTAGTTCCTGTTCATGCATAGTACTTAACTCACTGTAACCGATTCGTGATTTCAGAATGTGATCGGTAGCTTGAAATACTTGTTCTAGGGAACCTTGTTCTGGTGCTGAATGATGGAAAGTTGGCTTGTGTTCTAGACGTGAATGGCGATCTGGAAATCTAGGTTTTCCTACATACGCTATTCTGGCAGTATTCTCATCGTCTTCCTCTTCAGGATCAGAGGTACTTTCTTTCTCGCTTACTTGTGCGGCTTTACGCTGTTCGTGTATCTTTATTATTTCTCTACGGATTTTCTTGTACATACTTTCCATGGCACCAATGGTATTGTGCTTTCCTTCGGCTATATTATCACTCCACTTTGTCAGAGTTTTCATTTCTTCCGGGTCTTTAGACGGGTAATCTTGTTCTCTTATTAGACAGTTAATTAAGAACTTTAATATCATGCGCTGAATCTCGGCTTTCCTTTGAGACATGGCATCACTAATACTTTGTGGGTCATCCCCTGTACGGATGAAACGATATATCCTGTCTAGATCTTCTTTCATATTCGGCAGGGTGACTAGATACTCGGTCACTCTCCTTACGCGTACGGAATATAAAACCATATTAAACTCGCCTGGAACTGGGTCATAGACACATTCGCCAAGGGTTTGCCTGATCTCTGCAACAGACTTATTACTCTTGGGAGTACGCTGTGATGCTTGAGCATGTAATTCGAGTGCTGATAAACGCTTGTATGGCGGCGGAGTTTGAGGAAGACCTCCTCCTGCGGCCCCTAAACTAGAATCATCAACTGATGCTTTTCGTCCTGGCAGGGTCGGTAATTGTAACGTGGGCTGGACTTGTATGGCGGGCTGACCCGGGGGGGCTGTTAAGGGCACCCCGGTGTCTGGAGGAGCAGGAATTACCTGATTTACAGGGACTGGCGGAGTGCGAACAGGATTTGCATATTCTGGGACTGTGTCGTCCAAATAGGACGAAATAAAAATATCAGCTGCGGTCGGTTTGTGACGTAGCTTGGTCGGAACTAACGGTGGCGGAAAGTTACTGGATGCCTCCGGGGTCGCTTTTGGCAAGCCCTCGGCAAGAAGAGGATACATACCCTTAGGGCATTCCTCTGTCTGTCTAATTGCTCAGTTCTAACTCGTTCACCTATCTCGATTAATTCTCTTTCTTGGGCTCGTTCTTGGGATTCTCTACTTAATTCTGACTTTCTGATTTCTTTTTCGGTTCTCTTATGAGCTTCTTTGCGCCATAACTCGATGGCATCTTTCTGTGATTGTCTGGCTTTCTTTTTCCATAATGCCTCCTCTACTCGCATGATGCATTCGGCATCCCATGTACCCGATACGGGCCATCTATACTTTTCTTCTAACTGTTTGGTATATTCTACCCATAAATCTAGATACAATATGGCGCATATGCCATGTTTCTGATACATAAAGTGACCTGGACTGTCCCTGGGCGGGACGGGAACTGCTGCTTCCAGCAGACCCTTTCTAGTTTTTAACTGACATAACTTGGAAAATATGGGCATGACTGAACTGTAATCTAGACACAATACAATACACAATAAACACGATACTTATTTCCCATTCATACCACGACATTAGAATACATGAAAAACATTTAAAATAACAGTTCGGACAGAATACTACCTGGAAATACTGAGAACAGAACACGTGAATTTTCTCGAGAACAGAAACTGACTAGAACAGAAACTAGATGCACTGCTGAAACAGTACGAAACTTACCGGTCTCTTAAAGAGACACGTCAGGACCCGTATCCACCGAAGTGAACACTTCGTTTGTGGGACTGTGTACCACCAACCCACAGACCAGAGTCAATTAAATTGACCCTGTCTAGATACCACCCCAGTAACGGTACTCACCGGGCAGCAAGAACGGAAGGCCTCGGACTGGACTGGACTGCTACGACGACGAACTTCGGACTTCGGACTTCAGTTACGGGTGGACCTCCGGATACCTCGGACCTTGGACTCTTGGCTTGGGCTCTGGTCGGGACTCGCCGCGTTCCTCCACCGTCTCGTCTGGATGCTGGACAGCCTCCTCCGTCTCCTCCGTGGGCCTGAGGGATACTTGAGCAGAAATATCTGCCACTGCGCAGAAGAGTTCCGTCACGACTGCAGAGGGTCAGGGGGTCGGTGTGGCTTCACCGACGCGTGGGGAAAGGGCATGTCCCTATTCGGGCGCCATTATGTGGTATATAAATAAATAATACCGGATCTATTTTTGAATGAATGAATGAATAACAGATAGCTCAATAAATAAGAGTCAAGATTCGAGGTAGTGGGAGTTTTGCAGGTTTAATACAGCATAAGGACAGGAACAGGACAACCTGCATAGGAATAGGATGACAGGGCCCAGCAGCTGCTGGGGCTGGGATGAGCGCGCTAACTTTTAATAACAATACACGAGCATATATACATAGCGCAAACACATAGCATTACATTGCAGTAGGCGTAGCAGTGGGTGGAGCAGAAGGCGTGACGCGTAGCAGTCGCGAAAGATAAGAGTAAAAAGAAGGTGTAACTCAGACATGTGATGCAAACGTAACAGAATATGTCATGAATGGGGCGGAAACCATGGAGGGGGCTACCTAAGGAGCCGGGACCTCTAACCTGGTGGTGCGCGCAAACTGGCAATGACGTGTTACTAGGAGAAGCTGGGGGCTATGAACTCTGTGCTAGGAGCAGAGACTAAAGTCTGGAGGGTCGGAGCGACATGTACCTAAACCCTATCTAGTATCTGATGTTTAGAGAACATGTTGATATAAACTAGAAGTCATGAGGGGAAAAGCTAATTGACTCTAAGACTAGAGCATGCATTTATTCTACATGTAGTGCGTGATGAAGAATATTAAATGACCATTAAATACAGTATTTCTCTTAACATGGAGCCGCATAGGCTAGACAATGACGGAAACTATTGATGCAGTTCAGTAGCTTAGGAATGCAGAGAAGGAGGACTAAACTGATAGCTGGAATCATAACATAGTCTTGGCAGACTCAGAGGCAGAGCCAAGCTGCACCGGGCACTGCGAGGCAGGAAGTAAGTGAAAGGTCGAGGATACAGGTGGGGGCTGTATCGCTCCTCAGCGAGGCTTCAGGAGACAGGAGCTGAATCTGATGTCCGGGCCCTGTTGAGGCCTGGAAACGGGGACTTTATAATGAAATAACGTGCACACTGAGAAACGTGGCAACGTAGCTTTACATAGGCCTGGTATTCGTAGTATTCACGAGGACTGGAAACTGGCATACTAGAGGAGGACACAACTATAATTGCGTCATTAATCGGACATGGGGAATAACATATGCATATTGGTCATGCACACATAACATATGATGGATGACACGTAGGGACACAGAACATGGCAAAATTTACTTTTCCACAAGTGGAGGACTTATGTTTGATGTAATACTTTGTTTGAAATAAAATGTAGTTTTGTGTATATTAATGCTTTCATGGACTGGTGTTTTGTGCAGTAAAGTATAAAGAAGAAGAACCATAGCCTCGGTGTCCTTAATAGAATTAAAAATTCTTTACACAAAAACGTGAAAGTTCTTCTTTCCCCTCCGCATCAAATTAATGCTTTTAGTTAGAACTACCTCAATAACATGTTGGTGATCATCTGCACAAAAACCCCAGTAAACCAAATAAGATAGAGGAACAGAGACAATAATTTATATTTAGTGCTGCATTTAGTTGCAACTGTGAAGAACTCAAAGATATGGATATCTTTGGGTACTTCTTGCCGATAAGATAGGCGGGTAGTATCCCCCATCTGCCGGTTCCATATGTGATCTAAACACAGTCCATTTTCCATATTGACCATCACACATCAAAATCAACATCAAACCCTCAATGGTCGTTAAATGTTCGTAAACTGAACATCAGCAACACACAGATCCAGATTAGGGGCAACTGTCTTGAATGATGCCACAACAGCCTTTGACCTTTGGAAACGTTCCATCCTGACAGTGTTAAAACTCTAGGAGTCTTACTAAATAAAAACCCCTCCCCCAACGTCCAAATCAATTCTGCATCTTCCACAAGCTTTTACTCACTGAACCTCTTGGGAACAATTCTCCTGTTTTTGCCATGTCATTATCAGAGCACAGATGGCCTTGAGAAGAGCCCTATACAGAAAGGACAACTATAATATTCTGCAAGTTGTCTAGCACAAGTTCTCCCTAGCAAAGTTGACTGGTAATCTAGCTTGTTTGTGCACTATTGCCAAGGCATGGTGCCCGGTCCGCAGTATCTTGTCAGGAGGGTCTTCTTTGATGGTGGTATGGTCTTACTATGTTCTGATCAGTGCACGCCTGCATTAAAAAGTATGAATGTGAACAGTGGACTGCAGCACGTACACTTGCAGCATTTCTGGTGGCAGTCATAGACACGGGTGTGTGATGGCACCGCAACTGGCAGGAGTGTTCCAGTCACCAGGATCAACTAGAATTCACTGTAAAATGAATACAATATAAAATGACCACTAAAAGGCTAAAATGGTTACTTTTTTTGAATTTGAGAACTATTCCTCAATTGCCTTCCCTTTTTCCACTTATGGGTCAGGGTCTTTGGTCAAGAGCTTTGGATTTCCCACTCTACCCCCGCATCCATAACAAATATTGTTGTCTTCTGTGAAGTCCTTATTGGCTTTAAACCTCATTGTGCCATTGGTGTCTTGATATTTCATGCATATTTTTCAAGTTACTGCTAAAATCCCTCTGGCTTTGGTGCAAGCAGTGCAGAACAGAAGCAGCATTGCAGTCCCTGGGCTTCAATCCCAGTTCTTCTCAGCCAGAGTACAATACTTTTTTCCGAAAAACATGCTGTGCTGGAGGTAAATTAGGGGTCACAAGCATTTATGGATGATTTAGAAAACGTTGAAACTATCACGCTGAGCTGGTCTGCGTTTGATATTTTTTTGCTAACAATAGCACACTGTACTTTGTCATTGCCACTGTACACATATTTATTTGTTGGGCACATGTGCGCGCCTGCCTTTGAGACTGCCTACAACGTAAATGTCTTGCTAACCAAGTGCTCAAGGCTTCTCAAACAGACCTCTTCTTTTCTACATAGAATCTGTCTTTTCTTCAGTCTATGAAAGACAATTGCTTGGGCCTCAGATAGGTATCTGAAGAGAGAAGTGTGTGCTCTGCTCTTGAATACAACAAGTCTCCTGTTTTGTGAAACTCCTCTCTGGCAACGCCTGAGGAAGCCGGGACTGTAGTCTGGCGCTATTAGCACATTCTCAGCATGCAGAGCAGTCCTTCGGTTCATAGCAGCAGCAAGCCTCTGCCTCAGTCTTCAAGTTGACTCTTAGCACAGTCATCACTCTGGGTGGTGCACAGAGCTCTTTCTTGAATTAAAAGATGAAAATGTGTACCTGGCTCACAGGGCCAGAATATATTATTCAACAGCACCAGGTCCATCTAACCAGCCTTTCAGAAGTACTGAGGCACATAGAATGTTGCTGGAGTCAGTCACATTTATGTGCAGCGCTCTGGGTAGAGTTCAGTTTCTAGTTAATAAACGCTACCTAATGTTCTCAGTATCTATGAATCAATTGTGATGACAAAGAATCCATATTTCCCAGACAGCAATCAAGAAGTCTTAGCTCTCAGAGTGGACCACGGATAGTGAAAATGGGAAGCCAGCTGGTCTCTTTTTATTGAGATGAGATCACTGCCCCAAACGTTGTCTAAGTGTTGACAAAGACTTGGTTCTACACACCGGCTCGACCATGTGGTCTAAGTGTTGCCAAAGACTTGCGGTCATCTAAGTGTTGCCAAAGACATGCCTCTACACACCGGCTCGAATGTGTGATCTAAGTGTTGCCAAAGATGTGCCTCTACACATCGGTTCGACCGTGTGGTCTAAGTGTTGCCAAAGACGTGCAACTACACACCGGCTTGACCGTGTGGTCTAAGTGTTGCCAAAGACATGCCTCTACACATCGGTTCGACAGTGTGGTCTAAGTGTTGCCAAAGACGTGCCTCTACACACTGGCTCAACCGTGTGGTCTAAGTGTTGCCAAAGACGTGCCTTTACACACCGGCTCGACCATGTGGTCTAAGTGTTGCCAAAGACTTGGTTCTACACACCGGCTACCCAAAAAGGGTTTCCCGGCGCTAAAAATGAAGGCTAGCGTGGAGTACGGTAAAAGGAAAAATTACTGGTTAATACCAGGTCTTGACTGCCCTCCGGAAACGGTTGAGACAGCGTTCTGCACGAATAACCAGAGGGAGGGAGTTCCAGAGCCTAGGACCCATGAAGGCGAAGGACCTCCCGCCCATCCTGGCAAATTTAACCTTGGGAACACAAAAAAGTTCTTGGGTGGATGATCTCAATATGCGGGTAGGGGAGTACGTTGACACCAAGGATTGAAGATATCTTGGTGCCGTGCCTGCTTTTATTTTATGCATGTAACATAAAGCTTTGAACTTCACACGATTCTCTACTCGGAGCCAGTGGAGTTCCCTGAGATGTCGTGTCATGGCTTCATTCCTCTTGCAGCCACAGAGTAGACGCGCCGCAGCGTTTTGGCCCATTTGAAGGCGGCGTGTAACCGCCTTAGTGACCCCCAGATAGAGCACATTACCGTAATCCAACCGGGAGGCCACCAAGGCGTTGACTACGGACCTCTGAGTTTCCGGTGGCAGCATCCACAGTATCTTACGCAACCAGGGCACGATAGAAAAGCAGGTGGCCGCTACTTTCGTCACTTGCGTCTGCATTGTTAGGCCCTGATCTATGATGACCCCCAAGTTGCGGACGTGTGTTGATGCTGAGGGGATAGGCCCCATTTCCACCGGCCAATGTTTGATGCCCCACAAGTCGAGCTTACTCCCGAGAATAAGTATCTCTGTTTTTTCTCCGTTGAGTTTCAACAGATTTTGACTCATCCAGGAGGCTATTTCACTGAGCCCAGATTGAAGAAGAGAGGTGGGGGACATATCTGATTGCGTGAAGGAAAAAACTATCTGTGAGTCGTCCGCATAGGAAAATAACGTGAGGCCAGCACGTTTTGCAATAAGAGCTAGTGGGATGACATACAGATTAAAAAGAAGAGGGCTGAGAATAGAGCCCTGAGGGACTCCAAATGGAGAGGCATGGACTTTGGATGTCGAGGAGTGGGAGAAGACTTGGAAAGACCTGTCCGACAAAAAAGATTCAATCCATTTCAGAGCCTTTCCACCGATGCCTAGAGAGCTCAATGCTCTAAGTAAGATGGGGTGGGAGATGGTATCGAAGGCCGCACTGAGATCTAATAGAATCAGTGCGGCTGTGTCCCCTCTGTCAAGCATCAGGCGGAGATTCTCAGTGACACCCAAGAGAGTCGTCTCCGTCGAGAAACCTGGGCGAAACCCTGATTGTGAATCATGCAGCAGATTGTTGTTCGCGACAAACCTTGCCAGATGCTGGTAAATGTGCCTTTCCAAGACTTTGGAAAAGATAGGGAGTAGGGAGATCGGCCTGAAGTTGGCAGGGATTTTTGGATCTGCCATCGGTTTCTTTAGTAAGGGAGAGACCATGGCGTGCTTCCAACATGTCGGAACGCTGGCCTGATGTATTGAGGCATTAAGCGTGGAGCAAATCCTGTCAAGCTGAGGCACTTCCAACAGCCTGAGAACAGAGACTCGTAAAGGGTCGTTTGGGGAGCCAGATTTAATCTTAGCCAGATGTAACGATAACGAGGATGGATTAAGGTCCGGCCATTCCTCCAGTAGTGTATATGAGACCGGCAACGAGCTCTTGGGGCTCTCGCTGATGTCAATAAGAGGGTGCCTTTTGTCTTTGTATTGTTCAGCTATATTTAAATAGATTTTCTCGATCTTTGTTGTAAAGTATTGGGCCAGCTCCTCACACTGGGATCTATCCAGGGGTGGCGGCCCAGCTACTGTGCTAGATCCTGCTAAGTCCTTGACTAATCCAAAGAGCACTTTTGATTTATTTGTAGCGTCGTTTATTGTTTTAGCGACGTAGATGGTTTTTGCCTGACGGCAAGCTTTGCGATAGTGCTTCAGTTCTTTTTTGTAAGCCAAATCAGCAATAGGAGAATAATCCTTTCGCCACGCTCTCTCTAGCTTTTTACAAAGTGACTTTTGAATCTTTAATTGGACATTATACCACAGGGCTGGAGGTTTGTGGATAATTGGTTTTTGGCTGGACGACGGCAGACAACTGTTAATGGCTTCAGTGAGCCAGCTATTGGTATTAGCAGCAATTATATCTACGCTGTCCCTAAAGCCATCATCCTTAGGCAGATGAGAGTAGAGATGCTGCTTAAAAGCAGCTGCATCAAGCTTTTTCCAATTTCTCGTCAAGGTAGTAGTAGAGAAATTCGGTTGAGCCTGGAGATCCCCTAAGGAAATATCGAACCAGGTCATGTAATGATCTGACCAATGAATGGGAAGTGCTGGGTAGCATGGTATGTTATTCAAATTGGAGAAGATAGGGTCCAACAAATGGCCCCTTTTATGTGTAGGGCCCTGATTGTGTATTGCCACATTAAGGGTTTCTAGGTCCGACAATAAATTGGTGCTAACGCTGCATGTGGAGTCTTCCAAATGGATGTTAAGATCACCCAGGATCATAAAGTTGTTAGAGTGTAGTGATGTAGAGGCGACCAAATCTGATAATTGTGGGGCCCATGCATTTGCTGGCCCGGGGGGGGGGGGGGGGGGGATAAATTAATAGGCCAGAGAGAGTGAATTTGGAATGGAGCTCAAGCTTGAAATGGAGTGCCTCACAATCTTTGAGTTTTGCAGGTTCAATCACACATTGATCATGGCTCTTGGTGATAATTGCAATACCTCCTCCTTTTCCACTAACTCTATCTTGCCTGGAGATAATGTAGTTTGATGGCAAGGCTTCAGCGAGGTCAGGCCCAGAACTGTCATGCAGCCATGTTTCTGTATGGAATAGTGCATCAGGAGATTGGTCGATAAGGAGATCAAAGATCTCACGCCTATGCTTGGCTAGAGATCTACAATTCAGGCTGCAGAACTTAAACACCATGTCGTGTGTAGGTCGAATACGGGGCGCGCAACTCTTACAGGGGTATGCAGCGTCTAAACCGATAGGACACAATCGGCATGCCCTAGGGACACTGTCATACGGAAAAAAGACAGTACAATCTGCCTTTAAGGCTGGTCTAAGAGATATTAGTTGTGCCCTAGAATAGCCAATCACACAGTTTGTGTGTTGAACAGGGGGACTGGCCGCGTCTGGGCACGGCCTTCGGCGCGCCGCCGGCGCGCCCGCTGCTGAGATGATGCCTGCATATATACGTAGGGGTGGGCGGGGTCAGGAGAGCTACTGGTCCATACCCCCAGTGCCTACCAATCAGCACACAGGACGTCCACAGCAGCTCCAGCCGTCTGTGTGGGCGGGGGGACTAGCGCGATATGGAGGCGAGGGGAAACAAGTTTTAAATGTGCAAAACAGGCAAGTTTAAAAAAGGTTAAAATACAGCAATTCTTTTTCCCGGCTTCCGCCTCAGGAAAACATCAGCACGCTACTTAGCTCAATCAACCGGTGTTAGGGGAAGGATCGCGGAATTTGTAGTGATGTGGGCGGGGTCCTGTGCCTACCAATCAGCACACAGGACGTCCACAGCAGCTCCAGTCGTCTGTGTGGGCGGGGGGACTAGCGCGATATGGAGGCAAGGGGAAACAAGTTTTAAATGTGCAAAACAGGCAAGTTTAAAAAGGTTAAAATACAGCAATTCTTTTTCCCGGCTTCCGCCTCAGGAAAACATCAGCACGCTACTTAGCTCAATCAACCAAGGACGTGCCTCTACACACCGGCTCGACCGTGTGGTCTAAGTGTTGCCAAAGACATGTCTCTACACATCGGTTCGACCTTGTGGTCTAAGTGTTGCCAAAGACGTGCCTCTACACACCAGCTCGACCATGTGGTTGAAGTGTTGCCAAATACTTGCCTCTACACACCGGCTCGACTTTGCGATGCACACGAAACGTTGTGTCCTGTTCCATCGAAGACTTTACTGATCCAATCCAAGACTTGACACACAACAACCTGGCTAAAAGGTTCTGGCTGGGAGGGGTGAGAGGAATAAGCAATGCAGGGGCTTCCTGAAGACCGGCTACATAAACAAGCATTGGTAAATGCATATGGTTTCACCAATGTGATTAATAATAAGCAGTTTTTCTGGTGAAAGTTGTAGCTTGCTGAATAGTTGTACAATATAAGTTACAGAAAGTCTGTTAAAGTGTCATGACTAGTTTATGTACAAAAAGGCAATACTTTGTGCTGTTACTAGTAGTATAGTGCGGGTAATTGATAGCAAATTTTTTGAAAATTTAAATTAAACAGGGAAGTATTAGAACTAATTGATGTAATAGCAGTATTATGTGTTTAAAGAAGTTCTGACAACTTTTGGCCCCGGTGCCACTGCACCTTCTGCAGCATTCAAATCATAACCCTAATGCCTGTACCGTAACTGCACTGGTGACTGCCTTCTTAGTTTAACATGTTTGCAATTGTTTGGGTTTAGTGGGGTCCCTAGAGCTTTAGGCTCTGATGCCACTGCAAATGCTGCACCATTCAAATCATGCCCCTAGTGCCTGTAAGGTAACTGCACTTGTGACTGACGGCCTGTTTAGTAGTAAAATATAGCAATAATAGGTGTTTAATGGGGTGCCTAGAGCTTTTGGTCCTGGTGCTACTGCACCTGCTGCACCATTCAAACCAAGTACTTTCTTAACTGTAATGTAACTTCAATTGTGACTGCCTGTTGGTTTAGTAGTCAGATATAGCAATATTATATGTTTAGAATAGTTCTCACAACTTTTGTGCTTGTTGCCACTGCACCTGCTGCACAATTTAATTAATGACGTATTGTCTGCTAGATAAATGCACTTGTGACTGCCTGTTTAGTTTAAAATGTTAGCAATAATCTGGGTCTAGTGGGGTCCCTAGAGCTTTAGGCCTGGTGCCACTGCACCTGCTGCACCATTCAAATCATGACTCTTGTCCGCAAGGTAACTGAACTTGTGGCTGCCTGTTTAGTAGTAAAATATAGCATAGCTCTTGGTAATTACTTTATTTTTAAAGTTTCATTACATTTAGAATTCGATTATAATGACCAAATAGATTAAGTTGCAAAAAGAAATCCGATAATACCTATAAAGTGCAAAGAAAGGTACTTAGGCATGAATAATAAATGCCACAAACGTTCTAAGGATAAAGCATCTGCTTTAGACAACTAAGTAATAAAAGCAAGCGTTCCAGCATATTGTTAGAAGCTGTCTGCCTTTTCCGTGGGAAGAGATCTTATCTTGACAGTGAATGGGGCTTACACTGTGTGAACAGCTTTAGTAGATGTATCGTAAATACGTACAACCAGGGGAAGTTAACAAAAAAAAAAGTTCCACACAAAAGCGAATGAACACATTAATTTGGTGATGGGAACTGATAAGATCCCCCCTTTTTAGGTCTCGCTAGACGAAAGCAAAAGCAAAGCTTTTGCTGTCTATGCGAGACAACTTATGTAGTTACTTTTGGGGGAATGTGGACAGCAGACTGTCACGAGCTTTTTCTGGCCGAGATTTGACTTCGTGGGCGCGCACGCCCAGCACGGCACCGTGCACGTCCCCTGGCACAGACTCCCTAAACACACACATGCACACGCAGGCAGGAAGGCACACACACGCGCGCACCCCCCTACTTCCCCGCACTCACCGGCACCCCCCGCCACACACACACAGGAGTGCACCTACACACACACATACAGAGCCCCCCCCCGCCGCCGCCGCATACATACAAGAGCCCCCCCCGCCCGCCGCCGCCGCATACATACAAGGCCCCCCCCCAAGCCGCCGCATACATACAAGCGCCCCCCCCCCCAAGCCCCACTTACCGTCATTCTAAAGTCTTGCAGCCTCCGCGGGGCTCTCCCTCGGGCATGGGAGCCCCGCGTCACCAGCACTGCTTCTCTCCGTGGGCGCGTGCGCGGGCTTCCAAAGATGGAAGGTTTCGGTTTCGCTGTCGGAGCTGGTTTTGCTGGGAGGAGGGGGAAGGAGCCAGGTGCTGGTCCCGCGTTGGCACACTTGTTTATTTAGCTGTACCAGTTCCCGGCCTGGGAAAATGTTGTCTTTGTAAAGATTCAGAAAAGGGGGTGGTGATGAACAGAGTGTCTGAATTAAGCAGACCACTCTTACCCAGTCCAAAGATCAGGGCTTGATCCATCACCGTTATTTAGCTCACTGCCCCATCCCAGCTCAGAACCTGGCTATATGCAAATTAGTCTGTCCCTGGCCCAGTGCATCATGGGAACAGGGCAGACCAAACTACCAAGCCAACTCTTCACCAGAAAGGAGACAAGCTAACGGGGACCGGTTTCTGGCATTTCAGCCTCGTTGGCCCGGCTTGCTTGAATCCTGATGGAGCAGTGAGCAAGGGACTCATGTCTGAGTATACCCTGCCACACCTATAGTGGCCAAAAACGATTCAGAAAAGGGGGTGGTGATGAACAGAGGGTCTGAATTAAGCAGACCACTCTTACCCAGTCCAAAGATCAGGGCTTGATCCATCACCGTTATTTAGCTCACTGCCCCATCCCAGCTCAGAACCTGGCTATATGCAAATTAGTCTGTCCCTGGCCCAGTGCATCATGGGAACAGGGCAGACCAAACTACCAAGCCAATTCTTCACCAGAAAGGAGACAAGCTACCGGGGACCGGTTTCTGGCATTTCAGCCTCGTCGGCCCGGCTTGCTTGAATCCTGATGGAGCAGTGAGCAAGGGACTCATGTCTGAGTATACCCTGCCACACCTATAGTGGCCAAAAACGATTCAGAAAAGGGGGTGGTGATGAACAGAGGGTCTGAATTAAGCAGACCACTCTTACCCAGTCCAAAGATCAGGGCTTGATCCATCACCGTTATTTAGCTCACTTCCCCATCCCAGCTCAGAACCTGGCTATATGCAAATTAGTCTGTCCCTGGCCCAGTGCATCATGGGAACAGGGCAGACCAAACTACCAAGCCAATTCTTCACCAGAAAGGAAACAAGCTACCTTTTGTAGTCGGGTCTGCCCTGTTCCCATGATGCACTGGGCCAGGGACAGACTAATTTGCATACAGCCAGGTTCTGAAACTGGGATGGTGCAATGAGCTAAAAAACGGTGTTGGATCTAGCCCTGATCTCTTGACTGGGTGAGAGTACTCTGCTTAATTCAGAGACTCTGTCCATCACCACCCCTTGTTGTAAATAATTTTGTCCACCCTAAGCGTGGAAGGGTATACTCAGATGTGAGTCCCTTGCTCAGTGCACCATCAGGATTCAAGCAAGCCGGGCCGAAGACGGCTGAAATGCCAGAAACCGGTCCCCGGAAGCTTGTTTCCTTCCCAGTGTAAGAATTGGCTTTTGTAGTCTGGTCTGCCCTGTTCCCATGATGCACTGGGCCAGGGACAGACTAATTTGCATACAGCCAGGTTCTGAAAGTGGGATGGTGCAATGAGCTAAAAAACGGTGTTGGATCTAGCCCTGATCTCTTGACTGGGTGAGAGTACTCTGCTTAATTCAGAGACTCTGTCCATCACCACCCCTTGTTGTAAATAATTTTGTTCACCCTAAGCGTGGAAGGGTATACTCAGATGTGAGTCCCTTGCTCATTGCACCATCAGGATTCAAGCAAGCCGGGCCGAAGACGGCTGAAATGCCAGAACCCGGTCCCCGGAAGCTTGTTTCCTTCCCAGTGTAAGAATTGGCTTTTGTAGTCTGGTCTGCCCTGTTCCCATGATGCACTGGGCCAGGGACAGACTAATTTGCATACAGCCAGGTTCTGAAACTGGGATGGTGCAATGAGCTAAAAAACGGTGTTGGATCTAGCCCTGATCTCTTGACTGGGTGAGAGTACTCTGCTTAATTCAGAGACTCTGTCTATCACCACCCCTTGTTGTAAATAATTTTGTCCACCCTAAGCGTGGAAGGGTATACTCAGATGTGAGTCCCTTGCTCATTGCACCATCAGGATTCAAGCAAGCCGGGCCAAAGCCGGCTGAAATGCCAGAAACTGGTCCCCGGAAGCTTGTTTCCTTCCCAGTGTAAGAATTGGCTTTTGTAGTCTGGTCTGCCCTGTTCTCATGATGCACTGGGCCAGGGACAGACTAATTTGCATACAGCCAGGTTCTGAAACGGGGATGGTGCAATGAGCTAAAAAAACGGTGTTGGATCTAGCCCTGATCTCTTGACTGGGTGAGAGTACTCTGCTTAATTCAGAGACTCTGTCCATCACCACCCCTTGTTGTAAATAATGTCTTTGTAAAGAAGCAAAAAGAATCTTAACACATCTGCGTCACATTTGCACGCATGGGGAGGTAGAGAGCAGTAGCCGAGATCTTGCCGAGACAATCGCAGGAACTGCAGCAGCAGCGCGGGCGACCATGCAGTCAGATCTAAAAGGTATGTTGGTGTTCTATCCAAATACACCCCTCGAGGGATTCCACGATTTGTAGTGAGTCCGTCTAGCGCTGGAGCGGGGATGGTGTTCTCGAACAATCAACATGCGGTTCCTCTTTGATCGAGCATGAAAATTTCCTGTGTGTTGTGGAACCATGCCAAATTGATGGCGCTCCGACGTCATAGGAATGAATGTGCCCTTTGTTTTCAGCGTAATTAATAACTTTAATTTGATAATAACGTTCGACATTTCGACTAAAATTGTGTAGCTAATTTGCATAAAGCATATGTGAAATGTATGGCATTCTTCGATAAGAAGCAAAATGCTTCAGAGACCAGAGGGTGGGGGTGAACGAGGATCACACAATAAGAGGCTACCTGCGTCGTAATTGGGGTAGCTATTGCTTTACACAGTGATTTTGTTTTGTTTGATTTTGGTCCCAGCTTCCTGTATGTATCACTGCATAAAAATGTCTTTACTTCTGTTTGTGTAGGCAGATGGAAGCCGTCCCTAGACGCGGACGCCCTGCGCGAGTCAATGCTGAACTAAATAGTGAAAGAAAGGCCCTGCAGACTATTAAGATAGATGTCCGAAAATAAACTCCTATAACATACTCTCCTTTGTTTGGGTGCCAATAAAAATGTTAATAGACTACATCTCTTCACCTAATGTTAACGTTTTTAAATCAAAAGTTACTAAGACAGTGTTTGGAAATGAACTCAGTCATCTATCCATTGTACTGAGGAAGGATTAATGTAGTCCACAACTGCTCGGAAGAAACAGAGCGGGGCTGTTGCGAATTTCAAAATACTTTTATTTAACGTAATTAAAAAACGGTGTCTCAAGCAGAAGGGTATGAAATGTTTACACTCACGAATAGTAAAAAGCAGAAAATGACAGGCCTCAATCACAGAAGCAATTTGAGGTGAAAATCGAAAGAGGAATTAAATATGAAACTCAGATTATGTAGGATTTTTGAGTAGGCCAGTGTGGTGGGGAAGGAAGCCAAAGGTGCAGTAGAGCAAGCAGAACAATCATTGAAAATGCAATAGGTCTCGCCTTTCATTAAGTTAAAGCCATTTGCTTTGCTATACAATAACATTAGCAAAGCAAATGGCTTTAACTTAATCAAAGGCGAGACCTATTGCATTGCAAATGCTTGTTTAGATATATTAAATACAAGAGACTTCACAAGCACAGCGCAAGCGCTGGGCAGGCAAAACCTAAAAAGGACCTACCCTCAATAACAAAACATATTATAGGGACTAAACATACCCTGGACTACAACAAAATCATGTGTACTCCACAATATGCAACATACACACAAACATCTGTGAAAGTGAGGGGTGCCAGTCATGACAAGTGAATGAAAGTGAGTTACTGGTTTAGAGGTATAGAACCCTAATCAAGCAGCAACCACATTCCTTGTCAGGGTGAAGTCACAAACAAATCCCAAATTAACCTGTTGATGGAGCAAGAATTTGCATGAAAAGCGACTTGCTTGTATTCAAGAACCTCAAATAACTCGTAATGTACTAACTAACATGTTTTGTCTATTAATGTCGCATTACACAACACAAACGGGTGTCCGAGTGAAGCTTGCTTATGTGTTTTGCTAACTGTAATCCTCTTGTATTAATATGGCTGCTGCTACGCGGGATTTTCTATTGAGCATGCGTCTGTCACACTCATATGACATGACGTATTCTATGCTTTGGAGGGAATCTTTCGCTTCTGCGCATTAGAGCTAATATGGCTGATTTGTATTCTCACATGCACGAAGCTTGCACTGCTGTTTTTGCTAAGCTGTTTGTTCTGCTTAACCCATAACGCAGTAGTTTAAATAAAATAATGGGAATAGAGTAGAGATACATGGTATACAGTGCATTCATTTATTCTGTGTTCTAAAACTGTTTCTTTTCCATTTCATGTTACACTCTGAAAACTGGCCTGACTTGTAACGCTGTACTCCATCTTTGTTGAAACTGCGACTGCGCAAAGTCTCAAGTCTCTGGAACAGTGACCTTTAGACTGTAGCCGAGGAGCTGACTGTCTAGAAGATGCTCCTGGGAACATGAACTCCTGAACTCAAATTTTTACAAAGTTATAACAATGTATTTGCCAATAGAACATCCATTGTTGGGTGGAATAAAGATGTCATGAGAACCTAAATTTGATGGGCGGGAACGTAAATTTGAATATGAGACAGTAAAATTCTCAATTTTGGTGTGGTGTGACGACCTCTCCTCTTCTTTGACCAATCAAAATTGGGGATTCTTACACTTGCAACATTGGGGGGTGGTACACTGCCCTGGAAAATAGTATAACTAGAGTAGGCTTAGTTAGTTAATTTGTCCGACTTGTCCGAATAGCTGACCTGTCACTGACCCAATGCACTCAATAGGTGATCGAGAGCAGAGGTGCGGCGGAGCACTCTGTTAGAAGATTCGCTGATCCAATCGGGGTCCGGGGGAAGCTGAGGTGCTGGCGAAGCACTTTGATGGTGAATTCGAGAACTCAATCGGGGTTCTGACTGTTAGCTGCAGAGAGGGAGTAGCGCAGGCGTTGCAACTGAACTGCGGGTGCTGGTCTTAACCTTTGGTGGTCCTGTCCGGATCCAAATCTGGTTTTCCTGTCCTGATTCTGAATCTGCATCTGCTGGCAACTGCAATTTTTGGGGTTTTCTGTCCATTAACTGACCCGTGGCCAGGGTTGGTCTTCACACCATTCTAGGTAAATATAAATCTGTGTGGGTTCGTAATTTTATTGTTCCCTTCTCTTTACCCAATCAGGGTCCGGGGGAAGCTGAGGTGCTGGCGAAGCACTTTGATGGTGAATCTGAGAACTCAATCGGGGTTCTGACTGTTAGCTGCAGAGAGGGAGTAGCGCAGGCGTTGCAACTGAACTGCGGGTGCCGCTCTTAACCTTTGGTGGTCCTGTCCTGATTCAAATCTGGTTTTCCTGTCCTGATTCTGAATCTGCTTATGCTGGTAACTGCACTTTTTGGGGTTTTCTGTCCATTAACTGACCCGTGGCCAGGGTTGGTCTTCACACCATTCTAGGGAAATATAAATCTGTGTGGGTTCGCCATTGTATTGTTCCCTTCTCTTAACCCTTCCTACCGTTAAAGTTTTGATTACATATGTTCCCTTTTCTTACCCTCCCTTCATTATCACTTTTGATTGCATTTTTATGTTTCTTTTTCTTACCCTCCCTATTGCTAAATGCTTAATGACGGTTTAATTCATATCTTGCATAGTTACATTCTGGTTCTGATTTTCATTATTGAGAGTCTTTTGGTGTTTAATCTTTGGATCATGACCATTTAAGAAATTTAGATAAAGAGTTTAAACCTTTCCAGAGTCTGTGGTTATTATACGAGTGCAAACGTTATTTTTGCTAGCTATCTTCAATCGAACACCCTGATCCAATAGGTTTACAGGTACCAGCGACAAGGATTGGTAAGTCAATGGTATAGAACCTAGTAGGTAAAAATAACTGGTAGTAGAGCGAGGGTTACCTGATTAAGTTATATGTTGTTATTGAATTATGGGCCCAGGCGAGTATTGGTAAAAAATATAGTCGGGTGACCTGCGCTCTCTCTCAGTAATTCTTTTGGTAACAGAGTTATGGTTAGGGTTTAGTTAAGATAGTTAGGTAGTTAGTAGTTAGCTAGTTATGTATTGATTGATCAAAACTGATGTTATATTGATTTTCTTGATGCTGTTTTGATTTTATGTATTAACCAAAATTGTTCGTACCTGATATATGTTTTGTCTGGAATCCCCGGGGGCAGAATAGCGGGTGGTAAATGGAAGCCACACTGCAGTGAGGTCACTTACCTGTAGGAAATTAGTGCCTATTTAGGTAGAACCGGAAGCACTATTTAGGGTTTTTCTGTATGAATGTGTGAATAGATAATAGCAAAGAGTTCGCTAGCAAAACTTTTTGCGTGATATCACCTAGAAAGGGTCACATGGAAGGAGCAGCAGGTTCGTCTGAGCTTGTTTGGTAGCAAAGGGGTTCGCTGGTGAAACTTTGGCCTTAGTATATATCCCGGAGTGGATAAGTCTGAAGGAGTAGCAGGTTCTCTAATGCTTGCGTGAAGGGTAGGCGGAAGGGATCTACTCGTAGTAATTGAAGAGTAAGCGGAAGGGATTTACTCGGAGTGAGTGAAATTCGACTTTCCTTTTAATTAGTCACGCAGGTACAGTGGCGAATGTTTTTACGTTGTTAAATAATAAAGATTGCATTTAAAAGTGAAAAGAAATAGGTTTTCGTATTACCTTGCAGAGGAGGGAGTCAGTTGCGGAGCTGCGCTGACGTCACTCAGAGCCGCGCTGGTATTGGTTGATACAGCGGGTGTGTAGACGAGGTAGTGATTGTAAAGGAGGGGTGAGCACAGGAGCGTGGGAACTCGTCTCACGAGAAAAGCCGCATAATAATTGGCTAGTTGTTATTTGAAACTGAATTGTTGATTGGCTGAACAAAATAAGAAACGCACTGGTATTGGAAGCACTTTATGTAAACAATGGAGTGTAACTGAAAATTTACGAACACAGCAAAAGTATATGTGGCATATAGGTCCGATTGGAGGAACCAGACCTGATAGAAGATATTTAGGATTTGTGCTAGAACAGCAGATTAGAGGGAGACCTTACATTATGTATGGAGAAAAGAGAAAAATGTCTTTCATTAAAAGGATTAAGAATTTTTTCAAAAAGGATAAACCGATTAAAACTAGAGAAGGAATTATTATTCGGCCACCAAATACACCCGCATCTTACATGATGCTTGAAAGGGGCTATCACACGTGTGTGTGGTTAGAAAATTGGATTCAATATACAAAAGATGATGGTGTTTTAGCTTTCCCTGAAAATCGTTCCTTTAATGGTCGGGTTTTGCACAATCTGAGAACCCGCATGAATTAATTAGATCCCAGACCTAGGTTAACGCAGTATGAGGCGTTAGAGGAATGGGAAACTGAGGCCTTTGAGAGAGACAGACCCCGAGGTGTCAGACATTGGGGTAAGTTTTATCCTCGATGTCCAAAAGAGACTAGAGATAAATTAATGAAACAGTGGAGACGATCTATGTTGGTAGAAGGATTATATTCTGTACGAGAGCTAGAAAACACAACAGGAAGTAAACGTACAGAGAAAACGAGACATTTAATGACTAGTGGTGAGTCGGATGATGATTATTTGGAAGATTTGCTAATGAAAAATCCACCACCTTACCATGAAGAGTCAAGCACAGTTAATCCAAGTGCTCCGTTCTTGAAACCACCATTAGTTCCACAAGTAGTACATGATACTTTATTAGAAAAAGTAGCATTAGAAAAACAAAGAACTGAATAAATTCAGAAAATGTCACAATTGAATACGAGTCCTGAAGCCCTGACAATTCTGGTAACTATTGGGCCGGTTGTTCCTCTATATGGGGATAAACCGCCTAGTCTTAAACCCCAAGTCCTAACTACACCTGTAATACCGACAAGAAAAGAAACTGTTATAGTAGAGGATGATCAAGTAAGCGAATGTGAATCGGTAATTTCCCTTATGGATTTACCTATAAGAGAACCTGAAAGAAGCTCAGCCAGAAAAAGTACTCCTGGGAACTCTAGAGAAGTACAATTAATCACAGGAACCTGTTTTATCACCTGGCCAGCTTCAGCATTCTACCACGACGGGAAAGTGATCACCGTCCACAGGTCATCACTCTTAACATAAAGCCAGAGTACCATTCGTCTGCCTCAAGTACTTGTATTGGGATTTACACCGAGAATCTGAGGCGTTTAAAATGGAGCGATGATATAAGCCCTAACATCATGAAGACAAGTTTGGCTCTTATCAATGGGGACACAAATCAGGCGGCTTCCCCGATTGCCGTATGGACGAATCTCTGCGTACAACTGGTCACTCTTTTTCCTGTTAAACAGCACCATCACAATGCCAGCACAATATGGCAGTTCTCACTCTCAACCCAGTCGAGGGCGTTGAAGAAAGCCAGGAACAATGCCCTGCGGGCACTTACAAAATCCCCAGGAAATAATGATCTCAGTCATGTGTACAAATTAGCGCAAAAATCATTTAGGATGGCCTCACAAAAAGACAAACGTCTACATCAAAACCAGCTATGGGCCAAGCTCCTTTGGGAAAGCAAAAACCGCAATGCGAGAAAATTTTGGGCCTTGATCAACCGTTCCAACTCGGGGGCATCAAAAGTTGGGTCGGCAAACATACAGGAGTCAGACTGGGCCGCCTTCCTGACCGACCACTTCAGGTCCCCGGAAACCACAGTGAGAACAGGAACCAGCCCCTGTAAAGCGGTTGAAGCACCCCAAAGTATCTGCAGACCCAAGAATACAAATTGTGAAGGCTATTGTACAGATGACACCAAGATCAACGAAGAAATGGTCGTCAACGCTGTGTCAAAAGCAAGATCGGATGGGGTCCCGGGCCCAAACGGTTTGCCTCAGAGACTGTTCAAATCCAACAAAGCTCTTTGGTCGGGGCACTTAACCACCTTGTTTAACTTTGTGCTTAGGTCTTCAACTGTTCCAGATTCCTGGCGTGGGGCTATAATTCACCCAATCCATAAATCAGGCTCCCGTGCCATGCCAAGCAATTACAGACTAATTGCCCTACTTGACATCGAGGCAAAGCACTACGCAGGCATTCTTCTGAAGGAGCTGAAGGGATGGGCAGAACAACGTGATTTGTTACCAATGAACCAAACAGGCTTTACTGCCAATTCAGGGACCCAGACTAACCTGCTCACATTGTCAATAATCATCGACAAGACGCTTTTATCATCAAGATCTGTGCACTGTTTTGTTGATTTTAAAGCAGCGTTTGACCGGGTCTCAAGGGCAGCTCTATGGGGTAAATTGAAAAAATGGGGGATCCCTGAAAAACTCCTGGATGCGATAATCCAACTCCACTCACACACCTGGGTTCAGGTGAAGCTGGGGTCCGGCACGCACCTCTCACGGAAAATCATGACTACCAGAGGAGTCAAACAGGGGTGCGTGCTGGCCCCCCTCCTTTTTAACTTGTTCATTGCAGACCTACCGGTCACACTTGATGAAATAAACAGCCACCCCCCTAAGGTTGGAGGCGTAGCAATAAGCAATCTTCTTTACGCCGACGATCTGGTTCTTTTTAGCCTTACATGGGTCGGGCTTCAAAGGCTTTTGGACAGGCTACATAGTTACACTATTAAGAACCAACTGGAGGTAAACTTAAAGAAAACCCAAGTTGTGTCCTTTGGTGGCAGGAAACGCAATGGAGGCGGTGCGTGGTCATATAACAATAATAATCTAACAACAAGCCGCTCATATAAATACTTAGGGGTCCACTTTGATTCCAGGGGTAACTTCTCCAAACAGCGTGACGAAATTGCAGTAAAAGCCACGATCCTACAGGTCACATTATCTAAGCTTGCTAAAGAGCTGTCCGGTCCAACCCTCTCATTCCTACTGGAAATTTTGAGAGCAAAAATCGGACCCACCCTTACGTATGGTAATGAAATATTTAGGGGTAAGCTAAACAGAACTATGAACCAACTTGTGACCAAGATTTACAAAAAAGTGCTACATTTGCCCAAATCTGCCTCCGCTGCCCAGATCAGGCTAGAACTGGGCTTATTAAATCAAGAGGCTTTCAACACCGGCACATATTTAAACTTCTGCCACAAACTTAGAAAAGCAGCTATAGGCACTTTAGAGTCTCTAGTCTGGTTGGAGATCAGTCAGAAGAACCCTGGGGGCTCGTATGGCCGCCTTTTTACAGACTCTATCCGCGAAATGGCGGCGGGTGATCTATGGGCTCTCAATCCCAGCATGACAGCATTTAAAACATGTATCAAAAAGAGCGTCAGAATGTGCTCACTTATTATGGACAAAGAGCTACTCCGCAGACGCAGTCACGCATGGTCAGTTATGAAGTCTTATGGGCGCATATCTCCGGCTACTTACCTCTCCTGTACTTATTCATTGCATTTAAAGCGGAGTTTTCTGGCCATAAGATTGGGGGTTTGGCGTTTTTTAAAAGATCTGCCTACATGGCAGCGTACCACGGAAGATTTAACTTGCAGAGGGTGCGGCATGACAACTGAAACGCTAGAGCACGTGGTTTGTTTTTGCCCCGCACTTACGTCCCAACGTAGGCGTAAACTCAGAGTAGAGTGGAACAGGTTGGGTGTTCGGACCTGTAGACAGGCAATTATCACCTCTCTGTGCCCAGAAAACATAGCTCTGAACATCGCCATTACAACATATATTCGGGACGCCTATCGCATCTTCACAGCAAAGGCGTAAGGAGCAGCAATCCCCCGCGCTGTCCCGACCAGCGACCCATCCCAAGCTGCATTTTAGCTTTTAGTTTTAAGTATAAAATTATGAGTCTTAGTTGTTAAACGCCGGTACATAATTTCCCCCTGCTCTTTGCTAAGTGTTATCGCTGCCTAATACTCAATTGTTTTAATTTTTAAGGTGTAATATAACTCGAGTAACAGGTGTCGATAGATTTTTACTGTTCAATTGTGAAAATATATATATATATATATATATATATATATATATATATATATATATATATATATATATATATATATATATATATATATATATGTGTTTTGAAGTTTTTTTAATTATAATGTATCGATTTGTGGATCCAATTTGTAATGCTTTTAAGGATATTTTTCTTTTATCCAAATAAAGATTTTACACGCACAGGAACACCTACAGGAGATACAATAAATGCAACTGTAGTTACCCCAGAAGAAATAGAGAGATGGTCCTGAGAAGTAGAGAAACCTAAGTCACAGCCAAAAGTATTGGATATATACAAATTAAGGGTTGAATTAGAAGAAATGATGGCAGGAAACGTGGGATTGGACAGATTAAATACACTCAGTGAAGACGAATTGTTATTTATATGTAAAAGTATTACTAGAAATACCAGAGTAGTCCATGAAAGTTAATGGATAAAGCCTCTAATATGGGAATTGATATTGGCAAATCTAAAGTGTTACAGAAACCTTATCGAGCTGAATTTTCTGATAAAGATTTGGAAAATATGAATGTGTCAGGTAGGAAAGTGCAAATAAAGGAGCTCGTGACAATATTGCAAAAATGGGGAGATATAGAAAAATGGAAAACTAGATGGGCAAAGATAAAAGAAGAGGCCCGAACAAAACAACCAGCATCTGAGTATTTGCTAAAAGAAGCTGAAAAAGTAGAGAGATTGTGTCCTATGAGAGAAGTGCCAGGTGGAGGTTATGTACATGCCCCATGGTCCCGACAGGATATTTTATCTTTTACAAATGACTTTCAAAAACTTCGAGAGAAACCTGTAGAGTGGTACAGGCCAGTCGAGAGATTTGTGAAAGTTTCAAAATGCATTTTGAAGGATTTAGATGGATTGTTTGACATTGTTGTCCCTGTAGATTTATGGACTGAATGTAAGATTGCAGTTGATTGGCCTAGTGATGAATACCCTAGAGATCCAAAGACAGGAGCACCCTCCGAGGAGGTTATGAAAAAGTATAACCAAGTTATACTCTACCTCAAAGGAAAGGTTCCTGCAAAGGAAACCGATTGGACCAGAATAGACATAACCACTCAGAATAAAGATGAATCTGTGCATGCATATTATAAACGATTATTACTTGTGTTCAAACAGTATAGCGGCCTAGACAACACTGATATGAAGGATATGACGCATTTCATTTATCGGTTTGTGTGAGGATTGATACCAGAAATTTCACAATGGATTAAAGACCACAAAATCTGCTGACAGGCCAAACTGATCGATGAAATCTTGAAGTATGCAAAATACTGTGAAGACGAGCTTGACAATAAACGGAAAGAATTAAAAGAGAAGGTAATGTGGGCACAGGTAAAATTAGCAGAACAAAAACAACTTCAGTTGAGCCAAATGGGTAATAATCAGACTCCAGGAAATAGTATGGGGGTAAGCCAAGGGGAAAATTCAATAGAGAGGAAGCTATGAAAAAGTTTCCCTGTCATGGTTGCGGTAAGTTGGGGCACTGGAAGAACGAGTGTTAGGCTGTACAGAACCCTAACGTGCAAACTGAAAATTTGAATCCACAGGTGCAGAATGGGGTGCCACGGAAACAACAACAGCAGGTAATACAAAAACAGATGCCACTTGCACCTATGCCAGATCACAGGAGCAAACAAAGCTATAGTGTGGATACCTCAAATTGGGAGGGAAATGACAGAAAAGATACTGTGACATCACAATTTCTTTTGAGTGATACGTTTTTCAATGAAGATTCATACTGACGGTGCCTGAGAGGGGAGGACGAGGAGTGTGTGCTTGGCGCATCCTTGCCGGTAGATCAGTCAGGTCCATACATTGAAGGAAAGGTAGAAGGAAATGATGTCACCTTTCTATTGGACACTGGTGCTACCCGTTCTACTGTGAGAACAGCAGACGTTCCAAACCTACCCCTCTTGGGAGAAGCGATCCAAGTAGTGGGCGTTTCTAATAAGCAAATTAGTACCCCAGTTACAGAACCAATGGAAGTTAGAATAGGCAATTTTAAAGAAATGCACAGATTTGTTGTGTGCGATTCTAGTCCCGTAAATCTGCTAGGCAGGGATTTGTTGTCTAAAATGAATTGCACAATCTTTTGCTCACCAAGTGGTGTAGAAATTCAGATACCAGATGAAGATGGAATTTATAAATCAATGTTGGCCAAAAAAGGAAACTGAAAAGAGAGAACTGACTTTAGACGACATACCCATTCAGCTACAGCATACAGTAAATCCAGTTGTGTGGGATTTCACAGGAAAAGATGTAGGATTAATGGCAAACGTAGATCCGATAAAAGTACTAGTGAAAGAAGATGCAGTTTTTCCAAACACTAAACAGTACAAAATAAGCCCAGAAATAAAAGCAGGTGTTGAAGCAGAAATAAAACAATTAGTTGAAACAGGTATTTTACGAGAAGTTATGAGCAGTCCATGTAATTCACCAATAATTGGCGTAAAGAAACCAAGTGGAAAGTACAGGGTTGTACAAGACCTTCGGAAAATTAATAAGATTGTTGTTCCATGCTGTCCGGTTGTGCCAAACCCTGCAGAGATTCTGTATCAGATACCGTGGGGAGCTGGATGGTTTACTGTTATAGACTTATGTCACGCATTTTTCTCGATTCCACTACACCCAGATAGCAAATTTCATTTTTCTTTTGAATTCAACAGTCATGTCTATATTTGGAATCGTGTTCCTCAGGGGTATACAGAAAGCCCCTCAATCTTTAACCAGATTTTGAAAAAAAGTGTCTTGAATCTTTGGTGCTGCCCGGAAAATCAGTCTTGGTGCAATATATAGACGACCTGCTGGTGGCGTCTAAGGCTCGAAATGACTGTGTTGTTGACACCATTGCCTTACTAAATCATTTAGGTGAAGGAGGACATAAAGTGTCACCTGAAAAGCTGCAATTGTGCACCACATCAGTGAAATATCTGGGGCACCAGATAGAGAGAGGTGTCATAAGAGTTACCTCAGAAAGAATCAGAATAATCAAAAACATGAATCTACCTCAAACTCAAAGAGCTCAGAATGTTTCTTGGAGTTGTAGGTTACTGCAGGCAGTGGATTGTGGGATTTGCAGTCCTAGCAAAGCGCTTGATACAGATGACAAAGAAAAGAGCCAAAGACCAAGTAGAGTGGGATGAAGAAAGCATGACTGCTTTCTTAAAATTACGAGAATGCCTTTGTACAGCTCCAGCATTAGGGATGCCTGACTATTCAAAAGAATTCGCAATGTTCTGTGACACGAGACAACTGTGCACTTTCAGTTTTGACCTAAGTTCATGGTTTGATGAGAAGCCCTGTGGCCTATTTTTCGTCCACACTGGATCCAGTGGCATCTGCATTGCCAGGATGTCTGAAAGCAGTGGCTGCAACTTGCATGAGTCTTGAGCAAAGTGAGTCCATTATTATGGGACATCGTGTAACTGTGTATGTTCCACATGCAGTTGTAATTTTACTAACAAGAACAAAGACCCAATATTTGACTCCTAGTCGGTTAACTAAATATGAGCGAATTCTTGTAGGTGCAGGAAATTTGACCATAGCAAGATGTAACATTTTGAACCCAGCAACACTGCTACCTGATTCTCACTTTGCAGAAGTGAAGGGAGAAGTCGTACATGATTGTATCGACTTGACTGAATACAGTACTAAACCACGACGAGACATAAGAGATGAACCTTTAATAAATCCAGAATACGAATTGTTTGTAGATGGCTTATGCATGAGACATGAGGAAGGAGGATTGAGTGCAGCCTACGCAGTGTGTACGCTAAGAGGTCCAATTGAAGTATCCTTTTTACCTGAAATTAAGTCTGCACAAATAGCCGAATTAATTGCATTGACAAAAGCTTGCAAATTTGGGAAAAATTTGAGAGTGACCATATACACCGACAGCCAGTATGGTTAAGGGGTTGTGCATGACTTTGGCCAACTTTGGCTGCAAAGGTTTCTGACTTCTTCGGGTACTCCTTTTAAAAATGGCCAATATGTAAAAGATTTACTTGATGCAATACAACTACCAAAAGAAGTGGCTGTGGTCAAGTGTGCTACTCACCGATCGGGCAATGACAAAGTGAGAGCTGGTAACCAATATGCTGACCAACTAGCCCAACACTGTGCTAAATTCAGAGTTGCAGTAAACAAGAAAGTTTAGATAAATGGAAACAGCTGCCAACTTATGGTGCTTGAAGGTGTGAGTACGTGAGAAGAACTGAGAGATTTGCAGAATGAAGCAGAGCAGAAATAAAGAGAGGAGTGGGTAAAAATATGTTGTCAAAGAAGGGCTGAAGATGGCATCATTGTGTACCTTGATAGTAGACCGGTGTTATCAGACTGTATGCTTGCTCCTAAGGCTAGGATGTACCACGGAGATTCTCATTTGGGGCGGGATGCCATGATCAGATTGTTCAGACAGACTTTGTTTAATACAAAATTCAGGAACATAGCAGAGGCTCTTTGCCATAGGTGTCTAATTTGTCAACAAATGAATCCTGGAAAGAAAACAGTAGTGGTACCAGGAAAGATTGGGAAGGCAGAAGGCCCATTCATAAGATTACAGATTGATTTCATTCAGTTACCCCCTTGTAGAGGCCTAAAATACGTCCGTCTCATTGTCTGCCTGTTTTCAAAATGGGTGAAAGCCTACCCGACCAAAAGAAACGATAGCATCCCTGTAGCTAAACTCTTACTCAGAGAGCTTAACCCTCGTTTCAGTTTTCCAGTAACGATTGAATCAGACCGAGGCCTTCATTTTGATAATGAAATATTTGGCCTAATTTGTGAAGCATTCAACATTAAGCAAAAGCTGCACTATCCATACCGCCCAGAGGCTTCTGGAGTGATAGAACAACTGAATGGCACAATAAAGTCAAGATTGGGAAAGATGTATGAGTCTACCCGATTAGAGTGGCCAGATGCTTTACCTCTTGTTCTGATGGGACTCAGAAGTATTCCAGATCGGAACACGGGCTTGAGTCCTCATGAAATTCTCATGGGACGAGCAATGAGGCAAGCATGGGTACCAGGACACAAGCTGATAAGTATATCTGATGGTTTCGTGCTAGAGTACTGCCAAGAACTGGCTGACCAAGTGCGTTCTATCTCTCACCAGGTTGGGGAAGACGCAGTCGCCAGACAAGCAACTGATGCACATGCCCTGAACCCAGCTGACTGGGTAGTGTTAAAGAAACACACTCGGAAATCTTGCCTTGCACCGAGGTTGGGAAAACCATGTCAAGTAATTTTGGTTACCACCACAGCTGTAAAGTGCGCAGGAGTTCCACACTGGATTCATGCGAGTCACACGAAAAAGGTGACTGAAGCTGAAGAAACTGAAGCTGAAGGTTGTGCAGCCGAGGGGTCTCAAAATATCGATCCTGAAGTAGCTGAAGAGGAACAACCAAGCACCAGTTAGAATCAATGGATTTCAGTAGTCGATATACCTGAAGAATATGTGAGAACCAGAAGTCAAACTTATCTAGATAGTCTGTTGTGTTTCTATCTAGGGCCCTAATTAGATATTCCCGATTTATGCCCTTGTATGGTTATAATAAATAATATCCTTATAAAGGCATAAGAATCATATCCATATTTAGTAATAGCCCATGCAGTCCAAATACGGCAAGGCTACTTCCCTAGACTCCTAGAAAGTACAACGCGTTCTTTAAACAAACCAAGCCTCCAGCAGCCCGGGAAATCCCCCTGCTCTTGTTTTGATTTGCACAAGAACTCCTAGAGTCCAGAAAGAACTGTTAGTTCTTAGTGACGTCTTATGTCCAACCTTACGTCAATCCCGGCACCTTTCAGGTATAAATATACCAACGTTGCCTTAAGCAAACACACGGAGGTTTGGAGCAGAGCGGCTATCTACTTGCCCGAAGCCCAGCTGATGCGAGAGCCGAAGGAAGCCAACCCTCCCATTTGACGCACTGAGAGAGACGCTGTCTTTTTCTCCAGCCGATAAAATTCCAGCTCCGGTGTTTCCAGTCACTCTTGCGGGTTGCTGGGATATCGAGTCCTGAGAGAGAGAGATACAAGACCTCCTACATTCTATTACCAAGGTACGGAGCTGACTAAACCCTTAAGAGAATTCTTGATTCAGATTCCTTGGCAAAAAACCAACTTAACTTAAACTGCAACTTACTTACTCCTTCCCACGTATTAGGCTTAGGTCAGGTACACCGGGGTAGGCGTATCTTAGAAGCACCAGTTGAGTACGTTAGTCAATGTTTTCTGTATGTATATATTTTATCCGTTTTAAAGTATCATATGGCTAAGAAACCATATCAATGCTTTTACAGTATTATTTCATAATACTCCTTTTACTGTACGCACTTTGCTTCATGTTAAGTATTGCAATTGTGGCAATTCATTTCTCTTGCATGAGAAAGAAGACTGCTCAATAAATAACACCTTTTATTGAAAATGCCCGTCTCTCTATTTCTCTGCACTCTGATAAAACTAAGTATGCACGATTGACTGAGTGAAATATCCGTCTATTGTTTTCACATGACTCTAGAGATATACTCTTTATTCTGAGGGAGAAAAGTTGTCATGTTTATGCGGCTGTCAGAAACGAATCCCTTCTTGTCTAAATCCGGAGAGTTAACTCTTTCCTGAACATTCGAGGAAGTTTCTAGTGACCTCTGAGCTAGCTGGCAAAACTAATTAAGTCTAACATAGTCAGTAGAGACCTAGTCGACCTCAGTCCTACGTCTACACTGCAGTTTATATTATTCCAATGCGCAGAGCCTATTGGGAATATAGTAACTACACTACATGGCGCCCAACGTTTGGTAAGGAGATAATCTAACGCAAGACATTAGAGTAACTCAGTCGTGCTTTTCACACAGACCCCTTTTCCCTTAAAAACTCCAAAAGACGTCTGGAGTGGGTAAAAGGTTAATATCCGCCGGAACTTAGTAGGAAGAGATTCCTATGTATAGTTTTTGGTTTAGTCAACGTTGAAGGATACAGTATTCCAAAATATTGTGCACCTAATCTTTGTTTCCTTGGAAACCTGCTCTGCAAACTCTCATTAAAACAATGTCAACTAACGGCGACAGTAACGAAACCTGTGAAGCTGCAGTAGATGCGAATAAACCGGGTTTCGATGTTACAGGGTTTAATGAAAATAAACCGGCTGCAATTATCATCCCGACAGATATAAGAAGAACTATAACTCTTAAACTTAAAGCAAACGGACTATCACCAAGAGGTGGTACAGTCATATTCGTGGTAGAGGCCCATGAATATCGGCAGACAGAGGTATTCTATTCATGGATAAACTTTCCAGCAGCAAACGCTGTAACACAAGACTTCCACTATTACAAAATAGAGGAACCTCCGGATGAATACACTCCTTTCGAGGACGTTGAAATCTCACTAACTTACCAAGAGCACCTGCTCTGGTTTAAAGGTGCCCTAAAACATCAAAATCGCATCACAAGGCTCGGTCCACTAGGTAGACCAGGAGCCACGTGGCCGGTTCTAGCCAGCTACACACCAGAATCCCACATTGAAAAAATGTCAAGCGAAGAACTCTTAGTTAAACTAAAGGAATTAACAAAGGCATATAGAGAGTTAGTTCAATTGGCAATGGACAATATAACATATCTCC